>NC_085141.1:200038975-201268797 GCF_024139115.2 Armigeres subalbatus | reverse complement strand
CTAGAAGTTACGTATTGCTTGTGAACTCGTATTATCCAAAATGTTAAGGGCAATTTTGAAAAATTTGAAATTTTGATGATTTTAGTGTTCTGGGGATGCAAATCTCTCGATAGGGATACATCAAATTTCGAAAAAATCAAATTTAGTTTTTGGTCCCAAATGTCCTTAGATGCATGAAACTTCGATATTTGATGCCGTAGTGAATAATTGGATGTCCAAATGCTAAGAGGAATTTTGAAAAATTTGAAATTTGATGATTTGTGTTCTGGGGATGCAAATCTCCTTTGAATACATCAAATTTCGAAAAAAATCAAATTTAGTTTTTGGTCCCAAATGTCCTTAGATGCATGAAACTTGATATTTGATGCGTAGTGCAATAATTGGATGTCCAAAGTGATAAGGGAATTTTTGAAAAATTGAAATTTGATGATTTGTGTTATGGGGATGCAAATCTCCTGTATAGGATACATCAAATTTCGAAAAAATCAAAATTTAGTTTTTGTCCCAAATGTCCTAGATGCATGAAACTTCATATTTGATGCCGTAGTGTCTAATTGGATGTCCAAAGTGATAAGGAATTTTTGAAAAATGAAATTTTGATGATTTTAGTGTCTGGGGATGCAAATCTCCCTGTATAGGATACATCAAATTTCGAAAAAATCAATTTATTTTTTGGTCCCAAATGTCCTTAGATGCATGAAACTTCGATATTTGATGCCTAATTGGATGTCCAAAGTGAAAAGGAATTTTGAAAATAAAATTTTGATGATTTTAGTGTCTCGGATGCATTCCCTGTTATAGGATAAATCAAATTTAAAAAAATATTAGTTTGGTCCCAAATGTCGCAGATGCATGAAACTTCGATATTTGATGCCGTAGTGCATAATTGGATGTCCAAAGTGAACGGAATTTTGAAAATTTGAAATTTTGATGATTTTAGTGTCCTGGGGATGCAAATCTCCTGTAAGATACATCAAATTTCGAAAAAATCAAATTTAGTTTTTGGTCCCAAATGTCCTGTAGATGCATGAAACTTCGATATTTGATCGTAGTGCAATAATTGGATGTCCAAAGTGATAAGGAATTTTGAAAATTTGAAATTTTGATGATTTGATGATTGTTTGATGGGGATGCAAATCTCCTGTACTGATACATAATCAATATTCGAAAAAAAATGAAATTTGTTTGGTCCCAAATGTCCTTAGATGCATGAAACTTCGATATTTGATGTAGTGTCAATAATTGGATGTCCAAATGCTAAGGAATTTTGAAAATGAAATTTTGATGATTTTAGTGTCTGGGGATGCAAATCTCCATAGGATACATCAAATTTCGAAAAAATCAAATTTGTTTTTGGTCCCAAATGTCCTTAGATGCATGAAACTTCGATATTTGATGCGTAGTGCAATAATTGGATGTCCAAAGTGAAAGGGAATTTTTGAATGAAATTTTGATGATTTTAGTGTTATGGGGATGCAAATCTCCTGTATAGGGATACATCAAATTTCGAAAAAATCAAAATTGTTTTTCCCAAATGTCCTTAGATGCTGAAACTTCATATTTGATGCCGTAGTGTCATAATTGGATGTCCAAAGTGATAAGGGAATTTTGAAAATGAAATTTTGATGATTTTAGTGTCTGGGGATGCAAATCTCCTGTATAGAAACATCGAAAAAAAATCAATTAGTTTTGGTCCCAAATGTCCTGTAGATGCATGAAACTTCGATATTTGATGCCAATGGATGTCCAAAGTGATAAAAGGAATGCTTGATAAATTTAAAATTTTGATGATTTTAGTGTCCTGGGGATGCAAATCTCCTGATAGGATACATCAAATTTAAAAAAATCAAATTTAGTTTTTGGTCCCAAAGTCCTAGATGCATGAAACTTCGATATTTGATGCCGTATGCAATGATGTCCAAAGTGATAAGGAATTTTGAAAATGAAATTTGATGATTTTAGTGTCCTGGGGATGCAAATCTCCTGTAAAGATACATCAAATTTCGAAAAAATCAAATTTAGTTTTGGTCCCAAATGTCTCTTAGATGCATGAAACTTCGATATTTGATCCGTAGTGCAATAATTGGATGTCCAAAGTGATAAGGGAATTTTGAAAAATGAAATTTTGATTGATGATTTAGTTTGTGGGGATGCAAATCTCTGTCTCTATAATACATCAAATTTCGAAAAAAATAAATTTGTTTTGGTCCCAAATGTCCTTAGATGCATGAAACTTCATATTTGATGCCGTAGTGCTAATTGGATGTCCAAAGTGATAAGGGAATTTTGAAATTGAAATTTTGATGATTTTAGTTCTCTGGGGATGCAAATCTCCTCATAGGATACATCAAATTCGAAAAAATCGAAGTTTAGTTTTAATATTTGATGCCGTAGTGTAATAATTGGATGACCAAAGTAAGGGAATTTTGAAAAATTGAAATTTTGATGATTTTAGTGTTCTGGGGATGCAAATCTCCTGTATAGGATACATCAAATTTCAAAAAAATCAAATTTAGTTTTTGGTCCCAAATGTCCTTAGATGCATGAAACTTCATATTTGATGCCGTAGTGAATAATTGGATGTCCAAAGTGCTAAGGGGAATTTTCGAAAAATTTGAAATTTTGATGATTTTAGTGTTCTGGGGATGCAAATCTCCTGTATAGGATACATCAAATTTCGAAAAAAATCAAATTTAGTTTTGGTCCCAAATGTCCTAGATGCATGAAACTTGATATTTGATGCCGAGTGCAATAATTGGATGTCCAAAGTGATAAGGAATTTTGAAAATTGAAATTTATGATTTTAGTGTCCTGGGGATGCAATCTCCTGTATAGGATACATCAAATTTCGAAAAAAATCAAATTTAGTTTTCCCAAATGTCCTTAGATGCATGAAACTTCGATATTTGATGCCGTATGCAATAATTGGATGTCCAAAGTGATAAGGGAATTTTTGAAAAATGAAATTTTGATGATTTTAGTGTTATGGGGATGCAAATCTCCTGATACATAATACATCAAATTTCGAAAAAATGAAATTTAGTTTTGGTCCCAAATGTCCTGTAGATGCATGAACTTCATATTTGATGCCGTAGTGTAATAATTGGATGTCCAAAGTGCTAAGGGAATTTTCGAAAAATTTGAAATTTTGATGATTTTAGTGTTCTGGGGGATGCAAATCTCCTGTATAGGGAACATCAAATTTCGAAAAAATCAAATTAGTTTTGGTCCCAAATGTCCTGTAGATGCATGAAACTTCAATATTTGATGCCGTAGTGTAATAATTGGATGTCAAATGCTAAGAGGAATTTGTGAAATTTGATGATTTTAGTGTTCTGGGGTGAGCAAATCTGTATAGGATACATCAAATTTCGAAAAAATCAAATTTAGTTTTTGGTCCCAAATGTCCAGATGCATGAAACTTCGATATTTGATGTAGTGCAATAATTGGATGTTCAAAGTGATAAGGAATTTTGAAAAATTTGAAATTTTGATGATTTTAGTGTTATGGGGATGCAATCTCCCTGTATAGAAACATCAAATTTCGAAAAAATCGAAATTTAGTTTTGTCCCAAATGTCCTGTAGATGCATGAAACTTGATATTTGATGCCGAGTGCAATAATTGGATGTCCAAAGTGATAGATTTTGAAAAATTGAAATTTTGATGATTTTAGTGTCCTGGGGATGCAAATCTCCTGTATAGGATACATCAAATTTCGAAAAAATCGAATTTAGTTTTTCCCAAATGTCCGTAGATGCATGAAACTTCATATTTGATGCCGTAGTGTACTAATTGGATGTCCAAAGTGATAAGGGAATTTTTAAAAATTTGAAATTTTGATGATTTTAGTGTCTGGGGATGCAAATCTCCTGTAGGATACATCAAATATCGAAAAAAAATCGAATTTAGTTTTTGGTCCCAAATGTCCTGTAGATGCATGAAACTTCGATATTTGATGCCAATGGATGTCCAAAGTGATAAAAGGAATGTTTGATAAATTTGAAATTTTGATGATTTTAGTGTCCTGGGGGATGCAATCTCCTGTATAGGATAAATCAAATTTAAAAAAAAAAATCGAAATTTAGTTTTTGGTCCCAAATGTCCTGTAGATGCATGAAACTTGATATTTGATGCCGTAGTGCAATAATTGGATGTCCAAAGTGATAAGGGAATTTTTTGAAAATTGAAATTTTGATGATTTTAGTGTCCTGGGGATGCAAATCTCCTGTATGGATACATCAAATTTCGAAAAAATCGAAATTTGTTTTTGGCCAAATGTCCTGTAGATGCATGAAACTTCGATATTTGATGCGTAGTGCAAAATTGGATGTCCAAAGTGATAAGGATGTCCAGATGCATGAACTTGATATTTGATGTCAGTAAAATTGGATGTCCAAAGTGATAAGGGAATTTTTGAAAAATTTGAAATTTTGATGATTTTAGTGTCATGGGGATGCAAATCTCCTGTATAATACATATAATACATCAAATTTCGAAAAAATAAATTTAGTTTTTGGTCCCAAATGTCCTGTAGATGCATGAAACTTCATATTTGATGCCGTAGTGCAATAATGATGTCCAAATGTAAGGGAATTTTTGAAAAATTTGAAATTTTGATGTTGTTTTAGTGTTCTGGGATGCAAATCTCCTAGAGAGATACATCACAAAAAAAAATCGAAATTTTTTTTGGTCCCAAATGTCCTGTAGATGCATGAAACTTGATATTTGATTAGTGCAATAATTGGATGTCCAAAGTGATAAATGTTTGAAAAATTTGAAATTTTGATGATTTTAGATGCAAATTCCCTGTATACATACTATAATACATCAAATTTCGAAAAAAATGAATTTAGTTTTTTGGTCCCAAATGTCCAGATGCATGAAACTTCGATATTTGATGCCGTAGCATAATTGGATGTCCAAAGTGATAAGGGAATTTTTGAAAAATTGAAATTTTGATGATTTTAGTGTCTGGGGATGCAATCTCCTGTCTAATATAATACATCAAATTCGAAAAAACATAATTTAGTTTTGGTCCCAATAATCCTGTAGATGCATGAAACTTCATTTGATGCCGTAGTGAATAATTGGATGTCCAAAGTAAGGGAAATTTTTGAAAATTTGAATTTTGATGATTTTAGTTTCTGGGGATAATCTCCTGTATAAAATACATCAAAATTCGAAAAAATCAATTTATTTTGGTCCCAAATGTCCTGTAGATGCATGAAACTTCTGATATTTGATGCCGTAGCAAAATTGGATGTCAAAGTGATAAGAGAATTTTGAAAAATGAAATTTTGATGATTTTAGTGTCCTGGGGATGCAAATCTCCTGTTAGGATACATCAAATTTCGAAAAAATCAAATTTGTTTTTGGTCCCAAATGTCCTGTAGATGCATGAAACTTGATATTTGATGCCTAGTGCATAATTGGATGTCCAAAGTGATAAAGGAATTTTGAAAATTTGAAATTTTGATGATGTCATCGGGGATGCAAATCTCCTGTATATATAATACATCAAATTTCGAAAAAAATGAAATTTAGTTTGGTCCCAAATGTCCTGTAGATGCATGAAACTTCATATTTGTGCCAGTGTAATAATTGGATCCAAAGTGATAAGATAAAAATGAAATTTTGATGATTTTAGTGTCCTGGGGATAAATCTCCTGTTAGGGATACATCAAATTTCGAAAAAAAATTTGATTTTTGGTCCAAATGTCCTTAGATGCAGAAACTTCGATATTTGATGCTAGTGCAAAATTGGATGTCCAAAGTGATAAAGGGAATTTTGAAAAAATTAAATTTTGATGATGTCATCGATGCAAATCTCCTGTAACATACTATAATACATCAAATTTCGAAAAAATGATATTATTTTGGTCCCAAATGTAGATGCATGAAACTTCATATTTGTGCCTAGTGTAATAATTGTCCAAAGTGATAAGGGAATTTTTGAAAAATTTGAAATTTTGATTTTAGTGTCATGGGTCAACTCCTTGTATAGGATACACAAATTTCGAAAAAATCAAATTTGTTTTGGTCCAAATGTTCTGTAGATGCATGAAACTTGATATTTGATGCCGTAGTGCAAAATTGGATGTCCAAAGTGATAAGGAGAATTTTGAAAAATGAAATTTTGATGATTTTAGTGTCCTGGGGATGCAATTCCCGTTAGGATACATCAAATTTCGAAAAATGAATTTAATGTTCCCAAAATTTAAACATTGATGATTTTAGTTTGGGTGATGCAATCTATAGGATACATCAAATTTGAAAAAATCGAATTTAGTTTTTGGTCCTAAATGCCCTGTAGATGCATGAAACTTCGATATTTGATGCTGTGAGAATAAAATTGATGTTCAAAGTGATAGAAATTTTAAATGAAATTTGATGATTTTGTGTCTGGGGATGCAAATCTCCTGTATACATATGGATACATCAAATTTCGAAAAAATGAAATTTTGATTTTCCAAATGTCCTTAGTGTTCGGATGCAAACTTCCTGTAGGATACAACAAATTTTTGAAAAAATCGAAATTTAGTTTTGGTCCCAAATTTGTAGATGCATGAAACTTCATATTTGATGCCGTATGCAACAATTGGATGTCCAAAGTGACTAAGGGATTTTTGAATAAATTTTGATGATTTTAGTCTGGGGATGGAATCTCCTGTATAGGGATACATCAATTTCGAAAAAATCAATTTTTTTTGGTCCCAAATGTCCTTAGATGCAAAACTTGATATTTGATGCCGTAGTAATAATTGGATGTCAAAGTGAAGAGAATTTTGAAAAATGAAATTTTGATGATTTGTGTCCTGGGGGGATATGGATGCATAGATGCATAAACTTGATATATTTGATGCCTAGTGCATAATTGGATGTCCAAAGTGATAAGGAATTTTGAAAATGAAATTTTGATGATGTCATCGGGGATGCAAATCTCCCTGTTACTATAATACATCAAATTTCGAAAAAATAAATTTATTTTGGTCCCAAATGTCCTTAGATGCATGAAACTTCATATTTGTGCCTAGTGTAATAATTGGATGTCCAAAGTGAAAGGGAATTTTGAAAATGAAATTTTGATGATTTTAGTGTCTGGGGTGAAATCTCCCGTATAGGATACACAAATTTCGAAAAAATAAATTTGTTTTTGGTCCCAAATGTTCTTAGATGCATGAAATTGATATTTGATGCGTAGTGCAACAATTGGATGTCCAAAGTGAAAGGGAATTTTGAAAAATGAAATTTTGATGATTTTAGTGTCCTGGGGATGCAAATCTCCTGATAGGATACATCATGAAAAAATCAAAAATTTTTGGTCCCAAATGTCCTTAGATGCATGAAACTTGATATTTGATGCCGTAGTGCAAAATTGGATGTCCAAAGATGAGGAATTTTAAAAAAATTTGAGATTTTAGTGTCCTGGGGCTAAATCTCCTGTATAGGATACATCAAATTTCGAAAAACAAAAAATTTTTTGGTCCCAAATGTCCTTAGATGCATGAAACTTCGATATTTGATGCCGTAGTGCAATAATTGGATGTCCAAAGACAAGGGAATTTTGAAAAAATGAAATTTGATGATTTTAGTGTCCTGGGGATGCAAATCTCCCTGTAGGATACATCACGAAAAAATCAAAATTTTTTTGGTCCCAAATGTCCTTTAGAAGCATGAAACTTCGATATTTGATGCCGTAGTGCAATAATTGGATGTCCAAAGTGACAAGGGAATTTTGAAAAAATGAAATTTTGATGATTTTAGTGTCCTGGGGATGCAAATCTCCTGTATAGGATACATCAATTTCGAAAAAAAACAAATTTGTTTTTGGTCCCAAATGTCCTTAGATGCATGAAACTTCGATATTTGATGCCGTAGCAATAATTGGATGTCCAAAGTGACAAGGAATTTAAAAAATGAAATTTTGATGATTTTAGTGTCCTGGGGATGCAAATCTCCTGTATAGGATACATCAAATTTCGAAAAAAATCAAAATTTTTTTGGTCCCAAATGTCCTTAGATGCATGAAACTTCGATATTTGAGGCCGTAGTGCAATAATTGGATGTCCAAAGTAACAAGGGAATTTTTGAAAGAAATTTGATGATTTTAGTGTCCTGGGGATGCAAATCTCCCTAGGATACATCAAATTTCGAAAAAATCAAAATTTTTTGTGTCCAAGTCCTTTAGAAGCATGAAACTTCGATATTTGATGATGAGCAATAATTGGATGTCCAAAGTGACAAGGATTTTTGAAAAAATGAAATTTTGATGAGTGTCCTGGGGATGCAATCTCTGAGGATACATCAAATTAAAAAAAATCAAAATTTTTTGGTCCCAAATGTCCTTTAGAGTGAAACTTCGATATTTGATGCCAGAACAATAATTGGATGTCCAAAGTGACAAGGGAATTTTGAAAAAAAAAATTTTGATGATTTTAGTGTCCTGGGGATGCAAATTCTCATAGGGATACATAATTTCGAAAAAACAAATTGTTTCCCAAATGTCCTTAGATGCATGAAACTTTGATATTTGATGCCAGAATAATTGGATGTCCAAAGTGACAAGGGAATTTGAAAAAATGAAATTTTGATGATTTTAGTGTCCTGGGGATGCAAATCTCCCGATAGGATACATCAAATTTCGAAAAAATCAAATTGTTTTTTTGGTCCCAAAGTCCTTTGATGCATGAAACTTCGATTGATGCCGTAGCAAAATTGGATGTCCAAAGTGACAAGGGAATTTTTGAAAAAATAAATTTTGATGATTTTAGTGTCCTGGGGATGCAAATCTCCTGTATAGGATACATCAATTTCGAAAAACTGAAATTTGTTGGTCCCAAATGTCCTTTAGATGCATGAAACTTTGATATTTGATGCCGTAGTGCAATAATTGGATGTCCAAATGACAGAAATTTTTGAAAAAATGAAATTTTGAAGATTTAGTGTCCTATGCAAATTCTCCTGTATAGATACATCAAATTTCGAAAAAATCGAAATTTTTTTGGTCCCAAATGTCCTTTAGATGCATGAAACTTCGATATTTGATGCCGTAGTGCAAAATTGGATGTCCAAAGTGACAAGGAATTTTTGAAAAATGAAATTTTGATGATTTTAGTGTCCTGGGGATGCAAATCTCCTGTATAGGATACATCTTTCGAAAAACGAAATTTTGTTTTTGGTCCCAAATGTCCGTTAGATGCATGAAACTTGATATTTGATGCCGAGTAACAATTGGATGTCCAAATGACAAGGGAATTTTTGATTGCAATGAACCGAATAATTCTGAATGCAATTCCTAAATCAATTTGAATAAATAATTTCGAATGTAACAATTCCCCTGAATGCAACAATTCCGAATGTAATAATTCTGAATGTACATTTTGAATGGAACAATCCGAATGATCTCCTTTTTTAGTGAGATATATGATTGCTGATCCGAGCTTGGGAGTTCGATTCTGGTCAGCCTAAGATGCTTCAGGGTATGCATTTTATGCCTTGTGACAGTGTAACTATTGTATTTGTTACACAATACATTCATGCAACTGGCGGTACCGAAAGCTTGATAACTGTGGCAATTATAATAGAACACAAGTTGAAAACCGTCATGTTTCAGATAGAATGTAAAGCCATTGAAGTTGAAGACAATGCGCTGAAAGAAGGCAATGCTTTCAGTTAAACGCATTTGATCTGTATAAGACGAAGTGAGAGATAATGCTTTTAAATAATAAGTTTGCTCGGTATGATGAACGCATCTGCTGCTGAAGCTAAGGGTCTTCCTAAAATGAACGCGTCTTCCCTGTATAAGACGACGGTAGGAGATAATTCCTTCTTAGATGATAGCATGCCGCGTTAGGGAGAAAGGATAATGTCTTCTCAATGAACACATTTGCCCGGTATAAGGCAAAAGAAGATAGACAGCCCCTTCGTTTGTCTGGAATAAAGTGAAAGAATGAAGCAACGCCTTCTTTTTTAACTGATCGCGTCTGTCCGGTAATGAGAATTATAGATAAATGCCTTCTTCAAATTAAGCCTTTGAGACAGAAATTTGTCAGCAATAAAGCAAAAATGGGGATAATTATTTACTAAGCAAGTTAAATTTGCCAGGTATAATAAATGATTGATATGAAGAATTATATGTTTAAACTGTTGTTACACAAATTCACGCTTATCTGAGAAAATGCTAATTCGTTTAATATAGTATTCAAAACACGGCATTCTTCCTAAGATCATTCTTGAAAAAGGTAGAATCCATCGAAAACACACTGTGAAAGCTATAGACCGCTAATCTGCTATATTGAAAAAATTGGGAAAATAAGTTTTCGGTTAAATATAATACATTCAATACATGTTGCGAAGGATCTTATATTTTTTTCCTTATGTGGCCAAATTGCCTGAATTAAAATAAGAGATCAGATTAGTTCTTATTCTCAATTCATTATCTTGCATTTCGAGATTGAGCCAGCCTGGGCTGAAAGTTTCGTAATAAAGAATAAAAAATTTTGATTAGTTCGAGCTAACGCCTATTTTGAAGGACACATTTACCATTTGCTTACTTAAAAATGTCTTTCTTCAAAGAATGCATCACATCCCTCATTATCATATTCAGGGCAGATACATGGTATTAAAGAACAAAATAACATTCAATATCTGGTGAAACATCCACTGAAGAAGGACACATTTGCCATTGCACTATTCCGAGCAGATGATTTTTAAAGAAGGAATCAATTTTACCCATTGCTCTCTTCCGGCAAATGCATTATTTTTGCTTTTCATAAGGATTCACATCCACATTGCCTCCTTAGAAAACACTGTACTCTGATATCTTTTATAATTCAACAAACACATCTAGGAGCATCAAGAACTACAAATACTACCAAAGGCTATTCAGAGATAATCTCACTCTTGAATGTATCTTTGAAGTTGCTTTTTCGGATTACAGTCGATTGCGAAGATGTATTGCGAGGTATTTATTTCGAATTGTTCATTCTGGGAAATGTTATATCTGGGAATTGTTAATCTGAAATTGCATTCGGGAATTGTTACATTCGGGAAACAACTGGAAATTGTATCGGGAATTTTTCGGGAATTGTCGTACAATCGAATTTTTGAAAAATGAAATTTTGATAATTTTAGTGTCCTGGGGATGCAAATCTCCCGTATAGGGATACATCAAATTTCGAAAAAAATCAATTTTTTTGGTCCCAAATGTCCTTTAGATGCATGAAACTTTGATATTTGATGCCGTAGTGCAACAATTGGATGTCCAAAGTGACAAGGAATTTTGAAAAAATGAAATTTTGATGATTTTAGTGTCCTGGGGATGCAAATTCCCTGTATAGGGCATCAAATTTCAAAAAAATCAAATTTTTTTGGTCCCAAATGTCCTTAGATGCATGAAACTTCGATATTTGATGCCGTAGTGCAATAATTGGATGTCCAAAGTGACAAGGGAAATTTTTGAAAGAAAAATGAAATTTTGATGATTTTAGTGTCCTGGGGATGCAATTCCCGTAAGGATACATAAATTTCCAAAAAATTTAAAAAATTGTCCCAAATGTCCTTTAGATGCATGAAACTTCGATATTTGGTGCGAGTAACAATTGGATGCCAAAGTGACAAGGGGAATTTTGAAAAAATGAAATTTTGAAGATTTTAGTGTCCTGGGGATGCAAATCTCCTATAGGGATACATCAAATTTCGAAAAATCAAATTTTTTTTGGTCCCAAATGTCCTTTAGATGCATGAAACTTCGATATTTGATGCCGTAGTCAAAATTGATGTCCAAAGTGACAAGGGAATTTTGAAAAAATGAAATTTTGATGATTTTAGTGTCCTGGGGATGCAACTCCCTGTATAGGATACATCAAATTTCAAAAAATTTAAAAATTTTGGTCCCAAATGTCCTTAGATGCATGAAACTTCGATATTTGATGCTAGTGCAATAATTGGATGTCCAAAGTGACAAGGAATTTTTGAAAAAATGAAATTTTGATGATTTTAGTGTCCTGGGGATGCAAATCTCGTATAGGATACATCAAATTTCGAAAAAATCAAAATTTGTTTTGGTCCCAAATGTCCTTTAGATGCATGAAACTTCGATATTTGATGCCGTAGTGCATAATTGGATGTCCAAAGTGACAAGGAGAATTTTGAAAAAAATGATTTTGATGATTTTAGTGTCCTGGGGATGCAAATCTCCTGTATAGGAATACATCTTCGAAAAAATCAAATTTGTTTTTGGTCCCAAATGTCCTTTAGAGGCATGAAACTTGATATTTGATGCCGTGTTTGATGTCCAAAGTGACAAGGAATTTTTGAAAAATGAAATTTTGATGATTTTAGTGTCCTGGGGATGCAAATTCCCAGAGATACATCAATTTCGAAAAAATCAAATTTGTTTTTGGTCCCAAATGTCCTTTAGATGCATGAAACTTCGATATTTGATGCCGTAAAAATAATTGGATGTCCAAAGTGACAAGGGAATTTTTGAAAAAATGAAATTTTGATGATTTTAGTGTCCTGGGGATGCAACTCCCTGTATAGGATACATCAAAAAAAAATTAAAAATTTTGGTCCCAAATGTCCTTAGATGCATGAAACTTTGATATTTGATGCCGTAGTGCAATAATTGGATGTCCAAAGTGACAAGGGGATTTTGAAAAAATGAAATTTTGATGATTTTAGTGTCCTGGGGATGCAAATCTCCTGTATAGGATACATCAAATTTCGAAAAAATCAAAATTTGTTTTGGTCCCAAATGTCCTTAGATGCATGAAACTTCGATATTTGATGCCAGAGCAATAATTGGATGTCCAAAGTGACAAGGAGAATTTTGAAAAAATGAAATTTTGATGATTTTAGTGTCCTGGGGATGCAAATCCTGTATAAGAATACATCAAATTTCGAAAAAATCAAATTTTGTTTTTGGTCCCAAATGTCCTTTAGATGCAATGATTCTTGATATTGATGCCGTCGTAATTGGATGTCCAAAGTGACAAGGGAATTTTTGAAAAAATGAAATTTTGATGATTTTAGTGTCCTGGGGATGCAAACTCCTATAGGGATACATCAAATTTCGAAAAAAATCAAATTTAGTTTTTGGTCCCAATGTCCTTTAGATGCATTAAACTTCGATATTTGATGCCCAGTGAATAATTGGATGTCCAAAGTGACAAGGAATTTTTGAAAAATGAAATTTTGAGATTTTAGTGTCCTGGGGATGAAATCTCCCTGTATAGGGATATACAATTTTGAAAAAAATCGAAATTTAGTTTTGGTCCCAAATGTCCTTTAGATGATGAACTTCGATATTTGATGCCGTAGTGCAAAATTGGATGTCCAAAGTGACAAGGGAATTTTGAAAAAAAAATTTTGATGATTTTAGTTCCTGGGGATGCAAATCTCCTGTATGGGATAAATCAATTTCGAAAAAAATCAAACATTTTTTTTGGTCCCAAATGTCCTTAGATGCATGAAACTTCGATATTTGATGCCGTAGTGCAATAATTGGATGTCCAAAGTGACAAGGGGAATTTTTGAAAAAAATGAAATTTTGATGATTTTAGTGTCCTTTAGTGTACAACTTTGTCTAACAAGACATTGCTGTAAATATGTAATCTGAGGCGTGGGAGGCAAAATGTCATTCAAATGACATTATGTCAAATGACACGTGACATTTTGGAGAGTTTTCACTTTCCAGCCTCAGATATTATATTTAGAGTAATGTACCCTTGGACAAAAATATAGCCCTACTCAAGCGTTATGAGTACATCTAAAATTATGAAGTAAATTTGGCTTCTGAAGAAAGTTGTGAACAAATTAGTCAAATGACATGCAGATGACATTTTACAAGCCTGGTCCCAAATGTCCTTTAGATGCATGAAACTTCGATATTTGATGCCGTAGTGCAATAATTGGATGTCCAAAGTGCTTAGGGAAATTTTTGAAAAATTTGAAATTTTGATGATTTTAGTGTCCTGGGGGATGCAAATCTCCCTATATAGGGAGGCATCAAATTTCGAAAAAAATCGAAATTTAGTTTTTGGTCCCAAATGTCCTGTAGATGCATGAAACTTCGATATTTGATGCCGTAGAGGAATAATTGGATGTCCAAAGCGCTCAGGAAAATTTTTAAAAGTTTGAAATTTTGATGATTTTAGTGTCCTGGGGGATGCAGATCTCCCTATATCCTATATCCCTATATCTGCATCAAATTTCGAAAAAAATCGAAATTTAGTTTTTGGTCCCAAATGACCTGTAGATGCATGAAACTTCGATATTTGATGCCGTAGTGCAATAATTGGATGTCCAAAGTGATAAGTGGAATTTTTGAAAAATTTGAAATTTTGATGATTTTAGTGTCCTGAGGGATGCAAATCTCCCTGTATAGGGATACATCAAATTTCTAAAAAAAAATCGAAATTTAGTTTGTGGTCTAAGATGTCCTGTAGATGCATGAAACTTCGATATTTGATGCCGTAGTGCAATAATTGGATGTCCAAAGTGACAAGGGGAGTTTTTGAAAAAAATGAAATTTTGATGATTTTAGTGTCCTGCGGGATGCAAATCTCCCTGTATAGGGATACATCAAATTTCGAAAAAAATCGAAATTTAGTTTTTGGTCCCAAATGTCCTTTAGATGCATGAAACTTCGATATTTGATGCCGTAGTGCAATAATTGGATGTCCAAAGTGACAAGGGGAGTTTTTGAAAAAAATGAAATTTTGATGATTTTAGTGTCCTGGGGGATGCAAATCTCCCTGTATAGGGATACATCAAATTTCGAAAAAAATCAATTTTTTTTTGTCCCAAGTGTTCTTTAGATGCATGAAACTTCGATATTTGATGCCGTAGTGCAATAATTGGATGTCCAAAGTGACAAGGATAATTTTTGAAAAAAATTAAATTTTGATGATTTTAGTGTCCTGGGGGATGCAAATCTCCCTGTAGAGGGATACATCGAATTTCGAAAAAAATCAAAACTTCGATATTTGATGCCGTAGTGCAATAGTTGGATGTCCAAAGTGACAAGGGGAATTTTTGAAAAAAATGGAATTTTGATGATTTTAGTTTCCTGGGGGATGCAAATCTCCCTGTATAGGGATACATCAAATTTCGAAAAAAATCAAAATTTAGTTTTTGGTCCCAAATGTCCTTTAGATTCATGAAACTTCGATATTTGATGCCGTAGTGCAATAATTGGATGTCCAAAGTGACAAGGGGAATTTTTGAAAAAAATGAAATTTTGATGATTTTAGTGTCCTGGGGGATGCAAATCTCCCTGTATAGGGATACATCAAATTTCGAAAAAAATCAAAATTTTTTTTTGTCCCAAATGTTCTTTAGATGCATGAAACTTCGATATTTGATGCCGTAGTGCAATAATTGGATGTCCAAAGTGACAAGGGGAATTTCTGAAAAATTTGAAATTTTGATGATTTTAGTGTTCTGGGGGATGCAAATCTCCCTGTATAGGGATACATCAAATTTCGAAAAAAATCTAACTTTTTTTTTGGTCCCAAATGTATTTTATATGCATGAAACTTTGATATTTGATGCCGTAGTGCAATAATTGGATGTCAAAAGTGATAAGGGGAATTTTTGAAAAATTTGAAATTTTGATTATTTTATTGTTCTGGGGGATGCAAATCTCCCTGTATAGGGATACATCAAATTTCGAAAAAAAATCTAAATTTAGTTTTTGGTCCCAAATGTCCTGTAGATGCATGAAACTTCGATATTTGATGCCGTAGTGCAATAATTGGATGTCCAAAGTGATAAGGGGTATTTTTGAAAAATTTGAAATTTTGATGATTTTAGTGTCCTGGGGGATGCAAATCTCCCTGTATAGGGATACATCAAATTTCGAAAAAAATCGAAGTTTAGATTTTGGTCCCAAATGTCCTGTAGATGCATGAAACTTCGATATTTGATGCCGTAGTGCAATAATTGGATGTCCAAAGTGCTTAGGGAAATTTTTGAAAAATTTGAAATTTTGATGATTTTAGTGTCCTGGGGGATGCAAATCTCCCTATATAGGGATACATCAAATTTCGAAAAAAATCAAAGTTTAGGATTTGGTCCCAAATGTCCTGTAGAAGCATGAAACTTCGATATTTGATGCCGTAGAGGAATAATTGGATGTCCAAAGTGCTCAGGGAAATTTTTGAAAAATTTGAAATTTTGATGATTTTAGTGTCCTGGGGGATGCAAATCTCCCTATATAGGGAGGCATCAAATTTCGAAAAAAATCGAAATTTAGTTTTTGGTCCCAAATGTCCTGTAGATGCATGAAACTTCGATATTTGATGCCGTAGTGCAATAATTGGATGTCCAAAGTGACAAGGGAATTTTTGAAAAATTTGAAATCTTGATGATTTTAGTGTCATGGTGGTTGCAAATCTCCCTGTATAGGGATACACCAAATTTCGAAAAAAATCGAAATTTAGTTTTTGGTCTCAAATGTTCTGTAGATGCATGAAACTTTGATATTTGATGCCGTAGTGCAATAATTGGATGTCCAAAGTGATAAGGGGAATTTCTGAAAAATTTGAAATTTTGATGATTTTAGTGTCCTGGGGGATGCAAATCTCCCTGTATAGGGATACATCAAATTTCGAAAAAAATCGAAATTTAGTTTTTGGTCCCAAATGTCCTGTAGATGCATGAAACTTCGATATTTGATGCCGTAGTGCAATAATTGGATGTCCAAAGTGATAAGGGGAATTTTTGAAAAAAATGAAATTTTGATGATTTTAGTGTCCTGGGGGATGCAAATCTCCCTGTATAGGGATACATCAAATTTCGAAAAAAATCGAAATTTAGTTTTTGGTCCCAAATGTCCTGTAGATGCATGAAACTTCGATATTTGATGCCGTAGTGCAATAATTGGATGTCCAAAGTGATAAGGGGAATTTTTGAAAAATTTGAAATTTTGATGATGTCATCGGGGATGCAAATCTCCCTGTAAACATACATATAATACATCAAATTTCGAAAAAAAA
Source organism: Armigeres subalbatus (assembly GCF_024139115.2). Taxonomy (NCBI): domain Eukaryota; kingdom Metazoa; phylum Arthropoda; class Insecta; order Diptera; family Culicidae; genus Armigeres; species Armigeres subalbatus. Next base: position 201,251,792 of record NC_085141.1, on the reverse strand, counting down.
TGAAATTTAGTTTTTGGTCCCAAATGTCCTGTAGATGCATGAAACTTCAATATTTGTTGCCTTAGTGTAATAATTGGATGTCCAAAGTGATAAGGGGAATTTTTGAAAAATTTGAAATTTTGATGATTTTATTGTTCTGTGGGATGCAAATCTCCCTGTATAGGGATACATCAAATTTCGAAAAAAAATCGAAATTTAGTTTTTGGTCCCAAATGTCCTGTAGATGCATGAAACTTCGATATTTGATGCCGTAGTGCAATAATTGGATGTCCAAAGTGATAAGGGGAATTTTTGATGCAAATCTCCCAGTATAAGGATACATCAAATTTCGAAAAAAATCGAAATTTAGTTTTTGGTCCCAAATGTCCTGTAGATGCATGAAACATAGATATTTGATGCCAAAGTGTAATAATTGGATGTCCAAAGTGATAAGGGGAATTTGAAATTTTGATGATTTTAGTGTCCTGGGGGATGCAAATCTCCCAGTATAAGGATACATCAAATTTCGAAAAAAATCGAAATTTAGTTTTTGGTCCCAAATGTCCTGTAGATGCATGAAACATAGATATTTGATGCCAAAGTGTAATAATTGGATGTCCAAAGTGATAAGGGGAATTTGAAATTTTGATGATGTCATCGGGGATGCAAATCTCCCTGTAAACATACATATAATACATCAAATTTCGAAAAAAAATGAAATTTAGTTTTTGGTCCCAAATGTCCTGTAGATGCATGAAACTTCAATATTTGTTGCCTTAGTGTAATAATTGGATGTCCAAAGTGATAAGGGGAATTTTTGAAAAATTTGAAATTTTGATGATTTTATTTTTCTGTGGGATGCAAATCTCCCTGTATAGGGATACATCAAATTTCGAAATAAAATCGAAATTTAAAAATCATGGTTCTAAATCTGTATTAAACGCCACAATGAGGTTTTGACCGTCTTTTTTCTGAGTTGTTCCAATGTGCGCCGCCCGCGACATTTCTAATGAAGTGCCACGTGCGCGGGGGAGAGCAGTTTTCTTATCATCAATAAAGATGGCTCATTGGTTCCGCCTCTTTGTTGTCCGGTATGGCTGCAAATATTGTGTAACCGTCAAACACTCACCAAAGGGGCGTGGCTACAGATTCAATTTTATTGATTACAAGAAAGCAGCTCTTCCGCGCGCGCGAGCCATTTCGTTCAAGATGTCGCGGAGAGCAGACCGTGGTACCACCTTCGGCATCGGCGGAGCTCCTACCGGAAATTTTATTCCCGGCGATGGTGTGAGTCGCGCGGTCGTCGTCATTAACATAATCAGCGCTCAGATTAAATTTGCTTGTGTGAAGTAGGGGGAATGACGGCTTTGGCAGGTTTTGTTCTATTGTTAGGGGGTTTTTGTTGGCCATATTTTATGAAATTTGGCCACAATATTCCTTGATATGCAAAGAATGTTTAGGCCAAATTTGAGCATAATTAGTTACAGAAAACCCCCCTGACAATAATAGATCAAAACCTGCCAAAGCCGTAATTTCCCCTACTAACGATTGGCTACCATCAATGAAAGTAGCTCTCAAGTCACAACTTGAGGCGAGATGAATTTTTAACAAAGAAAAACTTAATTGTTTGGTGATGGCAGATTGTTTTTCGTCGGTAGTAGAATCACGAGATCCCGATTCAGAGAAAGACTTATAATTTCAGTCTTGACCCGATTGTCGTCGAGAACAGTTTAGCTTGACACGAATGCTTCGATCAGTGCGCGTTTTTTTTCAATTCGGCTTGTGTTTGGCCGATTAGTTTCGGACGATAGTTTCGGTTCCGTCTGCGTAAATGCGCGTGTGAGCCCGGTTTCGTGCCCGTGTGTCCAGTGTTAGTTGATCCGGTGTGGAACCCGACGCGTCCTGACCACGGGGACCGGCGTTTTATCGAATTTTTGGTTTGACTGTGACGTCATTCGGACGGTAACGCCGACTTTCGGCTGGTGTGTGTAGAAAAAGTGACTAATTTTTTTTTTTCGGATTTTCGACCCGAAAATCGGTGGGTGGCCTCGGGGCCCGGGCTCCGGGACACAGCATTGGACGCGGCCCGATTCGTTAGTTAGGGGGAAACAGAGATTTGGCTATTTTTTCGGTCTCGCTTTGGTCAGACAAATTGCTCGTTAGTGGATTCGGTGGAAACGCATGGTGGTCCATACCACTTTTCGCGGTGAACCCAATACGACTTGGATAGTGCTCAGCAGTATTCATGTAGCAGTGTGTTGTTCGTGGTGAAGTGGATCGGCTCTCATAGCCGTTCGTTCGTAATATCGTTTGTAACGATTTGTGATAAGTTTCGAAGCCCGCTCGTGCCAATCGGAGGCACCGGCGCCTAAATATGGCGGTGGCCATGGGCCACCCCTATAACTTAGGAGACCCCACGGGCCCCGAACAAGTGTCACCAAGGAATCAGCGTGACGGTGTGTACACTGGCCGACGAGTTCCGGTTTTCATGGACCCTGAAGGTAGGTTTGGGCAACTCCAAATCCTACGACTCCAAGGTAGCAACAGTAAGCCCCTACCAGCCAACCCCTTTTTAATACGCCGTTCAGTCGAAGATTTATTGGTGGAACAATTGATGGAGCAGCCAAAGAAAATCGTGGTGCATCCTACACCTTGAAGGTTCGTAGCAATGCGCAAGTCAAGCGTCTGCTATCATACGTCATCGTATCGTACGTACTGCTATCTTACTATCATCGAGCACCCACAACTCAACATCTCGAAGTGCGTGGTGTCGTGTATCGAAGTGATGGACATGACAGACGAGGAACTTTTGACCGAGCTACAAAACCAAGGTGTGAAGGAGCTTTACAGAATAAAGAAAAGAGACCAGAACGGTAAGCTAGTGAATACCCCGGCCATAATCCTCACCCTCACAGGTACAGTAATCCCGACGGCTGTGAACTTCGGCTGGATTCGCTGCCCAACTCGACCGTACTACCCCAACCCACTGCGCTGCTTCCGGTGTTGGGAGTACGGCCATACGGGAAAACGTTGCCCGAATGAACAGCATATATGTGGTAACTGCGGTAAGTACCATCCGGTAGAGATAACTAGACGCTCTGACGACAGCACCATCGCACCAAGGCAGCAGTGTCCCGATACTCCGTACTGTAAGTTTTGCCGAACGAACTCGCACCCTACCTCGAGCAGAAAATGCCCGCGTTACCTGAAGGAAGTTCAAATACAACGCGTAATGGTTGACCGCGGCATCCCATTTCCCCAAGCAAAACGCGAAATCGAGACCAGCTCCGGCACCCGCCAAGCCATCTCCTTCGCAACAGCAACGTCAGCCAGCAAGGACCTGGAAATCGAAGGATTAAAAAAAACGCTGAACGAAAACGCTAACATCATCAAGGACCTGAAAGCAAAGTGCGAAGAAGACGAAGCGACCGTCAGCCAACTCCGAAAGGTAATTAAGCTCTTGCCGGCGCATCGAGCTTTACAAGCAAAACAACACCACAATCGATATGATGTACAATATCAAAGTTCTAACCAACGATGTAACACGGCTCCAAGAAGAATTAAAACAAAAAGAGGCGATCATCCAAGACTTTCAAGCTAACAAACCCGAAGAAGAAGTTGTTAATGTGGAAGACTACGAGGGAGAAAATAAAGATAGAGCGCAGAAGAAAAATAAGGCAACAGACAACAGTAAGCCCGACCCAAAATGGTATTCAATATACGGTGAGGAGGAGCAAGAAGAAGAAGACGAAGAAAACATGGACATCACGGAAAGAATACCAAAACGCAGCCACACCAAGTGCGACTCCAGCGGATACAGCGATTCCGCTAATGGATCCTCTCCTAAGCGCAATGCAGGCAAACCCAAACGGCAAAAACCACACCAAAAGAAGACACCATCGCAATCGTAAATCAGACAAGCTCGAAACGGAACACGGAACACCCAACTATAAATAACCAGGCACACCCAAACGGACCTTTCTTACGGACAATACTAATACGAAGGAACCCAATCAAACATGAGAAACTAGCAATGAACAACGGACCACCATAGGAGATTAATTATAAGTAAAACTAGACCGGTTGACACCTTCTGGACCGAATTTTTTCAGTAACAATTATTGAACTTTATTTTCAAAATTATTTCATTAACATTATTATTGCAATACTATTTTATTCCGGAGACGAGCCAGCCTAGGGCTGAAAGTCTCCTTAATAAAGCTAAAAAAAAAAAAAAAAAAACTTATAATTTTAGTAGATAGTCATCCATGCGAATACATTTTTGCAGCTTCTCCGTTTGACGCGCGCTCGTGATTCTACGTACATACAGAAAACAAATTTGGAGATTTCGGTTTTACACCCTGTATATGAGTCTTCGCCTTAGACGTAGTTTACGTCAAAAATGTGCGAGCAAAAAACACGTCCGTACGTGCTCCTGTCTTGATTTGGAATGAGGCCGATTGCGCCACGCGCGCGGTGGATAGCAGTTTTCTTATAACCAATAAAGATGGCTCATTCGTCCCGCCTCTTTGTTGTCCGGTATGACTGCAAATATTGTGCAACCGTCAAACACTCACCAAAGGGGCGTGGCTACAGGTTCAACTTTATTGATTACAAGAAAGCAGCTCTTCCGAAATGTCGCGGAGACCAGACCATGGTACCACCTTCGGCATCGGCGGAGCTCCTACCGGAAATTTTATTCCCGGCGATGGTGTGGGTCGCGCGGTCGTCGTCGTCAGCATCAACAGCACTCAGATGAAATTTTCTTGCGTGTCTCTACGATATGGCGGCTATGGTGGTGTTTATTTCTGCAACGGTTGCGTCTGAAGTGTCATCAGTGAAAGCAGCTCTTAAGCCATAATTTGAGGCGAGACGAATTTTGATCAAAGTGCATATCAATCACTTGGTGATGGCTGATAGTTTCCGTCAGTGGCGGAATCACGACCGTGCGTCAGGGACGCTACAAAAATTTATTTACATGTATAGCATCAATACCAGTGAAATTTCCCCTCAAGATTATTGTTTTAGTAGATAGGCTGCTACTTGTTTCAGGTTTAACTTCCATCCAGGCAAATACATTTTTGCAGCTTCTCCTTCTGACGCACGCTCTTCGTTTCCACCGATGGCGTAGGTAGCGCTCGTAACAGGATCGTTGCGACAGAGAATCCAACGATGGCAATCTGTTGCAGTGTAGCGGTAGAACCATAGAGCCAGCATCTGCATTTGAGTGATATCTTGTGATATTCTGACTATCGAATGGTTGCTGTTGTGTTGGTGATTAGAAATCCGCATGATCTGAAATCTGTCCTTTTCAGGGCATTAAATTTTTCATTGGAGGAATTTGGTTTGACTGAGAGTAAATTCATGAGATTGTTGCAATAAATCGGCAGCAGTAACGCAAAAATTCATAAGATTCAATCCATCATTCGACTTCTGCAGAGCAAGTGATTAAAATGCATCGAAAGATAAAGACGCTATTCGTGTTTGAAATCTATCCTAATTTCGCGACGGTCTCGAATTTGGAAATTTCCGTTTTACACCCTGTATCTGAGGCTTCCCCTTAGACGTAGTTTACGTCAACAATTATTTCAACTTAATTTTCCTCCCAAACATAATGGTGGTCCTGAAAAGAACCGATTTATTTCCACAACGATGCTGTTGGGAACACGGATGAAAAGATGTACTGCTGTTGGCAGACCGCCACCACCACCTGACGAAAAATTTCATCCGCATCAACACTCATAAATCTCAATTAACGAGCCCTCCCGGGATGAATGACCGCCTGAGTTAATATCCCTCAAAAACAAACCATCATCATCACCTCCCGTGCGAACGAAATCGTCCGTTCTCCGTGACATGCAGAATGAAAATGACGCGCGCACGCGAAACACGGGGCTTTTTATACACAGGGAAAACGAAGCAGTGGATCAAAAGGCCCGTACGTTACTGCAATCTGATGTCCGTGTTGGGGATTTATGAACGGGATTGAATTTTTTACCCGGTTTGGAAAGAAATAACATTTTTAATAGTTTAACGTTGATAATCAATAGTATCAATAGAATTGGCAAATTGCTGGAGAGTTTCCGAATCGATTGATAAGCAAATGTCGAAAATCCATCGAAAGATAAAGACGTTATTACCGTTTGAAATCTTACATGATTTCGTGACGGTCCTCAATTTGGAAATTTTCATTTTGCACCCTGTTTCTAAGGCTTCCCCTTAGACGTAGTTTACGTCAAAAAATCGAAATTTAGTTTTTGGTCCCAAATGTCCTGTAGATGCATGAAACTTTGATATTTGATGCCGTAGTGCAATAATTGGATGTCCAAAGTGATAAGGGGAATTTTTGAAAAAATTGAAATTTTGATGATTTTAGTGTCCTGGGGGATGCAAATCTCCCTGTAATGGGATACATCAAATTTCGAAAAAAATCGAAATTTAGTTTTTGGTACCAAATGTCCTGTAGATGCATGAAACTTCGATATTTGATGCCGTAGTGCAATAATTGGATGTCCAAAGTGATAAGGGATGTCCTGTAGATGCATGAAACTTCGATATTTGATGCTGTAGTGCAATAATTGGATGTCCAAAGTGATAAGGGGAATTTTTGAAAAATTTGAAATTTTGATGATTTTAGTGTCATGGGGGATGCAAATCTCCTTGTATACATACATATAATACATCAAATTTCGAAAGAAATTGAAATTTAGTTTTTGGTCCCAAATGTCCTGTAGATGCATGAAACTTCAATATTTGATGCCGTAGTGAAATAATAAGATGTCCAAATTTGTAAGGGGAATTTTTGAAAAATTTGAAATTTTGATGATTTTAGTGTTCTGGGGGATGCAAATCTCCCTGTATAGGGATACATCAAATTTCGAAAAAAAATCGAAATTTAGTTTTTGGTCCCAAATGTCCTGTAGATGCATGAAACTTCAATATTTGATGCCGTAGTGTAATAATTGGATGTCCAAAGTGATAAGGGAAATTTTGATGATTTTAGTGTCCTGGGGGATGCAAATCTCCCTGTATAGGGATACATCAAATTTCGAAAAAAATCAAAATTTAGTTTTTAATCCCAAATGTCCCGTAGATGCATGAAACTTCAATATTTGATGCCGTAGTGTAATAATTGGATGTCCAAAGTGCTAAGGGAAATTTTTGAAAAATTTGAAATTTTGATGATTTTAGTGTTCTGGGGGATGCAAATCTCCCTGTATAGGGATACATCGAATTTCGAAAAAAAATCGAAATTTAGTTTTTGGTCCCAAATGTCCTGTAGATGCATGAAACTTTGATATTTGATGCCGTAGTGCAATAATTGGATGTCCAAAGTGATAAGGAGAATTTTTGAAAAAAATGAAATTTTGATGATTTTAGTGTCCTGGGGGATGCAAATCTCCCTGTCTAGGGATACATCAAATTTCGAAAAAAATCGAATTTTAATTTTTGGTCCCAAATGTCCTGTAGATGCATGAAACTTCGATATTTGATGCCGTAGTGCAATAATTGGATGTCCAAAGTGATAAAGGGAATTTTTGAAAAAATTGAAATTTTGATGATGTCATCGGGGATGCAAATCTCCCTGTAAACATACATATAATACATCAAATTTCGAAAAAAAATGAAATTTAGTTTTTGGTCCCAAATGTCCTGCATGAAACTTCAATATTTGTTGCCTTAGTGTAATAATTGGATGTCCAAAGTGATAAGGGGAATTTTTGAAAAATTTGAAATTTTGATGATTTTATTGTTCTGTGGGATGCAAATCTCCCTGTATAGGGATACATCAAATTTCGAAAAAAAATCGAAATTTAGTTTTTGGTCCCAAATGTCCTGTAGATGCATGAAACTTTGATATTTGATGCCGTAGTGCAATAATTGGATGTCCAAAGTGATAAGGGGAATTTTTGAAAAATTTGAAATTTTGATGATTTTAGTGTCATGGGGGATGCAAATCTCCCTGTATAGGGATACATCAAATTTCGAAAAAAATTGAAATTTAGTTTTTGGTCCCAAATGTCCTGTAGATGCATGAAACTTCGATATTTGATGCCGTAGTGCAATAATTAGATGTCCAAAGTGATAAAGAGAATTCTTGAAAAAAAAATAAATTTTGATGATTTTAGTGTCATGGGGGATGCAAATCTCCCTGTATACATACATATAATACATCAAATTTCGAAAAAAATTGAAATTTTGTTTTTGGTCCCAAATGTCCTGTAGTGTTCTGGGGGATGCAAATCTCCCTGTATAGGGATACGTCAAATTTCGAAAAAAAATCGAAATTTAGTATTTGGTCCCAAATGTCCTGTAGATGCATGAAACTTCGATATTTGATGCCGTAGTGCAATAATTGGATGTCTAAAGTGATAAGGGGTATTTTTGAAAAATTTGAAAATTTGATGATTTTAGTGTCCTGGGGAATGCAAATCTCCCTGTATAGGGATACATCATATTAAAAAAAAAATCGAAATTTAGTTTTTGGTCCCAAATGTCCTGTAGATGCATGAAACTTCGATATTTGATGCCGTAGTGTAATAATTAGATGTCCAAAGTAATAAGCGGAATTTTTGAAAAATTGGAATTTTGATGATTTTAGTGTCATGAGGGATGCAAATCTACCTGTATACATACATATAATACATCAAATTTCGAAAAAAATTGAAATTTAGTTTTTGGTCCCAAATGTCCTGTAGATGCATGAAACTTCAATATTTGATGCCGTAGTGTAATAATTGGATGTCCAAAGTGATAAGGGGAATTTTTGAAAAATTTGAAATTTTGATGATTTTAGTGTTCTGGGGGATGCAAATCTCCCTATATAGGGAAACATCAAATTTCGAAAAAAATCGAAATTATGTTTTTGGTCCCAAATGTCCTGTAAATGCATAAAACTTCGATATTTGATGCCGTAGTGCAATAATTGGATGTCCAAAGTGATAAGGGAAATTTTTGAAAAATTTGAAATTTTGATGGTTTTAGTTTCCTGGGGGATGCAAATCTCCCCGTAAAGGGATACATCAAATTTCGAAAAAAATCAAAATTTAGTTTTTGGTCCCAAATGTCCTGTAGATGCATGAAACTTCGATATTTGATACAGTAGTGCAAAAATTGGATGTCCAAAGTGATAAGGGGTATTTTTGAAAAATTTGAAATTTTGATGATTTTAGTGTCCTGGGGGATGCAAATCTCCCTGTATAGAGATACATAAAATTTCGAAAAAAATCGAAATTTAGTTTTTGGTCCCAAATGTCCTGTAAATGCATGAAACTTTGATATTTGATGCCGTAGTGCAATAATTGGATGTCCAAAGTGCTAAGGGAAATTTTTGAAAAAATTGAGATTTTGATGATTTTAGTGTTCTGGGGGATGCAAATCTCCCTGTATAGGGATACATCGAATTTCGAAAAAAAAATCGAAATTTAGTTTTTGGTCCCAATAGTCCTGTAGATGCATGAAACTTCAATATTTGATTCCGTAGTGTAATAATTGGATGTCCAAAGTGATAAAGGGAATTTTTGAAAAAATTGAAATTTTGATGATGTCATCGGGGATGCAAATCTCCCTGTAAACATACATATAATACATCAAATTTCGAAAAAAAATGAAATTTAGTTTTTGGTCCCAAATGTCCTGTAGATGCATGAAACTTCGATATTTGATGCCGTAGTGCAATAATTAGATGTCCAAAGTGATAAGGGGAATTTTTGAAATATTTGAAATTTTGATGCTTTTAGTGTCCTTAGTGCAAATCTCCCTGTAGAGGGATACATCAAATTTCGAAAAAAATCGAAATTTAGTTTTTGGTCCCAAATGTCCTGTAGATGCATGAAACTTTGATATTTGATGCCGTAGTGCAATAATTGGATGTCCAAAGTGATAAGGGGAATTTTTGAAAAATTTGAAATTTTGATGATTTTAGTGTCATGGGGGATGCAAATCTCCCTGTATACATACATATAATACATCAAATTTCGAAAAAAATTGAAATATTGATGATTTTAGTTTTCGGGGTGGGATGCAAATCTCCCTGTATAGGGATACATCAAATTTCGAAAAAAATCAAAATTTAGTTTTTGGTCCCAAATGCCCTGTAGATGCATGAAACTTCGATATTTGATGCTGTAGTGCAATAATTGGATGTCCAAAGTGCTAAGGGAAATTTTTGAAAAATTTGAGATTTTGATGATTTTAGTCTTCTGGGGGATGGAAATCTCCCTGTATAGGGATACATCGAATTTCGAAAAAAAATCGAATTTTAGTTTTTGGTCCCAAATGTCCTGTAGATGCATGAAACTTTGATATTTGATGCCGTAGTGCAATAATTGGATGTACAAAGTGATAAGATGAATTTTTGAAAAAAATGAAATTTTGATGATTTTAGTGTCCTGGGGGATGCAAATCTCCCTGTCTAGGGATACATCAAATTTCGAAAAAAATCGAAATTTTGTTTTTGGTCCCAAATGTCCTGTAGATGCATGAAACTTCGATATTTGATGCCGTAGTGCAATAATTGGATGTCCAAAGTGATAAGGGGAATTTTTGAAAAATTTGAAATTTTGATGATTTTAGTGTCATGGGGGATGCAAATCTCCCTGTAAACATACATATAATACATCAAATTTCGAAAAAAAAATGAAATTTAGTTTTTGGTCCCAAATGTCCTGTAGATGCATGAAACTTCAATATTTGATGCCGTAGTGTAATAATTGGATGTCCAAAGTGATAAGGGGAATTTTTGAAAAATTTGAAATTTTGATGATTTTATTGTTCTGTGGGATGCAAATCTCCCTGTATATATACATCGAATTTCGAAAAAAAATCGAAATTTAGTTTTTGGTCCCAAATGTCCTGTAGATGCATGAAACTTCAATATTTGATGCTCTAGTGCAATAATTGGATGTCCAAAGTAATAAGGGGAATTTTTGAAAAATTTGAAATTTTGATGATTTTAGTGTCATGGGGGATGCAAATCTCCCTGTATAGGGATACATCAAATTTCGAAAAAAAATCGAAATTTAGTTTTTGGTCCCAAATGTCCTGTAGATGCATGAAACTTCGATATTTGATGCCGTAGTGAAATAATTAGATGTCCAAAGTAATAAGCGGAATTTTTGAAAAATAATTTTGATGATTTTAGTGTCATGAGGGATGCAAATCTACCTGTATACATACATATAATACATCAAATTTCGATAAAAATTGAAATTTAGTTTTTGGTCCCAAATGTCCTGTAGATGCATGAAACTTTAATATTTGATGCCGTAGTGTAATAATTGGATGTCCAAAGTGATAAGGGGAATTTTTGAAAAATTTGAAATTTTGATGATTTTAGTGTTCTGGGGGATGCAAATCTCCCTATATAGGGAGACATAAAATTTCGAAAAAAATCGAAATTATGTTTTTGGTCCCAAATGTCCTGTAGATGCATGAAACTTCGATATTTGATGCCGTAGTGCAAAAATTAGATGTCCAAAGTGATAAGGGGAATTTTTGAAATATTTGAGATTTTGATGATTTTAGTGTCCTTAGTGCAAATCTCCCTGTAAAGGGATACATCAAATTTCGAAAAAAATCAAAATTTAGTTTTTAATCCCAAATGTCCTGTAGATGCATGAAACTTCGATATTTGATACAGTAGTGCAAAAATTGGATGTCCAAAGTGATAAGGGGTATTTTTGAAAAATTTTGATGATTTTAGTGTCCTGGGGGATGCAAATCTCCCTGTATAGGGATACATCAAATTTCAAAAAAAATCGAAATTTAATTTTTGGTCTCAAATGTCCTGTAGATGCATGAAACTTCGATATTTGATGCCGTAGTGCAATAATTGGATGTCCAAAGTGATAAGGGGAATTTTTGAAAAATTTGAAATTTTGATGATTTTAGTGTTCTGGGGGATGCAAATCTCCCTGTATAGGGATACATCGAATTTCGAAAAAAAAATCGAAATTTAGTTTTTGGTCCCAAATGTCCTGTAGATGCATGAAACTTCAATATTTGATGCCGTAGTGTAATAATTGGATGTCCAAAGTGATAAGGGGAATTTTTAAAAAAATTGAAATTTTGATGATTTTAGTGTCATGGGGGATGCAAATCTCCCTGTAAACATACATATAATACATCAAATTTCGAAAAAAAATGAAATTTAGTTTTTGGTCCCAAATGTCCTGTAGATGCATGAAACTTCGATATTTGATGCCAATGGATGTCCAAAGTGATAAGGGGAATTTTTGATAAATTTGAAATTTTGATGATTTTAGTGTCCTGGGGGATGCAAATCTCCCTGTATAGGGATACATCATATTAAAAAAAAAATCGAAATTTAGTTTTTGGTCCCAAATGTCTTGTAGATGCATGAAACTTCGATATTTGATGCTCTAGTGCAATAATTGGATGTCCAAAGTAATAAGGGGAATTTTTGAAAAATTTGAAATTTTGATGATTTTAGTGTCATGGGGGATGCAAATCTCCCTGTATACATCGAATTTCGAAAAAAAAACCAAAATTTAGTTTTTGGTCCCAAATGTCCTGTAGATGCATGAAACTTCAATATTTGATGCCGTAGTGCAATATGTCCAAAGTGATAATGGGAATTTTTGAAAAATTTGAAATATTGATGATTTTAGTTTTCGGGGTGGGATGCAAATCTCCCTGTATAGGGATACATCAAATTTCGAAAAAAAATGAAATTTAGTTTTTGGTCCCAATAATCCTGTAGATGCATGAAACTTCAATATTTGATGCCGTAGTGCAATAATTGGATGTCCAAAGTGCTAAGGGAAATTTTTGAAAAATTTGAGATTTTGATGATTTTAGTCTTCTGGGGGATGGAAATCTCCCTGTATAGGGATACATCGAATTTCGAAAAAAAATCGAATTTTAGTTTTTGGTCCCAAATGTCCTGTAGATGCATGAAACTTTGATATTTGATGCCGTAGTGCAATAATTGGATGTACAAAGTGATAAGATGAATTTTTGAAAAAAATGAAATTTTGATGATTTTAGTGTCCTGGGGGATGCAAATCTCCCTGTCTAGGGATACATCAAATTTCGAAAAAAATCGAAATTTTGTTTTTGGTCCCAAATGTCCTGTAGATGCATGAAACTTTGATATTTGATGCCATAGTGCAGTAATTGGATGTCCAAAGTGATAAAGGGAATTTTTGAAAAATTTGAAATTTTGATGATGTCATCGGGGATGCAAATCTCCCTGTAAACATACATATAATACATCAAATTTCGAAAAAAAAATGAAATTTAGTTTTTGGTCCCAAATGTCCTGTAGATGCATGAAACTTCAATATTTGTTGCCTTAGTGTAATAATTGGATGTCCAAAGTGATAAGGGGAATTTTTGAAAAATTTGAAATTTTGATGATTTTATTGTTCTGTGGGATGCAAATCTCCCTGTATAGGGATACATCAAATTTCGAAAAAAAATCGAAATTTAGTTTTTGGTCCCAAATGTCCTGTAGATGCATGAAACTTTGATATTTGATGCCGTAGTGCAATAATTGGATGTCCAAAGTGATAAGGGGAATTTTTGAAAAATTTGAAATATTGATGATTTTAGTTTTCGGGGTGGGATGCAAATCTCCCTGTATAGGGATACATCAAATTTCGAAAAAAATCGAAATTTAGTTTTTGGTCCCAAATGCCCTGTAGATGCATGAAACTTCGATATTTGATGCTGTAGTGCAATAATTGGATGTCCAAAGTGATAAGGGGAATTTTTGAAAAATTTGAAATTTTGATGATTTTAGTGTCATGGGGGATGCAAATCTCCCTGTATACATACATATAATACATCAAATTTCGAAAAAAATTGAAATTTTGTTTTTGGTCCCAAATGTCCTGTAGTGTTCTGGGGGATGCAAATCTCCCTGTATAGGGTTACGTCAAATTCCGAAAAAAAATCGGAATTTAGTTTTTGGTCCCAAATGTCCTGTAGATGCATGAAACTTCGATATTTGATGCAGTAGTGCAATAATTGGATGTCTAAAATGATAAAGGGTATTTTTGAAAAATTTGAAATTTTGATGATTTTAGTGTCCTGGGGGATGCATATCTCCCTGTATAGGGATAAATCAAATTTAAAAAAAATCGAAATTTAGTTTTTGGTCCCAAATGTCCTGTAGATGCATGAAACTTCAATATTTGATGCCGTAGTGCAATAATTGGATGTCCAAAGTAATAAGGGGAATTTTTGAAAAATTGGAATTTTGATGATTTTAGTGTCATGAGGGATGCAAATCTACCTGTATACATCATAACTCCCGCGATCGTCATTGAGAACGGACGTAATTAATTACCCGCTTCTCAACCTAAGTAGTGAACCGCGAAGGCAGCGATAAATCGAATTGAACCAACGCTCAAATTACAAACCACGTATCGGCCCATACACCGCGAGTGACGAGTGAACAGTGAAAATCGCATAGCTGACAAAAGTGTGACAATGGGGACGCGCAGCGGGGGGTTGTTTCCCCCCGATCGTGCCAATCAAAATAGGTATGTGATATTGAAGAAAACAAATGGATCAATAACCGAGCACAGCATATTTCTCGTGACAAAGTCAATCGAGACATACTGCTGTTATGAAGATATTTGGCTAAACAGAAAAGACGGTTCGTTGACCGTAATTCTGAATGAGAAAAATGCAAGGAAATTAGTTGAAAACATGAAGGAATTGGCAGATGGAACACCGATCACCGTCAGCTGGGATACCAAACAGAATACGTCCCGCGCTGTCGTTGTCTGTCGGGAGCTCGCAATCGATACTGAAGACTATATAAGAACAAACCTAAGCACACAAGGTGTGACTGAAGTTAAACATATCAGCAGAATGAGCGACGATAAAAAAACGAAATTCAACACCGGAGTCGTGATCCTCACGTTCTCCCAGCCTTCACCGCCAGAAAAACTGAAAATTGGATACCGCGTCTGCAGAACCGAAAAGTACTACCCCGACCAACGCAATGCTACCGGTGTTACGAGTATCAGCACATTAGTAAATTTTGCAAAAAAGAAGAACGCTGCCGAACCTGCGGCGAAAAGGCACACCTGGAAAGTGATGAATGCTCGAAAGAAATAAAGTGCATAAACTGCGACGATAATCATATCTCGACCAGCAAGGCATGTCCAATTTTCAGGCAAGAGCAGCAAATAATCAAAACAAAAACGGATAAAAACATCTCATACACCGCAGCCCGGAAACAACTTATCAACAACAACGAGAAACCAAGTTACGCAAAAGTTACAGGCGATGTCCAAACCATCGTCGAAAATGCAAGAAAACAGTGGGAAAAGGAGCTGGAGGAGAAAATGAGCTTTATCTCGGAAAAAATGAAAGTTATTTCGGAACGAATGGAAGCGCTCAACGAAAAAGAAGCAAATATTAAAAACTGGTATAACTACCTCAAAGATAAAGAAAAGAATTTAAAGATCACTGAAGAGAAAATGCAAAAAGATATCGAAGAAATGAAAACGCACTGTGGCAAGCTAACAAACGAGCTGCAGAAAAAGGATGAATTAATAGAAAAATTAACAAAAAACATTGAGCCGCAGACCCAGAAAACGATCACAACTAAAGACAAACATGGAAAAAAAATTAAATGTGACAAACCGATCGAATCATCTCCCGACAGAGAAACCAGAGAAGGCACACCAAGAAGGAAAAGCAACCGAATAAACAACAAAAACAACAACAAACAAAGAAAAACAGATTCCTCAGACATGGAAACAGAGGAATTAAACGACGATAACTGATAATAACAACAATAAAATCAAATCTGAATATGACCACGCTTATACAATGGAACTGTAACGGTATACGGAGCAAACACGCAGAACTTCAACATCAGCCTCTTTTCCTGGCCATACAAGAAACCAGGACAAACCCAAAGACAGCTTTTAATATAAAAGGATACAACTCGATATTTGAGCATCGACCATCTGGTCAAGGAGGGGTAGCTATGCTTATAAAGAAGGGAATCCCTTTCACCCCAGTACAAATACAAACAGACCTGGAAATCATCGCTATAGAGGTAAATACACCCTTCAAAATGACAATCGCATCAATATACATTCCGCCAAATATTACATTGGACACTAAAGAATTTGACAAATTGCTATGCACTTTACCGAAGCCACTAATAATGGCCGGTGACTTAAATGCTCACCACGCGCAATGGGATTTGAAACACCAAGATTCCAGAGGTAAAGAAATTATCAAAATAATAGAAGACCATGGATTATTAACGCTAAATGATGGCCAAACAACCTTCATACACTCAGCCAAAAGAAACGATATGTACAGCACATCAGCAATCGATGTAACAATATGCAGCCCTGAACTAGCATCAAAATTAGATTGGACCATAATAAACGACCAGCATAGCAGCGATCATTTTCCCATTAAAATAGGAACTATTCAGGGCAATTGGCTGAACAAACCATAGCCCATACGGAAGATCGACTCCGCAGACTGGAAAAAATTCGAAGAGATTCTAGAAGATCAAATAAACCCAAATGAGGAATACTCAATAGAAGATCTGACTACTTACATCAGACATGCCGCACTAGCATCAATCCCAAGAACATCAGAAGTGGTATCAAAAAATCCGTACCCTGGTGGAATGACAACACCCGGGAAGCAGTGAAACAAAGGCGAAAATCTCTCAGAAAATTAAAAAACACACCTACTGACCACCCTGATTACCAAATGATCCACAACAACTTTTGTAAACACAGATACGAAGCAAGAAAATCATCGAAGAAGAGAAACAGAAATCGTGGAAAAAATTCGCTTCTGAGATAAATGAACACACAACACCAAAAGAAGTTTGGAACAAGATCAGAAGCATATCAGGAAAAAAAATCATCAGAAAACATCTGGACGATAACATCAGATAACAACAACATAACTGACCCTCAACAGATTGCGGAACACCTTGCCAAACACTTCACCAAAGAATCATCAGACAGCGCATACCCACTCACCTTCATTACTAAAAAGAATGCTGAAGAACAGCAGCCAATCAATTTCCCCACAGCAAGATATTCACTGTACAACAAAGAATTTACTTTGGAAGAGCTTATATACCATATGGACACACTGAAAGGATCCTCACCTGGTCCCAATGACATCCACAATCAAATGCTGAAAAGACTTCCACTATTTATCAAAAAGAAATTACTTGCATCATACAATAATATTTGGATCAATGGAATATTCCCCAACACCTGGAGAGAATCTCACCTAATCCCAATCCCTAAACCAGGAAAACACACAAACGATCCAAAAAATCTTCGACCCATATACCTAACAAGCTGTGTGATGAAACTTCTCGAAAGAATGGTCAATCGCAGACTAATGAACGAACTCGAAAATAAATCAGTCCTGGGACCTAATCAATTCGCTTTCCGGAAAGGAAAACAAACAACTGATCCCCTTACAGAGATAGAAGACATATGCACCCAAGCCATAAATGAGAAAAAACACGCAGAACTTCTTTTCCTGGACTTAGAAAAGGCATACGACAGAACCTGGCGCTATCTGATACTAAAAAATCTGTCAAAAGCTGGCATAGGGGGACACATGGCTACCTTTTGCCAAAAATTTCTCGAAGAAAGACGTTTCAAAGTGCTTTATCAAGGGCATTTCTCCTCTGAACAAATTCAACAAAACGGAGTACCACAAGGATCAGTACTTGCTGCCACATTCTTCCTAGTTGCTATCAATAGCATAAACGATTGGATACCCAAAAACACCATTATCAAACTATATGCAGACGACATCACCATCGCCGTAACCACAAAGATGCGCCAGATGGACCCGCTTTAAGATACAAAAAATCCTAGACCGAATTAAAGACTGGTGCACTGAAACTGGATTTACCATCTCTACTCAAAAGTCGTCAATTATGCACATTGGAAACCGGAAAAACTTCTAAAACAGCCTCCTGCCATACTTGATAAAGAACCAATCAAACTAACAAAAAATACAAAACTATTGGGAATATGGCTAGATCACAAACTCAACTTCAAACATCATATTCAAACGAAACGAGATGAATGTAAACGAATATTAGCCCTGATGAAAAGTATAAGCAGCACAAATTTCGGAGCAGATCGAAGATCATTACTTCGGATATTAAACACCATGTTTGTTCCCAGACTTATATACGGAGGCCCTATAATAAGTCGAGCTAAAGATACCGATCTCAACAGACTATTGCCCCATGCATCAAAGAAATTCGAATAGCCACTGGGGCATTTCACTCCAGCCCAATAGAAAGCCTGTTAGCAGAAATGGACAACTTCCATTGGATCTTAGAATATCTGAAGCATTTATCTTATGGTACAAAACAATGTACATAAAGCTATCTCCCAACCTGTAACTAACAGAGCGATCAAACGAAAAATCAGAGACACTAACATCCACAGGTAACGTTACCATAGGACAATCAAATTACAACACCATCAAACAATAAACGAGTCAACACACACTCAATACTCTAACACCTGAAAAATCGTTTCTGGCTTGACCAAACTCAAATACCCCACCACAAACGCATATCCGATGGATCAAAACCAGACAAGGAACGAGGAAGCAGATATTCTAGTGACCATGAAATTAGCATCAATCTTCCTAAACATTTTCCATCTTCAGCCGGAAGCATACCCAATAAAAAACAATTGACCTCAACACTGAATTGACGGTCATATTCAGCGATTCTCAAAGTGTCCTTCGGCAGTTAAAGGGCAACTCTAATACCCATGGATAGAAGATATCAAAACAAAAGTAAACAAAACCCTGGCCCTTAGACCTGTGCTGGGTCAGCTCATATCAACTAACTGAAAAAGCCAAACAAACTAGCAGAACTTGCCACAGCACACTTTCCACCAATATTGGAAACACCTACGATGATTACAAAAAGCTAGTTAAACTCCTATACAAGACTAACATGGAGAATGCCATGCACAATAACCGCAGACACTTGAGAGAAATAAAAATATGATACAAGCGAATGAATTCAACATCCTTCTCGATGAACAGAGAGAAAGCAAAGCTAGCTACCGACTCAGAATCGGTCACACTAAATTACACACAGACATGATACGCAAGGAAGCCGCACCCATCTCTCAGTCATGCCCCAATTACAGTGAAGCATCATTCTGGAATGCACATTCCATAAACACCTATCGAAGAAAATCGCCATCATACCTGGCCCTAAAGACAACATCAATGAACTTAGAAAACAGCATCATACCTCAAAAACGAATTTGATCCACAAAATTTAACGCATCAGCAAAAATACTTACACGATGAATAACCAACCACCGAGCTACGCATAAGAGAATCAAGACAACCAACCTGACGGAACCCGGACCAAAGGCTAACACGAACGATAAATCGGTGACTAGATATAGAATGTATTGTAATTTTATCCTCCGGTGACTCAAATGACAACAAGTTGAAAGGTCACCTAAATAAATCAAATACAACAACAACCTGTACATACATATTCAAATTTCGAAAAATCGAAATTTGTTTTTTCAAATGTCCTAGATGCATGAAACTTCGATATTTGTGCTAGTCAATAATTGGATGTCCAAAGTGATGAGGGAATTTTGAAAATTTGAAATTTTGATGATTTTGTGTCTGGGGATGCAAATCTCCTATATAGGAAACATCAAATTTCGAAAAAATCAATTGTTTTTGGTCCAAATGTCCTGTAGATGCATGAAACTTCGATTTGATGCCGTAGTGCAATTGGATGTCCTAAGTGTAAGAATTTTTGAAAATGAAATTTATGATTTTTGTGTCCTGGGGATGCAAATCTCCTGTATAGGAATACCAATTTCGAAAAAATCGAAATTTGTTTTTGGTCCCAAATGTCCTTAGATGCATGAAACTTTAATATTTGATGTCAATAGGATGTCCAAAGTGATAAGGGAATTTTTGAAAATTTGAAATTTTGATGATTTGTGTCCTGGGGATGCAAATCTCCTGTATAGGGATACATCAATTTCGAAAAAAATCAAATTTGTTTTGTCCCAAATGTCCTTAGATGCATGAAACTTCGATATTTGATGCCAGTACATTTGGATGTCCAAAGTGAAAGGAATTTTTGAAAAATTGAAATTTTGAATGTTTAGTTCCTGGGATGCAAATCTCCCGTAAGGGATACATCAAATTTCGAAAAAATCAAGAATTTGTTTTTGGTCCCAAATGTCCTTAGATGCATGAAACTTCGATATTTGATCGTAGTGCAAAAATTGGATGTCCAAAGTAAAGGGATTTTAAAATTGAAATTTTGATGATTTTAGTGTCCTGGGGATGCAAATCTCCTGTATAGGATACAATTTCAAAAAAATCGAAATTTGTTTTTGTCCAAATGTTGATGCATGAAACTTGATATTTGATGCCGTAGTGCAATATTGGATGTCCAAAGTGACAAGGGAATTTTGAAAAATTGAATTTGATGATTTTAGTGTCTGGGGATGCAAATCTCCCTGTTAGGATACATCAAATTTCGAAAAAAATCAAATTTGTTTTGGTCCCAATGTCCTTAGATGCATGAAACTTCAATATTTGATCCGTAGTGAATAATTGGATGTCCAAAGTGAAAGGGAATTTTGAAAAATTGAAATTTTGATGATTATCTGGGGATGCAAATCTCCTGTACATACATACATCAAATTTCGAAAAAATCGAAATTTGTTTTGTCCCAAATGTCCTTAGATGCATGAAACTTATTTGATTGCCTAGTGAATAATTGGATGTCCAAAGTGAAAGGGAATTTTTGAAAAATTTGAAATTTTGATGATTTAGTGTCTGGGGATGCAAATCTCCTGTATGAATACATCAAATTTCGAAAAAAATCGAAATTTGTTTTTGGTCCCAAATGTCCTTAGATGCATGAAACTTGATATTTGATGCCTAGTACAATAATGGATGTCCAAAGTGATAAGGAATTTTGAAAATTTGAAATTTTGATGATTTTATGTCCTGGGGATGCAAATCTCCTGTATACATCATATAATACATCAAATTTCGAAAAAATTAAATTTGATGATTTTAGTTTAGGTGATGCAAATCTCTGGGATACATCAAATTTCGAAAAAATCGAAATTTGTTTTGGTCCCTCCTGTAGATGCATGAAACTTGATATTTGATGCGTAGTGCAATAATTGGATGTCCAAAGTGAAAGGAATTTTTGAAAAATTGAAATTTTGATGATTTTAGTGTCTGGGGATGCAAATCTCACTCATATAATACATCAAATTTCGAAAAAATCGAAATTTGTTTTGGTCCCAAATGTCTTTAGATGCATGAAACTTCGATATTTGATGCCGTATCAATAATTGATGTCCAAAGTGAAAGAATTTGAAAAAAAATGTTGATGATTTTAGTTGTGGGGATGCAAATCTCCTGTATAGATAATACATCAAATTTCAGAAAAATTGAAATTTTAAATGTTTAGTGTTCTGGGGATGCAAATCTCCTGTATGGTACTCAAATTCGAAAAAATCAGAATTTGTTTTGTCCCAAATGTCCTTTAGATGCATGAAACTTCGATATTTGATGCGTAGTGCAATAATTGGATCAAATGATAAGAATTTTTGAAAATTGAAATTTTGATGATTTTAGTGTCCTGGGGATGCAATCTCCTGTATGGATACAATCAAATTTAAAAAATCGAAATTTGTTTTGGTCCCAAATGTCCTTAGATGCATAAACTTCCATATTTGATGCCGTAGTGCAATAATTTGATGTCCAAAGTAAAGGGAATTTTGAAAAATTTGATTTTATGATTTTAGTGTCCTGGGGATGCAAATCTCCTATGGATACATCAAATTTCGAAAAAATCAAATTTGTTTTGGTCCCAAATGTCCTGTAGATGCAGAAACTTCGATATTTGATGCGTAGTGAAATAATTGATGTCCAAAGTAATAAGGGAATTTTGAAAAATTGAAGTGATTTTAGTGTCTGGGGATGCAAATCTCCCTGTATAATACATATATCATCAAATTTCGAAAAATGAAATTTGTTTTTGTCCCAAATGTCCTTAGATGCATGAAACTTCATATTTGATGCCGAGTGTAATTGGATGTCCAAAGTGAAAGGGAATTTTTGAAAATTTGAAATTTTGATGATTTTAGTGTCTGGGGATGCAAATCTCCTATAGGATACATCAAATTTCGAAAAAATCAAATTGTTTTTGGTCAAATGTCCTTAATGCATGAAACTTCGATATTTGATGCCGTAGTGCAATAATTGGATGTCCAAAGTGACAGGGAATTTTTGAAAAATTGAAATTTTGATGATTTTTGTTGGGATGCAAATCTCCTAGAGGATACATCAATTTCGAAAAAATCGAAATTTGTTTTTGGTCCCAAATGTCCTTAGATGCATGAAACTTCGATATTTGATGCTACTAATTGGATGTCCAAAGTGATAAGGGAATTTTGAAAATTGAAATTTTGATGATTTTATGTCCTGGGGATGCAAATCTCCTGTATAGGGATACATCAAATTTCGAAAAAATCGAAATTTGTTTTGTCCCAAATGTCCTTAGATCATGAAACTTGATATTTGATGCCGTAGTAATAATTGGATGTCCAAAGTGACAAGGGAATTTTGAAAAATTGAAATTTGATGATTTTAGTGTTGGGGATGCAAATCTCCTGTATAGGTAATCAAATTTCGAAAAATCAAATTTGTTTTGGTCCCAAATGTCCTTAGATGCATGAAACTTCGATATTTGATGCGTAGTGCAATAATTGGATGTCCAAAGTGATAAGGGAATTTTTGAAAATTTGAAATTTTGATGATTTTAGTGTCTGGGGAATCTCTGATAATATATAAAATAAATTTCGAAAATGAAATTTGATTTTGGATGTCTGTAGTGTCTGGGGATGCAAATCTCCTGTAGGAATACATCAAATTTCGAAAAAAATCAATTTGTTTTGGTCCCAAATGTCCTTAGATGCATGAAACTTGATATTTGATGCCGTAGTGAATAATTGATGTCCAAAGTGAAGGGAATTTTGAAAAATTGATTTGATATTTTAGTGTCTGGGGATGCAAATCTCCTGTATAATACATACAAATTTCGAAAAAATCAAATTTGTTTTGGTCCCAAATGTCCTTAGATGCATGAAACTTCATATTTGATGCCGTAGTGAATAATTGGATGTCCAAAGTGACAAGGGAATTTTTGAAAATTGAAATTTTGATGATTTTAGTGTCCTGGGGATGCAAATCCTCCTATAGAGATACATCAAATTTGAAAAAATCGAAATTGTTTTTGTCCCAAATGTCCTTAGATGCATGAAACTTCGATTTGATGCCAGTAAATAATTGGATGTCCAAAGGAGGGGAATTTTTGAAAAATTGAAATTTTGATGATTTTAGTGTCCTGGGGATGCAAATCTCCTGTATAGGGATACATCAATTTCGAAAAAATCGAAATTTGTTTTGGTCCCAAATGTCCTTAGATGCATGAAACTTGATATTTGATGCCAATTGGATGTCCAAAGTGACAAGGGAATTTTGAAAATTGAAATTTTGATGATTTTAGTGTCCTGGGGATGCAAATCTCCTGTATGGAATACATCAAATTTCGAAAAAATCAAATTTTTTTTGGTCCCAAATGTCCTGATCATGAAACTTCGATATTTGATGCCATAGTGCAATAATTGGAATTGTCAAAAATGATTTTAGTGTCCTGGGGATGCAAATCTCCCTGTATGAGATACTCAAATTTCGAAAAAAAATCAATTTTGTTTTGGTCCCAAATGTCCTTAGATGCATGAAACTTGATATTTGATGCCGTAGTGCATAAATTGGATGTCCAAAATGACAAGGAATTTTAAAAAATTGAAATTTTGATGATTTTGTTGCGGGGATGCAAATCTCCTGTATAGATACATAATACATCAAATTTCGAAAAAATGAAATTTGTTTTGTCCCAAATGTCCTTAGATGCATGAAACTTCGATATTTGATGCCGTATGCTATTGATTCCAAAGTGAAAGGGAATTTTGAAAATTGAAATTTTGATGATTTTAGTGTCCTGGGAGTGCAAATCTCCTGTATAGGATACATCAAATTTCGAAAAAATGAAATTTGTTTTGGTCCCAAATGTCCTTAGATGCATGAAACTTGATATTTGATGCCGTAGTGCAATAATTGATGTCCAAAGTGAAAGAATTTTGAAAATTGAAATTTTGATGATTTTAGTGTCCTGGATGCAAATCTCCTGTAAGGATACATCAAATTTCGAAAAAATCAAATTTGTTTTTCCCAAATGTCCTTTAGATGCATGAAACTTCGATATTTGATGCCGTAGTGCAAAATTGGATGTCCAAAGTGAAAAATTATTTTGAAAAATGAAATTTTGATGATTTTAGTGTCCTGGGGATGCAAATCTCCTGTATAGGGATACATCAAATTAAAAAAAATCAAATTTTTTTGGTCCAAATGTCCTTAGATGCATGAAACTTCGATATTTGATGCCGTATAGCAATAATTGGATGTCCAAAGTGACGAATTTTGAAAAATTGAAATTTTGATGATTTTAGTGTCTGTTGGTCATTAAGATTTAAATTCCTTGTAGATGCATGAAACTTCGATATTTGATGCCGTATAATAATTGGATGTCCAAAGTGACAAGGGGAATTTTGAAAATTAAATTTTGATGATTTTAGTGTCCTGGGGATGCAAATCTCCTGTATGGATACATCAAATTTCGAAAAAATCGAAATTTTGTTTTGGTCCCAAATGTCCTGTGAATGACTTGATATTTGATGCCGTAAATAATATGTCCAAAGTGACAGGGGAATTTTTGAAAAAATTGAAATTTTGATGATTTTAGTGTCCTGGGGATGCAAACTCTATAGGATACATCAAATTTCGAAAAAATAAATTGTTTTGGTCCCAAATGTCCTTAGATGCATGAAACTTCATATTTGATGCCGTGTGAATAATTGGATGTCCAAAATGACTAATGAGATGATGCAAATCTCTGTATAGATAATATAATTTAAAAAAAATCAAATTTGTTTTGTCCTGATTCCTTAGATGCATGAAACTTCGATATTTGATGCCGTATGCAATAATTGATGTCCAAAGTGAAAGGGAATTTTGAAAATTGAATTTGATGATTTAGTGTCTGGGGATGCAAATCTCTATAGATACATACAAATTTCGAAAAAATCGAAATTTTGTTTTGGTCCCAAATGTCCTTAGATGCATGAAACTTCATATTTGATGCCGTATAAATAATTGGATGTCCAAAGTGACAAGGAATTTTGAAAAATTGAAATTTGATGATTTTAGTGTCCTGGGGATGCAAATCTCCTGTATAGGATACATCAAATTTCGAAAAAATCGAAATTTGTTTTGGTCCCAAATGTCCTTAGATGCATGAAACTTGATATTTGATGCATCTAGTCAATTGGATCCAAAGTGAAAGAATTTTTGAAAAATTGAAATTTTGATGATTTTAGTGTCCTGGGGATGCAAATCTCCTGTATAGGATACATCAAATTTCGAAAAATCAAATTGTTTTTGGTCCCAAATGTCCTTAGATGCATGAAACTTCATATTTGATGCCAGTAATAATTGGATGTCCAAAGTGACAAGGAATTTTGAAAATTGAAATTTTGATGATTTTAGTGTCCTGGGGATGCAAATCTCCTGTATGGATACATCAAATTCGAAAAAATCAAACATTTTTTTTGGTCCCAAATGTCCTTAGATGCATGAAACTTCGATATTTGATGAAGTGCAATTGGATGTCCAAAGTGACAAGGGAATTTTGAAAAATTAAATTTTGATATTTTAGTTCCTGGGGATGCAAATCTCCTGTATAGGATACATCAAATTTCGAAAAAATCAAATTTGTTTTGGTCCCAAATGTCCTTAGATGCATGAACTTTGATTTGATGCCGAGTGCAACAATTGGATGTCCAAAGTGAAAGGGATTTTGAAAAATTGAAATTTTGATGATTTTAGTGTCCTGGGGATGCAATCTCTCCTGTATGAGGATACATCAAATTTCGAAAAAATCGAAATTTGTTTTTGGTCCCAAATGTCCTTAGATGCATGAAACTTCAATTTGAGCTCGTAGTGATAATTGGATGTCCAAAGTGACAAGGAATTTTGAAAAATTGAAATTTTGATGATTTTAGTGTCCTGGGGATGCAAATCTCCTGTATAGGATACATCAAATTTCGAAAAAATCGAAATTTTTTTTTGGTCCCAAATGTCCTTAGATGCATGAAACTTCGATATTTGATGCCAATTGATGTCCAAAGTGACAAGGGAATTTTTGAAAATTGAAATTTTGATGATTTTAGTGTCCTGGGGATGCAAATTCTCCTGTATAGGATACAATCAAATTTAAAAAATCGAAGATTTGTTTTTGGTCCCAAATGTCCTTTAGATGAAAACTTCGATATTTGATGCCGTAATTGGTTCCAAAGTGACAAGGAATTTTGAAAAATTGAAATTTTGATGATTTTAGTGTCCTGGGGATGCAATCTCCTGTAAGATACATCAAATTTCGAAAAAATCGAAATTGTTTTTGGTCCCAAATGTCCTTAGATGCATGAAACTTCATATTTGATGCGTAGTGCAATAATTGGATGTCCAAAGTAAGGGAATTTTGAAAAATTGAAATTTTGATGATTTTAGTGTCCTGGGGAGCAAATCTCCTATGAGGATACATCAAATTTCGAAAAAATCGAAATTTGTTTTTGGTCCCAAATGTCCTTAGATGCATGAAACTTCGATATTTGATGCCGTAGTGCAAAATTGATGTCAATGGATATAGAAATTCCGATAATTGAATGCAATTTGAATGAATTTCGAATATTTTCGATGTAACATTGAATGTAACATTTGAACATAAATTCGAATGTAAATTTCATTTTTTGAGTGACCAATATTTCTTGCACAAAGTGTATGATACGATCCGGATTGCGAGTGATCAGAATTGTGCCTAAGATGCTTCAAATTGAAAGCATTTAAAGTCTTTGTGTCATCTATTGTGCTTGTAACAGCATTCATGCAATGGGGTCCAAGCTCGAAATTGTGGGAATGTCTTTGTGAAATAATTTGTCGGTGTAAGATGACGGTATAGATAATTCTTCTTAGATGATAGCATCGCCCGGTTTTAGGTGAAGAAAGCGATAATGTCTTCCTAAATGAACATATTTTTGATATAAGGCAAGAGGATAGATAGTCCTAAATGAAACTCGTTTGTCTGGAATAAAATTGAAAGAATGAAACAAATTCTTTAAATGATCCGCGTTGTGATAATGTTGAATGGAAAGATAATGCATGCCTTTAAATTAAGTCTCTCAGAGACAGAAATTCTGTCCATAATATAGCAAAAAGGAGATGAATTTGTTTTGCAAGCATTATCACGCTTGCCAGGTATAATGAATAATTGATATGAAGCAATTATATGATATGAATCAAAACTGCTGTTATAGTACACCACACTTATCTAAGAATATGCTTATTTGATTTTAATATAACATTCTGAAAAGAATTGTGAAGATCATTCTGAAAAGTAGAATCCATCAAAAGTCACAACTTAGAAAGTTACATGACCACTAATGCATGTTGAAGAAAATAGAATTCGCAAAATGTTTTCGGTGAGCCTAATACATTTAATACATATTGTGTAATAATAAGGGATCTCTAATATTTTTCTTAATATAAGCCAAATTCCTTATAAATAATAAGAGATAGATTACTTTATTCTAATTCTCAATTCATTATGCATCTTTCATTTATGCCTTCAAAAAGAATGATCCATTATGTCCATCATCATATTCGGACAGATATGTTATAAAAGAACGAAAAATAAGAATTTGAGTGAAATCCCATGAAGAAAGGACAATTTACATTTACTTCGCTTCAGGCAGATATTCTTAAAGAGGTATCACATTCACCATTACCTTTTCGGAAACGATTATTTTTGTTTAAAGTTCACATCACCATTGCATATATTTGAAGAAGGTATATGCAGGACAGGAATATGATTCCGAAGATAGGAAAAATATTTACCAAAAGTTTAAATCAGAATTGCATTTACTATTTGGGAAAAAAAAACTTTGAGAGAACGCATGCTAATGTCTTTATAATTCAACAACACATCTTGGAGGATCAAGCACAGCAAATACTACCAGGCTATTCAGCTCGATAGTCTCTACAGACACTCTAGATGTATCTTTGAAGCTGCTTTTTGGACTGCGGTCAGTTGCGAAGATGTGTTTGCAGATATTTTTATTTTCAGGGAATTGACATTCGAAATGTTACATGAAATTGCCTTGGAATTGCATTAGAAATTACATCGAGAATTGGTTCAAATTGGTAATGTCAAAGTGATAAGAATTTTGAAAAATTGAAATTTTGATATTTTATTCCTGGGATGCAAACTCCTGTACTACATAAATACATCAAATTTCGAAAAAATGAAATTTGTTTTTGGTCCCAAATGTCCTTTAGATGCATGAACTTCGATATTTGATGCCGTATGCAATAATTGGATGTCCAAATCAAAATTTTGAAAAATTGAAATTTGATGATTTTAGTGTCCTGGGGATGCAAATCTCCTGTATAGATACATCAAATTTCGAAAAAATCGAAATTTGTTTTGGTCCCAAATGTCCTTAGATGCATGAAACTTCGATATTTGATGCCGTAGTGAATAATTGGATGTCCAAATGACAAGGAATTTTGAAAAATTGAAATTTTGATGATTTTAGTGTCTGGGGATGCAAATCTCCTATAGGGATACATCAAATTTCGAAAAAATCGAAATTTGTTTTTGGTCCCAAATGTCCTTAGATGCATGAAACTTGATATTTGATGCTAGTGCAATAATTGGATGTCCAAAGTGACAAGGGAATTTTGAAAAATTAAATTTTGATGATTTTAGTGTCTGGGGATGCAAATCTCCTGTATAGGATACATCAAATTTCGAAAAAATCGAAATTTGTTTTTGTCCCAAATGTCCTTAGATGCATGAAACTTGATATTTGATGCCGTAGTGCAAATTGGATGTCCAAAGTGACAAGGGAATTTTTGAAAAATTGAAATTTTGATGATTTTAGTGTCCTGGGGATCAAATCTCCTGTATAGGATACATCAAATTTCGAAAAAATCGAAATTTGTTTTTTCCCAAATGTCCTAGATGCATGAAACTTCATATTTGATGCCGTAGTGACTAATTGGATGTCCAAAGTGAAAGGAATTTTGAAAAATTGAAATTTTGATGATTTTAGTGTCCTGGGGATGCAAATCTCCTGTATAGGATACATCAAATTTCGAAAAAATCAGAAATTTGTTTTTGGTCCCAAATGTCCTAGATGCATGAAACTTCGATATTTGATGCCGTAGTGCAATATGTCCAAAGTGATAATGGGAATTTTGATGATTTTAGTGTCCTGGGGGATGCAAATCTCCCTGTATAGAGATACATCAAATTTCGAAAAAAATTAAAAAAATTTGTTTGGTTCCAAATGTCCTTTAGATGCATGAAACTTCGATATTTGATGCCGTAGTGCAATAATTGGATGTCCAAAGTGACAAAAGGAATTTTTGAAAAAAATGAAATTTTGATGATTTTAGTGTCCTGGGGGATGCAAATCTCCCTGTATAGGGATACATCAAATTTCGAAAAAATCGAAATTTTGTTTTTGGTCCAAAATGTCCTTTAGATGCATGAAACTTCGATATTTGATGCCGTATTGCAATAATTGGATGTCCTAAGTGACAAGGGGGATTGTCGAAAAGATTGAAATTGTGAGGATTTTAGTGTCCTGGGGGATGCAAATCTCCCTGTATAGGGATACATAAAATTTCGAAAAAAATCGAAATTTTGTTTTTGGCCCTAAATGTCCTTTAGATGCATGAAACTTCGATATTTGATGCCGTAGTGCAATAATTGGATGTCCAAAGTGAAAAGGGGAATTTTTGAAAAAATTGAAATTTTGATGATTTTAGTGTCCTGGGGGATGCAAATCTCCCTGTATAGGGATACATAAAATATCGAAAAAAATCGAAATTTTGTTTTTGGTCCCAAATGTCCTTTAGATGGATGAAACTTCGATATTTGATGCCGTAGTGCAATAATTGGATGTCCAAAGTGACAAGGGGAATTTTTGAAAAAATTGAAATTTTGATGATTTTAGTGTCCTGGGGGATGCAAATCTCCCTGTATAGGGATACATCAAATTTCGAAAAAAATCGAAATTTTGTTTTTGGTCCTAAATGTCCTTTAGATGCATGAAACTTCGATATTTGATGCCGTATTGCAATAATTGGATGTCCAAAGTGACAAGGGGAATTTTTGAAAAAAATGAAATTTTGATGATTTTAGTGTCCTGGGGGATGCAAATCTCCCTGTATAGGGATACATCAAATTTCGAAAAAAATCGAAATTTTGTTTTTGGTCCCAAATGTCCTTTAGATGCATGAAACTTCGATATTTGATGCCGTATTGCAAAAATTGGATGTCCAAAGTGACAAGGGGAATTTTTGAAAAAATTGAAATTTTGATGATTTTAGTGTCCTGGGGGATGCAAATCTCCCTGTATAGGGATACATCAAATTTCGAAAAAAATCGAAATTTTGTTTTTGGTCCCAAATGTCCTTTAGATGCATGAAACTTCGATATTTGATGCCGTAGTGCAATAATTGGATGTCCAAAGTGACAAGGGGAATTTTTGAAAAAAATGAAATTTTGATGATTTTAGTGTCCTGGGGGATGCAAATCTCCCTGTATAGGGATACATAAAATTTCGAAAAAAATCGAAATTTTGTTTTTGGTCCTAAATGTCCTTTAGATGCATGAAACTTCGATATTTGATGCCGTAGTGCAATAATTGGATGTCCAAAGTGAAAAGGGGAATTTTTGAAAAAATTGAAATTTTGATGATTTTAGTGTCCTGGGGGATACAAATCTCCCTGTATAGGGATACATAAAATTTCGAAAAAAATCGAAATTTTGTTTTTGGTCCTAAATGTCCTTTAGATGCATGAAACTTCGATATTTGATGCCGTAGTGCAATAATTGGATGTCCAAAGTGACAAGGGAAATTTTTGAAAAATTTGAAATTTTGATGATTTTAGTGTTTTTGGTCGCAAATGTCCTGTAGATGCATGAAACTTCGATATTTGATGCCGTAGTGCAATAATTGGATGTCCAAAGTGACAAGGGGAATTTTTGGAAAAAATGAAATTTTGATGATTTTAGTGTCCTGGGGGATGCAAATCTCCCTGTATAGGGATACATAAAATTTCGAAAAAAATCGAAATTTTGTTTTTGGTCCTAAATGTCCTTTAGATGCATGAAACTTCGATATTTGATGCCGTAGTGCAATAATTGGATGTCCAAAGTGACAAGGGGAATTTTTGAAAAAAATGAAATTTTGATGATTTTAGTGTCCTGGGGGATGCAAATCTCCCTGTATAGGGATACATAAAATTTCGAAAAAAATCGAAATTTTGTTTTTGGTCCCAAATGTCCTTTAGATGCATGAAACTTCGATATTTGATGCCGTAGTGCAATAATTGGATGTCCAAAGTGACAAGGGGAATTTTTGAAAAAAATGAAATTTTGATGATTTTAGTGTCCTGGGGGATGCAAATCTCCCTGTATAGGGATACATAAAATTTCGAAAAAAATCAAAATTTTTTTTTGGTCCCAAATGTCCTTTAGATGCATGAAACTTCGATATTTGATGCCGTAGTGCAATAATTGGATGTCCTAAGTGACAAGGGGAATTTTTGAAAAAATTGAAATTTTGATGATTTTAGTGTCCTGGGGGATGCAAATCTCCCTGTATAGGGATACATAAAATTTCGAAAAAAATCGAAATTTTGTTTTTGGTCCTAAATGTCCTTTAGATGCATGAAACTTCGATATTTGATGCCGTAGTGCAATAATTGGACAAGGGGAAATTTTGAAAAAAATGAAATTTTGATGATTTTAGTGTCCTGGGGAATGCAAATCTCCCTGTATAGGAATACATCAAATTTCGAAAAAAAAACGATTTTGTTTTTGGTCCCAAATGTCCTTTAGATGCATGAAACTTCGATATTTGATGCCGTAGTGCAATAATTGGATGTCCAAAGTGACAAGGGGAATTTTTGAAAACATTGAAATTTTGATGATTTTAGTGTCCTGGGGGATGCAAATCTTCCTGTATAGGGATACATCAAATTTCGAAAAAAATCGAAATTTTGTTTTTGGTCCTAAATGTCCTTTAGATGCATGAAACTTCGATATTTCATGCCGTAGTGCAATAATTGGATGTCCAAAGTGACAAGGGGAATTTTTGAAAAAATTGAAATTTTGATGATTTTAGTGTCCTGGGGGATGCAAATCTCCCTGTATAGGGATACATAAAATTTCGAAAAAAATCGAAATTTTGTTTTTGGTCCCAAATGTCCTTTAGATGCATGAAACTTCGATATTTGATGCCGTAGTGCAATAATTGGATGTCCAAAGTGACAAGGGGAATTTTTGAAAAAATTGAAATTTTGATGATTTTAGTGTCCTGGGGGATGCAAATCTCCCTGTATAAGGATACATAAAATTTCGAAAAAAATCGAAATTTTGTTTTTGGTCCCAAATGTCCTTTAGATGCATGAAACATCGATATTTGATGCCGTAGTGCAATAATTGGATGTCCAAAGTGACAAGGGGAATTTTTGAAAAAATTGAAATTTTGATGATTTTAGTGTCCTGGGGGATGCAAATCTCCCTGTATAGGGATACATCAAATTTCGAAAAAAATCGAAATTTTGTTTTTGGTCCTAAATGTCCTTTAGATGCATGAAACTTCGATATTTGATGCCGTAGTGCAATAATTGGATGTCCAAAGTGACAAGGGGAATTTTTGAAAAAATTGAAATTTTGATGATTTTAGTGTCCTGGGGGATGCAAATCTCCCTGTATAGGGATACATCAAATTTCGAAAAAAATCGAAATTTTGTTTTTGGTCCTAAATGTCCTTTAGATGCATGAAACTTCGATATTTCATGCCGTAGTGCAATAATTGGATGTCCAAAGTGACAAGGGGAGTTTTTGAAAAAAATGAAATTTTGATGATTTTAGTGTCCTGGGGGATGCAAATCTCCCTGTGTAGGGATACATAAAATTTCGAAAAAAAATTTAAATTTTGTCTTTGGCCCTAAATGTCCTTTAGATGCATGAAACTTCGATATTTGATGCCGTAGTGCAATAATTGGATGTAGAAAGTGACAAGGGGAATTTTAGAAAAAATTGAAATTTTTATGATTTTAGTGTCCTGGGGGATGCAAATCTCCCTGATAGGGATACATCAAATTTCGAAAAAAATCGAAATTTTGTTTTTGGTCCCAAATGTCCTTTAGATGCATGAAACTTCGATATTTGATGCCGTAGTGCAATAATTGGATGTCCAAAGTGACAAGGGGAATTTTTGAAAAAATTGAAATTTTGATGATTTTAGTGTCCTGGGGGATGCAAATCTCCCTGTATAGGGATACATCAAATTTCGAAAAAAATCGAAATTTTGTTTTTGGTCCCAAATGTCCTTTAGATGCATGAAACATCGATATTTGATGCCGTAGTGCAATAATTGGATGTCCAAAGTGACAAGGGGAATTTTTGAAAAAATTGAAATTTTGATGATTTTAGTGTCCTGGGGGATGCAAATCTCCCTGTATAGGGATACATAAAATTTCGAAAAAAATCGAAATTTTGTTTTGGTCCCAAATGTCCTTTAGATGCATGAAACATCGATATTTGATGCCGTAGTGCAATAATTGGATGTCCAAAGTGACAAGGGGAATTTTTGAAAAAAATGAAATTTTGATGATTTTAGTGTCCTGGGGGATGCAAATCTCCCTGTATAGGGATACATCAAATTTCGAAAAAAATCGAAATTTTGTTTTTGGTCCCAAATGTCCTTTAGATGCATGAAACTTCGATATTTGATGCCGTAGTGCAATAATTAGATGTCCAAAGTGATAAGGGGAATTTTTGAAAAAATTGAAATTTTGATGATTTTAGTGTCCTTCTTCTTCTTCTTATTGGCATGACATCCCCACACTGGGACAAAGCCGCCTCGCAGCTTAGTGTTCATTAAGCACTTCCACAGTTATTAACTACGAGGTTTCTAAGCCAAGTTACCATTTTTGCATTCGTATATCATGAGGCTAACACGATGATACTTTTATGCCCAGGGAAGTCGAGACAATTTCCAAGCCGAAAATTGCCTAGATCGGCACCGGGAATCGAACCCAGCCACCCTCAGCATGGTCTTGCTTTGTAGCCGCGCGTCTTACCGCACGGCTAAGGAGGGCCCCTGTCCTGGGGGATTAGTGTCCTGGGGGATGCAAATCTCCCTGTATAGGGATACATAAAATTTCGAAAAAAATCGAAATTTTGTTTTTGGTCCTAAATGTCCTTTAGATGCATGAAACTTCGATATTTGATGCCGTAGTGCAATAATTGGATGTCCAAAGTGAAAAGGGGAATTTTTGAAAAAATTGAAATTTTGATGATTTTAGTGTCCTGGGGGATGCAAATCTCCCTGTATAAGGATACATAAAATTTCGAAAAAAATCGAAATTTTGTTTTTGGTCCCAAATGTCCTTTAGATGCATGAAACTTCGATATTTGATGCCGTAGTGCAATAGTTGGATGTCCAAAGTGACAAGGGGAATTTTTGAAAAAAATGAAATTTTGATGATTTTAGTGTCCTGGGGGATGCAAATCTCCCTGTATAGGGATACATCAAATTTCGAAAAAAATCGATTTTGTTTTTGGTCCCAAATGTCCTTTAGATGCATGAAACTTCGATATTTGATGCCGTAGTGCAATAATTGGATGCCCAAAGTGACAAGGGGAATTTTTGAAAAAAATGAAATTTTGATGATTTTAGTGTCCTGGGGGATGCAAATCTCCCTGTATAGGGATACATCAAATTTCGAAAAAAATCGAAATTTTGTTTTTGGTCCTAAATGTCCTTTAGATGCATGAAACTTCGATATTTGATGCCGTAGTGCAATAATTAGATGTCCAAAGTGACAAGGGGAATTTTTGAAAAAAATGAAATTTTGATGATTTTAGTGTCCTGGGGGATGCAAATATACTATTTTAGGGATACATTAAATTTCGATAAAATTCGAAGTTTTGTTTTTGGTCCTAAATGTCCTTTAGATGCATGAAACTTCGATATTTGATGCCGTAGTGCAATAATTGGATGTCCAAAGTGAAAAGGGGAATTTTTGAAAAAATTGAAATTTTGATGATTTTAGTGTCCTGGGGAATGCAAATCTCCCTGTATAAGGATACATAAAATTTCGAAAAAAATCGAAATTTTGTTTTTGGTCCTAAATGTCCTTTAGATGCATGAAACTTCGATATTTGATGCCGTAGTGCAATAGTTGGATGTCCAAAGTGACAAGGGGAATTTTTGAAAAAAATGAAATTCTGATGATTTTAGTGTCCTGGGGGATGCAAATCTCCCTGTATAGGGATACATCAAATTTCAAAAAAAATCGATTTTGTTTTTGGTCCCAAATGTCCTTTAGATGCATGAAACTTCGATATTTGATGCCGTAGTGCAATAATTGGATGCCCAAAGTGACAAGGGGAATTTTTGAAAAAAATGAAATTTTGATGATTTTAGTGTCCTGGGGGATGCAAATCTCCCTGTATAGGGATACATCAAATTTCGAAAAAAAAAAATTTGTTTTTGGTCCTAAATGTCCTTTAGATGCATGAAACTTCGATATTTGATGCCGTAGTGCAATAATTGGATGTCCAAAGTGACAAGGGAATTTTTGAAAAAATTGAAATTTTGATGATTTTAGTGTGTAACATGGTCACTATTTTGTAAATATTATTTTTAGATTTATTGAATATAATCGTGAAATTGTTCTTCTTCTTCTTCTTATTGGCATTACATCCCCACACTGGGACAGAGCCGCCTCGCAGCTTAGTGTTCATTAAGCACTTCCACAGTTATTAACTGCGAGGTTTCTAAGCCAGGTTACCATTTTTTGCATTCGTATATCATGAGGCTAGCACGATGATACTTTTATGCCCAGGGAAGTCGAGGCAGTTTCCAATCCGAAAATTGCCTAGACCGGCACCGGGAATCGAACCCAGCCACCCTCAGCATGGTCTTGCTTTGTAGCCGCGCGTCTTACCGCACGGCTAAGGAGGGCCCCTCGTGAAATTGTACATATAATATAATAAACTAATATAAATATTTCCGTTCTATTTATTATTTTTGTTCTCAATGTTAATTTATTTTCTACTTGTAATTATTTATGCTCATTGTTAAATTCACTTGCATCCCATAGATGCAAATCTCCCTGTATAGGGATACATCATATTTCGAAAAAAATCGAAATTTTGTTTTTGGTCCTAAATGTCCTTTAGATGCATGAAACTTCGATATTTGATGCCGTAACTCTCCTGCTCGTTTGGAACGCGATTTTGTATGGGAATGACAGATGAATTTTGTTCCAATTCTGACAGTGTCGCCACTCTTAATTACATACACTCTGCTGACCAGTAGGGCAAATCCGAGTGTTTTCCACTTTAAGGCCCAAATTACCGTAATCCAGTCATTGACAAGAAAACAGCCACGTGCTTGTACCACCCCCCGGAAAAAAATCCGACCACTGAGGAGAAAATGCATTCCCCAGCTGAGAAGCACTCTTGTTTTAAAACTACATCAACATATAGTGGTGACTTCAATACATCCGTGGGATGCTTCATTTGGATGAATTTCGTAATATTATTTGAAAAAACTGTCTTTTGCAGAAAATATTGCAAAGTTGAAAACATATTTTTCCAGGAGGGGAAACCGTCGATTTACTCTCACACTCTCTTATACTTTGCAGATACTCGAAAATCATCGTTAAGTGTTGCGTGTTGATTTGTTCTATATGTTATGCTTGTTTTCTCGAATATGTACGCAAACATCAAGCAATAATCTATGAAAATGATGCTTTACATGCTTTATATTGACACTAAATATTAGATGTGAGCTAGAACTGTAAAAACGCAAGCATTAATAAGCAACGCAGGTTATTTATTTTTCATAATTCAAGTGTTGATAATGTAATGTAATCCCGACTAGAAGGTCATATCAAAATTATATCATCCTATGTTATTATGTTATACTAAATTTTTATAACAAAATGTGTTAGAAACATGGTGCAGGATGTTGTTAAAATATCTAAATTTCTATCAAAAACTGCACGACTGGAAACAAAAAACTATCAAATTTTGTTACAATTTTATCATAAAAATAACATATTTTGTTAGAAATTTATAACAGAATCAGATACAAAATTGATTGTTTCTGCGCAGTTGGAATTTTTACAGGTCGTGATAGGGCTACACATTGCGATCAACAATCATATTTTTTTGTTTTTGTCTAAACAAGAATATTTTTCGAGAACATGAAATTACCAACATTACGAATAAGGCAACCTTCTCAAATTATATCAGCGTTGTGATATCTATGGCTGGGAGACTTTGCTACATTCATTTTAATTGCCTACTCTTGGGCAATTCGGTGTTCAGAATTTTTTAAATCATATTATGATACAATCTTGTTATAACATTTGAAAGATAATGGCTACTAAGAACAAAATTGTATCAAAATAAGTTATAAATATCACAATATGTTAAAATTGTGTTCAGTTTCTGTTATGCTCTTCTAGTCGGGATGCTAAAATAATAATGCTAAAACGGCATCACTTTTCATTTACACAGAGAGAAGACCGATCATATGGTCATGTAAACAATCCATTGAATCTGGACGAACATTTGAGAAGGTAGTCAACTGCATCATAATTTTACATTCATGTAAAATGCATGTAGGAAATTGTGTAATTAGGAGAAGGATGCACAACAAATCAATCTCAGATGCATGTTTGAGGTTGTTTATGCGTATCACTATAATCTGTGCGCTGTACAGGTATTGAAAAGGACGCTAATATTTTGTGGAAATATATAGAGTTTGATACCTTTTGAAATGTTTGTGTACTTTGTACAAAATCAGATCTGAGCGAATGAGTAGGCTCTCCGCAAAAAAAAAGAAGCGAACAGCAAGAAAAAGAAGTCGATTTGATGTATGACATTTGAACCTTACCAAAATTATTAACGCACTTGACATTGGAGAGTGACCGAAAATTGAGTTCTCAAGTGTAAAGCTTTTGAATTCGAAGGGTGAAAAAGTTTAATCTGACGAGCTTTACTTTTGGAATCGAATAGTGGACCTACTTTGACATTCATGTGCAAGGAGTCTTGGATCGAACGTTTCAATTATTTATTTACATGCGTAGCGCCACGCCAACAAATGGTGGCTTCAAGAACTACACGGTTAGATGACTTTACCTATTAATGGGTAAAGTCATCTAACCGTGTGGTGCTTGTTTCACGGGGTTGGCACCGAAGCGACGGAGAGCTGCTGTCATCGCATTTCGCTCCTGCCATTTGGAGCCATATACATTTTGGCGATCCTGCCAGGCTGTTTTTTGTATCCTGACGCTGATTTCAAAAGGTGAGTTTAAGTTTGAAAAATATAGTATTTAATGGTTTGAAAGGCTTTATAACCAAAGTGGTTTGTATTGCAACAAAGCGCGTCTGGAAGACCGCTGGAAAATGGATTGTGGTTTGGAAAATCACAAAGCGCGTCTGGAAGACGGCTGGAAAATGGATTGTAGTTTGGAAAATCACAAAGCGCGTCGGGATGACCACTGGAAAATGAATTGTGGTTTGAAAAATCACAAAGCGCGTCGGGACGAACGCTGGAAATGGATTGTGGTTTGGAAAATCACAAAGCGCGTCGGGACGACCGCTGGAAATAGATTGTTTTTTGGAAAATCACAAAGCGCGTCGGGATGACCGCTGGAAAATGGATTGTGGTTTGGAAAATCACAAAGCGCGTCGGAACGAACGCTGGAAATTGATTGTGGTTTGTAAAATCACAAAGCGCGTCGGAACGAACGCTGGAAATTGACTGTGGTTTGGAAAATCACAAAGCGCGTCTGGAAGACCGCTGGAAAACGGATTGTGGTTTGGAAAATCAATAAGCGCGTCTGAACGACAGCTGGGAAATGGATTGTGGTTTGGAAAATCAGAAAGCGCGTCTGGAAGACCGCTGGAAAATGGATTGTGGTTTGGAAAATCACAAAGCGTGTCTGGAAGACCGCTGGTAAATTGTTTGTGGTTTGTAAATTCACAAGGTGTATCTGAAAGGCCGGTGTAAAATAGTTTATGATATGAGAAAAGCATAGATTTTGGTTAAAATAAACTCAATTTAAAATTTATACCATTGACAGTGTACATGAGAGCACAAGTTAAGCTTATTCTAACGGAATCTGATAGATATGGAGCACTATCATCTGCCACAAAGTTGTTTGGAAGGCGAAATACACTATTGCTACGTTTTGACAGGGCAAGTGAATTGAACAACTCAGTTGAATTCAATTGACTTGCCAAAAGTTGAACATGTTCAACTTTCTTTTCGTTCAAGTGAATTGAATTAAGGTGTTTACACGTTCAGTTCGCGTTCGATTCAAGCGACTTGCTCAGTTCACTTGCCTTGTCTAAACGTAGCATATCTTTCAAAAAAATAGAGCAAAATTTGGAACACTGATGCGAGCTCATTTTTTTTTTACTTTGATCTTAATCGCTGATTTGTATCACTGGTAAGGTTGCTCTTAGTATTTATATAATTATTTTAATGGTCAACAACTAACAAAAGGAATTCAATAATAGGACGATGAACTGTATTTATCCAAATTGGTTGCCGATTCGCTATTTTGAAGAACCATTTTGGCTCAAATTCCGTACATGGCTCATATCCCGAACACTTGCTTTTACCATTTGGCCATTTTGGCGTTATTTATGTAATTTTCTCCATAGAAGTGTAGAGATATCATCAAACCATTTCCCACCATCTTCCTCTATACAACCATTAGCGCGAGAGAGAGAGAGAGTCTTCGAATGAGCGCCGAGAGAGCGACGAGCAAGCGAAAACCGACGATAGCTCCCACGAGGCATTGCAAGTGTTCGACGGGCAGTTACTTATGAAACTTTGTGCGAGAAGGAGTCAAATAAATTAACGAGTGTTTGTTGTGCAGAATCAGTAGTGTTGTGTATTTCTTTAATTCGTCCGAAGTGTAAAAGTTCCTTTCTCCCGTCGGATTCTACAATTGGCGCAGCCGGTGCGAAATATGGTAAGTCATTTTATTTAGCCTCTTTATAACTGACGCATGAAACCGATGGTGATTTTCGAGTTTGATTCGGGCCTATTTTGATTTGATTGATCAATTAGTGAGGATGGGAAAAGATATTGTGCATTTAGACCAAAACTGTTTATATGACGCTGATGAACTGGCAGCAAGGCCCACTTCCGACGAGGTTCACACGGAAAAATAAAATTAATATGCAGCACTGCACGGTGTTATCTGTCACAAAATCGAGCTTGTTTTGTCGCTGACAACTTCGCTGGCACCAAATTGAGGTTCGGAAGTCGATTTCCACACTTCCGAACGCTCTTCCGACAATGTTTTGGTAGCAAATTCAAATTTTGTTCTGACGTTCATGATGTCGGAAGTAAGTTCGCAAGTAAAACGTCG
Organism: Armigeres subalbatus; assembly: GCF_024139115.2. Lineage (NCBI taxonomy): Eukaryota > Metazoa > Arthropoda > Insecta > Diptera > Culicidae > Armigeres > Armigeres subalbatus. Next base: position 201,211,118 of record NC_085141.1, on the reverse strand, counting down.
GAAGTCGGACACAATAGTGTTTTATGAACCAGTGCCATGTATCAAATTTGCTTTCAAAAAGGGTGTTTGGATTGAGTTTTGTCCCAATAAAGTGATTTTTGAAATGGCGTCATGATAACGCAAACGACCTCGAACATTCCACCATATTGCTAGTGTGTGTGAATATTTGATGTTGAATGTAAGTGTGGTACGCGGAAGGGGTGTTGGTAGGTTGCGTCACGCGGAGGTGCAGTAATTAGAAATTGTGTATGCGTACCATTTTTGCAACTCATTTTCCCCCATATTGCGTGAAGTGTTTAATGGAGATTCTCCACACCATCATGCCAAGTTTACAAGCAAACATGAGAGCATCATATGCGAATGGCTGGGCCGGTTTGCAACCGAACTGTTGAAAGAGATTGAATGCGAGTCTGTCTGAATGTTATAGTGCACCAGCAGGTGAAACCGGTTCCGAACCGCAGCACTAATGTTGAAAGCGAGTTCGACTGAGAATCGTAGCGCATCAATACAATGGCAAGTCCGGTCTATTACCGTAGTGCCGATGCGAAGAGCGAGTCTGACTGAATGTCATAGCGCACCAACACACAGGTGAGACCGGTCCCGAACCGCAGCACCAATATTGAAAGCGAGTCCGACTGAGAGTCGTAGCGCATGAATACAATGGCAAGTCCGGTCTATTACCGTAGTGCCGATGCAAAGAGCGAGTCTGACTGAATTTCATAGCGCACCAACACACAGGTGAGACCGGTCCCGAACCACAGCACCAATGTTGAAAGCGAGTCCGACTGAGAGTCGTAGCGCATCAATACAATGGCAAGTCCGGTCTGTTACCGTAGTGCCGATGCAAAAAGCGAGTCTGCCTGAATATCATAGCGCATCAACACCGGTGAGACTGGTTTCTAACTACAGCGCCAATGTTGAAAGCGAATCCGATTGATGGGTTGAATCTTTTCATTTTGCTGCTACTGGTTTACCTGATTAGCGGCATGATAATTTTGGTAAGACCCGTGTAGCTGAATTTTAAAACATAATCATGAAAATTTTTACTTAAAAAAATCGAATTTACAACTTTAATCGGGAAACGCAACGAACGAGTTGAGCTAGAGGTTTTCCGTTCACTAAAGCAAACAGCAGATGAGCCGTTTAATCAGTTCATCTTGAAGCTTCGAACACAAGCGGGCCGTTGTGATTTTCAGGACCGTGAAGAACGAGAAATACTGCAACAAGTGACTATGGGTGCAAAGGACGAACGAGTTCGTGACAAAGGGCTCGAGAATGTTATGAACCTGGATGATCTAACAAACTATGCAATCAACCGTGAAATACTTGCTTAACAGAAGGGAAAGCAACATGCTTTTGTTACTGATCCAGAAGCGCCAACAATTTCGTACGTGAAGCCGGGAAAAAGCACCAGTAGATCGGTGACATTTTATTCCGGAAGGCCAACAATAAGGGACAGACGACCAGGTATCGAATATGGCCGATGTGGATCATGGAAACATCGCAGCGATTCGCGTGATTGTTATGCGTTATTGTGTAATGCGCGTTGCAATAACTGTGGAACAAGAGGCCATTTCTCAAGAAAGTGTTCTGCATATGGTCAAGCGTGCAAGACTGGGCCAGTTAAACCACGTAACTGGAAGCGGTCAACTGAAGCTAATACCGTTCGGGAGGATCCTCAGCCCGATGAATCGATTCGCTACCCTGGTGCCAGATCGGAGGATTCATGGAAGGTACAAAACTATTAATTACTTTATATTTCTCTATACTAAATGAGGGCTAGTAGAATCCAAAAAGGGGGATTGCATCAAATAACCTGTTAGTTTTTAACTCAAATGCTTCGATTACTATTAGTTTAAAATCAATAAACGCTAAGACTGAAATTTGGGTTGTTTAATTCTTTGAATAAGATGATGTTAGTAGCAGTGGCATCATAAACTGCTGTATCGACACAATTACCGTTGCATTTCTTATTGACTCCGGTGCAGCGATTAACACGGTAACTGAACATATCTGGGATAAAATTGTTAAGAAAGGTGCCAAAATCTACAAAAAGAATTGACGTGTAACTGCGTACGCTAGCAAAGAACCTCTTAAGGTTTTGAATCTTTGAAGCTTGGATTTCTGTGAACGATACCAAACCAAAGGCGTATGCAGATTTTTTTGTTGTCAAGGGTGGCAGTAAGTCACTTCTGAGCAAAAGGACAGCCGAAGACCTGGAAGCATTGGCGTAACTAAGGAAAAAATCTAGGGGGCTAACTTTTTCCTATTCTTAAAGTCAAACACAAAAAAGTTATTGTTTTTGTTTAACTGTCTGCAAATTGGCCTACCAAACAACTATTTCAATACATCAAGTGACGACTTGAACATCTCTGACATAAAAATCTAGAAATGTCGTGGGATTCCCAATAACTTTGATACGTGAAAAACTTAAGAGCTTTAGGTACATAAGACTTTCGAGTTTTACATATCCATTAGAAATAATTTCAAGTTATTGTGGGCTTCATGGCTGTGCGGTTAGCGACGTCAATCATCTAGACGCGATCGAAAAATTCTTCACTGGTCCACTGGGTGTTATGGGTCCTGTCCGTTGTCCCATGCTAAGTGTTTAAATGCTTAATCTGTACGACCTCTGGTCAAAGACGGCGTTCCTGTCTTTTTACATTTTAGTAACCTCTCCTTGAAATTTCAGGGTTTACTTTTTTCGGATTTCAAGCATTAGAGTAGAGTGGGGCAAGAGTGCGCGTGGGGTAAGAGTACGTTTTCGATTTTTTGAAGTAATAAAAAATGATAAACTAGCAGCACTGTATCAGTTTAACAGGTATTCTGGCCAACTATTATCATGTGTAATTGTAAAAGATTTGAATGAACAACAAGGGAGATATGGAGTAAGATAACTTTTTGGTCATTTTGCTAAAAATAATAGGATTTCCGCAACTAGTATTTCATTACCATATATACGTTCAATCAGGTGAACATTATACCATTTCGATAACCTATTATATAGAATACTTCATGGTACAGAACACCAATCCGGTTGATTTTCCAAGAAGTCAAAACCATTACAGCAACAGTTCGCTAACTGGGCGCCTTTTAACTGGACTGTTTTTTAACTGGGCGTTCGCTAACTGGGCCAAAGCCCAGTTAAAAAGCAGTTATCCGTCAAAAAACAACAACAAAGACTCGGTGACGAGGGGATTCTGAATGGTATATTCTTTAAGCTTCATGTAAAACACGATAACAACAATGCATCGCGAATTCCCTCGTCAGCCCAGTTAAAAAGCGGCGTTCGGTAACTGGGCTGGTGTTTTAGCCCAGTTAGCGAACGGTTGCTGTACTTGAATAATTTTGGGACTGTGGGGTAAAAGTACGCAGGAACCGGTGGGGCAAGAGTACGCATGTGAATCTTCAAGTTTTGATGTCAAACCCGTATCTCCAGCCGAAATAAGACTACTTCCAAAGCGTAAAGATCTACAACTAAGAAAAAAGGGACAGAAATCGAACATTGTAACAAGTTTTAAGGATAAGCTGAAGTAATTTGGTGTTAGAAAAGATTAAGCGAACAAAGCACTGAAGCGAAATAATGAAATTGTATTAGGACTAGTTGTACACCTAAACGTAGTACGAAAATTTTATCTTAATGATAATTTCATTTAATCAAAAGAAACATTCATAAATTTCGCAACGTTTAGCTGGGAGGGGTTGTGAGATGTGTGACGATCCATATAATTTTTAGAGGATTCATACAAATAGTGTAAGATAGGGGGGAGGGGTGATGAAATAGCCAAATTTTACGTTACGTGATTGGTGGACATTCTTTAAGAAAATGCTTTTGTATACGCCACGCGAAACCTGATATATATATTTTTACCTCTGTAGTTTTTTGTATATATAATAAACAATGGTTTTTCGTATGAAAGTGTACATTTTTAGGACCCCCTCCCCCTTTAAGAGTTACTTAATCTTTAAACATTCCCCAATATATGCTCATTAAACATCAATTAAATGTTATTAACTCTTATTTGTGTTAATATATACTTAAAGCCAGTGGCGTAGTCAGAAAATTGGTCTGGGGGGGGTTTTCTGAACATTTTTTTTTCGAAAAAAAAAATGTCTTCTAAAAATTTTGTCTCTGGGGGGGGTTTTATGCCCAAAACCACCCCCGTGACTACGCCACTGCTTAAAGCACATGATTGGATAAATGCGTACTCTTACCCCACCCGATGCGCACTTTTACCCCACCGGTGGGGTAAGAGTGCGTTTTTCACTTGTCTTGCGATAAGGGTTCTACTAAAACGAATCTCAATAATTTCAATATTTTTTCCACTGGGTAACATAAAGGAAGAGTATATGAATCATCGACACTGATTTGATATGCAGAGGCTTGCTTCATAAGGGCCACATGATCGATTGAAAACTAAGTGCGTACTCTTGCCCCACTCTACTCTATGGAATTTTTTTTCGGATTATCAAGATAATTGGAAATTCAAAGTTTTCGGGAAATAGCAACATCGCTTGAATACTTTACCATAGAAATCTGCAGAAAGAAATGCCTTCAAAATGTCTGCTATTACATGCATACGATACGTTGTACTCAGCTATCACAATATCGAAAGGTTTATCTTGGCAATCCTTTCAGAAATGCCATGCATCTTTAAGGGTTATGTTGGAAAGCTAGATGTCATAGGCACACTGTGTCCTGACACATCCTATGTCCTGCTTAAGTTAAACAATTGTCTTTTTCATGTTGTCTTAATATTAAAGGCAGTTTAGTATTTTACTTAAAATCGCAGCTATTGTATTTGTTCTGTTAATCTGTTACTTCTATTATATATTCAACTCACTGTAGAGAGAGATGATATGATCAGAGCGCCAGATATGTGCCATACTCATGCAAAGTCGTAGGAATTCTAGGGGGGGCTAACTTGATTCTAGGTGGGGCTATAGCCCCCCCTAGCCCCCCTGTAGTTACGCCAATGCCTGGAAGTGCTGAAAGTTGGACTTAATGTGCACAATGTTGAACTGAATGGCGAGCCCTTCCCAAAATTTCCCAATGTTCAACTAAAACTGTCAATTGACCAAACCGTTCCTCCAAAAAAAGTTGCATATTTGAGAATTCCAGCAGCTATGGAGGAGAAAGTTGACTTAAAAATCCAGCAAATGCTCGATAGTGATGTAATTCAACCAATGATCGGCCCCCCTGAATGGATATCCCCTATGGTCGTAGTGCCAAAAGGGAAGGATGACATCAGGTTGTGCATTAATATGAAATACCCAAATCAAGCAATTCAACGCAAGCACTATCCGCTACCAATGATCGACACTTTGCTAAATAAATTAAGGGGATCGACATGCTTTTCAAAATTGGACATAACATCTGCATTCCACCACATAGAACTTCACCCAGAATCCCGGGGCATTACGACCTTTATGACAAGCAGAGGCTTGATGAGGTTCAAAGGATTGATGTTTGGCATCAATTGTGCGCCGGAAATTTTTCAGCGTATAATGTGCGAAATGTTGGCTGGGATAGAAGGTGTAGTCGTATATATTGATGACGTAGTGGTATCGGGAAAAACAAAGGAGCAACACGACCGTAGGCTGGAAGAAGTATTGTAGTTGCTCCGCCAAAACAATGAAATGCTTAACAAACAAAAGGTCTAATCGGTGTGAAGCAACTCGAAATTTTGGGGTATAATGTCAGTGCAGCCGGGATAAGACCAGAGGATAAAGTTGAAGCTATCCGAAATTTCAGGAAACCCGAGACTATTGAGGAAACCCGTAGCTTCTTGGGCCTTATCAATTTTGTTGGGCAGTTTATTCCGTGTCTGTCTACTAGAACTGAGCCATTGCGTAAGTACATAAGAGGAGATGTAGCTATTTTTGGTGATGAACAAGAAGAAGCTTTCAATGACCTTCGGAATGAACTGTCCAAAACCGTTCGGAGACTGGGATTAATTGACCCGAATGATGAAACCGAATTATTTGTGGACGCATCTCCGGTAGGCCTTGGTGCGGTCCTCACTCAAAGGGACAAAATGAACATATCTCGTATTATCAGCTTCGCGTCGAAGGGATTAACCAAAGTTGAAAGGATCTATCCTCAGACACAACGTGAAGCCCTCGCGGTTGTATGGGCTGTCGAAAAGTTTTATCCTTACTTGTTTGGCATGAGATTCACAATCTACACAGGCCACAAGACTCTTGAATACATTTACGGCGGAAAACATCGCGATGGAAAACGAGCTTGTACAAGAGCTGAAGGTTGGGCACTTCGTTTGCAGCCGTTCAACTTCTGTATCAAGCACATTCCTGGTGCTACTAATATCTCAGACATACTTTTACGTTTATGCCCAAGGTCTGATTCCGATGTTCCGTTCGATGAGGAATCTGAACACTATTTGTGCGCTATAGACGATGGAATGAGTGCTATCACCCTGGAACATATTCAAAATGAAACTAAACATGACGCAACATCTAATGCGGTTATTGAAGCTCTTCGAAGTGGAGTTTGGCCTTCGGATCTTTTTCACTATCAGTCATTCACGAAGGAGCTCGGAGTAATCAATGGTATCGTCGTTAGAAATGATCGAATAGTTCTCCCTAGCAAGCTAAGGACTCAAGCCTTGGATATTGCACATCGAGGACACCCAGGAGTGGTCAGCATGCGACGTAGTTTGCGGGAAAATTTGTGGTGGCCCTATATGGACAGAGATGTTGGTGACCGTATCCAGGAATGTGCTGGGTGTGCAGCCGTAAGCACTCAAGGTCCTCCGGAGCCAATAGCGAGAAAACAAATGCAAGATCGAGCGTGGCAGGAGATCGCGATCGACTTTTTTTCAGCAAAAGAGTTTGCTACTTTTCTGGTGGTTGTAGATTACTATAGCCGTTTCTTGAAGGTCATAGAGATGAGAGGTACAACAGCCACAAAGACTATCGAAGCCCTTGAGTCCGTGTTTCTGGAGCAAACGTATCCGGAAACAATTCGCAGTGATAATGGCCCACCTTTCTCCAGCGAAGAGTTCCAGAATTATTGTAAGCGTCAGAAACATTCGATCCGTTCGAACCATTCCGTATTGGCCACAGATGAATGGTCTCGTAGAAAGGCAAAATCAAGGTATTTTTTTTTCCAAGTTCGTTTATTTGGTAGGCTCAGGCGTGTATAACACTTTACGGAGCCATGGTTCTTTGTGATATATACAATCAATATCATTTAATTTTTCAGTTAGTAAGAGAGGGGTAGAAGCCACCCAAGTAACAATTGAGGTTGTATCAGAGTTTTATAGCGTTCTTCAAAACCTAATCTCAAAACCTTCCATGCAGTCCTCGCAGTTTCCACAACCTCCTGTAGATTTCTATAAAACCATGTTACAGCCAGTTGGCCCAGTTTTATTGCAATCATTAAAACCTAATATGCGTTCTAGTTCAGAACCAACGGTTTTATAATATACTTCAAGTCTCATATAAAACATGCAACATAAAACCTTCTCTAGACTTGGTGGTTTTGAGAACCACTATATAACCATGATATAACCACTTCATGACTATGATACAACAACAAATAAGCCGATAATGAAACAGTTGTCAACTCTCAGGTTATTGTTGGTTAATGTTTGTACTCGAAAAAAATATGCTTTTCTTCCTGCAATACATGGATTACATGTCAACAACAAAAATAAAAGAATTATTATCAGCCAGTTCAATAAAAGTTCATATCTGGCTTTGAGTGTTATATGGATTTTTGAAGGCATGCCAGGGATTTTTCATGGTGAAACCATGATAAATAATCAGTATTTTAACAATGCGCTTCGTTAATTTGTTATTATTTAGAATTTTTCAAGTTTAATTAATTGCCTTAGTTAATTACTTTAGAAATAATTTCAATGAATAACCAATTTGTTTGATCAAATAATCAAAGCATTGTTCCTAAAACTTATTAGGATGACCAATTTTACCATTTAAAAGGAGAAACAGAAATTTACATGATATTTCGATTATGAAATTCATTATTTTTTCATATCGGCGACATTTTTTCGAATAAAACTTTGATTGCATAAAAATGCCTCTATATAACCATTACTCCTGAATTGGCCCTATCTGGGCATTTCAAACAACTAGAGGTTTTATCTTGGCCTTTCTCAAGACCATGTTACGACTAGCAAGTTTTATCTTGGTCAAACCTAAAGCTTGGTAGTTTTATATATAATGACAACATGACAATGTAGACAGATATAAAAAAAATCATAAACAAACTTATTCTGCCCTTGGCATCGAATGCAAGTACTTTTAAAAGTAAGTATTTCAATTAAAAAGCATAAAGTGGCAATTGTTAAATGGTATATTTTGTACCATAAAAGTGTTTTACTCGTGTTAAATTGGCAAAACATGTATGGATAAAATACATATTTTCATACCCCTCATGAGCAAATGCTGTTTGAACAGTTTTTTCAACGACTTAAATATATAAGGGAACTGCTCCTGGATTCCAACTCATGGCTCCGATAGCAGAGCAATGGAAAGGTATTTGATTTGTAATTTTTTTTTAGCAGGAGTTTGCATGTTGACAAGAAGAAGCGAAGAAATTGGTGCCGTATTTCTTTGCTTCCCGATAAGATGCATGTATTTTCAGTGAGTGAGATGAAGATCGAAACAGTTCCCCTACATAATTCACGACATAGAAAAAACTGCTAATGTTTTTTTTTTCCATTTTCGACTGAAAGCGAAATGAAAAAACTTCCGTGGGTTAAATTTGTGCTGAAAATTTAGTTTCTTTCCATAGTAGTAGTTTCAAGCTTCGTATTCCTATGCAGGTCTTCTTCAGGAGTAAAGGTTATATGTGGGTTTTATACAGGACTCTACGAAGCTTGGCAGCTTTTATAAGTCTTGATCAAAACCAACATATAACTTAACTGCTGGCTTTATGTCAGTTCCATTTTTAGCTCTGAGGAGGAACACAGGAGCATTATAAAACCTAAAGAGCTGTGGTTTTATATTGGAATTCAAAACGTAGTTCTCAAGTACTCTTGCGGATCTAATTAAATGACAACTGAATAAATCCAAAATAAAACTTTAAGCATTTCTACATGCCGTAATAAAACCTCTATAAAACTAGCATAAATCTTCGAAGCATTGCGATTGTTACTTGGGCAGCGTACTCGTGGTGACTCGAGGTTAGTTTACAATGTTTAAGGATTGGGATTTGGGATAAGGAAATTTCAGCTTCTCATCCGGGCATTTGGCGTCAGTCGACTGGGAGCATCTTCCGGATGGCAAGAGCTATGGAGCTCTACGGAACAAAAAGGCAGAGACTAAACAAAAAAAAAACTTTGAAGAAAGAAGAAAAAAAAACAAAATATTAAATTTTGATGTCAGAAGCACAAAGAAAACTATAAATGGCCTGCATATAGACAACATCACGATCTCCCAAAACACCTCGAACTTCCCTGAAGGGTTGTTTCCCTCGGGCCACAAGGGTATCCAATAATTGCTCTCTGGAGGCGTCATTTTCCGAGCAGGACCAAACTACGTGATCGATGTCATCATAACCGGCTCCGCACCTACATAAGTTGCTATCGACAAGGTTTATTCTGTACAGATGTGCGTTTAGTGAATAGTGATTGGACATAAGTCTCGACATCACGCGAATGAAGCCTCGACTTAAGTCCTCACCTCTGAACCACGCTCGCCCAGAAACTTTTGGAACTATGGAAAATAGCCACCGTCCAAGTTCATTGTGTGTCCAATTCCTTTGCCAACTTTGAAGAGTACTCTGACGGACTAATGGGAAAAACTCGTTGCTCGAGAATTGTCAATCATAAACCTCACCTTCCTGTGCGCCCACCTTTGCCAGCGAGTCTGCCTTCTCATTGCCGTAGATTGAGCAGTGAGATGGGACCCAAACAAAGGTAATCTTGAATGATCTTTCGACCAAAATACGCATCTGCTCTCTTATGTTTGAAAGAAAGTAAGATGCGTGCTTAACAGGTTTCATCGACCGGAGTGCCTCGATAGAACTAAGACTATCCGAGAAGATGAAATAATGGTCTACGGGCTGATTGGAAATTATCCCCAAAGCGAAGTTAATTGCTGCCAGCTCAGCAACATAAACCGAACACGGTTCCTGAAGTTTTTGGAAGGTGGTTGAAGTTACATTGAAAACACCGAAGCCAGTGGATCCGTTGATGCGAGAACCATCAGTGAAATATCTGTTGTTGCAATTGACATGTTCATATTTTTCAGAAAAAAGGGAGGGAATAGATATTTGTCGAAGATGATCTGGTATTCCTTGAATAGCATGTTTCATGGACAGATCGTATACAATTGAGGAACTGTCGTTGGTGAAGTGAACTCGAAGGGGATTATAACACGGAAGACAAAGATCTGACGATATGTAGTTGAGATAAACTCTCAGGAATCTTGAACGACAAGTTAGTTCAAGCATATTATCGAAGTTATCTAGAACAAGTGTGTTATTTGTTCCACATTTGATGAGTATTCTAAGTGAGAGCTCCCAGTAACGGTGCTTTAAAGGAGTGACTCCAGCAAGCACCTCCAGGCTCATGTTATGCGTTGAATGCACACAGCCAAGGGCAATACGCAAACAACGATACTGAATTCGTTCCAATTTGATCAGGTGGCAATCAGCTGCTGAGAGGAAGCAGAAGGAGCCATACTCTAAAACAGAGAGAATAGTCGTTCTATACAGTTTGATGAGGTCTTCCGGGTGAGCACCCCACCATGTTCCGGAGATAGAACGTAGAAAATGGATCCTTTTCTGGCATTTTTGTATCAAATACTCAATGTGGAGTTTCCACTTTCCAGGTGCATTTGGAATCAAACACGACCCCAAGGTATTTAGAAGATAAAGATTGGTTGATGTCATCATTCAACAGCTTGAGTTTCAGTTGAGCAGGATACCGCTTCTTAGTAAACACAACCAATTGAGTTTTTTTGCGGTGAAAACTCGATCCCTAAATGTCTGGCCCAAACAGTCAGATTATCTAAGGTACTTTGCAATGGTCCTTGCAAGACAGCTGCACATGGACCTCTTAGAGAGACCACGGCATCATCTGCAAGTTGTCTGAGCGTGCATTGTCCTTCCAAACAATTGTCAATATCTTTAACATAGAAATTATAAAGCAAGGGACTTAAACACTAGCTATTTCTGGAAGTTGTCAGAGTGCCGAGTGTGAAGTTCATTTGTTTTTCTGACAACAAATTGTACAAGAAATTATTCAAAATAACGGGTAATCCACTACTGTGCAGATTGCCTGACAGTACTTCTATGGAAACTGAATCAAAAGCGCCCTTAATGTCCAAGAATACTTAAGTCAATTGCTCCTTGTGCGCAAAGACCAGCTGTATATCTGAAGAAAGCAACGCTAGACAATCGTTTGTTCCTTTCCCTTTTCTAAATCCAAACTGAGTATTTGAAAGCAATGCATTTTCTTCGACCCAATGGTCGACTCTTGAAAGGATCATTTTCTCCAATAATTTTCTCATGCATGATAGCATGGCAATCGGTCGGTATGAATTGTGATTAGACGCTGGTTTTCCAGGCTTTTGAATAGCTATTACTTTCACCTGTCTCCATTCAGGTGGCACAATGTTGTACTCCATGAAACAGTTGTACAGGTCAAGTAATCGTCTTTTTGCGATATCTGGGAGGTTTTTAAGAAGATTGAATTTGATGTTATCGCATCCCGGAGCAGAGTTATTCGATGAAAGAAGAGACATAGAAAGTTCCAGCATTGAGAATGGTCCACCCAAAGAACCGGGATCAGTGACTGATTCTCGAAATAGCAGTTCTGCTGGTACGGAATCTGGACAGACCTTTTTTGCGAAGTTGAATATCCATCGATTGGAGTATTCTTCACTCTCGTTGGTGGAAATGCGGTTCCGCATGTTGCGGGCCGTTTTCCAAAGTGTTGTCATTGAGGTTTCTCGTGATAGTCCCTCGACAAAACGTCGCCAGTAGCTACGTTTTTTGCCTTGAGAAGATTTTTGAGCTTTCTTTCGAGCCTCAAATACTCTTCAAAAAGCTCGGACCTTCCGTGTTTGCGGAAGGCCTTGAAGGCATCAGATTTCTCAGAATACAACTTAGTACATTCATCATCCCATCCAGGAGTGGCTGGTCTTCTTATGACAGATGTACTTGGAACGCGTCGTTTCTGAGCTTCTAGTGCGCTTTTTTGAATCAACTCAGTAAGGAATCGATATTCATCCAAAGGTGGAAGATTATCAGTTGATTCAATACCAATTTTTGCCGCCGATGCAAATTTTGGCCAGTCAATGTTTTTCGTGAGGTCGAAAGGAACTGGCTCAGATTGTTGATAGCTATTTTTAATTGAGGGTAACTATCGGCATATGATCACTACCATGGGGATCTTGAATTACCTTCCACTTGCAATCTAATGATAGTGAATTTGAACATAAAGACAGATCAATACGGCTTTGTTGACCATTTGGTCCTATTCGAGTTACTTCACCAGTGTTCAAAATATTCAAATTGAAATCGTCACACAAATCATAGAAAATAGGCGCTCTATAATCGTCATACCTTTCGCCATCCAATACCATGTGCGTTCATATCACCCAATATCAATAATGGAGATGATAGGAGGGAGACTGCGCTCCAAAAATGTCGACGATTAATAGAGGCATTTGGAGGAATGTACACTGAAGCTATGCAAAGATCTTTATTCTTCACATTTACTTGGCATGCGACGATTTCTAAGCCGGGAACAGTCGGAATGGGAATTCTGTAGAAGGAGTAGCATTTTTTGATCCCCAAAAGAACGCCACCATAATGATCATCCCGATCTTGGCGAATAATGTTAAAATCGTGGAAGTTGATTTCATCTTCAGAAGAAAGCCATGTTTCACAGAGTGCAAATATATCGCAATCGGAATTGCGAATCAAAAACTTGAACACGTCTAATTTATTTTTCAGACTATGACAGTTCCACTGCAGCACAGTGATTGTATCTTCGGTGTTGGCCGTATTATCCATCGAAAGATACAATTTCTGCAAGAAGGGGCCATGAAACAGTCAATTGCTTCAGATAGCTTTCAACTGTTGGAATAAAGAGGTCAATGATTGGCCTCAATGAATTCGGAATATTGAACAAGTTCAAAAAACGGTCCACAAGGTCCTTAAAAGAGATCAATCCTCGCTTGGACGGAATACTTTTCCTAGAAGTGCGAATTTGTTTTTTTTTCTTTCGTTGATTCTCCTAGCCGGATATTTCTTCGAAACATCGGATTTAGGCAATGGCGGGAATGTCTTACTGCAACTAGGATCAAAAGAAGCAGTAGGGACAGATTGCTTCGGGATTTTAAATAAACCCACATTGCCTTCAGATTTTGGCAAGCTTTTATGGATGACTTTTGTTCTCTTACGGCGCGATCCCGGGGAAGACGGTTGCTTCCTCTTTTCGGGCACGTGTACCTCCGCAGAATCATCCATGTCGGCTGCGTCAGAGTCCAATTCGTCAATTGATATGGAATCATAATAATCACTTACACGAACGGTGGCTGAAATAGCAGTCGATGCAGTGGCTGTGGCGGATGTGTCTTGCGACCTAACCATTTCCGCATACGACTGCTTGGAGCGCTTCACTTTTTGGGTGCGCTTTTTGTACACCGAGCATTCTTGCAAACCATGGGGAGGGTTCAAACCACAATAAGCACATTTTGTTGCTTGTTGCTGGCAGAACTCCTCCCGATGTCCTTCTGAGCATTTGCCACAACGTGGTTTGTTGTCACAAAACTCGGCAGTGTGACCAAGTTGTTTGCAGTTGGTACAATTAAATACCCTTGGCACAAAAAGACGCACCGGAAACAACATATTTTCTATATCGACATACTTTGGAAGCATCGAACCGGCGAATGTCACCCGAAGCGAGCCTGACTTGGAATAAACCTTTTTGCCATCTACCGTGGCTGCTGAATGCAATTCCTTGCAGTCCAGAATATCCACGGTAGATTGCAGGGCGTTCTTTAGGCGACCTTTCCCTGCAAGCACATCCTTGCAAGTCAAGCTCGCTGCGTTGATTACGCCTTCTATCTCGACCTCCCGCGAGGGCACATAAACTAAATATTCAACAATGCACATTGTACGTTCATGTTGATTTGGCTGAATTCAAGCTTCGTAAAACGACGCGTCAAATCTCGTTTTATGCCCAGAAAATCTAGGCTCTTCACTTTCTGCCGAAAGTAAACAACCCAAGGCCCAGGTGAAGCCGCATGGTACAATCGTGTGCGCCCTGCATCTTTTGGAGGCCAATTGCCTTCCACAGTCTCATCTATTTGTTTATTTGTTTATTTTATTGTTACCTCCATCTGACTTATAGTCTTAATGAAGTTTACTAACAGCTATTCACACATGTCTACAAAATAGTCACAGAAACTTACAAAACAGTCAATTACTATAAAAAAATCTACATATATATTCTACAGCATCTGTTGTTTTCCACGCGACTTCACATTCGCAGCCTTAACTGGTTAGCAAATATAGAAGCTCCCTCATCAAACTCGAAAAACCTAAATGCATCGTTGAAACGCGAAGCCATAAACCTTATTGGATCATGCTGACCATAACGGCTATTACGAGGAGCGAGATACAGGAAATTTCTGCATCGTACAGGTCGTTCTGGAACATAAATATACAATTCAGCTAGAATAGCAGGGGCATCGATCCCGCCGGTCAGTATTTTTGCAACGAAGACTGCTTGTATCGTGGTCCTCCTTTTCTCCAATGTTTCGATTCCGAGCAGCATGCAGCGATGTTCGTCTCTGTCTCCATTCTCACCCCGCAAGGTGGAAGGATGATTTTGCTTATGTTAACTTAAGACTAATAGCTAATCAGAAAAAAAACTTTAAAAAAAACTAATTTTATTTATTCTATCAGTCCCACTCCGAATCAAGCAGATGGGAGAACAATAAAAACGTTTCTACTTATCTGCCCCTGCTGCTGTAGGTAGCAGCAGTAACAATAGCCTGCTTCACTGGCGTCGCCAGAAGCAGCTACTTCACTCGCCGACAGCGATCGCCTTGGATCCGTATGTAGGCACCGCACAATAGACTCGCACTACCGAACACAATCCGCGATGAGACACAGCACACACGTCTGGCTCGTTCGAACTATCGGCACGGAATGAAAATCAAGGTATTTTGCGGGCTCTTAGAATTGCCAAAGCAGTCAATGCTGATTGGCGTAAAGCTGTGAGAGATCATGTCCACATGTATAATACTACTCCTCACACAATAACGGAAAAAGCACCCCTGGAGTTATTGACCGGAAGACCGGTGAAAGATCTTCTGCCATCCTTGAGGACAGAACCTTACTGGAATCGCGATGATGAGATACGGGACAATGATGCTATAAAGAAAATGAAGGGAAAACTTTATTCTGACGAACGACGACAAGCCAAACCATCGGAAATAGTGGAAGGAGACACTGTTATATTGAAAAATTACGAGACTGGGATATTGGAGCCAAAATTTCGTCTAGAGCAGTTCAAAGTTATCAAAAAGACAGGGAGTGATACGATTGTAGCAAATGAAGAAGGAGTTAGATACAGGCGTCCTGTTTCGCACCTGAAAAAATGGTGCGAACATCCATCAGGAACCCGAGAAGTAGCACCAAAAGTACCATTCATTTCGGCTGAATCATCGAAAGAGAATAACTTCGAAGGCATACAAGAGAACACAACTGAATCCAAGCCGGAGCGTCCAAAACGGGCAAGAAAGTTGCCTGCACGGTTCAACTAATGGGTAACACTTAACTGTTGAAAAAAAAAATATTCCTTCATGTTATTAATCCTATTTTTTTCCAGAGTAGAAAAGGGATGTAGAGATATCATCAAACCATTTCCCACCATCTTCCCCTATACAACCATTAGCGCGAGAGAGAGAGAGTCTTCGAAGGAGCGCCGAGAGAGCGACGAGCAAGCGAAAACCGACGATAGCTCCCACGAGGCATTGCAAGTGTTCAACGGGCAGTTACTTATGAAACTTTGTGCGAGAAGGAGTCAAATAAATCAACGAGTGTTGTGCAGAATCAGTAGTGTTGTGTATTTCTTTAATTCGTCCGAAGTGTAAAAGTTCCTTTCTCCCGCCGGATTCTACAAGAAGCTTGAATTCTTTTGCAATCTTAAAACTCAATATGGAAAACCAATGAAAACTTTAGTTTTAGAGCGCTAAAACGCCAGTGTTCGGGATATGAGCCATGTTCGGGATTTGAGCCAAAACGGTATCTACCCGGGTAGAGGTGAAAAACAAACTAATAACACTAATTTCATATAATAGCAAACTTTGTTATTTATATGTTGTTGGAGGAGTGGTATATGCTACCTATCGAGAGTGTATACAGACATGACAAGTGAGCGATTTTCTCATTCTCCTTTGGATTCAAACCCTGCCTCCGTGCCATCAAAGACATTGGCGCAGTCCCCGCTGAGCAGGACGCCGGTGATCGGCATGGTGCGCTCGAGAGTTCCCCTCTCGTAGCCACCGCTCCTGCGTCCACTGCTGCTAGCGAAGTCATTCCTTCTGATGCCTCTTCAGAAGCGTCCACCAGTTCAGAATCGCCCACCAGTCCAGGATCGTCCACCAGTCCAGAAGGAAGTCTACATCCAACGATATAGTACGACCGTTACTGCCAGTTAACCACTGGGCCCATAACCATTTGTTGAGAATCTTTCTTCCAAATAATACTCGGGTTGTTCTCAGGTTTGATGATAATTTATTGAGATTTCAATACGTCAGGTGGTTTAATCAGACATGGTTATTTATCGATATAATCATTCTAGTTTCATATTCTATCGTGTATAAGCTTGTCTATGTAATCTACAGTGTCTATATTGTATACAACTAATTCTAACTGATAAGTTTCATGCAACTCGTAAAGCTTCTTGTTTGCCACAAGAAGCTCTTCGTACATTATTGCATACAAGGTCTGATTGAATACAAATTCTTCCTTCCATAGTTAACATTTCATTTGTCAGTAGTAAGATGTCAGAATGATATCTAGTTTATCAGTATAGGAATGAATGGCAAATTGTTATTGTTTATGTTTCACAGTGCAATTATCCGATCAAATATTTTTCTCACAAGCGGGGGGTGGTGGCGTAGGGGTTATGACGAATGTGCAAAATTTATATATTTTTTTTGATAATTTGTATGAATATGCCAAAATTATTTTCAGCTTTTAGTGGAAGTCGAGTCAAATACGAGACACTGAGAACGACCTTACTGTTGAGGTCGAAATATGTATCTGTCAAAGGTACAATAAAGTAGTGGAATTGTACAAACTCGTCTTATGGTAAGTTATATGAATAATTCAAGAGAAAATTTTCAAAACGACTTATCTGCTTTTGTAAACAAAGATTCAAATGACGATTTGACGAATCTGATAGCTCTGACGCAAACCAACACCATCAACAGGTAGCAAAACCTTCACATACCTATTGATGTTGTTGGTTTGCGTGGGAGAGCTATCAGCTTCGTCAAATCTTCGTTTGAATCTTTGTTTACAAAAGCAGATAAGTCGTTTTGAAAATTTTGTCTTGAATTGTTCACGCTGGGGGAGGGGGTATCGGAAACTGATCAAAACCTGTCCACGTGGTACCGCAACGAAAAAAATCCACCTGCATTAGAACCAAAGCATCTGGCCGGAGCTAATAATTATTTTCAGATGGGTAAATTTTTTAATGTAGAACAATAAATAATGTATTTATGCAATACATAAAGCTTGTTTGAGTTGATTTATTCAAAAATTCATAGTTTTACAGTATTTTGAAAGAAAAATAACAAAAAAATAGATGACACGAAAAAAAATCCACTTTGGAAATTCATATTATTAAAAATGATTCAAACGAGAAATGATGTTCGTCAGTACCCAGTATGACCACCATGAGCTTCGATCACCTTTTGAAGACGTCTTGGCATGCTTTCCACCAAATTCTTTAGGTGCTGTGGGTCAATGTTGCTCCAGGCTCTCGATAAAGCTGAGTAGTACGTGTCTTTGTTTGTAACACCAGTTTTATCCACCTTGTTATCTAGAATTGCCCAGAGATTTTCAATGGGGTTCAAGTCTGGACTTTGAGCAGGCCATTCCAACAGCTTCATCCGCTTAGATTTGAAGAAAACCTTAGTTTTCTTGGCTGTATGCTTCGGATCGTTATCCTGCTGGAAAATGTAGTCCTTACCAACTTTGGTTTTTACCACTGATTCCCGCAGGTTTTCACTAATGATGTCAATGTAGGCATCGGCATTCATTATGCCGTGGATTCGGACAGAATTCCCCACTCCAGCCCATGCGAAGCAGCCCCATACCATGATGTTACCACCACCATGTTTAACAGTGGGCTGAAGATGTCGATCGTGTAGGGCTTCATCCGGTTTTCTCCACACTCTCACACGTCGCTTTTGGTTGAAGATCTCAAACTTCGATTCATCAGTCCACAAAACATGCTTCCAGAACTTAATCTACTTGTTGATGTGCTTTTTAGCGAATTCGAGTCGTGCTTTTTTGTTCTTGGGCCTGATGACTGGTAGTTTTTTGCGAATTTGCTCTTCAACCCGTGTTCACTGATTCTGCGGCTGATGGTACGATCCGACACCGAAAGCTGAAGGTTTTCCTTGATCGATCGGATAGTTGTTCTGGGGTTTTTCTTTATTTCCCGAATGATCCTTGCATCGGTGCGTTCATCCGTTTTTCTCACACCTCCTCTGCCTGTTCTGTCGGCCACGGATCCGAGTTCCTGATACTTTGCCCAAATTTCCTGAACTGCACCACGGCTTATGTTAAACTTTGCAGCAATTTTCCGTTGCGATACGTTGTTCTGGCAGTCTTTTACTACCAATTTTCGGACAGAAATCGAAATTTGTTTTCCTGCCATGGTCAATTTGTAGTGATACAGTATTCCAGCACTGTAACAGTGTGATGCTCTACTTGAAATGTAAACAAACGGCAGGTGGTTGATGTTGACACATTACAAAACAAATATCGAGGGTGTGTCAATGGATAAAGAGTAAAAGTGTTCATGTGCATAATTACAGAGTATATTTTTTTTCAATATCATGCTTATTTCGTCACATTTTATTTCAATTGCAAAGGAATTGGAATATACCACAAAATTTGGATTCAATACATGAGATTAGAATAATACTAAGTTAATCTTTTGAATAAGGGGTTTTATCCATTTATTATATGCGCATTTCCATAAAACTGCACAATACATAGGTTAAAGGAAGAGGTGGATTTTTTTCGATGCGGGTCGAATATGGACAGGCCTTCACCACGTTCACCGACCGCACAAAGCACAAAACCGGATTTCGCAACTATTGCGCGTTAAAATACAAGCACGTCCAATCACGCACTTACGTTTCAGCCCTAAACATTGTTACCTTAAAAAATATTTAATTTGAAGATGTTCATAATGGCTCTGTAGAAAGGTTGAGAAATAATAAAATATTCTATTAGATAAGAGATTCTTGTAATTATCATTGGAAATAAAGAACAGTACATTACCCTTTTTTAGTTTCTTTAAGCATATATGTATCAATATATTTTCTACTAATTAATAAGACTGCAAGGAGCAACTACAACTGGGGGTTTCTTGGGGAGTATAAAAATACGTGTTGTTCGTTCGAGGTGTAAAACAGAAGAGAGCTCCTGGCTCTGATTTATTTAATAAAATAAACAACAGCAATGTTGCGCGCTGCGCTTGCTGAACATCTGCTGATTACACGGAAAGATATTAATTTCTCGGGTACTTATTCAAAAGGACGTATGTGATTTTGTAAGCAAAGATTCAAACGTCGATTAGTCCGATCTGATGGCACTCCTACGCAAACCAACACCATCAACAGGTAGCCGAAGCCTCCCCCTATCTGTCTATGGTGATGGTTTGCGTGGGAGGGCTATCAGATCGGACTAATCGACGTTTGAATCTTTGTTAACAAAATCACATACGTCCTGTTGAATAAGTACCCGAGATTTATCAATTTACAGTATACATCAGCTCTTCCCCCTCCAGAAGGAAAGGAGACTCAGACTGAACAAAGATTAAAAAAATTAACAATACAAAAATTCACTTTTTATCTAGCTTTTCTGATTCTTATTGAACGCCTACACTGATAAAAAATAAATAGTAGAATTATACACACAGTTCTATTTAAGCTTACCATGCGTGATAATAGTTAACTCAACTTCAACATTGTTGAGATTTACCACATAATTATCGACGTTACTATGTTGTTTGACATTCTCGCAGTACTACATCCCATAGTAAATTCAACTGTAGCTCTGTTACCACACTTCTATCAAAGTTTTTTACATCGCCATTGGCACCAAAAACAACGTTTTCGTCATAGCGTAACTAATATGTTTTTCTCAACTATCCTTAATTGATTAGTAATGGGAACAAGTGTATTAAATTTATTTATGAAGAATACATTTTTATTTTGGTAAGTATATTTATTCAACTGTAGAAGTGGAATAATTAAAAAAAAACTGTTTTTTTGCATTTCCAGAATGCGAACCAAGCAGTCGGGAAAAAACTTCCTGTGAATGATGTGGTGTTCTAAGGAAAAGCCTGAGGAGTGTTCCAAAATATGGACGGCAGCTGCAGCATCAGAATTCTATCATTCTGGTGGAACTATGAAAATTACAAATTCAAAATGCTGCAATGGGAATTATCGTAGCCTATTCCGCAATACAGCAAAGCACCGATGGAAGCTGTAAAATGAGTGATTTAACTAGAAAATCCTAGTGTTTCGGTTGCCATAACCAGAATGCTGTTATTGATTTAATTCTGTATTTTGTATTTTGAACTTCGATTTGTTTTTGTTTATTTAAAATATCCCAAAAGCAGAATGAAAGCTGCATAGATTACTATGATACCACGATAAAATAGTACGAGGAGACAAAGTACATATTTAAATTTACTATGTTTACAGTCGGCACGCGCATAGTAGCAACGTCAAAAATATGGTGAAATCTGCTATACCGATTCGCTCAAGGAGGCATAGTAAAACTTACCACACGATGTAGTCGTTTTAAATGATTTTTGCGTTCTACCGAAATCAAGTGGTAAAATGTTTTCACTTTCACCTTCGATATAGTAGGCATTACCATGCCGCTTCTTTCAGTGTAGGTAGGCCAGAAAGCTCTACCGGCTCTGACGGGAATTTTCTTTTCCTATTCTTATTCTTCATTAACTTGCGTTGATTCGAGGCGCTTCCACTGCTATGACCTGGTAATTGCCAGATATCGCTCTCGTTCAGTACGGGTTTCATCATGCGTTCTGCTGCAGTCCACAACGGTCGACCATTCTTGGGAATCTCGACAGTCGATAGCGGACGACCAGTCTCGACCACTCGCATTACCCGCTTCGACAGACCCGTAACTCCATGTCCATCCTCAAGGACTCTGATCTGATTGGGATGGGATGTTGTTGTCGCCTCGTTTCCAACCATGATCTGTAATACATTTTGAGAAAAACGTTTCAGAAAAGATGCTTTGATCCATTTTCCACGTATATGCGATTTGTTATGCTTTTTTGTTTTAATCAAACAGATTAACATCTTAGATGTATGGGTATAGTATTTTTCAGGAGAAAAATTTCCAACCATTGTCGTATCATTAAAGCTTAAGCGTAAACTAATCTGGTTTTCCAAGTACAACTTACAACTTTTATGTAAGAAACAATTGTCATATATTGTGACGTTGTCCAATAAAAAACTCGCAAAATGAATAACTATAATTTAGCTATGACTACCAAATAGTTGTCAATTTTAATCATTCGCTTTACCTCCACACTTTTAGAGAAATCATTTCCTACCGATGGTTTCTTAGTAGGTACACTGTTTGAAAATTTTGAATTAATATTATGTTTTGGAATGATTGCCAAATTGGAACAGACGCCACAAACAGCAACAAAATTCGTGTCAAAACCAAACAAGTGAACCGCTTGTTCTACAGATTTTATCATATCAATGATGCCATCATGAATGACACGTTCAAGTTTAATCATTTCTCCTTGAAATTTCTGCGTAATGTTCACTTTGTCCTGGAATAATAAACACACGCCAAGATCATAGAAATCTGGTTTAGTTCTAAGCATTTTAAAACCATGTTTGTCAGTTTTCTTAGGCCACAAATAGCGTGTAAAATAAATTCTGTTTTTCTGAAATATATCATTTATTTGGAATCATTTGGAAATCACCAAAGAATCATCATTTATAATATTACTTTTCACAAATTTATTACATTGTATTGGAACTGACACATTCAAAACCATCTGCGAAATAAAACTCGCAAATAAAGATTTTGACGAAAATATATTAGGAATTTTGAAACTGAATACAAAAATTTTAAAATTATTCTGCCTCATATCATAAGGAAAGTCATTATCTTGTTTTGAAATTGGTAAATTACTTTTTAAAATCACATCTGCTTCACAATTAGCAATAGAATTTCTGACAAATACATCAGCACATTTAATCTTAATATGTGCAGTAAGTGCTTTATGTTGTTTTTGGCGAATATTATTTCCTGGCAAAGAAACGCCAAAAAAAATCTCCAGTTGGGAAAGGATTCATCCAACCACGTTTTTCCCTGTAATGGAATAAAGTGATAAAAGCAATCAAGCACTAGCAGATTAAATATTGCTTTTGTCCTATTCAATTCAAACGTAACATCATCTTGACCAGAAATTGTCACCCTGGAACTATTTATCTCAAATAATTTATTAAACCTCTTACTTAATGTTCGGTTGAAATTTGGAGCAGCTGTCCTAAATCCACTGTCAATCTCCAATTTTGTCAAATTATTCTCAATAGAGACATTCAACAAACAAGAACTACTAAAATTATCGATGGAAGAAACATCCATACACTCCAATACGGAATCACTTGGCTCATTGTTATCCAATTCACAACTAATTCTTTTTTTTTAATTATCCTGACGAGGTTAAAAGACTATTATTCTTCCATTTACTTCCACTATTTAATGGAAGAATAATAGTCTTTTAACGTTGTAGCATTTCCCCGAAGACGCTCTAAAATAATTAATCATTATCCAGACGCTTGGACAAGTTATCCGGAGCCACAGAAGATTCTTGCATGTCGACATGTTCAACTTCATCGCTCCTTTTAGGATTTTGTTCACGGCACCTTTTTCGCACGTGTCCTTGTTGTCCGCAGTAGTCACAGGTACGCTGGTCTACCGTCCTTTGGTTGCTGTCCATTCCCAATTGTCGATGCGATGAACAAGCAGATGCGTCTTGGTACCTAAATTGTTGAGAAAGAAAACAACTTTGCGTATTATGTGGATAATCATTATTTGCCGAATCAAAAAATGGATATTTGGTTTTTATTGAAGCCACAAAGTCAACATTGTTTTTATCAAGCCTTTCCTTGAGTTTTTGAACTAATATTTCATAAGACACATCCAACAATTTATCTGCAGGGAAAATCTTATTTGCAATATCGAATAAAAAATCACGTCCCAAACAAAACATCTGGTATTTTCTCTCATTATCCTTGACTTTGTTCACTCGGAAATGGCAAAACAATCGCTTAATCCAAGAAGTAAATGATTGTCGCTTACTATACACGGAAGAAAAAAAGTACCCAAAATTGAGTATTTTTTAACTTACTTTTGAGTTATTTTTTCTCTTCGCTTTCATCCACTCTTTCTTTTGTTGTCAAAAACAAAAGAGCCAAACAATCCAACGACGCCAGTTCAATACGGGAAGCCAATTTTGAGTTTTATTACCTGAGGTCGAAATTGAGTGAATTAAACTTAAATTTGGGTCAATAAATTTTCCGTTGGGTACTTTTATTACATGGGAGTAAAGGCAAACTACATCGACCCTACTTACTCAATTTTGGCTTCCCGTACGGATGTTCGAGGTTGGGTGAATTAAACTCACTATTGGGTAGTTTATTTCTTCCGTGTATGGTTCAATATTGGGAGCTATATGTAGGACATATTTGTCAAAATCAAATTTAAACAAAAATAAATTACTCTTACAATTGATTTCGAAACAGATTTACAACAACAATTGTAAAAAGCTATTGAAATTAGTAAATATTCTCTAACAATAATTAACAAATGGAAAAATCTATTGTTTCATTGTTTTGTGTCAATAACAATTCCAAAAGCTACCAAAAATATCAGCTTTTGTTTAATAGAAATACAAAACATGCAATAAATCACGTTACTTGCGCAAAATCGCTTTTGTATAGTATTTAAAAAAATGCGCGGCTTTTCCTGACACACTATAGAGAAAAGTCACCAATAATCAAAATTAATTCTAGTTTCAGTTTAACCAATATATCACACTGCGCAAAACCAATTAACACTTTTTATTACTTATGTAAATTGCGCGAACACTCCTGGTAAATGCGAAAAAAATAAACGTAAAAACGCCAATTAAACCAGATTTCGTTACTCACCCGATGAATCCTTCGCTATCACCACGATTCCCAGGTGAAGGAACCAGAAAACTTTCCAACGGAGCGAAAGGGAAATGTTCAAAATTAAACCACTACCGCCGCACAAACGGTCCACTGTGCAGATGCCCCTATGTCTCAAATAAAAGAAAAATCACTTTCATTGTAATGTAATAGATTTGTCACTCAAAACAATTGTATTGAAATACTAGGTATTCTTCAAAAACACTTTTTGTTTTGCTTGAAACCGACGCCGTATAAGCAAATGGCGTTTCGGTGGGCAAGTGCACTTTGCCACCTCCGAAATATATGCCACCAAATGAATGCAATTGTGATTAATTATCACTATCACGGTATCACTTTAATTGAATCAACAGTCGCTGTCTCGGTTGATTTTTTTCCGTCGGCAAAGGTTGATGCGTTCCGGCTTCTCGACCTGCGGTAATCCGTCGGATCGTTTTTTCCTCGTCGCCACTAATAAGACTGCAGGGAATAACTACAACTGGGGGTTTCTTGGGGAGTATAAAAATACGTGTTGTTCGTTCGAGGTGTAAAACAGAAGAGAGCTCCTGGCTCTGATTTATTTAATAAAATAAACAACAGCAGTGTTGCGCGCTGCGCTTGCTGAACATCTGCTGATTACACGGAAAGATATTAATTTATCAATTTACAGTATACATCACTACCCAAGTAATAATTTCCATGCTAATTGAATTATAGTGGACTTAAAATAGCAATCACCAAAGCTAGTTGCTCAGTTTTATTGTCGTTCTTATTCCAACAATAAACCTCTCATAAATATTCTGAAAAAGCTTCAAACGTCAAATGCGTATTGATCTTATGAGCAGCTCTACGGTTGTGATGAAGAGCGTAATAAATCATATTTCCAAAGCTCGAATAATGCCATAATTTTTTGTCCTAATGTTGTCAAATTAATAACCCTAATAAGACTATTTGCATTGCGAAGAGTTTAAAACGGTTTGTAATAAGAACCGCATTTTTCTGATCGAAATTGATGGTGGCCATGTTGAAAAGGTACAAGCAATTCCAAGTTAGTGATATTATCACTGGATTTCATGATTGGACGATGTTTTCAGCACGTTTTTGAAAATAATTTGCATTAAAAATATATTGAGGTGGAAAATCAACACAATCAGTGGAGATTTACGATATTGCTTTTATAACTATTTTTTATTTGATTGCCCAAGACTACGCTATTTTGAGAGCGCTTGGTGATCAATCTAATTTTTTTATTATTGCCCGTTGCATAAATTTTTAGACTCTGGCGTAACTTCGTTTTGCTTTGAATTTTTAGCGTGCACACCAATACATTTGAACTACTTTTGTAATTGTTTTTTGTTGTTGTTATTTAACGTACACACGTGTTTTTGTTCACTCAAACAAACAGCAAACAGTACTAATTAATTTGTATCTGTGACACGGGGAAAATATTCACGCAAATAATTTTCGCGCAGGAGTCTAATAAGGCGGAATCTGCGCAATAGCTTTCACCATAAAATAAAACGCGCACCTCATTTTAAGTAAAGTACAATGAATGACAATCCTGTAAAATACATTATTTTGTAACCCCCCTCATCATTATCCTCAACAACCATTTATTTATTTTGTTATCATTTTCGGCAAAGTTTTATTTCTCTTTTTCAAAGCAACATTTTTGACACCTGCCGCAGCCAAATTCCCTTTTCTGCGGGTAGTTTAAAAGGGGGTTTTTCATACTCTTATAAATGGTTTATAGCGGTTATCCAGGGAGGGCCACTTGGCCATATCTTACTCTCATAGTGATCATCAAAAGGTTGTCGTGTTATAGTGAGTTTTATTGGTCGATCTTATTATTTAATCTTGAAAACCACTCCTAGAGCGGAATAAAACTTGAAATGTTACTTGGGTAATCAAAGTAATTAGCTACGCATAATGCCCCCAAATTGATAGCGATTAATAGCACATTTGAAATTATGGCAGTCAATTCAACCATCCCGGGTAGATGTGAAAAACAAACTACAGTATCCCCCCGCTTATCCGGACCTCGCTAGTCCGACGACTCGTTAGTCCGGATGTCGCTAATTCGGAATTTTCCGGATTAAAAAGTATCAACACCCATTTAAACACATTATGCTGTCAGTTTTCAAATTGTGCTGTGATTTTGTTTTGGTTCATTTGTATGGATTTGACAATCGGATTAACGAGAGAAACCCCGATAGTCCGGCCATACATTTGTCGGATCAGCGGGGGTATACTGTAATAACATAATAATTGCCCCTATTCTTGTTTCCGGACGAACGAAACTCGTTCCTCTATTTGATTTAGTTGGCGTAAACCAGAATGCTCCGGCTTTCGATCGTACGTAAACAAGAATAAGGGTGAATAACAAATTTCACCTGTGGTAAAAAGTTTTGTTATTTTTATGCTATTCATGAATTACATACAATAACATCTCAATAACACATTTTCAAATTTTGCTATTCAGTTTTTTATACACTCTCTGCCAAAAGTTTGGATTCACCCTCGAATAATATAGGCAACAGTTTTTGGTCGTATTTTTACCGTCTTACATCCGATTCCTGGTATTGTTAGCTCGATACAAATAATATGAGTAGATCTTGCACCGTAGGTATTTTAAGCTAACAATTTCCAATTTTCCGAGAATCCGATAATTTATTTATTTATTTATTTATTGTCGTCAATCATAATTGTAGACCTATTTACATTTGTATTCTTAACTATTCTAAATAACATTAAATAATGTTGATACTGTTTAAACTTATTGTAAAGTGTCATTAGCTTATAATACGAGAGAAGATCTGTTTCAGCTGTGTTTTGGACATCGATAAATCAATAGTGTCACAATGTTTATTATAAGTGATCATCATTTGATTCATTGGGCCATTTTTTGCATAGTTTGTTCGATGATAATTTACGGAGAATATTTGACGATGTCGTAAAGATCGTAATGGAACTTAAAAATTAAGTTTTGATAATAGCTCCGTTGAGTCAATTCTGTTTGAAACAATATTGTTTATAAAAGTTACCATTGCTAAATCTCGACGCACTTTCAGTGAATGAATATTGATGAGCTTACAACGAGCTACATATGGTGGCAGTGGAAATTCGGTCCACCCTAACTTTCGTAGTGCATATAATAAAAATTGTTTTTGAACTGACTCAATTCTGTTGGCATGAATAGCTGAAAATGGGGACCAAACTATGCTGCAATATTCTAAGATTGGCCTTACATAAGCTGTATATAGTGTTTTTATTGTGTATGGGTCCTGGAAATTGTAACAGAATCGTTTTATAAAACCTAACATGTTGTTGGATTTGCTTACAATTAAGTTATAATGATCGATGAAAGTTAGTTTTGAATCCAATATTACTCCCAAATCTCTTACTCTATTGCTTCTTACTACGTTCTGATCATCAAAACTAATATTTGCGCTGAGTATGTTTCGTTTTCTGCTGAAGAAGAAGACTTTTTTTACACCATGTATGGAATACCAATATTTCATCTTTGAATGTATCGATATCCTCGACAGTTTTGATTTTTAGGAAAAGTTTCATGTCATCCGCATAAATTAAGACATTCAATTTATGAAGCACAAAAGGGAGGTTATTTACAAATAAAATAAAAAGTAACGGACCTAAATGAGATCCTTGAGGAACTCCAGAAGAGGCTTGTATTGGGGT
Organism: Armigeres subalbatus; assembly: GCF_024139115.2. Taxonomy (NCBI): domain Eukaryota; kingdom Metazoa; phylum Arthropoda; class Insecta; order Diptera; family Culicidae; genus Armigeres; species Armigeres subalbatus. The sequence continues at coordinate 201,182,948 of NC_085141.1, read as the reverse complement.
TGATAATTTTCCTTTGAATCTTACAATTTGAACCCGACTTGTTAGATACGATTCAAGCCAATGAAGAAGTTTTGGTTGAATTCCCATCTTCTGCAGTTTGAACAAAAGCATGGGTAAATCAACGCGATCAAAAGCTTTGCTAAAATCTGTGTACAAGGCTTCTACATGGTGACCACTATCCATTGCATCCAAAGAATAATTAACGAATTCTGTTAGATTTGTGGCTGTCGAACGACCTTTAAAGAAACCGTGTTGCTTAGATGTGATTCGATTTTTAATTTGAACAAATATTTTTTCATTAACAATTGCTTCGAACAAATTCGGTATGCAAGATATAAGAGCAATACCACGATAGTTACGAACATTGGATTTTATACCAGATTTAAAAATTGGAACTAAAAATGATTTTTCCATATTAATGGAAAACATCCTGATTCCAGTGACATGTTGAAAATCCAGAATAATGGAGCAGTAAGTTCAATTGCTAGAGTCTTAATAAACACTGGAGGTATTCCATCGGGTCCGGAGCTCTTAGACCCATCTAGATGTTTCAGGGCATCACAAATTTTGTGTACATTCAGATGGTTGACGCAAACGTCATTTGAAAACTCAGGATAAAAATCGAAAAAGTCACGATCTCGATCATCTTCTGAGTGGGTAGTGTATACTTCTTTAAAGAAATCGGCAAACAAATTACATATTTCCTCTGGACCATTACCTGTTCTACCATCTAAATAAAGTTTCGATGGAAAATTGGCTGATTTTAATTTAGTGTTCACATAGCTGAAAAAATGTTTTGGACTTGTCTTGATTTCACGTTCAGTTTTTAAATTATATTCATTGTATGCGATATTTATAGCACAGTTCAGTTGATCACAAATATTAAGATACTCCTCTAAATCATGTTGAAGATTATGCTTCTTGTAGTTTTTATGTGCTTTCTGCTTGCGATTTTTAAGATTTCTAATATCTCTTGTAAACCAAATTGGATTTTCGATACAGCATGACTTCTCCGTCTTTTAACCGGCACTTCTTCCATTATTATATTGTGCAATGTGTTATAAAACTTTTCTGTCGCTTTATCAACATTTTGTTCGTTCCTTATAGCAGTTTGCCAATCTATATTCTTCAGTTTATGCTTTATATTTCCGTAGTTGGCTGATTGATAATCGAAGATTTCTTCAAACTCACATTCGATTGGTATATCATTAACGTGTACAAACAAAGAGAATTCAATTGCTGTGTGGAATACTTCATTTCGCCAAAGAGGAGCTAGTGATTCATTTACACAAAAATCTTCATAACAGTTAGTCAGCAGTAGATCTAGATAACACAGACAACACTAGATAACACTTTGGAATGAAACAATACGGACTGATTTTACGGCTACGACTCTTAGCGCGAAACAACGAACACGAATAGCAACATGGAACGTTTTAACCCTAGCCCAGCAGGGTAAATTGGCACAACTTGCCAATGAGGCACGCCGCATGAAGCTTGAGATTCTGGGAATGAGTGAAGTCCGTTGGCCAAACTTTGGAGAACACAGAACGCCGTCGGGACAAGTTCTGCCATACTCTGGTTTACGAGGTGAACACGCTCCCCGGCATCGCGGAATTGGTTTCCTACTAAGCGCTCAGGCACACTCTGCGCTTATGAAGTGGGAACCTATGAAGTGAAAGGAATAAAGGATAATCGTTGCCAGATTTAGAACAACGGTCCGAAACCTTACTATAATCCAATGTTATGCGCCAACCGATGCTGCCGATCTGCAAGACAAAGAGAACTTCTACAGTCAACTCAATGCCGTCGTAGATAGTATACGGAATGGTGATATCAAGATCTGTTTGGGCGACTTCAATGCGAAGATCGGATCCGACAACTCGAACCATGAGCGCATTATGGGACGCCATGGTCTCGGAGAAATGTGCGAAAACGGAGAGCTGTTCGCAGAATTTTGTGGTAATAAGGACATGGTGATCGGGGATCGCTCTTCCTCATCGACCGGCTCACAAGGTCACGTGGGTCTCCCGTGACGGCTTTACAGAAAATCGAATCGACCACATCTGCATCAGCCGAAAATGGAAACGGAGCCTTCTTGATGTACGGAATAAACGTAGTGCCGATATCGCGTCTGATCATCACCTCCTCATCGGCGAAATACGCCTGCGCATTGCGCGGATTCGTCGGCATGAGGAAAGAGTTGGACGTCGATTCAACACACGCATGCTGCAGATATTCCGGAAGGCGGCAGCGTGAGAGACCAATGGACCGCCATCAAGAATGCCTTCATCGCCACCAGCGAGAACAATCTGGGCGAACTGCGCACCCAGAGAAAACAATGGATCACCAATGAGACCTAGACGAAGATAGAGGAGCGAAGAGAAACCAAAGCCGCAATAGAGCGATCGAAAACCAGAGGAGCCAAAGTCTTAGCCCGTCAACGATACGCGGCTCTTGAGAAGGAAGTAAAACGCTAATGTCGACGGGACAAGCGAGCGTGAGCAGACTCCCTGGCCGACGAAGAGAGAGCGGGGCGAAGATGAATGCAACGATGGCTCTGAAAGACGCGAATCATCAGTTATTGACCGACCCAACTGACCAGCTGAAACGCTGGTTCGAGCACTTCGAACAACTTTTTCAAGTGCCAGCCAGTCCATCACCACCTCGGCAAGATCTGCCTAGGATCCGACGTATAACACGCGTCAGAACCGAAGCTCCATCACTGCTAGAGATTCAAACAGCCATCCAAAGCATGAAATCGGATAAAGCCCCAGGACTCCTGGGCCAGGAGTCGATCACATATCAGCAGAGATGCTCAAAGCTGACCTCACGACATCCGCTCAACTACTGCATCGTTTATTTCGTAATATCTGGGACACCGCAACTTTTCCGGTCGACTGAATGCAAGATATCTTAGTGAAGGTGCCCATAAAGTTTGACCTGACTGTATGCGATAGCTGACGAGGCATTATGTTGCTGTGTACCGTTCTCAAAGTTCTATGCAAAATTATCCTAGCCCGGGGGTTCCTGAGAAAATCATCGACCTCGTCGAAGCACAATACGAGGCCTTTTCGTGTAGAATGCTGCTCAATGGGGTCCTGTCCAACCCTATCCGGGTCGTAGCTGGTGTGAGGCAAGGATGTATTCTATCATCGTTACTGTTCCTCATCGTAATCGATGAGATTCTAGTAGATGCGATTGATCGTGAACCAAACCGCGGGCTGTTATGGCAGCCTATAACCATGGAGCACCTAAACGACTTCGAATTGGCTGATGACGTTGCACTCCTCGCGCAACGGCGCTCAGATATGCAGAGTAAGCTCAACGATCTTGCCGAGCGCTCCTCTTCGGCAGGTTTAGTCATCAACGTCAACAAAACCAAATCGTTGGATGCAAACACGGTGACTCCTTCCCGTTTCACAGTAGCCGGGCAACCAGTGGAGAATGTTGAAAGCTTCCAATATCTTGGTAGCCAAATGGCGTCAGACGGCGGTATAAAGATCGACATAGGCGCACGGATCAAGAAAGCAAGGCTGCCTTTGCGAGTTTAAGAAATATCTGGAAAAACAGGCAGATAAGTGAAGGCACCAAAATACGAATTTTCAACTCAAACGTGAAATCTGTGCTGTTATACGCTAGCGAAACATGGTGTGTATCAGTGGAGAACACTCAACGGCTGCATGTGTTCATTAACAGATGCCTGCGGTATATAATTCGGGCCTGGTGGCCTCACAACTGGATCTCAACCAACGAGCTCCATCGTCGTTGTCACCAGAGGCCGATAGCAACAGAAATTCGGGATCGGAAGTGGGGCTGGGTCGGCCACACTCTACGTAGGGACGGACACGTAATCTGTAAACAATTATTAGACTGGAACCCAGCGGGACATCGCAGCAAAGGCAGACCCAGAGGCTCATGGCGGCGAAGCCTCAATAAAGAAATAAAAGAAGTCGACTGAAATCTAACCTGGCAACAGGTTAAAGCGATAGCCGGGCAACGCTCAGGATGGAGATCTTTCAAGTCGGCCCTTTGCATCACCGGAGGTGTATAGGACCCATAAGTAAGTAAGTAAATTTCCATTTTTTTATGTACTGAAATATTACATTAGGATCAGGGTTGTTAATCGATAAATTATCATCGTTAATTTAACGCCAACTTCGATAACGATAACACTTTTACGATAATGCTTCGTTGACGATAAAATGAGCGTTGAATTAACGTTATCGTTATCGAGTATGCGTTGATTTATCGATAATTATCGAGTTAACTGTAACATGTACTACAGTTTGAAGTGCAAATAGTCACAAGCTGAATTTGCAATATCTATTTTAAAAATATTGTATCGCCTTACAATATTCGAGAACGCCTTTAAATCCTGGAATTAAATTGGGATTCGTTCAACCATTAAAGTTCTTACAGAGTCGCAGTTCTCCATAGTAGAGAATCTGAGAGCATTTTTAATGTCTACCTATACTTATGTTTAATCTAGCATTATTAACAAAACTTCTGTTTTGAAGATCCGGAGCACCCAGTTATATGAATATTTTATGACTCACAGTTTAGACTAAACTCCTTAGTCTAACCAAATCTTAGGTGACGAGGTTAGTCCACCAATCTGTTGAGAGAATGTTCACTTGGTACTGGTGCTGCCTGGAATGCAGCACTACAGATCGCTGCATCAAAAAAATTCTAGTACTTGGATCCCAATATATTGTCGATGACATCTAAAAAAACGCTAACCACCAACAGAGCACCTCACTTCTCATCGTTTCGTAGAGCAGCATGCATTAAGCAATAATTTTAGAGTGCCCGCTTTAATCAAAATTATCTTTGATCAACCAGCTGCAAACAATTTGTTCCATTCTCGACTTCTGTCAAAATTTTACACCAACTTTTTTCGCGTTATCTAGTAACCACATTATCGCAACATTATCGAGTTAACTTACGTTAAATTATCGAACTACGATAATAATTCAGTTGATTCATCGTTATCGTAGCAACCGATAACGTTGATCTCAATCAACTTTATCGGCGATAACGATAAATTAACGATTAACAACCCTGATTAGGATACTCATTTTTCTTATATTTATGTTGCAGAAATATATTGATTTTTCTCAAAATTGAACCCACAAAATTTCGAAATAAAAAGGGAAATGGAACCCAATTTATATCATCATTGATGATTTCCGGCGGATTTTTTTTTGTTTTATTTAAAAAAAATCAAAATGTTTACTTAAGTGCATAGTATACATCTGTCAAAAGTTTGGATTCACCCTTTTTTTTCTGCATAAATTCAGGCAAAATATACATTGAAGAAAGTAAGTTTCCTAACAAAACCTCAAGAACTGTACTTCAGACAACATTCGGCTAAAATTGAATTAAATCGCATATCAGGAGAGTGAACTCAAACTTATGGCCGGTTCATCATATAGTGGGTGAACCCAAACTGACTGATGGCTGATGCATATCATATACTATGCACTTGAGTAAACATTTTGATTTTTAAAAATAAAACATTTTTTTTCCGCCGAATCAAAGATGATTAAATTAAAATTGGATTCCATTTCACTTTTCATTTCGAAATCAATTTTGAGAAAAATCTACATATTTTTACAACATAAATATAAGAAAAATTAGTATCTTATAGTCGCTTGGTGCTGATGTTTGGCAGAGCCCCGACCAAATACTGTACCTTGGACAGGCATTTGATTCCACTGTGATTTCTGTACAATGATACCATTTTTATCTCCATGCGTTCAAACAGTTCCCGGGTAGAGAGGTGAACAACAAACAAATTACATAATAATAACAAATTTTGCAGTTATATCAGATTTTGTTATTCTTATGTTATTCATGAATAACATAAAATAGCATTCCAACAACGAATTTTGTTGCAATAGTAATAATATTTGTCATTTATATGTTATTGCAAGGAAGAGCAGAACAAAAAATTAAGAACACATTTTGCAATCATAACAAAGTTTGTTTTGCATTTATCCCTTGCATTTTCAACAAATCAATAATAACTTATCTTGATATTTCCTTTTCTGCAGATATTTTTGACATAAACCTCACTATTTTTGCTGTGTTAGCAACTATATCAAACAAACTAACATCAGATTTTGCTTTTCTGTTATTCATATATTAATGGTACTATTTGTTATCCTTTTGTCATTTTCTTCTACTCGGGTACCTGGGGAGGTGAAAAACAAACTAATAATCAGTACATTCAAAGTTAATTGCCTATATGCCGGGTATTAAGCCACCCGGAGTGGAAATTAATTACTATGTCTGAAACTTGATTATGCATATGTACAGTTCGCATGACAGGTGCTTTCCCTACTAAGCTACGAAGGACCTCCGTCGTCCACCGCAGCTTAGCGGGTACTGATGAAACCAAATTCCCAGCACCAGGTACCAGCCGATCTCTCGCAATACATTTTCAGAACTAACTCTCTCATATGTATTTTTGTACACATGCCAACCAAGTAGGATGAGTATTTAGTATTGTCCGGCTCCTACACACTAATAATAATACAATAACAAATTTTGCTGTGATTTTTGTTATAAATTTATCATTTCGAATTTCAGTCTATGCATAACTGATTTTGATATTTTTTCTCAAATATTTTGCTATTGGTTTGTTATTATAATACCAGAATGAGTTATTTATGAGCTATTTGTTAGAGCAATGTCTGCTATTATTTTTGTTATTTTAGCAACTATATCAAACAAACCTTTTATCAGATTGTTCTATTCAGTTATTCGTATGTTAATAGTAAAATTTGATTTTTTTTTTGCTGTTTTCTATTGTGGATTTACTTGACCAATGGATTCGAAGGTCGGTTTACTTGGCTATAGCTATCAGTACACTGTTTGTCATAATGACAAATATTTGTCAAGTCAGCCTGATATCCATGTCGATTTCTAATCGGTTTGATAGATGTCCGGATCAACTTGACAAATATTTGTCATTATGACAAACAGTGGACTGCGGGCTTATTTCAAACGTTCCCTTCTGCAGCAAGGTTTGCCAAACTCAATAAATGTTTGATAGATTACCTTGTTTTTTGCTCCTTGTCTATCAAAACAGATGTCAAAACATCGGAAAAAGAAAGAGAAGTCCGAGGGAAACAGCAAAAAGCACGTGGCAGACTTGTCAGTTTTGACAGATTTTACTATGAAAACCGGTGTGAAGGTGAAAACGGCGATTCCAACGACCGTTCAAGGAGCGACTATTTCGAACGGTCGGGTCCAATAGGGAAATCCACGTAAATCCACGACTACAATATGTTGAAAACTTTAAAAAACATATGGTTAGAATTTTGAAAAACTACATGTTAGGCTCCTTATCTACACATGTTTTTTTAGGTAAAATAATTCAACTTTCGTGTTACCTATATAGTAAGTAAATTAAATTTCTAATCTAAAACACGCAGAAAAAACTACGTTCAAAACAAACATATTGTAGGTAAATCCAAACAATAATTCAGTTTGTTCTGGCATCAAAAATAAATATGTTTGGATCAAACATATTGTTGCGTTTGAAGCGAACGAAAACTTTTTTTTTTAATCAAATGTGCGTTTCAAGTTGCTTCAACCAGCTAAATGTTTGAAGTCAGCTTTAGCCCGGGAGTTAGAAGGTGCTAGCTCTACTGCAGCTCCAATGACCCATTTCAGACTGCCTGGTAACTCACGTCCAGTCCGAGGTCACTTTCACTAGCAATAAGCCCCGTCTGTTTATGCTACCATTATCAATTGGATAATGGATCCATAAACAATCGAAGAGTTTCCACGATTGGAGCGGGAATCGAAACCTCATAATAACACAATACACTCAGACGGCCGATGATAGCACAACCACGAGGTCTAGATTATAAAAAAAATCACATTTCAAAAATATTTGAAAACCCTAAACCCAAGATTATAAAACATTTGTTTATAACGAGTTTATATGTAAATGAGTAGTTAGTATTCGCTGGTTGTTGTAGATTGAGGGAAGAAAAATCTCTTTTCTTTTTAATGAATTTAGGCGTTTTTTATAGGGATTTTTTTTTTCTGGCGTAAATATGGATTTTCCATTTTTTGTCAATCCCAATAATCATAAAAAAGGGGTACATTGGTAAAATAATTTTGATAACGACAAATTTACTTTGTTATTTTACAGATACAGTTTCTTTACATCAATCAACAATTCACCAAGTGTGTATTGAACAACAACAAAAATATTTAAAATAATCACCAAGAGGCCGGATTTTAACCAAATATGTATTTACATATTAATAATATATTTACAGGTCATGAAAAAATGGAAAATACATTTTTATTATTTTGTTAGAAAAATCTATATGTAACGCAGATAAATACGATAGTAACGCAGCGAATGGTACAAATCAGAGCCAAATCTACCTATTGATCTGTCAAACCGTCTACCTATCGAGCAAAGTAAACAAATGCTTGTTGGTAAGGCGGAAGCTGGCGGAAGTATTGTTATCGCCTAATGATTATTATGGCGAATTAACTCTTTCCCGACCACGACTTTTTTCAAAGATTTCAATAGGAAGGAATCATCTTTGAGAAAAATGCTAGAACAAAAGTTATTTGGCATAGCCAAAATTAGTGGAAAACGAAAAAAAAGCTTTTGATTGTAAATCAATAGTCAATTGATTGTTTTCAAAAGTTTCACTATTTGTGCTCAAAATTGATTATATTTGCAGTCTAATGGAACCATAAAGATGTGTCAAATATTCCTTTTTGTTGTTGAAACAATTTGATGAAGGTTATAAGGTGCAAAATTCGATAGTGCTCCACAGACACCATGGGCGGGAGAGGGTTAAAACGCAAGAATTGAAATGTTCTAGATTTCAAGACAAAATTTTCAAAACGACTTATCTGCTTTTGTAAACATAGATTCAAACGTCGATTTGACGACTCTGATAGCACTTCGAGGCAAACCAACGCCATCATCAAGTAGCCGAAACCTTCACCTGCCTATCGATAGTGTTGGTTTGCGTGGGAGTGCTATCAGATTCGCCAAATCGACGTTCGAATCTTTGTTTACAAAAGCAGATAAGTCGTTTTGAAAATTTTGTCTTGATTTGTTCTAGAAACAGCTTCAAAACAATTCAATACACCCTCCAACAGCAAGAAACTCACGTATGTTTGCACTCTGTGTGTGACTTGGTTATCAAATCAAAAAGCTTTAGAAGTGAACACTCCCGTGAAGTCTTTGCGCAACTTAATAATCATAAACTTTGGTAAAAAATATGTGTGTCATCCTGCTGCTGTACGCGTACAACATATATATGGTACGTGTATCACTGTACAGAAATCATATGTCTGTCGATAGTATAATGCAACGTACACACCAGTCAAGCAGTTTGGCGAACATTGACTCCACCCCCAAGAAAACGCTTCGGTTGCTGCTTTGTTGGAACGTGTGTGAAGTTATTCGAACAACCATTTGACAGTTGGCAGCTCGGTTGGAAAAAATTAAAACGTTTTGATTTTGGTTTGAGTTGTCGGGGGTGGAGTCAAGGTTCGCCGAACATGTTTGAACATTTGTATTGAAGTTGCACCCCCCATATATTTTTTGTTGGTTGGTGCTCAAGTTGGCGCTTCAGTCGTTCGTGTGTGATATTGTTGGTCGAATAAATTGATTGTTCGTGCCGCTGTTGGTAAAACTTGATGGATGTTGGAATAAACGAGAGGTGGAGTCAATGTTGGTCAAACTGCTTGACCGTGTGTACGTTCCATAATGGCCCGTTTACATATACGCTAGTTCTAGCGGACAATGCACTATCCGACAATACTAGCGCGATATTAGCACAATGTAAACAGGAATTGTCCTCGCTAATAAGCGTTTACATTATGCTAATTTCGTGCTAGTATTGTCGGATAGTGCATTGTCCGCTGGAACTAGCTTATATGTAAACGGGCCATAAGGCTCAAAAACAATTCTCGGGTACTTATTCAAAAGGACGTATGTGATTTTGTAAACAAAGATTCAAACGTCGATTTGTCCAATCTGATGGCACTCCCACGCAAACCAACACCACCAACAGGTAGCCGAAGGCTTCCACTACCAGTCTGTGGTGATGGTTTGCGTGGGAGTGCTAACAGATTGGACAAATCGACGTTTGAATCTTTGTTTAAAAAATCACATACGTCCTTTTGAATAAGTACCCGAGAATTGAGCGATGAAAAGAGCTTTCTGAATGATTTATGGCCCGTTTACATATGCGCTAGTTCTATCGGACAATGCACTATCCGACAATACTAGCGCAATATTAGCACAATGTAAACAGGAATTGTCCTCGCTAATGGCCCGTTTACATATAAGCTAGTTCTAGCAGACAATGCACTATCCGACAATACTAACGCGATATTAGCATAATGTAAACACTATTAGCAGATGACAATTCCTGTTTACATTATGCTAATTTCGCGCTAGAATTGTCGGACAGTGCATTGTCCGCTAGGACTAGCCAATATGTAAACGGGCCATATGGCCATTGTCTCTTTCCGTCCTTCGAAAAGTTGTTATTGTGGTAGTGGTTTATTGCCAATGTTTGTTTCCCATTAAGAAAATAAATAAGGCATTTTAAGAGACAGATCGAAATAGCTGTTTTTCTCGTATTTATCTACTTTGACAATTAGTGGCAGCCCGTTTGTTTAGTAATTTCGCGCCGAACATTCCGATGGGTCCCATCATCAAATCTGCCTGTTTTACTTTTCGTCTACCAGGGTTTCAGAACAAAGTTTTTCATATGATTCTTAAAATGAATCGTTAGATAATTCATACCATTGCATTCTAAGCATGAAATGCTGAAGAAAACACGAATGAAAAGTAAAACGTTACAAACATTATTTTGTGTCCGGACCTAACGGAATGTTCACGCAGAATCATACCAAATCAAAACATTGGAAGTAAATAATCGGGCCACCGCGAAACGTCTCATAAAATGCCTTATATCAGAATGACCATAACAAAATAATATAGACCAATGCAAGATCTTAACTTAACCTCACTTATTTGACAGTTCACAGAGCTTGTTAAATAAGAGGTGAGCCAGCCTACGGCTGCAAACCTCTATAATAAAGATATATAAAAAAAAGCTTGTTAACAGGGTATTAGAATTAAAATCCACGCTGCTCCAGAGACAAAGTCCCTGTAAACAAGCTCTGTGAACTGTCAACCTACGTCATCTTGCACTGGTCTATTTTCCTAGGAACAAAACTTTTAAATTCTAGCTCCGTTATTTTTATTTCAGTTATTTTACGTTTGTAAGAAATATTAATGTTTGTATGTTTTGTTTGTCTTTTTTTTCGCGTTAGTTCTAGTAAACCACTGTAGCTATAGTGTAAAATATATTTTATATGAACCAAGAAAAATAGATTCAAGTTTGATCAGTTTTCATTCAACTTTTAAAAATACCTATGCTGCAAAATATCGCAGGTGGGTCACCAGAAAAGTAGAATATTCTTAGGTGAGTCGTTTACACGAAAAGTTTGAAAAGCTCTGTCTTAGAAAAATCATAACAGTTAAATATGCTTTCTTCTCGGTATCCAAGATTTAAGTAACAATCTATGGATTTGAAGACCGCGTGATTTAAAAGCTCACCTGTATGTTCACGGAAGAAAAAAAGTACCCAAAATTGAGTATTTTTAAACTTACTTTTGAGTTACTTTTTCTCTTCTCTTTCATCCACTCTTTCTTTTGTTGTCAAAAACAAAAGAGCCAAACAATCCAACGACGCCAGTTCAATACGGGAAGCCAGTTTTGAGTTTTATTACCTGAGGTCGAAATTGAGTGAATTAAACTTACATTTGGGTAAATAAATTTTCCGTTGGGTACTTTTTTAACATGGAAGTAAAGGCAAACTTCTTCGACCCTACTTACTCAATTTTGGCTTCCCGTACGGATGTTCGAGGTTGGGTGAATTAAACTCACTATTGGGTAGTTTATTTCTTCCGTGTTGATTTATTTGAAGTAGGAATGACCAGAGACGTTGTTTATAGATAGAGACCCGCAAACAGTGAAGCCGAAAGTACCAAACGAACCGTCACACGCGGTACCAAACGAGCAAAGTAAACAAACATTACCAATCGGTACTAAATGCAAGATAGGTATTGTAATCAACATTAAAGAAATTTTGAAAAAGTTTGAAAAGTTCAGTAAATGAAGATGTTTTCATAGTTCTCATTGCAAATTTATATATGATAGTTAATCATATTTATTGTTGAATATTAAGGAATGGTGCTAACGAATACAAAATATATAGTTGGAGCAAACGAAATAACGGTTCACACTGAGAGTCACTTCAAGTTCTCACAAATATTTATGTTGCCGATCGCACAGATTTTTTTTGTCTGCTGGCCGTGAAGCCAGAATTGCTTTTATTCTCTCCGCGTGTCTCTATATAATACCATCGTCTCTGGGAATGACAGAAATACTGATTTTGTATAGGGTAGGATGGTGCAATAGGCCTTTTCACGAGACGTTTAAAATCAGCTGGTTTTATCGTCAATTGACAGTTCTTCTATGAAACTGACAGCTTTGGACTTGCGGGCCTGTTCAGCGGTTGTAAACAAGTGCAGTCTCGGCAGTGTCACATGAAAAGGCCTATATGTGTCACTTAAGGCGAACCCTCAGGGTCTGTCTCATTTGGAAAATTAAACTTAAAAGTGACAGTTCGAAAATTAAAAAATCACCCCGTTATAAGAATGGCTGGTGCTACCCAGAAATTCCAATAGGACATCGGTAGAAAATGATTCGATATCTGTCATCTTGCTCTGCGAGCAGGGTTATTTGATAATTATTGAAATGTCACTTTTAAGTTTAATTTCAGTTTAATTCTCCAAATGAGACAGACCCTCAATGCCTCAAAATAGAAACATTTTAATTTAGCTTTTCAACGTGGATCTATAAAAATACCTCATAATCTGTAAGCCAGGTATGAAAAAAAAAATCTACTTTTTATTTCATGTTGAGTCACCAAAGTAGAGGTCTATTTTTCTGTCAATCAAAAAATGCCGGGGCAAGATGGGTCACTTTTAAATTCTGCAATAAATATTGTTTTTATTCACAACAATAAATTACACACAGTTATTGCCAATGATTTTACTGAATAAAAAAAGGTTTTTAAAAATGTCTGCAATTTCTTATGAAAACAAACCCTCCGTGTGTTGCTTTTTTAAAGACAAAAAATATACATTTTTAATTAACAAATTAACATCATTATGCTCAAAAGTAACCTTAAAATGATTAAATCAGCAATGGAAAAAATGTTTTGAATACGAACTATGTTCTTCAGTATGTGCTGACCCATCTTGCCCGATTTGCAAGTTCATGCTAGAATGTCTAATTTTTTGATCAAATTTATTTATTTCAACGGGGCTACCCCAAATGGCATAATTCCATTTGGCATAATGCCGTTTGGCATAAGTTCGTTGGCATAATGCCATTTGGCATAAGGATTTGAATAGCCAGGGGCCATTTGGCATAACGACCGTTTGGCATAATAAAGAAAAATAGCCATAATGATTTCAGGGCCATTTGGCATAACGACCATTTGGCATAAAAATTAAAAGAATTATCAAAACTCTTGGAAGAAGCTCAATTTACATCTGTATTATTGCCTTTTTCTGGACATATGCGTATTTTAAGGAGTGATTTACTTTTTCTCCTAACGGGTGCCGTACAAAAAATGGGATTAAAAAATGGCTCGGGATAAAAATACAAAGAAGTACAGTTTAATCTGATATATGTTATACAAAGAGTTGTCCTTAGTCTTCAAACTTAGACTAATCAATTGGCATATGTTCCGTGGTTCGCCGTGCTGCTTATGATCCTGCTTATGAGTTGCTTCTTGGCTTTGGCATTACAATCACCTTTGTATACAATAGAGCTGAGTATATCAAATAATGCTTTGGCAGTTTTCACAACATTTTCACGTTTAAAATGTTCGACCGTGTACTTTTCCCATAATCTTTGTTCGCTTGAAAAATTTACAAAGCGCGCCGCAGTATTTTTTGTTTCTACGACATGTTGTGAGCAGTGTTGGAGTGAAAGTGTGTGTGTGACAATTCTTAAAGTCATATTTATTTTGCCTTATTTCGGATAAATGCGTACTTTTAAAGAAGGACTCATTTACTCTTTTGCTTCATTCCGGGCAAATGCGTACTTTAAAAGAAGGAGTCATCTACTCTTTTGCTTCATTCCGGGCAAATGCGTACTTTGAAAGAAGGAGTCATCTTCTTTTTTGCTTCATCCCGGGGAAATGCATACTTTTAAAGAAGGAGTCATCTACTCTTTTGCCTTATTCCGGGCAAAAGCGTACTTTAAAAAAATGAGTCATCTACTCATTTGCCTAATTTGGGCAAATGAGTACTTTTAAAGAAGGAGTCATCTTCTTTTTGCTTAATCCCGGCAAATGCATACTTTTAAAGAAGGAGTCATCTACTCTGTTGCATTATTCCGCAAATGCGTACTTTTAAAGAAGGAGTTATCTTTTTGCTTCATCCCGGGCAAATGCGTACTTTTGAAGAAGGAGTCATCTACTCTTTTGCATTTTTCCGGGCAAATGCGTACTTTTTAAGAAGGATTTACCTTTTTGCTTCATCCCGGTAAATGCATACTCGCAATCGTAAACAATGCCTTTTCCTGCAAGTTTCTCAACAACAAGGACCGCTCCCAGCTAAAAATCACTTGGAACTGGTGGCGCTCCGCGCCTTCTATCAAATAGAAGTGGAAAATATCGCCAAAAGTCTTTAATCTTCCTGAAATCAGCAGAAGAAGTCAATGTTTACGCGACTTTCGCCCTTATGAGACAACAATGTCGATTGTCGATATATTCCTACGATTAACCTTTTTTGTGCCAAGTGGTAATTTTGCTAAACGGCTAAACGGTATTTAATTCATTTATCAAGGATTATGCCAAATGGTCATTATGCCAAACGGTCGTTATGCCAAATGGCCTCGAGGTACCCAACAAATTATGCCAAATGGTCGTTATGCCAAATGGTCTTTATGTCAAATGGCCTTTAGAAATTCAAATCGTTATGCCAAATGGCATTATGCCAAACGGCCTTATGCCAAACGGCATTATGCCAAATGGCATTATGCCATATGGGCTTCCCCCTATTTCAACGCAGATAGTGCAACATCGCCTACATTACTTACGAAACTTTCACTATATTACTAAAAATGTTTAAATTTTAGATTGCTCGACGAGATTACACGATTTATAGAAAGTGTGTTTCGCATAAGAAAAAATGCTGAAATATATTTTACCTTGCCATATTCTACCAAAATGAAATTTTATCATCAAATCGAATGACAATAAAGTAGAACCAAATTATTCCTCCTACAAAGTCATAATTTTTACATTAAAATGGCATCGTTTACATTCAAAACGGCCCTGATACATCTTACCCCGTGACCCATCTTGCCCCGCCTAACCCTAATTAAAAGTCAAATGAATGATGTTTTATGTTTTCACAACAATGCAAAAAAAAACTAAAATGTTTAAGTATATATACTGCTTCTTGGAATCTTGTTTATTTTATCATTGTTTAACGATTTGGATTATTAAAATTAACTACATGCTTGTTATATATATTCTTCCTTTTTTAATTTTGTAAGTTTTTTTTTTAATTTGAATATATTTACAAAATATAAATTTATGAAACATTAACTTTTACCGAAAATATTTTTTTATCAACTCGTCACTGCTTATTAATTCATCAACGATGTTTGCTGTATGATAGAAACAGTCACAGGCACAGAAATATTTTCATATTGTATAATTCACACATAGTTATAATGAACTAACCGTACTAAAGACAATATCTATCACCATATTGTCTTGTTGCATTTGAAATACTGGTTTTCAATAATTGGAATTTGAATTTTTATTATTATTTTTTTCAATATAACTTGTACTACCCTTGTTTGACCATCTAAAATTTGTATTTCAAAGTTCTAGGTCATCGCCCTGTCCCCACATAATTCGGTCACATTGTAACAATAAATAGTCCCTCCACTTTTCATGGTGTTCAAATGGAAATTACTCATAATTTATTTATTTATTTATTTAAATAAATAAATAAATGATTGTTTTAGTAATAATGTGGGACCCGTTATTGTGGGGACAGTGCACTTGTTTTTGGGCTTCCATCGATCTGTGCAATAGATACGAATCAATATTCAAAGAAAACGTAAGCAATAATATAGAAAAGATGCATTTAATTGTATACTGAACATCTGTTTTTGTGTAGTCTCTTTTCTGTGACCTGTGATTGTTTTTAGTAGAGAAAATTCGCTTTAAAGATGGACATTATTTTTATTTTTTATCATAGTTTTATTAAATATGACTAACATAATGTAGGTATTAATGTAAACATATATTAACAAAATAATAAATATAGTATCCGAAGTCTTCGGTTAATGGTATAATTGATATATCTTAATATTCTTTCTATATATGCGATAATATATCTTCTTTTGTATGCCTAGGTGAAAACGAAATGATCTGAAAATAGAAAAGACAAATATCATTGTAAGAAATTATCATTCTGGTAAAAATAGCAGTAAAAATCATCTGGGTACAGAATATTTTACAGAAGCATGGGACTTGGCGGTCTATGCAGAATGTTATGGGTTTAATACAGAGGCGTCGAGTGATCAATTCTTCAACCTGTGCGGGGGAATGCCGTTTGGCATAAGGACGTTTAACATAATGTCATTTGGCATAACGATTTAAATGCCTAAAGGCCATTTGGCATAATTACCCATCCCCACACTACTTGAGGTCACCTCCTCAGGTGTCTGTTTGCAGATTTTCGTTTACTTTTGATTTCCGGGTATTGTTCACTCGGAGTGTAAATAATTACTAGGATGTATCTGAAAATTGGATTTATGCATATCCACAGCATGTGAAAGATTTTAGTTACCTAAAAAATGTCTAGGAGGTAACTACTTACTTCGGTGGGGTCTGGATCCACGAACCCAGTGTGCTATAATAGGGATAATGTCGTTTTCGGTTTTAAACCTGGGCCAGGTCCGACCCCGACTCTGAATAACTGAAAGAAAAAAGAATCGGGATCGAGTCAGTATGATGGTGTTAGTGAGAACTAAAGCCCTATCATCTGTTTTGTTTTCAGTTCGCACTTTTATCAGCTGGCAGAAATGCAACACCGCGGTTACGGCAAGGTGATGGTCTTTCGTGTCTGCTATTCAACATCGCTTTGGAAGGGGTAATACGAAGAGCAGGGATTAACACGAGTGGCACAATTTTCAATAAGTCCGTCCAGCTATTTGGCTTCGCCGACGACATAGATATTATGGCACGTAACTTTGAGAAGATGGAGGAAGCCTACATCAGACTGAAGAGGGAAGCCAAGCGGATCGGACTAGTCATCAACACGTCGAAGACGAAGTACATGATAGGAAGAGGTTCAAGAGAAGACAATGTGAGCCACCCACTGCGAGTTGGCATCGGTGGTGATGAAATCGAGGTGGTAGAAGAATTTGTGTACTTGGGCTCACTGGTGACTGCCGAAAATGATACCAGCAGAGAAATTCGGAGGCGTATAGTGGCTGGAAATCGTGCATACTTTGACTCCGCAAGACGCTTCGATCGAATAGAGTTCGCCGCCGTACCAAACTGACCATCTACAAAACGCTCATTAGACCGGTAGTCCTCTACGGACACGAGACCTGGACGATGCTCGTGGAGGACCAACGCGCACTCGGAGTTTTCGAAAGGAAAGTGCTGCGTACCATCTATGGTGGGGTGCAGATGGCGGACGGTACATGGAGGAGGCGAATGAACCACGAGTTGCATCAGCTGTTGGGAGAACCATCCATCGTTCACACCGCGAAAATCGGACGACTGCGGTGGGCCGGGCACGTAGCCAGAATGTCGGACAATAACCCGGTGAAAATGGTTCTCGACAACGATCCGACGGGCACAAGAAGGCGAGGTGCGCAGCGGGCAAGGTGGATCGATCAGGTGGAAGATGACTTGCGGACCCTCCGTAGACTGCGTGGCTGGCGACGTGTTGCCATGGACCGAGCCGAATGGAGAAGACTCTTACATACCGCACAGGCCACTTCGGCCTTAGTCTGAATAAATAAATTGGAAGGGGTAATACGAAGAGCAGGGATTAACACGAGTGGTACAATTTTCAATAAGTCCGTCCACCTATTTGGCTTCGCCGACGACATAGATATTATGGCACGTAACTTTGAGAAGATGGAGGAAGCCTACATCAGACTGAAGAGGGAAGCCAAGCGGATAGATATTATGGCACGTAACTTTGAGAAGATGGAGGAAGCCTACATCAGACTGAAGAGG
Organism: Armigeres subalbatus; assembly: GCF_024139115.2. Taxonomy (NCBI): domain Eukaryota; kingdom Metazoa; phylum Arthropoda; class Insecta; order Diptera; family Culicidae; genus Armigeres; species Armigeres subalbatus. Next base: position 201,164,580 of record NC_085141.1, on the reverse strand, counting down.
GAAGCCAAGCGGATCGGACTAGTCATCAACACGTCGAAGACGAAGTACATGATAGGAAAAGGTTCAAGAGAAGACAATGTGAGCCACCCACTGCGAGTTTGCATCGGTGGTGACGAAATCGAGGTGGTAGAAGAATTAGTGTACTTGGGCTCACTGGATACTGCCGAAAATGATACCTGCAGAGAGATTCGGAGACGCATAGTGGCTGGAAATCGTACATACTTTGGACTCCGCAAGACGCTCCGATCGAATAGAGTTCGCCGCCGTACCAAACTGACAATCTACAAAACGCTCATTAGACCGATAGTCCTCTACGGACACGAGACCAGGACGATGCTCGTGGAGGACCAACGCGCACTGGGAGCTTTCGAAAGGAAAGTGCTGCGTACCATCTATGGGGGGGGGCAGATGGCGGACGGTACGTGGAGGAGGCGAATGAACCACGAGTTGCATCAGTTGCAAGGTGGATCGATCAGGTGGAAGATGACTTGCGGACCCTCCGTAGACTGCGTGGTTGGCGACGTGTAGCCATGGACCGAGCCGAATGGAGAAGACTCTTATATACCGCACAGGCTGCTTCGGCCTTATCCTGAATAAATTTAATGAAACAAATGACACGAAGGCTTCGCCCTTTGATTGACAGACCTGTGTCATCTGCAAACAAAGATTTTGGACACCCTGGTGGTAAATCAGGTAAGTCAGAAGTAAAAATGTTATACAATATGGGCCCCAGTATGCTGCCTTGGGGAACACCAGCTCTTACAGGTAATCTATCAAATTTAGAATTCTGATAGTTTACCTGCGGTGAGCGATCTGATAAATAATTTTGGATCAGTTTAATAATGTACAGAGGAAAATTAAAATTCATCAATTTTACAATCAAACCTTCATGCCAAACACTGTGAAATGCTTTCTCTATATCAAGAAGAGCAACTCCAGTCGAATATCCTTCAGATTTGTTGAGTCGAATTAAGGATCGAATTAATCCGCTATCACCGTTTTTGTGCGAACTGTTCATGGCGAATCTGGAGAACAACTTACAAGAACAAGAAGGATCTACCCAGGATTTTGGAAGCGACAAACAACGTGCATAAGAACATCAAATTTACCTTCGAAGAGGAAAAAGAAGGTAAACTACCTTTCTTGGATCTACTAGTCATCAGGGAAGCACATACAACATTGAGCCTCGAAATCGACAGGAAGCCCACGAACACCATGAGAGGCATCCCAGATACATCGAACCATTCGTACCAACATAAAATGGCAGCATTTCATCACATGATCCACAGGATGCAGAGAATATCCCTGAGCGAAGAAGAAAAAACGAAGGAACTACAATACATCTAGGAAACAGCGAAGATCAACGGATACCAGGAGAGGACTATACGAGCGATCATCAACAAGAAGGAAAGGACTTTACGACGAAATGGATATACAACGCTGACACCGATCGATGAGCCGCTGAAAAGAGTTTCGGTCCCATATGATAAACACATCACCAACCAGCTACGCCCTCGACTAAGGAAATTCGGCATCGATCTAGTATTCTCCAGTAGAAGCAATCAACTCAAGTCTCTATTGGGTTCAACGAAGGATAAAGTAGAAATGTTGAATAAGGCAGGCCTTTATAAAATAAGTTGTTCCCAATGTGAAAAAATCTATGTAGGCCAAACAAAATGATCATTAGATATAAGGTTCAAGGAACATATGGCGGAAGTGAGTAAGGCGAAAAGAGAAAACGATAAGGGATTACATTACGAATTTAGATCTAAGGTAGCAGAGCATTTTCCTTATACACGAAAATCACCCAATTACGGCATCAAATATTAAAATCTTAAGAAATGTCTCTTCCCCATGGAAACTCGATGTAGTTGAGAGTTTGAAAATCCACCGACAGGTACAAACAGATTAGGGAAACGGCAGCTCTTGGCTCTTCAAGTTTCTACCTAAGCAATAAAGTAATTTACTGTATAGGTAAATAAAGTAGGCAAATAAGATTAGATTAGGTACCTAGCGTAGTATAAATAGTGTAAGTTGCGATTGTTTTCTTCAAGCCGAGTCAAGTACGAGACACTGAAGACGACCACACAGTTGTGGTCGAAATACGTATCTGCAAAGATATCGAAAATTAATTGGTGGAATTAAATGGAGAGTACTTAATTCGTCTTAGACGGTTGAAAACATTTGTCAAATAAATTAACCAAAAAGGATAAAGCTCTCAGGAAGTTTTTTGATAAGTATGTAGAAAATACTATCATCACCCGGTGCTTTCATATTTTTAAATTTTCTAGTAATAAATCTCACTTCATCCAAATTAGTTACCAACGAAGGTTCAAAATAGAGCTTAAAATATTCACCTTCATGAAGCAACTTCGGTCCGAATTTTGACAAACATCGCATGAATATTCAAAACATAGAATGACATAGTCAGACGACTACTCCACGAAATCATTCATTCGACTGTCACTGAATGTGTTTACTATGTGCAGAAAAAACGTAATTAGCATTGCTTATGTTGATGTTTACCGCTGAAAAACCTCGCGGATGAAAATCAGATTCAGTTCTGTATGTGATAAATTACTTTACTCATTTAAAACGTGTACAGATTTCAGATAATTTATCAATTTGTAAAATGTGCATAAATATTCAATGACTTATATTCAACTGAATATTGACTGTCCAGAGCCGACTATGAATGTGTCGGAAGTGAACTGACAAATGAAGAAAAATGGACTTCACTAAAAATTTTCGATTATTTTACACTCTGTCAAAAACATTCTCTTGGTTGAGAATGTCTTCGAAGCTCCGTGTGACCTGATCCTCAATTGGACTAGTGAGACCTAGACTAAAATTATGGGCACTCTCGAACTGCTGAGCAAGTTTTTGAGCCTTTTCGCCATTTGTTAATAAAATTTTATTTCCCTCTTTAAGCGCTGGAATCGGCTTTTGAGGTTTTTTAAGAATTTTCATTATCCTCAAATTTGGTATTTCTCAGAATAGTGAAACGTTTTTACCCTTCTTACACCCTAAGAAGGGTATAAAGATCGCTTGAAAAACCGACTTTTTATCCGAGGCTTGGAGACCCAATTCGTATATACCAATCAACTCAGCTCGACGAACTGAGCACATGTATGTGTGTGTGTGTGTGTGTGTGTGTGTGTGTGTGTGTGTGTGTGTGTGTGTGTGTGTGTGTGTGTGTGTGTGTGTGTGTGTGTGTGTGTGTGTGTGTGTGTGTGTGTGTGTGTGTGTGTGTGTGTGTGTGTGTGTGTGTGTGTGTGTGTGTGTGTGTGTGTGTGTGTGTGTGTGTGTGTGTGTGTGTGTGTGTGTGTGTGTGTGTGTGTGTGTGTGTGTGTGTGTGTGTGTGTGTGTGTGTGTGTGTGTGTGTGTGTGTGTGTGTGTGTGTGTGTGCGTATGTGTGCGTTTCAAAAATCTCACATCAAGATCTCAGCCGTCCGTGGACCGATTTGCACGATTTTAAAACTAAACGAAAGCTATGACTTTGTCATTGTACAAGTTCAATTTTTTTTGCAATCGGACATTTGGTTCCAGAGATATGTGAGAAATACGAACATGAAGTGTATTTTCAGAAAACTAACAAAATAATGTCACATAAATATCTCAGCCGTCTGTAAACCAATTTGCATGATTTTATCTTTAAACGAAAGCTATGACTTTGCCATTGAACCCATTGTATTTTGTTTTTGCAATTAGACATTGGGTTCCGAAGATATCTCTGAAATACGAACATAAAGCATTAGACGTATCAACTTCACACATTGGTAAAATATGTCCCAACAAGATCTCAATCGTCCTTGGACCGATTTGTGCGATTTTATCTTTAAACGAAAGCTATGTTTTTGTCATTGGACTCATTAATTTTTTCTGCAATCGGAAATTCGGTTTCAGAGATATCTGTGAAATACGAATATGAGACATATTTTCAGACTACTAATGAAAATTGTCACACCAATATCTCAGCCGTCTATGACCCGATTTGAACTCTTTTGGGCTTAAACAGAAGCTGTAATATTGCCATTTAAGGCGACAAATCAAATCTGCAGCCTTTTGTATTTTTAAAATTGTTAAATTTCCAGAAATATCCCTTTTTACCCTTCTTACATCCTAAGAAGGGTATAAAGATCGCTTGAAAAACCGACTTTTTATCCGAGGCTCGGAGACCGAAGTCGTATATACCAATCAACTCAGCTCGACGAACTGAGCATATGTATGTATGTGTGTGTGTGTGTGTGTGTGTGTGTGTGTGTGTGTGTGTGTGTGTGTGTGTGCGTGTGTGCGTATGTGTGTGCGTTACAAAAATCTCACATCAAGATCTCAGCCGTCCGTGGACCGATTTGCACGATTTTAACACTAAACGAAAGCTATGACTTTGTCATTGTATCATTGTCTATGACCCGATTTGAACTCTTTTGGGCTTAAACAGAAGCTGTAATATTGCCATTTAAGGCGGCAAATCAAATCTGCAGTCTTTTTGTATTTTTTCAAAATTGTTAAATTTCCAGAAATATCCTTTTTACCCTTCTTACATCCTAAGAAGGGTATAAAGATCGCTTGAAAAACCGACTTTTTATCCGAGGCTCGGAGACCGAAGTCGTATATCAACTCAATCGTATATCGTATATCAACTGTATCGTATATCAAGTCAATCAACTCAGCTCGACGAACTGAGCATATGTATGTATGTGTGTGTGTGTGTGTGTGTGTGTGTGTGTGTGTGTGTGTGTGTGTGTGTGTGTGTGTGTGTGTGTGTGTGTGTGTGTGTGTGTGCGTGTGTGCGTGTGTGCGTATGTGTGTGCGTTACAAAAATCTCACATCAAGATCTCAGCCGTCCGTGGACCGATTTGCACGATTTTAACACTAAACGAAAGCTATGACTTTGTCATTGTACGAGTTCATTTTTTACTGCAATCGGACATTTGGTTCCAGAGATATGTGAGAAATACGAACATGAAGTGTATTTTCAGAAAACTAACAAAATAATGTCACATAAATATCTCAGCCGTCTGTAAACCAATTTGCATGATTTTATCTTTAAACGAAAGCTATGACTTTTCCATTGAACCCATTGTATTTTGTTTTTGCAATTAGACATTGGGTTCCGGAGATATCTCTGAAATACGAACATAAAGCATTAGACGTATCAACTTCACACATTGGTAAAATATGTCCCATCAAGATCTCAGTCGTCCTTGGACCGATTTGTGCGATTTTATCTTTAAACGAAAGCTATGTTTTTGTCATTGGACCCATTAATTTTTTCTCAATCGGAAATTGGTTTTCAGAGATATCGAAATACGAATATGAGACATATTTTCAGACTACTAATGAAAATTGTCACACCAATCTCAGCCGTTCATGACCGATTTGAACTCTTTGGGCTTAAACAGAAGCTGTAATATTGCCATTTAAGGCGGCAAATCAAATCTGCAGCTTTTGTATTTTTAAAATTGTTAAATTTCCAGAAATATCCTTTTACTTCTACACCCTAAGAAGGGTATAAAGATCCTTGAAAACGACTTTTATCGAGGCTCGAGACCCAAATCGTATATACTAACTCAACCTCAGCTCGACGAACTGAGAAATGTGTGTGTGTGTGTGTGTGTGGTGTGTGCGTGTGTGTGTCAGTGTGTGCGTTACAAAATCTCACATCAGATCTCAGCCTCCGTGGACCGATTTGCACGATTTTAACACTAAACGAAAGCTATGACTTTGTCATTGTACGAGTTCAATTTTTTTGCAATCGGACATTTGGTTCCAGAGATATGAGAAATACGAACATGAAGTGTATTTTCAGAAAACTAACAAAATAATGTCACATAATATCTCAGCCGTCTGTAAACCAATTTGCATGATTTTATCTTTAAACGAAAGCTATGACTTTGCCATTGAACCCATTGTATTTTGTTTTGCAATTAGACATTGGGTTCCGGATATTCTCTGAAATACGAACATAAAGTATTAGACGTATCAACTTCACACATTGGTAAAATATGTCCCATCAAGATCTCAGTCGTCCTTGGACCGATTTGTGCGATTTTATCTTTAAACGAAAGCTATGTTTTTGTCATTGGACTCATTAATTTTTTTCTGCAATCGGAAATTCGGTTTCAGAGATATCTGTGAAATACGAATATGAGACATATTTTCAGACTACTAATGAAAATTGTCACACCAATATCTCAGCCGTCTATGACCCGATTTGAACTCTTTTGGGCTTAGACAGAAGCTGTAATATTGCCATTTAAGGCAGCAAATCAAATCTGCAGCCTTTTTGTATTTTTTAAAAATTGTTAAATTTTCAGAAATATCCCTTTTTACCCTTCTTACACCCTAAGAAGGGTATAAAGATCGCTTGAAAACCCGACTTTTTGTCCGAGGCTCGGAGACCCAAGTCGTATATACCAATCAACTCAGCTCGACGAACTGAGCACATGTATGTATGTGTGTGTGTGTGCGTTACAAAAATCTCACATCAAGATCTCAGCCGTCCGTGGACCGATTTGCACGATTTTAACACTAAACGAAAGCTATGACTTTGTCATTGTACGAGTTCAATTTTTTTTGCAATCGGACATTTGGTTCCAGAGATATGTGAGAAATACGAACATGAAGTGCATTTCAGAAAACTAACAAAATAATGTCACATGAATATCTCAGCCGTCTGTAAACCAATTTGCATGATTTTATCTTTAAACGAAAGCTATGACTTTGCCATTGAACCCATTGTATTTTGTTTTGCAATTAGACATTGGGTTCCGGAGATATCTTTTAAATACGAACGTAAAGCATTAGACGCATCAACTTCACACATTGGTAAAATATGTCCCATCAAGATCTCAGTCGTCCTTGGACCGATTTGTGCCATTTTATCTTTAAACGAAAGCTATGTTTTTGTCATTGGACCCATTCATTTTTTTCTGCAATCGGAAATTCGGTTTCAGAGATATCTGTGAAATACAAATATGAGACATATTTTCAGACTACTAATGAAGAATTGTCACACCAATATCTCAGCCGTCTATGACTCGATTTGAACTCTTTTGGGCTTAAACAGAAGCTGTAATATTGCCATTTAAGGCGGCAAATCAAATCTGCAGCCTTTTTGTATTTTTTTAAAATTGTTAAATTTCCAGAAATATCCTTTTTACCCTTCTTACACCCTAAGAAGGGTATAAAGATCGCTTGAAAAACCGACTTTTTATCCGAGGCTCGGAGACCCAAGTCGTATATACCAATCAACTCAGCTCGACGAACTGAGCACATGTATGTATGTGTGTGTGTGTGTGTGCGTGTGTGCGTGTGTGCGTATGTGTGTGCGTTACAAAAATCTCACATCAAGATCTCAGACGTCCGTGGACCGATTTGCACGATTTTAACACTAAACGAAAGCTATGACTTTGTCATTGTACGAGTTCAATTTTTTTTGCAATCGGACATTTGGTTCCAGAGATATGTGAGAAATACGAACATGAAGTGCATTTTCAGAAAACTAATAAAATAATGTCACATGAATATCTCAGCCGTCTGTAAACCAATTTGCATGATTTTATCTTTAAACGAAAGCTATGACTTTGCCATTCAACCCATTGTATTTTGTTTTTGCAATTAGACATTGGGTTCCGGAGATATCGCTGAAATACGACCATAAAGCATTAGACGTATCAACTTTACACATTGGTAAAATATGTCCCATCAAGATCTCAGTCGTCCTTGGACCGATTTGTGCGATTTTATCTTCAAACGAAAGCTATGTTTTTGTCATTGGACCCATTATTTTTTTTCGGCAATCGGAAATTCGGTTTCAGAGATATCTGTGAAGTACGAATATGAGACATATTTTCAGACTACTAATGAAGAATTGTCACACCAATATCTCAGCCGTCATGACCCGATTTGAACTCTTTTGGGCTTAAACAGAAGCTGTAATATTGCCATTTAAGGCGGCAAATCAAATCTGCAGTTTTTTTGTATTTTTTAAAAAATTGTTAAATTTCCAGAAATATCCCTTTTTCATTCTGAAATCGATAAAAGCATAATAATATCAGTTATTTTATATTCAATTGAAGGTCATATGCATAGAAATTGTAATATGCACTGGGCACACACAACCATTCAAAAGTGTAAGAAGGGTTGCGTTTTACCCTTCTTACATCCTAAGAAGGGTATAAAGATCGCTTGAAAAACCGACTTTTTATCTGAGGCTTGGAGACCCAAGTCGTATATACCAATCAACTCAGCTCGACGAACTGAGCACATGTATGTATGTGTGTGTGTGTGTGCGTGTGTGCGTGTGTGCGTATGTGTGTGCGTTACAAAAATCTCACATCAAGATCTCAGCCGTCCGTGTACCGATTTGCACGATTTTAACACTAATCGAAAGCTATGACTTTGTCATTGTACGAGTTCAATTTTTTTTTGCAATCGGACATTTGGTTCCAGAGATATGTGAGAAATACGAACATGAAGTGCATTTTCAGAAAACTAACAAAATAATGTCACATGAATATCTCAGCCGTCTGTAAACCAATTTGCATGATTTTATCTTTAAACGAAAGCTATGACTTTGCCATTGAACCCAATGTATTTTGTTTTTGCAATTAGACATTGGGTTCCGGAGATATCTTTGAAATACGAACATAAAGCATTAGACGTATCAACTTCACTATTGGTAAAATATGTCCCATCAAGATCTCAGTCGTCCTTCGACCGATTTGTGCGATTTTATCTTTAAACGAAAGCTATGTTTTTGTCATTGGACCCATTCATTTTTTTCTGCAATTGGAAATTCGGTTTCAGAGATATCTGTGAAATACGAATATGAGACATACTTTCAGACTACTAATGAAGAATTGTCACACCAATATCTCAGCCGTCTATGACCCGATTTGAACTCTTTTGGGCTTAAACAGAAGCTGTAATATTGCCATTTAGGGTGGAAAATAAAATCTGCAGTCTTTTTGTATTTTTTAAAAATTGTTAAATTTCCAGAAATATCCCTTTTTACCCTTCTTACACCCTAAGAAGAGTATAAAGATCGCTTGAAAAACCGACTTTTTATCCGAGGCTCGGAGACCCAAGTCGTATATACCAATCAACTCAGCTCGACGAACTGAGCACATGTATGTATGTGTGTGTGTGTGCGTGTGTGCGTATGTGCGTATGTGTGTGCGTTACAAAGATCTCACATCAAGATCTCAGCCGTCCGTGTACCGATTTGCACGATTTTAACACTAATCGAAAGCTATGACTTTGTCATTGTACGAGTTCAATTTTTTTTGCAATCGGACATTTGGTTCCAGAGATATGTGAGAAATACGAACATGAAGTGCATTTTCAGAAAACTAACAAAATAATGTCACATGAATATCTCAGCCGTCTGTAAACCAATTTGCATGATTTTATCTTTAAACGAAAGCTATGACTTTGCCATTGAACCCAATGTATTTTGTTTTTGCAATTAGACATTGGGTTCCGGAGATATCTTTTAAATACGAACATAAAGCATTAGACGTATCAACTTCACACATTGGTAAAATATGTCCCATCAAGATCTCAGTCGTCCTTCGACCGATTTGTGCGATTTTATCTTTAAACGAAAGCTATGTTTTTGTCATTGGACCCATTCATTTTTTCTGCAATTGGAAATTCGGTTTCAGAGATATCTGTGAAATACGAATATGAGACATATTTTCAGACTACTAATGAAGAATTGTCACACCAATATCTCAGCCGTCTATGACCCGATTTGAACTCTTTTGGGCTTAAACAGAAGCTGTAATATTGCCATTTAGGGTGGAAAATAAAATCTGCAGTCTTTTTGTATTTTTTAAAAATTGTTAAATCGGTCGAACTAATCGAAAGCTATGACTTTGTCATTGTACGAGTTCAATTTTTTTTGCAATCGGACATTTGGTTCCAGAGATATGTGAGAAATACGAACATGAAGTGCATTTTCAGAAAACTAACAAAATAATGTCACATGAATATCTCAGCCGTCTGTAAACCAATTTGCATGATTTTATCTTTAAACGAAAGCTATGACTTTGCCATTGAACCCAATGTATTTTGTTTTTGCAATTAGACATTGGGTTCCGGAGATATCTTTGAAATACGAACATAAAGCATTAGACGTATCAACTTCACACATTGGTAAAATATGTCCCATCAAGATCTCAGTCGTCCTTCGACCGATTTGTGCGATTTTATCTTTTAAACGAAAGCTATGTTTTTGTCATTGGACCCATTCATTTTTTTCTGCAATTGGAAATTCGGTTTCAGAGATATCTGTGAAATACGAATATGAGACATATTTTCAGACTACTAATGAAGAATTGTCACACCAATATCTCAGCCGTCTATGACCCGATTTGAACTCTTTTGGGCTTAAACAGAAGCTGTAATATTGCCATTTAGGGTGGAAAATAAAATCTGCAGTCTTTTTGTATTTTTTAAAAATTGTTAAATTTCCAGAAATATCCCTTTTTACCCTTCTTACACCCTAAGAAGGGTATAAAGATCGCTTGAAAAACCGACTTTTTATCCGAGGCTCGGAGACCCAAGTCGTATATACCAATCAACTCAGCTCGACGAACTGAGCACATGTATGTATGTGTGTGTGTGTGCGTGTGTGCGTGTGTGCGTATGTGTGTGCGTTACAAAAATCTCACATCAAGATCTCAGCCGTCCGTGTACCGATTTGCACGATTTTAACACTAATCGAAAGCTATGACTTTGTCATTGTACGAGTTCAATTTTTTTTGCAATCGGACATTTGGTTCCAGAGATATGTGAGAAATACGAACATGAAGTGCATTTTCAGAAAACTAACAAAATAATGTCACATGAATATCTCAGCCGTCTGTAAACCAATTTGCATGATTTTATCTTTAAACGAAAGCTATGACTTTGCCATTGAACCCAATGTATTTTGTTTTTGCAATTAGACATTGGGTTCCGGAGATATCTTTGAAATACGAACATAAAGCATTAGACGTATCAACTTCACACATTGGTAAAATATGTCCCATCAAGATCTCAGTCGTCCTTCGACCGATTTGTGCGATTTTATCTTTAAACGAAAGCTATGTTTTTGTCATTGGACCCATTCATTTTTTCTGCAATTGGAAATTCGGTTTCAGAGATATCTGTGAAATACGAATATGAGACATATTTTCAGACTACTAATGAAGAATTGTCACACCAATATCTCAGCCGTCTATGACCCGATTTGAACTCTTTTGGGCTTAAACAGAAGCTGTAATATTGCCATTTAGGGTGGAAAATAAAATCTGCAGTCTTTTTGTATTTTTTAAAAATTGTTAAATTTCCAGAAATATCCCTTTTTACCCTTCTTACACCCTAAGAAGGGTATAAAGATCGCTTGAAAAACCGACTTTTTATCCGAGGCTCGGAGACCCAAATCGTATATACCAATCAACTCAGCTCGACGAACTGAGCAAATGTATGTATGTGTGTGTGTGTGTGCGTGTGTGCGTGTGTGCGTATGTGTGTGCGTTACAAAAATCTCACATCAAGATCTCAGCCATCCGTGGACCGATTTGCACGATTTTAACACTAAACGAAAGCTATGACTTTGTCATTGTACGAGTTCAATTTTTTTTGCGATCGGACATTTGGTTCCAGAGATATGTGAGAAATACGAACATGAAGTGCATTTTCAGAAAACTAACAAAATAATGTCACATGAATATCTCAGCCGTCTGTAAACCAATTTGCATGATTTTATCTTTAAACGAAAGCTATGACTTTGCCATTGAACCCATTGTATTTTGTTTTTGCAATTAGACATTGGGTTCCGGAGATATCTCTGAAATACGAACATAAAGCATTAGACGTATCAACTTCACACATTGGTAAAATATGTCCCATCAAGATCTCAGTCGTCCTTGGACCGATTTGTGCGATTTTATCTTTAAACGAAAGCTATGTTTTTGTCATTGGACTCATTAATTTTTTTCTGCAATCGGAAATTCGGTTTCAGAGATATCTGTGAAATACGAATATGAGACATATTTTCAGACTACTAATGAAAAATTGTCACACCAATATCTCAGCCGTCTATGACCCGATTTGAACTCTTTTGGGCTTAGACAGAAGCTGTAATATTGCCATTTAAGGCAGCAAATCAAATCTGCAGCCTTTTTGTATTTTTTAAAAATTGTTAAATTTTCAGAAATATCCCTTTTTACCCTTCTTACACCCTAAGAAGGGTATAAAGATCGCTTGAAAACCCGACTTTTTGTCCGAGGCTCGGAGACCCAAGTCGTATATACCAATCAACTCAGCTCGACGAACTGAGCACATGTATGTATGTGTGTGTGTGTGCGTTACAAAAATCTCACATCAAGATCTCAGCCGTCCGTGGACCGATTTGCACGATTTTAACACTAAACGAAAGCTATGACTTTGTCATTGTACGAGTTCAATTTTTTTTGCAATCGGACATTTGGTTCCAGAGATATGTGAGAAATACGAACATGAAGTGTATTTTCAGAAAACTAACAAAATACTGTCACATGAATATCTCAGCCATCTGTAAACCAATTTGCATGATTTTATCTTTAAACGAAAGCTATGACTTTGCCATTGAACCCATTGTATTGTGTTTTTGCAATTAGACATTGGGTTCCGGAGATATCTTTTAAATACGAACGTAAAGCATTAGACGCATCAACTTCACACATTGGTAAAATATGTCCCATCAAGATCTCAGTCGTCCTTGGACCGATTTGTGCCATTTTATCTTTAAACGAAAGCTATGTTTTTGTCATTGGACCCATTCATTTTTTTCTGCAATCGGAAATTCGGTTTCAGAGATATCTGTGAAATACAAATATGAGACATATTTTCAGACTACTAATGAAGAATTGTCACACCAATATCTCAGCCGTCTATGACTCGATTTGAACTCTTTTGGGCTTAAACAGAAGCTGTAATATTGCCATTTAAGGCGGCAAATCAAATCTGCAGCCTTTTTGTATTTTTTTAAAATTGTTAAATTTCCAGAAATATCCTTTTTACCCTTCTTACACCCTAAGAAGGGTATAAAGATCGCTTGAAAAACCGACTTTTTATCCGAGGCTCGGAGACCCAAGTCGTATATACCAATCAACTCAGCTCGACGAACTGAGCACATGTATGTATGTGTGTGTGTGTGTGTGTGCGTGTGTGCGTGTGTGCGTATGTGTGTGCGTTACCAAAATCTCCCATCAAGCTCTCAGACGTCCGTGGACCGATTTGAACGATTTTAACAATACACGCAAGCTATGACTTTGTCATTGTACGAGTTCAATTTTTTGGGCGATCGGACGTTTTGTGGCGGAGATATGTGAGAAATACGAACATGAAGTGCATTTTCAGAAAACTAATAAAATAATGTCACATGAATATCTCAGCCGTCTGTAAACCAATTTGCATGATTTTATCTTTAAACGAAAGCTATGACTTTGCCATTCAACCCATTGTATTTTGTTTTTGCAATTAGACATTGGGTTCCGGAGATATCGCTGAAATACGACCATAAAGCATTAGACGTATCAACTTTACACATTGGTAAAATATGTCCCATCAAGATCTCAGTCGTCCTTGGACCGATTTGTGCGATTTTATCTTCAAACGAAAGCTATGTTTTGTCATTGGACCCATTATTTTTTTTCGGCAATCGGAAATTCGGTTTCAGAGATATCTGTGAAGTACGAATATGAGACATATTTTCAGACTACTAATGAAGAATTGTCACACCAATATCTCAGCCGTCATGACCCGATTTGAACTCTTTTGGGCTTAAACAGAAGCTGTAATATTGCCATTTAAGGCGGCAAATCAAATCTGCAGTTTTTTTGTATTTTTTAAAAAATTGTTAAATTTCCAGAAATATCCCTTTTTCATTCTGAAATCGATAAAAGCATAATAATATCAGTTATTTTATATTCAATTGAAGGTCATATGCATAGAAATTGTAATATGCACTGGGCACACACAACCATTCAAAAGTGTAAGAAGGGTTGCGTTTTACCCTTCTTACACCCTAAGAAGGGTATAAAGATCGCTTGAAAAACCGACTTTTTGTCCGAGGCTCGGAGACCCAAGTCGTATATACCAATCAACTCAGCTCGACGAACTGAGCACATGTATGTATGTGTGTGTGTGTGTGCGTGTGTGCGTGTGTGCGTATGTGTGTGCGTTACAAAAATCTCACATCAAGATCTCAGCCGTCCGTGGACCGATTTGCACGATTTTAACACTAAACGAAAGCTATGACTTTGTCATTGTACGAGTTCAATTTTTTTTTGCAATCGGACATTTGGTTCCAGAGATATGTGAGAAATACGAACTTGAAGTGTATTTTCAGAAAACTAACAAAATAATGTCACATGAATATCTCAGCCGTCTGTAAACCAATTTGCATGATTTTATCTTTAAACGAAAGCTATGACTTTGCTATTGAACCCATTGTATTTTGTTTTTGCAATTAGACATTGGGTTCCGGAGATATCTCTGAAATACGAACATAAAGCATTAGACGTATCAACTTCACACATTGGTAAAATATGTCCCATCAAGATCTCAGTCGTCCTTGGACCGATTTGTGCGATTTTATCTTTAAACGAAAGCTATGTTTTTGTCATTGGACCCATTAATTTTTTTCTGCAATCGGAAATTCGGTTTCAGAGATATCTGTGAAATACGAATATGAGACATATTTTCAGAGTACTAATGAAGAATTGTCACACCAATATCTCAGCCGTCTATGACCCGATTTGAACTCTTTTAACAGAAGCTGTAATATTGCCATTTAAGGCGGCAAATCAAATCTGCAGTCTTTTTGTATTCTTTCAAAATTGTTAAATTTCCAGAAATATCCTTTTTTACCCTTCTTACACCCTAAGAAGGGTATAAAGATCGCTTGAAAAACCGACTTTTTATCCGAGGCTCGGAGACCCAAGTCGTATATACCAATCAACTCAGCTCGACGAACTGAGCACATGTATGTATGTGTGTGTGTGTGCGTGTGTGCGTGTGTGCGTATGTGTGTGCGTTACAAAAATCTCACATCAAGATCTCAGCCGTCCGTGGACCGATTTGCACGATTTTAACACTAAACGAAAGCTATGACTTTGTCATTGTACGAGTTCAATTTTTTTTGCAATCGGACATTTGGTTCCAGAGATATGTGAGAAATACGAACTTGAAGTGTATTTTCAGAAAACTAACAAAATAATGTCACATGAATATCTCAGCCGTCTGTAAACCAATTTGCATGATTTTATCTTTAAACGAAAGCTATGACTTTGCTATTGAACCCATTGTATTTTGTTTTTGCAATTAGACATTGGGTTCCGGAGATATCTCTGAAATACGAACATAAAGCATTAGACGTATCAACTTCACACATTGGTAAAATATGTCCCATCAAGATCTCAGTCGTCCTTGGACCGATTTGTGCGATTTTATCTTTAAACGAAAGCTATGTTTTTGTCATTGGACCCATTAATTTTTTTCTGCAATCGGAAATTCGGTTTCTGAGATATCTGTGAAATACGAATATGAGACATATTTTCAGAGTACTAATGAAGAATTGTCACACCAATATCTCAGCCGTCTATGACCCGATTTGAACTCTTTTGGGCTTAAACAGAAGCTGTAATATTGCCATTTAAGGCGGCAAATCAAATCTGCAGTCTTTTTGTATTTTTTCAAAATTGTTAAATTTCCAGAAATATCCTTTTTACCCTTCTTACACCCTAAGAAGGGTATAAAGATCGCTTGAAAAACCGACTTTTTATCCGAGGCTCGGAGACCCAAGTCGTATATACCAATCAACTCAGCTCGACGAACTGAGCACATGTATGTATGTGTGTGTGTGTGTGCGTGTGTGCGTGTGTGCGTATGTGTGTGCGTTACAAAATCTCACATCAAGATCTCAGCCGTCCGTGGACCGATTTGCACGATTTTAACACTAAACGAAAGCTATGACTTTGTCATTGTACGAGTTCAATTTTTTTGCAATCGGACATTTGGTTCCAGAGATATGTGAAATACGAACATGAAGTGCATTTTCAGAAAACTAACAAAATAATGTCACATGAATATCTCAGCCGTCTGTAAACCAATTTGCATGATTTTATCTTTAAACGAAAGCTATGACTTTGCCATTGAACCCATTGTATTTCGTTTTGCAATTAGACATTGGGTTCCGGAGATATCTCTGAAATACGAACATAAAGCATTAGACGTATCAACTTCACACATTGGTAAAATATGTCCCATCAAGATCTCAGTCGTCCTTGGACCGATTTGTGCGATTTTATCTTTAAACGAAAGCTATGTTTTTGTCATTGGACCCATTCATTTTTTTCTGCAATTGGAAATTCGGTTTCAGAGATATCTGTGAAATACGAATATGAGACATATTTTCAGACTACTAATGAAGAATTGTCACACCAATATCTCAGCCGTCTATGACCCGATTTGAACTCTTTCGGGCTTAAACAGAAGCTGTAATATTGCCATTTGAGGCGGCAAATCAAATCTGCAGCCTTTTTGTATTTTTTAAAAATTGTTAAATTTTCAGAAATATCCCTTTTTACCCTTCTTACACCCTAAGAAGGGTATAAAGATCGATTGAAAAACCGACTTTTTATCCGAGGCTCGGAGACCCAAGTCGTATATACCAAAAAACTAACAAAATAATGTCACATGAATATCTCAGCCGTCTGTAAACCAATTTGCATGATTTTATCTTTAAACGAAAGCTATGACTTTGCCATTGAACCCATTGTATTTCGTTTTTGCAATTAGACATTGGGTTCCGGAGATATCTCTGAAATACGAACATAAAGCATTAGACGTATCAACTTCACACATTGGTAAAATATGTCCCATCAAGATCTCAGTCGTCCTTGGACCGATTTGTGCGATTTTATCTTTAAACGAAAGCTATGTTTTTGTCATTGGACCTATTCATTTTTTTCTGCAATTGGAAATTCGGTTTCAGAGATATCTGTGAAATACGAATATGAGACATATTTTCAGACTACTAATGAAGAATTGTCACACCAATATCTCAGCCGTCTATGACCCGATTTGAACTCTTTTGGGCTTAAACAGAAGCTGTAATATTGCCATTTAGGGCGGCAAATCAAATCTGCAGTCATTTGGTATTTTTTAAAAATTGTTAAATTTCCAGAAATATCCCTTTTTACCCTTCTTACACCCTAAGAAGGGTATAAAGATCGCTTGAAAAACCGACTTTTTATCCGAGGCTCGGAGACCCAAGTCGTATATACCAATCAACTCAACTCGACGAACTGAGCACATGTATGTATGTGTGTGTGTGTGCGTGTGTGCGTATGTGTGTGCGTTACAAAAATCTCACATCAAGATCTCAGCCGTCCGTGGACCGATTTGCACGATTTTAACACTAAACGAAAGCTATGACTTTGTCATTGTACGAGTTCATTTTTTTTTGCAATCGGACATTTGGTTCCAGAGATATGTGAGAAATACGAACATGAAGTGCATTTTCAGAAAACTAACATAATAATGTCACATGAATATCTCAGCCGTCTGTAAACCAATTTGCATGATTTTATCTTTAAACGAAAGCTATGACTTTGCCATTGAACCCATTGTATTTTGTTTTTGCAATTAGACATTGGGTTCCGGAGATATCTCTGAAATACGAACATAAAGCATTAGACGTATCAACTTCACACATTGGTAAAATATGTCCCAACAAGATCTCAATCGTCCTTGGACCGATTTGTGTGATTTTATCTTTAAACGAAAGCTATGTTTTTGTCATTGGACTCATTAATTTTTTTCTGCAATCGGAAATTCGGTTTCAGAGATATCTGTGAAATACGAATATGAGACATATTTTCAGACTACTAATGAAGAATTGTCACACCAATATCTCAGCCGTCTATGACCCGATTTGAACTCTTTTGGGCTTAAACAGAAGCTGTAATATTGCCATTTAGGGCGGCAAATCAAATCTGCAGTCATTTGATATTTTTTAAAAATTGTTAAATTTCCAGAAATATCCCTTTTTACCCTTCTTACACCCTAAGAAGGGTATAAAGATCGCTTGAAAACCCGACTTTTTGTCCGAGGCTCGGAGACCCAAGTCGTATATACCAATCAACTCAGCTCGACGAACTGAGCACATGTATGTATGTGTGTGTGTGTGTGCGTGTGTGCGTATGTGTGTGCGTTACAAAAATCTCACATCAAGATCTCAGCCGTCCGTGGACCGATTTGCACGATTTTAACACTAAACGAAAGCTATGACTTTGTCATTGTACGAGTTCAATTTTTTTGCAATCGGACATTTGGTTCCAGAGATATGTGAGAAATACGAACTTGAAGTGTATTTTCAGAAAACTAACAAAATAATGTCACATGAATATCTCAGCCGTCTGTAAACCAATTTGCATGATTTTATCTTTAAACGAAAGCTATGACTTTGCTATTGAACCCATTGTATTTTGTTTTTGCAATTAGACATTGGGTTCCGGAGATATCTCTGAAATACGAACATAAAGCATTAGACGTATCAACTTCACACATTGGTAAAATATGTCCCATCAAGATCTCAGTCGTTCTTGGACCGATTTGTGCGATTTTATCTTTAAACGAAAGCTATGTTTTTGTCATTGGACCCATTAATTTTTTTCTGCAATCGGAAATTCGGTTTCAGAGATATCTGTGAAATACGAATATGAGACATATTTTCAGAGTACTAATGAAGAATTGTCACACCAATATCTCAGCCGTCTATGACCCGATTTGAACTCTTTTAACAGAAGCTGTAATATTGCCATTTAAGGCGGCAAATCAAATCTGCAGTCTTTTTGTATTTTTTCAAAATTGTTAAATTTCCAGAAATATCCTTTTTTACCCTTCTTACACCCTAAGAAGGGTATAAAGATCGCTTGAAAAACCGACTTTTTGTCCGAGGCTCGGAGACCCAAGTCGTATATACCAATCAACTCAGCTCGACGAACTGAGCACATGTATGTATGTGTGTGTGTGTGTGCGTGTGTGCGTGTGTGCGTATGTGTGTGCGTTACAAAAATCTCACATCAAGATCTCAGCCGTCCGTGGACCGATTTGCACGATTTTAACACTAAACGAAAGCTATGACTTTGTCATTGTACGAGTTCAATTTTTTTTTGCAATCGGACATTTGGTTCCAGAGATATGTGAGAAATACGAACTTGAAGTGTATTTTCAGAAAACTAACAAAATAATGTCACATGAATATCTCACCCGTCTGTAAACCAATTTGCATGATTTTATCTTTAAACGAAAGCTATAACTTTGCTATTGAACCCATTGTATTTTGTTTTTGCAATTAGACATTGGGTTCCGGAGATATCTCTGAAATACGAACATAAAGCATTAGACGTATCAACTTCACACATTGGTAAAATATGTCCCATCAAGATCTCAGTCGTCCTTGGACCGATTTGTGCGATTTTATCTTTAAACGAAAGCTATGTTTTTGTCATTGGACCCATTAATGTTTTTCTGCAATCGGAAATTCGGTTTCAGAGATATCTGTGAAATACGAATATGAGACATATTTTCAGAGTACTAATGAAGAATTGTCACACCAATATCTCAGCCGTCTATGACCCGATTTGAACTCTTTTGGGCTTAAACAGAAGCTGTAATATTGCCATTTAAGGCGGCAAATCAAATCTGCAGTCTTTTTGTATTTTTTCAAAATTGTTAAATTTCCAGAAATATCCTTTTTACCCTTCTTACACCCTAAGAAGGGTATAAAGATCGCTTGAAAAACCGACTTTATCCGAGGCTCGGAGACCCAAGTCGTATATACCAATCAACTCAGCTCGACGAACTGAGCACATGTATGTATGTGTGTGTGTGTGTGCGTGTGTGCGTGTGTGCGTATGTGTGTGCGTTACAAAAATCTCACATCAAGATCTCAGCCGTCCGTGGACCGATTTGCACGATTTTAACACTAAACGAAAGCTATGACTTTGTCATTGTACGAGTTCAATTTTTTGCAATCGGACATTTGGTTCCAGAGATATGTGAGAAATACGAACATGAAGTGCATTTTCAGAAAACTAACAAAATAATGTCACATGAATATCTCAGCCGTCTGTAAACCAATTTGCATGATTTTATCTTTAAACGAAAGCTATGACTTTGCCATTGAACCCATTGTATTTCGTTTTTGCAATTAGACATTGGGTTCCGGAGATATCTCTGAAATACGAACATAAAGCATTAGACGTATCAACTTCACACATTGGTAAAATATGTCCCATCAAGATCTCAGTCGTCCTTGGACCGATTTGTGCGATTTTATCTTTAAACGAAAGCTATGTTTTTGTCATTGGACCCATTCATTTTTTTCTGCAATTGGAAATTCGGTTTCAGAGATATCTGTGAAATACGAATATGAGACATATTTTCAGACTACTAATGAAGAATTGTCACACCAATATCTCAGCCGTCTATGACCCGATTTGAACTCTTTCGGGCTTAAACAGAAGCTGTAATATTGCCATTTGAGGCGGCAAATCAAATCTGCAGCCTTTTTGTATTTTTTAAAATTGTTAAATTTTCAGAAATATCCCTTTTTACCCTTCTTACACCCTAAGAAGGGTATAAAGATCGATTGAAAAACCGACTTTTTATCCGAGGCTCGGAGACCCAAGTCGTATATACCAAAAAACTAACAAAATAATGTCACATGAATATCTCAGCCGTCTGTAAACCAATTTGCATGATTTTATCTTTAAACGAAAGCTATGACTTTGCCATTGAACCCATTGTATTTCGTTTTGCAATTAGACATTGGGTTCCGGAGATATCTCTGAAATACGAACATAAAGCATTAGACGTATCAACTTCACACATTGGTAAAATATGTCCCATCAAGATCTCAGTCGTCCTTGGACCGATTTGTGCGATTTTATCTTTAAACGAAAGCTATGTTTTGTCATTGGACCTATTCATTTTTTTCTGCAATTGGAAATTCGGTTTCAGAGATATCTGTGAAATACGAATATGAGACATATTTTCAGACTACTAATGAAGAATTGTCACACCAATATCTCAGCCGTCTATGACCCGATTTGAACTCTTTTGGGCTTAAACAGAAGCTGTAATATTGCCATTTAGGGCGGCAAATCAAATCTGCAGTCATTTGGTATTTTTTTAAAATTGTTAAATTTCCAGAAATATCCCTTTTACCCTTCTTACACCCTAAGAAGGGTATTAAGATCCCTCGAAAAATCGACATTTTATCCAAAGCTCGGAGACCCAAGTTATAAATACCAATCAACTCAACTCGACTAACTGAGCACATGTATGTATGTGTGTGTGTGTGTGCGTGTGTGCGTTTGTGTGTGCGTTACAAAATCTCACATCAAGATCTCAGCCGTCCGTGGACCGATTTGCACGATTTTAACACTAAACGAAAGCTATGACTTTGTCATTGTACGAGTTCATTTTTTTGCAATCGGACATTTGGTTCCAGAGATATGTGAGAAATACGAACATGAAGTGCATTTTCAGAAAACTAACATAATAATGTCACATGAATATCTCAGCCGTCTGTAAACCAATTTGCATGATTTTATCTTTAAACGAAAGCTATGACTTTGCCATTGAACCCATTGTATTTTGTTTTTGCAATTAGACATTGGGTTCCGGAGATATCTCTGAAATACGAACATAAAGCATTAGACGTATCAACTTCACACATTGGTAAAATATGTCCCAACAAGATCTCAATCGTCCTTGGACCGATTTGTGTGATTTTATCTTTAAACGAAAGCTATGTTTTTGTCATTGGACTCATTAATTTTTTTCTGCAATCGGAAATTCGGTTTCAGAGATATCTGTGAAATACGAATATGAGACATATTTTCAGACTACTAATGAAGAATTGTCACACCAATATCTCAGCCGTCTATGACCCGATTTGAACTCTTTTGGGCTTAAACAGAAGCTGTAATATTGCCATTTAGGGCGGCAAATCAAATCTGCAGTCATTTGATATTTTTAAAAATTGTTAAATTTCCAGAAATATCCTTTTACCCTTCTTACACCCTAAGAAGGGTATAAAGATCGCTTGAAAACCCGACTTTTTGTCCGAGGCTCGGAGACCCAAGTCGTATATACCAATCAACTCAGCTCGACGAACTGAGCACATGTATGTATGTGTGTGTGTGTGTGTGCGTGTGTGCGTATGTGTGTGCGTTACAAAAATCTCACATCAAGATCTCAGCCGTCCGTGGACCGATTTGCACGATTTTAACACTAAACGAAAGCTATGACTTTGTCATTGTACGAGTTCAATTTTTTGCAATCGGACATTTGGTTCCAGAGATATGTGAGAAATACGAACATGAAGTGCATTTTCAGAAAACTAACAAAATAATGTCACATGAATATCTCAGCCGTCTGTAAACCAATTTGCATGATTTTATCTTTAAACGAAAGCTATGACTTTGCCATTGAACCCATTGTATTTCGTTTTTGCAATTAGACATTGGGTTCCGGAGATATCTCTGAAATACGAACATAAAGCATTAGACGTATCAACTTCACACATTGGTAAAATATGTCCCATCAAGATCTCAGTCGTTCTTGGACCGATTTGTGCGATTTTATCTTTAAACGAAAGCTATGTTTTTGTCATTGGACCCATTAATTTTTTTCTGCAATCGGAAATTCGGTTTCAGAGATATCTGTGAAATACGAATATGAGACATATTTTCAGAGTACTAATGAAGAATTGTCACACCAATATCTCAGCCGTCTATGACCCGATTTGAACTCTTTTAACAGAAGCTGTAATATTGCCATTTAAGGCGGCAAATCAAATCTGCAGTCTTTTTGTATTCTTTCAAAATTGTTAAATTTCCAGAAATATCCTTTTTTACCCTTCTTACACCCTAAGAAGGGTATAAAGATCGCTTGAAAAACCGACTTTTTGTCCGAGGCTCGGAGACCCAAGTCGTATATACCAATCAACTCAGCTCGACGAACTGAGCACATGTATGTATGTGTGTGTGTGTGTGTGCGTGTGTGCGTGTGTGCGTATGTGTGTGCGTTACAAAAATCTCACATCAAGATCTCAGCCGTCCATGGACCGATTTGCACGATTTTAACACTAAACGAAAGCTATGACTTGGCCATGGTACGAGTGGAATTTGATTTGCAATCGGACATTTGGTTCCAGAGATATGTGAGAAATACGAACATGAAGTGCATTTTCAGAAAACTAACAAAATAATGTCACATGAATATCTCAGCCGTCTGTAAACCAATTTGCATGATTTTATCTTTAAACGAAAGCTATGACTTTGCCATTGAACCCATTGTATTTTGATTTTGCAATTAGACATTGGGTTCCGGAGATATCTCTGAAATACGAACATAAAGCATTAGACGTATCAACTTCACACATTGGTAAAATATGTCCCATCAAGATCTCAGTCGTCCTTCGACCGATTTGTGCGATTTTATCTTTAAACGAAAGCTATGTTTTTGTCATTGGACCCATTCATTTTTTTCTGCAATTGGAAATTCGGTTTCAGAGATATCTGTGAAATACGAATATGAGACATATTTTCAGACTACTAATGAAGAATTGTCACACCAATATCTCAGCCGTCTATGACCCGATTTGAACTCTTTCGGGCTTAAACAGAAGCTGTAATATTGCCATTTGAGGCGGCAAATCAAATCTGCAGCCTTTTGTATTTTTAAAAATTGTTAAATTTTCAGAAATATCCTTTTACCCTTCTTACACCCTAAGAAGGGTATAAAGATCGATTGAAAAACCGACTTTTTATCCGAGGCTCGGAGACCCAAGTCATATACCAATCAACTCAGCTCGACGAACTGAGCACATGTATGTATGTGTGTGTGTGTGCGTGTGTGCGTGTGTGCGTATGTGTGTGCGTTACAAAAATCTCACATCAAGATCTCAGCCGTCCGTGGACCGATTTGCACGATTTTAACACTAAACGAAAGCTATGACTTTGTCATTGTACGAGTTCAATTTTTGTTCAATGCAATCGGACATTTGGTTCCAGAGATATGTGAGAAATACGAACATGAAGTGTATTTTCAGAAAACTAACAAAATAATGTCACATGAATATCTCAGCCGTCTGTAAACCAATTTGCATGATTTTATCTTTAAACGAAAGCTATGACTTTGCCATTGAACCCATTGTATTTGGTTTTTGCAATTAGACATTGGGTTCCGGAGATATCTCTGAAATACGAACATAAAGCATTAGACGTATCAACTTCACACATTGGTAAAATATGTCCCATCAAGATCTCAGTCGTCCTTCGACCGATTTGTGCGATTTTATCTTTAAACGAAAGCTATGTTTTGTCATTGGACCCATTCATTTTTTTCTGCAATTGGAAATTCGGTTTCAGAGATATCTGTGAAATACGAATATGAGACATATTTTCAGACTACTAATGAAGAATTGTCACACCAATATCTCAGCCGTCTATGACCCGATTTGAACTCTTTCGGGCTTAAACAGAAGCTGTAATATTGCCATTTGAGGCGGCAAATCAAATCTGCAGCCTTTTTGTATTTTTTAAAAATTGTTAAATTTTCAGAAATATCCCTTTTTACCCTTCTTACACCCTAAGAAGGGTATAAAGATCGATTGAAAAACCGACTTTTTATCCGAGGCTCGGAGACCCAAGTCGTATATACCAAAAAACTAACAAAATAATGTCACATGAATATCTCAGCCGTCTGTAAACCAATTTGCATGATTTTATCTTTAAACGAAAGCTATGACTTTGCCATTGAACCCATTGTATTTCGTTTTTGCAATTAGACATTGGGTTCCGGAGATATCTCTGAAATACGAACATAAAGCATTAGACGTATCAACTTCACACATTGGTAAAATATGTCCCATCAAG
Source organism: Armigeres subalbatus (assembly GCF_024139115.2). Classification (NCBI taxonomy): domain Eukaryota; kingdom Metazoa; phylum Arthropoda; class Insecta; order Diptera; family Culicidae; genus Armigeres; species Armigeres subalbatus. The sequence goes on along the minus strand of NC_085141.1, from coordinate 201,139,585 downwards.
ATCTCAGTCGTCCTTGGACCGATTTGTGCGATTTTATCTTTAAACGAAAGCTATGTTTTTGTCATTGGACCTATTCATTTTTTTCTGCAATTGGAAATTCGGTTTCAGAGATATCTGTGAAATACGAATATGAGACATATTTTCAGACTACTAATGAAGAATTGTCACACCAATATCTCAGCCGTCTATGACCCGATTTGAACTCTTTCGGGCTTAAACAGAAGCTGTAATATTGCCATTTAGGGCGGCAAATCAAATCTGCAGTCATTTGGTATTTTTTAAAAATTGTTAAATTTCCAGAAATATCCCTTTTTACCCTTCTTACACCCTAAGAAGGGTATAAAGATCGCTTGAAAAACCGACTTTTTATCCGAGGCTCGGAGACCCAAGTCGTATATACCAATCAACTCAACTCGACGAACTGAGCACATGTATGAATGTGTGTGTGTGTGTGCGTGTGTGCGTATGTGTGTGCGTTACAAAAATCTCACATCAAGATCTCAGCCGTCCGTGGACCGATTTGCACGATTTTAACACTAAACGAAAGCTATGACTTTGTCATTGTACGAGTTCATTTTTTTTTGCAATCGGACATTTGGTTCCAGAGATATGTGAGAAATACGAACATGAAGTGCATTTTCAGAAAACTAACATAATAATGTCACATGAATATCTCAGCCGTCTGTAAACCAATTTGCATGATTTTATCTTTAAACGAAAGCTATGACTTTGCCATTGAACCCATTGTATTTTGTTTTTGCAATTAGACATTGGGTTCCGGAGATATCTCTGAAATACGAACATAAAGCATTAGACGTATCAACTTCACACATTGGTATAATATGTCCCAACAAGATCTCAATCGTCCTTGGACCGATTTGTGTGATTTTATCTTTAAACGAAAGCTATGTTTTTGTCATTGGACTCATTAATTTTTTTCTGCAATCGGAAATTCGGTTTCAGAGATATCTGTGAAATACGAATATGAGACATATTTTCAGACTACTAATGAAGAATTGTCACACCAATATCTCAGCCGTCTATGACCCGATTTGAACTCTTTTGGGCTTAAACAGAAGCTGTAATATTGCCATTTAGGGCGGCAAATCAAATCTGCAGTCATTTGGTATTTTTTAAAAATTGTTAAATTTCCAGAAATATCCCTTTTTTTATTTTGAAAAGCATGATAATATCAGTTATTTTACATTCAATTGAAGGTCATATGCATAGAAATTGTAATATGCACTGGGCACACACAACCATTCAAAAGTGTAAGAAGGGTTGCGTTCACTGTAGGTGGATTAAGTCGGGTTTTTTATTTTGAAATCGATAAAAGCATGATAATATCAGTTATTTTACATTCAATTGAAGGTCATATGCATAGAAATTGTAATATGCACTGGGCACACACAACCATTCAAAAGTGTAAGAAGGGTTGCATTCACTGTAGGTGGATTAAGTCGGGTTTTAAATTTCATTTTGCAAATCACGCCAAATAACTTTCAAGGCGGATCCCGCAGAACAATCTTCAAATATTTTTTTCCGTTCAAATTGCTTTGAGCATTATTCCATGAACGGTGTTTGGCATTGAAGTCACCAATTACGAAGAATTTTGATTTGTTGCGAGTTAGAATTTGAAGATCAGCTTTCAACAAATTCTTTTGCTGCCCATTGCATTGAAAAGGCAAGTAGGCTGCAATGAAGGAAAATTGTCCAAAACTTGTTTCAACAGAAACTCCCAAGGTTTCAAAAACTTTGGTTTCGAACGAATAAAATAATGTATGTTTGATACGTCTATTAATGACGATGGCGACCTCATCACAGGCGCTGTCAAGACAACCATTTCTGTAGATAAAATAATTTGGATCTCTTTTAATGGAGAGTCCTGGTTTTAAATACGTTTCAGTTACAATGGCAATATGCACATTATGAACTCAAAGGAAGTTGAATAATTCATCTTCCTTACCCTTTAGAGAGCGGACATTCCAATTTAGAACTTTCACACAATTATTTGGATCCATTAAAAGGGAGTCCGATAACACCCTGGGCAAAGGCACAACTTTGTGATCAGCTTAAATGCTGTCAAGTTCCAGAGCCTCAATGTATCTTTACTCTTCAGAGAAAGATGCACACTAGTGGTGCCACTAGGAATCGATACTGCGATCGATCTTGAGAAGCGATTACATCATTTTCTGTACTACACATACCATCTTCTCATATCTCCCATTCCAGAATGAAAGCTTCCTTACTTTGAAGAATATAAAAGAGGTCCCAGAGTAGATGGAGATGGCCAATGCACTTGTACACGTCCTAACTCATCCGTCAAGAAACGCAGCCAATGGCATCTTCTCGTACTACACACAAACAGCTTTGACGGACAATATGGACAATGTAATTTTGCAATCACGGATCCGAGGATCTAACGATCATTCCTTTTTTGCCTTTTATATAGCACTGTCACTTTTTCGAGACTACACACATACATCATATTATTACCCTTCTTACACCCTAAGAAGGGTATAAAGATCGCTTGAAAAAACGACTTTTTGTCCGAGGCTCGGAGACCCAAGTCGTATATACCAATCAACTCAGCTCGACGAACTGAGCACATGTATGTATGTGTGTGTGTGTGCGTGTGTGCGTATGTGTGTGCGTTACAAAATCTCACATCAAGATCTCAGCCGTCCGTGGACCGATTTGCACGATTTTAACACTAAACGAAAGCTATGACTTTGTCATTGTACGAGTTCAATTTTTTGCAATCGGACATTTGGTTCCAGAGATATGTGAAATACGAACATGAAGTGCATTTTCAGAAAACTAACATAATAATGTCACATGAATATCTCAGCCGTCTGTACACCAATTTGCATGATTTTATCTTTAAACGAAAGCTATGACTTTGCCATTGAACCCATTGTATTTTGTTTTTGCAATTAGACATTGGGTTCCGGAGATATCTCTGAAATACGAACATAAAGCATTAGACGTATCAACTTCACACATTGGTAAAATATGTCCCATCAAGATCTCAGTCGTCCTTGGACCGATTTGTGCGATTTTATCTTTAAACGAAAGCTATGTGTTTGTCATTGGACCCAGTAATTTTTTCTGCAATTGGAAATTCGGTTTCAGAGATATCTGTGAAATACGAATATGAGACATATTTTCAGACTACTAATGAAGAATTGTCACACCAATATCTCAGCCGTCTATGACCCGATTTGAACTCTTTTGGGCTTAAACAGAAGCTGTAATATTGCCATTTAAGGCGGCAAATCAAATCTGCAGTCTTTTTGTATTTTTTAAAATTTTTAAAAATTTCCAGAAATATCCCTTTTTACCCTTCTTACACCCTAAGAAGGGTATAAAGATCGCTTGAAAAACCGACTTTTTGTCCGAGGCTCGGAGACCCAAGTCGTATATACCAATCAACTCAGCTCGACGAACTGAGCACATGTATGTATGTGTGTGTGTGTGTGTGCGTGTGTGCGTATGTGTGTGCGTTACAAAAATCTCACATCAAGATCTCAGCCGTCCGTGGACCGATTTGCACGATTTTAACACTAAACGAAAGCTATGACTTTGTCATTGTACGAATTCAATTTTTTTTGCAATCGGACATTTGGTTCCAGAGATATGTGAGAAATACGAACATGAAGTGCATTTTCAGAAAACTAACATAATAATGTCACATGAATATCTCAGCCGTCTGTACACCAATTTGCATGATTTTATCTTTAAACGAAAGCTATGACTTTGCCATTGAACCCATTGTATTTTGTTTTTGCAATTAGACATTGGGTTCCGGAAATATCTCTGAAATACGAACATAAAGCATTAGACGTATCAACTTCACACATTGGTAAAATATGTCCCATCAAGATCTCAGTCGTCCTTGGACCGATTTGTGCGATTTTATCTTTAAACGAAAGCTATGTTTTTTCATTGGACCCATTAATTTTTTCTGCAATCGGAAATTCGGTTTCAGAGATATCTGTGAAATACGAATATGAGACATATTTTCAGACTACTAATGAAGAATTGTCACACCAATATCTCAGCCGTCTATGACCCGATTTGAACTCTTTTGGGCTTAAACAGAAGCTGTAATATTGCCATTTAAGGCGGCAAATCAAATCTGCAGTCTTTTTGTATTTTTTAAAAATTGTTAAATTTCCAGAAATATCCTTTTTACCCTTCTTACACCCTAAGAAGGGTATAAAGATCGCTTGAAAAACCGACTTTTTATCCGAGGCTCGGAGACCCAAGTCGTATATACCAATCAACTCAGCTCGACGAACTGAGCACATGTATGTATGTGTGTGTGTGTGTGTGCGTGTGTGCGTGTGTGCGTATGTGTGTGCGTTACAAAAATCTCACATCAAGATCTCAGCCGTCCGTGGACCGATTTGCACGATTTTAACACTAAACGAAAGATATGACTTTGTTATTGTACGAGTTCAATTTTTTTTGCAATCGGACATTTGGTTCCAGAGATATGTGAGAAATACGAACATGAAGTGTATTTTCAGAAAACTAACAAAATACTGTCACATGAATATCTCAGCCGTCTGTAAACCAATTTGCATGATTTTATCTTTAAACGAAAGCTATGACTTTGCCATTGAACCCATTGTATTTTGTTTTTGCAATTAGACATTGGGTTTCGGAGATATCTCTGAAATACGAACATAAAGCATTAGACGTATCAACTTCACACATTGGTAAAATATGTCCCATCAAGATCTCAGTCGTCCTTGGACCGATTTGTGCGATTTTATCTTTAAACGAAAGCTATGTTTTTGTCATTGGACCCATTATTTTTTTTCTGCAATCGGAAATTCGGTTTCAGAGATATCTGTGAAATACGAATATGAGACATATTTTCAGACTACTAATGAAGAATTGTCACACCAATATCTCAGCCGTCTATGACCCGATTTGAACTCTTTTGGGCTTAAACAGAAGCTGTAATATTGCCATTTAAGGCGGCAAATCAAATTTGCAGTCTTTTTGTATTTTTTAAAAATTGTTAAATTTCCAGAAATATCCCTTTTTACCCTTCTTACATCCTAAGAAGGGTATAAAGATCGCTTGAAAAACCGACTTTTTATCTGAGGCTTGGAGACCCAAGTCGTATATACCAATCAACTCAGCTCGACGAACTGAGCACATGTATGTATGTGTGTGTGTGTGTGCGTGTGTGCGTGTGTGCGTATGTGTGTGCGTTACAAAAATCTCACATCAAGATCTCAGCCGTCCGCGGACCGATTTGCACGATTTTAACACTAAACGAAAGCTATGACTTTGTCATTGTACGAGTTCAATTTTTTCTGCAATCGGACATTTGGTTCCAGAGATATGTGAGAAATACGAACATGAAGTGCATTTTCAGAAAACTAACATAATAATGTCACATGAATATCACATGAATATTTTTTGCAATCGGACATTTGGTTCCAGAGATATGTGAGAAATACGAACATGAAGTGTATTTTCAGAAAACTAACAAAATACTGTCACATGAATATCTCAGCCGTCTGTAAACCAATTTGCATGATTTTATCTTTAAACGAAAGCTTTGACTTTGCCATTGAACCCATTGTATTTTGTTTTCGCAATTAGACATTGGGTTCCGGAGATATCTCTGAAATACGAACATAAAGCATTAGACGTATCAACTTCACACATTGGTAAAATATGTCCCATCAAGATCTCAGTCGTCCTTGGACCGATTTGTGCGATTTTATCTTTAAACGAAAGCTATGTTTTTGTCATTGGACTCATTAATTTTTTTCTGCAATCGGAAATTCGGTTTCAGAGATATCTGTGAAATACGAATATGAGACATATTTTCAGACTACTAATGAAAAATTGTCACACCAATATCTCAGCCGTCTATGACCCGATTTGAACTCTTATTGCTTAAACAGAAGCTGTAATATTGCCATTTAAGGCGGCAAATCAAATCTGCAGTCTTTTTGTATTTTTTTTAAATTGTTAAATTTACAGAAATATCCCTTTTTTTATTTTTTTTTATTTTGAAATCGATAAAAGCATGATAATATCAGTTATTTTATATACAATTGAAGGTCATATGCATAGAAATTGTAATATGCACTGGGCACACACAACCATTCAAAAGTGTAAGAAGGGTTGCGTTCACTGTAGGTGGATTAAGTCGGGTTTTTTTAATTTGAAATTAGTTCAGATATCAATCACAGTACTCGGAAACATAATTTTCTGTAATCGTTACACATTCAGATACATATTTTCACTATTGTAAATAATCGTCGCGAGAATATCACAATGAACTTCTCACATGCATGCTGCATGTTTCCAATACTAATAATCACCCTCTTTCTTTTCTTTTTTTTTGCATTATCAACTAATCGCTGTGAGCTATAACACAAGCAAAACATTGGAAGACCCCCAATATTGTAATAGAGGCAACAATATTATCTGGATCGATTTGCTATCGGTGTTGACGAAATCGAGCTGGCTGATGAATTTGATTTCTTGGGCCGGTGACCACTGACACGATACCAGCAGTTTCAGATACACATTATTGCCTGGTAAGACGAAATTGAAAAATATTGAAAATATCCAGAAAGGATACAATAGGAGTAAGGTAAATCACATCTGAATTCACTATATGCTAATTAAATTATCCCAAGAGCATCTATGATCAATAAAACTCCACACCCCATCCCACTCCCATCCTACTCCCTTAGGCATAATACACCTCCCGTGTATCCCGCAAAACCTAAAAGCAGCAGGGCTAATGACGTTGCGATGCCTTTTCCCACTCCCCACTCCATCGGTGTATTATGGAAAGTGTAAGTTCTCGGATTTACGCTGGTGACCTACACCCAAAAAAATCTGCACGTTCTTTCCATCTGAAAAAATACGTAGATTTTTTCCACCTGAAATTCACGTAACTTTTACCTGAATTTCCGATAGAAATTTCATTCTACGTGAAAATCAGGTAAGTTCTACCTGAGTTTTGGATAGAATTCACCGGACACGTAAGTTTCACCTGAATTTTCTGAAGCATTTGCAGCTACGTGTGCACGTAAAATGTACCTGAAAATTCAGGTGGAAACAACGTTTAGATTATTTGGAGTGTAGCCCAGCGACCCCCTTGTACATCATAAAAATGAAAATTAAAACGGAGTCCGATAACAATTTTTTGTGTGTACTTTATACCAACCTGAACAGCTTCATGTATGGTATTTACTTTAAACATTGCATGAATCATGTGATGCAATTGTTCAGTTAAAACATCATAATCGGAAGCAGACATGCTACCTGAATCGGCAACATGACCGTTATTTTCCGTTGGGACATGGGTATAAACCTCATTTTGAGAAGAGAAATTTTATCTACCAGCAGCGATGTTTGCATACGTGGGTATATTGGAAAAAATGGAATTTACTGAAGTATTTGCTACCCGTTGAGGAGCAGCAAAATTTGTTCGTGAATTGTGGTGGGTATGAATTGCTCGACCGGTAAGGGCATTCCCAGAAATTGGATTTATGATTCCCCCCACAATTTGCGCACTTAAATTTATTGGAATCTATTCTCACAGGACATGCGTCCTTGGCGTGAGAGGTTCCACCACAAATCATGCATTTACAGGGCTGGTAGCGATAAATGCCGTTCAAAATAGTGACTTAGTGACCAACGATGACGAAAAAAGTGACCAAATAGTGACTTTCAGAAGCAGAAAAAGTGACCAAATAGTGACTTTTGTATGAAGTACTAACCAGGTAGTGAGCTGAGTTGTATTCGTATTGTTGATGTGTAACTCGTAGTAGATCGGAAACTAGGGATATCATGTTTTTTTCAAATCCTTATTGGAATGCTATCAGAAATCAAGAGAAGACGAAAATTACAAAATCATGATGATTACTACTGCTGGCCGTATGCATCTTCATCGTAACTAGGGAGAGGATGGATCTTAGCAGGGGACAACCGACTTGGCGACACCATCATAAATACCACAGAGTTGGATAATAAAGAAGGTATTCGTTGGAACAACCAGAGGCTAGCAATATGACCATGGTAAACCTTATTCCGTAACACACGGGAGCAGGTAACGAGTTACAATTCAATCAAAGTTAATTGGCTATTTCGGGGATTAAACCACCCGACATGGACATTAATTTACAATTACCTTAAACCTTGCTTATAATTTCAACAACGATTTTGAAGCAAGTTCTACAAGTTTTTCGTGAAACTGCAGTTTGTGTATGAAAAAGGCAGAATGAAGTATAGCAAACTTTGCGCTATCTTTTACTATCGATCAAAAAATATTGTCTCGTCAAAATATATTCCCAAAAGTTTCACCATAGATAGATGATTCAGCTGCAAGACAGTATGAAAAAGTGCTAGAACGATATTTTGGATTGGACTTTCGCTAATTTTTATGTAGTTAGACGTGTGAACATTCGCTTTGGCACGTTGAAAAATTAACACGATTTTTCGGCTAAAAAGAAATAAAATGATCTAATCAATTACTAGACAGAGAATTATTTGGAATCACAAAGCTTATGAATCTTTATAAGGAAAAATTTGTTAAAAAAAACTTAAAGAATCCAAAATGACATTTTTAAAATACGATTTTTAATAATTAAAATAACATTTTTAATTTAAACAAATTTAAATACATATAGAGTCCATTTGCCATTTGTTTTTTCGAGACCCTGATCTCGGTTTCATTAAAAAACATTAACTCATATATAACATGAATTTAACCGAACCTAAGCTTCCTAAGTTTCAAGTTTCGTAAAATGTGATCCAAAATCTTGAATTTGATGCAGAAATTGCTTTGGAAAACTGAAATTTTTTTCAGAAATTTCAGCGGAAGTTGATTTTCTGTGGAAAACCTTGTGAAAATTTCAAGGATTTTTTTTTCAAAAATTTTGCAGAAAATACTTTAATCCTTGTGAAATCTTTCTCCAGGAGTTCAAACGGAAATTCCAACAGAAATCCGATGGCGAATGTCAGCACAAAAACTTCCGGAATTTCTTTCATACCATAAATTCAAGGCAGAATATTTTGTAGACATTCCTGCTGTCTTTCAGGAATTTATATAAAAACTATAAAAACTTCTCCGCGAATCCCTGAAAAAAAATCTCGCTCAAATACAAGCGGATTTTTTCATGAATTCCGGTAGAAATCTTTTTGAGAATTTCTGTAGATATTGTTTGGTGAATACCGTGACATGCCCTATTACCGTGGGGTTAAGGACGTGTCCACAATAAATTCGCTATATACAATTCAATTTGTAACAATCACCCTTGAAAACTATGTCACTTTAATCAATATTAAATACATTTGAAGGGAAAAATATGTTTTGTACTTCAACTCATAAAAAATGAAGAAAATAGTATTCGACATTTGACTTATGAATATGCCTAATACCGCGTACATTCCGACGAATATTCCAAATACCGCGCAGAAAATTGCCTAATACCGTGCCCTATCAAACAAGCTCAAATGATGAGCTTAAGAGCACATTTACAATAAAATGTGTAAATAATCGAATCATATACAAATTTCAATTAAATTATTAGGTCATACATACTAAAAAACGTCATTAAAATTTACTATTTTACACAGATACCTACTGGGGAAAGAATCATTTCCTTGGGAAGTTAGCAATTTCTCAATATTGACGGTTTAAAAGCGTTTATTAATTTTTCAAATAATTTACTTCACATTTCTTGAGGTTTTAGATAGATGATATCCAATCGAGTGTCTAAGTAGATTTGAAGACAATGGGAGATTTGTATTCAGATGAAAAATTTTAATTTTTCATTTCAATTTTTTTTCATTTCTAAAGGAAACTGCACAGGAAAAATATTTACGTCTAATAGTCTGTGGTAAATATCGCTTAAATGATATTGTATTCGTATGTGCTGAACGACACAATAAAGACGATTTGTATGTTCATTAGATGTATACCATCTTCAAGTCTTCCAACAGAAGTTTTTCTTTGAGGAAGTATTGGTATAATACATATTGCAATATGTAATTCATCTGAATGATGCTTCCCTAGTAATCCTACGCATAAAATATCGTAGATATTTAATATGAATGTTTCAATACCTATACAATATTGTCTAGTGGTCTATGTATTCAATGAGATGGTTACGTTTTATTTTTCTGAGTATCAACTTCACGGTATAGCCTAGTCACGGTATTAGGCACTACTGGCGAAGAAGATGGCCTAATACCGCGACAATTGTTTTGATCAATAAAAGTGCAAAAACAAGAAATTTAACTACCATTTCAGTACCCAGCTCATTTTTTATAGCTGTAAAACTGGGCTCAATGAGATATTGGAAGTAAATATCATTTAAAAATCAAGTAACAAGACTTGCAAATATAACTATAATTTTAAGCGTTTTGCTAAGCGGATGCAAATTCTGTCTGGTCGAGCCATACATTTTCACATTTATTTTTTAGCGCCTAATTTACGTCACAAATACCCGCAATAATAATTTGCTAACATTTTCTGATATATATTTGCGTATTTCACCAAATAATGTGATGTGTATGACAGACAGTACCAAGATGAATACACCACTAGGTGTTCCAATCTGCCAAATTCACGATTCAGCCATCTTGGATTTTAATATGGGAGAGCCAGCCGGTTTGTTTATGTTTTGCACCGAAAATGAATTTTTCACCCCCGCCTTCTTCTCGTCCATAAATTGAGCATATTGAAACACCTAGCTGTGTATTCATCTTGGACAGTACCTCTATATTCATCAATTTGGATAAAATCCACGGTATTAGGCAATGCGCGGAACTAGGGCAGGTCACGGTACCGAAGAAAAAGATTTATGCGGTCATCGCTACAGAAATTACAGTGAAAGTTCCTCTAAGAGAAACAAAGTTAGGAAGCTTTTTATAACGAAGGTGGATTTTTCTCTCATAGTCTAGTAGTCTAGTTTGACAGATAAAACTTCGGAAGAAAGTTCGGTTCGGAAGTCCCGATGTCCAAATTCTAATGTGGTGCTACGCCGACAATATCATGCTGTGTGGTTCGTCGTAGAGGGGTTAATCAATCAGAAACTAAGAAATATCTTGGAATTATGTCAAAATTGACGTGACAAAAAAATGGATATTCAGAAACGATGAAAAATGACAAGTTCTTACCCTTATAATGCTTGTTAAACGAGTGCCCAAGAGTATAATGCATTCAATAACGGCTTGGAAATATCCAAAAAATTGGGTAAGCATAGACTTCAAATGTGGAGTCTCTTCTCAACGACATTTTGCTATCAAAAACAAAACCCTACGCTCCCAAAACTAAATCCGTGCGAAGCCGTAATCGTTATGTAAATCCGCATCAAATCCGCGAGAATAGCAAAAACCGCGAAAATCGCGAAATCCTCGTAGTTGTAACAATCCTGCGCTTTATATACGGCGTTGCCTAAACGTATGCACAAGCTTCGCTGTGTGGTTTGTCTGTGTGTCTCTCGATCCCGAAGTCCATGGTTCGAACCCACTCTGCCTTTCATAAGACGGCCTTGGAGCAATTTTTCAAACTTTATATATTTTGCTAACAGATTTACATTTGATTTGGTTGATGATAATGGTAGGTACAAATGAATTTTATTTTGAACTTTTTTTACAAACGGTGGTGCGAAAATAGTGACTAGTGATCATTTTCCGAAAAATAGTGATTTCAGTGACTTTTGGATGCAAATAGTGACTTTTTAGTGACTATGCTCAAAATAGTGACCAAGTCACTAAAAAGTGACTTGCTACCAGCCCTGCATTTAGCATCCATGTGGCAATGTTTGGTTCCATGACCCCACTTTTGGCACTTACGGCACTGGGTGAGGTTTTGGAAATTTCCCCCAGGCCTGCGGAAATGTTCCCGTGTAACACGGACATGGGACATAATACAGGCCTTTTCCAAACTTTTCATATTATTTAGTTCACTTTTGTTAAAATGAACTAAATCAAATTCTTGAGAAATGCCCCTCTGGGAAGTACCAGAGTGTGATTTCTTTTTCATCTTAATTACTTGGACTGGTGAAAATCCAAGTAACTGAGAAATTTCAATTTTAATCTCATCCAGTGATTTGTCATCACTGGGGAGACCTTTCAAGACGACTTTGAACAATCGCTCAGTTTTTTCGTCATATGTGAAGAATTTATGGCGCTTCTCAGTTACATACTGAAGAAGACGTTTGCGGTCGTCAAAGGATCCCGGCAAAACGCGGCAGTCACCCTTCCTAGCAATCTGAAATGAATCCTTGATCCCCTGAAGGTTACTCATGATTTCATTCCGAAAGCCGGAAAACTCGGCAACAGATACCACAATTGGCGGAATCCGTTGTTTCTTCGCATGAATCGAAACACCTGGGCTAGAGGTAGATTCGATTTCCTCAAATTCGTCATTAATCAAATCAAACTGATTGCTCAGGAGAAGAAATAATGTCAACGTTAGATTTAGAAGGAATATCTCTATCGTCTCTATAGTCTCCAGCTTCATTCTATTTTTCCGCGCTTGGGCAGGACGGTCTTGAAACCTTGTTTTTTTTAAGGAAGTGGATAATTCAGAGACTCCCCCTTCCTCTTGTTTTTATTAACGCTCATAGCTGAGCGTGGAGACGTGACCTTCTAAGAGGTTTTTTTTTTCCAGAACGGTGTCCCTGCAGGATTACCACCGCTTGTCGGAATTTTACTTCCGCAAACGGGTCCAACGTGAAACGAAGGCACGGGTCCTTGCAAAGATCGTAACGGGATCAGTGGGTACAAATTTGGGCGGTGCTAAACTCGTTGGAAGTTTATATGGAAAAATGTATGCAGAAACATCCAAAAACAGTGATTTGCAGTTGGACGGCACAATTTACTATCAAGATTCAAGAACCATGATACCCATTCAGTTCTTAAAGAATTTAATTACGCAAAGATATTGGCATTTTACTGGAGTGTTGTAGGGGTGAATTTATTTCTTTTCAAAGGTAAAAGAAACGAAATTTGCCCAAACCCCATTACAGAGAAATGTTAATAACTTAGCCGGGCAAACTCTAATCTTGAATGAGTATCATAGTTCTTCATCGTAAGTTGTGTAGTCCAGCTGCAATTTACTGTTTTTGGATGTTTCTGCATACAATTTTCCATATAAACTTCCAACGAGTTTAGCACCGCCCAAACGTTGACCGATTTGGCTGAAATGTTGTCCAGAGCATCAGGGCATCAAATAGAACCGAATAAGAGGGCGGCCCATCAAAAAAATTGAAAAAAGTTTTTCCCATATTAATTTGAGCAACCCTATTGTGTATCAATTAACACATTAATAATAGGTCATATCTCCCACAGTCTTCTTCTTAACAGCTACGAGCGGATTATTCCACGGAGAAAACATTGCTTCCTCTATGACATCTAGTGCTTTCATACGATCTACCTCTTTGTTGACTTCGTCCAGGACATATTTTGACATGTGATAAACTTTTTGCTTCTTCGGTTTCGCTCCAGCAACGTCTATGCGGCGTGTGTACATGTTGGTTCTGCCTATCTTACCTTCTCTACTGATTGGAAATGACGCCACCACTAGATCTAACTGCTGCTGATGTTCGGCTGTAAGCGGCCGCATTGGCTCCTCGTTTTGCACTCCTTTTTCGGTTAACATTTCTATGGCTTCACAAACTGCGCGAACCCCAATTTTTTGCCAGAAGTTTATGCCAAGGATTACACAACTCGGCATCGATTGTACTAACAGCACTGGTAACGTTTCACTCCGGCCGTTGTAGGTATGCAATGGGCAAGTTGATGAACTCTGTAATGATGTGTTTTGTTCCGTCTGCAGTTTGTACTCCTCCTTTCACAGCTCTCTTGTACAGGCGTAATTCTTTGACTATTTTCAGATCCAATAATCGATATTACTGCGTACGGTTAGTTGTCATTCTCGGTGTTGATGATGATGGAATGTATTTGACTGAGTTCTGGAAAATCCGAGGAGTCGTTGATTCCCCGCCTTGGCGTTTCCCTGACCCGGTTTACACGTTCACGCAGAAAAAACTATTTTGAAATCAATCATATCTAACATAAATTCAACAAGAATCTCGCATTGTTTTGGCGGTAATAAGAATTATTGTTGTTTCAACAATCCAGTATTATTGTTTTTACAAAAGCTTTGAAAGCTATGGCTTAAGAGAGCTTTTATAATGTCGAATTCGTTTTTAAAAAGTTCCAACCTAGGTTGGAACCAAGGGATGAAACGATACCACTAAGGTATCGATACTTTTACTTTAAAGTAATATTGAATAAAAGTATCGATACCACTAAATATCGAATTAAAAGTATCGATACCTACTCGTATCATATGAGTACTCATAAATTTGAAATAAAATGATTTTGTCACTAACAAGCAGTTATCCATAATTTAGCTGTAATGAAAAAAATTGAAATAATAAAAATAGCAGTTGTGCGTTGCTTCCGTATTGAGTGGTTTGCCCTTGAAAACGCGAGTAGATTTAAATTCGGATTCCGGGAGGAATCACTTTCCCATTACTTTTTGTCCATCGATTATATAATTAACTTACCTCGAGAGTGTATAAACAGCAAAACACATTTTAAATGTAAACCAATAGTTACTTTTTATCATAACATTGATAGTTACTGTATTTTTAATTCATGTTCCTATCGATGTAAATCTCTGATGCTGCTTTAATAAGACTAGTTACTAAAAAACAGCTGTAAATATTAGTGCAAAGTCAAGAATACCCAAGATATTTAATTATTAATTTATTTATTAAATTCTAATTGAATTGGATTGAAAATCGGGCACATTCCCATTTCTCAATTTCAAGTTGTTCATACAAAATCATTAAAATAAAACTTTCATACAAAACGCTTTTGCAATTTTCACTAATAGTTTATAGCAGTTAGCAGAAATAAGTGTTGAGCGGAAAAAAAAAATAGTTGAAAGTATTTACTATTTATTCAATTTAAATACTATTAAATTTTAGTATCAGATTATTACGCAAAATAAAGAATTTTTTTATTTACCTTTATTATATGTAATGGATTTTGATTTGAGTACTCAGTTGATTCAACTACTTCAATTCGATACTTACTTGGTATCGGACATCAAAGTATCGATTCCAAAAGTACTTGGTATCGAATCAAAAGTATCGAGAATTCACTCGTATTTACTTGTATCGATTCATCCCTAGAACCAGTTCCAACCTAAGTGCTGTCAAAGTGTTTTTTTATTCGCTCAGGTTGGAACTAGGTTTGCACTAGTTCCAACCCCAAAGCTGTCGGGTTCGCACTGTGTTGTTTCACGGTTTCGCACTGGGTTCACCAATACAACTGTATTTCAACTGTCAAAACCACGTGGGTGGGTGGGACTGGGCGGAATAAACAAGCAGAAGGGAGAAACGAAACTGTCTGTTTATTAAAATAAAATGCGCGTTGAAAATCTTTTTTCCGATAATTTTGTGATATTTGTTATTGTAGTTTCAAATGAAATTAAACCGGTACTGTTGTCTAGATTCAGTTTTAAAAATAATTGTTAGGGAAGTTATGTATTCATAAGTTCATTCAGGTTTTCCTTACTGATTGTGTCCTAAATTAGGTCGGTGGATGCAATTATGTAGTTTGGGAATTCCCCTTGAAACCCGTTCAATACCGAATAGAATTATTTCTTATGTAGAATTTCTTTTGAAATTCTTTCAAAAACTCTTTCGTGCGTTTCAGAATTGTCTTCGAAAAATTCTGCCAAAAATTACTTCAGAAATTCTTTCTTGAATTTTTGGCGATATCTTTCAGTCATTCCTCCATATTTTTTTCAAGGGATCCTTTCGAGATGAATTACTTTGGAAATTCTTCTAGGAATATCTTTGAATACTGTTCCAGGATTTTCTCTGAAAGTTGCTCCAGGAATTAATTTGGAAATTCCTAACAATAATTCCTTCAGGAAATCTTTGTGGAATACAGGAACTCACTCGAAGTTTCCTTCAGGAATTGCTCCGCAAGTTTCGTACATGAGTTTCCCCGGAAGTACCTTGAGCAATTTCTCCGGGAGATTCTTGAAAATTGAAAATGCACGGGGCCCAAAATCCGGCGGAAAATTTTCCCGAAGTGTGATGCTACCTTATCAGGAGAGGTAGCGAGGAAAAAAAATAGCGAATCCTGGATAATTTTTATTACATGCTTCTGAGTGTTCTCCGAAAGAAAAAAAACTTTTGCAGGAATAGATGAATTTTTGTAGAATAGAAAATCTCTACATGATTTACATTACATGATTTCTATACGGAATTCTTGGTATAAAAATGTGCACGGGGTTATTTTTTTTTTTATGTTTATTATAGACTCTTTAAATATTATTCGAACGGGGTTATTGAATATAATTGAATATAATATGAACTGTTCCGATCTCCATCTCACTGAACATATATTCATCTCATCGGGAAACAAAGAAATACAGCACCAATTTCGCCACCTCTTTTTTTGTCGACATGCGTGCTCATTGCTGAAAAAACAAATTACAAAAATAATAAACAATCCAAATTTCTTTCCATTGCTTATACGAGGTGAACCGGCCCAGGGCCGAAAACCTCTTTAATGAAGATAATAATAAATAAATATCCATTGCTTTGTTTTTGATGGGGTGAATATCTGAGCCATGAGATAAATTCCAGGAGCAGTTCCCCTATTTATATCCACCCAAAAGTAAATTCCACTATCCGCAAAAATCAGTTCACGCACTTAAACATATTCATTTATCATGATCTGATTAGTCAAGGCCAACGCACTGCCAGTGCACTGAATGTCCTGGATCATATGTTTCGAATCAAAACAAACACGATGCTACGCTACGCACACCAACATATCCAATGACAGATGGAACTGAAAATGTTTTTTTATTCAGGGTTCGGGTTGGCACTGACCCAGGTTTAAAAACGAATTCGACATAAGTGCCATCCTTAATATTAAGATGTTCCAAATTGAGATAGGGAGAGTTAGGCTTTTTGCTAGCACGAATAAAAGTCTTGTATAATGGGTCCCCAACCTCGCGGAGAGGACGAGTTAAAAGATTAAGGGAACATTGGCGCCCAAAAAAAAAAAAAACATTTAGACATTTTGTAAACCGTTTGTGGCTAAAGTTATTTAAAGTTCTTGTTTGTTTAGTATTTTGGCTCATTTAGAAGACTAACATGGAGATAGTTCCCTTGCATTTGAGCGAGGAGAAGCTCAACTTTGAGTTAGCATTGAGACACATCACTGTTCTTGGTCTAACAACCCGTAGAAATAAATGCTTCAAGCTCAGAGATGCTGTCGCTGGATCACTCTAGCGCGTGAGTATTCGACGTCCAATCATGTTATGGATGATGAAGCGAATATTGAGAATCGTCAGGCTCGTATTAGAATTCTTATTCCCGCTTTAGAAAAAGCAATGGAGAAGAAAGATGTGGGATTTCTTACACACACAGTTTCACGCCTACAGCATTACATGAATCGACTGTCACGAATTCAAACACCTCCAATGCACCTTCAAGAGGTGTGCTTAAAGCTAAACGCGCTAATATCGTCTACGTTGGAAACGGTTTTCATCGCATTAGATCCGACGCGTGTCAGCTCCGCGAGTGAAGTGAATGCTGGTGAAGTGCCATCCTCAGCAACAGTGGATGTGTACACTGGTGCCGTGAGGAAAACTACATCAATCAGTGAACCAGTGCATCAGCAAATGATTAGTTCAATCGAGCCAGGAATCCACAGCAGCCCTGTTCTCAACGGAGATGGTAGACAGGACAGAAGGGTTCAAACTCAGCGCAACAAAGTCTGATAGAGCTACTAGGAGAAGAGGATGCAGTTCAGTCGCCGACGAGCAGAGATAAGGCAATACTACCATGTAGCTACGCACAAATGCTACGTGTGGAAGCATGTTTTCATTTTCATGGAGCGACTGAGTCTTTCGCAAAATTCTACCGAGACATATCAGCTCTGTTCCGGTTTGTGTCTCCACCAATGTCAGAAGAAGAGCGTTTTTTATAGTAAATAAAAATATGAACACGGAGTACGCATCAATTGTTGCGCCAGCTCGCCCGCGATTTTTGCAGGAGATGGCAGAGGTTTGCAACGGATTCGACGAAACGAGGATGCTATCAAGCCGTCAGCGGAGACTCGATGCCACAGAGCTCACTTTTGGAACCAAATTACGCGACACCCAATACGGCTCAAAAACACATTCAGCATCTCATCAGGCCACCTCCTGTGCGTTTTGGGAGAGTTCATGCGTTGGAAAGCCACCAAGAAAATATCAAACATGAGTTTCACCGAGACCGTACAGAAGACGAGCAACGCGACGAAGACAATTGCAGCAAGCAGATGGAAAACCAAATTCAACAAGTCAACGCACTGAAAGTTCGGTTCGACCGCAAGGAGCATTTCCGTCGATCGGCCGCACATCCATACCGCTTCGAATCAGGAACATCTGGGGTTCCAGCAATCCAGCCGAATCCACAGAAATATCAACAACAACGAGTCCAAACACAAGCATCTGAACGGTCGATCGAAGAGGAACAACGTCTTCCGTTGCTATGTTGGAACTGTGACGAGGAAGGACACAGGAAGGATTCATGAACTGTGACAAGCCACAAACCATGTTCTTCTGTTACAGGTGTGGCCAGAAAGGATTCTCCTTACGGAATTGCCCAACACGGACAGAAAACTGTTAACATTGAACCAAAAAACATGATTGTTGTTTTCAAATCGTTACATTTTATTGAATATAGCGGGAATGACGGCTTTGGCAGGTTTTGTTCTATTATTGGCAGGGGTTTTTTATGACTGATTTTGGCCTAAACATTATTTGCATATCAAAGGATATTGTGGCAAAATTTTATAAAATTTGGTCGACAAAAACCCCCCTGAGAATAATAGAACAAAACCTGCCAAAGCCGTCTTTTCCCCTATTAAGAAATTTATTGTTTCGACAAGATTTGTTAACATAAGATCAATAACAAAGTATTATTATTTCAACAATACTTATTTGAAATGAGCTTTTAGAAGAAGCTCGCATGACGTTTGAAAATTACCTCAGTGGGTTTTTGTGAACAATATTCGACATTGAATATGTTTCCGTGGAAACTACAAAAACCTTTCGAAAAATTCAACATGCTTTTGCAACATGCCACAGGTGTTTTTTTAGTGAATGCCACTCAAAAGCAGTAATGCTACGTTTAGACAAGGCAAGTGAATTGAGCAAGTCGCTTGAATTGAACGCGAACTGAACGTGTAAACACCTGAATTCAATTCACTTGAACGAAAAGAATGTTGAACATGTTCAACTTTTGGCAAGTCAATTGAATTCAACTGAGTTGTTCAATTCACTGGCCCTGTCAAAACGTAGCATAAAGCTTTGCTACGTTAATGCTTTTTTTTCTTCAATGGTTCTGTATTCCGTCCGGAGCTTGGTTTGTTTTTCGACTTAGTGTTCTATTTTATATATCTTATAATATATCATTTTAACAAAACGTATAATACGAGTCAATAAAATATTTATATTTATTTTAATTCGTTGAATAAAATTTTTTACAAAAACCAAAAAGGGTATTTTGTGGTTGTTTGGCTTGATTTTAGTAAACAAATCGAGCTTCCATCAAATCGACTTTTTTTCAAGTGGACAGAAATTGACCGGACATTATATTTATACAGGAGACTGCTGTTGCCAATTATTGAGGTTTGTTATTCTACATTTCTATTTATTTATATTTCTATTTATGATTATTAATTGTTCAAAATATTATTTTCAGAACTTATTGTTGGTTTAAGAATGTGGCACGGCAACCATCCGGTAAGAAAGCATACCAAGCGAGATACACAGCATATGATCTTTATAAGTAGGAAAGGTGGAATTTCCCTCAAACAAATCCACGGAGATGTAAACAGGTAAATACAAAAGATTTTCGTTAAGAAATAAAGAAGTATAATCACGTATAACATTGTTGTATTTCAGATAAATATTGACATAAATCCTGCCAAATTGAAAAAAACGTACAGGAGGAAGTATTTAAAAATGTAGTGAAATGCTAAAAATGTAATGAAGAAAAGCAATAGAAAAATATTTTGATTCTGAACCAACAATGCATTTATTTATTTATATTCAACCGAATAATTGATTGGAATAAAAATACTTCTCTTTTTGAATCAACAGTAAATCTCTTTTTGAATCAACAGTAAATTTCTTTTAAAATCAATAATATTATTTTTGTTATGGTATGGAATATTGGAAGCTAATGCAATCCATAAGACAGCTGCGAACAGCTGACGATTTTTGTTAACCTTGATTTTTTGTCAGATTCTGACCGGACTGACAGAAAAATTCAAAGAAAAATGTTAAGCGTGGCTTACACCAGAAGTGAGTTCCGTTCAACTGCATACACACTTTGTTTTAATTTCGATTGTCAGTCCCATCGCTGAATGTCCTCATGGATAACATAATCTAGTGGTTTTGCTCATCGACCGTTGTTAACACATACCGCAGATAAGCGGCGTTGTCTTGGTTGCCGGTTGCTTTCGGGCAGCTGCTTGCCCAAGCAGCAGCTTGTGCCACTCTTACCGCCACGCGTGGTAGACTATCTCCAGCCGTCCCGTTCCGTACCCGTTCGATTTGCAGCCGGCCAGGCAATCGTTGGCCTCGGAGACCACCGTGTCGACGGATCTGTAGGTGCAAAACAAAACCTGTTTTTATTCCGTAGAACGCCCTTTATTCGTTCGGAACAGCCTTTTCGCGGATCTTTCGTGGGAACTGTTTCTGCGCGTCCCCATAACGGTTGGCTTTCGAACAACTGGTGACTAATAAACTTGTGGGTCACTAAGCTGGACACTGCGATACGATTTGCCACATGGACGAGCGGCACTCCACCGTACTTCGAACAAGATTTGATCAACCCATCTGCACGATTATGCGAATCCGTTCATCGAGGTTTGCTTTTATTTAACAATTTTCCGCAGATCTTTCGTGCGAGCCGTTTATGTGCGGCCTAGTAACGGTTGGTTTCGGGGTAATCGTGGCTCACGAATGCGTCGGTCACTGAACCGGTCACTGCGGTGTAGCTTGCGATGTTGATTGACGGCACTTCACCGTGCTTCGAAAGCGAATGTGAATGCCACTCGGGACAATGGTCAATTTCGACTGCTTCCTCTCAGCGATGGATTACCAACATGCACGCGGTACCGTGGCCGTTCACGACAATGGATGCGTTGTTTCTCCTTTTCGATTATCGCCTGCCCCTTCGGACGGAAATGCGATGCAACTGACACGGCACGTCACCCCTTCTTCAATATAATTTACCGGTGGCGTTTGTTTTCAACCCAGCATAGGGATGGCTATGTTTATTTTGTGTTTATAATCTAGTCTTTCCAATTGCACGCTAACTAATTCTACACAGCTGAACAGAACAATGTGGCTCAATTTCTGAACTGAAACAAGTCATCAGATGCGTCGTCTGCGGAAGACTATGTACCCGAAACGACAAGTACAACCGAGAAATCTTCCAGCGAGAAAGCATGTATTAATACCATCGAACCAAACGCATCGCCCGGTAAAGAGAGATGTAGAATAGCTTCGTATGAATGGCTACCAGAGGAATAGCTAAAGCTATGAGGGGTGATTCAACTATGACGTCCACTAATTTTTTGGATTTCCAGACCCCCCCCTCCCCTCTCTGTCACGCTTTTTTGTATACCTAGTATATGTACTGTCACAAAATCTTAGACCCCCTCCCCCCCTAAAACCTGTGACATCATTATTGAACGACCCCTGAGGGTAAATGTAGATGATCTTGAATTTTACATTGATAATTAGTTAATATGTTTGTATAATTGTTATATACATTAAGCTTGCGGCTCCGCCAAGTGTGAATACGACTGAGCCTCTCAAAAAACGTATTGATAAATAAGAAGCTTCGACAAACCTCTTTCGTACCTGATGGCCACCGGAGGAAGATGTTGCATATTTCGAACTAAAATCTTTCTATTGTTTTGCATCTGCACAAATCTAGTTTTCAAATATTTATTAGTACTACAATTGAAAACTCACCTTAATTACATCTTAACTGAACGCTACACGTTAGCGAGCGAGTCGTTATTAAGAAGAAAGAAACGATTTTAGTGTCCATCGATAACACAGTCAAGCAACGGATTCTGAAATACGATGTATGCTCGAACGTGTGTGGGTTGTTGTGTAATTTACATGCCACCATATCCCGGATATGGTGACATATTCGATTGCGCCGGAACGTAACCTCCAGTATATTGCGGGGCGTACTGTGGCATTCCCATTCCCGGACCAGCTGTTAGCATCAGTTGGGGTTCGGGCAGGATGATTGATTTGTGTTCTGAGTTCTCTCCTTCCTTTTGTCGCTCAGCGTCGGCCACTTCCAATCTGTCAACTTTGGATGTGTATTCTCTCGTAACCTGTAGATAAAAAATCACCATAAATCATCATAGTTCACAAAAATATTGCCATGGATATATGTCGTAATCAACGATTGAGAATATTTGGTCGAGGTTCTACCAAATCACACTAATACCTACTATGTTCGCACTAGGGCCTTGTATCATGTTATTCGGCTATCTTGATGAGCTTTCTTGTGTCGATAATTTGAATAACACGTTATTCAGGCCGTAGTGCGAACATAGTATAATACTATGTTCGCACTAGGGCCTTGTAACATGTTATGCGGCTATCTTAATGAGCTTTTTTTCGTCGATAATTTGAATAACATGTTATTCAGGCCGTAGTGCGAACATAGTATAATACTATGTTCGCACTAGGGCCTTGTAACATATTTTTCGGCTATCTTGATGGACTTTCTTTTGTCGATAATTTGAATAACATGTTATTCAGACTGTAGTGCGAACATAGTATAAGCGCCAACAACAAATTCGGCACAAACATATCGAAATGACGAAACTACTTTTGTAAACAATAGCTTCTCACGTCTCTGGTGGGCTAATGTGTACCCGCCCCCACAATCTAGCACCATTTAATGCAAGAGATTCACTGCTTCCGTCAGTGGTGCTCGATTGCGTGAGTGGGCTCAAATAAGCCCACCTGCGGCATGATAAGCTCTTGTTTACAAAAGCAGTTTCGCCTATGACACTGCCCCGAATGTCACTAACCCGAACACCAGTACCCCGAAAGGATATTGTCACGAATAACCCATTACCCCGAATGGTCACTACCTCGTATTATCATTATCCCAAATAGCCATGACCCCGAATTTGTCAAACAATAAAAAAAACGTGCTCACTTTTTGATTGCGTTTTAATAATGAAGTTGAAAATAGAAACTAATTAGTCGAAAGTAACATTTTTTACACCCGATTCTGTTTTTACACGGCCGTGTAAAAAAATCCCATACAAAATTTTTGCAAAGTTGCTCCATTTTGCTTGAATCCGTTGTTTTCGTCGAGAAATCATAAAACTTGTTTACACGGATTTTCAAATTTTGAACTGAAAACTTTTTGTACACGGAACGCACCCCCCGTGTAAAAAAAGAATCGGGTGTATTGTTATTTATTGTCAACAGGTGAATGATGATGATGATGATGATGATGATGATGATGGTCCCGCCACATACCCCTACAAAGGTTTGAGCTAGACGATTTATCTTTAAGGTAAATAATTGAATGATATAATAACAATTTAATCAGATTTTCAAAAAAACATCTACAGATTCTCATAAGCATCGGTAGTGATACTTCGAGTTTATACTAAAATGCAAAACTTGTGATACCTCTCGCACAGATTTCAAATGTTCCACTAAGAATCGCGTTCCATGTTTATACAAGACCACTTAACGTTTATTACTCGTAAGCATCAATAAAAATAATAATCTAAGTCGTCAACAAAACAAAACTAAAACTTGTGTTACCGCTCCGTCGATATCAAAAGTTTCGGTATCAACCACGGTTTCAAAACTCTACCAGATAGCCCATTACTAATCCGAAAAATCATTCAAACAGTTGAAAATGCGCAAGTCTGTACATAAATTTAAAAAATCATTCATATCTGCTTTGCGCGCGCGAGGCTTTGTAGGCTACACAAAAAAAAGGTCAAACAATATTAAGTCAATATATATAAAATCCGTCATCATCATCGAGGCGAACAAAATAGTTTATCAGTGCCTCAATAAAAAAAATGCAATTGTCCAAACAAACAATCCGTAGGTCAAACTTTGTCAAGATACAAAAATTATTGAATTATTATTGAATTATATATCTATGAATGTAATTACAGGTAATCTTCGATATAACGTACCCCCGATATAACGTACACTCGATTTAACGTCACCCGATATAGCGTACATTTTTCCCCGTTATAACGTACACTTTGAAAAATAATTTTAATTTTGGTAGTTATTACAAAATAATTTACTAAATCGTTATGATCATTCATGTAGGGATGGCATTATTGTATGGAGTCTAATTTTATCAGCTAGAGGTTCAAAGCAAGACCATGCTGAGGGTGGCTGGGTTCGATTCCCAGTGCCGGTCTCTTCACGGAACTTGGGGTCAATCCCAACTTGATATATGAAGCTCATACTTTTAATGTCAATTCCTTTCACCAGCGGGACCACTTTGACCGAATCTTCATACTGGATGCAGTCCTTCACTAGTTTCCCAATAGACGCTCGGGTGAATACGGGAGAGGTACAGCCAGAACATCGCTGCGGGCTCAGGGACTGCAATGACCTCAGTCACAATGTCATTATTTGTCACTACCTTGGTACCGACAGCGAGTGGTTTGGATGGTAGCAGTCCATCTGTACGAGGTCGTTTCAGTGGTGATTGGTGCAGGCGCCCTACAGACCCAGGATGAATCACGATTCCTCGTGATAAACGAGCAATTAGCTCACCTTGTTTCCCTATCTCCTTTCTAAGTTCCGCGTGGGTCAATTCCTGACCTTGAGTGATCGAATTGATCGCGTCTCCAAACAACAAGACGGTGGTTTTGAACCGAGCACACTTCATCAATTTCACACATTCGTTACACATCCAGAATAGATTCGGACTGGTCAGAAGCTCGTTTACAAGGTTGCGATTGCGATTTATCGATATCTGTTGGTGTTAAACATAATAATGGAATACTACACTCTAAAAAATTATCACGTCATATTGACGTGAAAAATCACGTAACCCAAACATATTTAGGCTTCGCAGAGGTAAGCGATATTTCAGTTGCAACTAGGCGGGGATTTAAAAAAAAATATCAACGGAAGTCGGATGAAATTTATAAGATTCTTGGTGATATGGAAGAAGACGAAGCTACATGAAGATAGGAATTACAGTTTTTCGATAGCGTTAGTTTAAAATGTTATTCCAAATTTCAGCTTCCAAAGGTGGACTACTTTTTGAATGATTTTACAGCGGAAATAGTAGTAATTTCCGAAAAAGAAACTAGTTTAATCATTTCTTAACAAATCTGATAAATTTTATTCGATATTCGTCAGTAACTTTGATTTGTTCTCCAACAGTGTTTTTGCGATAACTTCGAATCGCAATGGCCGAATGACAGCATTTCCTGTCTAAAGATAAAAACATCGTTCTGCATCCAATGCATTTCAACACATCAACATGCGAAGAGGTCTCCGTTTTACGGCTGTAGGCGTCACTAACTTATTTTGCATTTATTAAAAAAAACATTTTTGCAGTATATTTCAAACCATGTAGTGGTTGCCTGATTTCATGTAGCTTTCACTAAAAGTTCACGTAACCGGTACGTAGAATTCACGTAATTTTCACCTGATCAAACACGTACCTACTTTCAAACTTCACGTCATTAGTACTGAAAAATCCAGTCAGATTCACCGGATAAATCACGTAACTCAACGAAGCTAAACTTTGTACAGGTTACATGTCATTCAGGTCACTCTTACGTGAAAAGTATGGTGGATGAGAACCACATTTTTTTCAGGTAAATATGACGTGAAGATTTTTCAGAGTGTACAGATTCAAAATAGTTTGGTTTTCGGGGTACTATCCCGTTCGGAGTAGTAGCCTTCGGGATAATGGGATACGGGTACTGGCATTCGGGGTAGTGGGGTGGAGCCATTCGCGGTAGTGAAATATTAGGGGTAGTGGCCTTTCGGGGTACTGGCGTTCGGGGAAGTGACATTCGGGTTAGGATCATAGAACCCCTACAACATATGTACGTATGAATTGATATGATTCATATTCTCGTTCTCGTTTTACGAATCAAATATCGCAAGACAGACAAAAAGCCGCTTGGTGCGGTTTGGCAGGACCCAGACAATATTAGCTTATCATATTCAATAGTACACTATCCGCCAATAATATGCAATTAGGATACACTTCACGATACGTTTTGGTCTGGCTAGTATAAATATCTTGTTTGTGTGAGTCAGGATTTTCCCGGAACAATAATATAATTTCCTTCTTCTGTTATATAGCCTTTGGATAATGGAGTAGGTGGAAAATAAATGAAAAAAAGTAAAATCATAAAATTATTCAGTTTTTTTTACTGTTTTCTATGAAAATTTAAAATTTTTATTGTTATTTTGATAGTACTTCGAAACTCCTCCTCCAATAATTAAATTTGAACTCACAAATTCAAGCGGGCGGGGAAGTAAAAATATAATTGGTTCCTGCCTTATTTACAATATTCTGAAAACTCATTTGTGAATATGTACATTATGTGGAAGATTTTGATTTGAAAAATGTATTGGGGGTAACCACTTTCCTTTCGATGGAACTCGAATCCACGACTGAGATTCGAGTCCCATTGAAAGGAAAGTGGTTAACCTCCAATAAATTTTTCGAATCAAAATCTTCCACATAATGTAATATTCACATCTGAGTTTTCAGAACATTGTGATTTAATGTACAAGCCGGTGGTTCAATATCTTTTATTGAACTTCTGCCTTATTGTTATTGCTATCGAATACTTGCCTGTATTAAATAAGGCATCGCAAAGTCCATAATATTATGACGCCATGCGAGCTCCAAGATGATATCGGGGCGAAGAAGATCGTAGCACTGTGGAAACAATGAAAATAAAAATTCGTTAGTGAAATTATCTGCTTGTTTTCCCTGCGTTAAAGTGTTAAACCTTTACCTGGAATAAACATGCCGCGAAGCAATCGTGCGCACCACGTTCTAGGAACCAACCAAGTAGCTCTTCTGCCAGTTCACCTTGATGGGATTCGGCTGCGTATTCCATGGCGTCTTTAAAGAGGCGATCCTTTTTGCACAATTCCACGCTCTGCTTCCAGCGGTTGTTACCTGAGAAACATAGTGCATTGCCATATATTAGACGGCTTTTTATAAAAGAAGTAGCACATACCTTTGTACAAATATGCAGCAATCCGTCTAAACTCTGTGAGTTCATGTTTTTCGAGCTTTTGAGCAAGAGCGATGTTGTCAAAGTTGTCGAATGCATCAATCGAAGTTCTGAGGCCTTGATAATCCTCTTCGTCAATTAAAAGACCATTGAGCGCTTCATTGATTGCCTTGTTGTTCAGACTCTGAACAGAACGAAGGTATGTTTTGACCAATTGCAGATGTCCTTGTTTTGTGAAGAAGTTTACTGAGCGTGTATGGTCCATACGAGGGGCCAGCACAAGAAGCATATCGTTCAGCAATAGCGGTTTATAGTCCAGATAGAATTGAATGGCCTTGTAGTAAAGTTCAATGTTTGCTACCTTGGTAATAATGTCTTTGAAGTGTCCTTCTCTCCATGCTTCCGTGGGATGAGCCATCATCGCCAAAACAGCGTTATCGTACTCTTCATATTTATCATATAGGAATACCAGCTCCGACCATAAGTGAGCTTGTTCTGCGGCACGAAGTACTTTCGGAATATTAACACGGGACCAGAAAAGCTCCAAATGTTCTCTCATTTTAGCTGGCTTATATTTCGAATAGAGTATAGCCAACTCCGTGAACATGCCCATGTGGGCGCGTTCCAATCCCAGCGCTGCTTCCAGCAGCCCAATCAATTCTTCAAAATGACCTCGATCTTGATAGTAAGTGATCAAATCTTCTAGTTCGTCTGCATGAACCACAATATGCAAACCACACATCTGTGCCAATCGAAACTCTTCCGCATCAACACAAGCGAAGCAAACCTCTTTCCATGTACGGGTTGAATTGGCTTTTCTGGCTCCATCTACTGCCCCTTGGAACTCTTTCAAATGCACTAGGGTAATGGCCAATCGAGCGAAATTACTAACGTTGTTGTATAGCAATTTGGCAGCTTCATACATTTTATCGTTGAAACAACGATCACCAATTTTCTGAATGTCGGCATGATTCGGACCAGAAACAAATTCCTCCAAATCTGCTAGACGTCCAGTTCGAGCGTAAGCATAGATCAATTCACTTTCGATGTAGCTTTCACGGGCTTTCTTGCGTGCCATTTGCAAATAACGTACCAAATCTTCCCACGATTCATTCTTACTAGCTGTTTCCACAACGTCCATATATGCGCTAGGGTCATCTGCTTTAATATAGCTGTCAATTGCTTCCTTCACCAATCCTTGTTGCAATTGTGCACGCGCCAATTGAGACCAGACTGCCGGTTCATTGCAGCGTTCAGCAAATTCGTTCGCCCGTTCCAAGTTATGTACTTGCTCTATCAAGACTTGAATAGCAGAAGTGTTGACATCGAATTTTTTGAAGATGGCGAATGCTTCCTCATACAACTCGTTGTTGATTGCAATATTTGCAATATCTGGTGCATCATAATTATCCAACCGATTGATGTAATCCATAACACGACTCCTGTCAGCTTTGATAGCCGTCAGGATAAGTAAATTTTGTAGATTACGATGGTCCGAAAACACTGAAGAGTCCAAAACAATTTTCTCCAGCAATTCAATCAACTCGTTTGGTAAATCAGCCGTCATGAAAGCCTTAACTGTAACAGAAATATCATCTGGATCCTGTGTTTCGGAAAGTGCAGTTTGCACGACTTGGTCAATAAGTTGCCGTTTATAAGGATTCGATTCTGACAGTACATCAGCCCACAGTTCTGCATCACGACGGCGTACCAGATATCTGGCCTCTGATTTGAAGAGAGAGTTCTCATTGCAGACAGCGATCAGCTCTCGGTCACAATGACCACGTTCATAAGCAACACAAGCCAAGTGAGGATCGCGCTTTTCACAGTATCTTCCAACAACACGGCTATCATAGAACTGATTCTCCTTTAGGAATCTCTCCGGGTTATTATTTGAGTCAATGTAGATTTTGGCCAATGCATTGTGCGTTGCCGGCTCAATGCAACCTTCGTGAACACGAGATTCCAACCACGGAAGCAGCAACTTCAGGCGATTGCGTTTTTCGACTTCTTCCACAAGCTCATCCGTTGAAAATTGACCTTTTACTACTAGAATCAAATTTTTGATTATGTCTTCGGAGCAGTCGACATCTAACAGCCCTCCAACAACGACCGGTAGACGGGATGGGTTCACCTTTTGCACATAAATCTCAATATATTTTTGTAAACTGTTACGGTACAAGTAAAGTACAAGATCGTGAACGAAATCGAAACGGTCACAAACAATAATCAATGGAAGTTGATCGGTTAGCTTAGCTTCTTTTAGGAAATTCTTGACTCGTTCCGCGTTGTAGCAATTTGACTCACGGCAAATACGTTCCACCTCTTTGATTTGGTTTGTCTTACAAGCAGCTTGAATGTACTTGAAATGTACTTCCGAGTCTTGGCTGAAATTTACAATTGAACCGAGAAAGTAGAACAATCCTTCATAGCTTTTGAAGCTCTCGAATAAATCGATTAATGACTTCGTAGTCAACTGTTCGTGATATTTGGTTGCGATTTGGACACAGATTTGCAAATTTTGACGGATGTTGGCAGTCAGCATTGCTTTCAAGCATTCCAAGGAATCTTCTACAGACAGTGTACCGAAGAATCCTACCAACCAATCTCCATTCAACAGATGCGTATGGACAACTGCACGCTTGATGTCATACAAGTCCGTGTAATGTTCTAATGCACGCTGCAGTAAACCGGCCTTCTCGCAAAGTTGAGCGATGTGAGCTCGATCGTAATGAGTGAACATCGCATTACCAAGAATAGCATCGGCCACTTGAGGGGCGGACAACAAGTTCATCTCCAATAAACGGGTCTGAAGTGAACCTTCAGTTGGACGATTATTCTTCAAAGCATCTAGCAAAAAAGCGGTACACTGTTGAACCATGTTCTGTTCCATGAAGATGTCTACGATCTGGTTAATATCAGCCAAAGGTTCTTCGTCAGCAACCAACATACTTGCGAATCCAGCACCTTGTTCCGGATTGGTACGCATAACAGAGCGCAGCAAAAAGATATAATCCGGACTGTAGTTAACTTTTTTTGCGTATAGGACTATTTTTTGAAACTGTCCGGTTTCCGCGAAGCATTGGATTACTTTATTTGGAACATTTGAACGTAGATAGATGGACAATGCCAAAGTTGGATCCGAAGGTTTAACAAGATCACCCAATTCTTCGCTACATTCCAGCTTCTCTTCCTTTAACCATTTCTCACAAAGTTGCTTGCGACCCTGGGCCAATACAGGTCTACACAGTTCAAGAGATTCGTATTTGTTCAGCTTACCTTGATCAAGTAAAATGCCGAAATATTGCAACAATGGTGGGGAACTGCTACCAGGTTGAGCAGGAACTTGTTGGAATTTTTGGATTGTCTGGGGCGTGCGAAGTATTCCTCTGGGGGCTATGGCCGCGACCTTCGCAGCTTCAGCATATTGGGCATTCTGGAACAAATGATTAAACTTGCGGACAAACAAATCTTCTGCACCAGATAAATTATTGCGGACGGCCATACGAAGAGCAAGATCGGGATTTTGCAGAACCGTGTTTATATAAGGAATGATTTGTTCCTCATCCACTGTCACTGACAATACTTGGCCCTTACGATTGACACCAATAATGCCTCCACTAGATTCATGGGGGGCTGTTACAAAGATGGTATCCGCCGAAATACGGTTCATGTAGATACATGTTCCAGTTTCAATATCGTACATATGTATATACCCATATTTGGTGATCAAATAAATAACGTCATATTTGGGCGAAACTTGCATTGCAACTGGGAAATCACTTTGCGCTTCCGGTGGAAAGAAGACATCCACCGCTTTCTTTGAGAAAGCAGTGTTGCCAGTTGGCGGTGCACCGACTTCAATGATATGCAATTTGGCAGCATTTGCCGA
This sequence comes from Armigeres subalbatus, assembly GCF_024139115.2. Lineage (NCBI taxonomy): Eukaryota > Metazoa > Arthropoda > Insecta > Diptera > Culicidae > Armigeres > Armigeres subalbatus. The sequence goes on along the minus strand of NC_085141.1, from coordinate 201,108,345 downwards.
GCGTACGGCAAAGCAAAACAATGTAGATGGTTCCTTGTTCTCCTCCATTTTGAATGTCGCGAACGATGCTGCATGGCCTTCGATTGCCTGAGACACTTTACGCTCCACTGAGTACAGTTGCATTGCACCGATCACACGGTTTTGCTGAGCGGAAATACCTGAAATTATCGTAATGCATCATGTGCTGTACATACCGAATGGAACTATGTACTTACCAACTAGGAGCAGCCAAGCCTGCTTGGGATCGGTTCTATAGTTGATAATTTGACAACCATTCAACGATGAATGACGTTCGAACATCTTAACTGGAGTCGAATCTCCTTCCATGGACCAATGATATACCGAAGTTTCGGTCACCAAAGATAAGGTGTTCAGAGTAATCCATTTCCAGAAGACGACTTCCTCGGTCATTGCATGAGCCTTCATTTTTGATTTCATTTCGATGTTGAATATTTGGAGAGTCTTTTGAGCTACGGGACCAAATTATGGAATAAATTAACATAGATTATTATTTTTGTTTTATAATTTTAAGCATAGATACCTTTAAGAGCTATGACCTTGCTAGCCGGGTTCATAATAGCCGAATCAGCACTTATCGGCCGACGAATGGGATTTTGGGCATCGTTCATGTCGATGATGACGACTTGCGCCGTTTCGCCTATTTTCTCTCTAACGCAAATGAACTTGTCAGATTCCATGGTCAAGTTTGTGAAGGAGATAGAGCTCGGATTTATGTTGATGTTGGTGAGCTGTGGAAAAACACAAAAAATAGTGCTTGAAGAAGCTTTACTTTTTTTTTCTATTATGGCCTATTGTTCGGTCATCGAGTGGTGTGAAAATCTATATGTCACACTAGGGCAACTTCACCAGTGGTCAGTGGCGCCCGGAGTGGGTAGGACAGGTAGGACATGTCCTACGCACGAATTTTCGTGGGTGGGACAGTCAAAGCATTGTCCTACCCATGGTTATGACGAGCAGAGTAGTTTTACATGCGTTTATTAGTTTTCAAATTCTGAATAAATTCTGATATGTTCCGTCGAATATGAATATGTTACGAAGTGAGAGTGTCGAAGAGGCTTCATCAAAAACATTCGATTATTTAAGCTCTTGTTGCAATACTGTCTGCACACCTAAAATCGCTAAATTCACCGAATTGTCAACAGCATAACTGTTTGGTGAATAATTTTACAGATTTTCCGTGAATTTGACAGTAGAACAAAGGAAAATATCCCAGAAAATCGGTGGAATAACTACCGAACACTTCTGTTGTTGAGATTTCGGTGAATTTCAACGAAATTCGCGGTGTCTTCAGCAGAAGGACTTCATTAAAAATGCCAGTTTTTCACGATTTTTATGGAATATGCACTGGAAAAACTGAAAAAAAAAATAAAACATACTTTTTATATACGAGAAAGGCAAAAATGTTCTAGATCCCCCGATAGAACATTTTAATTAACCCATGATATGAAAGAGGAGAGTTTATACTTTCGCGTAATAAGTTTTTCAATGAAATAATATTTTCCCACAGAGCACCGTGAATTCACTGAAATCTGTGAACTGATTTAAGTGTGTGGTAGGTCTGATTTCTAGGTATGTATAATATCATCAAATATAGAGCAGTTAAACTTATTTTTAATTTAAATGAATTATTAAAAACTTATGGAAAGAAACCTGGAAGGACTATCCTTAAGTCCGCATAAAATCTGGTCTGCGACGGGTCCTGTACTCCCCGAAAAATTATTCGACGATCATACGATTTCCTGGATAAGCGACGATCCATAGAAATTACTAAAAATGTCAGAGGTAGAAGGGACAAAAGATTGAATGAACAAAACATAGAAATCTTCAATTTCATATACATGATGACTGAGACAATATTCACAGCAGTAACTTATAATTGCCCAGAGTTTCTCCTTCCTTATCCTTCCTTTCTTAATTTATAAAGTGTTCAGCAGCCTTCGGGTGAAAAATGTGCTGAAATAATATTTTCCCACAGAGCACCGTGAATTCACTGAAATCTGTGAACTGATTTAAGTGTGTGGTAGGTCTGATTTCTAGGTATGTATAATATCATCAAATATATAGCAGTTTAACTTATTTTTAATTTAAATGAATTATTAGAAACTTATGGAATGAAACCTGGAAGGACTATCCTTAAGTCCGCATAAAATCTGGTCTGCGACGGGTCCTGTACTCCTGAAAAATTATTCGACGATCATACGATTTCCTGGATAAGCGACGATCTATAGAAATTACTAAAATGTCAGAGGTAGAAGGGACAAAAGATTGAATGAACAAAACATAGAAATCTTCAATTTCATATACATGATGACTGAGACAATATTCACAGCAGTAACTTATAATTGCCCAGAGTTTCTCCTTCCTTATCCTTCCTTTCTTAATTTATAAAGTGTTCAGCAGCCTTCGGGTGAAAAATGTGCTGAAATAATATTTTCCCACAGAGCACCGTGAATTCACTGAAATCTGTGAACTGATTTAAGTGTGTGGTAGGTCTGATTTCTAGGTATGTATAATATCATCAAATATAGAGCAGTTTAACTTATTTTTAATTTAAATGAATTATTAGAAACTTATGGAAAGAAACCTGGAAGGACTATCCTTAAGTCCGCATAAAATCTGGTCTGCGACGGGTCCTGTACTCCCCGAAAAATTATTCGACGATCATACGATTTCCTGGATAAGCGACGATCTATAGAAATTACTAAAAATGTCAGAGGTACCGTGCACGCACCCAACTTTGCGCAGCTCCTAACTTTGCGCATTTTGCAGTTATTTTTGTAATAGAATGCGTTTAAAATGAATTTCGAAATATAATTATAACTTGTCAGCACAATATACATGTTATCATAACAGTGCATGCATTTTTTCACTGTTAAATGACACATTTTTCATTTTAATAGTCGAAACTTGTACTGAAAACAGTGAAAATGACCAAAATGGCGTGTTCTTAGCACAAATGACAAGTGACGGTTTACCCGAAAAACTTTATTTTTTGTAAATTTTCACATTCGCTGACAACTGATCACACATGGACCCAATAATTATAATATTGTTGAAGCCATCTCATAAGAATTTGGTTAGTTATTTACATTTTTTGTTAAAATATATGATGCGCAATGTTAGGAACAATTTTTCAATACAGTGTACCTAATTTTGCGCACAATTCGTATTTCTTCGATATTTTCAACATTTATGATATACCTCGACGGAATAAGGTTTACGCAAAAAAGAACTTTTTTTAGCTTTGGCCAATGTACATAAATGGGGCTGTACATACACCAACAGACGTGAAAACATACTAAGTATGTCGAATCATAAGAAAATAATGCTGGGCATCCTCATATTCTCTAATATGCTCAAATATGCCTACAAATGGAATGAACATGAATTGTAATAGTAGTATTAGCTGAAAAAATAAAATTTGGATGAAAAATTGTGTGATAGACGCTTGCTTCGTGTTAGAAATTTTCCAAGTTATGTGCGCAAAGTTAGGCATATCATAAGGGGTCTGCTTTGAAGTTCAATCTACTATTTATTTCAAATTTTTATACCAAATTTAGTTCTCAAACAATAATATGATAATAATACTACAGCATGGAAACTATTTCAGGCAGATAGCTACTTTCTGTAAGTTGTACAAGTTGATTCAATTATGCATTTCCTTAACTGCGCAAAGTATGGTGCGTGCACGGTAGAAGGGACAAAAGATTGAATGAACAAAACATAGAAATCTTCAATTTCATATACATGATGACTGAGACAATATTTACAGCAGTAACTTAAAATTGCCCAGAGTTTCTCCTTCCTTATCCTTCCTTCCTTAATTTATAAAGTATTCAGCAGCCTTCGGGTGAAAAATGTGCTGAAATAATATTTTCCCACAGAGCACCGTGAATTCACTGAAATCTGTGAACTGATTTAAGTGTGTGGTAGGTCTGATTTCTAGGTATGTATAATATCATCAAATATAGAGCAGTTTAACTTATTTTTAATTTAAATGAATTATTAGAAACTTATGGAAAGAAACCTGGAAGGACTATCCTTAAGTCCGCATAAAATCTGGTCTGCGACGGGTCCTGTACTCCCGAAAAATTATTCGACGATCATACGATTTCCTGGATAAGCGACGATCCATAGAAATTACTAAAAATGTCAGAGGTAGAAGGGACAAAAGATTGAATGAACAAAACATAGAAATCTTCAATTTCATATACATGATGACTGAGACAATATTCACAGCAGTAACTTATAATTGCCCAGAGTTTCTCCTTCCTTATCCTTCCTTTCTTAATTTATAAAGTGTTCAGCAGCCTTCGGGTGAAAAATGTGCTGAAATAATATTTTCCCACAGAGCACCGTGAATTCACTGAAATCTGTGAACTGATTTAAGTGTGTGGTAGGTCTGATTTCTAGGTATGTATAATATCATCAAATATAGAGCAGTTTAACTTATTTTTAATTTAAATGAATTATTAGAAACTTATGGAAAGAAGCCTGGAAGGACTATCCTTAAGTCCGCATAAAATCTGGTCTGCGACGGGTCCTGTACTCCCCGAAAAATTATTCGACGATCATACGATTTCCTGGATAAGCGACGATCTATAGAAATTACTAAAAATGTCAGAGGTAGAAGGGACAAAAGATTGAATGAACAAAACATAGAAATCTTCAATTTCATATACATGATGACTGAGACAATATTTACAGCAGTAACTTATAATTGCCCAGAGTTTCTCCTTCCTTATCCTTCCTTCCTTAATTTATAAAGTATTCAGCAGCCTTCGGGTGAAAAATGTGCTGAAATAATATTTTCCCACAGAGCACCGTAAATTCACTGAAATCTGTGAACTGATTTAAGTGTGTGGTAGGTCTGATTTCTAGGTATGTATAATATCATCAAATATAGAGCAGTTTAACTTATTTTTAATTTAAGTGAATTATTAGAAACTTATGGAAAGAAACCTGGAAGGACTATCCTTAAGTCCGCATAAAATCTGGTCTGCGACGAGTCCTGTACTCCCCGAAAAATTATTCGACGATCATACGATTTCCTGGATAAGCGACGATCCATAGAAATTACTAAAAATGTCAGAGGTAGAAGGGACAAAAGATTGAATGAACAAAACATAGAAATCTTCAATTTCATATACATGATGACTGAGACAATATTCACAGCAGTAACTTATAATTGCCCAGAGTTTCTCCTTCCTTAATTTATAAAGTGTTCAGCAGCCTTCGGGTGAAAAATGTGCGGTTTTTTTAAACTAGCTGCAGGACAGTGAAGTTGAATAAGTAGTGCTTGATTGATCGTGCACTTGTAGAACGTAATTTCCGGTTTCGCTTCGTGTAACGTAAAAAAACTCAATCTCAAAAACCGTGTGGAAAAGAACTAAAGTATTTAGGACCTGTCACAGACCAGATTTTATGCGGACTTAAGGATATTTGTAATTTCTTAGTCCTTCCAGGTTTCTACAAAACTTCTTTCCATAAGTTTCCAATAATTCATTTAAACTAAAAATAAGTTAAACTGCTCAATATTTGATAATATTATATAGACCTAGAAATCAGACCTACCACACACTTAAATCAGTTCACAGATTTCAGTGAAATCACGGTGCTCTGTGTGAAAATATTACTACTCCCCCCATAACTATCCGTCTTGTAGCAATGATTGTCGAAATAATTTTCTTCTCCTTATCCTACATTGATCATCATTTGATTAAAAGAGCAACTAACAACTAGTACAATCATGCTTATTGAAAAAGCTATATTTATTCTGAAAATCGATGAAAATTTCATAAATTATGTGAAGATTATGTCTAGAATGTCAGGATGTTCAAATTTTTTATTTTTTTATATGTAATATGTGCATCGATTTCTCAAGACCAGAATTGTTGCGCAAACTGACATTTTCCCTATTTGTCCTACCCACGACTTGGAACGTGGATGCGCCTCTGCCAGTGGTCTACTCTTGGTCCAAATTTATACCACATTTGAACCAGATCCAAATGAAAAACCCAGATTATTCCACCTAGCAGTGTCAGCGCCTCCTCGTGCAAAAAAAATACAGAAAAAATATATATGAGTATTTTTTAGCGTGTTAAGAGCATAAACATAGTATTAAATACTTTATAATAAATTAATATTATATTATTATTATATTATATAATTATTATATTATATAATTATTATATTATATAATTATTATATTATATAATTATTATATTATATAATTATTATATTAAATAATAATAAATTATATACAAAATTTTTGTCCATAACTTTTGATCCCATAGTCCGATCTGGCCAATGCTATTTTTTTTATCTATTGTATTTATTTAACAGGCTCAGGCGTGTATAACACTGAACGGAGCCGAGACTCTTTATGATATTTACAATCGATATCATCTTATTATCTACAGTTAGTATGGGAAAGGGACAAAGACCAAGATACTCGTGGCGACTCATGATTAGATTGCGTAATTCTGGATAAACTTGCCCCTTGCTGTTCTCGAAACATTCCCATTGAGTTTCCAGCATGCACTTGTGGAGATCATATTAGAGGCAATTACTTTTCTATGTGTGATCTACAAGCTGTTATTAAGACTGGAAAGGATACGGCACCTGGTGCTGATAGCGTTTCATATTCCGCCATTGCAAACCTTCCATCTATTGGAATGCAGACATTGCTTAGGATCTACAACCGAATTTTTGAGAACGGAGAGCTGCCTAGTGAGTGGAAGCTTTTTAAATAATAGCCATACCAAAGCCGGGACAACAGATAAGCTCTGCCTCAACGATTCGTCCAATTGCTCTAGCGTCTTGTTTTCGTAACACATATGAAGCAATGATTAAAGAAAAGTTAGAATGGTATATCGAAAATAAACAACTTTTTCCATTCGAGATGTGCGGATTTCAAAAAAGGAAAAGCATGGTTGAAGCTGACAGCATTATTATCGAGGAATCTTATCGGGCATTTCAAAGACGTGAACATGTTCTTCTGTGCAGTATCGATATTAAAAGTGCTTATGATAATGTGGATATCAACTGTTTAGTTGCAGAAATGAGAGTAATGGGCATTGATATGTGCATGATCAGGGCAGTGTATTGGCTCTTCCAAGAAAGAATAATTGTGATAAAAACTAATGACAAGCAGGAAATTCTCCGTACTACGTGGAAAGGACTCCCTCAAGGATCTCCGTTGAGTCCTATTTGCTTCAATATTCTAGTAACCAGAATGATGAAGAATATTCCTAGACGTATCATTCGAGTGGGGTATGCTGATGACTTCACCATAGCTGTTTGTGGTAATCTTCTGGAAGAAACGAGTGAAGTCTTGCAAGCCGGTTTAAATTGTTTGGTAGAAGACATCTCTAACATTGGCCTTGAACTATCATCGACGAAATGCCACGTCATATTTATTTCGAAGGTTAAATTCGACGAAGTTCCAATAATTCGCATCGATGAAGAAATATTACCAGTTGTGGAATCTGTGAAGCTACTTGGAATACAGCTAACATCAAACCTGTCGTGGTCACGCCATGTAAACTATGTGAAACAACGCTCGCTTCCGTATGTTAATTTTCTAAGAAGTATAGCTGGACAATTTTGGGGAGCGCACCCCCGAACCATGCTCCAAATATACAAATCATTATTATTTATTATTTGATCAGACTAAGGCCGAAGTGGCCTGTGCGGTATGTAAGAGTCTTCTCCATTCGGCTCGGTCCATGGCTACACGTCGCCAACCACGCAGTCTACGGAGGGTCCGCAAGTCATCTTCCACCTGATCGATCCACCTTGCCCGCTGCGCACCTCGTCTTCTTGTGCCCGTCGGATCGTTGTCGAGAACCATTTTCACCGGGTTACTGTCCGACATTCTGGCTACGTGCCCGGCCCATCGCAGTCGTCCGATTTTCGCGGTGTGAACGATGGATGGTTCTCCCAACAGCTGATGCAATTCGTGGTTCATTCGCCTCCTCCACGTACCGTCCGCCATCTGCACCCCACCATAGATGGTACGCAGCACTTTCCTTTCGAAAACTCCAAGTGCGCGTTGGTCCTCCACGAGCATCGTCCAGGTCTCGTGTCCGTAGAGGGCTACCGGTCTAATTAGCGTTTTGTAGATTGTCAGTTTGGTACGGCGGCGAACTCTATTCGATCGGAGCGTCTTGCGGAGTCCAAAGTACGTACGATTTCCAGCCACTATGCGTCTCCGAATTTCTCTGCTGGTGTCATTTTCGGCAGTCACCAGTGAGCCCAAGTACACAAATTCTTCTACCACCTCGATTTCGTCACCACCGATGCAAACTCGCGGTGGGTGGCTCACATTGTCTTCTCTTGAACCTCTTCCTATCATGTACTTCGTCTTCGACGTGTTGATGACTAGTCCGATCCGCTTAGCTTCCCTCTTCAGTCTGATGTAGGCTTCCTCCATCTTCTCAAAGTTACGTGCCATAATATCTATGTCGTCGGCGAAACCAAATAGCTGGACGGACTTATTGAAAATTGTACCACTCGTGTTAATCCCTGCTCTTCGTATTACCCCTTCCAAAGCGATGTTGAATAGCAAACACGAAAGACCATCACCTTGCCGTAACCCTCTGCGGGTTTCGAAGGGACTCGAGAATGCCCCTGAAACTCGAACTACGCACATCACCCGATCCATCGTCGCTTTGATCAACCGTGTCAGTTTATCCGGAAAACCGTGTTCGTGCATTAGCTGCCATAGCTGGTCCCGATCGATTGTATCATATGCGGCTTTGAAGTCGATGAATAGATGATGTGTGGGCACGTTGTATTCGCGGCATTTCTGCAGTACTTGGCGAATGGCGAACACCTGGTCCGTGGTGGAGCGTTCGCCCATAAAACCCGCCTGGTACTGCCCCACGAACTCCCTTGCAGTTGGTGCTAGTCGACGGCATAAGATTTGGGAGAGTACCTTGTAGGCGGCGTTCAGCAATGTGATTGCGCGGTAGTTGCTACAATCCAGCTTATCGCCCTTTTTGTAGATGGGACACACGACACCTTCCATCCACTCCTGCGGCAAAACTTCCTCCTCCCAAATCTTGGTAATGACCCAGTGCAGCGCTCTAGCCAGTGCCTCACCACCGTGTTTAAATAGCTCTCCTGGTAGTTGGTCAACCCCAGGGGCTTTGTTGTTCTTCAGCCGGCCAATCTCCTCCTGGATTTCCTGGAGATCCGGAGCCGGTAGAATTATGTCCTGCGTGCGTTCTCCCAGGTCCATCACCATACCGCCATCTTCGTCTGCCACATCGCCATTCAGGTGTTCTTCGTAGTGCTGCCGCCACCTTTGGATCACCTCACGCTCGTTCGTAAGAAGGTTCCTGTTTATGTCCTTACACATATCAGGCTGTGGCACGTGGCCCTTACGTGAACGGTTTAACTTCTCATAGAACTTTCGTGTGTTATTAGCGCGGTACAGTTGCTCCGTTTCTTCACGGTCTCGATCTTCCTGCTGGCGCTTTTTCCTCCGGAAAATCGAGTTTTGTCTGTTCCGCGCCTGTTTATATCGTGCCTCGTTCGCCCTCGTGCGGTGTTGCAGCAATCTCGCCCATGCTGCATTCTTCTCTTCCACTAACTGCTCACATTCGCCGTCATACCAGTCGTTTCTCTGATCCGGGGCACCGTGCCAAGTGCAGCGATTGCGGTGCTACCAATGGCGGATCGAATATCTCTCCAGCCATCTTCAAGAGACGCTGCGCCTAGCTGCTCTTCCGTTGGAAGTGCCACTTCCAGCTGCTGCGCGTATTCTTGGGCTAGTCTACCATCTTGTAGCCGCCCAATGTTAAGCCGCGGCGTCCGACTTCGACGCGTGTTGTACACCGTCGAGTTTTGAGCGCAGGCATACTGCAACGAGGTAGTGGTCGGATTCAATATTCGCACTGCGGTAAGTGCGGACGTTCGTGATGTCGGAGAAGAATTTACCGTCGATTAGAACATGGTCGATTTGGTTTTCCGTTTCTTGATTAGGTGATCTCCATGTGGCCTTGTGGATATTTTTGCGGGGAAAGAAGGTGCTTCGGACTACCATTCCGCGGGAGGCTGCGAAGTTTATGCATCGTTGGCCGTTGTCATTCGATACGGTGTGCAGACTATCCGGTCCGATGACCGGTCTATACATTTCCTCCCTTCCTACCTGTGCGTTCATGTCAACGATGACGATTTTAACGTCCCGCAGTGGGCATCCATCGTATGTCTGCTCCAGCTGTGCGTAGAACGCTTCTTTCTCGTCGTCGGGTCTCCCTTCGTGTGGGCAGTGCACGTTGATGATGCTATAGTTGAAGAAACGGCCTTTAATCCTCAGCTTGCACATCCTTGCGTTGATTGGCTGCCACCCAATCACGCGTTGGCGCATCTTACCCAGCACTATGAAGCCGGTTCCCAGCTCGTTGGTGGTGCCACAGCTTTGGTAGAAGGTAGCCGCTCGATGCCCGCTTTTCCACACTTTCTGTCCTGTCCAGCAAATCTCCTGCAGCGCCACGACGTCGAAGTTGCGGGGATGTAATTCATCGTAGATCATCCTGTCGCAACCTGCGAAACCTAGCGACTTGCAATTCCATGTTCCAAGCTTCCAATCGTGATCCTGTATTCGTCGCCCAGGTCTTTGCCGATTATATCGAGTCGCATTATCTCTTATATTGTTCGTAATGATTGGTTTTCTAGGCGGCTTATTGGGCCAGCGCAAACCTCCTGTCTCGTCGGAGGGCCGTCGTGTCAGGGCTGTTTAGCGTCCCACCTAACACCAGGACTTGGGCTTGTGCGCTTTGAGCGGCACACGGTCGCTTTGGTGGGGCCTACTTGCGGATACATGCAGCTTTTTATAGAGGTTTAACAGGGCCCACTGTCAAACCCCACCACATCCTAGGCAAGCCCCACAACTCGCAGATAGCCTGGGGAGGGATCGTCAAGCCCTTGGACATAGTCCCTGCTGCCCTTAAAATATACAAATCATGTGTCCGCCCAATTCTCGAATATGGTGGAGTTCTTTTGGAACGGATACCGAGAAAAGACGCTTTGACTCTAGATCGGATTCAGTACTCGTGTATTCGTATTTGCCTCGGGTCTACTAAAACGACTCATACAGGTTCATTGGAAGTGATGGCCGGATTAACACCTCTGGGTATTCGGAGAGACACAGCTAGATTACGGTTTGTCAACAGGAGGTTGGGCTTAGAATCCTGGCTTAGAAGATGTAATCCTCGATACACCTCGATATTTTCGCAACCTATTTCCTGTTTGCAAGATTTCTTCCACTGTAATCATAGCCTTCCAAACCTACCTTGCTTTCTTTTCGACCCAGTAGTGAGGAAAAGCAACTTTCCATCAATCTTCGAATGCAGTCGATCATGAAACAACCTGGAGAGCTGTCCGCAAACGAATTAGTAGTGAGAGAAATAAGGAGATCCTTTGGTGAAGCCCATGTATAAAAGGGCGACCGATGGATCTAAGGGTTCAAATGGAACAGGATACGCAGTTGTGAATAACTTCATGGCGCCCCGTATTTGTGTGAGACTACCGCAAAGCATATCTGTGTACATGGCAGAGCTTCTCGCAATACTGAGTGCAGTGCGTCTCATCAAAAATTCCGCTAGGGGAAAGTACGTTGTGATGACAGACAGCATGAGTGTCTTGAAAGATCTTCAATCGAGAGACATTAATTCATCAACTCCAAAGGCCTGGTTCGAAATTAAGGAAACAGTACACTTAACGGAGTCCGAGGGTTTTGACATAACATTCTTCTGGGTTCCTTCCCACAGTGGCGTTGTCATGAATGAAGAAGCAGACGAACTGGCAAAAGAAGCGTGCATTAGCGGAGCGGAACAACAACATCAGCTGACTCATCTAAATATTAGCTTCCCGGCGAAGCAAAAAGGACTGCGTATATGGCAGGATAACTGGTCCGAAGGAACAAAAGTTCGTTTCTGCAATAGTATTCTGCGCACTGTCTCTCAGCAACCCTGGTTCATGGACGATCCGTTCAATCGAAGACAGGTAGTCATTCTGTGTAAATTTATCAGCAACCACTCCCGCCTCCCGGCTCATCTCACACATAACAGGATTATAGACGACGACACGTGCCCTTGTGGCGAAGCGCGTGGTGATCCAGATCATGTGTTATTCGAGTGTGTCAGATTTGTAAATCAGAGACATAAACTTTGGGCAATTCTAACTAGAAAACATGTAATACCAGATCTGAAAACTATACTTATGGAAAAAGACATTGACATTCTTACTACTTTAACAAATTTTGTAATTGAATGTAATATTGATATGTAGTAGGTTGTAGCTAACACTTGGCAGGCTATGTGTATATAAGTAAAGCCAAATAAAAACCACAAAAAAAAAAATAGATTGCGTAATTTGGTGATGGACGGGGTTGGGATTTAGGTTTGAGCAGGGATTGAATCCTGAAGAGAAAGAGCAAGTCTCTCACTTATCATCTCTGTATACATTAGAGTGGGGGCAGTTGTATGGAAAAACGCAAACTTCGTCCGAACAAGTGAGATCAAGGTTTTTCTGAATCGTTTTGGGAACCCTATCAACTGTGCAAAATATGGGCTCGATTGGTTGCAACCTCGCATGCCGCATCGCAATTTAAATTTACATGGAGATTAGTATGGGAAAACGTACTTTTTTACATTTTTGCTCTAAGCGGCTTCAATTAATCATCAATCACGTGACTCAATACGTTAGCATATAGTCTGGAAGATGCCGAAAGACTTTGCCAAAGAGAGTATATAGCTGGAAGGTCTACAAAAAATGTTATTGCGTTTCGAAAATTGATTGTTCAAACCATATGCAAGAAATCAATTTTTCTACCGGACAACATATGGCTATCGGAGGGCAAAACCCATCTCCCTTCTTGTCGGATTTTTTTCTTTGTGAAATAATTCCGGATAGCTTCCATTAACACTAAAGCCCTATAAGATCAATTATTTTGAAATAACACTCAGTTAAATTATTGGTCTACGTAGTTCGACAGTGCTGGCAGAATAAACTATTTTTTGCATATGGTTTGAACACTCACTGTTCGAAGCGTTATAACTTTTTTCATGGACGTTCCAGCAACGTGCGTTCTTCAGCAAAGTTTTTCGGCATCCTTTAGGTTATACTTTAACGCAATGTGTCACTTGGTTTAGGATGAACTAAAACCTCTAGTAGTAGAAATGCAAAAATATACGTTCTCCCATACTAACTTCCATACAAACTTCAAACGCGATGCGGAAAGCGAGGAAACAACCAATCGGTCCCAAATTCTGCAGAGTTGTTCAGGACCCAGAATGGCTTCGAAAAACCATTGATTTGTAAAAATGACCATGACGCCCCACTCTAGTATACATATACGATATACAGGGTGTTTGTTTCCTGAGTGTGCATATTTTGGGGGCAGCTTGGGGACCCCAAAACATGAAAAAGTGCCCATGGAACATAGGGTCGGAAATCACTGCTAAGTGAGTTATTCAAAATTCTATGTTTTAATTTTTTGTCAACTTTACCAACCTCTATCTCATTAACCATTGATCGTATAATCTCAGTCAGCACACAGAACGAAAGCTTAAAGTCTAAGCTTTTTGAGCTTCGTTGACCTTATGTTGATAAAAGTGGTTTTAAGTACAGTAATTATGCAAACTTTCGAAAAAGTGTCAAAAATAACGTGCTTTTTTCTTATAATTTAGTGGTTTTTTCATCAATACATTCGATATTATGAAAAAATCTTCTACAAAACATTCTTATGCTTCTTTGCTTCCAAAATGTCCTTTGGTGGAACATTGTATGGTTTGTAGTTTACCCGTAATTTTCAATTTAAAATAATTAAGAAAAATCATCGAACAGCAATTTTCATCGCGATGTTTGCTTCAAAATGTTGGTTGGCAACCCTACCTGTTCGGGCGTTCGTTGCTTGCACGTGGTGCGATCGTTTGTAAACACCATGCATGCCACTAATGCCGTGCAGAAGTGAGGTTCAAAAACAATGGATCAGCTGATAGAAAATTGGTTGTTTTTAACCAGGGCGTAAATTGTTTAAAAAAATCGCACGTTTGTGTGATTAACTTTGAAGACATAAGTGTTAAATTTGCAAACTATCCACGCTGTCTGATGTAAGGCTTATCTGTTAGAAGCGGCCATAATTTATTTACAGATAATGCTTTTCATCAGTAATTTACTATCATTTTATTTTGTTTTCGCCCAAATCGGATGATACCTTGATAATAAAATCCGACGCATGTAGGCAAACGATTGACGAATGACTTCGTATTTGACTTGGTTGCTTCTGGTAGGGGTGGAAAATTTTCATTCAGTTGTAGTCGTCCTGCGGTGACGATATGGCATGATTTGTTTATGCGAGTGCTTTACTTTTTTGGAATTATTTTAATTTCAGTGATTCCGGGTCATGGACATTTTAGTGTATTCTTAAACTAAACAAAATGGTATTTATGGAATCTGATTAAGAGTCGTCCGTGGGTACTTTCGGGAGGAGTGATGCATGAGAATTCGACTAATCAATTTATTTTAAAATTTCTATGAATTTGTGGGTTTTTGGGCTCTGGTAAATTTCTGTGAATTCGGTTGTTCTAATGAAACTACAATCCGCTTTTTAGAAATACGATTGAATCTGCTGAGAGTCTTTGTGGGTTTTGGGAATCCGGGTGCATGTGGATAGATTTATAAGGCTCTGGATGGATTCTGGAGAAACCTGCGTGGATTCGTAAAAATCCGGAATCCGTAAGGAATCCCGGAGGATTCTAAGGAATCCCGGAGGATTCTAAGGAATCCCGGAGGATTCTAAGGAATCCCGGAGGATTCTAAGGAATCCCGGAGGATTCTAAGGAATCCCGGAGGATTCTAAGGAATCCCGGAGGATTCTAAGGAATCCCGGAGGATTCTAAGGAATCCCGGAGGATTCTAAGGAATCCCGGAGGATTCTAAGGAATCCCGGAGGATTCTAAGGAATTCCGGAGGATTCTAAGGAATCCCGGAGGATTCTAAGGAATCCCGGAGGATTCTAAGGAATCCCGGAGGATTCTAAGGAATCCCGGAGGATTCTAAGGAATCCCGGAGGATTCTAAGGAATCCCGGAGGATTCTAAGGAATCCCGGAGGATTCTAAGGAATCCCGGAGGATTCTAAGGAATGGAGGATTCTAAGGACGGAGGATTCTAAGGAACTTCTAAGAACCGGAGGATTCTAAGGAATCCCGGAGGATTCCCCGGAGGATTCTAAGGATCGGAGGATTCTAAGGAATCCCGGAGGATTCTAAGGAATCCGGATTCTAAGGAACCCGGAGGATTCTAAGGAATCCCGGAGGATTCTAAGGAATCCCGGAGGATTCTAAGGAACCCGGAGGATTCTAAGGAATCCCGGAGGATTCTAAGGATCTAAGGAATCCCGGAGGATTCTAAGGAATCCCGGAGGATTCTAAGGAACCTGGAGGATTCTAAGGAATCCCGGAGGATTCTAAGGAATCCCGGAGGATTCTAAGGAATCCCGGAGGATTCTAAGGAATCCCGGAGGATTCTAAGGAATCCCGGAGGATTCTAAGGAACCGGAGGATTCTAAGGAATCCCGGAGGATTCTAAGGAAGATCTGAGGATTCTAAGGAATCCCGGAGGATTCTAAGGAATCCCGGAGGATTCTAAGGAATCCCGGAGGATTCTAAGGAATCCCGGAGGATTCTAAGGAATCCCGGAGGATTCTAAGGAATCGGAGGATTCTAGGAATCCCGGAGGATTCTAAGGAATCCCGGAGGATTCTAAGGAATCCCGGAGGATTCTAAGGAATCCCGGAGGATTCTAAGGAACCCGGAGGATTCTAAGGAATCCCGGAGGATCCTAAGGAATCCCGGAGGATTCTAAGGAATCCCGGAGGATTCTAAGGAATCCCGGAGGATTCTAAGGAATCCCGGAGGATTCTAAGGAATCCCGGAGGATTCTAAGGAATCCCGGAGGTTTCTAAGGAATCCCGGAGGATTCTAAGAATCGGAGGATTCTAAGGAATCCCGGAGGATTCTAAGGAATCCCGGAGGATTCTAAGGAATCCCGGAGGATTCTAAGGAATCGGAGGATTCTAAGGAATCCCGGAGGATTCTAAGGAACCCGGAGGATTCTAAGGAATCCCGGAGGATTCTAAGGAATCCCGGAGGATTCTAAGGAATCGGAGGATTCTAAGATCCGGAGGATTCCAGGAATCCCGGAGGATTCTAAGGAACCCGGAGGATTCTGAAGGAATCCCGGAGGATTCTAAGGAATCCTGGAGGATTCTAAGGAATCCCGGAGGATTCATGAATCCCGGAGGATTCTAAGGAATCCTGGAGGATTCTAAGGAATCCCGGAGGACAAGAACTCCTGGAGGATTCTAAGGAATCCCGGAGGATTCTAAGGAATCCCGGAGGATTCTAGAATCCCGGAGTTCTAAGGAATCCCGGAGGATTCTAAGGAATCCCGGAGGATTCTAAGGAATCCCGGAGGATTCTAAGGAATCCTGAGGATTCTAAGGAATCCCGGAGGATTCTAAGGAATCGGAGGATTCTAAGGAATCCCGGAGGATTCTAAGGAATCCGGAGGATTCTAAGGAATCCTGAGGATTCTCAGGAACCCGGAGGATTCTAAGGAATCCCGGAGGATTCTAAGGAATCCCGGAGGATTCTAAGGAATCCCGGAGGATTCTAAGGAATCCCGGAGGATTCTAAGGAATCCCGAGGATCTCTAAGGAATCCCGGAGGATTCTAAGGAATCCCGGAGGATTCTAAGGAATCCCGGAGGATTCTAGGAATCCCGGAGGATTCTAAGGAATCCCGGAGGATTCTAAGGAATCCCGGAGGATTCTCATGAATCCCGGAGGATCTGAAGGAACCTGGATTCTGAACCTGAGGATTCTGAAGGGAATCCCGGAGGATTCTAAGGAACCCGGAGGATTCTGAATCCCGGAGATCTTCTAAGGAACCCGGAGGATTCTAGGAATCCCGGAGGATTCTAGGAATCCTGAGATTCCTGAACCGGAGGATTCTGAACCCGGAGGATTCTTAGGAATCCCGGAGGCTTAGGAATCCCGGAGGATTCCTGAATCCCGAGGATTCTTAGGAATCCCGGAGGATTCTTAGGAATCCCGGAGGATTCTTAGAATCCCGGAGGATTCTTAGGAATCCCGGAGGATCTTAGATCCTGAATCCCGGAGGATTCTAGAATCCTGAGGATTCCAGAATCCCGGAGGATTCTTAGGAATCCCGGAGGATTCTTAGATCCCGGAGGATTCTTAGGAATCCCGGAGGACTTAGGAATCCTGGAGGTTCTGAAGAAGGAATCCCGGAGGATTCTTAGGAATCCCGGAGGAAAATCCGAAGAAAGAATCCTCCGGGATTCCTAAGAATCCTCCGGGATTCCTAAGAATCCTCCGGGATTCCTAAGAATCCTCCGGGATTCCTAAGAATCCTTCGGGATTCCTAAGAATCCTTCGGGATTCCTAAGAATCCTTCGGGATTCCTAAGAATCCTTCGGGATTCCTAAGAATCCTTCGGGATTCCTAAGAATCCTTCGGGATTCCTAAGAATCCTTCGGGATTCCTAAGAATCCTCCGGGATTCCTAAGAATCCTCCGGGATTCCTAAGAATCCTCCGGGATTCCTAAGAATCCTCCGGGATTCCTAAGAATCCTCCGGGATTCCTAAGAATCCTCCGGGATTCCTAAGAATCCTCCGGGATTCCTAAGAATCCTCCGGGATTCCTAAGAATCCTCCGGGATTCCTAAGAATCCTCCGGGATTCCTAAGAATCCTCCGGGATTCCTAAGAATCCTCCGGGATTCCTAAGAATCCTTAGAATCCTCCGGGATTCCTAAGAATCCTCCGGGATTCCTAAGAATCCTCCGGGATTCCTAAGAATCCTCCGGGATTCCTAAGAATCCTCCGGGATTCCTAAGAATCCTCCGGGATTCCTAAGAATCCTCCGGGATTCCTAAGAATCCTCCGGGATTCCTAAGAATCCTCCGGGATTCCTAAGAATCCTCCGGGATTCCTAAGAATCCTCCGGGATTCCTAAGAATCCTCCGGGATTCCTAAGAATCCTCCGGGATTCCCAAGAATCCTCCGGGATTCCTAAGAATCCTCCGGGATTCCTAAGAATCCTCCGGGATTCCTAAGAATCCTCCGGGATTCCTAAGAATCCTCCGGGATTCCTAAGAATCCTCCGGGATTCCTAAGAATCCTCCGGGATTCCTAAGAATCCTCCGGGATTCCTAAGAATCCTCCGGGATTCCTAAGAATCCTCCGGGATTCCTAAGAATCCTCCGGGATTCCTAAGAATCCTCCGGGATTCCTAAGAATCCTCCGGGATTCCTAAGAATCCTCCGGGATTCCTTAGAATCCTCCGGGATTCCTTAGAATCCTCCGGGATTCCTTAGAATCCTCCGGGATTCCTTAGAATCCTCCGGGATTCCTTAGAATCCTCCGGGATTCCTTAGAATCCTCCGGGATTCCTTAGAATCCTCCGGGATTCCTTAGAATCCTCCGGGATTCCTTAGAATCCTCCGGGATTCCTTAGAATCCTCCGGGATTCCTTAGAATCCTCCGGGATTCCTTAGAATCCTCCGGGATTCCTTAGAATCCTCCGGGATTCCTTAGAATCCTCCGGGATTCCTTAGAATCCTCCGGGATTCCTTAGAATCCTCCGGGATTCCTTAGAATCCTCCGGGATTCCTTAGAATCCTCCGGGATTCCTTAGAATCCTCCGGGATTCCTTAGAATCCTCCGGGATTCCTTAGAATCCTCCGATTCCTTAGAATCCTCCGGGATTCCTTAGAATCCTCCGGGATTCCTTAGAATCCTCCGGGATTCCTTAGAATCCTCCGGGATTCCTTAGAATCCTCCGGGATTCCTTAGAATCCTCCGGGATTCCTTAGAATCCTCCGGGATTCCTTAGAATCCTCCGGGATTCCTTAGAATCCTCCGGGATTCCTTAGAATCCTCCGGGATTCCTTAGAATCCTCCGGGATTCCTTAGAATCCTCCGGGATTCCTTAGAATCCTCCGGGATTCCTTAGAATCCTCCGGGATTCCTTAGAATCCTCCGGGATTCCTTAGAATCCTCCGATTCCTTAGAATCCTCCGGGATTCCTTAGAATCCTCCGGGATTCCTTAGAATCCTCCGATTCCTTAGAATCCTCCGGGATTCCTTAGAATCCTCCGGGATTCCTTAGAATCCTCCGGGATTCCTTAGAATCCTCCGGGATTCCTTAGAATCCTCCGGGATTCCTTAGAATCCTCCGGGATTCCTTAGAATCCTCCGATTCCTTAGAATCCTCCGGGATTCCTTAGAATCCTCCGGGATTCCTTAGAATCCTCCGGGATTCCTTAGAATCCTCCGGGATTCCTTAGAATCCTCCGGGATTCCTTAGAATCCTCCGGGATTCCTTAGAATCCTCCGGGATTCCTTAGAATCCTCCGGGATTCCTTAGAATCCTCCGGGATTCCTTAGAATCCTCCGGGATTCCTTAGAATCCTCCGGGATTCCTTAGAATCCTCCGGGATTCCTTAGAATCCTCCGGGATTCCTTAGAATCCTCCGGGATTCCTTAGAATCCTCCGATTCCTTAGAATCCTCCGGGATTCCTTAGAATCCTCCGGGATTCCTTAGAATCCTCCGGGATTCCTTAGAATCCTCCGGGATTCCTTAGAATCCTCCGGGATTCCTTAGAATCCTCCGGGATTCCTTAGAATCCTCCGGGATTCCTTAGAATCCTCCGGGATTCCTTAGAATCCTCCGGGATTCCTTAGAATCCTCCGGGATTCCTTAGAATCCTCCGGGATTCCTTAGAATCCTCCGGGATTCCTTAGAATCCTCCGAGATTCCTTAGCATCCTCCGGGATTCCTTAGAATCCTCCGGGATTCCTTAGAATCCTCCGGGATTCCTTAGATTCCTCCGTGATTCCTTAGAATCCTCCGGGATTCCTTAGAATCCTCCGGGATTCCTTAGAATCCTCCGGGATTCCTTAGAATCCTCCGGGATTCCTTAGAATCCTCCGGGATTCCTTAGAATCCTCCGGGATTCCTTAGAATCCTCCGGGATTCCTTAGAATCCTCCGGGATTCCTTACGGATTCCGGATTTTTACGAATCCACGCAGGTTTCTCCAGAATCCATCCAGAGCCTTATAAATCTATCCACATGCACCCGGATTCCCAAAACCCACAAAGACTCTCAGCAGATTCAATCGTATTTCTAAAAAGCGGATTGTAGTTTCATTAGAACAACCGAATTCACAGAAATTTACCAGAGCCCAAAAAACCCCACAAATTCATAGAAATTTTAAAAATAAATTGATTAGTCGAATTCTCATGCATCACTCCTCCCGAAAGTACCCACGGACGACTCTTAATCGGATTCCCATAAATACCATTTTGTTTAGTTTAAGAATACACTAAAATGTCCATGACCCGGAATCACTGAAATTAAAATAATTCCAAAAAGTAAAGCACTCGCATAAACAAATCATGCCATATCGTCACCGCAGGACGACTACAACTGAATGAAAATTTTCCACTCCCTACCAGAAGCAACCAAGTCAAATACGAAGTCATTCGTCAATCGTTTGCCTACATGCGTCGGATTTTATTATCAAGGTATCATCCGATTTGGGCGAAAACAAAATAAAATGATAGTAAATTACTGATGAAAAGCATTATCTGTAAATAAATTATGGCCGCTTCTAACAGATAAGCCTTACATCAGACAGCGTGGATAGTTTGCAAATTTAACACTTATGTTTTCAAAGTTAATCACACAAACGTGCGATTTTTTAAACAATTTACGCCCTGGTTAAAAACAACCAATTTTTCTATCAGCTGATCCATTGTTTTTGAACCTCACTTCTGCACGGCATTAGTGGCATGCATGGTGTTTACAAACGATCGCACCACGTGCAAGCAACGAACGCCCGAACAGGTAGGGTTGCCAACCAACATTTTGAAGCAAACATCGCGATGAAAATTGCTGTTCGATGATTTTTCTTAATTATTTTAAATTGAAAATTACGGGTAAACTACAAACCATACAATGTTCCACCAAAGGACATTTTGGAAGCAAAGAAGCATAAGAATGTTTTGTAGAAGAAATTTTTCATAATATCGAATGTATTGATGAAAACCACTAAATTATAAGAAAAAGCACGTTATTTTGACACTTTTCGAAAGTTTGCATAATTACTGTACTTAAAACCACTTTTATCAACATAAGGTCAACGAAGCTCAAAAAGCTTAGACTTTAAGCTTTCGTTCTGTGTGCTGACTGAGATTATACGATCAATGGTTAATGAGATAGAGGTTGGTAAAGTTGACCAAAAATTAAAACATAGAATTTTGAATAACTCACTTAGCAGTGATTTCCGACCCTATGTTCCATGGGCACTTTTTCATGTTTTGGGGTCCCCAAGCTGCCCCCAAAATATGCACACTCAGGAAACAAACACCCTGTATAGCATACCGCGAGAAACTTTTTTCGCAAGCTGTCATGATAGAAAACTGATTCGGGATGCTATACCCCATGATAAATTTCTTTTAGAAAGCTCCATATGCGGGAAGCGCTGGCTCTGATGGTGCATTACAACTTGTTCTACACGTCTGTGCAGTAACCAACACGAAAGAAGCAAAAACAAAGCGAGAATCGCCAGTTTTCTGTGGGGGCTGCCTATCCGATTCTGTTTTTTTCGCACTTGTATACAAGTTTAATAAATTTGTTATCATGGCTTGTTATGATTCGGAACAGTTTTTGCCTCTCTTTTATCGTTGTTCGTTATCTATTGAGAGCGATTTCTGCAAACCTTGGGTTTGAGGTATTTCAGCTGCTCATCCGGGTATTTGACGTCATGTCTGGTCATGATTGCTATCGACCAGGTTAATTCTATAGAGATGTGCGTTTAGTGAATAGTGATTGTACATAAGCCTCGACATCGTGCGAATGAGGCCTCGGCTTAAGTCCTCACCTATGAACCACGCCCGCGCAGAAACTTTATGGCCAATGCTATTGAAAAGCAAACAATGGGAGAAGCGGAATGGTGAGTTGACATTTGGGAAGGAGCGACCTACACAGCTCTGGTCCTCACAAGTTCCAATCTCACGCTTCCACGGGTCTTCCGATGACAATCGACCGCCAGCTAAGGGTTTTGTACTTAGGTGGTAGTGCAGCCTGGGCACTGTTGTCCTTCTGACATCAGATAGAGTGAGTGGGTGCGACTAAAGGGACCATCGTCCCTAACCCCTAATCCCAAGGCGTTAAGCGACCCTTGCCGAGGGGATGCATGGCCAGGGGGTGAAATAATGAGCTAGGCCTTTAACGTAGCCTGTGGGGTACCTGGGCACCCTCCACAGTAATTGTCCCTTACCGCGTCATGCTGAGCTGTGGCGTGGTGGACCGCTTTTCCCGAGCAACTCGTGGAACCAAAATGGAAAAACAAGTCAATTCTTCAATTAGTGGTAGTAGTGTAGGCGACAACCCCTTCGCAAGAGGTAGGTTGTTCAGGTCTCCTCCTAGTAGGCCAGAAGCAATAGTCGGCAGCTCGGTGCGCAGCGCCAGCGTGGGTCACTTAACCTTCTCCTCGGCTACGCCGGTAGAGGTTATGGACGGCCCATGGCTTGTGGGGGCGATGAACCGCAAACGCGATAGGCTTTCGACCTTCGAGGTGGCGACGGAACAGCTGGACGCCATAATCGACTTTGCGTCATCGAAGCATAATATCAGTAAGGACCTCAAAAGTCGATGTTGGACGCCAAGCTGGAGATGGCGGTCGGGACGGCCAAGTGTAAACCCGTGAAATCCGTGGAGTCAAGGTCTACCCAGACTGAGGCCCAAGGATTCGCAGACTCAGGCAAGGTCGAATCGACCGAGACCGTGCCAGCGAAGACGGTGGTGCCAAAGTCTACCCAGACTGAGACTAGTATTCGCGGGAACGTCGGGGGTGACTGCTCCAACGGAGCAGACACAAAAACGGGAGAGACAGCCTCCGGCGGATGAGCTCCCTGGGGGCCGCTCCAAAACGCGGAGGGTTACTACCACGAACAAGGGAAGTGAGGCTGGGAAACTGAACCCCGGCCAGGTACCTCCCAAACCGGGGGAGGAAGGACCTGGAAAGGAAATAGAGGGGGATGACGCCTCCTGGACCCTGGTCAAGAACAAGAGGAAACCGAAGACGGCAAGGGCCGAAAAGAAGGCCCAGGCGAATGAGGGTAGCAAAAAGTCTAAGGTAGGCGCCAATCGCTCCAGGGGCGATGCCCTAGTCATCAAGACGGACGAGGCTAAGTACTCGAACGTCTTGAAGGCGATGAGGAGTGACGTCAAGCTCGGTGAACTCGGCGCCGACGTACGTCGAAAAAGACGTAGCCGGATGGGCGAGATGATCCTCGAGCTGAAGCGGGGCGTCTCGCAAAAAGACGAGAGTTGGGGGAGAAGTTGGCGGAGGAAGTCCTAGGCGAGACGGTCAAGGGGTCAAGGTGAGGGCACTCACGATGGAGGTGAATCTAAGAGTTACCCGAGCAACACACATGTTGTAAATCAGTTGATGGTACTCATATATGACCAAATTTGGTCATATATGAGTTATTGCAACCAAATCAACGTGAATTGTGCTGCTAGGGTAAAGACCTGGACGAGATCACCGAAGTCGAAGAGCTCGTAACGGCACTGCGGCGACAGTGTGAAGTGAAGACGCCCACCGCAGCCGTTCGGCTACGGGAAGGTCCGGCAGGGACGCAGGTAGCATTGGTTCGGCTATCTGCAGCGGACGCCTCCAAGGTAGTCAAGTTAGGGAGCGTCAAGGTTGGATGGTCGGTGTGCCCTGTGAGCATATACGAACAACCCGAAGTTTGCTTCAAGTGCCTGGAACCGGGGCACAAGCAATGGGACTGCAAAGGCCCTGACAGAAGCGATCTCTGCCGACGCTGCGGATTGGAGGGACGTAAGGCACAAGACACAAAAATTCTGCTGTGTTTAAAGGTTCAATATCTGGGAGTTACTCTTGATAGCATATGATACAATCGATCAGGACCAGCTATGGCAGCTAATGCACGAACACGGTTTTCCGGATAAACTGACACGGTTGATCAAAGCGACGATGGATCGGGTGATGTGCGTAGTTCGAGTTTCAGGGGCATTCCCTTCGAAACCCGCAGAGGGTTACGGCAAGGTGATGGTCTTTCGTGTTTGCTATTCAACATCGCTTTGGAAGGTGTAATACGAAGAGTAGGGATTAACACGAGTGGTACAATTTTCAATAAGTCCGTCCAGCTATTTGGTTTCGCCGACGACATAGATATTATGGTACGTAACTTAGAGAAGATGGAGGAAGCCTACATCAGACTGAAGAGGGAAGCTAAGCGGATCGGACTAGTCATCAACACGTCGAAGGCGAAGTACATGATAGGAAGAGGTTCAAGAGAAGACAATGTGAG
Organism: Armigeres subalbatus; assembly: GCF_024139115.2. Lineage (NCBI taxonomy): Eukaryota > Metazoa > Arthropoda > Insecta > Diptera > Culicidae > Armigeres > Armigeres subalbatus. The sequence continues at coordinate 201,083,876 of NC_085141.1, read as the reverse complement.
CCACCCACCGCGAGTTTGCATCGGTGATGACGAAATCGAGGTGGTAGAAGAATTTGTGTACTTGGGCTCACTGGTGACTGCCGAAAATGACACCAGCAGAGAAATTCGGAGACGCATAGTGGCTGGAAATCGTACGTACTTTGACTCCGCAAGACGCTCCGATCGAATAGAGTTCGCAGCCGTACCAAACTGACAATCTACAAAACGCTAATTAGACCGGTAGTCCTCTACGGACACGAGACCTGGACGATGCTCGTGGAGGACCAACGCGCACTTGGAGTTTTCGAAAGGAAAGTGCTGCGTACCATCTATGGTGGGATGCAGATGGCGGACGGTACGTGGAGGAGGCGAATGAACCACGAATTGCATCAGCTGTTGGGAGAACCATCCATCGTTCACACCGCGAAAATCGGACGACTGCGATGGGCCGGGCACGTAGCCAGAATGTCGGACAGTAACCCGATGAAAATGGTTCTCGACAACGATCCGACGGGCACAAGAAGGCGAGGTGCGCAGCGGGCAAGGTGGATCGATCAGGTGGAAGATGACCTCCGTAGACTACGTGGTTGGCGACGTGTAGCCATGGACCGAGCCGAATGGAGAAGACTCTTATATACCGCACAGGCCACTTCGGCCTTAGTCTGAATAAATAATAATAATACTCTTGATAGCAAACTAAACTGGAAGGCACACTTAGATCAAATATTGAGTAAGGCCACAAACGCCTTATGGATAAGTAAGAAAACCTTTGGTAATAAATGGGGACTTAAGCCAAAAATGATCCACTGGATATATACGGCTATAGTAAGACCCAGAATAACATATGCATCATTAATTTGGTGGCCAAAAACTAAAGCTAAATTCATTCAAAAGAAGTTGGAAAAGCTCCAAAGATTGGCTACAATTTCTGTTACAGGGGCTATACGTAGTACGCCTACTAAAGCACTAGATGCAATGTTGAATCTTCTACCCTTACATTTATTTGTACAACTAGAAGCCGAGAAAAACGCACTAAGATTGACAAGAACAAAAACATTGTTTGATGGAGATCTTAGGGGTCATCTTAGTATTTTGAAAGATTTTAAAATCAATCCTTTAGTCACTCATGAAGACTGGATGGAGAGGAGATATAATTTTGAACGACTCTTTAATGTGACTTTCCCAAGTCGTGCTGAGTGGAAATCTGGGGGGCCCACTGTTCGACCAGGTTCAGTAATCTTTTTTACAAATGGCTCCAAAATGAATGACAGGGTTGGAGCTGGTGTCACAGGCCCTGGAGTTACCATATCAATATCTCTGGGTAGATATCCGACTGTATTTCAGGCAGAAATACAAGCAATTATTGAATGTGCCTCTGTCTGTTTACAGCGTAACTATAGAAATGCAAACATATGTATATTTTGTGACAGTCAAGCTGCGCTAGAAGCATTGAAATCTTATACATGTACTTCTAAACTAGTTTGGGAATGCATTCAATTACTACAACAGGTGGCTAAAAATAGTTCAGTAAGTCTATTTTGGGTACCTGGGCACTGTGGAATTGACGGTAACGAAAAAGCAGATTGTTAAGCAAGATTTGGATCATCAAAACCTTTCCTAGGACCAGAACCATTTTGTGGGCCTCAAAATGTACCCTCAAAATGGAACTAAAAACTGGGAAAAAATGTGATTGATGAAATCTGGAGAAAAAAACAATAACAGCAAGATAATCTAAAAAGTTTATATCTTCTTCTTCTTCTTATTGGCATTACATCCCCACACTGGGACAGAGCCGCCTCGCAGCTTAGTGTTCATTAAGCACTTCCACAGTTATTAACTGCGAGGTTTCTAAGCCAAGTTACCATTTTTGCATTCGTATATCATGAGGCTAACACGATGATACTTTTATGCCCAGTGAAGTCGAGACAATTTCCAATCCGAAAATTGCCTAGACCGGCACCAGGAATCGAACCCAGCCACCCTCAGCATGGTCTTGCTTTGTAGCCGCGCGTCTTACCGCACGGCTAAGGAGTTTATATCACCCAACAAAACTGTTACTCAAAAACTGCTCAGTCTATCTAAAAAAGATTTAAATACCTTCTGCGGTTTAATAACAGGACGAATGCAAAAACGAATGCAAAAATGGTAACTTGGCTTAGAAGCCTCGCAGTTAATAACTGTGGAAGTGCTTAATGAACACTAAGCTGCGAGGCGGCTCTGTCCCAGTGTGGGGATGTCATACCAATAAGAAGAAGAAGAAGAAGATGTATGGATGACTTCTCGCTTAACTTTTCAAAAGGTCCTAAGTAACATTTTTTTCATGATTTAATTTGAGTATTGCAATCAACAGATTAACTTGAAATACGTTGATTGCATAATTCAGATTAAATCATGAGAAAAATGTTACTTAGGACCTTTTGAAAAGTTAAGCGAGACTTCTTCCAGTAAGGCAAAACATTTCATAAGATATGTTATACCTTATTGGGAAAATGCCTACAATCTGCAAGTGGAAGTCACTAAAATTAATAGTGATATGACACACTGACAAGAAACAAACATTAAAACGGGGCCTGCCACAATAGATCAACCAACTGGTCGCAGTGGAAAATGTACCCAACAAGGAAAAAAAAGGCACAATGCTGCACGAACCCTCCCAATTGTTTGATTGTGATTTGCTGGAACAAATCATACAATTGGGAGGGTTCGTGCAGCATTGTGCCTTATGTCCCTCTAATCCGCAGCATCGGCAGAAATTGCTTCTGTCAGGGCTTTTGCAGTCCCATTGCTTGTGCCCCGGTTCCAGGCAATTGAAGCAAACTTCGGGTTGCTCGTATACGCCCACGGGGCATACCGACCATCCCACCTTGACGCTCCCTAACTTGACTATCTTGGAGGCGTCCGCTGCAGATAGCCGAACCAATGCTACCTGCGTCCCTGCCGGACATTTCCGTAGCCGAACGGCTGCGGTGGGCGTCTCCACTCCACACTGTCACCGCAGTGCCGTGACGAGCTCTTCGACTTCGGTGATCTCGTCCAGGTCTTTAACCCTTAGACTCACCTCCGTCGTGAGTGCCCTCACCTTGACCGTCTCGCCTAGGACTTCCTCCGCCAACTTCTTGTAGGCGGCGCCCTTTTGCGAGACGCCCCGCTTCAGCTCGAGGATCATCTCGCCCATCTGGCTACGTCTTATTCGACGTACGTCGGCGCCGAGTTCACCGAGCTTGACGTCACTCCTCATCGCCTTCAAGACGTCCGAGTACTTAGCCTCGTCCGCCGTGATGACTAGGGCATCGGCGGACGAGGCTAAGCGATTGGCGCCTACCCTAGACTTCTTGCTACTCTCATTCGCCTGGGCCTTCTTTTCGGCCCTTGACGTCTTCGGTTTCCTCTTGTTCTTGACCAGGGTCCAGGAGGCGTCATCCCCCTCTATTTCCCTGGTATGGTACGGCTGAGAGCTCTTAGCCTGTCGTAACCCCTCACCACCGTCTTTCCTGGGTGGACGGACCTTTCCAGGTCCTTCCTCCCTCGGTTTTTGATGAACCTGGCCGGGGTTCAGCTTCCCAGCCTCACTACCCTTGTTCGGGGTAGTAATCCTCCGCGTTTTGGAGCGGCCCCAGGGAGCTCATCCCCTGGAGACTGACTCCCCCGTTTTTGTGTCTGCTCCGTTGGAGCAGTCACCTCCGACGTACCCGCAAATATTTGAGCCTCAGTCTGGGTAGACTTTGGTACCACCGCTGGCACGCCTTCGGTCGATTCGACCTTGCCCGAGTCCGCGAATCCTTGGGCCTCAGTCTGGGTAGACCTTGACTCCACGGATTTCACGGGTTTACACTTGGCCGTCCCGACCGCCCTCTCCAGCTTGGCGTCCAGCATCGACTTTCGAAGTTTCTGCAAGCTCCTCTTGAGGTCCTTACTGATATTATGCTTCGATGACGCAAAGTCGATGATGGCGTCCAGCTGTTCCGTCGCAACCTAGAAGGCCGAAAGCCCATCGCGTTTGCGGTTTATCGCCTCCACAAGCCATGGGCCGTCAATAACCCCTACCGGCGTTTTTTTAGCCGAGATGAAGCGCTGCGCACTGAGCTGCCGACTATTGCCTCTGGTCTCCTAGGCGGAGACCTTGTAACGATTAATTGAGTCCGGTCCGGTCGGCCTTTGCCTTAAACATTTAAATATACAGCTTACTATTAACGTCATCTGCCAGTCATTCGGGGAAATAAACTGACTGCATGTAGTTCAGCCTAAGAACACTCCAGTTTCTAAAATTACGGCCCACTCACCGATTGATGCTCTCATTTATCGAGTGGGATAGAAACGCGTGGGGACCAAGTGATACGGATCATGACAATGGGACCTTCGTGCCTACCTTCTCATATCGGAGGTATAGAGAGAACTCTTTTGTCCTTTTAGTTAGAACGAGCGAATCAAGGTTAAGGCCAATCCAATTGTCCGGTGGGTAGCAGGCTTCATTCGCATGTGAACGACCTGGTAAACGAGACCGTTTTTAAAACAAAAGTTCCAAAAAACACGTGAGGAAAAGATTGTGAATTTTGACGCTAGTTTCGGATAGTGAAAGGGAAAGATTTGAGTTGCAGGTAGATTTAATCTGTTATTTGTGAATAATTGTAACTAAAACACAGATTTTACCACAAAACCGCGCAGATAGAGCCGAACCCATTCAAAACACAGGCGTTGAGTTTTCTTATCTCGACTGAGATTGTCGAGAGCTAGGTAAGCTTAATGGCAATGTTTCATGTTACAAAAGTCGGTGATTAATGTAAAATGTTGATAGGTTTCAAAACCCTATCATCATAGGGTTTTTTGGTGGAGTGGCTCAGCTGTAAAACCCCGCATCGAGGATCCCTACTCGGACGCCGTTCGTCGCGATCGCAGTGACCTGCATGTGATTGCCACGTGTCCCGAGGTTGCTAAGCGTGAACCTTTGGCTTTCTGAACCGGCGTGAACCGCATCCAAGGTAACGAATAGCCTCCAATCGAACACACCGCTTCCACGCTTATACGAATTCTGCGTCTATCGCACCCAAGCAATCGCCGGTGTCCTTAGCGTCCGCATTCTGCGACGACCGACGGCAAAAGTGTTTCCTACCGGCCAGAAAGGGTACAGCCAGTGTCTCCAACACCACTTTCACGGTGCGATACCGTCCCTACACACGCTGCGGACACGTATTCGTACAACTGGTCGCCATACAAAAGAATTCGGCACGTGTCACGAGCCCCGCCGAGATCGCGAAGGGGTTGTCGCCTACACTACTACCACTAATTGAAGAATTGACTTGGTTTTCCATTTTGGTCCCACGAGTTGCTCTGGAAAAGAGGTCCACCACGCCAGAGCCCAGCGTGACGCGGTAAGGAACAATTACTGTGGAGGGTGCCCAGATACCCCACAGGCTCCGTTAAAGGCCTAGCTTATTATTTCACCCCCTGGCCATGCATCCCCTCGGCACGGGTCGCTTGACGTCTTGGGATTAGGGGTTAGGGACGATGGTCGCGGTCTGACTCGCAGTGGCCATGGGGAGGGGACGTCAAGCCCTTGGACAAAGTCCCTGCATCGCTTTCGGCCTTCGAGGTGGCGACGGAACAGCTGGACGCCATCATCGACTTTGCGTCATCGAAGCATAATATCAGTAAGGAACTCAAGAGGAGCTTGCTGAAACTTCGGAAGTCGAAAGTGAAGTTAGGGAGCGTCAAGGTGGGGTGGTCGGTATGCCCTGTGGGCATATATGAGCAACCCGAAGTTTGCTTCAAGTGCCTGGAACCGGGGCACAAGCAATGGGACTGCAAAGGTCCTGACAGAAGCAAGCTCTGTCGACGCTGTGGATTGGAGGGACATAAGGCACAATGCTGCACGAAACCTTCCAACTGTTTGATCTTTTCCAGCGAAGCTGCGAACAGCAAGCACCCCATGGGGGGTTCCAAGTGCCCGGCGTTTAAGCGTGCTGCAAAATCACAGTGCAGGTAACGCAGCTAAACCTGAACCACTGTGATGCAGCCCAGCAACTGCTGTGTCAGACAGTTGCTGAATGGGGGACGGATATCGTCATCATAGCAGATCCTTACCAGGTACCCGCCAGGAACGGTAATTGGGTCACCGATGGGTCTAAAATGGCGGCGATATGGACAACGGGGAAATACCCAGTCCAAGAGTTGGTGTCTTCGACACACGAGGGCTTCGTCATTGCCAAAATCAACGGGGTCTTCTTCTGCAGCTGCTATGCGCCTCCTCGATGGTCGATCGAGCAGTTCGGTCGAATGCTAGATTGTTTGACGGCTAACTTGATGGGGCGTAGGCCGGTGGTGATAGCGGGGGACTTCAACGCTTGGGCCGTGGAATGGGGAAGCCGATACACGAATCAACGGGGGCAGATCCTGCTGGAATCACTGGCCATGTTGGATGTGGACTTGGCTAATGTCGATACCAAAAGTACCTACAGCAGGAACGGGGCCGAGTCGATTATCGACATTACGTTCTGGAGCCCTGGCCAAACGAGTAGTTCGAACTGGAGGGTAGATGATGGCTACACTCACAGCGACCACCTGGCGGTTCGCTACAGTATCGACTATACGACCAGCATTCAGCGGAGGGAAGAAGGGGCGAGGCCTAGCCCTCGTATGTGGAAGACATCATACTTCGACGACGAGGTGTTTAAGGAAGCGCTCCGCCGCAAGCACAATACTCTCGGTCTGAGCGGCGAGCAGCTGGTAACAGTACTCTCGCGTGCATGCGATGCCACCATGCCTAGGAAAGTCCACCCTAAGAATGGGAGACCACCGGCTTACTGGTGGACTCAAGCAATTGCGAACCTGCGCCGCGCCTGCCTACAGGCAAGGAGGCGGATGCAGCGAGCACGCACAGAAGAGGAGCGTGTTGAACGACGGGTGGCGTTCGTGGCTGCTAGAGCCGCTCTGAAGACTGAGATTAGATCAAGCAAAAAAGCCTGCTTCGAGGGCCTGTGTCAAAGTGCCAACGCGAATCCATGGGGTGACGCCTATAGGGTCGTAATGGCCAAGACACGTGGGGCGATGGCCCCCACTGAACGTTCTCCAGAGATGCAGGAGAGGATCATCGCGGGGCTCTTCCCACGTCATGACCCAAGTCCCTGGCCTCACTTTGTGGAGCTGCCAGGGGCTAGGGTGGCGAAGAGGGAAGACTAGCCGTGGTGGAACTTGCGGGTCCCTAAGTGTAGGTAAGGCGCCAGGACCGGATGGTATTCGGAACCTGACCATCAAAGCGGCCATTGCTGAGGCTCCCGAGATGTTCAGATCTGCCATGCAGAGATGCCTGGACGAGGGAGTCTTCCCTGAAGCATAAAAAGGCAGAGCTTGGTACTATTGCCAAAGGCGAAAACCACCGGAGGATCCGTCGGCATATAGACCAATATGCCTGCTTGATACGGCGGGGAAGGTGCTCGAGAAGATCATACTCAACAGGTTGTTGATACGCACGGAGGGTGCGGATGGTCTATCGAGTAACCAGTTTGACTTCCGAAAGGGGTTCCGCAAGGTTCCATACTGGGTCCGGTGTTATGGAACGTCATGTACGACGGTGTCTTGAAGTTGAAGTTCCCGGTGGGCGTAGTAATCGTCGGCTTCGCTGACGATATTACGCTGGAGGTCTACGGCGAATCGATCGAAGAGGTGGAGTTGACTGCAGCCCACTCGATCGCAATTGTGGAGGAGTGGATGAGTTCCAGGAAGTTAGAACTGGCTCACCACAAGACTGAGGTGGTTGTTGTTAACAACCGAAAGTCGGAGCATCAAGCGGTGATAAGGGCAGGCAACTGCACGGTCACCTCTGAACGCTCCATCAAACTCTTGGGGTAATGATCGACGATAAGCTCACCTTTGGTAGCCACGTCAATTACGCCTGCAAGCGTGCCTCCACAGCTATAGTGGCATTGTTCCGGATGATGTCCAATAGCTCTGCGGTTTATGCCAGCAAGCGCAAGCTTCTTGCTAGCGTTGCTCTGTCCATACTGAGGTATGGGGGGCCAGCTTGGGCACGGCCCTGCGTATTAACTGCTACAGAATGAAGTTAGAAAATACGTATAGGCTCATGTGCCTAAGAGTTGCGAGCGCCTACCGTACCGTGTCGCACGATGCACTTTGCGTCATCACCGGTATGATGTCTATTGACATCGTTATCGGTGAAGACATAGATTGCTCCGAAATGCGCGGCACGAGAGGCATCCGTAGGACTGTCAGGTTGGCCTCAATGGTCAAATGGCAACGTGCGTGGGACAGTTCCTCTAAGGGTAGATGGACACATAGGTTGATACCGGAGATAGGTACGTGGGTCAAGAGGCGCCATGGGGAAATCACTTTCCACCTGACCCAGGTCCTTACAGGCCATGGTTGCTTCAGACAGTACCTACACCGGTTCGGACACTCGACCTCGCCCGAGTGTCCGGTGTGCGTAGGTTTAGAGGAAACGGCGGAACACGTGTTGTTCGTGTGCCCGCGTTTTCGCACAATGCGTGACCACATGCTTGCCACATGTGGTCTGGACACTACCCCGGACAACCTAGTCCGGAGGATGTGTAAAGATGCAGTTGGAACGCCGTTTTATCGGCTATCGTCCAAATCGTCTCGGAGCTACACAGAAGGTGGCGCGTGGACGCGAGGAATGGCTAGTTCAGGCGCAAATAAGAGGTGGTCCAAGGGTTCGGAGTCGGCTTCATGGGTCATACCGGAGCCCTGTGGTCGAACACGATCCTTTTATCGAACAAGTAGCCGCGTGAAGAACAACATGGTATCGTCGCTTTCGCGGCGTCGGTCAACCGGGCGGGTTCCGAGCCCGAGGACGGAAAGGGGTCCTCGTCCCTCTGTGTGCTGGCGAATAGGCCCTATCGCAGAGAGGTCAATTTGGGGTGCACGCGGCATCATCATTCTTGATACCAGTCGTGCAGAGGGAAGCAGGCGCGAAGTCGACCCTTCCCACCTTCCGAGGACATAGGGCGTGGTAAGGCCACCTGAAAAGCCGGCAATGCGCTGGCACGATACCATGGTGTTCTTCTAAAAGAGCGAGTCACGATGTTCGATGCTGCAAGGACACGCAGCTAACCTCGAGGGTGCTTTATGCACTGGCCCCCCTTTGAAGCATTACTTTCTGGTTGTACCGAAGGGACGATGGGCTTGGCGGCAATGGAAACGGTTTAGCGGGTCAGGGATGCAGTCCTGCTTCCCTCGTTGGAGGTGACCCCTAACCCCGCACTTCCTGGACAACCCAGGGTGTCTGTTGAGCAGATTCCCCCTCCATTGCTTAGGAAGAAAAAAAACACATACAGATATCACCTCAGTTCGTCGAGCTGAGTTGATCGGTATATAACACTATGGGTCTCCGGGCCTTCTATCAAAAGTTCTTTTTTGAAGCAATCATACAGCCTTTCGGTACAACTTTGTTGTACGAGAAAGGCAAAAACGTATCTGTAAACATACTATCAAGTGTATTGTGGATATTAACTCATCTTATACTAGTGACTCACTGGTGGTATTCGTACCATGAGGTACAACGTAAAAAACTATGGTACAATATGTACTAGGGTACATCGAGTTTACTGTCCTTGTACCACAAGTTTGTCCTTAGGGTCTGTCTCATTTGGAGAATTAAACTTAAAAGTGACAGTTCGAAAATTAGCAAATAACCCGGTTATAAGAATGGCTGGTGCTACCCAGCAATTCAAATAAGACATCGATGCAAAATGATTTTATATCTGTCAAAAGTAATCTTGCTTTGCCAGCATGGTTATTCGATAATTATTGAAATGTCTTTTTTAAGTTTATTTTCAGTTTAATTCTCCAAATGAGACAGACCCTTAGTATCACGGCATCCTTTTCATTAATATACACTTAACCAGGGTTTTGTTGTTCGGTAACTATTTTTACAGATCTAGCTCAGTAAATTTTGATTTTACTGAGATATCAGTGTACCAAATGCAAAATTGATATTTTCTACCGATAACTCAGTTATTTGAAATAAAAGTACCGAGGACCGCAAATAAAACTACAGATTTTTTCGGCAATTTTTTTTTTTCGGCTGTACGGTAAAAAAATACTAAAAAATAAAATCATACCGAACACCCCGTCAAATATGCTTGCAAAATTACCGAATGCAACTGCTAACAACTGCAACTCGATGACAAACCTAGTCGCCATTTGCATTTTCCAATGGGACACGGTATAGTTCAAATGTGATTTTGCTTGAGGTTACACATTTTTAATTTTTTCGAAAAAAATAATCTATGGACATTGTGGAAGGATGGAATAATAATATACATATCTCGGGTACTTATTCAAAAGGACGTATGTGATTTTGAAAACAAAGATTCAAACGTCGATTCGTCCAATCTGATGGCACTCCCACGCAAACCAACACCACCAACAGGTAGCCGAAGGCTTCCCCTACCTGTCTATGGTGATGGTTTGCGTGGGAGTACTATCAAATTGGACAAATCGACGTTTGAATCTTTGTTTACAAAATAACATACGTCCTTTTGAATAAGTACCCGAGATATAATAATAATAAATATACATATAAAGTAATGTTTTCCGGCATTTTGTGAGATACAGCACATCTAAAATTCTTAAATATTGCACAGAAATAAAAGATGGCAATTTCCCATTTGGCTTACTATAACCACCGATAACTGTAGTGGATGTGAAAGGAAAATGAAATTGTAATTTAATGTTTGCGTTGTTTTCACCAAGACGCTTATATTTAAACAACTATTTATTATATTCTGTGCAATTCTTATTTTCCTTTCGTAATATTATTTTCTTTTTTCAATTTTAAAACCCAAAAAAAACATCTCTTTACCGATCGATCAGTAATACAAATAACGTTTTACCGATGATATTGTTAAACTTTTATCGACGTCCTGTTATTTAACTGCCATTCACGGTATTGAATTTACTGAACACGTCGTCAATTTGTTACCGAACAAACTGCATTTTTTGACAGTTCAAATTAAATTATGTTTACCGAGTATTCGGTAATCCATAAAATTGCCGGGCTCATTACCGAACGTTCAGCTGTTTGAAAACCCGGTAAAATTTTATTGACCCCAGTAATCTGAGTTTACTATGTAGGTTATTTATACTACGAGATGGATTACATGATATTAAGTAACGAAGTCAAAGTTCACACATCTAATTTTTATTGGTAATAGTAATGTAATGAAAATTATTTTCTATATCAAGATAGTCCATATCGTGTCGTGAATCTCGTAGTCTGAATATATATGAATATTATAGATTAAAAAATGTTAAAATAAATTTTATTGTTTTTGTACTGTAAACCAATAAATAAAAAGTAACGATAACATTGGAAGAACGTTCTTTTCTATTGTTTCACCCATAAAAATAGTCCCATTAAAAAACAGTAACATCTATTGTTTTACTCTTAATTTAGTATGGAAATTTTTCGAAAATTTTATTGTAAAGATACATAACAACCCCCATTTTTTATTTTAAGAGCCCCATTTACAATTGATTTAATCGTGGAAAACCATAAACTCGAATGTACTTTTGTAGTAAAAATTACATTACATTTGACGGTAATACTAATGTATTGAATGGTGATGTTAAAGTAAAATTTATAATATTTTTATGATATTTTTTATCAGGGATACCAATACTTTTACACAAAAAGCTGCTGGCTGCATCTGACAGTTCGTGACTTATTGCAGCAGATGAAGTTACATTTTTTCCTCTTTGCAATAGAAATACTAGAATAAGAGATCGTCGAAGACGTCATCTTGTTTCCAATCAAACCGTCAAAAGGAGTTCCAATAGACTAACGCAAAATGAACTCCCCCAAGAAATTATGACGTTTGAGCGGGTCGCATAATGAACGCAAAATGAGCTTTTGTTCGAGTGGACGACTCGATCAAATGTCAAAATCCATCGGGTGAGTGAATTCGATGAACCCCTGCATAAGTCTATTCGACTTGTTTACATTTGCTGCGACTTGTTTAAATTTGGGTTGACCAACTACCAGGAGAGCTATTTAAACAAGGTGGTGAGGCACTGGCTAGAGCGCTGCACTGGGTCATTACAAAGATTTGGGAGGAGGAAGTTTTGCCGCAGAAGTGGATGGAAGGTGTCGTGTGTCCCATCTACAAAAAGGGCGATAAGCTGGATTGTAGCAACTACCGCGCAATCACATTGCTGAACGCCGCCTACAAGGTGTTGGAATATCAGGTAGTGTGCGACGCTTCGCTGTAGATCGAAGATGGATAGGAAGCGGGCGCCAGTTGTAGTTGCTCTTGGGTAGATTAAGGAATATTGTTATGGATTTATTGTATATATCTATTGCTGAATGAAGAGAACTGCAGCTGCTGGCAGAAGTATTAGTCAGTATCCTGCCGTGGAGAGAGAGGGAACTCTAGTTTGTTATTCTTGGTGAGGGGGTTCCCTTCTCCGGTCAACACAAGGTACTCTCCCAAATTTTATGCCGTCGACTAGCACCAATTGCAAGGGAGTTCGTGGGGCAATACCAGGCGGGTTTTATGGTCGAACGCTCCACCACGGACCAGGTGTTCGCCATTCGCCAAGTACTGCAGAAGTGCCGCGAATACAACGTGCCCACACATCATCTATTCGTGTGGGGACCAGCTATGGTAGCTTATGCACGAACACGGATTTCCGGATAAACTGACACGGTTGATCAAAGCGACGATGGATCGGGTGATGTGCGTAGTTCGAGTTTCAGGGGCATTCTCGAGTCCCTTCGAAACCCGCAGAGGGTTACGGCAAGGTGATGGTCTTTCGTGGCTGCTATTCAACATCGCTTTGGAAGGGGTAATACGAAGAGCAGGGATTAACACGAGTGGTACAATTTTTAATAAGTCCGTCAAGCTATTTGGCTTCGCCAACGACATAGATATTATGGCACGTAACTTTGAGAAGATGGAAGAAGCCTACATCAGACTGAAGAGGGAAGCCAAGCGGATCGGACTAGTCATCAACACGTCGAAGACGAAGTACACGATAGGAAGAGGTTCAAGAGAAGACAATGTAAGCCACCCACCGCGAGTTGGCATCGGTGGTGACGAAATCGAGGTGGTAGAAGAATTTGTGTACTTGGGCTCACTGGTGACTGCCGAAAATGATACCAGCAGAGAAATTCGGAGACGTATAGTGGCTGGAAATCGTACATACTTTGGACTCCGCAAGACGCTCCGATCGAATAGAGTTCGCCGCCGTACCAAACTGACAATCTACAAAACGCTCATTAGACCGGTAGTCCTCTACGGACACGAGACCTGGACGATGCTCGTGGAGGACCAACGCGCACTCGGAGTTTTCGAATGGAAAGTGCTGTGTACCATCTATGGTGGGGTGCAGATGGCGGACGGTAGGAGAACCATCCATCGTTCACACCGCGAAAATCGGACGACTGCGGTGGGCCGGGCACGTAGCCAGAATGTCGGACAATAACCCGGTGAAAATGGTTCTCGACAACGATCCGACGGGCACAAGAAGGCGAGGTGCGCAGCGGGGAAGGTGGATCGATTAGGTGGAAGATGACTTGCGGACCCTCCGTAGACTGCGTGGCTATCGACGTGTAGCCATGGACCGAGCCGAGTCTGAATAAATAATAAAAATTACATTTGCTGCCAGTATAGACCTGTGCAGGAGTTCATCAAATTCACTCACCTGATGGATTTTGACATTTGAGCGTCGTCCACTCGAACAAAAGTTCATTTTGCGTTCATTATGCGACCCGCTCAAACGTCATAATTTCTTGGGGGAGTTCATTTTGCGTTAGTCTATTAGGTATTTTCACGATTTCATGCATTTTTATGGGGTAGAATACGACATTGGCAGGGTGCGACAGTTGTTGGCACCCTCAACAATATTTGCGTTTCCCAGCAAACGTACACTATTTATGAACATAATTTTGATTCAATCACACAATTTCAAGTCTAAGCTTTCATTTGAATAAGTAGTTTGTATAAAAGTAGCAAGATTTGATGTGTTAATCACCGAAACGAAATTGCACCTACGAAATCCTTGCCATTATTGCATCGCCAAAGAAAGCAGCGCACGAAAAGCAAACTGTTACTTACTTTTTTGGATCGCCTGTTTATCCTCTTTATTGCGTATGACACGACAAATTAAGTACGTAAACTACTTTTTACACTTTATCACCACTTGATTATCCCCACAAAGAGCAAATTTATGCAATATTTTCTCTATGTTCCACTAAATAAAATCTGGACTGTTCGTTTTCTTTGACAGTAGCACACTTCGGAATAGAGCAAGATACCACGCACAATTCTATGTGATTTGATTTTAGCAAAACAACGAACTAAATATCCGGCGTTGGCATTAATTTAAAAAAAAGTGTTATAATACAAATGCTTCAATTCAGATTTTTACGCAGACCATGAATTTTATCAAAAGCGATAGCAACACCGTAGTTTTTTTAACCCACATGTGGCTGACAGGACCGTTTTCCTTTTGCAACTTCAATACTTTCCAAGCTCGTAATAAAATCATAACCATTCCCATTCCTACATAGTGCATTTCAACCATAAATAATTGCTTACTTTTAGGGTATTATCTATTATTCAACTGTGAAACGTAGTGTAAGAATGGGTTTGCTCCAGCGGCTGGATAGGACCAGCCCCATGAAACGGCTGCCATCTGCATATAATGCGATTGAAGCCGAAAACTTGGTGCTAGCTGTCAAGTTGTGGCTTTAAGCACGGAACACAGTGACGCATGCGGCAATATCGCTCGAGGGCAGATTCAATTCGAATTAAAAAAAATAAACAGTTTTTATATTTTAGGCTGTTGTTGAAAGGAAGATGTCAAACGACATGAGCCTAGCGTCAAATAGACTGCACCGTACGGTAAAATGCTTAATAAATGACGAAAACAGAACAATATAAGTTAAGTTATTGAAATTATTTTTTTTACGGTCCAAATCAACCAAATCATTGTATACTCGCGCGAAATGTAACCGGTACAATATGAACTAAGCATTAAACTTCATGAACAGCACTAGCGCCACGCCAACAAATGGTGGCTTCAAGAACTAGTGCTTGTTTCACGGGGTTGGATAGGACAGTGCTGAACATTATTCAAGATATGAAGACTCACGAGGTGGAATATTGCTCTTTTTACAAATGTTTAGCTTACTGTGATAATACTTCTCAGCCCGTTTTCGAACTTCGCACTGTCAAACGCTTTGAGGCGATGATGAAAACAAACTATTTTTATTGTTGACTGTCAGATGCAAGGTCAATCAAAATAAGGTATTTCAAAGTAAATATTATATGGAAAAATAAGATAACCATACTCTGCAGTAACATTGACGCACTGCGAAATTGTATTCGAGATTCGACTGTGATAATCATTTATTCAGGGTAAGTCTAAATAGGATTAAATGTCGCAATATATTGTTAATATACTATACTACCAGAACCGACTAGCTTCGTTTCACCTTAAATTGATTAATTATATATTTTTTACATTATTTAAAAGACAAAGTGGGGCCCTCCTTAGCCGTGCGGTAAGACGCGCGGCTACAAAGCAAGACCATGCTGAGGGTGGCTGGGTTCGATTCCCGGTGCCGGTCTAGGCAATTTTCGGATTGGAAATTGCCTCGACTTCCCTGGGCATAAAAGTATCATCGTGTTAGCCTCATGATATACGAATGCAAAAATGATAACCTGGCTTAGAAACCTCGCAGTTAATTACTGTGGAAGTGCTTAATGAATACTAAGCTGCGAGGCGGCTCTGTCCCAGTGTGGGGATGTAATGCCAATAAGAAGAAGAAGAAGATTTAAAAGACAAAATTGATTGGATTCCATGTTTTAGATTAATTTTCGATTAAAGCAGAAATTTGTACTTCATTTGTATTTGAGTCCCTCTTCCAGAAGAGGAGGGGTCTAATACCATCATAAGAATCTTCATTCTTCTTCTTCTTCTTCTTTCTGTTTGGGTGGTGCTTTCTTTTGTGCACCACCCACCTATCTGGACCGGCATCGTAGGCCATATGTCCACCTATTTCTATTTATACTCCAATGGAGTTTACAATCATGCTCTGCTTTATCGGCTGGTATTGTATTTTTTAATTGTCTTACAATTATTGTTTTGTTTTTTTTTATGTCCGTAGACTTTTTCGTTCATTTAAAGTCATATAGACTATCATCTCTTTAATATTTAAAGGGTGTTGAGGGGGTGGGAATCGAACCCATGACCATCTGGTTTAGAGTCAGACGTGTAGACAACTACTCTACGGACCCCCCAAAGAATCTTCATCGTTCCCAAAAACGTCTACATACAAATGTTCATGCCGTTTCCTATGGACTAAACCACGATGACGTCACGAGTCGATTTTCAGTAAGAAGAAAACCTCATCTGAGGGCAAAGTTTACAAAAAATGAGCATCAACGTGAACATCTAGTGAACTAAAAGCATGTTTTTTTTTCTATTCCTAGAAGCACATGAAAATCTCTGCATGTTTGATTCCTATCCATATGAGTTCCTGAGTTACTTATGACTTCTAGAAGCAGAACATTAAAGATATGTAGAATTTCGTAAGAGATTCTGGTCGTTCAAAAAGAATCAAGTAAATGCGCACTCCTGAAAAGTTTTCATAATCAGGGTGGCCAGTGAATATTGGATTGAGAATTCCCGGTTATTTCCCGGTTTTCTTCCGGTATTTTGAAAATTTTCCCGATAGAAATAATATAATTTTTATATTAACGATTGTACTGCGACATTAGAATGCAGAAAAGTGGTTAAAATCTCTCCAAAGGCGTTACAACTGACACATTATCACATGTTCTATGCGAAGATAGCTTTTTTTTCTTTACTTGAGAGACTTTCAGTCTAGGACTGGCTCGTCTCTGAATCTTTGCAGTCAGCACCGGTTAACACAGAAATCATGCAACAAAACAAATGTATGAGTCGAGTTTGACGTGATATGTTTTGAATCGTGCATGAGTTTTGAGATTTTTAGATTTTCGCAACATTGAGACTTTTTTATTTTGGCTAAAATGTTTAAATGAAATACAGATAATGTAATGTGTTTCAAATTTCAAATTGGATTAGAAAATTTTAATCAAGTAATGTAGACATTTTCAAGCAGTAGCAATGCTTATTGTTTGATTATTTCAGTTCAGCTTTTTCAAAAAACGTTTTATCGGTACCCACCAATGTGTCTTCAGAAGCAGTAGCCTTTCAAGACTGAAATCGCTGTACAACTCAAACATATATTAATCTGAAACTTATCCCATATTGCAAAATTTTTAACAGAAATTAGAGAAGCTGTAGCAGTTTTCGTTTATTATGTAACGCCAAATGTAACGCATTTATTTAAATTAGTCGTAGATTTGATATAAAACAAGTGTTTTTGATCGTTAAGTAATCTGGGCTCAATCATTTAGTAGTTTGTCGATGACTCATTCCTGACTGAATTACAAAATGCGTTGTATGGTAGACTTTTAGTGCAAAGATTTTGGCTCTCGGCTCTGCCTAATAGTTTGTTTATTGGATTCCACTAATGGCAGCGATAGTTGCAGTAACTCAAACTAAATGTTTGATATTTGATTGTCATTTAGTATTAGTAACTGCAATTAGCGCACCAACTCCGTTATTAGTGGAATACAAGCAATGAACTTTAAGGCAGAGTTGTAGAAGAACTTTCGCACAAGTAGTCCACCATACAACACATTTTGAAATACAGCCTTGGGAATAAGTTATGAACAAACTACAAAATGATCGTACCTAAATTACTAAATGATCGATAACATCCTTGATGCAGCATATTTTTTTTAAATCTTACCAACAAGGTTCTATTGGTCAAAGTAAAAAACGAGCCTAAGGTCTGACCCTAAACTTCGTATTTTTAAAACACTTATCATGTCACAAATTATCAAAGTGTACAATTGTGAATCAAATTTTCATCAGAATTTTTTTGTGCATTTTGAGGATCTCGAGAACCATTCCATATTTAATTTTTGCTGAATACAGAGATAGCTGCACTATTGTTTTCAAATAGGTATAGGTAGATTTTAAAATATTCCCGGTTCTTATTAAAATTCCCGCATATTTCCCGATATTTTCCCGGTGATTTTCAATTCCCGACTTTTTCCCGGTTCTCCCGGTTTTCCCGGTTCGCTGGTCACCCTGCATAATTCACATCTTTCCAAAATTTACTCCAATGTTATAAGCTTTCTAATGCATTCATCCACCATTGGAAATTCCCACGAACTTTCTGGAGTCGTTATAGACCTCCAAGACTACTGACACGACTCTGTTGACACGACTTTTGAACAACTTTTTGAACTATCGTGGGAGCTTCTAGAAATCCTTCTAAATCCGTTAAAAAACTTACGGGTTAGTTATTTTTGTAGACATCGAGAAACCTCCATTGGGTCTCAAGAATACTTACGAAGTAAGAATTCTTATTCACTCTCTGTGGAGTTAATGGACTTCTAAAAATAATCACGAACGCTGCAATCTTCAAGATAATCAAGATTACAATTCCCACAAGATCACATAAATCCATGCAGCACTTACAGCCCAGAAAAACATTCTAGCCATACAATACTTTAAATATGTTGGTCTGAATACACTCAGGTCGTTTAATATTTACCGATTAAGGCCTTTACCAATATCCCCATGGAAAAATATAAAAAAGGTCTTGTTTGTGAAGAAGTGCCATAACTAGTCTCATATGCTGAGGAGTGCTACACCTACTCAATTTATTTTATCGAATTTTAGACTTTTGCCAAAAGTGAATCGATTGTCTTGGAATTCCAGGATTGTTTTATTTATAAAAAGTTCAGCTACTAGATGTCAGACAAGTACAACAAGCAATGAAACTTTATAAGGAACATCTAATGGAGTTTGGAAACATGTTTGAAGATTCCTTGGCATATTTTTCGTATGAATACTTCCACGAAGACCTTTCAAGCTAGCAAGTTTTTGGAGCGGAGCCTTGAAAAAAAAATCTATTAAACATCCATCAGGGAGCTGCAGGATTAAACTATTGAGCGAGCTCATGAAAATCCACTAGGATTTTTCTTTATGTTTCAGTGAGAAGTAATTTAGAAATTTTTCTGAAGGGAATAATTATTTTCACAAGATATCCTAAAGCATTTTCACGGGAGTAATTTCTGGACAAAATTCTCAAAGATCAACCAGAATATTTCCTGATAAAATTGTTTTATAAACATCAGAAATGTAAAACTGAAACATTTCCATTGACAAAAACATTATCCTCTTCTTGCGTCCGACTATGGTTATGGAGTATCGAGAAAACGTTTTATTGAGACTATCGCCACCTACGTACATGAGGTAGATTGTATGATGCTTTAATCCACTGTCATTCTCTCTACATGACTAGTACCTAAGGACGTGAGGATCGACCAATGACTTTAAAAGCCCATCATCAAATGAAAGTTCACAAAATGTTTTTAAAACATTCCCTACAGAATCTTGTTTGGGGATGATGCCGATGCTGTGGAGTGTTGTCAAAGGTCCACAAAGATAGTATTCGGCGTTTTATTTCAACAAGCCTTTGAATATCTAGTTTTTGGTTGTAGGTTAAACATTATTGATGATTATTTGTGGATCGGTTCTGAACTATGGCACATTTCAGCCATTTGATTCAGTTTAGACTGCATAGACTAGATAATTTTCAAAAAATTGGACGCTGAATTTTCATCAAAAGGTAATATGATATATTGTTGGTTACTAATCAACAATTTAAATTTATGAAGATAGATCGCATTTCTTCCAATATCATAAGCACATTAATATAATTTTATTAAGACTTTCGCGATGGATGTTTAAGTATTTGAACGCTAGATGAGGAAACCGCAAAAAAATCATATACGACTCTGACACAAAACCACTCAATTTATTTGTATCAGGCCGCAACAGTGATCATTTGAACAACATGGATTTGGAACCTGTGTTATTGCTTAGAGATTAATAGAAACAAACTCGATTACCATGGGTACATGGAATGGGCCCGGAGTAAACTTTTAATCTAGAGACTGTCAACGGTCACACAAAAAAAGCTTTAAAGCTTGATAGTGAAAGTGGTTGTCGACTGTAACTGCCTCTGAGTATTGTTTTGTTTATCGGCTATGTAGTCTGATTACCAACTAAAACGCTATATTAATTCTGAACCGAAGTTTCGGTACTTTTATTGTCCTATTTCAATGGATTAAAATGGTTCAGCGTTTCATTGTCATAAGTGTTTAGCATATTGCTCGAAATTTAAAAAAATCACTATACACTTTCCACTTTGGGTTTTGTGATTTTTTCCCTGACCTCAATCGAAATTCCCTGACTTTCCCTGACATTCCAGGTCCAAATTGGAATTCCCTGACTTTCCAGGTTTTTTCAGGTAGTCGACACCCTGCGGACAAAAGGCATATAAGTTCCCTTCTCCAAAATGGCCAACATTATTCAAATAGGTTGAAAATGGTAAAAGTTATGAAAATGTCAATATCTGGGTACACGGGTACCCTATCTGCCATTCACGTCTGTTTTTTGTTGGCCGCATAAGGCTTTGGTCCGATTCGCGAATTAGAATAAAATTAAACTCAAAAGTGACAGTTCGGAAATTATGAAATTCCCCGCTCATAAGAATGGCTGGTGCCACCCAGCAAGATCAACAAAACATCTATCAAAAATGATTCAATATCTGTCAAAAGTAATCTTGCTCTGCGAGCAGGGTTATTTGAAAATTTTCAAACTGTCACTTTTAAGTTTAATTCGATTTTAATTCACGAATCGGACCAAAGCCTAAGGGTCAAATTTGTTTTACAATGTGTTTAAATGCTTTTGCCTATCTGTCCACATGACATAAAATTGATGCCAAGGCTAAACATTCCTGTTTTGTTTTAAGCCACTTTTGATAATACAGTTTGTTCCAAAATTGAGTGAAGCGAGATAAGCGTGCGGTCGATTAATATGAATGAATTTTACTACTGGAGGATATAGACTTATGCAACGGTTCATCGAATTCACTCACCCGACGGATTTTGACATTTGAGCGGGTCGTCTTCTCGAACAAAAGTTCATTTTGCGTTCATTATGCGACCCGCTCAAACGTCATAATTTCTTGGGGGAGTTCATTTTGCGTTAGTCTATAGACCTGTGCAGGAGTTCATGAAATTCACTCACCCGATGGATTTTGACATTTGAGCGGGTCGTCTTCTCGACCAAAAGTTCATTTTGCGTTCATTATGCGATCCGCTCAAACGTCATAATTTCTTAGGGGAGTTCATTTTGCGTTAGTCTATAGACCTGTGCAGGAGTTCATCTAATTCACTCACCTGATGGATTTTGACATTTGAGCGGGTCGTCTTCTCGAACAAAAGTTCATTTTGCGTTCATTATGCGACCCGCTCAAACGTCATAATTTCTTAAGGGGGGTTCATTTTGCGTTAGTCTATAGACGAATCCAAGTAAAAATAAGAAGAAGACACACGATGGTGTTAACTTTGACAGATCCTACAGCACAGCATAGGAAGATAATTTTAAAATGCTTTTAATAAATTCTAGACAAATTGTAATTAAAATCTGATTGATGTACGATACGGAAAAAGTTAATTACATTTTGTCTAGAATTTATTAAAAGCTATTAAAAGCATTTTAAAATGATCTTCCTATGCTGCGCTGTACACGCTCGTCCAGCTGAACTCAAATTTGGGTCAGCATAACTCAAAATAATAACTTCTACTGAAACGTCAAACTCTGAGTTACTGAGAGTTATGATTTTGAGTAGCTTTGACTCATATTTGCATAAATAGTACCTGAACTCAAAAATGAGTTCACCGTGAAAATTTTCAGAAGTCCAACGATCGCAGGTGGATCTTACTGTATTTTAATTTACTAAATTCTAAGTTTTAGATTATTTCTCGGGTACTTATTCAAAAGGACGTATGTGATTTTGTAAACAAAGATTCGAACGTCGATTTGTCCAATCTGATAGCACTCCCACGCAAACCATCAACACAGACAGGTAGGGGAAGCCTTCGGCTACCTGTTGGTGGTGTTGGTTTGCGTGGGAGTGCCATCAGATTGGACAAATCGACGTTTGAATCTTTGTTTACAAAATCACATACGTCCTTTTGAATAAGTACCCGAGATTTATCCATTTCTCGTTCCAGCAATACGACGAGGACATCGAAATCCGCGCTCGAGAAAACGTTTGGAAATACATTAGGAAAGAATAAATTTGAAGAGCATAACCAAGATGTCACAACAGTGAACAGTTTTCAAGACTTCGTCATTGCCTTCATGAAATTCTTCTGCGGTGTATTCACCAGTTGTGGCCTTTGGAGTGGTCACTTTTTCTTCTTCTTAAATGACTCTATAGACTCTATGTATACATTCCAACTGGAACTTGCCCTGCTTTTCAACTTAGTATTTTATTAGCATTTCCTCAGTAATTAATTGAAAGCTTTTCTCTGCCCTCCATTGCATGAGTATGTATCTTGTGTGGCAGTACAATGGATAAACTATGCCCATGGTGTCTAGAAAGTTTCCAACCCGAAAACATCCTAGACCGGACCGAGAATCGAACTCGTCATCTCCGGATTGGCAATCTTACGCTTTTGTTCGCAAGGCTACTGGAGACCCCTTGGAGTGGCCACTATTGACCAGATTAAACAGTATAGATCTCACACCAGGTACGAAGTCACAGAAAGTTATTGGTTTGCCCAAGTCCGCGGTAAGATCCACACGGAAGCCTTCAAGTACCCATTAATGGGTACTTTCGTACCCATTACGAAGAAAAGCGGCATAACTCATTTAATGAGTAAATCGCTTTTACTCATTAATGAGTACTTGAAGCAAACTCCACAAAATGGGTAAATTTTGCCCCTTGATTTCATAGCAATAAATGGGTAAAAATAACTCTTGGCGGATTTTTTTTCTGTTCTTCTGGTTTGTTACGGATTTCGAGATAGAATTAAGGATGGAATAAAGATAAACGAGATAAACAACATATTTTATATTTATTATATGTAGAATGCCATGTCGATGTTTTTGTTTTTCCTTGTCACTAAATGCTTTTTTATAGCTACTGCTGAGGACCTGCAGCTACTTCATCCAGGAACGAGAATCCGGAATCATTCAAATCCGACGGCGAATGGTTCATCGTTCCCAAACACGTATTTTTCAGTAAAACCTCGGGTGGATCTAAAGCAGCACCATTCCATGTTGATGCAAGAACCGGTGCACAACATGAAATATCTGCAACTAAGAAAATTGATGTCACTATGTACCAACTTATTTCGCGATTTTTCAAATTAATTTAATTGCAAGCTTCACATGTACTTACCTGTGGCACTTTTTGTACATTTTTCAATTTGATTTTTCTTCGACAGGCACAAATCACAAACAAACTATTAAGAAAAAAAGATGGCCGCGTTTCAATAAACACCGAGGAGTTCTATTTACCCATTATTTTTACTAGGCAAGTTATTTTAAAATGGGGTAATTGTACTCTTGATGTGTTATTTAAAAAATACCCATTTTTTGACAATTCAGTACTTGGTCAAAAAATGGGTGAATTAGCCTAATACGCGGGGATGTCGACCATCTGGGTCGACATGAGATGACATTTACCTGGGTCTTTGTTTGTAAACATTGGCATTATTCTTATACGATGTTGAAATAAGATTATTACAGGCGTTCGGCTTCAATAAGAATGCATATTGGAATCATTGGAAAAGCGCCAAAATAAATTCTGTTGGAATTGTTGAACATTGTAAAGTTGTTTAAGAGTAAAATCAGCAGTGATTAAAATCGTTCAGGACTGTCAGTTTAAGTATGAATATGAAACATTAATTTTCCCAGCAGCTGTTCTAGATTATTTTTTTAAACAAGTCAGCTGTCATGCTGAGGGTGGCTGGGTTCGATTCCCGTTGCCGGTCTAGGCAATTTTCGGATTGAAAATTGTCTCGACTTCCCTGGGCATAAAAGTATCATCGTGTTAGCCTCATGATATACGAATGCAAAAATGGTAACTTGGCTTAGAAACCTCGCAGTTAATAACTGTGGAAGTGCTTAGTGAACACTAAGCTGCGAGGCGGCAATGTCCCAGTGGGGGATGTAATGCCAATGAA
This sequence comes from Armigeres subalbatus, assembly GCF_024139115.2. Classification (NCBI taxonomy): domain Eukaryota; kingdom Metazoa; phylum Arthropoda; class Insecta; order Diptera; family Culicidae; genus Armigeres; species Armigeres subalbatus. The sequence continues at coordinate 201,059,766 of NC_085141.1, read as the reverse complement.
GAAGAAGAAGAAGAAGAAGAAGCTGTCAAAAAAAATGAAACTGGTATAACGCTCAGTTCTATTTTCTGCAGATTTGAACCACGAATGAATCACGAGATTCAAATATTTTTCAATTGTTGTGGAGTATGAATGTGTCATTTTTTCTACGGATCAATCCAATTTCCAATAACGGCGCTTTTCTTGGCCGCAACGTTATAATTTAATTTAATTGAAAATTTGAAAAACATGAATGGAACACTGCTGAGGAAACCAATGCAAATCAAGACAAAATTTTCAAAACGACTTATCTGCTTTTGTAAACAAAGATTTGACGAATCTGATAGCTCTCCCACGCAAACCAACACCACCAATAGGTAGGTGAATGTTTCCTCTACCTGTTGATGGTGTTGGTTTGCGTGGGAGAGCTATCAGATTCGTCAAATCGTCGTATGAATCTTTGTTTACAAAAGCAGATAAGTCGTTTTGAAAATTTTGTCTTGAAATAATAGTTTTGAAAGCTGTGGTAGTTAGTCTTCGATAATTATTTTTGTGTCAATCCTTTTATATTAAAAGTGGTAAACATATTTATTGCTCGGAGTAATTAAATTCTTGCAATGGTTAATGTCTGTGTCATTTATGAGGTCGATTATAACTTGGGGTCAACTTCTTCAACTCTGCTTACAGCGCAAACTAGGTTTAAGCTTATGGGTAAGCACTGCATAAGAGTTATGCGGATATGAAGAAATTGGCTGTTAATCATATGTTGTCATTCCAAAAAAGTAGAATGTTGTATTAAATACACGACCGCAAATTGAACGTAGAACTACTTATCGTTCGATAGTGGATGTGAAATTCAATTATTTTGTGCATGTTCATTGCTGATGGAGATAGCTGAAATGAAGGCAATTTATTTTGAAGTAAAATTTGAACACTACCTGTCGAAATTGGATCTTCAATGCATTGAAGCAATTGTTTACAATAGTTCTTTAAAATCCTAGGGAGTTAACTGATCGATTCATACCAAAAGCTCCAGAATGCATAAAAAAAACGGCTGAGTTATTGGCTCTTACTTCCTGACCTTTTTTTTCCTGACGGTCCCAAATTTGAAACAATGACCTCCCTCCCATTTCTTATCGATTCGAAAGACGTAATTCTACGTCAAATATCATCTGTAAAGCTTCTGATTTGGTCCATAAAGAAATTCAAAATTATAACATTTTAGCCGTTAATAAAACCGTATCAATGCTTACCTATATTAATCTGAATTATTTGGAAACTTCACTTCTTCAAATCAATATCGCTAGTCAAGTTGAAAACCGAAATGGAGGACTATCGAAGTTGGATTTTTTTTCGCAATCCGTACGTTAAACCTAACTTCGCTAGTAGTGTGCTAGTTTAATTAGGCCCTAACTAGACTAGCGCGCCACTAGCGAAGTTAGGTTTTACGTACGGATTGCGAGAAAAATCCAACTTCGCTAGTCCCGTATTCCGGTTTTCAACTAAATCGAGTATATCCTATCCTACGTAATAATGAATACAAGTAATGATAGTTTCAATGTATACGATATACAAGTTTAATCATTAGCGTTGTAAATAATTATGTAGAAGCTGAGGCTTCATTCCGTTTTCTTGAATAAGTCACATTTTAGAGAATTAGGCTCGGAATTAGGTTGAGTGCATAATTGTTCTTTGCAAAAAGCATCCCATGTTATCACATCCTGACTACGAGCTTTATTTCATGGTAACAAGGATCTTGAACATCATATGTGTTATTCCCAGTAAAATTCGAATGTGTGAACTTTGACATCAAGCTATACTATGTTATAATATAGCTCGTAGTCTTAACTAGATAGAATATTGGAGGTCTCAATACGAGTTAGTATTACTCCCTATAGAGTTAGGCCATCTTCGGAGTCTTGTTCTTCGTATTTGTAAGGATTAAAAAGTGGTACCATTTAAAAGCCCAAATTTGAAAGAAATTGAGATCAATATTAATTTGAAAATTCACTAAATTAATGATTTCGTGTGTGTTACTTCTACGTGAAGTTAAACGATTTACAATGATATGGAAATGCTAATATCATCTTCCAAACTTGGACGTACATGTTCATGATAGAATTAGAGGCGAAAGTATAGAATTGATAGTTCCTCCCCCTTCATACGGGAGCTTGGCAGAAGGAAGGTCGTGTGATATGTGCCATCACAAATATTGCCCTCCGCTCGCTTTCAAATCGACTTCTATAAAAACATTCTTCATGCCTGCCGTATCCTAACGGAACTATCAATTCTATACTTTCGCCTCTAATTCTATCATGAACATGTACGTCCAAGTTTGGAAGATGATATTAGCATTTCCATATCATTGAAAATTCAGTTATACAGACAAGTTCAATCAAAACATTGTAGATAAGTAATTGTTTTAAAATTGGATCCGTTACGAGGATGCGCAAGATCAGAATTTATGTGAAAACTTACAAAGACCTTTATGATTATTAAATTTTTCAAACGGAATGGATGCATTTTCTGAACACTTCAATGAGAATAAGTTTGGCCGCTTCGATATAGTTAGTATGTCCATTGCAAGAAGCAGAAGCAGTCTTATATATCTAGAAACATTCAGTGTTAAAAATATCCATAAATTATCAAAGCCCTATTAAATGTAGTTAAATTACATTGAATGTTCAACAAGTCCAATAGAATTTAGTTTCGCGCTTCTCCAATAATTCCAATATGCATTCTTATTGAAGCCGAATGCCTGTTAGAATCTTATTTCAACATCATATAAGATAAATGCCAATGTTTACAAACAAAGACCCAGGTAAATGATTGAAATGTCATCTCATGTCGACCCAGATGGTCGACATTCCCGCGTGCACAGGCTAATGGAACCCGTTTAATGGGTACTTCCAAGCTTCCGTGCATAGCATGAGAATGTCTCTTATATGTCATTTTTCACTTCCAGACGAGCTCCCATCACAAGCGACCGCTGGAGATATTGAAGGACAGCTATTTATTTATTAAAAAAAAAACTATGGCTTAAAAATGTTTCATGCTAAAAGAGAGGGAAAAAGATATTATAAACTATAGAGAAAAAGTTTGTCCTTGGCTACAAACATGGTGGGTACATAAGTTTGCAATGTCATTCCCATAACTACAAATCAGCAACAGATGTTCCAACATAGGAACCGACCTTTCTCTGTAGTTTATAACCTTTCCAAGTATAAGCTGTAATAAATGCCAAATTGTTTCATGAATCTTATTCGAACATGAATTATTCCTTTCTTTTAACTGCGTCCGATTGCCTTTAAGAGATTTGACAAACTCAAAATTCTAAATATTTGATTTTATGATTTTGAGTAAACGTCACTCAAAATTCATACCTCCCTCCGTTACTCAAAATTGAGTTAAGGGGCCTTAACTCAATTTTGTCTTGAGCCAGTTTTTACGATTTTGAGTTAATCTGACCCAAAATTGAGTTCAGCTGAACGAGCGTGTAGGATCTGCCAAAGTTAACACCGTCGTGTCTTCTTCTTATTTTTACTTGGATTCGTCTATAAACAAACAGCATTTGGCACCAATACATTACCAGTTTTCTACTTCCAGGTCTAGTTGCTAAAGGGAGCAAAAGGAGCAAACTCATTGCTGATAATAGAAATTGTTATGCCAATAGAAGAAACGTTGACCTGCTACTTTATATTACATTTACTGAGTTTGTAGTAAAAACTGTTATATTTAGTGAACACCAATCATCAAAGAAAGAGCATACAAATGTATACCAGTTAAACTGTACCTGTGTTTTAGTGTAATTATTCATTATGTTTATCATTCAATTTGACGAATGTATTAGACTGCCAAGAATAGGTATTTTCCCCTACACTGAACTTAAACATCATCATCTAAACGAATGATTTGTCATCCACTACGCTTCCAAAACCTGTCCTCCAGTTTTCAAATGATGAGAATAAGTGACTACTCTTTCACTGGGTTATCGAGTAGAAATCATCTTCTTGATTAGTGCTTCTATTTTGGTTGGAGCATGTATCGCCTTACAATTTTCGAATGGTTCTAATCAATTAGATTATCATCCTACATGCAAATGAAAAATTTCTTCCCCATACCCTATAACTATTATCATTCACTTTTGGGAGAATGCTCATTTACTGATATTTATGTCGCCGGTACTGAGCTGCTTCAAACGAAGAACGTCACCATTCGTATTTGGTATTTCGGCAGAATCGTGTCGTCAGATTAAAAGTGCAAAAGTTTGGAAAGGCGGAAACTACCTGATTTGAATGAATTATACGAAGAAATATATATCCCTGAAGCAGTTATAGAGGTAAATTTTGGAGCGAAAAATCGAAAAAATGTTGTTAATCGACTTTTCTTCTGCAGAACCGCTAAAAACGGAAATAAATCAGCTTGTGCACATGAATTCTAGGATGCAGTCACAATCTTGGGCAGAAGGCGACAAACTAGCAGGCCTCCAACGAAGGAAGATATATCCACCTCCATTTGTTGCGAAATTTACGGTAGATACGACAGTTCAAGAAAAGAGGACGAACAACTATAGGAGATTGGTTACGATGTCAGGCATTACATTGGTTATTTTTTCATCAGATTCAACAACCATCTGTCTCATTGGAAATGCACACATGTGTGGATACGGGGAGTGCAAATCCCTCGAATCAGTGATTTCGGAAAGCATTACTGTTATGCAGAGGCGCATCCACGTTCCAAGTCGTGGGTAGGACAAATAGGGAAAATGTCAGTTTGCGCAACAATTCTGGTCTTGAGAAATCGATGCACATATTACATATAAAAAAATAAAAAATTTGAACATCCTGACATTCTAGACATAATCTTCACATAGGGTAAAGTGCCCAATAGTGGACCCCCAACCAATAGTGGACCCTCCGGCCATTTTTGCATTATTACAGCACAATGTAAACACTTTGCTATGAAATTCCATCGGGAGAACCTACCTTACAGTCCTATAATTTGATTACATGCATTGGAAATGCTATGGAAAGTAAAAAAAAAGGATTTTTTACAATTCTATAAAAAATAAACACGAGAGTGTCCATTATAGGAATATTTTGGGGGTTCATAATAGGGAGGAAGAACGTCCCGAAACGGAACATAAAAATCAAATGAAGTGTCGACTATAGGGAAGCAAATTCCTATTATGGACCCCAAGGGGGTCTACTATAGGGCCAATTCAGTCAGACTTTAAAATGATAATTTCAACGAATAACGTCGTGTATTTAAGTGTTTTATGTATGTATCGTGAAGAGGAGATGCAGAACTTGGTATTAGATGGCAAGCAGAATTAATATGTTGAAAATTTCTACACCTTATGACAAAAAGAGCAAAATTTCGCTACTAGGGGGTCCACTATTGAGCATTTTACCCTAATTTATGAAATTTTCATCGATTTTCAGAATAAATATAGCTTTTTCAATAAGCATGATTGTACTAGTTGCTAGTTGCTCTTTTAATCAAATGATGATCAATGTAGGATAAGGAGAAGAAAATTATTTCGACAATCATTGCTACAAGACCGATAGTTATGGGGGGAGTAGTAATATTTTCACACAGAGCACCGTGATTTCACTGAAATCTGTGAACTGATTTAAGTGTGTGGTAGGTCTGATTTTTAGGTCTATATAATATTATCAAATATTGAGCAGTTTAACTTATTTTTAGTTTAAATGAATTATTGGAAACTTATGGAAAGAAGTTTTGTAGAAACCTGGAAGGACTAAGAAATTACAAATATCCTTAAGTCCGCATAAAATCTGGTCTGTGACAGGTCCTAAATACTTTAGTTCTTTTCCACACGGTTTTTGAGATTGAGTTTTTTTACGCTACACGAAGCGAAACCGGAAATTACGTTCTACAAGTGCACGATCAATCAAGCACTACTTATTCAACTTCACTGTCCTGCAGCTAGTTTAAAAAAAAACCGCACATTTTTCACCCGAAGGCTGCTGAACACTTTATAAATTAAGGAAGGAAGGATAAGGAAGGAGAAACTCTGGGCAATTATAAGTTACTGCTGTGAATATTGTCTCAGTCATCATGTATATGAAATTGAAGATTTCTATGTTTTGTTCATTCAATCTTTTGTCCCTTCTACCTCTGACATTTTTAGTACTTTCTATGGATCGTCGCTTATCCAGGAAATCGTATGATCGTCGAATAATTTTTCGGGGAGTACAGGACCCGTCGCAGACCAGATTTTATGCGGACTTAAGGATAGTCCTTCCAGGTTTCTTTCCATAAGTTTCTAATAATTCATTTAAATTAAAAATAAGTTAAACTGCTCTATATTTGATGATATTATACATACCTAGAAATCAGACCTACCACACACTTAAATCAGTTCACAGATTTCAGTGAATTCACGGTGCTCTGTGGGAAAATATTATTTCAGCACATTTTTCACCCGAAGGCTGCTGAACACTTTATAAATTAAGGAAGGAAGGATAAGGAAGGAGAAACTCTGGGCAATTATAAGTTAATGCTGTGAATATTGTCTCAGTCATCATGTATATGAAATTGAAGATTTCTATGTTTTGTTCATTCAATCTTTTGTCCCTTCTACCTCTGACATTTTTAGTACTTTCTATGGATCGTCGCTTATCCAGGAAATCGTATGATCGTCGAATAATTTTTCGGGGAGTACAGGACCCGTCGCAGACCAGATTTTATGCGGACTTAAGGATAGTCCTTCCAGGTTTCTTTCCATAAGTTTCTAATAATTCATTTAAATTAAAAATAAGTTAAACTGCTCTATATTTGATGATATTATACATACCTAGAAATCAGACCTACCACACACTTAAATCAGTTCACAGATTTCAGTGAATTCACGGTGCTCTGTGGGAAAATATTATTTCATTGAAAAACTTATTACGCGAAAGTATAAAGTCTCCTCTTTCATATCATGGGTTAATTAAAATGTTCTATCGGGGGATCTAGAACATTTTTGCCTTTCTCGTATAAAAAGTATGTTTTATTTTTTTTCAGTTTTTCCAGTGCATATTCCATAAAAATCGTGAAAGACAGGCATTTTTAATGAAGTCCTTCTGCCGAAGACACCGCGAATTTCGTTGAAATTCACCGAAATCCCAACAACAGAAGTGTTCGGTAGTTATTCCACCGATTTTCTGGGATACTTTCCTTTGTTCTACTGTCAAATTCACGGAAAATCTGTAAAATAATTCACCAAACAGTTATGCTGTTGACAATTCGATGAATTTAGCGATTTTAGGTGTGCAGACAGTATTACAACAAGAGCTTAAATAATCGAATGTTTTTGATGAACCCTCTTCGACACTCTCACTTCGTAACATATTCATATTCGACTGAACATATCAGAATTTTTTCAGAATTTGAAAACTAATAAACGCCTGTAAAACTACTCTGCTCGTCATAACCATGGGTAGGACAATGCTTTGACTGTCTCACCCACGAAAATTCGTGCGTAGGACATGTCCTACCTGTCCTACCCACTCCGGGTGCCACTGCTGTTATGTTTCAAATGTTGTATGATTAGAATGTTTTAGTTTGGATTTAATAAAATTGATTATTAAATTGTCATGAATAGTATTATTTTTATTTAAATATAATTTTATTTGGAAATTTAAAAAAATTCTGATTATATAGCTAACCATATTGTATACGAATTATCTTCATTCGATTTGTATAGCAAACTCAGCTGAAAACAATTTAACAAATCATTTATATTTATGTTCCTCGATCATATGCTTATTGGATGATTTTCGTTTGAAAATTACAAGTTTGGTATTGGTGGCAGTCGGATGAAAATGAGCTTAAATGCGAACGATAATCGTTATGGGGCAAGAGTGAATCTCTTATCACTCACTTACTGCATGATGTTTAAGTTCAGTGTACGTTGCCATTTCTAGTTTTTCACTCCGCCGGTCTCTGGTGGTAGGGTTGCTACTTTGCAAGACCCGTCCCAGATACGGATGATGACTCAATTCAGTCAACTCACCGTAATCATTTTACGAAGAAAACTGACAGTCGTCGTGTGTAAAAGCACACCAAAATCCAACGTCACCGTCATTCTGAGCCACGCATGTAAAGGGGGCGTCTATTGATTTGATTTTCTTCCTCTACTTTTTCTTGTTTTACTTATCGTTTTTCACTTCCTCGCCCACAAGATTAGCAAAATGTAGAAAATCTTACCTGCAAATGCTCCTGAAACCGGATCGGAAGAGCCTGCGACATATTGACAATTTAATCACTGACTCTTAAGCTAGAAAATGAACAATTTTCAACACTTTTTCTACAGTTTTTCACAGGAAAAAAGCAAAACTTTGCTTGCGTTAATTATTTCGTGCACTCTGCAATCGTCTCTCCGCTCTCACAATTCCAACATGGCGGTCTCCGTGTTCGAAAAGGCGATCTATATTGTGACGACAGTATACGTAAACCCACGAACTGGAAGTTTTTTTTCACCTAAAAAGCAACGATAATTACAGTTGACTAACTTCTGAATTAAGCACTAATTTAACACTTCAATGTTAGGGTTACAGTAAATTTTCCATTCAAAAAACTTTGAATCCTTTTGTAATGTAATGTCACAAAATCTCAAGTCACAAACGGCACAACTCTTGTCAAATTCACTCACCTCACTTGACACTTGAGCGAAGTATAGACCAATGCAAGATCTTGATCTAACCTCACTTATTTGACAGTTCACAGAGCTTGTTTACAAGGTGTTAGAAGAAAAATCGATGAGGAGAAAATTAAAATTCATATTTTTAGTTTAAAATTGCTGCGATCCGAATATTTCAATGATATTCTTTGCATTCAGCATGAAATCAATCGCAAAGGACATCTACATGCGAATAAAATGACGAAACAATTTTATCGGAAGCTTCGCCAGAGGCTAAGTCCCGGTGAAAAGCTCTGTGAACTGTCAACCTACGTCATCATGCACTGGTCTATTCACTCGAACGAAAGTTAATTTTTAGGCGCTCAAACGTCAAACCAAAATGAAACAACACGGAGAACCTCGTAAACTCATTAAAGGGTAAATTTTCACCCATTTTGAAGAATAAGTGTAAACCCGACAATACTCATTAGACGATCCCCACCAGTGCGTGAATAAAGCCAAAATAGCAACCTCTATCATGACGCGAACTCGCACCGGTCGTTGGTAAACGGGTTTGGGAAATATAAACGCAACCTTCGGTGAATAGCGAGTTGGCAAATTTGGCGACCCGCTCCAACCGTTGCCAAACCATCACACGGAAAAATAAAGTAACTCATAAATGAAAAATCTGTCGTCTTCTGAACAATTGTTCGGTTATTTATCATCAAAACCATTGTGATGGTGGTCAGTTTAGTTTGGATTTCAACTGATTGGCGGCGCTAGTGGATATGAAATTACCTGATAGGTTAGATATGTCGAAATGTGACATTTTTTTATTTTTTCTGTCTTCTACAACGTTGTTCGGGTGGTCTAAGCAATCATCCCAAGTAACACGGTTTGTTGTATGAGTGTAAAAAATACATTTTTCGAACATATAATTTGTTACGTTTTGGTATAAAAACCAGCTCTCATTACTTTCTCACGACCCAAACAGCGCAAAAATTGTCGATATTTTCAACATCTTCCAGTCGCAACCTTGTTTTTGATTGCACATTCACAAGACTAAACTTAAGTACTAATGATGTTTTCAATGACCGACTCTCAACATGGTTCTGTCAAATTAAATAGCAAAACGAAAATGTTGACCAACACGTTCAAAGAAATAAATTTTATACAAAAAAACGAATGAAAACAAGCGTGCATGAAATGATGAATACCATTTTAAAAATATTAATAAAAATATACATACTGAATAAAAAAATCAAATTTGTTTCCAAGTCTCGGTCGAAACATTATATGCGGCTCATGTTTCATTGGCTAACTTTTCATTTTACTTCTCCTAAGTTCATGCACCAATGATTGGAGAAAAAATTAAATAAGCCAGAGCATATTTTTTGCAATTGATATGTAAACAATTTCTCGAATCTGCAAGAGAAAAACAGTATGGCGAGTTCTTGATAAACAACAAGGTCGACGAAGAACGTTCATTGCATTGATTTTAAAAGATGTTGAAATTACGTTCAAAATGCATATTTTAGCTAAACTGCTATCATTGGGATATATATTCTGACAAAACAAATGTCAAAAAGTGAACATGTTATGACCTTGTTCGTAAAATCTTCCTGTAGACATGTTTTATGTCGTGAGAATGTAAAACGAAACATATCAAATAACCAAACAAATGTCAAAAAACAACATGTTATCAGCAAGTTGTAAGAATGTAGTATGAAACATCTTCAATGATCAAATTGCTGTATGTTTTGCAAAAACCTTTTCGTAGCTTTCCTAGAACATAACATGTTTTGTATTTCATTTTCCCGACCATTATTCAACATTATTATTAGATCTTCGTTAATAATGATGTTTTCGGTGTTACTTGGGATGACGAAAGCAAGTATAGTTCGAAATATAACCGCTTGACGGCGCTAGTCTATAAGAAATAACCTGATAGGTTAGATATCTGGAATTCTGAATTTTTTAGAATATTGTCGTATTCTACAAAATTGTTGCATGTAAGCTAGCGCCACCAAGCAGATGAGTGTCGAACTAATCTGATAATCACAAAATGCATTACGCACATACTAGTATTAAAAAAGTTGGAGCGCATCCTGAAAGATTTGAAAATAAATAATAAATAATTATAAATATTTTTCCTGATTTTTTTTATTCCGTGTTTGTGATAGCAACCGCGGATATTCACCACCGGTGCGAAACATGATTGCACTTCAACAACCTTGATAGAAACAACCGGTGCGAGAACAAGTGCGTAAATAGAATATAATCGCAATTCGTTCTTATACTAGACACTCATTTGGATACACACCGGTGGGGATCGTCTTAAAGAGTAAAAAAGCCCCAGTTTTCGCTGATATATGAATCTGTCAAAATAATGGGTACACTCAGAAATAAATGTATACTAAATAGGTTAAAAGTCATACTAACTGGCTATTCGCCTGGTTGACCCCGAGTTAGTTTAAACTCGAACAATACGAAGATAGTATAACTTCGGTTTATTTACGTATAGTATAACTTACCAATATATTGAAATAGAATAAACCCGTTTAAATGATTTCAGTTTTGTTTTTGATCTGTCAGAAACAATAAAAAAATATTAAATTTTCTTTTTTTAAATTTAAATTACATTTTAATCATTTATTTAACATCAGAAATTAAAAGTGAGCTACAAGATATAAATATCGGAGCTACAACGGCAAATTTGAAGATGATGTCCAAGCTCGGAGCAATAATTCAGTACTTTTAGAAGACTTTAAATCCGTCGACAAGATCGTGGAACCAGTGACACGTATGATGTTTCGGCGGAACGATGATGGCCATCCTGTGCTGAGCCTGTATCGCAACGACAGTTTCTCCATACCAATCGTGTACACTACAGCCGCTTGGTACCGATCTGGAAACCGTGCATCGCCTGGATAGCGGCCAGCGTCGATGCCACATTGTCGAACGACACGAAGCCGAAGCACTTGAACAGGTTGGTTTGCTTGTCGATTAACACCTTCGATTTGCTTCCCATTGGCCGCGGTCACTGCCTATGCCATCGTAGGATTAGGTAAAGATGTTGTGGTGACTGCTGATGCTGCTGTCGCCGAACTGGGACAGAGCAGCGTACGGCGTCAGAGTGGTGGCATCGGTTCCTCGGGTGCATCCCCACAAGCGTCTTGATGTTGTGCAACCAATCCTGGACCTTGATGGCCGCATTTCCCCACACCAACCGAACCAACACGCACGAAAATGGTATCGCAAAGCGGCCCCTTGAACTTTCCTTGCTTTTCCACCTCATTCGTCTTTGGGAAAATCTTTACCCCTGCGCCGGTGTGTGCTCGATTAGGATTTTCTCCTCAGTCGCCATTCTTGGTGTAATTGTTCGGCAACGATCACGATAACTGACGACACCGTTCGTGCGGTGTCAGATTCTTACCTGGGCGCATCTGTAAAAGAAAAAAATACCCATGTTTAATATACACAACCAGGTAGGTAGCCATATAAACTTACGTTTGAAAATATACATGATTATCGCCATGCGCCGCAGGATTTCTTCTCAATTGAACGAACGATGATGGTTTTTGCAATTTCATACCTATAGCAATACAATTTTAAATATTCAAGCACAAAACAGGCTTAGTATAAATTTAATTATGTGATAGTATACACTTTATACTATGCTGTGTTTAAATGTTACAAATCACAAAAATGATTGAAATTTAAGCTTTCCACGTTTATTCTTAATTCTGAGTGTACTTTAGTTTTTTTGATAATGTGTATTTTTTCCCCATTTTAATGTTCAACGTTTTTACCCATTAATGGGTGAAAAACAACTTGGTCACATTGTTGGCACAGAGAAATCACAATGGGGGCTGAAAATATTTCAGTGAGTATTAATATCAATTTTATTTTATTGATGTTATTGTACGTGGATTTCCCTATTGGTTTGAAATAGTCGCTCCTTGAACGGTCGTTGGAATTGCCGTTTTCACCTTCACACCGGTTTTCATAGTAAAATCTGTCAAAACTGACAAGTCTGCCACGTGCTTTTTGCTGTTTCCCTCGGACTTCTCTTTCTTTTTCCGATGTTTTGACATCTGTTTTGATAGACAAGGAGCAAAAAACAAGGTAATCTACCAAACATTTATTGAGTTTAGCAAACCTTGCTGCAAAAGGGAACGTTTGAAATAGCCAAGTAAACCGACCTTCGAATCCATTGGTCAAGTAAATCAACAATATAATGATTTAATAAAATATAATCGGTTTGATATTTCAGCTGATTGAAACGTCGTGAATATTTCATTAATGCCGGAAAAAGAAAAGATGGCCACAACTGGCGCCGACGGGAATCGAGATTATGACACGGGAGTGACCCCAGCCCTTAACGACCTGGGAGTAACGACCATTGTAGTATATTAGACGCGCATTACCGTACAATTTATGATGAAATCAGGGATGCCAGATACAATTTTTAGAAGTCTGTATTAATCTCAGCAAAATGTCTGTATTTGTCTGTATGGAGTTCATAAGGTACAGGAATTAGAAAATTATTTAAAAATCATGCACTTTTGATAACGTAGAATATCGAAGTTTCAAGAATCAAAATGTCGGTGTAGGACTTAGTCGCGTCAAGTATGACATATTATGATTCCAGTTGAAAATCGAATTTCGAAGTCGCGAAAACCGATTTTATTCGCGTTCAACTTATAGCGCATCATTGCGCAACTGTTGCACATTGTTCGCAACCAGATGCGCTATACAGCGCACCATATGCGCAGTAATAAAACTTGCGACTTTTAGGAGACAAAGTGATTGTCGTGAGTTCAAAGATTCGGTTTTGAGCTGCACATATAATACTAAAGTCAAGTAAGGTTGCTGTTGAGGTCGAAATACGTATTTTTGGAAACTACTCTGGGGCCCTCCTTAGCCGTGCGGTAAGACGCGCGGCTACAAAGCAAGACCATGCTGAGGGTGGCTGGGTTCGATTCCCGGTGCCGGTCTAGGCAATTTTCGGATTGGAAATGGTCTCGACTTCCCTGGGCATAAAAGTATCATCATGTTAGCCTCATGATATACGAATGCAAAAATGGTAACTTGGCTTAGAAACCTCGCAGTTAATAACTGTGGAAGTGCCTAATTAACACTAAGCTGCGAGGCGGCTCTGTCCCAGTGTGGGGATGTAATGCCAATAAGAAGAAGAAGAAGACTCTAAAGTTACAATCAAGTGGTGAAATTAAACGGGATAATACTTTCTTGTCTTATGCTAAGTGAAGATTCCGCTACAAAGCTCTGAATAATGTTCTTATCAATACGTATGTTGTTCATTAGCATAAATTGATAATATATACGCAACTTTCTAACTGAAAATCCGTTGGGAAGTTCAAAAGAGTTCAGTTCGGAGGAGAGGCACAGAAGGAATAAATCCGTTTAGAAACCCAAATAACGAAACGGACATCTTTTGGGCTCACAAACAGAGTAAACCTTTGGTCTTTCGAACTTTTTTGGGCTTCCGAGCAGAACGCTTTTTGCGCTTTTGAAAAACAAAATCGTTTCGGCTTCCGAACGTAATCTTTTAAGGCTTTGGAATCCTAAAAGGATATCCCTTTTACAGAAACAGAAAAGATGCATTCAGAACAAGATTCAGAAGCCCAGATGGCTCCTCTTGGAATTCCAAAAGTATACCTTTCGAAATTTTAAACCCGAGTCCGTTTGAAAGTAAAGTCCAAAATTTTCGTTCGGAAATCCAAAAGAATTCTGTTTAGGAAGCCCAAAAGAATTTCTTCCAGAATCCTAAATAATTTCGCTCTGAAACTCAGAGAAAGGCCTTGTTTTCGGTTTAAAAACCGTTATTTTTTGGTTTTCTGAACGGAGCTCTTTTCGGCTTTTGGAAAGATCTCTTCTAGGTTTTCGAATCGATTCCTTTCGCGCTTCCTAAACAAATCCTGTTAGAGCTTCGGTAGGAAATCTATAAGTATTCTAATCAGAATCTCTTGCCCAGAAGCAGAAAAAGATTCCATTCAGAAGCCCAGAACGCTCTAATCGAAAATCCAAAAGATTCCGTTCGGAAGACCAAAAGTATTCCGTTCTTAATTCTAGAATGATTTTGCTCAGAATCCCATCAATTCCGTATGGAAGTCCAAAAAGATTTCTTTGGGAAGCCCAGAGTGATTACTTTCAAAAACCCAAAAGAATTTCGTTCAGAAAATCGAATAGATTCCGTAAGTGAGCTCAGAAGGATTACGTTCGGAAGTTCACATAATTCTGATCGAAAACCCAAGCAACCAGAAGTTCAGATTTTACTTAAATTTACTCTTAACCGAACTAATTGGTTCACTATGGTTCACATCAAGTTCCAAGTATGCTTAACGGAACTTTAAAGTTCACTTTTACGCTCCCACCATACAAAAAAATACTTAAAATGAGAGCTGATTAAGCCAAAATAGCCCTTCTTATCCGAAATTCTGGTTGCTTGGGAATCCGTATGATCGGATATCTTTTGGGCAACCTAATGGTATTTTTTTTGCTTTTGAATGAATTAATTTTGGACTTCTGAATGCAATCTTTTTAGGTTTCCGAAAGGAATCGAAGAATCTTTCCGTTTGAAATTCTAAAAGGATTCTGTTTGGAATTCAAAAGGGATGCCGATCAAAAGCCTGAAAGGCTCCGCTCGGAATTCCAAAATGATACCATTTGGAAATCTTATAGAATTTCGTACGAAATCCCTTAAACGATTTTGTTTGAAAGCCCAAAATAGTTTAATTGGAAAGCCCAACAGGATTCTGTTTCCAGCCCAAAGTTTTTTAAAACTGAATGTCTGTAAAAGTCTGTAACTTTAATCAAAAGTCTGTATAATGTCTGTAATCTGTATGATGTCTGTATGCAAGACCAAATGTCTGTATAAATACAGACATGTCTGTATGTCTGGCATCCCTGGATGAAATGCACAATATGTAAACAGTCATTAAATGTGTAGCTCTTGCATTTGTTATGTGTTCGGCAACACTGTTGATGATGATGATTATGCTGTTGAGATGGTGACAGCTCAGTCTTATTTAGTCGCAGCCGCGGGCGGACGCGATCTCACAACTGGCGACGAGGATGGGATCGTAAAAGGTAAATATTGCAGATTTTCTCCGAAAAAAGAACCAGTGGATACTGGTTAGCCGTTGTATTACGAAAGTAATGGTTTCGTTTGAAAAATGTTGGAACCAGTGGAACCTTTTCCTTGGTTGGATTTTGCGGAGTGAAAATGATAGTTTCACTGCCGACTGGATGAGAAAAAGACGCGAGAATTTGCTAGAATTCTCCGTGGGCGAACTTTGCGAGAATCAGAGTGATTCTCTTGGAGTAGGCGGGAATCTGAAGGATTCCCTAGTGATAGATGCGAGAATTTTAAGAATTCTCCAGGGGCAAAGTTCGAGAGAATGGTTCTCGTGGAGAAGCGGAAATATTCAGTATTTCCCAGATGAAGCAAATCTGACAGAATCTGTGGATTCTGAAGGTATAGAGAAAATGTTTGGCATTTTCGCGGCGCAAGCGGAAGTTTATAGGATTTCCCGGACGATGAGTTGTCAGGCGAAATCTGTGAATTCTGCAGTAGTCATTATGGTGCGGAGAGTTTCCCTGAAATGTGAGAGGGCGGAAGACTTCTGGTTTTCCGGATGAAGTTTCGTTGATTTGGATAGTTGTTGTTTTTCTCAGAGAGCGCGGAGTTAATGAGATTTACTGAAGCAGGAAAATGTAAAATTTTGATGAGAATGACACGCAAATATTACATGGATTTCCTCTGAGCACTTGGAAGTTAGAGAAGTAATACATGTTGATGACAGTGAGTGTCGGCCTCGGAGAGAAAAGAAATAAAATAATGAATGAATTATGATAAGGTGAGGATCAGTATTCATATGGAAAAGTCCATTGTTGGCACTTCAACGAAAATGAAGAGATCTGTATTTAAAAGATGCTCCTGTTGCATAACATAAGCCTTCTTGACATTTGGTTGCATTTAAGAGGAAAGATTAGTTGGAGGTTAAAAAAGAAGAGATGGCAGAGTGTGCAGAGGTGCACTCATGGGTGTTTATCGGTGTATTTCGCAGAGTTCTGTTCTAAGGTATTGCCGAGCATCGAATGCTAAGAAGCTAAATTTTGGAAATTTGGAGAAAATATGGTCATGAATTGACAGTGATGTATTCACTTAC
The DNA here is from genome assembly GCF_024139115.2 of Armigeres subalbatus. Classification (NCBI taxonomy): domain Eukaryota; kingdom Metazoa; phylum Arthropoda; class Insecta; order Diptera; family Culicidae; genus Armigeres; species Armigeres subalbatus. The sequence goes on along the minus strand of NC_085141.1, from coordinate 201,042,963 downwards.
TGAAGACCAATTCTTAGTTTAGTGCATAGTAAACATTATTTGATTTGGTGGAGAGTGTTGTGCCGTGACTAGTTGCTTAAGAGCGATGGTAGCTTTGTCGTCGCACTAAGATAAAGTGGATTGGAGGTGCATGATTCAAGATGCACTTCGGAAGTAGAGTGATATTTAGATTAATCGGAAGTTTCTCGGCTGAGTATAGTCTTTATTGAGACCCTCGGAACTTCGCTTGGATTACCAGTAAGATGTATGGCTACAACGTTGAATGTGTTGAAGGCGGCTGGATTTTATTACGACCCTATCTTGAGATTTGAGAGGTTGGAAATTATCAAACTCTTGACTATCATCATGTAGATATCTGAAAAGTGCTGGAGGCAACGATGTCCCGGTTTGAGATGTAAAGTCATTAAAGTAGAAAGAAAGAAATTGCGCTTCTTCTTTGGCTGAGGAATATGATACGCAGCTGCAATTTGCGAATGGGCGGTGTTTGATTCTTGTTCCGGTGTAAAGGATTCCAGAATGATAGATTCATCGGTGGGTAAAGGTAGAGTCCTGTAGGAGTAGGAAGAGTACTAACATGTGCCGCATTGGACAGGTCTCCTGATCGTTTGGAACACAATTTCGTATGGGAATGGACGATGAATATTGTTCTAATTCTGATAGTATCGACACTTTGTAATACACGCTCTTCAGGTAAAGTAATGCCCCATCGTGTAGGCTGCACGATGAGTGTATGTATTATAAAAGCAGGTGAATATCATTATTTTGCAATACCTTCATGCTTGGAAATTGTGGAAATACTTGATGAGGGCTGGGTTTCGATGGAAGTGGCTTCAGTTGTGCATTTCAACGAGACGGTTGATACATGGCGTTGGTAGGTGTGATAAGGCATGCTGATTTGTGCGTTTAGAGTTCTTTTCTGACTATGTGGCTGGTCAGACTGGTTTTATCCTAATTGAAAATTCAGAAGATGTAGTGAAACAACACAGCCTTGCGAGCGAAGGCGTAGCGTTCCCAGTCCGGAGATGACGAGTTCGATTCGAAACATTCTCGATCCCTGGGAATAGTATACCCATTGTGCTCTCCACACAAGATACATACTCATGCAATGGTGGGCATAGAAAAGCTTCCAATTAAGGAAGTGCAGATAGAATACTAAGTTCCAGTTGGAATATTGAGTCATTGAAGAAAAAGAAGAAGAAGAAAAAGTGTGTTATAAGATGGGTTGTGATGTAGCAACGAAGAGGGTAGACCTGACTATTTGTGATTTAGTGTGATCTTTGGATTCGGTAGTTTCACATGAGAGGTACATTTTTGTTGGTGGCTGTGAAGAAGACAGTTTCTGTCGCCCTGTAGAAGAAGGGTCGAATTCTTTATCCGAGGGCATTTGTCATAATATAGTAAAGTTTCTTTTAAAATACGTGGAACTGTATATGATGAGAGTCGATGCATAAAAATTCATAGTAGTTCGAACCGGTGTGTGGTCGTGGTGTGAGAGTTAATTTGTAGTATGTTGGAGGTATGCCCGCTGGTGTTAGTATGATTATGGTTTGTTCGTCACATTTTACTGTTTTGCGCTAAAATTCACTAATTGCCACTCAGTTCTGGAGTTTCTTGGTTTGTGTAGTATATACCTACACAAGTGTTTGTTGATTATGAGATTGAATGCCGGGCAGTTCACGTTAGCAGGGGATTCATTCTAATATTGGCCAGTATTCTATAAACACTTGTTTGTTCGTGTATAAATCGGTCGACATGAGAGGAGCTAAGAAAGAAAGAGATTACATCGGTCGAGTACGACTTTTGAACGGCAAAGTTAGGGTTAAGGTACGGATTTACTTCATATGACCGGAGATTTAGGCTTGATGTGTGCGCAATGTAGGTGGGAGACTGTTATTGAATCCATACCCTTGACGATTTATTGTGTGATAGGTTGACGAAACGCACTATTCGAGGATGATAGTTATGAAGTTGTGAAGAGGAGGTGTTTATACTTGCCCTTGAGTTCGCCCTGAGGCGAGCATATTTTCACGTTGTGCTATGTTTGTGTATAATTATTAGGTCATCAATAACTTGAAATGTGGGTACAAGTTTAAATGTTGAAGACGTTGCATGAAACGTTTGCTTCATCAGAAGTCCTTTCCTTTATATCGAATCAGACTACATTGGATACTGTTTGGTCGAAAAGTGGTCTGCGTTGGATAGCGCTTTTGGGTTCATACCCTAGGCAAGATAATCACAAAAAGCCGCATATACTGATATGTTTTGAATGCTATTTACGGTTTTGTAGAAGTACATAGAAACATGCCAGGTGTGGTATCCTATGATTGGGTAACGATTATTTGTATCAGTGTAAAGGCAGAGAATAGGAAACATGATGGAAAGTGGAAAAAGGCAGTTGAGTCTGGGTACGCGGTTTGAATAGACGTGTTCTGTACCAAGCGGTTACGATCGAATCGGGAATATAGTTTTGAGTGTCTAAACAGTGTGTTAATATATAAATCCGAAAACCTCCAAAAGTCCATATTGGCGACGAGGATACAATGTAAGTAATGTTTTGGGCAATAATCAAAGATCGTAATGAAATGGCCGACATTCATTAGCATCCTTTTTGGTGGAGTGAAAAAATGGCGAATTGGGCCTCTGCCCCGGCGGCGGTCTGAAAAGAGATGGAATAAAGAAGAAACAAAATCGTGCACTTTTTAATGTGTTTGTGAGAGCGTATGGAATGCGCCTAACCAATAAGAAGAAAATCTTTGTTTTACATGAACGGTGTTCGTAAAGTGACCGAATGGAAATTATGCGTTGCAAGATAATCTATTAAAAGAAATGAGTGTATATTTTATTGTATACGGTTTAAGCGTAATTTTCTATATTGATGGTGCATTTTAAGGTGTCTGGAAGCATAATCGAAGTGACATCAGAAAAACAAAAAAATAAATTCTAGATTCTATGGGTAGACATGCATGTGCTCATGAGGGGAGGAATTCAGAAAGAGCAGTGCAAGACAGCAGTGACTATATCGTTGTCTTATTTTTACTCAACATGTTGGGTGTAGATGAAGAACACGGGTGTATGTGTGTTCTGACCATGCTATCGTTGAAAGGAGTACTGCACGTCTTTTATGAATGTCAGGTAAGTAAACAACAAAAGAAAACTGAACGTAGAGCTGAACGAATTTAAACATTTTTTTTGTAAAATGTTTTGACCGTGAACCAAATCAAGATTTTAATAAGTACTCTCATTAATTATATAAAATATACGAGGAGGGGTTGACATGTATAAGTGGATTCAATATTTAATAGAAAGCGGGTTCGCTGTAAGTAGAAACAGAGCCGGTTTGCTCCAGAAGTAGAGCACCGAATCGATATAAAACGAAAAGCGGGTTCGCTTTCAGACAGAGAGCGGGTTCGCTATGAAACAGAAAGCGGGTTCGCTATTAAACAGAAAGCGGGTTCGCTGTAGTAACAGAGCAGGTTCGCTCCGGAAGTAGAGAGCGGAATCGCTAGTGAACGGAAAGCAGGTTCGCTGTAGAACAGAGTGGGTTCGCTACTGAAGAAAAGGCGAGTTCGCTATTTAACAGAAAGCGGGTTCGCTATTAAACGGAAAGCAGGTTCGCTATTAAACGATCTCAGATTAAACGGAAAGCGGGTTCGCTATGGAAACAAAGAGCAGCTTCACTAATGACAAGATAGGTGTAACCAAGGGTGTAACAAAGGGATGTTGAATTATATAATAATCACATAAGTTATTATCTAGAAATGCGGAATAACATTACGCTAAAGATGGAGTACGTAAAAGAAGTGTATTTCTTTTGAAGAACAGAAATGGCAGGAGTGTTGTTTTGAAAATAAAGAGGGTTCAAAGACTATTTTAGTTATGAATCAGTAAGTGCAATTTCTCAACAAAAAGTAAAGCAAATAATCGCTCATACATACTCTGACCAAAAAGTTATGCCATTGAATGTTAACGAAACGGCCATTTTGTGGACTAGAATATTGGAATATTTTACATCATTGGCATTCATTGGGTTATTTTTGTTTATTATTCGTTTTTGGAACAGGTTTGGCAACGATAGTCGAGTGAAGCCATTCCAAACTTCAGTTGAATCCTCGCAACTCCTTTGGCCAGGTCTAAATGGAAAAGAGATTTGGAAGCATATTTTGAATCGGAGAAGATTGAATGCCAGTACGATAAAAGGTCAAAATTGCTATTTTGGGTGGCTCTGACCTGAGGGACATTTATGACAATTTGCCAGATACTGCAAATGTACCCCATGTATTGAAAGATCCGCCATATTATGATGTGGCCGTATCGAAGCTCGATGCTCACTTTGAGCCTTTCCGCCGGCGAACGTACGAACGGCACCAATTCAGACAAATCGCTCAAAACACATCCGAACGTTTTTCTGATTTCGTATTGAGGTTACGTGCACAGGTCAAGCGCTGCGATTATGACAAACCGGATGAGATGATTGTAGATCAGGTGGTTGAGAAATGTATATCCAGTAAATTGAAACAGAAAATGCTGAAGCGGGATATGAGTTTGGAAGAGGTGGAAGCTTTGGGATCGAGTCTTGAGGAAAGCGAGAAAAAGCTTAAAGAGTTCGGAGGCGCAGCTGTAAGAAGCGACATTCAAAAAGTGACCAGCTGGGGATATTCGAAAATGCAACCACAGCGGTATCAAACAGCAAACCGCTGGGGTCAAGGAATACCAAATAGAATGGCCGAAGCTAGGTCTGAAGCTGCCAAGGCGACTGGCTATACTGGGCCACAAAGAATGGGATCCCGTTCTGATCCAGTATGTTTTGCCTGTGGCAGGCGTGGACATGTGAAAGGGTCGGAGATCTGTCCGGCCAAGCAGGCAGCTTGTATGAGGTGCAAGAATATCGGGCATTTCGCTAGACAGTGTTTGAAACGCGCAAATAGTGGACAGTCTGCTGGAGTTCCCCCGAAAAGAGTTAGATTAATTCAAGAACATAACGAGGAGGACAATGGTAATGGGTACATTTTTTACGCGATGGGAAACAACACATTCCGATTCATGGTTGGCGGTGTTGAAATCCCATTGACGATTGATTCGGGAGCAGCTGCCAATATTATTAACAAGGAAACTTGGGATGAGATGAAAGAGGCTGGGGTACATGTATGGGGGATGACTTCCAAAATTGATAAACAATTTACATGTTATGCATCGATATGCGACGAGCTAATCAGGCAGTTTTGCGCGAAACACACCCTCTTCCCTTGGTGGATGAGCTGCTGGGATCCGTCAACGGAGCGACGGTTTTTTCCAAGATAGACATAAAAGATGCCTACCACCAAATTGAAATTTCGGAGAAGTCACGACCGATAACCACTTTCGTGACGAAGAATGGATTATACAGGTAATTACCGTATAAGACAACTAGTTTTATTTTTTTTATCGGTGATGTCAGTAAATACTTTGTGGGACATAATTGTTGAATTTTAACTGAATAAAGGTTCTAAATAAATCTATCAATCTTTCTATTTTTATTTATTTTCAAATCGTTGTTAAACAGATTCAAGAGGCTCATATTCGGTATCAGCTGTGCGCCGGAAATTTTCAAAAACAATGGAAAACATACTGGCAGGGTTGAAAGGTCTCATTATATATCTCGATGACGTGGTTCTGTTTGGCGCAACGGAAAAAGAACATAATGAGCGACTTCAAGCGCTTCGAAATAGATTAGATGAGTATGGTATTCTTCTGAATCATGCTAAATGCGTATATAATGTCACAGAGGTTACTGTTCTTGGCCATATTTTAAATAAAAACGGAATAAGGCCAACAGAAAACAGGATGGCGGCAATCAAATGCTTTCGAGAGTCTCGAAATGTGTCAGAGCTAAGAAGCTTCTTAGGGCTGATAACTTATGTCGGACGGTTCATACCCCATTTGGCAACGAAAACCGAACCTCTTAGACAACTGTTGCGAGGAAAAGCAGCATTCCGTTGGGAAAGCGTGCATCGCGAATCATTTGACAAAATAAAGGAAACTATTTCTGATATTGGATATCTGGGGTTCTTTAACAAGAAAGACACAACGAAGTTGATCGCCGATGCCAGTCCTAATGACTTGGGGGCAGTCTTGTTGCAAGAGAATTCTGTTGGAGAAACTAGAATTATTGCTTTCGCAAGCAAAGCGCTCACAGTCCTCGAAAAAAAAAATATTTTCAAACGTGAAGCGCTTGCGTTAGTGTGGGGCGTGGAAAAGTTCAGTTTGTACCTACTCGGTAGACGTTTCCAACTTGTAACGGACTGTAAAGAGTTGAAATTTCAATTTCTTTTCAATTCCCGTTCCCGACCATGTCCTCGTATTGAACGTTGGGTACTTCGCTTGCAATCTTACGACTATGAGATAATACATGAACCAGGGGCTAATAACCTTGCGGACGCCCTCTCCAGGTTATCCCTGCGAACGCCTGAAGCTTTTGATTCATCCGGCGACGCCTACATTCATCATTTATTGGTGCATTCTGTGCCGGAGGCAGTAACGATGGCAGATGTGATCGAGGCTTCAAGAGAAGATGCAATCCTACAGGAACTCCATAAGGCACTCAGTACGGACATATGGGGCGAAGAAGTTAAGAGGTACAAACAGTTCAAGGCCGAGTTACATGTCTCAGATGGTGTTATTATGCGAGGCGATCGACTTATAATTCCAGCCAGGTTACAGGAACAAGTTGTCACCTGTGCACACGATGGGCATCCTGGAATGAGTGCGATGAAAAGAAGACTTCGGCAAAAAGTGTGGTGGCCAAAAATCGACGAACAAGTTGAAAAATGTGTAAAAAATTGCAATGCTTGTACAATAGTTTCAACAGTAGGACCTCCCGAGTCGATGAAGCGATCAATGATGCCAACTAGAGCGTGGTCGGAGGTAGCAGTAGATTTCCTAGGACCCCTACCAAGTGGACATAACTTGCTAGTAATGACCGACTACTTCAGTCGCTTCGCGGAAGTAGTAGTCATGAAGCAGATCACAGCAGACCTAACCATGCAAGCTTTGTTTGAAACATTCAGTCGTTTCGGCATTCCAGAAGTACTGCGTTCAGATAACGGTCCCCAATTCACGAGTGAATCTCTTAGAACTTTGGGTTTGTTCACAAATTACGTAACGCTTCTGGGGGGAGGGGGGAGGTCCTACTTGCGTTATACTTTGTTACACTAAAAGGTGGGGGAGGGGGTGGGTACTACCAAATGTTACGCATAACGCGAATAAAAATTCATTTGAATGTCTTTTTTAATCACTGATTGAAGTAATTGCTGTTTATCGTTATCGTATATTTGTCATTATCGAAATCAAGCATGCTAACATAGCGGGACTGATATGCGTAAAATACCAAGCGAATATTGTATTTCTCGACACCACAGTTCCGCTAAACTATGTAAATGGTTATGATCGCAAATTCTATTTTCGTTTCTGCTAGCTGCATTCTTGATATCTTTGATTATTAATTATGTGCCGACTCAATTCTAACAGTGTTCAAAAAATACCAAAACCCAAATGCTTCAGAGAAGGAGAATTTTTTTTTTCACAGTTACGCGTTACATGGGGGAGGGAGGGGGTAGCAAAAATGTTACTTTTTGTTACGAGGGGGAGGGAGGGGGTCAAAAACTTGGATTTTTGCGTTACGTAATTTGTGAACAGACCCTTTCTGCAAGGAATACAGCATTGTGCAACAAAAGACCATACCCTACTGGCCTCAAGCCAATGGCGAGGTCGAGAGGATGAACAGCACTATTCTCAAACGACTTCGTATCAGCCAAGAAATGGGATCGTCGGATTGGAAGTGGGATTTAAGAAACTTCCTGCTCATGTACAACTCAACGCCCCATTCGATCACCGGAGTAGCCCCATCGGCATTGATGTTTGGGCGAGTACTACGTGATAAGTTACCGAGCGTCCAAGAATCCAAAGAGAAACTAACAGAAAGCATCAGGGATCGTGACTGGGAAAAAAAAGTTGTTGCCGCGGAATTAGAGGACAAGAAACGCCGAGCAAAAGCGAATGAGTTAACCGAGGGGGATATTGTAGTGGCCAAGAAAATGTTGAAAGAGAACAAACTCTCGAGTAACTTTGGCCGGGAACAATTCGAAATAACAAAAAGAACTGGCACAAAGGCGGAGCTCAAGTCAATGGAAACAGGTAAAACGTATCAAAGAAATGTGGCGCACCTCAAACGAATTAGTAAAGAAACAGAACCACATGAAATCGGGACGTCAATTGAAGAGAAATCAACGGAGCATCCGGATCCTCCAACAACAGTGATCGAATCAACGATACGCGAGCGAAGAGAACCGAAGGCACCATGCTATTTGCAAGATTACATTACTACCGTGGAGTCGAAGAGTAAGTAAAGGGGGAGTGTGGTATCCTATGATTGGGTAACGATTATTTGTATCAGTGTAAAGGCAGAGAATAGGAAACATGATGGAAAGTGGAAAAAGGCAGTTGAGTCTGGGTACGCGGTTTGAATAGACGTGTTCTGTACCAAGCGGTTACGATCGAATCGGGAATATAGTTTTGAGTGTCTAAACAGTGTGTTAATATATAAATCCGAAAACCTCCAAAAGTTCATACCAGGTATACTAGTACTTATAGAAATAGTTAACAATATCTGGATTAACAATATTATGACCATTATTGATTGGATTGTGGTGAGCGGTGAACATTATTGATTAAACTATGATGATTTGTATCACAAGCAGGCTTATGTAGCGAAAGTTGATTAATTTTAGAAAAAGATTTGAAAGATCCATTCGAAAGTTTCATCTACAGGAATAGTGCAGGAATCAGTATCTGGGCGCTTCATGAGACATTCAGATGATGGGGTAATTTTCAAAAATAGATGCTAATTGTGAAGAATCAATGGACATGGTCGCCAATTTCGAAAGAAGAGGAAGGAAGGGCATGCAGCAATAGGATTATACTGTAAAAGGTGGATATATAGTGCCAGTCATTCATGGCATAAGGGTTGGTAAAAATAAGTCGTGACTAAGACAGTTCTTGTATCGAAATTCAGTTGGTGATTTGAAGTGAAGCGAAGTTAAAGATGGAATCTATTATCAAGACACTGGAATTAATTTTGAAATCTTTGTGGGATTGCAGTAATGATTAGAACGCGTGCATTGTAGTTTATTCAAGTCTGTTTGGACTATAATAATGTATCATCTGGTAACAAGTTCAATCAAATGGTGGTGAATTTATACTAGAGACATTTACCAGATGACATCAGTAGATACAATGACCATGTACTTAAATTTAGCCTGAAGTTCGTCTGGCATAACTTGCGATGATATCTTGAGTTGGTGTGAAACCGTTAAGTAATTCAATATGTATAACCCAAACATGTTGGCCATTTTTATATCAAAAGGGGGATTGTAGTATATTAGACGCGCATTACCGTACAATTTATGATGAAATGCACAATATGTAAACAGTCATTAAATGTGTAGCTCTTGCATTTGTTATGTGTTCGGCAACACTGTTGATGATGATGATTGCTGTTGAGATGGTGACAGCTCAGTCTTATTTAGTCGCAGCCGCGGGCGGACGCGATCTCACAACCATCTTTGAGACAGGATGATCCTTCGGTATATCGGTATTATCGAATCCCTCCTTCGCGATGGTATCGAAAACCAATGTCAGCACATAGAAATAATTGCCGATCACCGACATCACAGGGAGCAACTCGCTACACTGACAAAAATCCAATCATATCCATTATGTGTGGCACACATAAATTTTGACTATAGCATTTCCCACATAACGGCTATGTGAATTCGCATAGCATATATGTGGAAACACACATAACCGTTATTAACTAATAACCTTTATGTGGATTTTCCCATAGCGGGTGGTTATTAACGCACACATAAAATTTATTTGTCAATTTCTTTAGATTTTTGCCAATAAAAATGTGTGGATTTTTATTAGTGTAGGCTAGTGTTTATAAGCTATTTTATAGAAAGCTCAAATGACAGGAGACCAAATACTAATATTTACATTTTACAAGGAACATTTGCGAAAATGGAATGAAATGATGATGATGATGACGAAATGATGATGCACGGAGATTTGAGATTACACATTTTATGTTTCAAAATCACCCACCTTTAATAGCTATATGAAGCTGTCAAAAAGGTGGGTGATTTCAAATTTACGAAAATGTGTTAAAAGCACCCACCTTGGACTTGCGTTATGTAGTCCCGAATGTGGGTATTTTTCACCATATTATGGCTGAAAATAAAATTAGAAATTTTGATCAAAGTCAAGACATTGCCGCGGCATATCAAGTGCATTTTTGCTACAACTTCTACAATTTCGTAAGCTTTCGCGAAAATCTAATAAGTACTATTGATAAATACTATCAATAGTCTACGGGTAAGCCTTTTCTAAATATATATTGTATTATTTCTATGAGAATTTTCTTTTTTTAAAGGATCTCTGGATGGACATTCGTCATGGAGGAAACATGGAAGCGCATATTCTTTCTAACCATTCTGCCCTTGTCCTGTAGCCCTGCGAATGGTAATGTGACTCCTTTCAAATGGGTGCAGGTTATCGTGTTCCGCCGCTGAGAGCTATCAAAGGCACTTGTGCCAACTTTATCTTTTGAACCAAAATCTTTTTTAAGTATTTTGTATTGTAATTGATAAAATGTTTGGATAAATAGATAATATCATATTATGTTTTGTCGTTAGTTTCCAGCTTTTTATTTTATTAATATTTATTTTTATTTTTTTCGAGGTTTTTCTTTTCATATGGGTACTTTTCACCCATCTACTGAATTTTTAGTTTTCTGAAGGTGGGTAAAAATTATACATCCATTTTGACGTACAAGTCGTCTACCCACTTATGAGTACAGCTGCTCTACCCACCTTGTGGGTTAGTCCACTTATCTTAAAGGTGGGTGAAAAAACACCCACTTCAGAGTAGTTCTAATCCTCCGTGTGGTTTACATGCAAATTTACCAAAACAAAGACCGAGCCGTCCACTCAAAATTTCGATCAGCTGTTCGAATCTGTCTCATAAAATGGCTTATTGCCCAGAAGCGCACAGTGCCATTCAAAAGCCCCGCCGGACGGTAAATGGTTTTAGATTGCGGATCCCGGAATTCTCTATACGGAACAAGCTCCCGAACGACAATCGACGCGTCTCCGATTCCATAATTCCACTGCCTCATTTCTAACGAAAACAAAAGTATCAGAAGTTAACGAAAAATGTGCCAATATTTATAATGTGCATGTATGCTTACAAATGAATAAATACCATAATTTTGATGCGAAATATGAATATAATGTCTTTGTACAATAATTTTGTTATAATCTAATTTAAATTTATTATAACATTTTCGGGAATACTTTTTTTTAATAATAAAGAGTGATTTTTACACATTTTCTTGGAAAACGTTTTTGAAATAATGGGTAAAAATCACTCGGTAATTTGACGTATAAGCGGTTTACCCATTAATGAGTAAACGCTGTTTACCGTTTAAATGAGTTGAACTATTTAAGTTCATAATGGGTACTATTTTACCCATTAAAGAGTACTTTGGTGGCACAGTGTGGGTAAATGGCCGTTCTGTGCAGGAGTTCATCAAATTCACTCACCTGATGGATTTTGACATTTGAGCGGGTCGTCTTCTCGAACAAAAGTTCATTTTGCGTTCATTATGCGACCCGCTCAAACGTCATAATTTCTTGGGGGAGTTCAGGTCCAATGCACCGAGTTCATCATTGACGTTTGAGACGGGCGCTGTTTACTTAGAATGAATACTTTTTCATTCATCGAGTTCATGCAAGTGTTTATTTTTAGTAAACAGCGCCCGTCTCAAACGTCATTGTGTTCATTCGGTGCATTGGACCATATATGCATCTTGGTCTGTTTGTTTGATTTAAAACTGGTAGAACCCTGTAGAACCTAATTCAATACGAAATGTTAAAATTACTTATTACTGTTCCTAATATAAAATATATTGTGCAATTTCGAGGACTGCATTGTACCCTGGGAAAATGGTCAAGTTATAAAAAGCAAGGAAAAGTTCTCAACAAATTGATGTATGGCTCGGAAAAAAACAAGCGGAAATGGTTCGGTGAGAGGAACTCCAAAACTGTTTTTCCATCTCCAATATCGTTAGCATCTACCAGAGGACAAGGACAAGAATCATCCAGGAGACTGACCGTCTTGAATAAATTATTCATGGAGCACATTACCGATTTGATGGTCACTGGGGAGTACGCCGAAGAATTAGTTGGATACGGTATACAAATTTCCCGTGTCCGAATCAATACGGACTTCCACGGTGTAAACGTTTTCTGGTTCGGAAAAGATAGTACCCAGGACATGGAGGTTGGACGGCTTTTGAAACGCGTGGCTGGTGGTATACGGCACGAACTTTCGCAATTGCGGCTTATTGGCCAAGTGCCGAAACTTGCCTTTATGAAAGACAAAACATATGGACTCGGTACTGAAGTAGATAGCGTCCTGCGCCATTTAGATTTTGGAAAAGATGTATTCACAAATCGCACGCTGATTGGAAAAAATGAATTTGAACTTCAAACCAAATTATCCCATGAAGTGCGAGAGGAGATTGGTCAATTGGACATTGAAACACCTATCTTTTGGGATGAGCCTCTGCCCAACATGCGTCACGATGTGCTTGGTTTAAACCACGCTTTAATCATTAATAAAATCAAACGATCCCTAAGCAAAACAAAAGCCGCATGGGTTCAGTACAGTAACAAAGAAAGAAGAACAAGATATAAAAATGTTGAAATCGATTTCTCTGAAATCTAATAAAGACTTTAACCTAAGCGAGATGGAATCTGACGAAACGTTAAAAAAGAAATAAGACCGCCAGAAATTTGAAAGGACTTAATATGAGTGAAAAGCTTGAGAGCAGGATAATCTTGAACATAAAGAGTGAAATGATAGCCTTTCGATACAACTTTGTTGTACGAGATAGGATAGATCAAAATAAGTGACAGGCTATAATATTTTTTTAATGCTATAAAAACGTAATAAATTTCCACACAGTTCCCGATAAAAAAAATTGTACCCAATATGAACTTAATAAAAACAAATGAAACATAGGTAAGTGACGATTTTTTGCAATACAATTTTTGCTGTTATTTGTTATACAATTATTGGTGTGCAGTTCATGTAGAGAAAATCCGTTATTTTATAACGATTAACCTGTTCCGATGATCCTTGTATTCGTTACCCTAATAGCCTATTCAGATTACACCAAATTATTGTAAAATATCTATATATATAAAAATGAAATGGCCCACTGGTGTAAAAAACCTTTCGAAGCTTATAATTTCGCCTTATGAAATGTAGCCATAAGAAAACTATTTGAAAATCATAAGGCAGTCTTATGAAACGAAATGAACTTTTGGATGAAGCAGAAAACAGGTTCATCTGATGGTTTTCATAAAGTTGTCATTAAAATCAATAAAGCTACCTTATGAAATTTTATAAGTCTGTCCAATGGAATTCTTAAGATAGCAGCATGAGTATAATTTCGTAAAATATGGTTGTGTTTTTAAAAAGCATAAAAAATTCAATTAATTTGGATGATAGGTCTAATTTATTGAGACAAATAGTCGAGGTACGACAAGAATTAGAGGAAAGTGGGGCAAGATGGCCACCCTAAGCGGTAATCTTTGTATAATAGTGAAACCCCTTCGAATTCTGCTGATTTGTCCAAGAAATACCTGCCTTTGACATAAGTATCAACAAACATTGATTAATGTCGTTTCAGTATGGGTCTGTTCAAATATTACGTAACGCAATAGGGGGTGGGGGGCTGTTTTATTTTTGTTACGATTTGTTACGCAAAATATAGGGGGTGGGGGTCCTTCGAGAAATTGTTACGCGTAACAATTGAGAAAAAATATTTAAATTTTTCAAAGAATATTTATTGTTTTCAAAATAGCATGAAATACACAAAAAATAATGATTTATTGTATCGTGGTTCAAATTCTACCAAAAACAAGATTTTTCAAAAAAAAAAAATGTATTTGTTACGCGTTACGCATAGGGGTGGGGGTAGTTCTTAATTTTGTTACAGATTGTTACGAGGGGGTGGGGGGTTCTTAAAAACAACGTTTTTCGCGTTACGTAATATTTGAACAGACCCTATCTTATAAACTGGTTTTAAAAAACCCAAGTTTATCCACCAGTGTTGATTATGCCTTTCTCGATTCAATGTGTTGAATTCGAATTAGTATGGTAAATGCAATGTAAATTGCCTACATTTTGGCGAGTAAAAGCTCACGCTACTTAAGAATTACTCAACTATGAGAGTAATGGATTGCGTCACGGCTAAATTGATTAATGACTTAAAGTGTGCATGTAAACAGCGTATTTGTTAAAAGAAAAATAGAAATATTATTCAAACCGAATGAGTTATTAACAAACAAAAACAATAGTGTCCAACTAGGAAAGTTTCTCCGTCGAATGAAACTAGTTGCAGTCGAATCCGTCAAGTCTTTCTATATGAAACGTGTTTAACATTAAAAAAATCTCGGGGCTACACACATCCACACACACACACACACACACACACACACACACACACACACACACACACACACACACACACACACGCCCTGTCTACAAGAAGGCGATGGCGGGCCGAGATTAATGGAGATCATCCAGTTGAATCTCAACCATTGCGACACCGCACAGCAGCTGTTGTGGCAGTCGACAACAGAAGCAATGTGCGACGTGGCAATTATTGCTGAGCCGTACCGGATTCCTTCTGACAACGGCAACTGGGTGGCGGATGCTACGGGGATTGCGGCTATCCAAGTGATGGGCAGATTTCCTATCCAAGAGGTGGTAGACAGTTCAAGCGAGGGTTTCGTAATCGCCAAAATTAACGGGATCTTTGTGTGTAGCTGTTACGCACCCCAAGGTGGACTTTGGAGCAGTATAACCGGATGCTGGACTCACTCACGGAGAAGCTGATCGGCCGAAATCCAGTGATCATCGGAGGCGATTTCAATGCTTGGGCAGTGGATTGGGGAAGCAGACTGACTAACGCCAGAGGTTACAGTTTGCTGGAGGCGCTGGCTAAGCTGGAAGTAAGATTGTGCAACGAAGGTACCGTTAGTACATTCCGCAGAGATGGCAGGGAGTCCATCATCGATGTCACGTTCTGCAGTCCGTCGATGGCGAGGAACATGAACTGGAGAGTTTGTGAAGGATATACCCATACCGATCACCAGGCGATCCGATATAGTGTTGGAACGCGAACGCCGACGGTACGACGGGAGACAAGGTCTAGTTGGCGAAGATGGAAGACGAAGGACTTCGATAAAGATCTTTTTATCGAAGCACTTCGAGTGAAAAGCGACGCTACAAACCTTGACGCAGACCAACTGACGGAAACGCTAGCGAGGGCTTGCGATGCGACGATGCCGAGGAAATTGGAGCCAACGAATAGCCGACGGCCAAGTTACTGGTGGAACGAAAATCTTGCTAACCTTCGCGCTGCCTGTCTCAGAGCTAGGAGACACGTTCAGAGGGCACGGTCTGAAATGGTCAGAGAGGAGCGAAAGATAGTTTTCCGTGAAGCTAGAGCGGCATTCAAACGGGCGATCCAAATCAGCAAGTCTAACTGCTTCAAGGAGTTGTGCCAGGAAGCTGACGCTGATCCTTGGGGTAACGCTTATCGAGTTGTGACAAAGAAGATCAGGGGTCCAGCGACGCCAGCCGAAATGTGTCCAGACAAGCTGAAGATCATCGTGGACGGTCTTTTCCCGCAGCATGGTTCTACGACGTGGCCGCGTACGCCGTACGAAGATGAAGACCGAGTAACCGCTGCAGGTATGCAAGTCACCAATGACGAGCTATTATCAGTGGCGAAAGGTTTGAAGTTGAAAAAGCTCCGGGTCCGGATGGAATTCCAAATGTGGCTCTAAAATCCGCGATTTTGGCGTTCCCGGATCTGTTCAGGATGGTGCTGCAGAAGTGTTTAGTAGACGGTAATTTTCCGGACACGTGGAAGATCCAGAAACTGGTGCTGCTGCCGAAACCAGGAAAACCGCCGGGGAATCCATCATCGTATAGGCCCATATGTCTGCTGGATACACTGGGGAAGCTTCTGGAAAGGGTTATCCTTAATAGGCCTACACAGTTCACGGAGGGTGAGACTGGCTTATCGGAAAAACAGTTCGGATTCCGCAAAGGCAGATCGACTGTGGATGCAATCAGGACAGTCATCGAAGATGCAGAGAGGGCGTCCAAGAAGAAGAGGAGCGGCAATCGGTTCTGCGCGGTAGTGACGATTGACGTCAAAAACGCGTTCAATAGTGCCAGCTGGGAGGCCATCGCCGCAGCGCTGCATGGAATGCGAATCCCCGACTTCCTGTGTAAGATCCTTAGGAGCTACTTCCTGAACCGGATTCTGGTTTACGACACGAGCTCGGGGCAGAAGTCGATCAGGGTTACGTCGGGCGTTCCACAAGGGTCCATACTAGGCCCGACGTTATGGAATGTGATGTACAACGGGGTGCTGATGCTGAAGTTGCCCAAAGGTGTAAAGATTTACGGATTCGCGGATGATGTCGTCCTAACGATAACCGGTGAGTCACTGGAGGAGGTGGAAATGCTGGTGGCGGAAGCGACCGACGCAGTAGAAACCTGGATGAATGGAGTCAAGCTGCAGCTGGCTCATCACAAAACGGAAGTGATGCTGGTCAGCAACTGCAAAGTAATCCAGCGGATGCAGATTACCATTGGAGGGCACGACATCCCGTCGGTGCGGACTCTGAGACATCTAGGTGTGATGATTGATGACCGGTTGAACTTCAACACCCACGTGGACTATTCCTGTGAAAAGGCGGCTCAAATGATCAGTGCGTTAGCAAGGATCATGCCGAACGTCGGCGGTCCGAAAGGCAGCAGTAGGCGTCTTCTTGCGTCAGTATCATCCTCGATACTAAGGTACGGAGTTCCAGCCTGGGGAGCTGCGCTCAAGACGAAACGTAACCGGAGGAAGCTGAATAGCGTGTTTCGTCTAATGGCCATTCGAGTCGCGAGTGCGTACCGAACTATTTCGTCGGAGGCAGTTTGCGTTATCGCAGGGATGATTCCAGTCTGCATAACCCTAGCAGAGGACATCGAGTGCTACCAACGGAGGGATACCAGAAATGTGAGGAAGGCGGTGAGACTGGACTCTATGGTGAAATGGCAGCAGGAGTGGGACAATGCGGATAATGGAAGGTGGACCCATCGGCTCATCCCCAATGTGTCGACGTGGGTGAACAGGGAGCATGGTGAGGTGAACTTTTACCTCACACAGTTCCTGTCCGGACACGGTTGTTTCCGCCAATATTTGCACCGGTGTGGCCATGCGTCATCGCCATTCTGCCCGGCGTGTATCGACGTAGAGGAGACTCCAGAGCACGTGATATTCGACTGCCCGAGGTTTGCGGAGGCACGTAGGAGAATGCCTGCCATAAGGGCGGACAACATCGCAGAGCGAATGTGTCGCGATGAAGGTACGTGGCATGCGGTAACCAGAGTCGTGACACAAATAATGTCAGAGCTGCAGCGTCGATGGAGAAGGGACCAGCAAGTAAGCGTCGGTTTGGAGCAAAATCCAGCACAGTGAGCAGTGTTGGGTCTCGAGTCGTCGGGGCGCCAGCGAACCGGAAGTCTTCTGCCAACCGGAATCGTCGGACCGACCTCGGCACTCGAACCGTCAACCTGCTGAAGAAAGAAGAAAGAAGAAGGAAGTGCTTCGGGTATGTAGGGCACCGCCAGTGCGGACGTTATCCACCGCCGGAACTGTCGGACCACCTCTGCAACCCGAAGACGAAGTCGGCGCAATGCGCGAAAGCGTCCCCTGCGATAGCCGCCGGTAGTCGGGGCACCATCAGTGCGGAAGTTTCCTTCACCGGAACTGGTGGACCACCCTCGACGCCGGGGAAGTCAGGAGGATTCGAGTGAGGAAGTTTGCGGCACAACCGCCTAGAGATCGATACGTAGCAGTGGTTCCCGTCAAGCCAGTCGGCGAACTAGCCTAAGCTAGAGGCCGGAATTTTAGAAGAAGTGCATGAGCACAGACCCCCGAAGTAGTCGCAGCATCCAGTGGTCCCGGGGGGATCGAGGCAAGGAGGATAAGGGACCCGGTTTATCCGGGAGGCACATTTTTAGCAGGTCGGGAGGAGCCCATCCCTGTTCGCCTTCGAGCATAGTGTGGATGCTCGAGGTGTCTGTCGCGCAGATTTTTGATGGCCTTTAACCCTTGCAAAAAAAAAAAAAAACACACACACACACACACACACACAGACCGGGACCATCGTCCCTAACCCCTAATCCCAAGGCGTCAAGCGACCCGTGCCGAGGGGATGCATGGCCAGGGGGGTGAAATAATAAGCTAGGCCTTTATCGGAGCCTGTGGGGTATCTGGGCACCCTCCACAGTAATTGTCCCTTACCGCGTCATGCTGGGCTCTGGCGTGGTGGACCTCTTTTCCCGAGCAACTCGTGGGATCAAAATGGAAAACCAAGACAATTCTTCAACTAGTGGTAGTAGTGTTGTCGCCCCCTTCGCAAGAGGTGGGTTGTTCAGGTCTCCGCCTAGGAGGCCAGAGGCAATAGTCGGCAGCTCAGTGCGCAGCGCCAGCGTGGGTCACTTAACCTTCCTCTCGGCTAAAAAAACGCCGGTAGAGGTTATTGACGGCCCATGACTTGTGGAGGCGATGAACCGCAAACGCGATGGGCTCTCGGCCTTCGAGGTGGCGACGGAACAGCTGGACGCCATCATCGACTTTGCGTCATCGAAGCATAATATCAGTCTGGGTGCTGCGGATAGAGCCGCTTTTCTGCGCTCAAGCGAGCAGAGGGATATTTTGAAATCACTTCCATAAACTAAATTATTTTGCAGTTACTTGGCTGTCAAACATTTCCCGCTCTTCGAATTTCTCTTTCCACGCTGCACGAGGGCGCACAAATGCGCTAGACTCTACATGACTTTACGATTGTTTACATACATTGATGCTCCAATCAGCTGCTGAATCTCGTGAAATTTCGTAACGAGTCCTTTTTAATTGCATTCCCACTAATTTTCCACTCGAAATATAATGTGAGAATATTTGTTACAAAGAATACAAAACTCAAACAAAGTTTATTTTTATTTTTTCCCAAAATAATAACAATACTTCTCAATATTAGATCAGAAACGAACATAACCACAATCTTCAATGTTTGGCTCCGGCACAATAGAAAATTTTGGCTTCAGTTTGACAACCAAATCGATTCTATCCGCGCCACCCAGATATCAGTAAGGACCTCAAGAGGAGCTTGCAGAAACTTCGAAAGTCGATGTTGGACGCCAAGCTGGAAACGGCGGTCGGGACGGCCAAGTTCGAACCCATGAAATCCATGGAGTCGAGGTCTACCCAGACTGAGGCCCAAGAATTCGCGGATTTGGGCAAGGTCGAATCGACCGAGGGCGTGCCAGCGAAGACGGTGGTGCCAAAGTCTACCAAGACTGAGGCTCAAGTATTCGCAGGCACGTCGGGGGTGGCTGCTCCAAAGGAGCAGACACAAAAACAGGAGACAGTCTCCTGGGGATGAGCTCCCTGGGGGCCGCCCCAAAACGCGGAGGGTTACTACCCCGAACAAGGGTAGTGGGGCTGGGAAGCTGAACCCCGGCCAGGTACCTCCAAAACCCGGGGAGGAAGGAACTGGAAAGGTCCGTCCACCCAGGAAAGACGGTGGTAAGGGGTTACGGCAGGCTGAGAGCTCTCAGCCGCCCCAGACCAGGGAAATAGAGGGGGATGACGCCTCCTGGACCCTGGTCAAGAACAAGCGGAAACCGAAGACGTCAAGGGCCGAAAAGAAGGCCCAGGCGAATGAGGGTAGCAAGAAGTCTAGGGTAGGCGCCAATCGCTCCAGGGGCGATGCCTAGTCATCAAAACGGACGAGGCTAAGTACTCGGACGTCTTGAAGGCGATGAGGAGTGACGTCAAGCTCGGTGAACTCGGCGCCGACGTACGTCGAATAAGACGTACTCGGATGGGCGAGATGATCCTCGAGCGGGGCGTCTCGCAAAAGGGCGCCGCCTACAAGAAGTTAGCGGAGGAAGTCCTAGGCGAGACGGTCAAGGTGAGGGCACTGACGACGGAGGTGAATCTAAGGGTTAAAGACCTGGACGAGATCACCGAAGTCGAAGAGCTCGTCACGGCACTGCGGCGACAGTACGAAGTGGAGGCGTCCACCGCAGCCGTTCGGCTACGGAAAGGTCCGGCAGGGACACAGGTAGCATTGGTTCGGCTACCTGCAGCGGACGCCTCCAAGGTAGTCTATATGTTAGGGAACGTCAAGGTGGGGTGGTCGGTATGCCCTGTGGGCATATATGAGCAACCATAAGTTTGCTTCAAGTGCCTGGAACTGGGCACAAGCAATGGGACTGCAAAGGCCCTGACAGAAGCAAGCTCTGCCGACGCTGCGGATTGGAGGGACATAAGGCACAATGCTGCACGAACCCTCCCAACTGTTTGATTTGTTCCAGCAAAGCTGTGAACAGCAAGAACCCCATGTGGAGTTCGAAATGGCCGGCGTTTAAGCGTGCTGCAAAATCACAGTGCAGGTAACGCAGCTAAACCTGAACAACTGTGATGCAACCCAGCAACTGCTGTGTCAGACAGTTTCTGAATGGGGACGGATATCGCCATCATAGCGGATCCCTATCAGGTACCTGCTAGGAACGGTAATTGGGTCACCGATGGGTCTAAAATGGCGGCGACATGGACAACGGGGAATTACCCAGTCCAAGAGTTGATGTCTTCGACACACGAGGGCTTCGTCATTGCCAAAGTCAACGGGGTCTTCTTCTGCAGCTGCTATGCGCCTCCTCGATGGTCGATCGAGCAGTTCGGTCGAATGCTAGATTGTTTGACGGCTAACTTGATGGGGCGTAGGCCGGTGGTGATAGCGGGGGACTTCAACGCTTGGGCCGTGGAATGGGAAAGCCGATTCACGAATCGACGGGGGCAGATCCTGCTGGAATCACTGGCCATGTTGGATGTGGACTTGGCTAATGTCGGTACCGTCAACTGGGGGGAAGATGATCATTTTTAAGACAAAACATGCAATAACAATGTGTGTTTACATTTTAAATCGAAACAAATATTTTCAAAACATGTACTGCTATACGTTGCAATAATCAACAACTTTAGTTTTCTGAAATGCATTCGCATTTATTAAAATAAATTAAATTATCACACATTTTTTGAGTAATCTGGTTTGGGGTGAAGTTGATCAAGACAGCTCTACTAAAATTATTATGACCTAGTAGTCAAAATACACTAGGTTATTTGTATGAATGTTGAATTTACTACGTAAAGAAGTCAACGAAGTCAATATTTGAAACGAAAATAGCGTCATTTATGACTATCTCTCTCTTTCTTCCACAAAATACATTTTCATGATTATAATCGAAAAACTCGGATTTATACCTAGCGGTAACATTATTTGAACGGAGAATATTGTTGACTACCGTTTCATAAAAAACATTGGCACTTTTGACTGACACATCAAATGATCATCTTCACCTCAATGATCATCTTCCCCCCAGTTGACGGTACCAAAAATACCTACAGCTGGAACGGTGCCGAGTCGATTATCGACGTTACGTTCTGGAGCCCTGGCCAAACGAGTAGTTCGAACTGGAGGGTAGATGATGGCTACACTCACAGCGACCACCTGGCGGTTCGCTACAGTATCGACTATACGACCAGCATTCAGCGGACGGAAGAAGGGGCGAGGCCTAGACCTCGTATGTGGAAGACATCATACTTCGACGACGAGGTGTTTAAGGAAGCGCTCCGCCGCGAGCACAATACTCTCGGTCTGAGTGGCGAGCAGCTGGTAACAGTACTCTCGCGTGCATGCGATGCCACCATGCCTAGGAAAGTCCACCCTAGGAATGGGAGACCACCGGCTTACTGGTGGACTCAAGCAATTGCGAACCTGCGCCGCGCCTGCCTACGGGCAAGGAGGCGGATGCAGCGAGCACGCACAGAAGAGGAGCGTGTTGAACGACGGGTGGCGTTCGTGGCTGCTAGAGCCGCTCTGAAGACTGAGATTAGATCAAGCAAAAAAGCCTGCTTCGAGGGCCTGTGTCAAAGTGCCAACGCGAATCCATGGGGTGACGCCTATAGGGTCGTAATGGCCAAGACACGTGGGGCGATGGCCGCTACAGAGCGGTCTCCAGAGATGCTGGAGAGGATCATCGCGGGGCTCTTCCCACGTCACGACCCAAGTCCCTGGCCTCCCTTTGTGGAGCTGCCACGGGCCAGGGTGGCCGACGAGGGAAGAGTAACGGTGGTGGAACTTGCGGGGATTGCACAGTCCCTTAGTGTAGGTAAGGCGCCAGGACCGGATGGTATTCCGAACCTGGCCATCAAAGCGGCCATTGCCGAGGCTCCCGAGATGTTCAGATCTGTTATGCAGAGATGCCTGGACGAGGGAGTCTTCCCTGAAGCATGGAAAAGGCAGAGCTTGGTCCTATTGCCAAAAGCGGGAAATCCACCGGGGGATCCGTCGGCATATAGACCAATATGCCTGCTTGACACGGCGGGGAAGGTGCTCGAGAAGATCATCCTCAACAGGTTGTTGATACGCACGGAGGGTGCGGATGGTCTATCGAGCAACCAGTTTGGCTTCCGAAAGGGTAAGTCGACCGTAGACGCTATCTTGTCGGTTACCAAATCCGCGGAGATAGCTATCCAGCGTAAGAGGAGGGAGTTCGCTATTGTGCAGTAGTGACTCTCGACGTGAGGAATGCTTTCAATAGTGCCAGTTGGGCAGCTATTGCAGATGCCCTCCTGCGTCTTGGAATTCCTGAGTACCTGTACAAGATTCTCGGAAGCTACTTCCAGAATCGAGTACTGGTATACGACACGGAGGCGGGTCGGAAGTGCGTTGACATAACCTCAGGGGTTCCGCAAGGTTCCATACTGGGTCCGGTGTTATGGAACGTCATGTACGACGGTGTCTTGAGGTTGAAGTTCCCGGTGGGCGTGGCAATCGTCGGCTTTGCTGACGATATTACGCTGGAGGTCTACGGCGAATCGATCGAAGAGGTGGAATTGACTGCAGCCCACTCGATCGCAATTGTGGAGGAGTGGATGAGTTCCAGGAAGTTAGAACTGGCTCACCACAAGACTGAGGTGGTTGTTGTTAACAACCGAAAGTCGGAGCAACAAGCGGTGATAAGGGCAGGCAACTGCACGGTCACCTCTGAACGCTCCATCAAACTCTTGGGGTAATGATCGACGATAAGCTCACCTTTGGTAGCCACGTCAATTACGCCTGCAAGCGTGCCTCCACAGCTATAGCGGCATTGTCCCGGATGATGTCCAATAGCTCTGCGGTTTATGCCAGCAAGCGCAAGCTTCTGGCTAGCGTTGCTCTGTCCATACTGAGGTATGGGGGCCAGCAGGGCACGGCCCTGCGTATTAACTGCTACAGAACGAAGTTAGAAAGTACGTATAGGCTCATGTGCCTAAGAGTTGCGAGCGCGTACCGTACCGTGTCGCACGATGCACTTTGCGTCATCACCGGTATGATGCCTATCGACATAGTTATCGGTGAAGACATAGAGTGCTTCGAAATGCGCGGCACGAGAGGCATCCGTAGGACTGTCAGGTTGGCCTCAATGGTCAAATGGCAGCGTGCGTGGGACAGTTCCACTAAGGGTAGATGGACACATAGGTTGATACCGGAGATAGGTACGTGGGTCAAGAGGCGCCATGGGGAAATCACTTTCCACCTGACCCAGGTCCTTACAGGCCATGGTTGCTTCAGACAGTACCTACACCGGTTCGGACACTCGGCCTTGCCCGAGTGTCCGGTGTGCGTAGGTTTAGAGGAAACGGCGGAACACGTGTTGTTCGTGTGCCCGCGTTTTCGCGCAATGCGTGACCACATGCTTGCCACATGTGGTCTGGACACTACCCCGGACAACCTAGTTCGGAGGATGTGTAAAGATGAAGTTGGCTGGAACGCCGTTTTATCGGCTATCGTCCAAATCGTCTCGGAGCTACACAGAAGGTGGCGCGTGGACTCGAGGGATGGCTAGTTCAGGCGCAAATAAGAGGTGGTCCAAGGGTTCGGAGTCGGCTTCATGGGTCATACCGGTGCCCTGTGGTCGAACTCGATCCTTTTATCGAACAAGTGGCCGCGTGAAAACAACATGGTATCGTCGCTTTCGCGGCGTCGGTCAACCAGGCGGGTTCCGAGCCCGAGGACGGAAAGGGTCCTCGTCAAGGCTGGGGCAGGCGTAGGCACCGCGTCGGCAAGTCCCTCTGTGTGCTGGCGAATAGGCCCTATCGCAGAAAGGTCAATTTGGGGTGCACGCGGCATCATCATTGTTGATACCAGTCGTGCAGAGGGAAGCAGGCGCGAAGTCGACCCTGCCCACCTTCCGAGGACATAGGGCGTGGTAAGGCCACCTGGAAAGCCGGCAATGCGCTGGCACGATACCATGGTGTTCTTCTAAAAAAGCGAGTCATGATGTTCGGTGCTGCAAGGACACGCAGCTAACCTCAAGGGTGCGTTATGCACTGGCCCCCTTTGAAGCATTACTTTCTGGTTGTACCGAAGGGACGATGGGCTTGGCGGCAATGGAAACGGTTTAGCTGGTCGGGGATGCAGTCCTGCCTCCCTCATTGGAGGTGGCCCCTAACCCAGCACTTCCTGGTCAACCCAGGATGTCTGTTGAGCAGATTCCCCCTCCATTGTTTAGAAAGAAAAAAAACACACACACACACCCACACACACACACACACACACAGACGGACATTTACTAAGTTTTTCGAGCTGAGTCGATTGGTATATAACACTATGGGTCTCCGAGCCTTCTATCAAAATTTGGCTTTTGGAGTGAAATTATAGCAACAGACAAACAGACGTAAAACTAGAGAAATTACCATCGACCATGACTTCAACGATCCATTTGAATTTGATTGATTGCGCATTTCACAACTAGAGGCGCTAGCGTCGTAATCCTTCTAATTTGACGTTTCACTCCAGCGCCTTCTGGTGACAATGTCTTACGAAACATTGTTTCGTGTAACATGCTCGCAAGATGGTGGTAGAGGAGTTGGACGATGGATTTTTCAGAAAAATGTTCAAGCTGTTACGTCTGTTTGTCTGTGTTATAGCCTTCTGGTACACTCAGAAATAGAACAAATCCATGATAGTATGAAAGCAAATCTGTTTTTATATTTACGAAATTTATACTTAGCGTAGTTTAAAAAGTAATCTTTTCAATCTATCACTGAATTTTGCAAAAATATTCCACCAATGTATTTGCTACAGTGAACGTTCGCTAATTGGGGTTTTTCTAGTTGGGGCGTTTTTTAGTTGGGGGTTCGCTAATTGGGGCGAAACCCAATTAAAAAGCAGCCAAACGTCAGAATGTGATGTCAAAAACGCGTTGACATTTTGTTTCCGTGTTTGGTGGGATCGATATTTTCTGGCGCGTAAAATGTTCCTTTGTTCAATGCAGAAAGTAAACAACATTGACGCTTGTCAAAACGCCCCAATTAGCGAACGGCATTCGCTAGTTGGGGCGAGGTCGTGCCCCAATTAGCGAACGATCACTGTACTTTGAAATTTGCTAATTTCACATTTTTTTGCCATGTGCATCATCACTTAATCATTTCTGATCCCGGATGTGTTCCGATACATCAACAGGATTATCAAGATATATGGTGAACCGGAAGACGGAAGGTTGGAGGTAGGTTTTTGAAGTAATATTTTGACAACATATCATTAAATAATGGAATTTTAGGATCTTAGTATCGAATATCATTCCGATGGGCTTCCGCTGAATGTCGGAATGTCTACCTCATCCAAAAAGGTTTCGGTACTTCGATCGGCACGAAGCACGGAACTGGAGAAGGCACGCAGTAACATCAATACCGTGTACAAATTACGACCGTCAGCTAGAACCGGAGTTCTTTTTCGTTTTTGGTTACTCTTCCTAGCAGAAGTATGTGACGAACTAACAGCGCACTATTCTCGGGAACCCAAGCTCGGCTGAAATCCCAGGCGGCTTAGACTGTCAGAGAAACGGGAGAAATGGCTATTGATATTTTGTGGCTTTTAACCTTTTGTCTGTGCTCTGGGGTCAATATGACCCCAGGCCACTTCGAGTGGCTGCCATTTTTTTAGTTTTCAACCGATTCTCCTAATTTTTGGTAGTTTGGTGAAACTCGCCGAGATCTATCTCCTAGGTGCAAATTCACTTGAAAAATCTTGAAAATATGCGCTACAGTGTACTTTTTTCAAAAAACTTACGTTGTCTGTGCTCTGGGGATGATTAACAACGCCTCATGCCAAAGCACATGCCTTTCTGCATAACCTTTTTGAAAAAGTTGCAGTTCAAAATGGGTTGGATTTTCGGATATAAGTAAAATAATCATGAAAAATCAATGTTTTTGTACCCTTGTTCACTAAAACTCCTCCCCGCGATGTACCCGCCCACCAATAGCCAATCTTTGGTAACGACCTGAAAGATGATTAAATTATCTTTCGAAACAGCCCCAAAAATTTAAAATTGGCCAAACATTAAAAAAATTATAGCAATTTCAATTTGGGGTCAATTTGACCCCAGAGCACAGACAACGTAAGTTTTTTTGAGCACAGACAGAAGGTTAATCGAGCTTCTAATTATGTTATAAGAACCGTTCCTCAAATATATCATGTTGCAACTATTTTCTTATTGATCACCGAGAATAAATATGTTTGGCAAAAGTGTTTCCCCGCTGTTTTTTTTGTAAATAGAATATTTGTAAACAAAATAAAATTAGTTTCAACAATACTATTTTTTATATCGTCGCTTTATATTAATCCTATATAAATGAAAGTTATACCACAGATAACAGATATTGAAGCTAGAACAAATTTTATTGAAAATCTTGTGTAAACTTTTGAATTGATATACGTTGGCCCACTACTGCCATCTACTCAACTGATTGCGGCAGTACCTAAGGATGCAGCTGAATTACAACCGTCGAACGCAGCCAATGCATTTGACAGCCGCAATCGGGCTGCATTTTCAATAACAATGATCCTTGCGCCATCTCCAATCGATTGCCAAACGCGGTCCCAATTTAAAATGCATTTGAAATAACGGTTGCGGATGTTTACACACGTATGGGATGCCAGCCTCAATATCTGTTATCTGTGGTTATACTAACCGAGTATAACCAGCACATAAACGAAGCCGGGGTCAACCAGGCGAATAGCCAGTTAGAATGACTCATAATCTATTTAGTATAGATTTTTCTCAGAGTGTACAACTTTGTTGTACGAGAAAGGCAAAAAAGGTATTTGTATAGCAGACCCCACACGAGGCATATATTGACAATACTTTTTTCGTCAAACTTTTCATCAAACTTTTCTTCAATATTTTCACTGATTAGCCGGCATGGCCGTAACTGAAGAAAAACTCATTTTTTTCTTGAACTAATACGAATCAAATAGCGGTATAACGCACAAAACACGCACACACTCAACCGTCATCGACTCCTGTGGGCAAACTGCGGGGAGAGATAAGGGGAAATATTGAAAGGAATATCAAACTTTTCTGATTTCCCTCAATATTTACTTCAATATTTTGGGTTCGCCCTCACACCATCAATCTTTTTCTTCAATAATCAAGAGTTTGTCAAACTTTTTCCGTCGTGTGGGGTCTGCTTATGATGCCTATTATTTATCATATGGGGCGACATGGCCACCCCCTCGGGGCTAGACGAGCGAGTACCAAAAAATATATTAAAAGCGTGCTGAATTTATTTAGAACGGGTGACACATTCCTTGGACTTCTATGGATTATGTTCAAATGATGTTTCGCTTGAAAATGTCGTATTTCATGTTGATTTATTGACCTCTGGCTCTACGACGATATCAGAATTTGCCTAAAGCCTAAAATTTTTACGATTAAAACCATATCAGTTTTTTAAATCATCTCTGATTCAGGCAGAAACTATTTTGATGATTTTTTTAATGAATTTAAAGGTTAGGCGACTCTTAATCCTGGAGATGACCTTGTTCTTAATATAGTTTGCAATACCGCCCAAAGATTTTAGTCATATATGAGATCATAATTACTGTTAATCTTCTTAAATTATTATTGTAGATAACCTATAGTTATATAAGAGCTTTGGTAAATATTAATTTGTGCTGAAAAATAGTAATTTTGGCTTCAAACCTTGAGTTGTGTATCTACAAAATTATAAGAAAATTCGAATTTCAACTACATCATCTTAATCAATATTTCAAGAACAAGTAAGGTTGTCAAAGTGCATTTTTCAGTTGAATAGCCCTTTTACATTATTGTTAACCATCCCTCGTAATAATAATGTGAATATATTGCTCACTTAAATCATAATCAACGTTGGCTGTCTTGCCCCATATGGCGATCTTGCCCCTCTTTCCCCTATAAATTAAATTTACACTCGTTTGCTCTCGAATTGGAATTCGAATCGCATGCCAGAATTTCTTCTTAATTCCTAGTTAGATGATACGTCGTTCAAGGATGACAAGCTTCCTGCTTTTTGAACATATTGAACGATGAGTAGCGACGATATTTATTCTGATCTGGGGAGTAGGAAGATTGTAGGTATCAATTGTTATTTAGCTAATGCATTTTATTACCACTATTGCTGTCTCCGCTGTTGCTCTGCCTGGACTTTTTTTTCTCCAAAGTCTGTTAAAAGTGGCTCTCCTTCAGTGCTGTGCTCCGTGGGAAGAGGCATCGTGCTTTGCTGACTTTTAGGTGCAGCGGTTAAAATGATTCGGTCCATTTACTTCCAGATATTGGACTCTATTTCACGAGGGGTAATGTTCTGATCACTTTGTACAGTTGATCGTGTTTTGCTAGAAAAGATGAATATGTTAGTTAAAGTTAAATAGGAGGTATTTGAAAAAAATACGAGAAAGGCAAAAACAGACTTACAATAATGGCGTTTTCCATGGAAAAACATTGCCCTGACCAGGAAGAACAGCACAATGGATCTCGTATTTCTGCAGCACAATATATAGATGGTTGATGTTCGTTCGACGTATTCTTAAAGAGAAAAACTTAATTTCAGCTACTTCCTTATTGGGCCACATGGGTAAGGATGAAGCGAGCCATTTTTTTTTCTGACAGATCAGCGTGAACGTTTGAATGAACAAGAATTATTCATAAGGATGCCTTATGATTATTTTACACAAGAAATTGCTATGATTTTCATAAGGCAAATTTATGGATTTCTTTGGTCCCTTATGAAGTTAAAATAAAATGAATTTGTAGGGTTTCATAAAGCACAACTTATGAAAATCAAAATGTTTTTTTCTGCCAGTGTCTGTGTTCGTATCCGCATAACTCGAAAACGGCTGGATAAAAGATATTTTAGTTACTAGATAAAGATTGTCGCTGTCGTCGCTGTCCGGAACATCTTTTGCTGGCGAGGATAGGGGAGCTAAATGTCAAAGAAGGAAAATCCATACGATTTGACAGGTATGTACCACACATGTTTCGGACAGCAGAACGAAGGGAACCGAAGCGACAATCTTTATCTAGTAACTAAAATATCTTTTGGCTGGATGGATGTACTAAAAGATATACTCAATCCAGTTGAAACCCAAAATTGGGTGCTAGCGAAGTTGGATTTTTCTCACAATCCGTACGTTAAACCTAACTTCAGAAGTGGTGCGCTGAATAGCGCTTCGCGATATGAAAACAGCGCACCACTTCCGAAGTTAGGTTTAACGTACGGATTGTGAGAAAAATCCAACTTCGCTGTCCCCCAATTCCGGGTTTCAACTGGAATGAGAATATTTTAGTTACTAGATAAAGATTGTCGCTTCAGTTCCCTTTGTTCTGCTGTCCGAAACATGTGCACTGACAAAATTCCAATCATATCCATTATGTGTGGCACACATAAAATTTGACTATAGCATTTCACACATAACGGCTATGTGAATTCGCATAGCATATATGTGGAAACACGCATAACCGTTATTAACTAATAACCTTTATGTGGATTTTCCTATAGCGGGTGGTTATTAACGCACACATAAAATTTATTTGTGAATTTCTTTAGATTTTTGCCAATAAAAATGTGTGGATTTTTTATTAGTGTGTGGTACCTAACTGTCAAATCGTATGTATTTTTCCTTCATTGACATTTACATCCCCTATCCTCGCCAGCAAAAGATGTTCCGGACAACGACGACAGCGACAATCTTTATCTACTAACTAAAATATCTTTTGATATGTACTTCATCCATTCAGCAAATATGTTCGTTATCGTTATCAGCTACAGGCAACTTTCCAAACTTCGGAAGTAGTGCGCTGGTTTCGCTCAAAGATGCGCTGAACAGCGCATCAATTAATTTGACAGATAAAACTTCGGAAGAAAGTTCGGTTCGGAAGTCCCGACTTCCGAATTCTAAGTTGGTGCTACGCCGAACATGAAATCACGTTCCATTAAAATTAATATTCAAAAAAAAATGTACATTTATTTTGTTTTGCTTTAGGAGTTAGGAATTAGTTTTGTTAAAATTTGTTCATTTTCATCTGCCCACTTGAACGCCGTCTGCTACCAAAACTATCCAAGTTTCCGCTACCAAAGTCACACGATACGGTTGGTATGCGTGATCTGACGGAAACAGAAAAAGAATGGGGAAAACGGTTGGGGTTCGGTGGAGACTCATCTCCCTTGCTCGTCCTCTTTGGGCTTGAGCCAGCCATCGATACGGTCGTGTGAACAGTCCGGTCAAGTTAGTTTTTATTCGAGACGGTCTGCACCGTGAATCCGAACCGAAAAGTTGTGCGACTGGCGAAAAGAATGCCTCAATACCGAGAGTGCGTGATCGTGTGGTTTCGGAACCCCAAGTGATAATCCGGAATCCGCCGGGAAACGAAAGTTATGTCGGGACGTTAGATTCCGCAATCAACCGGCCGTAGTGAATAAACCATACTTGTAAAGCCGACCGCGTGTGCCTAGAAAATATAGGGTAGTCGGTAAAGCGACAGTCCAGTGTGGTCCCAAACAGCCGGCCTTTAGAGCGGCCATCCCAGTGCCCCGAAAAGTGAACCCTAAACCAAACACCGAAAAATTGTACCAGTCGTGGACACGAAAGTGAGCTTGTGTTAGCTAGTTTTGTAGCTATAAAGACGCGGGTACCCCGTCTCGGCGCGTGTGTTCCGTGAGTGCCAGACGTAATATCCCGGCGTCCGACCAACGACGCTCATACCTAGTCCCCAACCGCTGGCGTTGTTAAAACAGTTAGCGACGGCGCGGGCCCAACCTAAACATCGACGACTCTCGAACGGCAGAGTAGGC
This sequence comes from Armigeres subalbatus, assembly GCF_024139115.2. NCBI lineage: Eukaryota > Metazoa > Arthropoda > Insecta > Diptera > Culicidae > Armigeres > Armigeres subalbatus. Next base: position 201,011,567 of record NC_085141.1, on the reverse strand, counting down.
AGCCCCTGAGGTTAAAGGTAAGTCGCATGCTTCCACTATGTTATATTTGGCGCTCTAACGAAAAAGTCACTGTTGATCGATTCGAGAGTTAATTTTTCGCTAGATAAGGGGGGAGATCTTGGAGGTGTTTGAAACGAATTAAAAAAAAAAATTCTCTAAATTAAATCCCTTTCGACGCACATGCTTTCGATTATCTTCTATCCATACGAACAATAGGCCGCGATCGTTCAGGAAAGGTAGACAGAGCGTGCTGATAGGAGATTGATTTGCCAGATACCTAGCACGTTGCTGGTGGAAAGACACACACGATCGGTTCCATTAATGGTGTATAAGCAAAGCTGATAAATTTCTCTGATTTTTTGTTCTCTTGTGCATGCATTTATTTTCTGTTATTTATTGTTCATCGGTTATAGCGTACACGGTATAGAGTGGTGGTCAATTGTATCACTTTTCGATTTATTTTGTTGTAGATTTTATACTCTGTTCCCAGTACAGCTCAGCAATGTCGCTGGATCATGAGTATCTAGTTGGGATGTGTGCTACATACCTAACAGAGGAAGAAATAATTTTTGAGCTCGAGATTCGAGACCTGTTAGAACGGGATAGAAGCTTGAGCGTGAACCGCAGAAAGTTGAAAAATGCGCTGCGTGAGGAAGTGAATGGGAAACTGCGTATTTTTGTGTACCGTCGAGATCCCGACGGGGAGTTAAAAACATGTAAGGAAAGGTTTAGAAGGGTGATGCAGGAGTTAGCAGATGCTTCTTTGGATAGACTTATGTCGAAAACGGGTTTATTGCATCTTTACCATCGTTTAAAACTTTTCAGAAAAACTTACGGTACATGTGGCTTAGCGAATGAAGTCAACTGGTTGTTTTCGAAAATAATTCAAACCTATATGGATTATTTCGACAAAAATGTTTTACGTTCGTCCGTTAGCCATACTCCTCAGCAAACAACAGAAGTTGATTTGCATGGAGCCGCGAGTCTCGAAGCTCAAGCAGAGGCTTCGACACATGATTTAATTAATCTTGGACAATCGGTAGCTTCTCTATCCATTTCGATAGGAGCTATCCCTAGAGATACAGTTGCTAGTTCTACTCCATGTCACTCAAACCCTACTTTATCATCTACCGCGGAATTAGATCCGATAGTTTCGCAAATAATAGCTTCGACGTCAGTCTCGTGTGTCGAAACCACAGTGTCGAATAGTATACCAGTTGTCACAAATTCATTATCGAGTGCGGTACAGCTCACATGGGCGACACCGAGTTATCAAGTGGCATCGCGAGTGCATAGAGCAAGGCAGGTTCGGTTCGATACAGGACGCGACATTCCGATAAGTGCAGCCGAATTACATGGTTTGATAACAAACGCGAGTGCGCAATGTGATTGGCAAAAATCCGTGGTTTCAGTAGGGGTCTGTTCACAAATTACGTAACGCTTCTGGGGGGAGGGGGGGTCCAACTTGCGTTATACTTTGTTACACTAAAAGGTGGGGGAGGGGAGGAGTACTACCAAATGTTACGCATAACGCGAATAAAAATTCATTTGAATGTCTTTTTTTAATCACTTATTGAAGTAATTGCTGTTTATCGTTATCGTATATTAGTCATTATCGAAATCGAGCATGCTGGCATAGCGGGACTGATATGCGTAAAAATACCAAGCGAATATTGTATTTATTGTATTGATCGCAAATTTGTTTCCACTAGCTGCATTTTTGATATCCTTGATTTTTAATCATGTGCCGTCCCTATTCTAACAGTGTTCAAAAAATACCAAAACCCAAATGCTTCAGGAAGGTAAAAAAATCTGCCTTTAAAATTATCACAGTTACGCGTTATATAGGAAAGGGAGGGGGTTCAAAAAATGTTACTTTTTGTTACGAGGGGGAGGGAGGGGGTCAAAAACTCGGATTTTTGCGTTACGTAATTTGTGAACAGGCCCTAGGCGGTTTAACTCAAACAAACGCCGGAAGCTGGCAATACGGAAAAAGTGATGTTCCTGTTCAGATGGTATTTACATCCGGACCATCCAACATACCCGAAACCAGGCGACTAACCGTAAATTCGGAAGTGTACGAAATTCCCGTTTCCTCTCAATGGTCTGACCCGTACGACTTTCCTCGTCACATGCCTGAAGCCTCGCAGCCCAATCCATATTCGGTCCCACGATTCACACCCAGTAGCCCTTTCCCATCGAACACATTTCAGGCTCATGCTCAAACCCCATACCAATTATCGGCTCCTTACGTTGGGGCGAACTATCCGCCGAACACTCAATCCATAAACCGATCCGATGCTTCTCATCTTAGGTATGATCCACCAGAGGCGGACTTGCTTGGGTTGGATCTTCGTAGAACACCGATTTGAAACACGAACCCAAACCCCTATCACAATAGGATTGGAGATAATCGCGATTCAATCCTCGAACACGTCCCTCTGCAGAATGCTAGGTCCCATTCGCCGGTTCCTTCACCTTGTCTTAATCCTTATCGAGACTTCGATTTCAATCCAGTGGCCAATCGTACCAAAACAATTCCGGTTGTCAAATGGCCAATGAAGTATGCAGGGGATGATCGTGGCACCGGACTGAACAGTTGGCAGAACCGTGGCAGAACCGGAGTTGTTGAGATCATTCGGAAACCTATTGACAGGTAAGGCCAAGATGTGGTTCACAAGTAACAAACATCGATTCACAACCTATTCAGAACTGATCGATAGTTTGAAGGCGACCTTCCGACACCCGGATCTAGATCATTATTTATTAATGGAGATCCACCAAAGACGGCAACAAAAAAATGAATCCTTTTTGGAGTTTTTCCTGGAAGTGGAAAGAAAGTTCAAAAGCCTGTCTAATCCTGTATCGGAAATGGAAGTGGTTCATGCCGTACGCAGGAACATGCGTGCCGAATACAAACGAGCGTTAATTGGAAGAGAATTTTATGATCTTTTCTCTTTACAAATGGCAGGACAAGAAGTTGACGCGACGAACACCTATATGTTTTCGAAACCGCAGGTCCAGACGAACGCAGTTCACATAGCAGGGAAACCTCCGACATTGAACAACCAGATTAGAAGTGGTGGACTGTCGTTCCAGAAGTTTTCAAAGGGCCCTAACCAACGAAATCAACCCCCGAAACTCGATCCCGGATCCGACCATACTTCCTCGAGCAAACCTTCGTTCCAAAGAGAACGGCCACGTGTCAACCCGACCGATAAGCCGCCGGCGAAGTCCAAGCCGGAGAGGAATCAATCAGGTGATTCGGAAGCACCTAGTAATCCAACGGCCGAAGTAAGCAAATGAGTGGAAACGCAACTCCGAACTCATATACCCCTGAACGACAAGTTTATTTATTTTAACTGCAGAAGTCAGCAACATTTGACTGATCAGTGCTCTCAATCATACAAAGTACATTGCCAAGTGTGCGGATTCCAAGGGTTCCCCACCCATCGTTGCCCGTTTTGCTCAAAAAACGGACAGCGCCGGAAGGACTAGAGTCCTTCCAATCAAATGTCTCTACTGATTCGAAAATTCTCTCCATTGACGATGCGCTTACCGCACTTGGATATGAAGAGTCAAACAACAGTCAAGATGAGCCTTCAGCAAATGTCTCGGCTGTGTTAACTATCGCAGATAACAGACCGTACATAACGCCAACAATTTTCGGTGTTTCAATCCGTACGCTCTTAGATTGCGAAAGTCAGAAAACTCTCATTTCCGCCAGAAAAGTTTCACTTTGGAAACGTCCTAAAACTAAGATTCTCCCGAGTAATCTAACTCTCACTAGTGCCTCCGGAGATACTCTTACCGTATTAGGATGCATTTATCTACCTTTCAAATTCGGCGATAAAATCAGAATCGTAGAGACCACCATTGTTGAGGACCTTCCAGTAGATTGTATTGCAGGAATGGACTTTTCTCTGCTTTTTGATCTTCACATCTCACAGGGCTCAGACATTCTGTTCCTTGTAGATGTGGACGAGATTACGGACAGTAACCCACCTGAACTTGTTGAGCTCAGCTCCAAGCAGGAAGCGGCACTAGAAAACGTTAAGCAGAAGTTCAAACCAGCTATGTCAGACCAGCTCGAGATTACCTCGCTGGTCCAACACTCTATACAACTGACGGAGGAATTCAAAGATTCCTCGCCAATACGGGTATCCCCGTTCCCATTTTCGCTAGCATTAAGCAAGGCCTTGAACGAGGAAATAGATCGATTGCTTCATCTGGGAATTATTGAAGAGTCATCATCTGAATGGGCTCTGAATGCGGTCCCTATCAAAAAGCCTAATGGTACCGTCCGTTTATGTCTGGACGCGTGTAAGCTTAACGCCCGCACTAAACGTGACAGTTACCCGTTAGCGCACATCGGTCGTATATTAGGACGATTGGGCAAGACTAGGTATTTAAGCACGATTGATTTGAAGGATGCTTTTCTTCAAATACCTTTGAGCGAAGAATCTAAGCCTCTTACCGCGTTCTGTATCCAAGGACGTGGAATGTTCCAATATACCCGTCTCCCATTTGGTCTGACTAACAGTCCGGCTACTTTATCTAGATTGATGGATAAGATTCTCGGAGCTGGAGAGCTAGAGCCGTGGGTGTTTGTCTATTTAGATGACATCATAGTGGCCAGTGACAGCTTCGAGGAACATGTCCGTCTCCTAGAAGAAGTCGCGAGAAGGTTAAGTGAGGCTAATCTATCGATTAACCTTGAAAAGTCTAAGTTTTGCCGGTCCGAAGTGCCGTTCCTGGGATACTTGCTGTCTTGCGATGGACTCCGACCCGACCCTACGAAGGTTCAAGGAATTTTGGATTTCGAAGCACCGCGTACCATCCGACAAGTCCGACGCTTTCTCGGAATGGTAAACTATTACCGGCGCTTCATTCCCGACTTCAGTACGCTCTCAGCACCAATCTCGGATCTTTTGGCAGGAAAACCCAAAACTGTGCGTTGGTCCAAAGACGCGGATGAAGCATTCCGAGCGATCAAAGAACGGTTGATCGCCGCTCCCATTCTTTCAAACCCCGACTTTGAGCTAGAGTTTATAGTCCAAACGGACGCGAGTGACCGTGCCGTAGCCGGCGTACTGACCCAACTCCAGGACGGATCGGAGAAAGTCATAAGCTTTGTCTTTCAGAAACTCAACACGGCCCAGCAAAACTACTCGGCTACTGAAAAGGAGGCACTAGCAGTGCTTGTTTCGGTAGAGAAGTTCCGAGGCTACATAGAGGGTAGCCTTTTCACCTTAATCACAGATGCTTCAGCGCTCCAGTATATCCGAAACAACAAGTGGCGTCCATCGTCCCGACTCAGTCGATGGAGTCTGGATCTGCAGCACCTGGACATGACTATCGTCCATCGCCGAGGTGTTGATAACATTGTTCCGGACGCATTGTCTCGTAGCGTCTGCGCAGTGCGAGCGTCCAAGCTAGGAGCTTCATCGTACGAGGATTTGATCCTGAAGATTGAGGAAGAACCGGAGAACTATTCTGATTTCCGTTATGAAGACGGCCAGCTGTGGAAGTATGTCCCGGTCGAGGATGAACCGTATGATGCACGGTTCGAGTGGAAAATGATCCCGCCCCCAGGAAACCGACAACGTATCATTGAACAGGAGCACGAGAGTTGTTTCCATTTAGGAGTTGAGAAAACTTTGAGCCGACTACAGCTCAGGTACCACTGGCCATACATGGCGTCGGAGGTGAGAAAATGGATCCAACAGTGTACTACGTGTAAGGAGAGTAAACCAGCAACGGTACCCACGGTACCAGTAATGGGCAAGCAGAAGTTAGCGGATCATCCTTGGCAGATTATTGCCATGGATTATATCGGCCCACTACCGAAGAGTAAGTCAGGTCACATCCATCTTTTAGTGATCCAGGATTTATTCAGCAAGTGGTGTCAGCTTAATCCAGTGCGGAGAATTGAGGCCGGGAATCTTTGTAAAATCCTCCGAGAAGGTTGGTTTCTAAGAAACTCCATGCCAGAAATCGTATTAACAGACAACGCATCCACGTTCCTATCCAAGGATTTCAAAGCCTTGATAGAACGGCACGGTATAAAACACTGGACCACATCACGCCATCATAGCCAAGGCAACCCGGTAGAACGGTTGAACCGGTCTATCAATGCCGCAGTACGAACATACTGCCAACACGACCAGAGAAGCTGGGATACGAAAATCGCGGATATCGAACACGTGTTTAACAACACGGTGCACTCAGCCACTGGATTCACCCCGTTTTATGTGACTCGGAAACACGAAATCGCCCAGAGCGGGGACGATCATCTGAGAATGCGTCGAAAAGAAGACTACTCAGTCGATAACGACACCGGCCACCATTCTGCAATCTCTAAAGAGATTTATGATATAGTCAACAAAAAACATGCGCAAACGCGTCCGACCGGGAGAATTCCAAGTGGATCAGCAAGTGTACCGCCGTAATTTTAAACAATCCAATGCAGGGGACTATTACAATGCCAAATTGGCTCCAATGTACTTGCCTTGTAAGATTATTGCGAAACACGGATCTAGTTCCTATGAATTGGAAGATCCAGTGGGGAAAAATTTAGGAATCTGGCCAGCGGAGCATATTAAACCTTAAATTTCCTCTACCGTTACGCTTGCAATCGATAATTCTTGCTATTCAATTCTATTTCCTGTAGCTTTAAACGAGATCCTTTAGTCAAAGAGTCAGAGAACTCGCTCTCCAATACACGCGATATCAGCTATTTCTCAAGTGCACTGAGAGGTTTTGCATGCTGTGAGTGGTTTGAAGCTTCTATGTGACGTCTAATGTACCTCTCAGTGGGAGTAGGGTGAATCAGAGACTAGCATAGGAGATCTATTTCATGTCTGAAACAACTCAGATAATGAAAATATGTTTAAAGGCCGGCCAATAAAAAATAAGTTTTAACCAAAAGTAATAACCCCGATCGTCAGAAAACCTAGTGTGTCTTTCATAGGGAAAGTTGGTCAATATAGGGAATTTCTGAACGATCATATCCACGGATAGTGTGGCAAAAGGAGAGTCTAAGGTCTCTGTGATGAACGGGATAGAGTTGAGAGTAAGACGATTCGATCCACTAGCGAAAGATCTCCCGCTATAGCCAGTAACTGGAGGTTGCTGTGGCTTATCTGATTAGATGGGACGAAGATAAATAGTCAACCAGCACCACTCCGCTCGAAGCAGAGTGTCGAGATTGTTCGGGGAGTTCGACCAACCATATATTGGATTCACCGTGATGGCGTTGCTAGATCACGGGGGTCCCCCAAATGCGCGTATCCGACTCGAACATTCTCTAAATAATTAATAAACGTTTATCAATAAAGCGATAGATCTAATTTAGTTGCATTTTCAAAAAAGAAAAAAGTTTATACTTTACATAATTGATTTATTTCGTTATTTATTTCATTATGCTTTGTTCAATATTGTGTTGTTTTGTTAAAAAAAAAATCGTTATTTCTTTTATTGTGCCTTGGGGGAAATGTAACATGAAATCACGTCCCATTAAAATTAATATTCTAAAAAAAATATACATGTATTTTGTTTTGCGTTAGGAGTTAGGAATTAGTTTTGTTAAAATTTGTTCATTTTCATCTGCCCACTTGAACGCCGTCTGCTACCAAAACTATCCAAGTTTCTGCTACCAAAGTCACACGATACGGTTGGTATGCGTGATCTGACGGAAACAGAAAAAGAATGGGGAAAACGGTTGGGGTTCGGTGGAGACTCATCTCCCTTGCTCGTCCTATTTTGGGCTTGAGCCAGCCATCGATACGGTCGTGTGTGAACAGTCCGGTCAAGTGAGTTTTTTATTCGAGACGGTCTGCACCGTGAATCCGAACCGAAAAGTTGTGCGACTGGCGAAAAGAATGCCTCAATACCGAGAGTGCGTGATCGTGTGGTTTCGGAACCCCAAGTGATAATCCGGAATCCGCCGGGAAACGAAAGTTATGTCGGGACGTTAGATTCCGCAATCAACCGGCCGTAGTGAATAAACCATACTTGTAAAGCCGACCGCGTGTGCCTAGAAAATATAGGGTAGTCGGTAAAGCGACAGTCCAGTGTGGTCCCAAACAGCCGGCCTTTAGAGCGGCCATCCCAGTGCCCCCGAAAAGTGAACCCCTAAACCAAACACCGAAAAATTGTACCAGTCGTGGACACGAAAGTGAGCTTGTGTTAGCTAGTTTTGTAGCTATAAAGACGCGGGTACCCCGTCTCGGCGCGTGTGTTCCGTGAGTGCCAGACGTAATATCCCGGCGTCCGACCAACGACGCTCATACCTAGTCCCCAACCGCTGGCGTTGTTAAAACAGTTAGCGACGGCGCGGGCCCAACCTAAACATCGACGACTCTCGAACGGCAGAGTAGGCAGCCCCTGAGGTTAAAGGTAAGTTGCATGCTTCCACTATGTTATATAACTTCTACAGAACGAAGTTAGAAAGTACGTATAGGCTCATGTGCCTAAGAGTTGTGAGCGCGTACCGTACCGTGTCGCACGATGCACTTTGCGTCATCACCGGTATGATGCCTATTGACATCGTTATCGGTGAAGACATAGAGTGCTTCGAAATGCGCGGCACGAGAGGCATCCGTAGGACTGTCAGGTTGGCAGCGTGCTTGGGACAGTTCCACTAAGGGTAGATGGACACATAGGTTGATACCGGAGATAGGTACGTGGGTCAAGAGGCGCCATGGGGAAATCACTTTCCATCTGACCCAGGTCCTTACAGGCCATGGTTGCTTCAGACAGTACTGTAGCAATATGATCTCATTCTTAAATGCATGAAACCACCCAACACGAAACATGTCAGTTCAATCAAAGTTAATTGCCTATTTCCGGGGATTAAACCACCCGACTTGGACGTTAATTTACAATGTTATGAAAACTCATATGTGAATATGTACGTTATGTGGAAGATATTGATTTGGAAAATGTATTGGAGGTAACCACTTTCCCTTCGATGGGACTCGAACCCATGACCCTACAGTACGCTAGACTGGTGCTTTAACCAACTAAGCTACGAAGGACCTCCGTCGGCCTTTGCAACCTAGCAGCTACTGAACGAGCTCGAGATTCCCAAATTGGACGCATAGTCAAATCACTCGCAATCCATTTCTCAAACTAATACCAATACCCGACCGCATTGCGTAGGCAAGAGCATGCAACTCAGGTTCAGTTCAATCAAAGTTAATTGCCTATTTCCGGGGATTAAACCACCCGACTTGGACGTTAATTTACAATGTTATGAAAACTCATATGTGAATATGTAGAGTAGAGTGGGGCAAGAGTACGCACTTAGTTTTCAATCGATCATGTGGCCCATATGAAGCAAGTTTCTGCATATCAAATCAGTGTCGATGATTCATATACTCTTCCTTTATGTTACCCAGTGGAAAAAATATTGAAATTATTGAGATTCGTTTTAGTAGAACCCTTATTGCAAGACAAGTGAAAAACGCACTCTTACCCCACCGGTGGGGTAAAAGTGCGCATCGGGTGGGGTAAGAGTACGCTTACCCGTAATGCTGGGTAGATACCTCTTCGTGGTGTGTTACGGGGTAAGTTCTACCATGGTCACATTGCCAGCTACAGGCACATCCTGACCCAACGAATACCTTCCCAATATCCATCTCCGTGATACTTATTCCTTCTCTCCCTAGTAACGGTACAGACAAGCGTGACCAGGAATAGTAATTCTAATGCTTTTGTCATTTTTGTCACAGATTGAAATTAAGGAATACACCCACCTTGATTTCTGATAGCAATCTGAACAGAGATTTCAAAGGAAACATGAGTATCACTAGTTTCCAGTCCACGAAATATACCGGAGCAATGCCATGCTTTCGTGTTTTATATATTCGTAAAATATTTATTTTCCATATTTTATTATACTTATTTTCATATTTCATTATATTTATTTTTCATATTTTTACATTTTATTTTTTTAATTTCTATATTTTTATAATTTCATATTTTACATTCAATTATTTTTGTGTCTTAAAATTTTCATATTATTATGTTATAATATTATCATAGTTTCATATTTCTTTAAATTGAACATTCCACTTTCAAATTTGATATTTTATGTTTTATATTTTTGTATTTTCATATTTATATAATTTCATGTTATTACACCTTCATATTATAATATTTTTATATTATCATATTTTCCTTACTCTTATATTTTTTCTATTTTTATACTTATATACACATTATGATGCCTTTTTTTTAAAGCTTTCACATTTTTTATACTTGTATATGTTCATATTTTTATACTTTTATATTTTCATATATTTGTATTTTTTTCATATCATATTTTCATATTGTAGTTTGAAATATTTAATTTTCATATTTTAATTTTTTGCCTTTCTTATATTTTCATACTTTCATGTTGTTATAATTTAATTAGCATATTTACATGTTTCTATATTTTTATTATATTATTTTTATACTTTCATATTTCCATCTTCTATATTTTGTGTTTTAATATTTTATATTATCTTATTTTCAGATCTTTATATTGTCATATTCTCAAAATTTAATACTTTAATATCACATTTTATATTTTAACATTTGCAATATTATCATATTCTCATGTTTTTATGTACTCATATTTTTGTATCTTCATTTTTTATTTTCATGTTTTCATATTTTTTAAATTTTCATGTAGCAATTTTTATTCTATTATTACACTATATTTTTATATTTCTTATTTTCATATTTAAAAAATCATATTTTTATGCTTTTATATATTTATATTATTGTATTATGTACCTTCATACTGATTTAACATTTTCATAGCCCACTACAAAACATCCCAGGAAGGAAAGCTTCACAACCTGCCATGTAACCTTTACGTAGACGACTTCCTGGCACATAAACTGCTATCTGATATATAACATTCTAAATAATAAATAAATTCTTTACAATTTCCAGCTTCTTCTACAAGAGATGTACATCCCGAATCAACTTCGGCTCCTAGTTGACGTTGTACTCTACAAATATATATAAAATTTAATATATATATATAATTTCTTATCATAATGTTATTCATTTCACTACATATTTATTTATATACAATTACCAAAATAAGAACTTAAAAAGAACGCGGTGCGTATGGTACGGTATGTCCACGCATCCTTCAACCCCTGTAGATTCGTGATATGTATCATGTTGAAGTGACTACTTGAACACGATACATCTCGAAGAATCATCTCTGCGGCAAACACAACGCAGTGGGCCTGGCCGCTTTGAAGTTTACGTCATACCACTGGTATGCTGTGAGCCTCAATATTGACAAGAAAAATTATTGGGCGTCATCTAACTCAATAGTTTTCCAGGATGCTTTCTTTGTACTGGCTGCGTCTGTGTTCGATTAGATTAGATTAGATTAGCATCGGGTGGGGTAAGAGTACGCATTTATCCAATCATGTGCTTTGAGTATATATTAACACAAATAAGAGTTAATAACATTTAATTGATGTTTAATGAGCATATATTAGAGAATGTTTAAAGATTACGTCACTCTTAAAGGGAGAGGGGTTCTGAAAATGTGCACTTTCATTCGAAAAACCATTGTTTTTTTATATATACAAAAAACTACAGAGGTAAAAATATATATCAGGTTTCGCGTGGCGTATACAAAGGCATTTTCTTAAAGAAAGTCCACCAATCACGTAACGTAAAATTTGGCAATTTCATCACCCTCCCCTATATTACACTATTTGTATGAAACCTCTAAAAATATATGGATCGTCACGCATCTCGCAAACCCTCCCAGCTAAACGTTGCGTAATTTATGAATGTTTCTATTGATTAAATGAAATTATCATTTAGATGAAATTGTGTTTTCGTACTATGTTCAGGTGTACAACAAGTCCTAATACAATTTCATTATTTCGCTTCAGTGCTTTGTTCGTTAAGTCCTTTCTAACACCGAATTACTTCAACTTATCCTAAAAACTTGTGATAATTTCGAATTCTGTCCCATTTTTCTTAGTTGTTGATCTTTACGCTTTGCAAGAAGTTTTATTACGGCCGGAGATACGGGTTTGACATCATAACTTGAAGATTCATATGCGTACTCTTGCCCCACCGATTCCTGCGTACTTTTACCCCACAGTTCCAAAATGATTCAAGTAATGGTTTTGACTTCTTGGAAAACCAAACGGATTGGTGGTCTGTTCCATAAAGTACTCTATACAATAGGTTATCGAAATGGTATAATGTTCACTTGATTGAACGTATATATGGTAATGAAATACTAGTTGCGGAAACTCAATTATTTTTAGCGAAATGACCAAAAAGTTATCTAACTCCATATCTCCCTTGTTGTTTATTCAAATCGTTTACAATTACACTTGATAATAGTTGACCAGAATACCTGTCAAACTGATGCAGTGTTGCTAGTTTATCTTTTTTTATTACTTCAAAAAATCGAAAACGTACTCTTACCCCACGCGCACTCTTGCCCCACTCTACTCTACGTTATGTGGAAGATATTGATTTGAAAAATGTATTGGAGGTAACCACTTTCCCTTCGATGGGACTCGAACCCATGACCCTACAGTACGCTAGACTGGTGCTTTAACCAACTAAGCTACGAAGGACCTCCGTCGGCCTTCGCAACCTAGCAGCTACTGAACGAGCTCGAGATTCCCAAATTGGACGCATAGTCAAATCACTCGCAATCTATTTCTCAAACCAATACTTCCACATGTGTATGGTACACGTCCACATTAGAGGAGCGTGAGTATTTAGAATGTCTGGCGGCTATAGACATTCTTCATCAGCAACTGTTCTGATCAAGTGAGGTTGTGTAAGCTATTTGCCAGTCGGTCGTCAAGCTCAGACCCGACCGCATTGCGTAGGCAAGAGCACGCAACTCAGGTTCAGTTCAATCAAAGTTAATTGCCTATTTCCGGGATTAAACCACCCGACTTGGACGTTAATTTACAATGTTATGAAAACTCATATGTGAATATGTACGTTATGTGGAAGATATTGATTTGGAAAATGTATTGGAGGTAACCACTTTCCCTTCGATGGGACTCGAACCCATGACCCTACAGTACGCTAGACTGGTGCTTTAACAAACTAAGCTACGAAGGACCTCCGTCGGCCTTCGCAACCTAGCAGCTACTGAACGAGCTCGAGATTCCCAAATTGGACGCATAGTCAAATCACTCGCAATCCATTTCTCAAACCAATACTTCCACATGTGTATGGTACACGTCCACATTAGAGGAGCGTGAGTATTTAGAATGTCTGGCGGCTATACACATTCTTCATCAGCAACTGTACTGATCAAGTGAGGTTGTGTAAGCTATTTGTCAGTCGGTCGTCAAGCTCAGACCCGACCGTATTGCGTAGGCAAGAGCACGCAACTCAGGTTCAGTTCAATCAAAGTTAATTGCCTATTTCCGGGGATTAAACCACCCGACTTGGACGTTAATTTACAATGTTATGAAAACTCTAGGGCTTCCATTCCCGGAAATGATTTCCCGGGATTTATGTATCAGTTTCCAGAATTTCTCGGGAAATGAACATATTAAAATATTATGTAATAATTTTCTTATTTTTTTAAATTTGATGATAACGGATTTTGGGGTATCAATTTAATTTTTTTACAAGCATCATCTTACTATTTATTTCACTTTTGAAGTTTTAGAATTTAAGTTATAACTGAAAATGCTACAGAATCATACGGTGCATTCCAACACGTGTTGAAGAGAGGCGAGACAAAGAACCAGTTTGTATCTACCGTTCGTTGATTCAGTAGGTTTAAACGTCGGTGAGCGTTGTGAAGTCGAATTAAAAATTGAGTGTCTGTGGTGAATCAGCAGAGCTTCCAATGTTCGCAGATATTCGGGCAATAGCAGTGACTGCTTTGGCAGGTTCATCCTATTATTGTTAAAAGTTTTTTAAGACCTTCAGTCCTTTTTGATTCAATTCCCGAACAGAATCATATTCCGAAGACTCGTTTGTATTTTGAGATATTTCTGAAACATTTCATTTTTTTTTTCAAAAATGTTATAGTCAGGATCATTAAAGTACGACAATCAAGCACTCGCCTGAAAGCTCTTTTTTATTTCGAATAGAATAATTCTCATTTCAAATATTTCATTCATGTGCTTTAAATACAAAATGTGTTCAAGTGGACGTACATGAATAAAAATGGTTATCCTTCAAAGTTGACCTGAAGATTCTATGCACAAAAAAAGTCGTCGAGTATAAGAATAGTTCAAGTTAGGAATATTTTGGCGATAATAGAAGAGAATCTCTCGAAGCCGTCGTTGCCCAAAAACTGAAAAAAAATGCATATACAACCTGAAGCAAATAGCGGAGCTCATCAGGACACTGCAGATCTTACTATCGAGCCAGTGCAGATGCTAATACTTACACACTTAAAATTCTAAGTTTACCGATTGCCGAGAATCCAACAGCCGAGATATGTATTGGTAATAATTTCGACGAATTTCGGTAAATTTTTTACCAAGATTTCGGTGAACTTTACCGAGTCATCGGTAATCGTTACCGAGATCTCGGCAAAAAATCAACTTTGCCTAATTTCGGCAAAATATTGACGAAATTTCGGTAAAGGAATTACCGAATTTTAGTAAAAAATATTCCAGAGATCACGGTTATTGGAACTTAAGTGTGTATGACATGGCGAATGTTTTGTAGAAGGAGTTAACGCTTTTCGAACTGAACTTTTGTTCAGGCTTTCAACAACTCTATCATCATTTGAGGACAAAATAGCAAGCATCCCTGATATCGAATGTATATTTTCAAAATCATATTTTACGACAAAATTTAAACTACGATTTTGAATTAGTTTCGAGGGGTTTTTTTTTATTTTCCGGGATCCCGGGAAATCCCGAGAAATTATTATTTCATTTCCCGTTTCCCGGGAAGTTGATTCCCGGGAAAAATGGAACCCCTAGAAAACTCATATGTGAATATGTACGTTATGTGGAAGATATTGATTTGGAAAATGTATTGGAGGTAACCACTTTCCCTTCGATGGGACTCGAACCCATGACCCTACAGTACGCTAGACTGGTGCTTTAACCAACTAAGCTACGAAGGACCTCCGTCGGCCTTCGCAACCTAGCAGCTACTGAACGAGCTCGAGATTCCCAAATTGGACGCATAGTCAAATCACTCGCAATCCATTTCTCAAACCAATACTTCCACATGTGTATGGTACACGTCCACATTAGAGGAGCGTGAGTATTTAGAATGTCTGGCGGCTATACACATTCTTCATCAGCAACTGTAGGGGAGACTGGGTAGACTTGATCCCCTTTTCTTAAATTTGGCCTATTTTCAAGAAAACTTGAAAATTAAAGGTTATTTAAGTTGTGTTACGTAGATTAGTTTAAAGGCTTATAACCATGGGAAAATATGATGATAATATTACACTTAACAGCATCTACAAGAGTTTTGGCAAATCTTCCGAAAACCAAAAAATAATCATACTAGTGGAGACTTGATCCCCCATTCAAGGACACTTGATCCCGTTTATGAGAACTTATGTTAAGAACCAATTTTATTTTTTTGTAGTCGTTAAATAATAACAATTAAACAGAATGTTATGTTTATTTAAAATCAGTTTATTTTTGTTTGAATTTGGTACGAATTCATTTAGAACGAGACACTATATAAAAAATCAAACCTGAAGTTTATTCTATTAACGACAGAGCTTTCATTTTCGAAATAGTTTTAAATTAAAGCTTACGTCGGGCTTTCTTATTTTGGTTCTGCTTTCCATTTTGTTGCTTCCTTTGCTTGACTCTGCACTCTTTTTCGATTTTGATCCGAACTGGAGTGTCTGTCAGAATTTGTGTCTCCCCCCGTTTCCGACCACGCTTTCGCGAATGGTCTTATTTCTTCTGAAGTTTTTATTTTATTTTGGCCAGTTTCAATGCCATTTGCTGGTTCTGGCTTGATGTTCGGTGTTGGAAGATTTGAAGTGGGAGGGACGATTTGAACCGGTTTCTGAGATACTAACTTCAGAACTGGAGGCGAATCCAATTCTGATATGAATCTAGCCGGTCTACGTCGCTTTCTGGGAACTTTTTGTTGACAATCACTGGATTCGGCAGGGTTATCGATTGTTGTTTCCGTTTCATCCGGATCCTGTTTGCTTGGAACTTTGTTTGAGGCATGATTCTGCTGTTCAATATTTTGTTCGGTGGTATTCTGGACTGTGGGTTCAATGGTTACACATTCGCCGGATTGTTGAGGCCTATCAGTGACATAGGAGGAAAGGTAGTCATCATCAGTGAATATATTTGGATTAAATGGATAAATCCCGGTTGTTCGAAAACCACTCATGATGTTTCTTGCAGTGAAAGCTTGTGTAAAGGCTTGGTTGAAACAATCCGCAACCTCATAAATGGATAACGTTTTTTCTGCATGTTGTGCCATCCAATTATCGCATGCACGATTGTAACTTGATTTCAACGGACCATAAACAGTTCTATCCAATGGTTGCAACTTATGTGAAGTGTGTGGAGGAATAGTTAGCAAATGAATTCCATTAGCCTTCGAGTAAGACAGAGAATCGATGCTAATATGACTGTCATGATTGTCCATTATCATCAAGCACGGTTTCTCAATTGAGCACTTCGAGTATTTCACGAAATGCTCAAGAAATTTCACAAAATTCGCTGAAGTCATCCACCCACTTTGATGAGTGCTACCAGCTGCTCCAGGGTAGCAGTTGTTCAACATCCGTTCCTGCCAGTTTTTACGAGGGAAGATCATGAACGGTGGAATGAAACCACCAGCTGCATTAACTGCAACAACATCCTGTTACTAATTCACCACGTTTACCTGATGTTATTTTGCTAACCTGCTTGCTTCCTTTTCCTGCTACTACCTTCTTGGGATTATGCACAGTTGTCATGCCAGTTTCGTCCAGATTCCATATGTCGCTTGCCTCGAAGTTGAACCGTGTCTTCAGTGATCGCAAGTTGTCGAAAAATTTTCCAACGTTGTGTTTGTTGAAGCTTGTAGCACGGCTCAGACTTGTTGCTTATGGTTTTCTGAGCGACAAACTTTTCCGGCGACGCATGAACCCATAATACCACTCGAACGCCGCCAAACCCTTAATCCACTTCTCAGCAATAGGCTTATTATTTGTTTGTGCAAATTGATATGCTAATTGCCGTACATCAAAGGGGGAAAGTCCGTGGTTGAGTTTGCAGGCTTTCAACAAATATTCCTGTAGCATTCCCTCCTCTGCGTCGGAGAACCCTCTCGATGAATAACCATAACTTGGTTCGTACCGGATCAGCGTATCCGATAACTTCTGCTTCCGAGCGTAGCGTTTGACGGTCATAACCGGAATCCCGAACCGTTTGGCTGTCGTTCTGATGGGATAACCATCCAAAACAGCGGCTACTGCTTCCATCAAGGAAGTTCTGTCGACCGGAACTCGCGGTTTGGAGCCCTTTTTTGGTTTGTACTTGCGAGGCATTCTGTAAAAGATGTAAAATACTGTAAAAATAGGCTATATTTCATGAATATTATATGTAACTTACTTGATTTTTCTGCAAATATGAACAGAACGACAAAACTCAATTATTTGTTTATACCAATAAACGTCAAGAGTGCGATGCATGGTTGCCAGATGCACAGTGTTTGTCTACATTGTTTAATTTTATACATGGGAAAACGACAGATACCAATTTGTTTTTCTGGGAACTGTCGTTTCAATGTATGTAGTATGCCCTACGTTTATTTTGAAAGTGTGAGTGAATTAACAAAAGCGGGATCTTATCTCCACGAGTTTAAGGGATCAAGTGAACCCATATCAACTATTTCATAAAACTTAATATATGTAACTTTAAATGCTGCACATCCGTTCAAACAAATACCGTACAATAGCCTATGTTCACGTTGACTATTTCATGAAATAAAAAACATCTAACATATTTTAAATGCAGTTTAAAAAAATATTAGAAAAAAATGAAATAGATCTTTCATGGCTTCTCTGGTGAATCTTTTCGGAAACTTGTAAAAAACCAACCAAACAACATTCAATTATTATTCTTCCCAACAGAAAAGTAGCTTTATACAATGCAGAAAATATTTGTAGAATATTTTACCTACATTTTGTGAACCTTCCGCAAGATACGGCAAAGGGATCAAGTCCCGGGGAATCAAGTCTACCCAGTCTCCCCTACTGATCCAAATCAATATCTTCCACATAACGTACATATTCACATATGAGTTTTCATAACATTGTAAATTAACGTCCAAGTGGGGTGGTTTAATCCCCGGAAATAGGCAATTAACTTTGATTGAACTGAACCTGAGTTGCGTGCTCTTGCCTACGCAATGCGGTCGGGTCTGAGCTTGACGACCGACTGGCAAATAGCTTACACAACCTCACTTGATCAGTACAGTTGCTGATGAAGAATGTGTATAGCCGCCAGACATTCTAAATACTCACGCTCCTCTAATGTGGACGTGTACTATACACATGTGGAAGTATTCTTCTTCTTCTTCTTATTGGCATTACATCCCCACACTGG
Organism: Armigeres subalbatus; assembly: GCF_024139115.2. Classification (NCBI taxonomy): domain Eukaryota; kingdom Metazoa; phylum Arthropoda; class Insecta; order Diptera; family Culicidae; genus Armigeres; species Armigeres subalbatus. Next base: position 200,993,004 of record NC_085141.1, on the reverse strand, counting down.
GACAGAGCCGCCTCACAGCTTAGTGTTCATTAAGCACTTCCACAGTTATTAACTGCGAGGTTTCTAAGCCAGTTTACCATTTTTGCATTCGTATATCATGAGGCTAACACGATGATACTTTTATGCCCAGGGAAGTCGAAACAATTTCCAATCCGAAAATTGCCTAGACCGGCACCGGGAATCGAACCCAGCCACCCTCAGCATGGTCTTGCTTTGTAGTCGCGCGTCTTACCGCACGGCTAAGGAGGGCCCCCGATGGAAGTATTGGTTTGAGAAATGGATTGCGAGTGATTTGACTATGCGTCCAATTTGGGAATCTCGAGCTCGTTCAGTAGCTGCTAGGTTGCGAAGGCCGACGGAGGTCCTTCGTAGCTTAGTTGGTTAAAGCACCAGTCTAGCGTACTGTAGGGTCATGGGTTCGAGTCCCATCGAAGGGAAAGTGGTTACCTCCAATACATTTTCCAAATCAATATCTTCCACATAACGTACATATTCACATATGAGTTTTCTAGGGGTTCCATTTTTCCATCAATATCTTCCACATAACGTACATATTCACATATGAGTTTTCATAACATTGTAAATTAACGTCCATGTCGGGTGGTTTAATCCCCGGAAATAGGCAATTAACTTTGATTGAACTGAACCTGAGTTGCGTGCTCTTGCCTACGCAATGCGGTCGGGTCTGAGCTTGACGACCGACTGGCAAATAGCTTACACAACCTCACTTGATCAGTACAGTTGCTGATGGAGAATGTGTATAGCCGCCAGACATTCTAAATACTCACGCTCCTCTAATGTGGACGTGTACCATACACATGTGGAAGTATTGGTTTGAGAAATGGATTGCGAGTGATTTGACTATGCGTGCGTCCAATTTGGGAATCTCGAGCTCGTTCAGTAGCTGCTAGGTTGCGAAGGCCGACGGAGGTCCTTCGTAGCTTAGTTGGTTAAAGCACCAGTCTAACGTACTGTAGGGTCATGGGTTCGAGTCCTATCGAAGGGAAAGTGGTTACCTCCAATACATTTTCCAAATCAATATCTTCCACATAACGTACATATTCACATATGAGTTTTCATAACATTGTAAATTAACGTCCAAGTCGGGTGGTTTAATTCCCGGAAATAGGCAATTAACTTTGATTGAACTGACATGTTTCGTGTTGGGTGGTTTCATGCATTTAAGAATGAGATCATATTGCTACAGTACTGTCTGAAGCAACCATGGCCTGTAAGGACCTGGGTCAGGCATCATACCGGTGATGACGCAAAGTGCATCGTGCGACACGGTACGGTACGCGCTCACAACTCTTAGGCACATGAGCCTATACGTACTTTCTAACTTCGTTCTGTAGAAGTTAATACGCAGGGCCGTGCCCCAAGCTGGCCCCCCATACCTCAGTATGGACAGAGCAACGCTAGCCAGAAGCTTGCGCTTGCTGGCATAAACCGCAGAGCTATTGGACATCATCCGGGACAATGCAACTATAGCTGTGGGGGCACGCTTGCAGGCGTAATTGACGTGGCTACCAAAGGTGAGCTTATCGTCGATCATTACCCCCAAGAGTTTGATGGAGCGTTCAGAGGTGACCGTGCAGTTGCCTGCCCTTATCACCGCTGGTTGCTCCGACTTTCGGTTGGTAACAACAACCACCTCATTTTTGTGGTGAGCCAGTTCTAACTTCCTGGAACTCATCCACTCCTCCACAATTGCGATCGAGTGGGCTGCAGTCAACTCCACCTCTTCGATCGATTCGCCGTAGACTTCCAGCGTAATATCGTCAGCGAAGCCGATGATTACCACGCCCACCGGGAACTTCAACCTCAAGACACCGTCGTACATGACGTTCCTTAACACCGGACCCAGTATGGAACCTTGCGGAACCCCTGAGGTTATGTCAACGCACTTCCGACCCGCCTCCGTGTCGTATACCAGTACTCGATTCTGGAAGTAGCTTCCGAGAATCTTGTACAGGTACTCGGGAATTACAAGACGCAGGAGAGCATCTGCAATAGCTGCCCAACTGGCACTATTGAAAGCATTCCTCACGTCGAGAATCACTACTGCACAATAGCGAACTCCCCTCCTCTTACGCTGGATAGCTATCTCCGCGGATTTGGTAACCGACAAGATAGCGTCTACGGTCGACTTACCCTTTCGGAAGCCAAACTTGTTACTCGATAGACCATCCGCCCCCTTCGTGCGTATCAACAACATGTTGAGGATGATCTTCTCGAGCACCTTCCCCGCCGTATCAAGCAGGCATATTGGTCTATATGCCGACGGATCCCCCGGTGGTTTTCCCGCCTTTGGCAATAGGACCAAGCTCTGCCTTTTCCATGCTTCAGGGAAGACTCCCTCGTCCAGGCATCTATGCATGACAGATCTGAACATCTCGGGAGCCTCAGCAATGGCCGCTTTGATGGTCAGGTTCGGAATACCATCCGGTCCTGGCGCCTTACATACACTAAGGGACTGTGCAATCCCCGCAAGTTCCGCCACCGTTACTCTTCCCTCGTCGGCCACCCTGGCCCGTGGCAGCTCCACAAAGGGAGGCCAGGGACTTGGGTCGTGACGTGGGAAGAGCCCCGCGATGATCCTCTCCAGCATCTCTGGAGACCGTTCTGTAGGGGCCATCGCCCCACGTGTCTTGGCCATTACGACCCTATAGGCGTCACCTCATGGATTCGCGTTGGCACTTTGACACAAGCCCTCGAAGCAGGCTTTTTTGCTTGATCTAATCTCATTCTACAGAGCGGCTCTAGCAGCCACGAACGCCACCTGTCGTTCAACTTATGTCGCTACTCTTCTGTGCGTGCTCGCTTCATCCGGTGATGTGATGTCTGTGTGTGCGTGTGTGTGTGTGTGTATTTGTGTGTGTGTGCGCACAACACGACGCAAAAAATGTCACTCATTTTTCAGGCACTTATATTCAACCGATTTTCTCGCAACAAATTGCATTCGACGCAGAATCCTTTCCCATTGTTTCCTATTGAAAATTGGCAAGGTCGGACTATGGGATCGGAAGTTATGGCCAAAATACAAATTTACACGTAAAAAACGCGTTAAAAATGTCACTCATTTTTCAGGCACTTGTCCTCAACCGATTTGCTCGCAACAGATTACATTCGATGCAGAATCCTTTCCCATTGTTTCCTATTGAAAATTAACCAGGTCGGACTATGAGTTATGGCCAAAATACAGATTAATACGTAAAAATCGCTTAAAAGGTGTCACTCATTTTTCAGGCACTTAACCTCAACCGATTTGCTCGCAACAAATTGCATTCGACACATAATCCTTTCCCATTGTTTCCTATTGAAAATTGGCCAGGTCGTACTATGGGATCGGAAGTTATGGTCAAAATACAAATTTATACGTAAAAATCGCGTAAAAAATGTCATTCATTTTTCAAGCACTTATCCTCAACCGATTTGCTCCCAACAAACTGCATTCGACGCAGAATCCTTTCCCATTGTTTCCTATTAAAAATTGACCAGGTCGGACTATGAGATCGGAAGTTATGACCAAAATACAAATTAATACGTAAAAATCGCGTTAAAAATGTCACTCATGTTTCAGGCATTTATCCTCAACCGATTTGCTCGCAACAAATTGCATTCAACGCAGAATCCTTTTCCATTATTTTCTATTGAAAATTTGCCAGGTCAGACTATGAGATCGGAAGTTATGGTTAAAATACAAATTTACGTAAAAATCGCGTAAAAAATGTCACTCATTTTTTAGGCACTTATCCTCAACCGATTCGCTCGCAACAGATTGCATTCGACGCAGAATCCTTTCCCATTGTTTCCTATTGAAAATTGACCAGGTCAGACTATGGGATCGAAAGTTATGGCCAAAATACAAATTAATACATAAAAATCGCGTAAAAAATGTCACTCATTTTTCAGGCACTTAACCTCAACAATCACAACAAGTTTCATTTGACGCAGAATTCTGTTGCATTATTTTCTATTGAAATTTGACCAGATCGGACTATGGGATCGGAAGTTATGGCCAAAATACCTTTTTTATAGAAGAATTACAAAAAAATGTCACTTATTTTTTGGACACCTAACCTTGATCGATTTACACGCAGCAAGTTGCATTCGACGCAGAATCCTGTCCCATTGTTTCCTATTGAAAATTGGCCAGATCGGACTATGCGATCGGAAGTTATGGCTAAAACGCAAACTTTTACGAAAAAATCGCGTAAAGAATGTCACCCATTTTTTAGGCATTTATCCTCAGCTGATTTGCTCGCAACAAGTTGCATTTGACGTATAATCCTATCCTAATGTGTCCTACACACCAAATTCTTTAAAAATATTTCAGCAAAATGCTTTAATGCTTTACTGAAAATAACCAGTAATTTTGAAGTTTACTGAAAATCAGTAGTTTGATTTGTATTTACTGAAAATCAGCATGTCTTTCCAAATTACTGATCACTCCGCATTTCCCATTGTCTACTGTCAAACTTAAGAAATAAACAGCCATTTTTGCTTGCCATAAGACGAGTTGGTTCGAGTTAGAAATTTGTCGTAAGTATTGCAATTAAATGTACCTATCATATAGCATAATTGAAATTAGGGACGAATATTCTCATCAAATCAATTTAAATACATTATTATTTTTTTCAGCCAATATAAACTAATGGACGTCGGACATCGTGAATTTCTGGTCATTCATCATTAGATAGATTAGATATTGCATTATTGTGTTAGAATTAGAATTAGGACTTGGCCGGCGGCGCCGTTATTGTTCAACATTTGTGAGCTGCTGAAACGTGCACATAGAGAATAGATGGTAAATCCCATCCCATTTGCATCGAAGTGCAACTTACACCAGTTCCGATCAATGACGGAGTAGAAACCTTTACAGTCTAAGCTTTGCTAAGCTTAGAAATAACGTCTCCTTGGTTTTATATACGAATATAAAAATAAATCTAGACTGAATTTTGAATAGGTCGTATGTAACAAATTTGGATATTTCGAGCTTATTACGTTAAAAGATAGAGAATATACAGTTCCTATCGTAAAAAAAAAATTGGGCCGGTATTTTATTGTTTTATTAAAATATTATTTCGAAACATTTCGACGTAATTGACGAACCCTCCTGTAGAACGAAAATCGATCATTCGACCTATTGTCAAAAAAAGCCTTTTCAACAAAAAATGCCAAAATTAAAAATTCCGTGTATACGACCTTTTGTCAAAAAAGGTCGCATGTACCGAAAATGTCAGGTGAAAATAAAAAGCACATACGACTCTTCGTTGACAGGCTGCGGATTTTATTAAAAGTAAGTATTTTAATGTTATTCCTCGCTTATAATTAAATTCAGTAGTAACATTCGGTTACACAGTACGCCACGGATTATTCGAAGATTGGGACTTGATGGAACGCTTCATGGAGCAGTGCATTTTGAAATACCTTCGGGCCGAACCAGAAGAACTGGCAGAGCCCCCGCTAATCACATCGGAGAACAGAGAATGTACTGCGGAGATTATGTTCGAGACGTGAAACGTGCGGTTGTAAATCGCAGTGCAGGCGGTTCTGGCGCTGGCAGCCAGTTGGGCATCTCGTCCAGTAGAGGAACAGGAAAGAGCACCGACGGGAATTGTGGTCGACAGTGCAGACGGTGTGACGCACGTGATTTCGATGGTCGAGAGCTACGTCATCGTGCGTCAAGCGTATTTCAATCCTGGTCGGAACATCAATACTTATTTTATAAGAAACTTCTACTCTGGAACAGAGCCTCGAGACAGTCAAGATGATCAAGAAACGGTTCAGCTACAACTACATCGGGACATCGCCAAGGAGTTTGACCAATACGGTTTGGAACCGATCAAGTAGATGTGTCACTATGAGGGAATCATTACAATCACCAAGCATCCAGCGGACCAGCGATTCTTTGGACCGGAAATATTCATCCATTCGGAGTTTTCCCACCCGGACTTCACGACACCACTGTCGGAGATTGTCGACACGGTTATTTAAAACTGCTCGATCGATGTGCGGCGGCCGTAGAGGCTCGGTTAAGTATTAGTTGGAACTTGAGCGAGGGACGAATCAAACGTAAACCAATTATTGATGTTTCGGTGATTTCCTATCATATGTAAAGACACGCTGTATGGTATAGCGGAAGTATGTTGACCTCAACGCCGGAATTGTACCAGGTATGTCACAAAAGCCGCCCGCGAAGAAAACGTGCCGAGCATTTGTAGTCGAAATCTCGTTTTTAGCACCATGACGTGGATTTCCCTGAGGTCTTTCGACATTCCTTTTGCTGCTGCATTGCTACTACCAATTACAACTAGTATCGAAAGAAAAAAAATCCCTCCCCTCGAACATGTAATCTTGCCGCGATGGATGGGCCTACGCCATTAGCACTTATATGGCAACCAAAGACATATCATGTCGTGGTGGTATCACATGTTGCCAATTTTTGTTTAGTGCCGCTTCACATAGCCTGGCATTGACGCTGATTTTACACTTGGGATCCAAAGAACATCGTAACTTGGAGGTCTGGATGATGGTGGAGACAGGCAGAGGTCTTTTTCATCAGTGATAATGATGTGAGATTTCTTCTTTTAGGCAATCCTTTCTGAGAAGTATTAAGATTACAGTTATGCTACCATTCCTTGTAAGGCTTTGAGACGATTAGGAAACAGACACCATTTCTTAACCTTCGTGCAAGTCTTAAGCAGTGCTTACTTATGCGCTTGAACTAGGATACTCGTCTAAAAGGAGAGCAATAGAGACAATGAACTATCATCGAAACGCAACATAATCTGCAATGAGTATAGTATAGGAATAACGTAGGAACGGAAGACGTAGCGGTAAGATGCGCGGTTATAAAGCAAGACCATGATGACTCCCGATGCCAGTCTAGGCAATTTCTGATTGGAAATTGTCTCGACTTTCCTGGGCATAAAAGTATCATCGTGTTAGCCTCATGATAAATAAATGCAAAAATGGTAACTCGGCTTAGGAAACCTCGCGGTTAATAACTATGGAAGTGCTGAATAAACACTAGGCAGTGAGGTGGCAATGTCCCAGTGGGGGATATAATGCCAATAAGAAGAATAACGTAGGAAACATAAGATAAACTTAAATTGACAGTATAAGTGAATTAAACGTGGCAATAGATTCATATACGTAAAGATCGACCATAAGACTCCCTAAATCCACCAACAAATCGAATCTCATGAAATGTTTGGCTATGAGCTTCAGGTTACACCTGGAGTGTGGAGTATTTTATATTAAAATGTAGACAATATCTATATAGAGAACGCATATGCCGCGGTATGTACTTAATTCGATAGGTCGTATGTCTTGTCGTAAAAGCAAAGACATCTGTCAACCGGACCGAAGTGCTTTGACGAATGTACATGACAAATAAAAAACAGACGGAACAGTACAGTCGAAAGTAACATGGTGCTTTGCATAAGGTCGAATCGTTTAGGTCGAAAGTTCAGCGCACAATTCAAAACGACGCGAATAATTTTTGTGTGAATAAAATGAGTTTCTAGAGAAACAATAACGATTTTTTCACAATGATTCATAAAAGTGATTAAAACTAAAATTTTAGGTGTAGAAATTTTACAAAATTGGTACATATTAACAAAATAACATTTAGTTTTATCTTTGAAAACTTCGTTCTCCGTTTTCTCCGATTGTTCAAAATTGCACATCCGACCTATTCAAAAATCAATCTAGAAATATAGAAAAACATTAAAAAGCTAATTTATTTTGATATCATTTTATGCGTGACTGAAAAACTGATGATATCAGCATTTTGATTTTTTTCGCTGAATTATATCAGGAAGGTGTTGTCAAATCATGTAATGACCGAACCTACTGTTAGAGTTTGGTTTAAACTGATCACCGTGTATTGGGTTAATTATAACAAACATATGAGTAGTTGAATTTTCAGCAAACTTTGCTGATGATTCAGTAAAAAGTTGTCGAATGAAATGACAGTCCACTTTGCTGATATTTTTTGCTGAAAAGATTGCTGATCATTCAGCTCGGCAAAATTCAGCAAAATTTTGCTGATTTTCGGCGGAAAAAATTTGGTGTGTATATACATATATTTTTACCTCTGTAGTTTTTTGTATATACAAAACACAATGGTTTTTCGTATGAAAGTGCACAATTTTAGGACCCCCTCCCCCTTTAAGAGTTACGTAATATTTAAACATTCCCTAATATATACTCATTAAACATCAATTACATGTTATTAACTCTTATTTCGGCATCAACATTTCAAAAGGGCGAAACTGCTTTGGTAAACAAGAGCTTCTCACGTCGCTGGTGGGCTAATTTGAGCCCACTCACGCAATCCAACGCCAATGATAGAAGCAGCGAATCCTCTTCTATCAATTAATGGTGCTGGATGTTGTGGGTGGGCTCAAATTAGACCACCAACGACGTGAGAAGCTCTTGTTTTCAAAATCAGTTTCGCCCTTTTGAAATGTTGGTGCCGATTTGTGTTAATATATACTTAAACTACATGATTGGATAAATGCGTACTCTTACCCCACCCGATGCGCACTTTTACCCCACCGGTGGGGTAAGAGTGCGTTTTTCACTTGTCTTGCAATAAGGGTTCTACTAATACGAATCTCAATAATTTCAATATTTTTTCCACTGGGTAACATAAAGGAAGAGTATATGAATCATCGACACTGATTTGATATGCAGAAGCCAGTGCACAACGCACCCTCGAGGTTAGCTGCGTGTCCTTGTAGCATGTAACTGTCTGTGACGTCCACACGTCTTGGCAGTGGACGTCCTCACGCCCCAAACTAGCTCACCTATAATTCTCAGGGTCGACGCTTTAAGGTCACTCCTGACGGAATCCAAGATCAAAAGTGCTCGCGTTTTCGGGGCACACCATTCGATTCAGAGGCGGCGCACAACTGTAATTTTTGTTGATTTAGCTTTGCTGCGTCGCAGCATGCGTGGAATAATAAAAATGACAGTTGTGCGTTGCTTCCGTATCGAGTGGTGTGCCCCCGAAAACGCGAGCACTTTTAATCTTGGATTCCGTCAGGAGTGACCTTAACCAGCTCGAAGGGACACACTTAAACACAACGAAGCGGACAGAGGAAGACCTTTATGGACCAACGGACAGTCATGCACTCTTTTGACCAATTGAGAAAAGCTTGAAGCAGAGTGTATGTAATTAAGAGTGGCGACACTGTCAAAATTGGAACAAAATTCATCTGTCATTCCCATACAAAATCGTGTTCCAAACGAGCAGGAGACCTGTCAAATGCGGCACATGTCGCCACTCGTAATTACATACACTCTGACTTGAAGTACATTTTTATTTTTTTGCCTTTCTCGTATACAAAGTATACGTAAAGGCTATATGTTCGCTCCAAAAACGAACTTTTTATAGGAGTCCCGGAGACCCATAGTGTTATATACCGATCGACTCAGCTCGACGAATTGAAGTGATGTCTGTGTGTATGTGTGTGTGTATGTGTGTGTGTATGTGTGTGTGTATGTTTTTTTTTTTTTTTTTTTTACAAGGGTTAAAGGCCATCAAAAATCTGCACGACAGACACCTCGAGCATCCACACTATGCTCGAAGGCGAACAGGGATGGGTTCCTCCCGACCTGCTAAAAATGTGCCTCCCGGATAAACCGGGTCCCTTATCCTCCTTGCCTCGATCCCCCCGGGACCACGGGATGCTGCGACTACTTCGGGTGGGGGGTGCTGTGCGCATGCACTTCTTCTAAAGGTCCGTTCCCTAGCTGAGGCGAGTTCGCCGACTGGCTGACTAACCCACGGCTCCACTTCAACGTAGTCTCGATCCCTCGACGGCCATGCACCGAACTTCCTGACTCGAATCCTCCTGACTCCCCCCGGCGTCGAGGGTGGTCCACCAGTTCCGGTGAAGGAAACTTCCGCACTGGTGGTGCCCCGACTACCGGCGGCTATCGCAGGGGACACTTTCACGCATTGCCTCGACATCGTCCTCGGGTGCCCTACGTACCCAAATCGTGTGTGTGTGTATGTGTGTGTGTGTATGTGTGTGTGTGTGTGTGTGCGCAAAATAATCTCACTCATTTTTTAGGCACTTATCATTAACCGATTTGCTCGCAACAAGTTGCATTCGACGCGGAATCTTGTCCCATTGTTTCGTATTGAAAATTGGTCGAATCGGACTATGGGCTTCGGAGTTATGGCCAAAATATATTTTTTTACAACAAAAATTCTCACTCACTTTTTAGACACTTAATCTTAGCTGATTTACTCGCAACAAGTTTCATTCAACGCAGAATCATGTCCCATTGTTTCGTATTGAAAATTGGACAGATCGGACTATGGGTTTCGAAGTTATGGCCAAAATCCACTTTTTCACATGATGAACACGTACAAAATAATTCTCACTCATTTTTCAGGCACTTATCCTTAACCGATTTGCTTGCAACAAGTATCGTTCGACGCGAAATGCTGTCCCATTGTTTCGTGTTGAAAATTGGTCGAATCGAACTATGGGATTCGAAGTAATGGCCAAAATACATTTGTTGACAAGAAAAATTCTCACTCATTTTTTAGGCACTTACTTTTAGCCGATTTGCCTGCAACAAGTTGCATTCGACGCAGAATCTTGTTCCATTGTTTCGTATTGAAAATTGGTCGATTCGAACTATGGGATTTGAAGTAATGGCCAAAATACATTTTTTTTTCATTTTTTAGGCACTTACTCTTAGCCGATTTGCCAGATGCAGAATCTTGTCTCATTGTTTCTTATCGAATATTGGTTTAATCAGACTATGGGCTTCAGAGTTATGGCCAAAACATATTTTTTACTTACTCTTAACCGATTTGCTTGCAACAAGTTTCATTCGACGCGGAATCCTGTTCCATTGTTTCCTTCTCGGTTTCCTTTTGAGTGTCTCGAGAATATTGCGGCTTCCTGCTGGCCCCTCCGGTAATCGCAACAATCACTAATCAAAACAGAGTCAATGAAAATCTGACCCACCGTATCCACTTGCCATGAGAAATACTCTCGATGTACTCAGTGACACCGGCTGTCATTTACCGAAAAGCCCACCCCCTCGTAATGTGTTTTGTATGGAAGGGTTCTAAAATTTGTATGGGCCGTAACGCTCGCAGAATCATCAAAGACCAGTTATTTATTCCAGTTATTTAGACCCGACGAACTTCGTTTCATCTAAAATTGATTTATTCTCTGATTAGTTCTCGAGTTATGCAGAAATTTATGTTTCATTTGTATGGAAGCCCTTCTTTCCTAAGGGGGATGGGTCTCGAACCATCTTAAGAACCTTCCCCGTCCCAAAAAAACCTCTGCATACAAATTTTCACGCTGATCGGCTTAGTAGTTTCGGAGTCTATAATGGTCAGACAGACAGATATTCAGTTTTATGTATAGACCTGTACAGCTGTTTTCGAATTCACTCACCTGATGGATTTTTACCGAGCCTGTAACAAGCGCGGTTTCATCATCATCAATAGACATAGACCGCTGTCATCATTGAAAAGTAGTATGAAAAAAAATATAGCCCGGGACATCCTGGCTACGATTTGGCGATAGGCTAAACAATAGCATGACAGTAGCCTGATTTTTACATTTGAGCGGCTCGTCTTCTCGAGTTCATTATGCGACCCGCTCAAGCGTCATACTTTCTTGGGGGAGTTCATTTTGCGTTAGTCTATATAGAAGATTATCAACGTTTACGAGGCGAACTAGCCAGAAGTACAATAATGCAACAAAGTTACTCCATTGTACCTTTACTGACCCATCACTCCAAGCTTCCGAAACAGACTAATAACATGTTGATATCGTTTCAATTTAAGGTCAACTATGCGTCCATCGTCAGTATTACCGAGTCCATAAATCCATTCAAGTAACCCCCAATTTCCCAATCCTTTTCTGCAGAGTAATCACTCTTTGTAAGCGCTGTCGCTCGTAGAAATGGCACAACGTCAAACCAGGCAATCCGAGATCTCTCGCTGCTTCAAATGGCCGATGGTCATGGTTCAGTGAAACACCTTTTTGATGAATTTGCGATACTTAGTCCGTAAAAGCCCTAAGATGCGCTGCTACAAAGCCAGACCATGCTGAGGGTGGCTGGTTTCGATTTCCGGTGCCGATCTAGGCAATTTTCGGATTGGAATTGTCTCGACTTCCCTGGGCATAAAAGTATCATGGTGCTAGCCTCATGATATACGAATGCAAAAATGGTAACCTGGCTTAGAAACCTCGCAGTTAATAACTGTGGAAGTGCTTAATGAACACTAAGCCGCGAGGCGGCTCTGTCCTAGTGTGGGGATGTAATGCCAATAAACAATAACTTTTCAATGGCGCTTGGTGCGATTTAGCATAACCCAGACCATATATAGCTATCTCATACACTAGACTGGAGTAACCTGTAGCCGAGAATAGAACCGTGCTGTCAATACAGTGGCCAAGTCCTTACCCGCTAGTGTAACCATGAGGTATTTTTGATTGGTCACGCTACCCGTTCATAGCGCACATACGTACTAAGTTTCATAAAGAGGTCCTATAGTATCCGCGGTAATATCATGGGGTTCCCCGAGAAAATGGTAACTGGATGTAGATGCGAAAGATTTAGAAGACATTTGGATTTTGTAGGATTGATTGATATGTCTACGCTCATAAGTTTTTTGCCTTTCTCGTATACAAAGTATACGTAAAGGCTATATGTTCACTCAAAAAACGAACTTTTGATAGGAGTTCCGGAGACCCATAGGCTCAGAAGTTAGGGACGTTCCGATACTTCCGATATATCGGAATATCGATATTTTGGTTTCGATATTCGATATTTTTGTATCGATATTTAGCTTTCAACATATCGGTCATATCGATATTTTTGCTTTCGATATCGATATATTCTATCAGAACATAGTAACACAAAAATAACAATTGTATTGTATTTTGTGAAAAAAATACCTCTTTCAAAATGGATCCAGAATGCGGTTTTATTACTGATTTAGAGGATTTTTCTCGGTAGAGCGGATGGAGTAAGGTGTGCGCTGTCATCACAAATAGTTTTGACAACTCGACACTTTGCATTGATGCACCATTGTGCAACATCTGTCAGGCCGCTGGTCCTTAAATCCTTTTGCAAATGCAATTATCTATTTGGCGTTTTCCCATGATAAATTAGATAAATCAACTTAGAAATTAGGAAGAGATTTGTGGAAATAGGAGTTAAAAGTATTGGAAAACATATGAAAATTTTCTTCAAAATAATGCCCTGAAGGAATTAAACAGAATTTCCTGAAAACTTTTTTCTGATGGAACTTTTTGCGATAATTTTGAAGAATGCCTGTGAAAATCAAGGAGAATTTCCTGAAGAAATCCAAGAGAATTCCATATAAACAAAGAGGATAATTTCTCGTGAAAGTTTAAGAATATTTTAATGGATTTTCTTGTAAAAATTCTGAATTTTATTTAAGAATTAAATTCAAACTTCAAAAACTTCCTTGGAAATTCTGAAGAGAGAATTTAATATTGTCAAAAAACAGAATAACCCGAGGAGGAATACAGAAAAAATCAGCAAATTTCTCGAAACTTCAGTTGATTTTTCTAACGAACGGAAAATAGTGAGGTCAGTGAGGTGCCGTAAACGCTGTCTCTACCGGGTAAAACTACGACGTACGGCGCCGCCGATGATTGTTGGACTGGCACACTCTAGAAGCGGATTGGATTAAAAATAGTCATTTCTAATAATTATTGTAAATTGGTAATACGGTAATACGATAGTAAATGAATAAATACATAAAATATATTTTAAATATTTTCATTTTTAAAATATCATTTGATTTTCCGATATATCGATATTTTCATTCCAATGTATCGGTGATATCGATAATTTGATTCGATTATCGTATCGAATCAAATATCGATATTTTGAAGTATCGGAAAGTCCATATCAGAAGTTATGGTCAAAATACTTTTTTTTCACCAAAAGTGCGTAGAAATTACTCACTCGAAAGAAACGAGAAAGGCACTATCACCGCTAGGTGGATTAATCTGGTTTTTTTATTTGAAGTTCATGTTAATTTTAGTTTGTTTGTGTTCTTAAATGCTAGGGTTAGTTTTGGTTAATTGTATAGTTGCGGTCGATCGGTAGGTTGGAGCTCATAGTGGCATGCAGAACTTACGCCACGGGACGGAAGTACGGGAAGGTGTCCGTACATATCTGGAATAATCTCGACCGGTTGCCGGGGTCAAGGTCTATTCTCGCTGGGGCCACCAACAGATCTGCCAACACTGTTGTTGTCGCTTGTGTTTTGTTTTGTGTCGTTTGAAAAAATCATCAAAGATTATTGTAGCCGCCTCAACAAATCGCTCCGCACCGCAATATCAGTTCATCTGCCTCCATTGCATCTCCCGCCACTGCAGTAATTACCGTAGCTAGTCAGGTAGGATAGTGATTTTATTAAATCCGAGCTGGCTTGAGAGTGGAAGACCCCGCCATTGCGAGCTCCAGCAATCATTCCCACCTCGCCGCTCTCCTCCTGCGCCTGCGCCAACAAGCCCAAGCACAATCATCAACATTATCGATCATATACCTGCCTGCCACCCTCCGCCCACCGCATAGCAAAACAAATTACATCAACTGTTCTGTCGCTTCGAACCACGCAATACATTACCGTCCACTGCTCTGTGTTATCAATCCGCAACATCCGAAAAGCCAACAACAGTAAAGTCTCTTACGGCAACCGTCATCATCGAACCAGATTCTGCATTACTCCGCCTCAACGAAATTCGATTCGCTTCGTACTACTGTGTGCTGCTGCCAGGGTAGAAATATTTCACAGTCAATGCAGTGAAAAACATGGATCTCAGTATAATCTGCAGTCGCCTTCATCGCCGCCGTGGTGAGTGCGACTGGGTGCAGACGAAAAATCACTTCCAACACCGACAGTTCAATTTCGCATTCAGCCACTCACAAGTCGATCTGACAGGCTGCTCAGTTCGCGCCGTACCGTATGACTGTGAGTGGCCCATTTAAACGCGTGGTGAATTTTTTCAATTTGCTGGGTGAATGTGTACATTTTGCTGTGGTAAATTTCATCTTCGCGGCGCAGTGGGTGATGTGAGTTCTGTTGTTTACTTTTCTGCCTCTCCGGGAATGTGAGGTTGATTTCAAAGCAGGAAGAAAATAAAAACATGATATAAAAAAACATCACCTTCATCCAGTGCTGCCGAAAATTTACAACCCTGGCTGCTGCAAATTGCATCGTGAACAGGTAAACAAATCATTGTCGCCTGCTTGTGCAGTTGTTACAGTGTGTGTTTCTCAACACCTCAACACCATCGCAGCGGACATATTTTAGCCACCTGTCAAATTGCCAGTGCTGCCAGTTCTGCTTTCTATTCGCATATTAGTGGTGTTTAGAGCATCTCCACCTCGGTTACTATTTCAGTTCGAAATGGAAATTTGTAACAGTTGTGCGAATAATATGAGCGCATCGGAAGTCGTGTGCGGCGGTTTTGTAACGCGACCTTTCACTATAAGTGTGTCCATATTTCCGAGGAGCTGTATAGAGAAATCGTTGGGAATTCGGCTACCTATTGGATGTGCAAAGGTTGCCGTGAAATCATGGGGAACGCTCGCTTCAAAAACACCTTGAAAAAAACACCAAAAACACCTCAACACCATCGCAGCGGACATATTTTAGCCACCTGTCAAATTGCCAGTGCTGCCAGTTCTGCTTTCTATTCGCATATTAGTGGTGTTTAGAGCATCTCCACCTCGGTTACTATTTCAGTTCGAAATGGAAATTTGTAACAGTTGTGCGAATAATATGAGCGCATCGGAAGTCGTGTGCGGCGGTTTTTGTAACGCGACCTTCACTATAAGTGTGTCCATATTTCCGAGGAGCTGTATAGAGAAATCGTTGGGAATTCGGCTACCTATTGGATGTGCAAAGGTTGCCGTGAAATCATGGGGAACGCTCGCTTCAAAAACACCTTGAATTCGATTAATGCCGCTACCAAGGAAGTAAATGATGTGTACCTGAAACTTGTTGAAGACCTGAAAACTGAGGTCAAAGACAGCCTAATCGCTGAACTGAGGCTTGAAATTCAAGGCGGGTTCAATATGCTTTCTCCGGCAATTATGTCCCAAGCTTCTAATCGCTTCCAGTTCAACAACAGACCGACTTTGAAGAGTTTTCGCGATCGGGACGAAGTTTCTATGCTATCTTCTGATCGACCGTCGAAAGTTTTCGTGGCACTAATCCATCTATCAGTGTACCTGGTACATCGGGCAGAGCATCAGATAGTGCGGCTAGCAAATTTTGGATATATTTAACAAAAATTTCCCCAGAGGCAACCGAAGATGACATTGTCGATCTGACCAAGAAATGTTTGCAGGTGGATGATGTTGTAGTCAAATCGCTAATACCAAAAGGGCGGTCACTATCGACGTTATCGTTCGTCTCCTTTAAGGTTGGTGTCAGTCAAGAATGGAAATCAAAAGCGCTGGACCCATCAGTTTGGCCTTCTGAAATCGAATTTCGGGAGTTTGTAGAAACTAGCTCCAGTGTTCGACATTTTTGGAAGCCGGGCCAGAGAACCGACCCCGTATATCGAACGGTTTAGAAGTTCATCAACATTAGTACAGATTCAGCAATAACAGCCAGCACAAATTCGATTCCAGTCCTTTCATTCCCTGTGATTGTCTCCAGATAATTCAACCTCGATTGCAGTGCCCCTCATCGGAACCGAATCAACCGGCTTCTTTTCCACTGAAAGTGTACTATCAGAACGTTCGTGGTCTGAGAACAAAACGAATACTCTGCTTCTGTCGTTACTCGATTGCGATCTTGACATTGTTGTTCTGACAGAAACATGGCTACACTGTGAAATCGCTTCCTCTGAATTTGCCAGTAACTATGTTATTTACCGTTGCGATCGTAACGCTTCTACTAGTAATCTCCGTAGAGGTGGCGGCGTATTAATTGCTGTCAAATTGGAACTGCAGTGTATTTCGGTGAACCTCGTCGATTGTGATTGCCTAGAACAAGCCACTGTTCGCATTATTCTGCCTCAGTTTTCGCTTTACGTTAGCTGCATCTACATTCGCCCAAACAGCTGCCCTGATATCTACATGAAACACGCGGATTCTATTAGCCAGATACTGAATCGTGCCGATCCTGCGACGTCATTGTTTGCCTTGGAGATTACAATCTGCCGAATCTAGTCTGGCATTTCGATGATGAAATTAACGGATACTTGCCTATCAACGCGTCAACTGAGCAGGAGCTTGCCCTATCAGAGTCCTTGTTATCCTCCGGAATGCATCAGATCAATGATCTTCTGAACGCGAACGGCAAACTTCTTGACTTGGTGTTCGTAAGCGATCCATGCATCATAGACCCTCATCACAAGCCATTAGTTTTAACCGTTGACGTCCGTTCTCGCGATGAAAGATCAGTGCCAATATCTACCGTTGACTACGACTTCAACAGGTGTGATTATCAAATCGTCAATGCACGGATTGCTGCCCTGGACTGGAATCATGTTATGAATTATGCCTCAATCGACGACTCTGTTACCGCGTTCTATCGCACAATCGAACAGATCATCCAAGAAAACGTGCTGGTCAAAATTTGCCGACCATCGAAGAAGTACAATCAACCCTGGTGGACGCCACAGCTCCGAAATCTTCGCAATCGTCTGCGGAAATGCAGGAAGAAGTTCTTCCTAAACAGGATTGAAGCGAACGCGGCTAATCTGCGGTTAGCTGAAGAAGAATATACTCGTATGCAGCATTGTCGGTTCCGTGAGTACATGGAAAGTCTTCAAGCAAACTTGAAAAATGATCCTTCATCGTTCTGGGCCTACATTAAAAAACCCTGATTAATCCACCTAGCGGTGATGATGCCTTTCTCGCTCGTTCAAATGGGTTGACAAACATATTAGAAAAGTCTAATATAACACTAAATAGATCTTATTTTTCAAATTTGTTTATGGCAGCCCTTACTTTGTACCGTTAAATGCACAAAAAAATCCATAAATAACATCAGAATGTTCCATAAAACGCTACCTCAAATCCAAAAAATAGCTCAGGCTTATCCATAAAGAATAATTTTAAGATCCATAACTAAGCATAACTAAGCTAAAAAAAATATATCAAATAATTGTAAAATAAGTATGTACCTTTAAACATGATCAAGAAAAACAATATCATTCCTGCTATTTTCCCATGAACGTATGACAAATGATCCATAAATGTTTGGAAAATTATTCATAGAAAACTACATTTAATAAAAAAATACAATTTTGCGCAATTTTTATCGTGATTATGATCCATAACTTCGGTGATATGATCCATAATTTTGGTCAATTGACAAACTTTTTCTGTTTTGAAGTCAGAATCCAGCTTAGGCTTCTGGCACCTTCTGAAATAGTATGATTCTTCATCATATAGATAAGAATTCATTTTTGCTGATGAGCAGTTCCGTTTTGTCAATGCCATTTAACCACTTTTCAATTAAGATTTACGATTTTGATCCGACTTAATAAAGTCTTGGAAGAATTCTACTAGGGTTGCTTTTCTTCATATAGAGAGCATTTCGGCATTTCTCAGCTTCTCCCACATAATCCGAGTGCTATTTGAAATCTTCAAACAGATATGTTGTCGCTATGAATGGGTTTCCAATTAATTGGTCTCGTGAAGTCCAAGATTTAGGATTCATGTATAGCATGAATTAATTAACTATCAAAAACACAGAAGGTATGCAAACGAAAAGGTACGATTATAGTTAGTTAAAATTTATAGAACATCAAAACCATTTACTAAAATAAATTGTTTTATTTTCAAACTAATTGTTAGCCCAGCCATGTTTTACATATACTGTGCCAATATGAATTATTTGCTGCAAAGCCAGGAAGAATGCATTACAGTGAATTCAAATCAAATGTTGAAATTGATTCTGAAGTTTCTTCCATGCACACCAAAACATTATGAATATTAGGTGACATATCTGACATCTGACATTATGACACAAAAGCACATGACGTAAACTCAATCGTATATGTTTTTCAACGTCAGATGATTTAAATATGCCACGGAACCTAAACACAGCACAGGTGCGTTGCCGCACGAATGTACAAGCAACCGATGATCAGTGCAAATTGAGTATAACCTGTTATACTTCGATCATCACATATCCAAGAAGCGGAGAGAGTCAAGGGTAACGCTTTAGGCTGTCACTCAGCGGGTCTATGTTCGATGCTCATCCTGACTCTCTTTGTTTAATGTTAAATTTAAACATTTTTAGTTAATACCAATAAATTTTATTCATTTTTTTTCCATAGCTCAATACCAAATTTTTAAAACGACTTATCTGCATTTTTTAAACAAAGATTAAAACATCGATTTGTCAAGTCTGAGAGACGAGAGCACTCCCATGCAATCCAACACCACCAACAGCTAGCCGAAGTATTTACCTATATGTTAGACACACAAGGATGTTATCGATCATTTAGTAATCTGCGTTCGATCATTTAGGGTCTGTCTCAATTGGATAATTAAACTGAAATTAAACTTAGAAGTGACATTTCCATAATTATCGAATAACCCTGCTCGCAGAGCAAGATTACTTTTGACAGATATCGAATCATTTTCTATCGATGTCCTATTGGAATTGCTGGGTAGCACCAGCCATTCTTATAACGGGGTGATTTTTTAATTTTCGAACTGTCACTTTTAAGTTCAATTCTCCAAATGAGACAGACCCTTAGTAGTTTGTCTATAACTCATTCCAGAGGCTGAATTCCAAAATGTGTTATACGGTGGACTTCTGATGCGAAGGTTTTTCTATATATCTGCCTAATATATCGATGTTTCAATTCCACCATTGAAGGAGTTACAGTGTTAGTTGCAGTGACTTATACCAAATGATAACAAAATTCCAATCATTCAGTATAAGCTACTGCTACTAGCTCTATAGCTCTATTACCAATATAATTGAAACATCGAACTGTTAGGCAGAGTTGTAGATAAACCTTTGAATTAGCAGTCCACCATACTACACATTTTGAAATCTAGCCTCTGGAATGTGTTATTGACAAACTATTGTCTGTTTCCTTGGTAACAAAACGCGCCGACCATTTTTTAGGCACTATCAAAATCGTCGCCAACATCTTTATTCTAAAATTATGTTAGTTTTATTAGAAAATAATGTCAATCTGCATTAAAAACAGGGCTCAATTTTGGGAAATAATGTGATTATTGAGTATATACAATTTTGTTCACAGTTGATTTGACAGATCTTATGGCCATTTCTGCTGGCGACGGTTTTGGCGTCAATTTGTTTTGCGACGATTTCCAATCGTCGCGGCCGATAAGGTGGGAAATTGATAATACTAAATGATTGAACGCAGATTACTAAATGATCGAAAACATCCTTGTAGTGTAGATATGTAGCCTACATGGCTTTTAATCGAAATAATGAAACTTTCATGTTACCAATCTAAGAGAAAATTAAATTTCGAACCCGAAAAATCAAACTATTTTCGGCTAAAATGTGTTTTAACGTTTTAATTATCATTTTAAAATTGACGCCCTATATCCCTTGCCGGGTGAAATAAAAAAGCATCATCCGGCCCCCATTTTGTTTTTGACTAATAATAACTAATAAAAAAATAATGTTATTAACAGTATAAGTTATTACAAGCTAGTGTTTCATCTCTGTTATTAATTAAATTAATACAATAAACTGTAGGACAGAGCTGTCGAAAAATATTCGCACCAGAAGTCCACCATAAAACACGTTTTGAAATTTAACCTCTGGAATGAGTCATCGAGAAACTAAATGATCGAATTTAGATTACTACATGATCCAAAACATGTTTGGATTGTAGAAAAGTTTGGATACATTTTCATTGACTTGCAAGAATGAAAAATTTTCTCCGAATCCTTCCGAAACTCAGATTCTCCCACATAATCCCAGTGCTATTTGAAATCTTCAAACAGATATGTTGTCACTATATGAATGTTACAATTAATTGGTCTAGCGAAGTCCAAGATTTAGGACTCATGTATAGCATGAATTAATTAACTTTCAAAACCACACAGAAGGTATGCAAGCGAAAAGGTAGGAATAATACTAAATTAATATTTATAGAAAATCAAAACCATTTACTAAAATAATTTGTTTTATTTACAAACTAATTGTTAGACCATCCATGTTTTACATATACTGTGCCAATATGGATTGGATTGGTGGATTCAAATTAAATATTGAAATTGATGTTGCTTTCCTGCACACCAAAACACTATGAATATTAGGTGACTTATCTGAATGAATTGACACAAAAGCACATGACGTAAACTCAATCGTATATGTTTTTCAACGTCAGATGATTTAAATATGCCACGGAACCTAAACACAGCAGCCGGTGCGTTGCCGCACGAATGCACAAGCAGCAGATGATCAGTGCAAATTGCGTATAACCTGTTATACTTCGATCACCAATCTTTCAAGAAGTAAAGATAGCTGAGGGGTAACGTTCTAGGCTCTCACTCAGAGAGTCCTGTGATCAACGCTCGTTCGGCTCTATTCTTTTTGCCTTTCTCGTACAACAAAGTTGTACCAGAAAGGCTTTCATTTCACTCCCAAAACGTACTTTTTATAGAGCGCTTGTAGACCCATAGTATTATATACCATTCGATTCAGCTCGACAAACTGAGCAAATGTCTGTCTGTCCGTGTGTGTGTCCGTGTGTGTGTGTGTGCGTATGTGTGTGCACATTGAAACATTAGCCAATTTTTCTAGTACTAAACCTGAATCGATTTTGCTACAACAAGTTGCATTCGATGGGGAATGTTTTCTTCTTGTTCACTATTGAGTTTCATAATGATGGCACTTCTCAAAAAATAGTAAATATTCAAAGAGTTATGAGACATCATTATTTCGTAACAAATTTTGTTACGAAATAATGATGTCTCATAACTCTTTGAATATTTAATAAGCTATCGATTTTCTAGGTTATGTTCTCCCAAGACACAATTTATTCTTAACCGCCACACTGACAGCATAGAATACACAGTTTACACGGAAGAAAAAACTTCACAAAGAAACATAGAAACCCATTAATGAGTTAAAAAGTACCTATTTTAAGATTTCATGTATACACTGAAAATTCTCGTTTATTTTTTCAAAATGACCTAAGAAACATATTTTCATGAATGAATTTTAATATTGCGATCAACAGACCAATATGATAGCTTTTGATTGCAGTACACAAATTAATTCATGAAAAAAGGTGACATATGTTCTTTTAAAAGTTAAGCGTCATTTCTGCCATTTCTTTCCCTATGGGCCGATTTGAGCAGTGAGAAGTAAAAAGTGAGACGTGAGAAGTGCGAAGTGAGGAGTGAAAAGTAAGAAGTAAAAAATGAAAAATCACCAGATGATCCGAAATGAAAACCAAAATGTTTTTCCAAATTTAATCTAGACTATCCTTTGAAAAGAGCTGAAATTTTTTGCTAATATTTTCAAATGGATATAATAGAAAAACGACGCATCCCACAAAAAAGTGTTGTATGGGTGACCATCGCAAAATCAGTCAAACTTTCTAGTGAAAATATCGGAAACAATCCAAATTGAGCCCTACACTGAAAAAAATCAGTTTAAAAATTTTAAAGTCGATTTGCGAAAAAACGCCCTTTTTTATTTAAATGAAATTTTGTCTCAAGATAGGTGATTCTGTTCCCTACCAACCGTCCATACATCGCAAGCTGGGCACTCTTAAGGAAAAAAAGTTTTTCTAACAAAAACTTTTTCTTGTCGGAATTATTTTCAGTGTATTTTCATCTGAAATTAAACCAATGAAAGCCATCGTTATAGAACCCCAAGCAAATCTATTTTTATGATACATTGTCTAATTTAGTCACTAAATATGGTTTGTTTTTAAATTAAGAGTAATATTAAGAAGGGGTTTATATCTTCAAAAAAAATATTATATTCCATTATTAGCTTCTTTAGTTGCGACTAGCCACCCTATAACCAGAGACCGGCGGAGTGAAAAACTGTCGAAATGGCAACGTATGAAAATGCATGAAATCATGACAATGATACTGGCAGCACTTGAACTTTTTGCTTGCTTCTTATGGAAGCAAAAAGTAAACAAGTCGAAATGGAACCACTTTTGACGGTTCGATTGGAACCAAGATGGCGTCTTCGCCGATCTCTTATTCTAGTATTTCTAGTTGCGACCAGTTACGACCAAAACATTGTACTCTGCCTGACTGTACATGAATACTTAATATGAGTATATTATGTATACATATGTTAAATCCAACCCTTGAAGACACTGAAAAAATCAATTCCGTCAAGAAAAAGTTTTTGTAAGAAATTTTTTTTTTCCCTTCAAAGTGCCCAGCTTGCGATGTATGGACGGTTGGTAGCGAACATAATCACCTATCTTGAGACAAAATTTCGTCCAAATCGAAAAGGGCGTTTTTTGCAAATCGACTTTTAATTTTTTTTAAATCGATTTTTTTTAGTGTAGGGTTCAATTTTGAGTTTTTCAAAAAGTTTTATTAGAAAGTTTGACTGATTTTGCGATAGTCACCCATACAACACTTTTTTGCAGGAAGGGTCGTTTTTCGATTATATCCATTTGAAAAAATCAGTAAAAACAAGTTCAAAAGATAATCTGAATCAAATTTGAAAAAACTAAGTATGCACTTTTCTTTTAACTGCACTTCTTAAATATTGACCAATAAATTTACAAAAAGTCAACTTAAACAATCAGAACACTTGCAAGTTCCCAAAAAGTTCTATTTTGGCTTTACGCATTTTATTACATTTCCCGCATAACTTTTCAAAAGGACCTAAGTAAATTTTTTTCATGAATTCTCGCTTAACTTTTCAAAAGGACGTAAGTAACATTTTTTTCATGAATTAATTTGAATACTGCAATCAATAGCTTTCATGTTGTTCTGTTGATTGCAGTACTCAAATTAATTCATGAAAAAAATGTTACTTAGGTCCTTTTGATAAATTATGCGAGATCTATAGTACAGCAGAAATACAGTGACTATAATAACAGTGTCGTCAAGTGTCAGAATTGGAACAGAATCGTCTGTCAGTTCCATACAAATGCGCGTTCCAAACGAGCAGGAGACCTGTCAAACGTGGCACATGACGTTACTCTTCTTATAGGACTCTAAGCAGAAAGTCCATTGCTGATAAACGTTCATTTCGAACAATACACCGCAGATTGCTGGTTAATTTTTTTTTTTGACATATACTCTGTCTCGCTCAAACCAACAGCGAATAATCTAGCGACTACTTTAACGAACTATTTAAGGAACAGCTACTTTAACCGACCGTGTCCATTTAGCAAGTACGGTGTTGAACATAATCTGGAGATTAAAATAACACTTTAATAAAGTTATAAAAAACTTAGCAAGTAACCGCACAATATTGAGTAAAACAAATTAAGGGTGTAGCATTTCTGCATGCGGTGAATGAATTTCGCACCGTGTATATAACTGACAGCATGAATGTTTGTGTTGCTTCTTTCGTGCTTTATTGATGATGCTAACCTCTCAAGCAAAGTTTTCCAAAGCTTCAAATGTGGAACACGAAAACTAATGGACGAACACACACGCGCTAGAGACCCGAAGCCGATGACTTCATCCGCTCGCATCAACACAGCTGCAAAAGTTTCATCGTTGGAAATAAAAATCGCATACCTACGTACATGCTTTCTCGTGCGCTCGTTATGTTTGCTGCCATTTTGTTTCATGCTTTGGAAGGAAAGAAGAGGCGTGCAGTTAGCCACTGCTTTTTGGTTTGGGGTTTGGTTGGTTTGGGTGGAATGATGATGTAGTTTGGGCATATGGGTGATTTCATACACCTCCTTATTTCCATATTATGCGGCTTTTTTCATTTATATTTATGTGAATTGTTGGTTTCATTTTCACAAATGTACTTGTACAATTATTACACAAAGGGATGCAAAATCAATGTATGACATACAACTAGTATTATTGAACTTTAATATTACATTGGTGAAATAACACTACGTGGGAATCAGGAAAGTTGGAAACATATCGAATTTTAATCCATATGTATTTTTCAAAACGCGCCGTTGCGCTAATCATTGTATTTACTATCGCTAATCATTGTACTATCGCACGATCGCATATTTGTAACATATGCATTTTTTCCTTTCTCGTACAACAAAGTTGTACCGAAAGGCTATATGATTGCTGCAAAAACTTGATAGAAGGCCCGGAGACCCATAGTGTTAGGTACCGATCGACTCAGCTCGACAAACTTAGGTGATGTCTGTTTTTTTGTGTATGTGTACAAATTTTGTAGGCACACTTTTTAGAACTTAGAATTATCCGATTTACTCGCAACAAGTTGCATTCGACGGGGAATTGTTTGCTATTGGAAATGGGCCCGATCATTGCTTTTCGGAATTATTGAAAAATCATTGTTTTTCCCCAAAGGTACCCCTTGAAAATTCAAAGAACATTTTTTTTGAATGGTGGCAAGGCAAAAAATATTAAAAATGATCGAAAAAATGTGATCTATTCCCCCAAAGAGCTTTTTTGACCTTTCTAATGTGATTTTTTCAATATATTTTATAATGCACGAGAAAGGCATCATCACTGCTAGGTGGATTAATCTGGGTTTTTTTTTCAAAAACATATTTTCTAGTATAATACCAATGAACTTTAAACAATTTTTATTTTAACTCAATACCAAATTTTTAAAACGAATTCTCTGCGTTTGAAAACAAAGATTAGAACATCGATTCGTCAAATCTAAGACGCGAGAGCACTCCCACGCAATCCGAGGTGTTGGATTAGATAGCCGAAGTCTACACCTTTATATCAGGCTAAATATCTACACATGTTGTTTAATCGAAATAATTAGACTTTCGTGTTGCCAATCTAAAAGTGGCAGTGCGAGTTGGCTCTTGTTTCGGACGGCGGGACGATCGCGCGATTTGCCGAAATTTTGTGTTTTGCATTGCGCGGCCGGTAATAAAGTTAACCAGTTCAGTGCGTGTTGGCTCTTGTTTCGGACGGCAGAACAATCGCGCGATTTGCCGAAATTTTGTGTTTTGCATTGCGCGGCCGGTAATAAAGTTAATTAGTGCAGTGCGTGTTGGCTCTTGTTTCGGACGGCGGAACGATCGCGCGGTTTGCCGAAATTTTGTGTTTTGCATTGCGCGGCCGGTAATAAAGTTAATTAGT
Organism: Armigeres subalbatus; assembly: GCF_024139115.2. Lineage (NCBI taxonomy): Eukaryota > Metazoa > Arthropoda > Insecta > Diptera > Culicidae > Armigeres > Armigeres subalbatus. The sequence continues at coordinate 200,966,748 of NC_085141.1, read as the reverse complement.
GCAGTGCGAGTTGGCTCTTGTTTCGGACGGCGGAACGATCGCGCGATTTGCCGAAATTTTGAGTTTTGCATTGCGCGGCCGGTAATAAAGTTAATTAGTTCAGTGCGAGTTGGCTCTTGTTTCGGACGGCAGAACGATCACGCGATTTGCCGAAATTTTGTGTTTTGCATTGCGCGGTCGGTAATAAAGTTAATTAGTGCAGTGCGAGTTGGCTCTTGTTTCGGACGGCGGAACGATAGCGCGATTTGCCAAAATTTTGTGTTTTGTTTTGTTTTTCCTTAGGACGGTTCGTAAGTAAATTGATGAATATATTTTATTATTTTTACAGCATATACTGTTATTGACAAACGCTCTATATTGTCGAATAGAGCTCCCTATTATTCACCTTTCCCACTAACACAAATTTTCCTTCCCGAGACATCTATGAAGGTAGTATGGGTTCCCTGCATCTTCACTAGTAGATGTTGAACTAACATTCCTTCCCTTCCTTCCGTGATTGTAAGGACGTGGCCAGGTATACAACTGCTACTGTATAGGAAAAGGTACTAATCCCAAGTACCAATTTGCGACAGTATACAGTAGATTGCTCAATTGAGCATTGTATAGCCACCCACGATTTGTACAATCACATATGCTATGCTTTCGTGTTGCCAATCTAAAAGTAAATTAAATTTCGAACCTGAAAAATCCAACTATTTTCGGTTAAAATGTGTTTTAACGTTTTAACAACCATTTTAAAATTGACGTCCTATATCCCTTGCCGGGTGAAATAAAAAGGCATCATCCGGCCCCCATTTTGTTTACTCGCTTTCGTCAGGGCCATGCGGTGTGTTGGTGATGCTTCCTTCTGCGATATTGTGTATCCGGAATAAATTTATACCGCTTTTTATACCGAAGTTGGATTTTTCTCCAGCTACAGGCAACTTTCCCTACTTCGGAAGTAGTGCGCTGGATTCCCCTAAAGATGCGCTAAACAACGCATCCATTAGTTTGACAGATAAAACTTCGGAAGAAAATTCGGTTCGGAAGTCCGGACTTCCGAATTCTAAGTTGGTGCTACGCCGACAATATTCATCCGACGGCAAGCGAATGAAGCGAATGCAGTGCCGTTCGCTCCCTCCGAAATGTGCTTGCATAGCGTCCTCACGCACATCAGCTGCGCTCCCATACGCTGATTGAACGCCGCTGATCGAACTCGTATGTAGGGTATGCGAGCGCATGATACACTGAAAATAATCGAAACGTTCGATTAAAGAATTCTTACACATGGATGTCAATGTAGGTCCACTTTTTGATTCAAAAAGTATATCTTTCCAGATTAAACTGTTTTACCCCTTGAATTCAAGTGTTAAAACACTTGAGAACTCAATTACCATTCACTCACCAACATCAAGTGTGATGTTTGTTTCATTAAAGTGGAATACACATGGTCTCGCCCTACTAGTCAGAAACAGTGGCTTCAAAGTGTAAAACACTTTCGATTCAATTGTTTTGGATTTGGTAATAAAGAGAATTCTGTTTTTCTGGCAAAGTAAAACCTATGCAATCGAAAGTGCTTTACACTTTATTCAAACATGTTCTAGTTTGAAAAAAAAATGCAAGTTGTGGCAGTTCAGATTTGAAGAGCGATCCACGTTCTCAATAAAAAATAAATCAAGATGTTTTCAGAAGGTAAGTAAAATTGATAGAAACTTACAAATTATTGTGCGTATTTGTTCATATATCGGCACCAACATTTCAAAAGGGCGAAACTGATTTTGAAAACAAGAGCTTCTCACGTCGTTGGTGGTCTAATTTGAGCCCACCCACAACATCCAGCACCATTAATTGATAGAAGAGGATTCGCTGCTTCTATCATTGGCGTTGGATTGCGTGAGTGGGCTCAAATTAGCCCACCAGCGACGTGAGAAGCTCTTGTTTACCAAAGCAGTTTCGCCCTTTTGAAATGTTGATGCCGATATGATGCTTATGATTATTATTAATTCAACAGGAAAAATCATTATTGTATAAGGGAGCAAAGGAACATGGCTGGTATGTATTTAAGGTAGATATGATTTACTTAAAATATTGCTAATCAAGTTGAAAACTGGAATGGAGGACTATCGATGGTGGATTTTTTTACCTAATTAATTAAACCTAATTTCGCTAGTAGTGCGCTATAGTCTTATTAGCCCCTCATTAGATTGGCGCACCATACGCGAAGTTTGGTTTAACGTACGGATTGCGAGAAAAATTTAACCTCAATAGTCTCACATTTCGGTTTACATTGAGATTGGCGATACAGTTATCATTTAAATCATACATTTCTTTACAGTACTCTGCAAACATTATCCTGGACCGGAGGAACAATCGAAAACAACGTTCCGAGAAAATAATAAAAATGTGTCATGATTATGCAGAAAATGAAAAATAATAAAAAAATAAAACTATAATTATTCTACCAAAAACGAGTTTTTATATTATTGTCGAAAATAATTAGAATAAAAATATTAAAAACATGGGATTTGAACAGCTAAAACATTCACTTTCAAGTCATATTCTGTTTCAAAAAAATAACAACACTTTTCGAATTCAATACCATAGAATTTAAAATACAATGCGAAAAACGGTTGTTTTCAAGTATAATAACACTTGTCTCGAAAATGTTTAGCTGTTGAAACTAATATGTTGCCCGGTGAGTTGCCGAAAGTGTTTCACACTCGAGTCTCACATGTTTGACCAGTAGGACAAATCAAAGGGCGAAACACTTTATAGTCGCGTGTGTATTTTTTTGAGTGTAGCAAAATAATAGAAAAAATGGGCCTGATTACGTTTAGTAAAGAGAAACGTTATTAATTATTGAATACATTTCTTTTCGTTAAAGGTTACCCAAATAAACACTTATAAGGCGATCATGGCCTCAGTGGAGACAATGGGGTCTTAATAATATTGTTCATCATTGCATTACTTAACGTTTGCTTTACTTGAAGCGACACGTTGTAATTGTGCCATTATGAATATTAATTGAAAACAATAATTTCTCCAACAAATTCTCGGGTACTTATTCAAAAGGACGTATGTGATTTTGTAAACAAAGATTCAGACGTCGATTTGTCCGATCTGATTGCCCTCCTACGCAAACCGTCACCATAGACAGATAGGGGGAGGCTTCGGCTACCTGTTAGTGGTGTTGGTTTGCGTGGGAGTGCCATCAGATCGGACAAATCGACATTTGAATCTTTGTTTACAAAATCACATACGTCCTTTTGAATAAGTACCCGAGAATTGGCTTTCCTACCTATATACTGCCGCCGCAAGCGTAACTGTTCCATATTTTCTTCCATGCAAAATCAAATCTAGACCAACATTTGAAAAGGGCGTAACAGCCAAAATTTATTCCTTCTGATTCTTCGTCTACATATATAGCTATATATGTGGACGAAGAATCAGGAGGAATTAATTTTGGCTGTTACGCCCTTTTCAAATGTTGGTCTAGAAATATTGGACGATTATGCTTGCGACGGCAGTACCCAGCAAGGAGAAAGAGCCTAACATGACCCGAACATTAGGGTAACCTGTTACCTCATGAGCCTAAGAAAATGATTCACGTTAGGGTAAACCTCGACTAAAATCACGCTATATTGCAACATCGTGTTAGGCGTTTGCTGATTTCAAACCAAGACAAAATTTTCAAAACGACTTATCTGCTTTTGTAAACAAAGATTCAAACGACGATTTGACGAATCTGATAGCTCTCCCACGCAAACCAATACCACCAATAGGTAGGTAAAGGTTTCCGCTACCTGTTGATGGTGTTGGTTTGCGTGGGAGAGCCATCAGATTCGTCAAATCGTTGTTTGAATCTTTGTTTACAAAAGCAGATAAGTCGTTTTGAAAATTTTGTCTTGAAACGTCTGCGTTAGGGTAACATTAGTGTAACCTTACCCTAGTGAGTCATTTCAGTGAGTCGACCAAAATAGTGTATGTAGTAGTGAGCACATGATTTGTGCTCACTAATACTGATGTCAATCCATCTCTGGTGACAGTTGAATGTAAACAATCAACTTTCGGGACCAGTGCCAACCGAAATCGCTCGAGGTTTCCGGAGGAACAGCGATAGCGCAGGAGGAACAAAATTACGGAGGCGGTAGTGCAAAGCGCAAACATCGTCTGTGGAGTGTGATAGTGATGAAAATGATTTCACTGAATTCTCGCCCCAGCAAAAACTCACCAAAGGCGCAGTCATGATCGTTGTGGGAGAATTCTCCATGGAACCAGAAGCAAGTGCTTGTGCTGTCTGGAGGCGACTTTTACATCTAATTTTCTTCCGATATGCCATTACGGAACCGCCTCATTGGCTTTATTCTTCAATTAAGAATTGCCTATATTATTGGTTCCGATAAGCTTATCACAGAAATCGTTCTCTGGTGGATGACGATCATGAAAAATCCAGCGGTAAGTAAATGAATTTCATTACCGGAACTAGTCCATTGTAACTTTACAGATACGTTTTTCGACATCAAGGCCATCTACAGCGTCATCGAAATACATATCCGTAGTTTACAATCAAATGCTGGAACTGAAAAAATAAATAAATAGGATATTCCGTCCCTTGCAGGAACGATGCCACGAAGAGCTTATGGCTTACGACTATGACGGTTGCCGGTTGCAGGTGGTACTTTTTCCTTTCGCGATCGAAACAAGCACAGCAGCAAATGTTCAGAAAATATCAAATTTCCGTCTTCTATATCGCAGACTGAATAGTATTCCCAGTTGCGTGAATTTTCCGAACCACTTATCACACGGAACAATGATTCCGCAAATCAATTCACCTGGAGGTGGGCGTCCGAATCCGGATCGGACAACAACATTACATTAGGAGAGGTAGGTTGCTATTTGGATTTTGTTTCGTTTTTGCGTAGGCATTGACCTCGATTTTCGTGTTTTTCAGATGGCCGATTGGGTCAGTATGGAATGGGATGACCCACAGGGAGGGAAACATTCCGGAACGGTAAATGGAGTTGAATATGTTGAAATGGAAAAGATCGGCAGAGATCGCAGCAGAGTAACTTAAGCTACTTGGTGGACGTATTGATGGCTTATTCACCAGTAAATTCCACAAGGGATTTATCCAGCTTCAATAGCCTAAAAAGCATAAACAGATGGGAATCAATTTAAGCTGTGGGCGTCTACTGGCTCTGCGGAAGTTATCCCTGAATGTGAACGGAATCGAACAGATCGCTTTCCCGGAATGTCTTCACACAGAAAAGACAGCGTTATTTCTAAAGCTTCAGATACATTACCTGCGGGAGAATCCCATCGTAAACCAGTGCGCAGCATTTAACCAGCTGGACAAATTGAGCGCGCTGCAACATTTGACCATGGACTCGGATCAATGCGTGAGTTATTAAACAATTACTTGATTGGTTGCTTCCATAGCTGGGTTGAAACCATTCAATCGATCAAGAATTACGGAAAAGCTTAGACGCGATTCGGTGTGCGATATGTGGAAAATGTATGCCGTCCAATGGGCACATGTTAGCGCATGTTATGACCGATACCTAGCAACTGAAGACGTTTTTCAATGTACTCGAGAGTGGTAGAATGAGGTAAGCCTGGTGTATTAAATTTGCGAAACAAATTCGATAATTCTGATTTGTGGACATTTTTTTAATGCAAAAAAAATCGATGATTAGCTGTTTTGAGCAGAATATTATCGAATAACATTGCGACAAAGCCACCAGTACAAAAATGTTTATTTCGAATAATACTTCATATACATATAACTATATCTTGTTGGTCTTATGATGATAAGTAAAATGTATTCTAGATTTTTCGATAAATTAATCGCGACAGGATATTTTTATTTTTATCGAATATGCCAGACAAATACCCATCTTATATGTATATTAATGAAAAAAATGCCAAAGTATTTATTGCTACCTAACTATAGGTGGCCATCAGCCATTAGAGAACTACATATGAATCTAACTTCGGAATAAGAGTTTGTCGAAAACGTCAAAATAGTTATTTGGAGTATCATTCCCTCGAACCTTAACATAGGGGGAAAGACGGCTTTGGCAAGTTTTGTTCTATTATTGGCAGGGTTTTTTTTTATGACTGACTATCCTAAAATTTGGCATAAACATTCTTTGGATATCAAAAAATATTGTGGCCAGTTCATAAAATTTGGTCGACAAAAACTCCCCTGACAATAATAGAACAAAACCTGCCAAAGCCGTCTTTCCCCCTATCAGGTTTCTGAATATTTTCTTTCATAAAAACAAAAGAAATGACAAGTTTATAATACATAATACGATTATATTTATACGTCTATATATATAATAATTCATTTTAATATTTGTTTACTAGTATGCAAAACAATTAAAGAGATAAATATGCGATACTGACTGATTTAATAAATATACCACATTAAATAATATTGTCGCTTAAAATATACGATGACATTTAATATAAATCATTGATTATATTTAAGGAGATACAATTGCATGACTGGGTGACTAGCATTGATGCTTACACTGCCGTAACAATAAACTACGTAATGATTACGAATACATATTTTAAGATCACTTCATAACTAACTTTTGATAGGAGGCCCGGAGATCCACATTGTTATACATCAATCGACTCAGCTCGACAAATTAATTGATTGGTTTATCGCCTAGTTGGTTGCTAAGTTGCTTGACTGCTTGATTAAATGGTAGAATGGTTGGTTGCTTGATTGGTTGACTAGTTAGTTGATTGGTTGCTTGATTGGATGGTTGATCGATTGGTTGATTGATTGGTTGGTTGGTTGATTGGTTGCCTGACTGGTTGATCGATTGGTTGCTTGGTTGGTTGGTCGGCTGGTTAGTGTAGTGAATACGATCGCATTCACTACTGTCAGTTGATTAGTTGTTTTGTAGGTTCCTTGAATGGTTGATTGGCTAGTTGCTTGATTGATTGGTTGGTTGATTATTAGCTTGTTTGATTGGTTAGTTGCTGGTTTATTGGTTGGTTGGTTGATTGGTTGCTTGATTGATTGGTTGTTTGCTTGAATGGTTGGTTGATTGATTGGATAGTTGGTTACTTGACTCGGTTGGTTGGTTGGCTGATTGTTAGCTTGCTTGAATGGTTGAATGATTGGTTGACTGGTTGGTTGGTTGCTTGATTGATTTCGGCGTCGTGATTGGGACCGTGATTTCGGCATCGTTTTAGATTTTCCCTTCTTAGTCGCCGAGAGTTAAGATTTCTGCATATGGTTGTTTACATAAATCATTATTAGCATAGACCGTGAAAATACGCTAGGTGTGCAATGGGCGGTGGTGATCACCTCTACAATCGAAGACTCCTAAAAGTACCGGAACATTCACCGAGACATTTTCTACGCAGGGACTCGCCACTTTGGTAGAAGGTTTTTTCTTCGACAGATCCTGATATCCGCCGTCCGCCAAGATGGGTTTCCCGCCAATGGAGTTGACTTCCAAGATGCCATCATCGATGGACATGATTGACACATCGTAAGTATTGTAGTACCTAGATAAGACCGGTCTATAAAGTTTTTGACAATCAGATACAAAAATCAGAAGGTTGCACTCACCATCGATTTTCTTTTTCAGCTATTATTGATGATATGCAGTACGAAGTACGAAATGTCCCTACTTGAAGTACCATGGCAATATCAAGTTGACCATAAGATGAAACTCGCTGCTGAAGTTTGTATTGGTATTTTTCACATCTGATGATAGCACGAACAAAATGATCTGTAACGAAAGAAACAAAAAATAAAAATTTCACTTTAAAACCAGCTTTTCTAAAGTTCAACAGTTTGTCATTTATGATACCTATCTGGATATCTTGTTGGCTACAGTGTCGATACACTTATGCCTAGCGTATTGTAGAGCTCCGTCGTCATCTTGGACGATGTTCTTCCAGTCCCAGGACCGGTTTCACCTCGCGCAGCCAACAAAAAAATGTCCCTACTTGAAGTACCATGATAATATCAAGTCGACCATTAGTTGAAAATCGTTCCAGAAGTATGTGTAGGTATTTTTTTACATAACCTGGTGGTAGCACGAACAATATGATCTGGAACGAAAGAAGGAAAAAGGAACATTTCACTTTTAAACCAGCTTCTCTAACGATCAACAGTATGTCCTTTATGATACCTACCTAGACACCTGGTTGGCTACAGCGTCGATACACTTATGCCTAGCGAATTGTAGAGCTCCACCATCGACTTCTTGGGTGATGTTCCTCCAGTCCCAGATCCGATTCCACCTCGTTCAGCCAGCGTGTCCGTGGTCTTCAACGAAGTTGCCGGCCTCCATCCGGTTCTCTGTTGAATATTCGCTATTCACACGTATCACCAGAAATTGCTCCAGGATTTTCATCACGCGTTCCACCAAACATTTCTCCAAGAGTTCCACCAGGAATTGCACCAAGAATTCCTTCAGGAGTTCCGCCAAGATTCGATTCAGGAATTTCATCAGGAATTGCTACAAGAGTTACAACAGAAATTGCTCCAGGAGTTCCATCACACGTTTCACCAGGAAATGCTCCAGGAGTTCCATCACACGTTTCTCCAGAAATTGCTCAAGGACCTCGTCCAGGACATCCACCAGGAATTGTACCAAAAATTCCCCCAGGAGTTCCGCCAAGAATTGATTCAAAAATTTCACCAGGAATTGTCTCAGGAGTTCCATCACACATTTTACCAGAAATTGCACCAGGAGTTCCATAACACGTTCCACCAGAAATTGCTCCAGGAGATCCACTAGGAATTGCATCAAGAATTCCTTCAGGAGTTCCGCTAAGAATTGATTCAGGAATTTCACTAGGAATTGCTTCAGGAGTTGCATCACACGTTTCACCAGAAATTGCTCAAAGAGTTCCCTCACATGTTCTACCAGAAATTTCTCGAGGAGTTCCACCAGGAATTGCTTAATGAGGTGCAACAGAAATTCCATCACACGTTTCACCATAAATTGCTCCAAGAGTTCCATAACACGTTCCACCAGAAGTTGCTCCAGGAGATCCACCAGGAATTGCATCATGAATTGCTCCAGGACCTCCGCCAAGAATTGCTTTAGAAGTTCCACCAGAAATTACTCCAGAAGATCCACCAGAAATTACACCAAGAATTCCTTCATAAGTTCCGCCAGGAATTGATCCAGGAATTTCATCAGGAATTGCTTCAGGAGATGCCATAGAAATTGCTCCAGGAGTTCCATAACACGTTCCACCAGGAATTGCTCCAGGAGTCCCAAAACACATTCCACCAGGAATTGCTCCCGAAGCTCCATCACACGTTTCACCAGAAATTGCTCCTGGGGATCCACCAGGAATTGCATCGAAAATTCCTTCAAGAGTTCCGCCAAGAATTGATTCAGGAATTTCACCAGGAATTGCTTCACCCAGTCAACACAACATCGTATATGATGTCACAGAAGATGCTAAAGTAATGTGACCAGATAAATTTTGTGTGAGCGCGGGACAAAAAAAGTTCATAGTTGCTCCAGGAGATTTGGACCAAGAATTAATTCCTTCAGGAGTTTCGCCAAGAATTCATTCAGGAATTTCATTAGGAATTGCTTCAGGAGTTGCAACAGAAATTGCTCAAGGAGTTCCATGACACATTTCACCAGAAATTGCTCCAGGAGATCCACCAGGAATTGCATCAAGGATTGCTTCAAGAGTTCCGCCAAGAATTACTCCAGGAGATCCATAAGGAATTGCATCAAGAATTCCGCCAAGAAATGATTCAGGAATTTCACCAGAAATTGCTTCAGGAGTTCCATCACACGTTCCACTAGAAATTGCTCCAGGAGACCCACCAGGATTTGCACTAAGAATTCCTTCAGGAGTTCCGCCAAGATTCGATTCAGGAATTCCACCAGGAATTGCTTCAAGAGTTGCAACAGAAAATGATTTAGGAGTTCCATCACACGTTTTACCAGAAATTTGACCAGGAGTTCCATAACACGTTTCATCAAAAATTGCTCCAGGAGATCCACCAGGATTTGCACCAAGAATTAATTCCTTCCGGAGTTTCGCCAAGAATTGATTCAGGAATTTTACCAGGAATTGCTTCAGGAGTTGCAACAGAAATTGCTCAAGGAGTTCCACGACACGTTTCACCAGAAATTGCTCCAGGAGGTCCACCAGGAATTGCATCAAGAATTCCTTCAAGAGTTCCGCCACGAATTGATTCAGGAATTTCACCAGGGATTGCTTCAGGAGTTGCAACAGAAATCGCTCCAGGAGTTCCATCACACGTTTCACCACAAATTGCTCCAGGAGATCCACCAGAATATGCACCAAGAATTCCTTCAGGAGTTTCGCCAAGAAATCATTCAGGAATTTCATTAGGAATTGCTTCAGGAGTTGCAGCAGAAATTGCTCAAGGAGTTCCATGACACATTTCACCATAAATTGTGCTCCAGGAGATCCACCAGGAATTGCATCAAGGATTCCTTCAAGAGTTCCGCCAAGAATTACTCCAGCAGATCCACCAGGAATTGCATCAAGAATTCCTTCAAGAATTCCGCCAAGAAATGATTCAGGAATTTCACCAGAAATTGCTTCAGGAGTTCCATCACACGTTCCACTAGAAATTGCTCCAGGAGACCCACCAGGAAGACCCACCAAGAAAAATTCCTTCAAGAGTTCCGCCAAAATTTGCTCCAGGAGATCCACCAGGAATTGCATCAAGAATTCCTTCAAGAGTTCCGCCAAGATTCGATTCAGGAATTTCACCAGGAATTGCTTCAGGAGTTGCAACAGAAATTGCTCCAGGAGTTCCATCACACGTTCCAGTAGATATTGCTCCAGGAGATCCACCAGAATTTGCACCAAGAATTCCTTCAGGAGTTCCGCCAAGAATTACTTAAGGAACTTTATCAGGAATTGCTTCAGGAGTTTCAACAGAAATTGCTCAAGGAGTTTCATGACACGTTTCACTAGAAATTGCTCCAGATGTTCCATCACACGTTTCGCCAGGAATTGCATCTAGAATTCCTTCATGAGTTGCACCAAGAATTGATTAAGGAATTTCACCAGGAATTGCTTCAGGAGTTGCAACAGAAATTTCTCCAGGAGTTCTACACACGTTTTACCAGAAATTGCTACAAGAGATCCACCAGGAATTGCATCAAGAATTCCGCGAAGAAATGATTCATGAATTTCACCAGAAATTGCTTCAGGAGTTCCATCACGCGTTCCACTAGAAATTGCTCCAGGAGACCCTCCAGGAACTGCATTAAGAATTCCTTCAAGAATTGCGCTAAGAATTAATTCAGGAATTTCACCAGGAATTGCTTCAGGAGTTGCAACAGAAATTGCTTAAGGAGTTCCATAACACGTTCCACCAAAAATTGCTCCAGAAGTTCCATCACACGTTTCATCAGAAATTGCTCCAGGAGATCCACCAGGATTTGCACCAAGAACTAATTCCTTCGGGAGTTTCGCCAAGAATTGATTCAGGAATTTTATCAGGAATTGCTTCAGGAGTTTCAATAGAAATTGCTCAAGGAGTTCCATCACACGTTTTACCAGAAATTGCTCAAGATGTTCTATCACACGTTTCGATAGGAATTGCATCAATAATTCCTTTAAGAGTTGCACCAAGAATTGATTCAGGAATTTCTTCAGGAGATGCAACAGAAATTGCTCCAGGAGTTCCATCACACGTTTCACCAGAAATTACTCCAGGAGATCCACCAGGAATTGCATCAAAAATTCCTTCAAGAATTCCGCCAAGAAATGATTCAGGAATTTCACCAGAAATTGCTTTAGGAGTTCCATCACACGTTCCATTAGAAATTGCTCCAGGAGACCCAACAGGATTTGCACCAAGAATTCCTTCAGGAGTTCCGCCAAGATTCGATTCAGGAATTTCATCAGGAATTGCTTCAAGAGTTACAACAGAAATTGCTCCAGGAGTTCCATCACACGTTTTACCAGAAATTGCTACAAGAGATCCACCAGGAATTGCATAAAGAATTCCTTCAAGAGTTCCGCCAAGAATTGATTCAGGAATTTCACCATGAATTGCTCCAGGAGTTGCAACAGAAATTGCTCCAGGAGTTCCATCACACGTTTCATCAAAAATTACTCCAGGAGATCCACCAGGATTTGCACCAAGAATTAATTCCTTCGGGATTTCCGCCAAGAATTGATTCAGGAATTTTACCAGGAATTGCTTCAGGAGTTGCAACAGAAATTGCTCAAGGAGTTCCATGACACATTGCTTCAGGAGTTGCAACAGAAATTGCTCCAGGAGTTCCATCACACGTTCCACTAGAAATTGCTCCAGGAGATCCACCAGGATTTGGACCAAGAATTAATTCCTTCTGGAGTTTCGCCAAGAATTGATTCAGGAATTTTACCAGGAATTGCTTCAGGAGTTTCAACAGAAATTGCTCAAGGAGTTCCATGACACGTTTCACCAGAAATTGCTCCAGATGTTCCATCACACGTTTCGCAAGGAATTGCTACAGATGTTCCATCACACGTTTCGCCAGGAATTGCATCTAGAATTCCTTCAAGAGTTGCACCAAGAATTGATTAAGGAATTTCACCAGGAATTGCTTCAGGAGTTGCAACAGAAATCGCTCCAGGAGTTCTATCACACGCTTCACCAGAAATTGCTCCAGGAGATCCACCAAGAATTGCATCAAAAATTCCTTCAAGAGATCCGCCAAAAATTGCTCCAGGAGATCCACCAGGAATTGCATCAAGAATTCCTTCAAGAGTTCCGCCACGAATTGATTCAGGAATTTCACCAGGGATTGCTTCAGGAGTTGCAACAGAAATCGCTCCAGGAGTTCCATCACACGTTTCACCACAAATTGCTCCAGGAGATCCACCAGAATATGCACCAAGAATTCCTTCAGGAGTTTCGCCAAGAAATCATTCAGGAATTTCATTAGGAATTGCTTCAGGAGTTGCAGCAGAAATTGCTCAAGGAGTTCCATGACACATTTCACCATACATTGTGCTCCAGGAGATCCACCAGGAATTGCATCAAGGATTCCTTCAAGAGTTCCGCCAAGAATTACTCCAGCAGATCCACCAGGAATTGCATCAAGAATTCCTTCAAGAATTCCGCCAAGAAATGATTCAGGAATTTCACCAGAAATTGCTTCAGGAGTTCCATCACACGTTCCACTAGAAATTGCTCCAGGAGACCCACCAGGAAGACCCACCAAGAAAAATTCCTTCAAGAGTTCCGCCAAAATTTGCTCCAGGAGATCCACCAGGAATTGCATCAAGAATTCCTTCAAGAGTTCCGCCAAGATTCGATTCAGGAATTTCACCAGGAATTGCTTCAGGAGTTGCAACAGAAATTGCTCCAGGAGTTCCATCACACGTTCCAGTAGATATTGCTCCAGGAGATCCACCAGAATTTGCACCAAGAATTCCTTCAGGAGTTCCGCCAAGAATTAATTAAGGAACTTTATCAGGAATTGCTTCAGGAGTTTCAACAGAAATTGCTCAAGGAGTTCCATGACACGTTTCACTAGAAATTGCTCCAGATGTTCCATCACACGTTTCGCCAGGAATTGCATCTAGAATTCCTTCATGAGTTGCACCAAGAATTGATTAAGGAATTTCACCAGGAATTGCTTCAGGAGTTGCAACAGAAATTTCTCCAGGAGTTCTACACACGTTTTACCAGAAATTGCTACAAGAGATCCACCAGGAATTGCATCAAGAATTCCGCCAAGAAATGATTCATGAATTTCACCAGAAATTGCTTCAGGAGTTCCATCACGCGTTCCACTAGAAATTGCTCCAGGAGACCCACCAGGAACTGCATTAAGAATTCCTTCAAGAATTGCGCTAAGAATTAATTCAGGAATTTCACCAGGAATTGCTTCAGGAGTTGCAACAGAAATTGTGGTCACGCAAGGGTTAATCGGAAGAATATGAGAGATGATCACATGTTCCACAATGAGCAATACTATTGATCCCTTTTCGACACACGTCAGATTTATACTTGTTTCACTCGCGTAGATAAAAGATAAAAGAGTTTATCTGTAGAGTAAAATTTTGAAATCTCTTACCAGTCAGCTGATTAGGTGAATAATTCAGTTTATATCAGACCGCCGGGAAATATACGTCGCTCGACCGCAATAAAATTAAGTAGTTTCTTACACTGAATAAAAGTGTTTTAGTTCAGTCAGTTAAGTGTTCAAAAACAGTTTTTAGAAGTGTCCGAAACCGTATCCGTTTCCCGCGCGCAAACATTTTGGTCCTTAGAGCCGGATTGAGGACGGCCAGGATCGGTTTACGGACACTAAGTGAGGACATTTTGGGCGGACTTGAACTTCTGTGTCGGTTGAGTGCCAATTGATCGCACATCTCGGTGCGAAAAGTGTATTTTGACCTGGGTCGTGCTGGCCGTTCAATAAGTGAACTTTCACGAAAAATAAGTGCTTGCCGTCGGTGGACAAAGGCCGTCGAGGAAAACCTGTGCCATAGTGGACGCGATCATTCGCCATCGCAAGCGGAATTGAGTTGCCACAATAGGGCACAAAGGAAAGGCGCCATCGAAGACCTGTTGAAAGAATCAATTCGCCATCGGAGGTTGGCGCCATCAAAATTCAACGGAGGAATGGCGATTCAAAGGGGAAGTGATTGCATGTAACGGTGGCTTGATGCATGAGGCCAATTAAAGGTTCAATAAATTTTATAAATGCATGTGAGTCTCTATTTCTTGGCAAGGTGCATGAATCGTGTTTGCTATTCTGTTGGTCTCGGATTTTTCGCTTGGTTCTGCTGGTTGTTGCTTTCCCGTGGTTGATCTCCCCTCGCTGCTGTTGATTGGGTTGTACAGTTCTAAATCTGTCTGTTTAAATCGCGTGCGTGGAACGTCGAGTAGATCTGTCACAGTGAGATTAAGAATCGGTGGTTGTGATTGATTGCTGTAATTACTTTGACCGGTGCAGTGCAGTGATGAGTGATTTACGTGCTTTGATGAAGCGTGAGCGCATGCTTCAGCAAAAAGTGGCTACGGTGGCAAAGTTCGTCGAAGCTTTCGACAGGGATCGTGACGAGTGTCAAATTGAAGTGCGATTGAAAAATCTAGATGAAGTGTATTCAGATTTCTTTTGCTGCGTGAGAAAATCGAGCTACTGGTGGAGGATGCGAAAGGTACGGACGAAGACGGAAGCGATTCCAAAAGGATGAGAAAGAGAAGAAGGATGCTATTTCCCGCGAACAGGAAAATCTACGTGTCGTAGAGGAGTTTGAAAACCGCTACTGCATGGTGAAAGGATCTTTGCTGAAACTGCTTCCGGCAAAGGTTTCGGTTCAGCGAGTTGATGGGAATTCTGGTGGGCAATCCGCACAACACTCCAAGGTGAAATTGCCAGAAATCAGTTTGCCAACGTTCAGCGGCAAACTAGGAGATTGGGTGATGTTTCGGGATACTTTCCGCAGTCTCATCCATCAGAACGGTGAGCTGAACCCGATGGACAAGTTCACATACTTGAGGACGTCACTCAAGGGAGATGCTCTGATGGAAATCAACACCATTGAACTCTCGGCCGTCAACTACGAGGTTGCGTGGCAGGTTCTCCAGGAGCGCTATGAGAACAAAAAAGCTGATCGTCAAGGCGTACTTGGATGCACTTTTTCGATGGAGCCGCTCAGAAGAGAGTCGTACGACGGACTGAATCAGCTCGTCAGCGAATTTGAAAAGAACCTGCAGATGCTGGAAAAGATTGGTGAACAGACAGCCCAGTGGAGCACTATACTGGCATACATGCTTTGTGGTCGGTTGGACACAGCGACACTACGTTTATGGGAGGCTCACCACAATTCCAAGGACGTTCCGAAGTATAAGGACCTGGTGAATTTCCTCCGCAACCAGTGTTCAGTGTTGCAGTCAATAGCCCCATTGAAGGCGAGCAGCTCAGATCAACGTCAGTCGAAGGCGTCAATGTGTCATGCTGTGGTGAAGACGTCGAATAAATGCCCATTTTGCGGGGATTCTTGGCACACCCCATTCCATTGCCTGAAGTTCCAGAAAATGAAGATTGCGGAGCGTAACGAAGCGGTTATGAGAGGCAAACTGTGCCGCAACTGCCTGCACCCTGGTCATATCGCCAGAACATGTGACAAAGGTGTATGCCATCACTGCCAGCAAAAACACCATAGCATGCTGCATGTCATTCCGGTAAGATCCTCCGTTCCACCCGCGTCGAGTAGAAATCAAGAAGCTAGCCCGCCACAACGCCAATTTAATCGGCAACCATATTCCAACCCACAGCAACCGAACCAACAAGCACACTCTCAAGCGAACAATGCACCCACCAACACTGCCAACTCACATAGCACAAGACCACCACAGCCACAACCAAGCACAAGTCAAGCCAGCACAAGCCACACGTACATTGCATTACCCAAGACACCTACACAAAACATTCTTTTGTCAACGGCACTCATTCGAGTTAAAGACCGTTTTGGAAACGTCATGCTAGCTCGAGCATTGTTGGATTCCTGTTCCCAACATTGTTTGATGACTAAGGAGTTCTCGAACAAGCTCAAGTTCCGAGTCTCACCCACATATCTCTCAGTTCATGGCATTGGTTCTGGGCAGTGTGTGTCAACAAAGCTAGTTAGCGCAGGAGTGTCACCGAGGTCACAGAAGATTTCTCCGTTCGAAGAAGAGATGCAGTTTTTCGTCCTTCCGAAGCTGACTTCCTCATTGCCAACCTCCAGCTTCAATCCATCGGAATGGAAACTTCCTAGATCAGCTCTTTTGGCGGATCCAAACTTCTACGAAGCCGGACCAGTAGATGTGATCATCGGAGCGGAACATTATTTGGATTTATTGGCACATGGACAGCTGAAAGTGATGGATGATGGACCGACTTTGCAGAATACTGTGTTTGGATGGATCGTGTCAGGCCGTGTTCCGGATTCTTCAATCACCATACCTCGGTCCTTGGTCCATGTGTGTTCTAGTGCGGAGCTTCAGGATCAGCTAACCAAGTTCTGGGAAGTTGAAACTTGCCGTACAACCAGCACACACTCCGTTGAAGAATCTACTTGCGAAGAGATTTTCGCGACGACCACAGTACGCGACGATTCCGGAAGATTTGTTGTCACTCTTCCGAAGAAGGACTACCTCATCGAGAAGCTTGGCGAATCGAGGTCTACTGCAGTTCGACGATTGTGTAGTTTGCAGCGAAGACTCTCATTGAGTCCTGAACTTCGGACCCAGTATTCCGAGTTCATTCAAGAATACCTGGACATGGGGCACATGGTGGAGATTCTCGATGAAAGGTGTGAAGGTACTACGTACTACCTGCCTCATCACGCAGTACTGAAGCCGGAGAGTACAACCACCAAGCTGCGAGTGGTATTTGATGCATCCTGCAAAACATCAACTGGAGTCTCGTTGAACGATGCCCTTATGGTCGGACCCGTCGTACAGGATGAATTGATCAACATCAATCTCCGGTTCCGCCTCCATCGTTACGCTGTCGTTGCGGACGTAGCGAAGATGTATCGCATGGTAGCAGTCTCCGGCCCAGATCAGAAGCTCCAGAGAATCGTGTGGACAGGCAACACAGATCAAGACATTCGTACTTTCCAGTTGACTACCGTAACCTACGGAACCGCGTCTGCTCCGTATGTAGCTACCAGATGTTTTACGCAGCTAGCAGAAGAGGAGAAAGAAACCCACCCAACAGCCGCCGCCGTCCTGAAACAAAACTTCTACGTCGATGATATGTTGTCAGGCGTAGATGACATAGAAGAGGGTAAGCAGTTTGTCGAAGAAATGGTAGACTTAATGCAGTCCGGAGGTTTCACGCTAAGAAAGTGGAATTCCAATTGTGGCGAGATTTTGCGTCAGGTTCCAGAGCATCTACGAGACGATCGGTCTATTCTCACCCTTGATTCAGCAGACTCGACTGTTAAAACACTAGGTTTGCAGTGGGAACCACGAAGGGATGTTTATCGCTTCAGTACTCCAAAGTGGACAGAATCTGGTGCGATTACCAAGCGCATTATATTATCGGACATCTCTCGACTGTTTGATCCGTTGGGCATAATCGGTCCAGTCATCGTTCAGGCTAAGCTGATCGTCCAGGAACTTTGGGAGCGTGAATGCAGCTGGGATGCACCATTAAGTGAAGACATGACAGAGAAATGGCTAGAGTATCGCAGAAATATGATAGGATTGGACGGTTTCACGGTTCCACGCTGGGTCGGAGTCACAAAATCAATGAAATCTGTTCAGCTACACGGCTTCTGCGATGCCTCAAAAAAGGCGTACGGTGCATATATTTACGTTAGAACCGTGACGGAGGATGACGAAGTTGACGTACGATTGTTCACAGCTAAGTCTCGAGTTGCTCCTCTCGAGAATCTCAAAAAGAAGAAGAAATGTCTCTCCACTCCTCGTCTTGAGCTTTCTTCAGCACTATTGCTCGCGCATCTCTACGAGAAGGTTGTCGAAAGCATCCACCTGACCGTAGAATCATATTTTTGGACTGATTCTACGATAGTAAAGTTTTGGCTAGCGTCTGTACCCTCCAGATGGAAAGAGTTTGTGAGCAACCGCGTGTCAGAAATTCAGCATGTCACCAAGGGCGGTTTGTGGAACCATGTTGCCGGAATGGAGAACCCGGCCGACATAATTTCAAGGAGAATGGCACCCCCACAGTTGCAGTACGAACCTCTCTGGTGGCATGGGCCTCCTTGGCTTCTTCAAGAGCCGATAAATTGGCCGATCTTTGAGCCAAGCGCTAACGAGTTACACCCGTCGATACTGGAGGAGAAGGGAGCTGTCGTTGCATTGTTGCCAAGCATTAAGCCTGGTGATATCTTTAGCCTACGGTCGTCATTGACAGAGCTCGTAAAGCTGGTAGCATACGCACAACGTTTCGGCTTCAACGCAAGAGTGCACAACCGCGAACATCGAAAGCACGGATTACTAACGCTCACTGAACGTGATGATGCTCTTCATCTGCTAGTGCGTCTAGCTCAAAATGAATCGTTTCCGCAAGAATACTCCGAGCTATTACGTGGTCGTGATGTACAAGCATCCTCTCGAATTGCTGCACTGAACCCAGAAATGGTGGATGGCATTATTTGCGTTGGCGGCCGGTTACGAAACGCTAGAATCTCTACAAGTCGGAAGCATCCGTACATTTTGGACCACCGCCATCCATTCACTATGCTGGTCATGACTGAGTATCATCAGAAGCTGTTTCATGCTGGGCAGCAACTATTAGTTTCTTCTGTACGAGGCAGATACTGGCCGACGAATGTTCGTAACCTAGCTCGGAAGGTTATCCACAACTGCGTTCGCTGTTTCCGTGTCAAGCCGAAAGTTCACGAGCAGTTGATGGCAGATCTTCCTGCGGAGAGAGTTACGCCATGCAGTCCCTTCCAACGCGTCGGCATAGATCTATGTGGTCCGTTCCTAGTCACGTACCCCCAGCGGAAAGCTCGTCCGGTGAAGTGTTTCGTCGTCGTCTTTGTTTGCCTAGTCACCAAGGCAGCCCATTTAGAATTAGTAGCTGATCAATCGTCGCAAGCATTTTTGGCATCCCTCCGACGATTCACATCTCGACGGGGAAAACCGGGGATCATCATGTGCGACAACGGCAGAAACTTCGTCGGAGCAAACCGGGAATT
The DNA here is from genome assembly GCF_024139115.2 of Armigeres subalbatus. Classification (NCBI taxonomy): domain Eukaryota; kingdom Metazoa; phylum Arthropoda; class Insecta; order Diptera; family Culicidae; genus Armigeres; species Armigeres subalbatus. The sequence goes on along the minus strand of NC_085141.1, from coordinate 200,947,107 downwards.
AGCTGAATTGCGGAAGCTTTTCATCGATCAACACTTCCAAGACACCGTGATTGGAGAAGCAACGAACGAAAGTATTGAATTCCGTTTCATACCAGCGCGATCCCCAAATTTCGGAGGATTGTGGGAAAGTGCAGTAAAGTCGTTCAAAACGTTGCTGAAGAGAACGATAGGAAGTAGAAGCCTGGTGTATGACGAGTTCCAGACACTACTCACGCAAATCGAGGCAGTTTTGAACTCTCGTCCGCTTACACCAGTCAGCAATGATCCCAGCGATTATGAAGCGTTAACGCCAGGACATTTCCTTGTCCAACGTCCACTCACAGCAATTCCGGAGCCAAATCTGGATGATCTTCCGGAGAATCGATTGGCGGCATGGCAAACTGTGCAGCATTTCGTTCAATACTTGTGGAGGAAATGGTCAACGCAATACTTATCCAACCTTCAAAACCGCACAAAGTGGACCAAGAAGCGGAACAACGTGAGAGTCGGAACAATGGTGGTGCTGAAGGATGAAAATCAACCACCACTAAATTGGCTTTTGGGTCGGATCACAGAAGTTCATACCGGAGCAGACGGAAACATTCGGGTAGTGACAGTTAGAACGAAGGATGGCAGCTACAAACGTGCAATTTCAAAGATCTGCATCCTTCCAATCCGTGACAATGTCGAATCATCAGAGGAGAACTAGGACTCCTCCACCGGCGGAGGTCGAGAGACCTCCGCAGACCAGTTAAGTTATGTAATGTTTTGAATTTCAAAAAGTTAATCGGCTCATTTTTATTCATAGCCACTTTCCGGCATCGTTTCAAGTCCAAGAAACGCTGGAAGTCACTATCTAGATGCAGTTTCTCCAATTGTGGAGGTGATCCGTTTTGTTCTGGTGGTGGTACGGTTTGCATGAACGGTGCATAAGTCATTCAGTTAAACTCCAGTCAACTATTGCAAAATTCTTTCTGTGGCATTTACTGCCAACGCAGTCTTATACTGCTTAGTATGAAGCCCTACTAAACACAGTACCACGCTTGGTTATTCGAGGTACAATATCGCGATTGCACGCCGGAGGAGGAAGAGCGCTATTCAACCTTCAGAACTACAACGAGGTCGCCAACGAGTATGGCCAACTTGGGCAACGATCTCGAAGCGATAGAAGTTCCATAAGCACTACGTCAATCGTCAGCAAGTATCTTGGATCACCATAGGGATGTTGAGGGCATCGCTAGCGCTAAGGGCGCCACGGAGGCCAACTGGCCTCCGTTTCAGGCAAGTCTCTATTGTATACAGTAATTCAGTTTAAAAAGCATTCGTTCATATGATTCATAGAAAGTCTAACGGCGGCCAGGAGGCCGTCGCGTCGAAGTCGTCATTCAGGACAACGTTAGCATCAGCATTATCAAAGCCGTCCATCTAGAATATCCCGTGCCCCGTCGCCTCAAGATCAAGAAATCGTGTCATGTTCACGGAGAAGTATCACCACAGAAAGCAAGTTCATCGTCCTAGAAAAAACAAGCAAAATGTAAAGGTTCATCGAATCACCATAGCAGCGGATAGATGAAATCTCAGCCTAAACGAAGCAGTCGAAAACACGTTCGAATCGAGCGTAAACAACACACTTGGATCGTCGTTGTCATCTTCTACGTCGTCATCAGCAGCATCAATCAGCAGAACATCTCATCTTCAGAAAAATTGAAAACATCAAATGCTAAAACTAGGTCAGCTTCCATCAGAGTCGGTAGCGGGCAAACAATGAGTCTAGAAGCAGCAGTACAATAGTAAAATCTGCGGTCAGCCGATGACCGACACTTTGCAATATGTACATAAGAAGTGAATTACACAAAACAATATAGAGTAGGTAGCAAGTAGTATGGGTTATATCGAGATTTCAAGGCGGCCGGTTATGGTCACGCAAGGGTTAATCGGAAGAATATGAGAGATGATCACATGTTCCACAATGAGCAATACTATTGATCCCTTTTCGACACACGTCAGATTTATACTTGTTTCACTCGCGTAGATAAAAGATAAAAGAGTTTATCTGTAGAGTAAAATTTTGAAATCTCTTACCAGTCAGCTGATTAGGTGAATAATTCAGTTTATATCAGACCGCCGGGAAATATACGTCGCTCGACCGCAATAAAATTAAGTAGTTTCTTACACTGAATAAAAGTGTTTTAGTTCAGTCAGTTAAGTGTTCAAAAACAGTTTTTAGAAGTGTCCGAAACCGTATCCGTTTCCCGCGCGCAAACAAATTGCTTAAGGAGTTCCATAACACGTTCCACCAAAAATTGCTCCAGAAGTTCCATCACACGTTTCATCAGAAATTGCTCCAGGAGATCCACCAGGATTTGCACCAAGAATTCCTTCAGGAGTTCCGCCAATAATTGATTCAGGAATTTTATCAGGAATTGCTTCAGGAGTTGCAACAGAAATTGCTCCAGGAGTTCCATCACGCGTTCCACTAAATAGAAATTGCTCCAGGAGTTGCAACAGAAATTGCTCAAGGAGTTCCATGACACGTTTCACCAGAAATTGCTCCAGGAGATCCACCAGGAATTGCATCAAGAATTCCTTAAGAGTTCCGCCAAGAATTGATTCAGGAATTTTTCCAGGAATTGCTTTTGGAGTTGCACCAGAAGTTGCTCCAGGAGATCCACCAGAATTTGCATCAAGGATTCCTTCAAGAGTTCCGCCAAGAATTACTCCAGTAGATCCATCAGGAATTGCATCAAGAATTTCTTCAAGAATTCCGCCAAGAAATGATTCAGGAATTTCACCAGAAATTGCTTCTGGAGTTCCATGACACGTTACACTAGAAATTGCTCCAGGAGATCCACCAGGATTTGCAATAAGAATTCCTTCAGGAGTTCCGCCAAGATTCGATTCAGGAATTTCATCAGAAATTGCTCCACGAGTTCCATCACACGTTACACCAGAAATTGCTCCATGAGTTTCATCACACGTTCCACCACCTTGATGTGTTTCAGTAATGCACAAAAAGTTACAACAAGCTCCTCAAAACTACATTTGACTATGCGCGAAGAGATGCATATTTGGATTACCTGCACCCTGGTGGGTTTCAGCAATGCACAGACAATTTCAAAAAGCACCTCAAAACTATATTTGACTATGCGCGAAGACTTGCATATTTAAATTACCTGCACCCTGGTGGGTTTCAGTACTGCGCAGACAGTTACAACAAGCTCCTCAAAAAACATTTGGCTATGCGCGAACGGATGCATATTTAAATTACTTGCACCCTGGTGAGTTTCAGTAATGCACAGACAGGTTCAACAAGCGCCTCAAAACTACATTTGACTCTATGCGAAGAGATACATATTAGGATTACCTGCATCCAGTTGGGTTTCAGTTAATGCATTCACCGGTTCCACAAGCTCCTCAAAACTATTTGACTATGCGCGAAGAGATGCATATTTCGATTACCTGCACCCTGGTGGGTTTCAGTAATGCACAGACAGGTTCAACAAGCTCCTCAAAACTATTTGACTATGTGCGAAGAGATGCATATTTGGATTACCTGCACCCTGGTGGATTTCAATAATGCACAGACAGTTTCAACAAGCTCCTCAAAAAGATGCACAGACAGTTTCAACAAGCACCTCAAAACTAGATTTGAATATGTGCGAATTCTTGCATATTTAAATTACCTGCACCCTAGTGGGTTTCAGTAATGCACAGACAGGTTCAACAAGCTCCTCAAAACTACATTTGACTATGCGCGAACGGATGCATATTCGAATTACCTGCACCCAGGTGGGTGTCAGTAATGCACAGCCAATTTCAATAAGCACCTCAAAACTATATTTGACTAGAGTTTCCATCCCGGGACATCCCGGGACAAAAAATCCCGGGATTTTGAAAATTTGGGATTTCCCGATTCCCCGGATTATTATTTTTGAAATCCCGAAAATCCCGGGATACCCGGGACAAAAAATACTGTTGCATTTCCGGGTCGCAAACAGTGTAATTATTCTGCTTACAAAAGTTATTTGTTTTGAATGCGAAAACCAACTTTGATGATAATCTCATATCATATTTTTAGTCCCATCAGACATGATTTTTTCCAAGTTCGTTTATTTTGTAGGCTCAGGCGTGTATACGGAGCCATGGTTCTTTGTGATGCACAATCGATATCATCGTATTATTAAATTGGTAAGAGAGGAACAGACAGGAAAATATCGGAGATAGTTAATAGAACACCTTCACAAAAAATATTAGATTCCTACTGACCAACTAGCAAGCTACCGAAAGATCGTATCTCCCACTAAATTCTTTACGGCGCTACACATTACTTTGCAGCCAATGTATGATCCCACGATGCCACGAGACTTATGCGCCCGATCCATGGATCCCGGACTGCGATCACGTTTCTGTAGATAATCCATCGACACTATGTTAAAGATCCGAAATCTTCCTGAACCACAATCTGTTCTAGGGTTGTTAATCGCCAACTTCGATAACGATAACGGTTGTACGATGATGTTTCGTTGTCAATAAAGTGAGCGTTTATTTAACGTTATCGTTATCGAGTACTCGGTGATTTATCGATAATTATCGAGTTAACTGTAACGTATACTACAGTTAAAAGTACAAATATTCTCAAGTTAGTATTACAAAACCTATTTCAAGCATTGCATCACCTTTGAATATTCAGAATTGCGTTTAAATCGTGGATTTAATTGAAGTTTGAGAAGGTCACCGAGTTTACCAATCATTATTTTTTTACAGGGTCTTAGTTTTCCATAGTGAATAATCTTAGAATATTTTTAATGTCTTAACTGTTTAACATCTATTTTGTAGATGCAAAACACCCAGTTAAATGATTATTTTATGACCAACAGTGAGGACAAAATTCCTTAAGCCCGCAGTCCACTGTTTGTCATAATGGCAAATATTTGTCAAGTTTTTTCGGATATCTATCAGACTGACCAGAAATCGACATGGATATCAGGCTGACTTGACAAATATTTGTCATGATGACAAACAGTGTACTGATAGCTTTAGCCTAACCGAATCATACTGAATAGGGGACGAGGTTAGTTCACCAATTCATTGAGAGTATTTTTACTCGGTGAAGGTACTCTATGCCTAGAATGCAGTAATGCAAGTCGCTGCACCAAATATTGTTTTAGAGCTTGGATCCTGTTGCCGAGGGATTCCGACTCCAGCTGCTTATCCTTGCTTATCCGATAACAAGGATTGACAAAGAAAAAGTCATCATGCGTCGGCGGTAGAAGCGTACATATATTGATGTACAATTGTTTGGGTAGTTCTAAAACAATGCAAACAGTCAATCAGACTTCAACCACCAGCGAACCCTTCTTCTCGGACTCTTAGATCATATATATTCCAAAAGGGTAATCTACCTTCCGAGAAAGATGTGAATATTATTTGCTTCTTAAACTCGTTTTTTTTCGAAAGAATCGATTCAAATAAGCATTGAATTGACTTCCAATTTGAACTCTGTATTATCTGGCCTTTCCAAAATATGAACTTTACCCTGAACATTGAATAAAATCGTTTTTAAATTAAACAAATAAGTTTTCTAAGGAAACATCGAAAAATCCCGGGATCCTGGATTTCCGGGATATCTGAACAAGTAATTCCCGAATCCTGGGACAACGAAAATGGCCGGAAATGGAAACTCTACATTTGACTATGCGCGAAGACTTGCATATTTAAATTACCTGCACCCAGGTTCAACAAGCTCCTCAAAACTACATTTGACTATGCGCGAACGGATGCATATTCGAATTACCTGCACCCAGGTGGGTGTCAGTAATGCACAGCCAATTTCAATAAGCACCTCAAAACTATATTTGACTATGCGCGAAGACTTGCATATTTAAATTACCTGCACCCTGGTGGGTTTCAGTAATGCACAGACAGGTTCAACAAGCTCCTCAAAACTACATTTGACTATGCGCGAAGAGATGCATATTATATTATTATTATTATATTAATTCAAATTTTGAATTATCTTCACCCTGCTGGGTTTCAGTAATGCACAGACAGTTACATAACAAGCTTCTCAAAACGACAATTGGTTATGCGCAGGTATCTGGCAACCCCAATCCTACCCACTACGTTTGACAATAGCCAACATCTTTGAGTTTCCCATTGTTCTATTGAAATTGGGTTTCCCACTGACAATTCTATTCTGTAAACAAACCACTATTCCGAAGTGATTTTTCCAAATGGACGTAATTATTTTCATCATTTTTCAAAAACTTGTGCGAAAGTATGAATGCGAGGTGCTGTTTCAACAAGAATATTGATGCCTTTAATAAATTTTTATATTTCAATCGGCACCAAGCGCTCTACCTCGCCAAAATATCACGATATTCAAAATACATTTTCAATGACAGGTTTCAACAATTATGATTACGCCTGCGTATTGAATTGATCGATGATTTTGATGCTGACATCAGAAACATGGCCGCTTCGCAGACCCCTGGTTATGCGCGTACGGATGCATATTAAAACTACTTGCAGTGGGTTTCAGTAATGCAGTTAGTTACTGGGATCATCTTGGATATGATTTTCGAGGAAGTACATATTGTAGATCCAGTTGAAAACCGAACTGAGCTCTCGCGACAATCGCATTTTCTCCAAATTCCGAATGTCGCAACTGCATCGCGAGTGGTGCGCATGATGGCGCATGGCTATGGCATAGATGCGCACTACTCGCGATGCAGTTGCGACATCCAGAAATGGGAGAAAATGCGATTGTCGCGAGAGCTCAGTTCGGATTTCAACTGGATCTACAATAGTTCATTCTGAGGAATGGTTCTAGAACAGAAGTAACTATCAATGCAGTATTAAGAACCGTTTGTGGAAATCTGTGATTTAAAGTTTATATTATTGATATTAGCGGAAAAAACTTTTGAATATACTCACTTGTGGATGGTCGTAAAACGAGAAGACAAGTCAATGGCAATAACAAAATCGTGATTGACTGATAGATGCTCAGGGACGGGCTTTAGACCGAATCTAGATGTGTTCCTACTTCTTCTGTTTTTAATGCAACACTAACTAATGTACACATTTTTCGACAGGGGAATTTGCGAGAAATTCTGCAGATTGATTCTGCAATTTGATATTATTTACGAAACAACTTCTTTTTGACTTTCATGCTGAAAAACCAGCAAGATGGATCACTGGCCTCGACGAATCCGCGTTTGTTTAGTTTTTCTTATGTTTTTGTACTTTCAACTTGAGCCGGAATACACATTTTGGATAACATTTTAAGGATCATTCATTTCATTTATTGATTTAGCTTCCATCTTTACAGATATAACACTGAACCATTAATTCGATGCCACAATACACTGTTCGAGGCCACATCTCTCCATCATCCGTTGCGCCCCACGCTCGCCATGTCGGTCTGTACATGGTCACTCTGCGCTCCACGCCTCCATGTACCCTTCGGGTCGAAAGCCATGCCACTAATGCATACATTTTAAGGTAGCTTCACAATTGCTATCCTGCAGGATTCACTGTATTAATTTTTGTTTCATTTTGGAACCAATTTCATCCTGTACTTTGATTTTTAAAGACACTCACTCCAGTTGCGCACATCATACTTTGATATTCCGGTTCTGTTAAAAATGCACTGGTTAGACAGAGAAGATATCCATATTTCACTGCTTCCGTTAAGTGAGCATCTTCCCCTCGAAGATCCGAAACATTTTACATGAGAATTCAGCAGAAACTGCATTTTTTCCCCACCTTCTTAGTACCTTCCAAACGTTTGTTTTCTTAATTTTTTGACAATCACTAGTGACTAACAAATCCCTAATACTAAGGACACACCTGTGGTACTTGTACCATGGTACAAGAGAACAAGAAAATTATTCCAAGACTATCTTCAGTAAAGACAATAATTGATATGGTATTCATTTCAAGATTCTTGTACCATGGTACTTGTACCACCAGTGTGTCATTAGTATAACACTAACATTTTGCGTCCTGGGAATGTAGAGCCAATGCACACTGCGAAAACCCGATTTCGAACTTTTTTTTAACTTTCTTTACGAGCAATTTATAGAAGAAATCAAGGGCTTATTCGAAAGGGAATTTTCCAAGAAAATTCAGTGAGTGCTGTTTCATTGAACGTGGAACACTTCTGTATGTAGATATTGTGCATGTTTTGCCCCAATGTTCCATATATCACGAGTTTTCATATTTTTTGTCATTTTATCTTTAGGAAATTGCTCTAAAATTGTGTTCATCTCTTCACTGTGGATCCATAGAGGGGCACTAAATATGGTAAAAGTTAGAAATTTATGGAATTTAGGGGTCAAATAGGCATCAAAGTGCATTTTATACGAACTTTCATGTATTCTGTAAAAATGAATCATATTTACAAATAATTGTTGATATAATTGTCCAAAAATGTTATACAGATATTGATAAATGTTTGTGAAACAATAACTAACGAACTAAATCATTTCGCAAATGTTTTGTTTTGTGATTTATTGGATAAAACACGATTTTCAAATACTTTTGAATAGAGCCGATGCCGAACATTTCCAAACCATACCCGATTGCACAACTAGACAATAGTTATCATATTATTTGAGGGTTGATGTGACAATAGATAGGATGAGATCGGAAATATTCTTTTCTTATGCCTTTTCGCCCAAATTCCTCTATGAAATTATAAAGCTCAGTAATTGTGCGTTAAAAATTATGGAGTAATATTAATTCAATGATAATTTGTCAATTATACTATGAAACAACAAATGTTCGTATATTCATTGAAAAAATTGGGGGTTTTTGAGGTCAAACAAGCTCAGAAGCTTATTTTATATTAAAAATAAATTCTCAAAAATGCGCTTTGATGATTATTTTACCCCAAAATCACTTTAATTTCTAACCTTTACCAATAAAATATGCATAGTACTTTTTGAGAATCCACGATGAAGTGGAAAATACAATTTTAGTACAATATTTTATAGATGAAAGGACAAAAAAATTAAAAATTTTGATTTATGGGACATTGAAGTAAAACGAGCTTAATAACTACATACAGTAGTATCCCGCGTCTATAAAAAATCACTCACCGAATATCTTTGAAAATTTCCTTATGAATAAGCCCTTATTCTCCTCTGTGAGTCGTCCGTGAAAAAAGTTATTCTATTTTGTAAAAAAATATATTTAATGATCTTTGAGACTTGTATGACCCCAAAGTCCCCTATAATTCAATACATTCAATGAAATATATGATTATTCGTTATTTTCATTATATCATTGACAAATATCATTTGAATTAATAGTATTGTCAGTTTCGCTGGTAACAAAACGCATCGATCACTTTGTTGTACCTTTAAAATCGTCGCCAATATCTTTAATTTAAATGTGTGTTAATGCAAAGCCAAATCATTAAAACATGCAAAAAAAAGTACTCAATTTCTGGAAATAATCTGATTATTGAAATCAAACAATTTTGTTCACAGTTGATCTAACAGATCTTATGGCCATGTTTGCTGGCGACGATTTCGGCGACAATTTGCTTTGCGACGATCTTAAATCGACGCGGCCGAAAAATTCAAATAAAATGCATATTGACGCTTATTCTGGTAATCTGGTAATCTGGTAATATCAACGCACCCTCTGACCATAGCCTATCTGCGTTGTATTTAAATACCGCTGAGCGATACGTCTACTGGGCAACACGTCCGGTGTGCACTGCACTAAGATCTCCTTAGATGCAACCGGACCGAGATCTTACTCAAGGCTCCGAAGGGTCCCATTTCGCTGTGATATGTTGCCATAAAATAGTAATTTATGCACTTGCTTTTCTAATCTACGGGAATATTTAAATTTACTAATGATATTGATTATTCACGATGTATTTAAATATGTGGCAAGTCAATTCATTCACCGAACAGATTAGAACGAGCTCAGTGCAATTAAAATATAAACGCAATACTTATCTGCAATTCACAGAGGATGTTGGGATTGTCCTTGAAGTATTCTCGTTGTGAACACAGACTTCCTGTATTGACGGTGGTTGTAGGTAGTATTAGTTATGAATACCACTGCTGATACCGGAACTATATGATTTTCTTGAAGTCTGGAAGTCTTCTTCATCATTGGTCGTCTGGAAAGAGGTAGATAAAAGAATTGGGCCGCTTTCACTCGCCAGCCCGCAAAACATTAGTAAGTAATTAATCTTACTACAAAGACAAAAATACAGTTCTTATAATTCTGCCTTATTAATGGTTATCACACATGCATATCTGCTATATAACCTAACTAAAAACATATCATCAATACTTAATAAAATAAAACGATAACTGTATTATAGTTTCTATTACTGTCCATATATACCTACTATTCAATCTAGGATTCCAAATCGGATAAATTAATTCAGTTCCCAACCAAAAGATAATCCTCAACGCTTTGGCTGTCAATAGTCCTCACAATATGAACCCTGAAGTTTATAACTTGTTCAATCCTACATCCGTCTATATTAAAACTCAATCCTAACTGCCCCTGAAACCGCCCTCAACACACAACCGCCCCGACTACAGCCACTACATGCGACCCACAGGACCCCAATCAAGGACGGCCCACACTATATACCATTACAACGCAGAGCCTACACCCTCTCCTGGGCTGTGTGACGCTGAAAACATGCTCCTAACATTTGATGCCTAAAAAACAAAAATAATTATAACTAAATCTTACACTCTGAGCGATCCCGGCTGACATCCGCGTTAAACAATGTGTTCCATGAGTGCTGATCACTCATAATAACGCACCGAATCGGGGGAAAAAAATGCAATGTAACGCAGAGTTTAAACCCTCTCTTGCGCTAAGTAATGCTGAAAACCTAACTTTTAGAAATTTGATTCGTAGAAACAAATTACCTATACTGAAATTGTTGCGTGGCAAAATAAGTTATACTATTAGCTAATTTAGTTAAACCCTGACTACCCCACATTATACTGGCCCGTTTGGAGTCATCCAGTGGCACTTGGTCTTAACATTCGTTTTCTTTTTAAATTCTACAACATTTCTTCACGCTTACCCCCATATTAATCATATGTACAACGAATGCTTGACTATTACTATACTAAGTATAGTAAAAGACCGGAAGTAATCATGGGGCCAGCCACCACCAAAAAATGCATATTGACGCTTATTAATCAACAAAATCCCTTCAATTTTCAACTTTTACCAGCAAAATATATGTAGGTAGTACCCTTCTGTCGATCCACAGTGAAGAGATAAACACAATTAAGAGCAATGTCCTAAAGACAAAATGACAAAAATATGTAAACTCGTGATGTATGGGATATTGGGGCAAAGCGAGTCTCATAACTACATACAGAAGTATTCCACGTCCTTGATTCTTAAATTCTTTGGAAAATTCCCTTTTGAATAAGCGCTTCATCTCTTCTGTAAGTTGTCCGTAAAGAAAGTTATTATTTTTTCCTCTTTTGAAACCTTGTGTGCAATGAAGGAAAAATATCATTTTTTCGTGTGTTTTACAACACAACACCATTATTATTGTCCATTAATTATAATTTGTACATTTGCTTATTTATTGAGTCGCTGTTTTACTGAGTTTTAAAATTAATTTATTGATTTATTATTTTTTGTTGTTGATGATTTATTAGTTTTTTTTTAAATTTATTAATTCACTGCTCATAAAAGCATAACTTTCCCATATAGATAGCAAATCTTGTAAATATTGGACAGTTATGCTTGCAGCGGAAGTTTAGTAATTTTTTAATTATTAATTGATTAATTCATCTTTTTTTTTATTCATCCATTTATTAATTTATTATTTCATTGATTTATGAATTTATTAATTTGTTTATTTACCAATTTGCTAATTTAATAATTTATTAATATAAGTTTATAAACTTATTTATTATGAAATATATATTTATAATTCTACTATTTAATTTTTTATTATTCTATTATATTTATTATTTATTATTTTTTATTGATTCAATAATAATATCAATCAATAATTTTGTAATTTAATCGATTGTTCATTTTTGCCTTTCTCTTCTTTCTTACTAAGTATACGTAAAGGCTATAATTTCACTCCAAAACCAAACTTTTTATAGAAGGCTCGGAGACCCATCGTGTTATATACCAATCGACTCAGCTCGACGAATTGAGGTGATGTCTGTTTGTGTGTATGTATGTATGTGTGTGTGTGTGTATGTGTGTATGTGTACAAATGGTATTTCAATCCGAAAATTGCCTAGACCGGCAACGGGAATCGAACCCAGCCACCCTCAGCATGACAGCTGACTTGTTTAAAAAAATAATCTAGAACAGCTGCTGGGAAAATTAATGTTTCATATTCATACTTAAACTGACAGTCCTGAACGATTTTAATCACTGCTGATTTTACTCTTAAACAACTTTACAATGTTCAACAATTCCAACAGAATTTATCTTGGCGCTTTTCCAATGATTCCAATATGCATTCTTATTGAAGCCGAACGCCTGTAATAATCTTATTTCAACATCGTATAAGAATAATGCCAATGTTTACAAACAAAGACCCAGGTAAATGTCATCTCATGTCGACCCAGATGGTCGACATCCCCGCGTGCACAGGCTAATTCACCCATTTTTTGATCAAGTACTGAATTGTCAAAAAATGGGTATTTTTTAAATAACACATCAAGAGTACAATTACCCCATTTTAAAATAACTTGCCTAGTAAAAATAATGGGTAAATAGAACTCCTCGGTGTTTATTGAAACGCGGCCATCTTTTTTTCTTAATAGTTTGTTTGTGATTTGTGCCTGTCGAAGAAAAATCAAATTGAAAAATGTACAAAAAGTGCCACAGGTAAGTACATGTGAAGCTTGCAATTAAATTAATTTGAAAAATCGCGAAATAAGTTGGTACATAGTGACATCAATTTTCTTAGTTGCAGATATTTCATGTTGTGCACCGGTTCTTGCATCAACATGGAATGGTGCTGCTTTAGATCCACCCGAGGTTTTACTGAAAAATACGTGTTTGGGAACGATGAACCATTCGCCGTCGGATTTGAATGATTCCGGATTCTCGTTCCTGGATGAAGTAGCTGCAGGTCCTCAGCAGTAGCTATAAAAAAGCATTTAGTGACAAGGAAAAACAAAAACATCGACATGTCATTCTACATATAATAAATATAAAATATGTTGTTTATCTCGTTTATCTTTATTCCATCCTTAATTCTATCTCGAAATCCGTAACAAACCAGAAGAACAGAAAAAAATTCCGCCAAGAGTTATCTTTACCCATTTATTGCTATGAAATCAAGGGGCAAAATTTACCCATTTTGTGGAGTTTGCTTCAAGTACTCATTAATGAGTAAAAGCGATTTACTCATTAAATGAGTTATGCCGCTTTTCTTCGTAATGGGTACGAAAGTACCCATTAATGGGTACTTGAAGGCTTCCGTGATTAATGACTAAACGCTATAGACGAATCCAAGTAAAAATAAGAAGAAGACACACGACGGTGTTAACTTTGACAGATCCTACAGCGCAGCATAGGAAGATCATTTTAAAATGCTTATAATAAATTCTAGACAAATTGTAATTAAAATCTGATTGATGTACGATACGGAAAAAGTTCTCAGGTACTTATTTGGAAGCTTATCTCATTTTTTGTATATTTTCCAAAAATGTATCTATCATAAACTTCGGAACTTTTTCCGTATCATACATCAATCAGATTTTAATTATAATTTGTCTAGAATTTATTATAAGCATTTTAAAATGATCTTCCTATGCTGCGCTGTAGGATCTGTCAAAGTTAACACCGTCGTGTGTCTTCTTTTTATTTTTACTTGGATTCGTCTATTTACTCCTTTAGTGAGTTGAACTTCATAATGGGTACTTTTTTACCAATTAAAGAGTACTTTGGTGGCACAGTGTATAATGTATTTTGAACGGGGTATTCACTCGAACAACTTTTAAAGTTTATTTTGCGTTCATTTACGACCTGCTCAAACGTCATAATTTTCATTTTGCGTTGGTCTATTCGCGGATCAGTAGGTGAAGGTTCTGTTTGGTGGTGGCCAAGATGAATACACAGCTAGGTGTTGCAATGTGCTCAGTTTGTGGAAGAGAAGAAGGCGGGGGTGAAAAATTCATTTTCAGTGCAAAACGACAACAAACCGGCTGGCTCTCCCATACTAAAATCCAAGATGGCTGAATCGTGAATTTGGCAGATTGGAACACCTAGTGGTGTATTCATCTTGGTGGTGGCTGTGTTCGTTGGTAAGAGGAGGGTCGATCAAGCCGACATCGGTGTCATTTAAATAATTGCACTGTTTTGTTAGACTTTCAGCATACAGTTTTGAAATGATGGCAAAAGATCCACCTTCGCCAAGTCACAAAGTATGGAAACCTGAATGTAAGTACAAAACAAACATTACAAATGGTCGGGGTTCTGCCATACCACACCAAGCGGCTTTTTGACTAGTGCTATAAGTACGATTATCTGCTCATAAAAGAAACACGAAAAATATTCATATCAATTTATGTGTTATGTATATATGTATATGTTATTAATGCTAATAATGGTTACAGAGGACATTCAACCGTGTTGCTTCAGAGTTTATTTATTTTAGGATTTTAGGCTTTTGTCCGATTCGTGAATTAAAATCAAATTAAACTTAAAAAAGACATTTCAATTATTTTTTAAATAACCCTGCTCGCAGCGCAAGTTTAATTTTAACAGATGTTGAATCATTTTTGATAGATATTTTGTTTGTCTTGCTGGATATAGTACCAGCCATTTTTTATGAGCGGGGGTCCGAACTGTCACTGTTTAATTTGATTTTAATTCGCGAATCGGACCGAAGCCTTAATGTATCAAGAGGCCTTAATGTATCATGTGTCCTGTCCGTTGTCTAGGTGTTAAGTGTTCAGTCTGTACGACCTATGGTCGAAGATGGTGTTCCGGTCTTTTATATTGCCACCAACAAAATGATGGTTTTCTGTTTATTAACAAGAGCTCTACTTATTATTTCCCATGTATGTAGTGGCTATATTTGCTACCTAGTAGTACTTCAGATGAATTTGAGCCATAAAAAACCCAGATTAATCCACCTAGTGGTGATGGCGCCTTTCTCGCGCAAAAAGGTAATAAATGTAGCCTTTACGCTTACACCTCGATGATGTACAAGAAAGGCAAAATAGTTACACCGCGTAATGTTATGATAGAAAATTTACACTAGTAGACGATAGATGGCGCTGCCAAAAGTTTCTCGAATTTCCTATGTTCGAATTTTAACTTTCGGACAATTTCATAGTACTATGAAACTGAACGAAGAGCATACTTACGCCTAAATGCGTGCAACACGAGCATCTTTATAGTACGATGAAACTCTTAATGGGAGCAAGCCACGGATAAACTTTAAAAATATTCATAGATGCAAGGCATTTTTCATAACACATTATTGTTCTATGTGACTATGTTTCATCACTATTTTAATATTATCTATTTTTTGCAATTTGCAATTATTATGAAATTCAATAGTGATCAACATCGTTTTAGTCTCTGTCGGATGCAACTTGTTGCAAGAAAATCGGTTAAGAGTTTCTATGTGAAAATTTGGCTAATGTTTTTTATGGCATTTTGTGCACACACACACGCACACACATACACACACACACACGCACACACGGACAGACAGACATTTGTTCAGCTCATAGAGCTGAGTCGAATGGTATATAACACTATGGGTCTCCGGGAACTCTATCAAAAGTTCGAATTTGGAGTGAAATGATAGCCTTTCGGTACAACTTAGTTGTACGAGAAAGGCAAAAAATTGAAATGTCAATTTGAGAAAAGTTTTTTTACGAACAGATCGTATGTTTCTAGTGGAAGAAGTATTTTCAGTTGTAGTTCGTTAAAAAAACGACATAGATATGTTTTTTTCCCATTGGTCTTAATTGTTTCGAATCCCCCGTGTTAAATTATAGCGTGATTAGCGTGCTAAAAAATGCTGTGTAAAAATGCTTTGCCTTCTATATTTTGGTTGTTGGATTTTTGACGAAATTGCTTGGGAACCAAAGTGCAACACATTTTTCTTATTTGTTTATTTGTATCATATTTCATTCGACTGTGGTCTACATGAAAACATAAAGCTAAACAGTGTCAGTTGTTATAAAATCTTAACAGACGTTGCCGAAATTCGAATGAGCTGATGTCAAAATCGAATACAATGGAACCTTCGTGAAAACGGCGAATCTTGACGAAGAAGCAGCTGTTAGCAGCATAGTTGGTGTTTTGTGCTGATTGAAACAGCAAAGCTCTAGGTCGAAGCGTTCTAGAAGGGGCATAAAGTTGAATCTTACCAAGCAAATCAGGCACGTCATACTCCGATAACAGTTGTTTGGCAATGAAATCTGCTTGCCCCACATTCCTCCGTTTGACAAGGCTATCCCGTCCCAGCAAGAAACAGCGATCAGCGTATGGTGGCAAATTTAGCGGGTCACTCCAGGGTAGATGGCGCAGTTCATATCTGACGAACTTGTGTTGAACAGCTTCCAACTGAGCGATCCATACTGCTTGATAAGGATTCCAAACAGCAGAAGCAAATTCCAGTTGAGAGTAAAGTAGTCCTAGTAAAGTGATTTAAAGCACAGAGGATCACGGAATTCACTGGAAATTTTGAAAATGAATCCGAGCTGACGATTTGCTTTATCAATTTTTTTTTTCAATCGTTTATTTAAGGCTCAGGCGTGTGTAACACTTTACGGAGCCAATAGCTTGTATTGTATAATAACAAATTTTAATCTAAATCTAATTGGTTTTTAACTAATTTAAAACTAATCATGAAAAATATCAATTGTTTCCACTGCAATGTTATATGCGGCTGCAATCCTTCGTTTGTCATCCTCTATTATGAGTTTACGTTCGCATTCATCTTCTATCCATTCGTAAGTTGGGACACTAAAACCAGGAACTAATAACCGGGACGTGTGAGTCCCGAAGAACCGATTCAAAATTCGTGCAACCCAGATGAGCTCACGAGACCAGCACCGCCAGAGGCGCTAGTGTATTTTACTCATATTATGGTAAATTTATTTGAAAGTGTTTTGTGAAGTGTAGACTTTATTCCTGTCAGTTTTTGTTTATGTTTACGTTTTCTAGCATCAGTCTTTGTTTTTCTCAACGATGGAACCGGAGGCCGAAGCTACGAGATTCGGAGTCAAATTTATGAGCTTTGAAGGTGAGATTTTGGCGAGATGGACCATGATTGGTCAACAGACATCACAAAGAAACAAAAAGGTGAGATTTTGCGAGGCTGGTAAAGACAGACCAATGACCAATGTTGCTTATTTTAGCTAAGGCACACAGCTAACATGGAAATTCAACAAAATCAACTGAACCGCGAATGCAGCCTGTTTACCAACGATGGGAAATACGTGATTGGAGCTGGATCATTCATCCCAGAAGATAATCATCCTTGGCTTTACGAATTGTACACAAACACTGCCAGACGTATGAACGTATTTCCGACTCGATGGACTTTAATGTCGACCAAATACAAGGCGTTTACCTTTACAGCGTCGCGTTGGCCATTCTGTCGATTCAACACCCAACGGCTCATATCTTTTTGATAGCTGAAGGCACCTTCAAACTTGAACGAACGATAAGTAGGTTTTGTTGTCGAGATGAAGGAATGCTGTACAGTATGTGAACGTCCGGAGGTAGAACAACGGGGAACATTTCAAACTTGCGAGCGCTTCGTGAGCGAACGATCAATAGTGTTTAGCATCGTATGTTGGTTGGTATTCAGACAAGCGCATATTCAGCAGTCGATTGGCGAAGATAGATTTGCGTTGAGAAAATTCTATCGTCGCTTCGATGAGTTTCGAAACCTCCGAATGTGGAAAATGGAATTACTGGATGATGATCATCTGTCGATCAAATATTCTAGCGAGGACGAAGTTAGGCTGGAGATTCAAGAACCAAATATTCGCAACAGCCCGTTTGTGATCTACAACATCTGGAAGAATACGATAATAGGAATTTACGGCAATCAATACCCGGAGCTTTTGTATCTGTATGAGAACTTCTGTGACAGTTTCAGGAATGCCGACCTGGCACATCAAACGCAATTTATCAGCTCGTTAACGAACAACATCTACAGCAATCTGCTTAATCAGCGTTTTAAGCAAACGATAATCGGGGCACGTGGCGGAGGAGTTCAAATGGCCACCAAACGGATCCTGGCCACCCTGCCAATTAGTGCACAAAGCTACAGCAGCTCTCCATACCTGCACCTTATTTTGTTCAGCTTCGACGACAAATGGGTTTCGGCAATGGAGCGACCTAAAGCGTGCGCCGAGTTTCCCATTCGATTCTTTGCCAGAGACTCTGGCTTGCTCAAGTTCCGAATCTACGCTGGAGTTCAAATTCAACTGCCGAGCTCTGGATCGCGACGGCTGGTGGCGTTCGCGTTCCACCTCACGGAGCCGTTTGCAATCAGCCTGCAGCGGATCAATACGGAATACATTGCCAACTTCCACATACCACATCCGGGGGCACGGATGATAAGGTGATGATAGAATTTTATCGGTAGAGAGTTATTTGTTGACTGATTGTATTTAGTATTAAATATGGTGATAAGAATTTTTTATACTTACCAATAATGAGAGACAAGAGTATAAAATCAAATTTTGGATAACTATTTTTTGTATTGCGGCTTGAGAAGATTTACAACTATTCGTTTTGTAAGTTGGCCCTTTTCAAAAATACTTTACGCCATAACCATATATAGCAGCATGAAAATAATGCAAGTGGCTTCGGCGCGGCGACGCTGCGTTATCGCTTTTTCACGATGCACACTTGCGTCCTTCTAACGCCACTTACACGCAGTGTTGAGTAGACGTTACGTGGACATTGGTCCTTATGATGAAAAAGTAGTTGGAAGACGTCTAAAATACTATAATGAAGCATCCATAAATTACGTAACGTTTGGAGGGGGAGAGGGGGTTGCTCGAAGTGTGACAACCCATACAAAAATTTCAGATGCTTCATACAAAGTGTGAGGGCGGGGGGTCGAAAATGGGCAATTTTTGCGTTACGTAAATCATGAATCTTCCCTAATCGTAATGAAACAACTCGGGCCAGAAAAACGATTCGAATTTTAGGGCCACTCTCTGGTAGAAGAATATTATCTCAAACTAACTTTTTAGTTGCCAGGTAGGGGATTGTTCAAAAATTATGTCCATCGTTTATTTGGCATTTTGAACCCCCCTCTCCCCTCCTGTCACAAATCACTGACCTCCCCTTGTACGTACAATTCTAAAATATATAATGTTTCGTCTTCTTTGCACACTACTAGACCCCCCCACTCTCCCCCTGTCACAAACTGTCACAAATTCTAGAACCCCCTCCCCTCCCAAACCTTGGACGTAATTTTTGAACGATCCCTAGACGTATCGCTTAGCGGTAATTATATCAACGCAGATAGGCTGCGGTCACAGGGTGCGTTGATATTACCAGATTACCAGAAACTCTTTTTATTCAAGAGTTTCCAATTTTTTTGGGTGACATACAAAATGGTTAAACACAGAAAAATATAGGTAGGTATTTTATTTTAATATCCATTTGTGCATACACTTTCTCCCTCGGATATGTTGTCGTGATGGATCGGCTTCCTTACGCCATTAGCACTGAGATGGCAACCAAAGACATCCTGTCGTGGTGGTAGCACATGTTTACTATTTTGTTTAGAGCCGCATCACGTATCATCTGGTACTGATTTCACGGATGTGATCTAATATATACCGTGTATTTTAGCCTTGAACGGTAGTCCAATAAAGCAGGCCTTGCTTGTTCCTCGGAGATTGGATGATGTGAGATCTCTTTTTTCAGCATTACTCTTCTCATACGTTCCCTGATGAGTAGTAAGTAGCTACGCGCTTGAATTTAGCTAGATAGGTAGATATCAATAGAAAATTTGAACAAATATATCGACATAAGTAGGTAATTGAATTTTGGATTAACTGAGTGGAAGATTTATCAAAGGAATCATTCTGGGATTCCAAACGAATTCCTTTCGGGATTACAAAGGTGATAGTTTCTGAATGCCAAAGTGAATATTTTTGGGCATTTAACCTTCCGCAACTCGCTTCAACTTTCATAAGACGAGAACTCGCGTGTTGTAAAAAGTACAACAGTCCTAAAATCCGTTATAATGAAGCCAATTCAAATGATATGCACGTGATTTTTTCGGGAAAATAATAAAGGGGATATATTCTCTCATTGAGGACATTTTTTAAGTCCAATGAATCTTCTGCAGGTCCTCCGGAAGATCCGGAACCAACGGAACACTGGTGAAAATAGTCCATCTTCACAATAAATAGCGCAATGTTTCTTATAAGAATTCTAAAAACTCTGAAAAAAATCTAAATCCATCTATAATCCCATGCGGCCCTGAGTCAAGAAAAAAAATGATTAAGAATTCTCCCACTGAGCGGCGCTAGTGTACATGAAAATACCAGTTTGGTTTGATATCTCGAGATCTATGAGATTTAGGAAATTTCCGTCTTCTACAAAGATGATCAAGGATTGGAAACCAATATGTTGAGAAACTGAAGAATTCAGCTGTAAGGAGGCGCTAGTGTATATGAGTTATTAGTTTGGTTAGATATCTCGGGATCTGTGGGAATTAGAAAGTTGCCGTATTCTACAAAGTTGTTCGAAGATTGGAATCCAATATGTTGAGAAGCTAATTAGTTTGAAATTCATCGGCAATGTGGCGCTACTGTATATGAGAGATCAGTTTGGTTTGATATCTTAGGATCTATTGGTTTTGGAAAGTTCCATTTTCTATAAAGTTGTTCAAGCATTGGAAACCCATATGTTGAGAAACTGTTTAGTTCAGAATTGAGCCGTAGAGCGGCGCTAGTGTATATGAGATATATAGTGTATAGTTTGATATCTCGGGATCTGTGGGATTTAGTAAATTGCCGTTTTCTACAACGAGTACAGAGAACCAATATGATGAGAAATTGAATAATTTACAATTCATCCGCAAGGAGGCGTTACTGTATATGAGAGATCAGTTCTTCGATATCTCGGGATCTGTAGGATTTAGAAAGTTGCAGTCTTCTACAAAGTTGTTCGACAATTGGGAATCAATATGTTGAGAAGCTAATTAGTTTAAAATTCACCCGCAAGGTGGCGCTACTGTATATGAGAAATCAGTTTGGTTCGATATTTCGGGATCTATTGGTTTTGGAAAGTTGCTATCTTCTATAAAGTTGTTCGAACATTGGAAACCAATATGTTGAAATATTGTGAAGTTTAAAATTCATCCGTAGAGTAGTGATAGTACATGTGAGACCACCAGTTTGATTATATAACCCCGGAGCTGTGATATTAAAGAGAGTGGCCGTCTTCTTCACAGCTGCTCGAGGATGAAAACCATTATTCTGTTTAGTTTGGATTACATCCGCTGGGTGGTGATATATGGATCAAACGGTATTGTTAGATGTCGCAGGATATTTAAAAGTACCGTCATTTACAATTATTTGGGATTTGAAAACCAATATGTTCAGAAAAGTGTGTCTTATAACTATCGTTACTGCCTCATACATATGATGCCTTGGGTTCAATCTCAGGCCCATTTCATTCACCTACTTTGTATCTTTTTGTATACTTCTCATGTTACAGCAATCGCTAGAACAGGAAATGGATTTCCGTAGCGTTTCCATTTCAATCCTGTACCTTCAACTTGACTAGTCTAACAGTAACTGTTAGTATTGGAAATGCATGCATGCATGCATGCATGATTGACCGCCCACGGTTGCTACTCCGTTATTGCCAGGCCAGCTGTAATTACACAGAGAACCAACAGATGATGTTTGGAACTAGCTTCATCCTCAATGTGTAAAAACTGGTGACCTAATATAAAGTAATACCAGCGCCGGCCGTGTCCGGATGCAGGTCAATTAAGGAATGGGTAGGAAAATGTTGACGTGATACTCGCTTTGATGGAAGCTGACGAGTCATCTGCACTTCCACGAGAAATCACTGGGATGTTGAAAAATATGGGGTAGGGAATGTAGCGGGGTTCGTCTTGGTAAACGGCATGCTGTGTATAACGTGTAGTTTAACTATCGCGCACTAATTAGTTCAATTACTGACCGCACTAAATAGAACAAAAATTTCGTAATCTCGAGAGCGTTCTGTTTTAGTAACTGTTAGTATTGGAAATGCAGAAAAAACTTATTTCTTACATCCAATTAGAATTCCGTATTTTGCGTTCCTATCACATCCCAACAAAGTTTTTTAGCTGAAATAGCTTCTTTTTAGCCAAATAAGACCAATATCTCTCGAATTTCTAGTGTGGTTATTATCATCAATGACTACTTTTTAGGTATTATTATGATAGAATTCATTATTCATTTGTTTCATGATATTCATTTGTTTCATGATAGAATTCATTATTCATATTTTTGGGTGCCCGGCCGTTTGGCTGAACGC
Organism: Armigeres subalbatus; assembly: GCF_024139115.2. Lineage (NCBI taxonomy): Eukaryota > Metazoa > Arthropoda > Insecta > Diptera > Culicidae > Armigeres > Armigeres subalbatus. The sequence goes on along the minus strand of NC_085141.1, from coordinate 200,924,604 downwards.
TGTTTGGCCGAACGCCATTTGGCCGAATGCCGTTTGGCCGAACGGGTCGTTTGGCCGAATGCCGTTTGGCCGAACAGTTAATAAAAATTGACCTTCTCTTTTTCCCTTCTCCTTCTTACTTCTTCCGTCTTACTTTTTCCTTCCTTTTCCTTTCTTCCTTCTTCATTCCCCTTTCAATCTTCTTTCTTCTTCCTTCTTTCTAATTCCTTCTTCCTTCCCCCTTCTTCCTTTTTTCTTCTTTCTTCCTTCCTCCTTCTTCTTTCTTCCTTCCTCCTTCTTCTTTCTTCCTTCCTCCTTCTTCTTTCTTCCTTCCTCCTTCTTCTTTCTTCCTTCCTCCTTCTTCTTTATTCCTTGTTCCTTCTTCCTTTTTCCTTCTTCGTTCTTTCTTCTTTCTTCTTCCTTCTTCTTTCTTCCTTCATCCTTCTTCTTTCTTCCTTCTTCCTTCTTCTTTCTTCCTTCTTCCTTTCCTTCTTTCTTTTTCCTTCTTTTTTCTTCCTTCTTCCTTCTTCCTTCTTCCTTCATTCTTCTTCCTTCTTCCTTTTTCCTTCTTCCTTCTTCCTTCTTTCTGCTTCCTTCTTTCTACTTCCTTCTTTCTCCTTTCTTCTTTCTTCTTCCTTCCTTCTTCTTCCTTCTTCCGTCTTCTTTCTTTCTACTTCCTTCTTTCTCCTTTCTTCTTCCTTCTTCCTTCTTCCGTCTTCTTTCTTCCTTCTTCCTTCTTTCTGCTCTATTCTTTCTACTTCTTTTGTTTTTCTTTTCTCTTTCTTTATTCTTTCTTCTTCTATGGTTCTTTCTTCTTTCTCTTTCCTTCTTATTCGTTTATTCTTCATTCAGAGAATTTCAACTATTCGGCCAAACGGCATTCGGTCAGATGGCGTTCGGCCAAATGACCCTTTCGGCCAAATGGCATTCGGCCAAACGACATTCGGCCAAACGGCATTCGGCCAAATGACCCTAAACCATATTTTTGGGCTATTATTATATCTTTGGCGAAGGTATACAATATTTGATGGTAAAGAGCATTGACTAACTTCCTGGTCAATATCAGAAATGGTTTAGAAAAAATCGTCTAGGACGAACTGTATAATACGACCATTCACGGACGTTCCTGATTTGCGGAAATGGCCGTCTGGTGGCCACCTGCGGTCGTAAGTTCTGTGAATTAACACTAAAATCACCATCTATATGTCTTAGAAAAAATTGCGCTACTCTAGGACGAATCATCTAAAATGACCATTTTACGGGTTTTCCAAATTATTCGGAAGGCCGCCTGGTGGCCACGTCTTTGAAATATCTACAAGATCACCGTCAGAAAAGGTTTAGAAAAAAAATGAGCTGCTTCAGGAAAAACTTTCCAAAATCATCATTTCTACGGTCGTTCCGGATTATCCAGAAGGCCATCTGGTGGTCATCTGCGGTCATAGCAGAGTAATGACTAAGAATTTCATCTAATATCACCGTCAGAAATGGTTTAGAGAAAATTGCGCTGCTCTAGGACGAACTTCACAAAATTACCATTTTTACGGATGTTCCGGATTTTCCGGAAGGCCGCCTGGTGGCCACTGCGGTCGTAGCAGAGTAGGAGCTGTGTATTAACTCGAATATCGCCGTCAGAAATCGTTTACAAAAAAATGCGCTGCTCTAGGATAAACTTTTCACAATTACCATTTTTTCGGACGAAATGGTTTAGAAAAAAATGCACTGCTCTAGGACAAACTTTCCAAATTGACAATTTTTACGGACGTTCCGGATTATAAGGAAGGCGTCTGATGGCCACCTACGGTTATAGCAGAATAAGAACTGTGGAATTTCTCTAAAATCACCATCAGAAATAATTTATAAAAAAATTGCGCTGCTCTAGGACAAACTTCACAAAATTACCATTTTTACGGACGTTCCGGGTTTTCCGGAAGGCCGCCTGGTGGCCACCTGCGGTCATAGCAGTGTGAGAAATGTGTTTTAGCTTATACATGCCCTTCATAAATGGTTTAGAAAAAAATGCGCTGCTCTCGGACGAACTTTCCCGAATGATCATTTTTACGGACGTTCCGAATTATAAGGAAGGCCGTCTGGTGGCCACCTACGGTTATAGCAGAATAAGAACTGTGGAATATCTCCAAAATCACCATCAGAAATGGTTTAGAAAAAATTGCGCTGCTCACGGACGGACTTTCCAAAATGACTATTTTTACGAACGTTCCGGGATTTCCGGGGGCCACCTGCGGTCATAGGTGAGTGAGAATTGCGAATTAACTCCAAGGTTATAGAAATGATATAGAAAAAACCGCGTTACTTTAGGATGAATTGTTAATGAAACTAATAAATAATTCATTACTGGTCACTTTTCCCAGTGCACCTGAGCCTTTTATTTAGTTATATTTACCCGAGCCTTCTATCGAATCATTTTCATTATCTTTTCAATTGATGAAGAACTATTTTTTTGAGGAATACATGATGGTTTGGTGCAAATTAGTCAACTGACTAAAAAGTTATCTCATTTTTACTCTATGTGTTGTACTTTTTACAACGGTGCGAGTCCCGGAAGGTTAAGTAATTCCAAAGTGAATCCTTTTGGGATTTCAAAGGGAAACCTTCAGGGATACCAAAGGGAATTCTTTAGGGATTCCCACCGTAATCTTGGGCAATTTTCTTTGAAATCACGGAACGATTTTTTTCGGAATCCTGAAACCATTCCCTTCGGAATGCAGCAAGGATTCTCCTAGATTTCCAGCAATAATTTTCTACTGGATTTTCCTTTCGTCATACCGATGTTAATGCTGTCTGCTTGAAGCTTTATGAAATCCAAACCAATGCCACCGGTTCAGATAACATCCCAATTTCCTTCATCAAGTTACTATGTCCTTTCATCCTTCCGCTACTATCATATCTCTTCAATAACATCATCGACTTCAAAATCTTCCCGAATATCTGAAGAAAAAAGCCAAAACCCCTATTGCCAAATCATCCAATCCATCTTAGCCAAAAGACTTCCGCAAGATCGCCGTCTTACCAGCCATCTCCAAGGTTCTTGAGAAGGTTCTACTTGAACAAATTACCGAGTACCTCAATTATCCTAACCCGCCACTGCTTGCGTGTATAATCAATCTGGTTATCGAAAGGGATTTAGCACGACTACAGCTCTTACAAAGGTAGTCCATTATACATATAGTAATTTCGAAAATCACCGCTGCATTGTCTTGGTGCTCGTCGATTTTTCAAGCGTTTATTTTCTGTAAGTCAGGAACAGTTGTTCCGGATGAGAACATCTTTTTCAGTGGTTCAAGGATTCCACTAAGTAACAGTGTAACAAACCTTGGCTTGCAACTCGACTGCAAATTAAGTTGGGCACAGCAGGTGAATGACGTGGTGAAGAAGATGTATAACACTCTGAGGACATTCAGGCGATTTGTCTCTGTGCTCTCGATACAAACAAAACGAAAGCTAGTGCAAGCCGTAAGTGCCATTCTTCACCTGCTGCTATGTAATGTATACTACCCGGGTCTGTCTGCTGCGCTTAAAGAGCACCTCCATCGTCAGCTATCCGTTTCATCCACCGCCTTCGTCATCGAGACACGACTGCAGCATAACGGAAAGAAATTCTTGGGCACGATCTACCGCACAACTATACCGATTCCGGATTTGTGGCTTTATGAAAAATCCTATCGACGGAACACTACCCGGATACGATCGCAGCTGGAAAGCACAAGAGGTTTCAACATCTCTAGTACATCTAGCAGGAAAAGTGTGCTAGTGTATGGACCATCGTGTTGGAATATGCTGCCAATGGAAGTGAAGCGGGAATGTCGGACATACGCCGTGAGGAGATGGCTGTAAATCAAGTGCTCCAGATATATACAATTTATTTTTCTATCTTATTGTTTTGTTAATTCTACCTGTAAATTTCCAACACTTTTTCCTTGACCTGATGCATAGTGTAAATAAACAGATCAATAAAATTAAAAACGCAAACCAAAATAATTTAATTATTGAAAAACGGAAAAGAAAAACAAAACTTTTGACAAAGGTCGAGAAAAACAAAAACAAATTCATTTGTCAGTTATGCACGGTGAAAAAGATATGCTCAAAAGTTGACAGATTATAGCGTGTGACTTAGTGTCTTTTCAACTGTATACCTAGAACTCTACACACCGATGGAGACTTCAAGCGCAACACGAAAAAAATCCTAGTGTCATGTCCCGGTTATTAGTTCCTGCTAAAACGTCGTCTCTCGAGATTTGATTCGGACGATATCGGTATGTGTCTATCCGCAGCTTCATTTGTGAAGGTTTTGGCTGCAGCATCCACTGTAGCAATATCCAACGATTGTTGTCGCTTTGGTTTGTTCTTTCTCCCTTTTTGTTTCAGGTTTGATACGATCTGCTTACCACCGTCAGGCTCATCAACATCTATCTCTGCGGCAGTTGCGTCTTCCTTTGTTACAGTCAGCTTCTGTGTATCGACCTTGATCGTTGCCTTCTGTTGGTTTGCAATTCCACTGCGTCGTTCATGCATCAGCGGACAAACCTTTTTTATGTGACCATCCGATTTGCAAACGAAACACTTTGCTTTCATTCCGTCATGATGAATCCTTCCTTTGCGGTGATGAAAGTACAAATACTCTGGGATTTCCTTCTCTATATCCATATAGAGTCCGCGTACTCCGGTGAAAATATTCAACTGGAACTCAGATGGAAATTTTTCGCGCACGGTCCGTTTAATTTTACCGTATTTTGACATTACGGCAGAAATATCATCATCAGATATTTCCGGTGGAAGATCATAAATCCGAACATAGCGAGTATTTCCGCCAGCCACGGACATGCGAACCATCACTTTATTTCCATTGGTGTAATGGAATGGAAGAAATTCGTTGTTGTTCTCTAGCGAAAACTTCATGGCATCCTCCGTTTTGAAACGGATGAAAACAGATTTCTCATCTGAGATTTTATAAGCTGTTTCCATCTTCGTCTGGTCTCCATTCAACGCTTTGATAAAGCGGACCATATCGGTCAGAGCGGGCTGAGCGGCATTTTCAGGAAATAGAAAAGCCAACGTACTTTTAACTTTAGTCTCACTGCACATCTTGAACGATGCAACAATTGTTATCGAACAAAATATCGAAAACAAGCACGAGTGAACAAAAACGCGTGTATTCACATCGAGATGTGATCGTCCACTTAGCTTTATCAATTGTAGTTGTTAGATGATGACTGTAAGTTAGCCTGTCATCCAATAGGACACCAAGATCAATTAACATGGTCAACGCGTTGGAAGAACTTCGGAGGAAATCCCATAAAAAACTTTTGGAGGAATTCCTGGAGGAACTTCCGAAGGAATTCCTGAAGGAACTACCGAAGGAATTACTGGACGAGCTTCCGAAAGAATTCCTGGAGGAACTTCCGGAGGAATTCCTGGAGGAGCTTCCGGAGGAATTCCTGGAGGAACTTCCGGAGGAATTCCTGGAAGAACTTCCGGAGGAATTCCTGGAGGAACTTCCGAAAGAATTCCTAGAGGAACTTCCGAAGGAATTCCTGGAGGAACTTTCGAAGGAATTCCTGGAGGAACTTCCGAAGGAATTCCTGGGGGAACTTGCGAAAGAATTCCTGGAGGAACTTCCGAAGGAATTCCTGGAGGAACTTCCGAAGAAATTCCTGAAGGAACTTCCGAAGGAATTCCTGGAGGAACTTTCGAAGGAATTCCTGGAGGAACTTCCGAAGGAATTCCTGAAAGAGCTTCCGAAGGAATTCCTGGAAGAACTTCCCAAGGAATTTCTGGAAGAACTTCCGAAGGAATTCCTGGAGGAACTTCCGAAGTAATTCCTGGAGGAACTTCCGGAGGAATTCTTGGAGGAACTTCTGGGGGAATTCTTGGAGAAACTTCCGGAGGAATTCCCGGAGGAACTTCCGGAGGAATTCATGGTGAAACTTCTGGAGGAATTCCTGGAGAAACTTCCGGAGGAATTTCTGGAGGTGCTTCCGGAGGAATTTCTGGAGGAACTTTCGGGGGAATTCCTGGAGTAAACTTCGGAGGAATTCATGGAGGGACTTTCGGAGGAGTTCATGGAGGAGCTTCCGTAGGAATTTCTGGAGCAACTTCCGGAGGAATTCCTGGAGGAACTTCCGGAGGAACTTCCGGAGGAATTCCTGGAGGAACTTCCGTAGGAATTCTTGGAGGAGCTTCCGGAAGAATTCTTGGAGGAACATTCGGAGAATCTTCCGGGGAAATTCCTGGAAGAACTTCCGAAGGAATTCCTGGAGGAACTTTTGGAAGAATTCATAGTGGACCTTTCGAAAGAATTCCTGGAGAAACTTCCGAAATAATTTCTGGATGAACTTATGGAGGAATTACTGGATAAACTTCCGAAACTTTCGGTGGAATTCTTGGAGGAGCTTCCGGCGGAATTCCTGGAGGAACTTTCGGAGGAATTCCTGGGGGAACTTGCGGAGGAATTCATGGTGGAACTTTCGAAGGAATCCCTGGTGGAACTTTCCAAGGAATTCCTGGATAAACTTCCGAAATAATTCGTGGATGAACTTCCGGAGGAATTCCTTGAGAAACTTTCGGGGGAATTCCTGGAGGAAATTTCGGAGGAATTCATGGAGGAACTTTCGGAGGAATTCATGGTGGAACCTTCAAAGGAATTCCAGGAGAAACTTACGAAGGATTTCCTGGAGAAACTTCCGAAGAAATTCCTGGAGAAACTTCCGAAATAATTCCTGGATGAACTGCCGGAGGACTTCCTGGAGAAATTTCCGGAGAAACTCCTGGAGAAACTTCCGGAGGAGCTTCCTGAGGAATTCCTGGAGGAGCTTCCGGAGGAATTCCTGGGGGACCTTTCGAAGGAATTCCTGGAGGAACGGTTTTGTTAACAAAAATAAAAAGAACGGATTTAAATTTTAATTTTTTTTAAGGTGGTTATACAACAAGGCCACAAATCAGCCATCTTGGAAACCACGTGCTTTTTCTAGTGATTTTTCATGAACACGAATTGAGAGAACCACAACGCCAATGGGGATGAAACCTCCGTAGATCGTTTGCTTACTCGTGCTTAACAATCGACTTCAATTTCAGCATTGTACGAAAATTATTACGCTTGATTTGAACTTTCAATAAAAGGAGTAGAAAACCGTGTGGTGAATTCAAAATTCACCACATGGCTTGATTGTATAATCACCTTAAAGTGGCGGAATCTGGTCGAGAACATGATCAAATCGGGACCAAGATTCATACGCCAAGTTTCAATCACTTCGTCAGTAGATGGGAGAGGTGTTCACGGAGGTGAACAATCCATTTTCAGTACAAAACGTTAACAAACTCTACCATACTAAAATCCAAGATGACTGAATGATAAAATTGACAGATTAAACACCTGTTTGTATTTATCTTGATTGGGACAGATCGGGACGTGATAAGATCGTGGGTTGTCATAATCAGGGAGTAACAAAATCGGGTCAATATTGTATAAATATTTATAGATACAATAAAATGCGTCTTGAAAAAATAAAATTTGAAATGTTGCTTCTGAAAATGTATTTTCAAGCATGAAAGAATAAAATCCGAATACCCCCAACCCCGCTTCTGAAAGCGGGATTCATCCTGACCGGTTTTTACGTCGCTTTTTCAGTTACATCGAACATATTACGTCGAAAATGAATTACATTGATTCAATTTGAAGACGAAATACCAAGTACGTCAACTTTTTATTACGTCATTCAGATGTAATAATACATTATATTTACGACGTCGATGATGTGCATCAAATCTGATGCGATATTACTTTTTATTTTTTACTGTATATATCAATCATACCAATAGTCAATCGCAGTCCAGGCGTCTATCTCTTATTCTGTTTCCCACTCATCTATCTCTGTTATTTTCTGTAGACTTATGTAGACTTAATTTAGTATAAAACTTATTTGGAAATAAAGCGGAAGATTCAACATTCAACAGTGAGGGTGTAAGGTTGTTCAGACTACTGATGACAACCCATCATACGACGCAGTTACACCTGGAACAGGGGCACAAGCATTGGGACGCTGCGGATTGGAGGGAAATAAGGCACAATGCTGCACGAACCCTCCCAATTGTTTGATTTGTTCCAGCATAGCTGTGAACAGCAAGCACCCCATGGAGGGTTCGAAGTGCCTAACGTTTAAGCGTGCTGCAAAATCACAGTGCAGGTAACGCAGCTGGCTTGCTCGGCCTCGCCCGAGTGTTTGGTGTGCGCAGGTTTAGAGGAAACGGCGGAACACGTGTTGTTTGTGTGCCCACGTTTTCGCGCAATGCGTGACCACATGCTTGCCATATGTGGTCTGGACACTACCCCGGACAACCTAGTTCGGAGGATGTGTAAAGATGAAGTTCGTTGGAACGCCGTTTTATCGGCTATCGTCCAAATCGTCTCGGAGCTACACAGAAGGTGGCGCGTGGACTCAAGGATGGCTAGTTCAGGTGCAAATAAGGGGTGGTCCAAGGGATCGGAGTCGGCTTCATGGGTCATACCTGTGGTCATGCCCTGTGGTCGAACTCGATCCTTTTATCGAACAAGTGGCCGCGCGAAGAACAACATGGTATCGTCGCTTTCGTGGCGTCGGTGAACCGGACGGGTTCCGAGCCCGAGGACGGAAAGGGGTCCTCGTCAAGGCTGGGGCAGGCGTAGGCACCGCGTCGGCAAGTCCCTCTGTGTGTTGGCGAATAGACCCTATCGCAGAGAGGTCAATTTGGGGTGCACGCGGCATCATCATTCTTGATACCAGTCGTGTAGAGGGAAGCAGGCGCGAAGTCGACCCTTCCCACCTTCCGAGGACATAGGCCGTGGTAAGGCCACCTGTAAAGCCGGCAATGCGCTGCCATGATACCATGGTGTTCTTCTAAAAAAGCGAGTCACGATGTTCGATGCTGCAAGGACACGCAGCTAACCTCGAGGGTGCGTTGTGCACTGGCCCCCCTTTGAAGCATCACTTTCTTTTTGTACCGAAGGGACTATGGGTTTGGCGGCAATTCTTCATTGGCATTACATCCCCCACTGGGACATTGCCGCCTCGCAGCTTAGTGTTCAATTAGCACTTCCACAGTTATTAACTGCGAGGTTTCTAAGCCAAGTTACCATTTCTGCATTCGTATATCATGAGGCTAACACGATGATACTTTTATGCCCAAGGAAGTCGAGACAATTTCCAATCCGAAAATTGTCTAGACCGGCACTGGGAATCGAACCCAGCCACCCTCAGCATGGTCTTGCTTTGTAGCCGCGCGTCTTACCGCACGGCTAAGGTTTGGCGGCAATGGAAACGGTTTAGCGGGTCGGGGATGTAGTCCTGCCTCCCTCGTTTGCTGTTGGAGGTGGTCCCTAACCCCGCACTTCCTGGACAACCCAGGATGTCTGTTGAGCAGATTCACCCTCCATTATTGGAAGCGTTTGGTACGGGAGGTCCACGCTTTCTTCCTTTCCCCTCGATTCCAAGCTATTAAGTGACTTTAGGTATTCCCAAAGTCGCTCAATATCTAGGAGTCATCTCTGCGGCACATACTGCGTAGTTGGCCTGGCCATATGAGAAGAAAAATGATGGAATTCAGAAGCCGTCATTTTCCAGGATGCTTTCAAGTATTGGCTACGCAAGTATGATATTAGATTAGATTAGATTAGATTATTAGATTCGGGTGAAATTGATCCCTCTCCAAGAACTTGCTTTGATAAAATAAAAAAAGTGCCCTCAGATTTTTTAAATTTTTTTTTTTTCAAAATACGCGGAATTTTCGAATTGCATTGCGTATATATGAACGATTTTTGCTATTGAATTCGACAGCACATGCAATTAGAAATTTGAGTAGACTTGATCCCCTTTCTATGATATCTACGCATTAAATATTTTTTCCTGCCAACCCTTTATCAAATCTGCCGCTCGACCAATCCGTTCATTTGCGGCCAGTATGGAATGGTGCGTATCAACCTGATGTTCCTGCTTTCACAAAAGACAGCAAATTCTTCACTAGCAAACGGTGGTCCGTTGTCGCTACGGATTGTTTCCGGGTAAGTTTGCTCATGGAAAACATCTTCCAAAGCCTCGATTGTTTTGGCAGCGTTTGTAGCCTTCATTTCCACAACCTTCAGAAACCGGCTGTAATAGTCAACAATAACTAGGAACGTAGCACATTCCTTCGCAGAGAAAAAGTCGATACCAATTTCTTGCCATGTGCGATCGGGCATTTCTTTACGGACCATCGGCTCGGGTGGATGTTGCTTGCTTAGTGTGGCACAGCCCGCACACTCCTGCACAGCATCTGCTACGTCCCGATCCATACAGGGCCACCAAATCTTCTCCCTCAAATTTCTACGCATCGCAACCACACCAGGATGACCGCGATGTGCAATCTGCAATGCTCTTTGGCGAAGAATCGCCGGTAGAACAATCCGATCATCTCTCACCACAATGCCGTCGATCACACCGAGCTCTTTCTCAAATGCCTGATATCTGCATAGCTCCGGTGACCAACACTGCGTGGCCAAAGCCTTCATCACCGATGTTAATATTTCGTCATTTATTGTTGCTCGCCTTATCTCATCCAATGTAATCGCCAACGGACCTTCACCAACGGCAAAGAAGTAGTGTTCGGCAGTCTCATCAAATGGTTTACCAGGTTCAATCACCAAACGAGACAATATGTCCGAAATATTCATCGAGCCCGGAATATACTTGATATCGAACTCGTACGGCTGAAGACGAAGAGCCCAGCCTGCCGCTCTTGAGCATGCACGTTTCCCGTCACGATGCTTCCCTCCAAAAATGTACTCTAGAGTTTTATAATCCGTGAAGATTGTGAATCGAATGCCGAAAAGGTACAAATAAAACTCTTCTACCGCCCACACAATGGCCAAAGCCTCACGCTGTGTTGTGGGTACACTCTTTCTGCCGATGTCATCCCCTTCGAAGCGAAACATATAACCCTCGGGACATTACTCTCATCTCTTTGGGCTAGTACAGTCCCTAGTCCTACAGGGGAAGCGTCAACATAAACCTCGGTAATGTCCTTTGAATCAAAAACCCCAATTTTCTGACATGTGCAATTCGAGGCGTAAATCATCAAAGGATTTCATTTGTTCCTCACCAAATGAGTCTACTTCATCCCGAAGAAACTTCCTCAAGGGTTCCGTTCTTGTAGATAGTCTCGGAATAAACTGACCAACGAAGTTGACCAGCCCCAGAAAGCTGCGAACTTCTTCCTTAGAGGATGGAGCTCGGAAGTTTTTGAAAGCCAATATTTTCTCTTCCGATGGACTTATACCACTAGCACTCACTTCGAAACCCAAGATCTCAAGTTTCTCTACCCCGAAAATGCACTTACTTTTATTCAGCAACGCATTGTTACTCTCCAATACGGTTAGGACTTACTCAAGTCGCCTGTCGTGCTCTTCTCGGGTTCTGCCGGATACAACGACGTCGTTTATTTGTTTATTTGTTTATTTGTATACATTCATCTGACACTTTGGTGGTCTTAATGAACAATTGGCTTAATATACTAACTAACTAAAACATACAACATATAAAAACGCCTTAAGAAATAAAAATTATGCCTAGAAAATAGTTATCATCTTAATGAGAGTCGTTCTTGAAAACGTCATTGAAAATACTACAAATAAATCTAATAGGATCATGCTGACCATACTCAACGTTTCGCGTTTCAAGGTGGAGGAAATTCCGCTGGCGTAGAATTCTTGTAGGAGCGTAAATATTGATCTCAGTTAGAACAGATGGGGCGTCAATTTCTCCTTTTAAAATTTTTGCCACAAATACAGCTTGAGCGATGGATCGTCGTCGTTCTAGTGTTTGTAGTCCAAGAAGTTGGCAACGTTCTTCATATGGAGGCAGGTTTGTGGCATCATTCCACGGGAGGAAGCGCAGAGCATATCGTAAGAATTTTTTCTGAACTGATTCGATCCTAGCAATCCAGTTGGCGTGGTATGGACACCAGGAAACCACACTTGACTCCAAAATGGATCGTACCAGCGAGCAATACAGTGATCGCAGACAAAATGAATCATGGAATTCTGAAGAAATTTTGAATATAAATCCAAGCTGTCTATTTGCTTTAGAAATTACATCAGAGTAGTGGACTCGAAATGTGAGGCCACTATCCAGCATAACGCCCAAATCTCGTACTTGCGTTACTCTTTGCAACGGCTGGTCTGCGATGGTATAGTCAAAGACAAATGGTTTGATCTATCGATGAAACGAGATGATACTGCATTTAGCAATGCTAACTGTCATGAAGTTTCTGGAACACCACATTACAAAACAATCTACCATCTTCTGAAGCTCCATGCAATCTTGTAGACTCTTAATTATCATGTAGATCTTGACATCGTCTGCGAAAAACGATCGGCATCCGGGTGGCAACAATATATCGATTTCGTTTATGAATAGCACAAAAACAATGGGCCCAGATTGCTTCCTTGAGGAACTCCGGAAATGTTACAAAACGTTTCAGACTGTTCAGTTCCTATTTTGACACACAGTGTGCGATTAGACAGGTACGATCTTAACCATGAGACAAATGCGGGGGAAACGCCAATTTTCTCCAATCTAGCTAGTAATATTCCATGGTCAACACGATCAAAGGCTGCTTTGAGGTCCGTATAGACAGCATCAACCTGAGCACCAGAATCCATGCTACGTAGGCACTTGGAAAGGAATTGAACTAAGTTCGTTGAAACAGATCTCTTTGGAAAGAATCCGTGTTGATCAGAGGAAATGTAACGCCGGCAACTAGCAAACAGAGCATCATTTACAATAATCTCGAACACCTTCGAGCTAGCACACAGCGAAGTAATGCCACGATAGTTTTGAATGTCTGCCTTGTCACCTTTCTTGTAGACAGGGAACATAACCGATGATTTCCAACAAGTAGGGAATTTACGTTGCGCCAAGGAATTATTGAATATAACAGTGAGTGCATATACAAAAGCATCAGCGCATTTTTTTAATACACAGGCAGGAATTCCGTCAGGACCAATAGAGCTGGACTGTTTCAATTTATCGATTGCTGCTTTAACAAGATGCGTAGAGATTTCGAAGCAACTTAACTCAACCGTATTCCTAGGAGTGTTATGAAGTGCTGCGATTATTTGCGATTGCGATGCTACAGAACCGTTGAATGCAGTCTTGAAATGTTCCACGAACAGGTTGCATTTACCTTGCAGCGTACTGGCGGACTTGTCCTTAAGGTGCATTTCCACCGGCAATCCATTTCCTTTCCTTTTGGAATTAACGAAAGACCAAAACTGCTTCGGGTTCCTACGGAGGTTGGACTGTGTACGGATCACGTATCGCTTGTAGAGAAAACGGTTGTACAGACGATAACTGTTACTCGCCTGAGTGAAAACCCGCTTCAAGAATGGACAACGAGATCGACAGTAACTACGTAAAGCTTTTGACCTCGCTCGTTTCAACTGACACAATCGGGAATTCGACCATGGTGGTTTAGGGACATATATACAATGACGCCCTCAATTCCAGATAGCATGTTCGTCATTATCCTTTGAAAAATTTCCGGCGCACAGTTGATGCCGAACATTAAGCGTTTGAATCGCATTAAACCCATGCCCGACATAAATGTTGTGACACCTCTTGATTCGGGAAGTAATTCGACATGATGATATGCGGACGTTATATCCAACCGAGAATAAACCACCGATCCCTTAAGTTTATTCAGGAACGTGTCGATTACAGTCAACGGATAATGTTCCCGCTGAATGGCTTCATTTGGATGTCTCATATTAATACAAATCCTTACGTCGTCCTTGCCCTTTGGCAATCACCATGGGGGATATCCACTCTGCCGGGCCTTCGACTTTCTCGATAACGTCACTGTGAAGCATTTCTTGTAATTTGTCATGAACCTGAGGATCGTCAAAAATTAATCTCAATTTTTTTTACATATTATTATTTATTACCTTTTGTTCCATTGCAGAAGGAATTCTTAAGTAAGCAATCTTTTTTGGAGGCACCGTAGGATCGATTGATAGCTTCACTTGTATGCCTGGAAACTTCGGAAACGGGCTGATCGCTGGACTGACTTCCATGTCATTGTTGCGGCTTACATGGAGAACGTCGAGTCCAATTTTTAAAATCTTGAGATCCTCCGACGTATGCTTGCTTAACAGAGACTTTCGTGCTCCATTGATCACGAAAAATTCTGCATAGCTCACTGGTTTTGTTGCATTTACAGAAATCCAAGCTTCGAAAATGGCAGACACGTTTAATGGTTCATGATTCGCATAAGCATAAAACTGTCGATCACATTTATACTTCTTTTTGAAGATTTTTGCCTTCTTAGTGATCAAGTCGTTCCACACATCTTCCGTGACGGCATTAATAGACGACCCCGAATCAATAACAAACTCGACCGGTACTGTATCAATTCGGCACAATATGGAATCAGAACTCAGGGGAATGGTTTCCACCTAAATCAAAAATATTCGAGTTGGTAAACAATCCATTATAATTCATTATTGCAATTCAACTTCATTGAAAAATAAAAACCAAAAATATATATATATATTACTCCACCTTGGCGATATCTGCAGTGGTCGGACGATGAGGAATCTCTTCTTTCCAGGACTCGGCTGCATTCACCGAGTTTGCTTCGGAGAAGCTGATACGTCTCGGTTCGGGTTTCGATGGACGATTGCGCTGCACATTTCGATTTCCACATTTCCTCGCGTAGTGTCCTCGCTGTCCGCAATTACTGCAATTTGCACCTCTGGCAAAACATTCCCTGGAGTCTCCGGAATGTCGGAACGAACCACAACGCATACATTCACTCAGCGAACGATTGCCAGCTGGCCGAACATATTTCTGCTTTTCGAACCGGGGGTTGCTTGCATTTTGCCTCGGATGGAATCGGGCCGTTGATCGATTGGAGCGTACACTGTTCACATCAGCTTCAGCACGGAAGGGTTTTTGCTTCTCTCTTTGCTTCATAAGGATCTCCCGATTCATTGCGTACGTAACAATTTCATCCAAGCTCATAACGTTCTCCAATCCTTTGTCTCGAACTTTTTCATCATGTGCCCCCATCGTGATTTGCTGCAACAGCTCTGTTTCTTCGCGCTCCAAAAACTCACATCTTCCAGCTTGGGCACGCAGTCGTAGCATGAAGTTATTGAACGACTCTTCGCTTGTCTGTCTTAGCGAGCGAAAAACTTCCAGCTCCACACGTTCATTTCGTTTTCCCACGAAGAACTTCTGCAGACGTATGACAGCGTTGTCATATTCCGGTGCT
Organism: Armigeres subalbatus; assembly: GCF_024139115.2. Classification (NCBI taxonomy): domain Eukaryota; kingdom Metazoa; phylum Arthropoda; class Insecta; order Diptera; family Culicidae; genus Armigeres; species Armigeres subalbatus. The sequence continues at coordinate 200,909,325 of NC_085141.1, read as the reverse complement.
TCGATGGGCATCAGAGGCACCTTAACCACCTCCGGAACAATTTCTTCTGCCACTGGTCGTAGATTATAGAAAATCCGTTGAAGTCCTCTTCCTCCGATGGCCAGCATGGTGATCAACTTTTCATGCTGGGTGCCATTCACGGTGTCATTCTTCCCACTCTCTACGTAAATCATTTGCATCGGCTTTGTCGTTGAAAGCACCCAACATGCTGAATTTCCCGTCGTCATTCATCTGAAATAAAAGTTCAGATATTGTAACATTACTGTAAGCACCGTTTTTTATCTTTGTTTTACACATCTCAAACAACAATCAAAGTTTTTCATTGATAGGTATAACCCAAACACGGCTTATACATTGATTTATTTTGATATCTAACAAATTATTCCGAATCAGTCTCTCGAAGGAAAATCGATGCATTCTAATCAAAAGCGAACGTTGTTCTTGTGTCATCGCCTATGAACAACGCTATGGATTTATCTGGACTTGCTTAATAAATCAGCGCTACGGATTTTCACCGGACTCGCTAAAGTTTGGCGCTTCAGTTATCACTGGCCTCGCCTAAAACAGCGCTGCAGATTTCTCCGGACTCGCTTAAGAAACAGCGCTACGGATTTTAACCGGACTCGCTGAAATATGGCGCTTCAGTTTTCACTGGCCTCGCCTAAAACAGCGCTACGGATTTCTCCGGACTCGCTTAAGAAACAGCGCTACGGATTTTAACCGGACTCGCTGAAATATGGCGCTTCAGTTTTCACTGGCCTCGCCTAAAACAGCGCTACGGATTTCTCCGGACTCGCTTTAGAAACAATCCTACAGATCTTTCGAAATCGAATTAGAAACGTCGCTGCAGGTTTTCACCGAAAAACAGTTGCTTCCGTTTTGTCGAACACTTGCACAGCACATGCATTTGAAAACACAGTTCACTTAATTTACTGCATAAAATATTCACTATAAATTTCCACGATTAAAATTTATTCTTCCAAAAAAAAAAACTTCACTGCCAGGAAAAAAAGTCCATTTTCTTTGGAGCTTTACTCACCATAATCCAATCGGCTGCGCCAAAATTGTTGAGTCGGTTCGGCTTAATCTCAAAATGGCTGAATACAGAGTTCGCGAGTGCTTCTAACTGCTGCTGCACGCTATGCTGGTCGGGATCCAAGTGGCCGAGTATCTTCTCGTTCGCGCGCTCGAACCACCTCGTCGGGCGATGGGCTAACGAACACACTCACACATATAGATATTTGATAATAACCAAATGGAGATGGATTCTCAAGTTTAACATTCAAACTTATTTGGCCAAGGGACATGAATCAATAAAACACTGAATCGAATGCGCATGTTAATATTTATTTTTCAGAACTCTACAACTGGGTGTTTTGCATCTTCAAAATAGAAGTTTTGTTAATCATACTAGATTAAACAGTTAAGACATTAAAAATATTCTCAGATTATCTACTATGGAAAACTAAGACTCTGTAAGAAATTTAATGATTGGTCAATTCGGTGACCTTCTCGAATTCCAATTAAATCCACGATTTAAACGCAATTCTGAATATTTGAAGGTGATGCAATGCTTGAAATAGGTTTCGTAAAACCAACTTGTGAATATGTGTACTTTTAACTGTAGTATACGTTACAGTTAACTCGATAATCATCAATAAATCAACGAGTACTCGATAATGATAACGTTAAATCAACGCTCACTTCATCCTCAACGAAACATCATCGTATAACCGTTATCGTTATCGTAGTAAGCGTTAAATTAACGACGATAATTTATCGATTAACAACCCTGGAACAGATTATGGTCCAGGAAGATTACGGATCTTAAACATAGTGTCGATGGATTATCTACAGAAACGTAATCGCAGTCCGGGATCCATGGATCGGGCGCATAAGTCTCGTGGCATCGGATCATGCATTGATTGCGAAAGTCATGGCTCATGGGTAGCGCCGTACAGAATTTAGTGGGAGGTTCGAACTTTCGGTAGCTTGCTGGTTGGTCAGTAGGAGTCCAAGCGAAGCTTTGATCAGGAGCTGGTTAGCAGCAAGAACTTTTATTACGCAGAGTATCGGGGTCGGACCACTTGTGCATATGCTGGAAAGTTTGTTGTACGAACGTCGATTGGAATGACATGAATTGGATCAAGAATTGTTTTGGAGGCAAGAAGCTCAGGAAGACTGACTCAATGTTAAGCGGCGCGAGATTGGCAAGGCGAATATCAGCTAGTGTTCACAACCTCGCTGTAGACGGGAGATATGTAGAAAGCCGGCTCCAAACAGATGCATCTGATCTTGTACTGTAGATACTTTTTTTTTTTTGTGTCTTTATTACTGTAGATACTTGTCGTTTTATAAATAGAGAGCTGTAGCTGCTGGAAAAATTATCAGTTAGTAGCCCTCCATTGAGTGGTATAAAAGAATCTAATATTTTTTGTGAAGGTGTTCTATTAACTATCTCCGATATTTTCAAGTCTGTTCCTCTCTTACTAACTAAATAATAAGATGATGTCGATTTTGCATCACAAAGAACCTTGGCTCCGTATACAAGTCACCAAATAAACGAACTTGAAAAAAAATCATTGAATTCCACCACTTAATTGTATCTTGACAGTTACGTATTTCGACCTCAACAGTAAGGCCGTTTTCAGTGTCTCGTACTTAACTCGTCTTATGACAAGTGAAGACATTCCACTAAAAAGCTCAAAATAATTTTCTTAACAAAAAAATCATGTCTGATGGGAGGTATAAAAACATGATATGAGTTTATCACCTAAGTTGGGTTTCGCGTTCAAAACAAATAACTTTTGTAAGAAGAAAAATTGCACTGTTTTTGCAAACCGGAAATGAAACATTTTTTGTCCCGTCAAAAATAATATCCCGGGAATCGGGAAATCCCGAACTCTCCTAAACTTCGGGATTTTTTGTCCCGGGATGTCCCGGGATGGAAACTCTATATTGTACAGACCCAATTTTTCTGAGAAGACATGCTAATTACAAGCGTGAATTAGTCATCTAATCGTGCCCAAAATATTTCAATTTTCTGGTTAACATAAAACAATTAAGACTACGTCTCACTTTACAAATAGTTCAATGTGATAGATAATGGCAAACATATGGGAAACATGCTTGAAGATGAATCATTGTTTGCCATTATCTATTCCATTGAACTATTTGTAAAATTTATTATTATTATTATTATCGTCTTTATTGAAGAGGTTTTCAGCCCTTGGCTGGCTCACCTTTGGTATCAGATATTTAGATATTTAATGGCTTCCGGACCGGAGGGGCTCCGATGCAATTTTGTAGTATTTAATAAAAAAAAGAGATCTTCAGTGTTCCATCATGGATGGTGCGTATTCCGGAGGTGTCCATTGTCGTTGCGGGGTCTATTGGGGTTCCATGGTTAATTCGATTTGTGTTCCATTTTTTGAGAGAGTAGTCCAATTTCGTTGCCGTGTCGTTTTATTTTCGAGGGGTTCAGGTCGTGTTCCGTGGTTTCTTGAGAATAGTCCAGTTTCGATGCGGGGGTCTTCATTCGTTGGGTTGTCGTGGTGTGATGCCAGGTTTTCTGTTATATTCTAGTGTAGAGGTAGGCGTCTTTGAGGAAGTTGATTGTGTTCCTCTCGTCCAGCGGGTTGTTTTGCAGGGCCGAGTAGGCATTGGAGATGTTGTTGTTGGTGCGGGCTGTGTGGTAGATCGGGCATGTGCCGAAGATGTGGTTGATGTTCAGAGTGCAATCACACCTCGCATCTGTTATGTAAGCTGGTGCCACCCAAGTTATGGGTGACGTTGGTGCGTTCTCAGCCACTTGCTCGCGACGGTTGTCGCTGTCGTTGCCTGGTAGGGTCGAGTTCTTCAGCATGCGACAGAAGTTTCTCTGCCGTCGCCTGTCGTTTGCCGATGCTGTGGCGATTTCTGTTTTTACCCACAGTTTGGCGTCTGCTGCCGGGACTGCTCTGCTCATAAAGCCGTCGGTTCTTCCGAGATTGGCTAGTGCGTCTGCATATTCGTTGCCGGGTATTCCTGCGTGGCCGGGTACCCAGAGGAGCGTGGTGTTGCGGTTGGCTACTGTTTCGATCGCTTGGATCCATGGATGCTTGCTGGCTGGTGACGCCAGGGCTGTTGGGACACTAGCCGAGTCCGAAACGATGAGGATCGCCAGTGTGCTGGGTATGGCCATGGCCCTAAAGATTGCGGCTGCTTCAGCTAGTAGACCGTGCAACGGTCCGAGAGTCGGTACGATTCATCGAGGGTGGAGGAGTAAATTCCGATGCCGACTCTGCCGGCAGCATTGGACCCGTCCGTGAATCGGATGTCGTGTTTCTGGTACCTTTTCCTGATGCAGGTTTTGAAGGTTTCCTGTGCTACAGCTGGGTTTGGGTTTCTTGAGAGGCGTTCTTTGAGCTTGAGGTCTACTTTGGGAGGGGGGGTTTGCCAGTGTCTCGGTCCCAGGCGTCGGAGGCCAGCGATCTTGGGGATGTTTTTACCGCAGAGGTTGTGGAGAGCCGTGTTGGCGTTGTCGTTGAGGTGGTCGTGGTTTTGGCTTGCTTTTGTTCTCTCGGAGTAACTGATGGCCCTGCTGCAGAGGGCGGCGGTGGCTTGGAAACGGAAGGGTAGCACACCGGCCTCGACGCAGGCCACATCCGCTGGGGTCGCCGGGAGCAGTCCGGAGACTATTCGGATAGTCCTGTTATATGTTGGCCCTAGCAGGGCGATGAGGTTGTCAAGGTTGAGGCTGCTCAGCTCGATGCCGTAGAGGAGTCGGCTGCAGATGATTGCATTCGCTACTCGGAGCCGCGTTGGGCGGTCGCTCCTAGATCTTCTTTTTGAAATGCTCTTTACGATGTTGATTGTGGATACACATTCACCCCGTACTCGGTTGCAGTGGTCACTGAAATTGAGTTTCCTGTCCACTGCACTGTGACACCGAGGATCTTGCAGGTTTTCTTGGTAGGGATGGGGATTTTGTCGATGGCGATGGGTTGGGTTGGAGGTCGATGGTTGATGCTGTATATATGGGTTCGGGAACACTTACCCGCAGACATAACGTAGCCGGCTGATTTGGCCCATTTGGCCACGTCGTTGACGGCCGCTTGTAGTTTCCGCCGCGTAGCCTTGAGGTGCTTTCCTGTAACCACCAGCAGGACGTCGTCGGCGTACACCAGGATGTATATCTCTTTCGGTAGTCGGTCGAAGACGCCTTCCATCGCGATGAAAAAGAGGGTGACGGCAATTACTGAGCCCTGGGGGACCCCGGTTTCTTCCTTGGTTGCTCTTGATGTTTGGTTTCTTACCAGGACCCTAAAGATTCGGTCTGATAGGAAATTTTTGATGAACTGCAACATGTTGCCGGTGATCCCCCACGACTTCAGTTTTTTTAGTACACCGGGTGTCCAGGTACGGTTTTACGCCTTCGAGAGGTCCAACGATGCCATTTCGACGTGGTGCTCTTTCCTTCTTGCGTCATCCAGTATTTGACCCAGTGCGGCGAAGTAGGTGTTGGTACCCTTGCCTGGTCGGAACGCGTGTTGCCTGTTATCCAGGTGGCCGCCTTTCTCCAGTAGCTCGATGAGCCTTCGATTGGCCATTCTCTCCATTATCTTGGAGACTACGCTGGTGAGGGCGATGGGTCGGTAGTTGTCGACGTCGTTGGGAGAGCCGCGGCCTTTCGGAATGGGCACGACGAAGCTGAACTTCCATTGTGTCGGGAGCGTTCCTTCTTGTTGATGGAGCTGAGGAAGGTGGTTTTTCCGCCGACGGGCAGGTGCTTCAACATGGGGTAGCCCAGGTCGTCGGGGCCGGCTGACCTTTCCCTTCTGGAGGGCGTACTCCAGCTCAGCGAACGTGAAGGGCCTGTTGAATTCTTCTCCGTTGTCGGGTGGGATCTGGATCGCGCTGATTTCCGAGGATGGGTCTCGGTGTGTTTTCCGGAAGTGATCCGGGTACTCCAGGTACGATGCGTATCTTCCGAATTCGTCAGCCAGGGCGTCCGCTACGGCGGAGGGGTCGCGTTGTACGGTGCCGTTGATCTTGAGGGAGATGCATTTTGCTTTGCGCTTGCCTTGGAAGCAATTCACTCGACGCCAAAGCTCGGCGGAGGGTTGGTTGCTGTTGATTCCGTCCAGAAAGTTTGTCCAGCTCTTGTCTTTTTCTTCCCTGATGGTTTGCCGGCACTCGTTGCGGGCGGCTTGGTAATCCGTACGGAGTTCTTCGAGGTCAGGGTGTCCTGCTTGCTGGCGGTCTTTTCCCCTTTTTAGCGCTCGGAGAGCTTTGCGTCTACACTTGACGGCTTTCTTGGCGGTGTCGTTCCACCAGTGTACCGCCTATCGTCCTGGGTTGGGGCTCGATTTTGGTATGCAGCTTTCGGCCGCTCGGAGGATGACTTCGGATAGCTCTGTTGCTGATGTTGGTGGATTTGCTTCCAGCTCGGCCTCGACTACTCGTTGGTAGCCGTCCCAGTAGGCGCGATCGTATAACCACCTCGGTCTTCTGGAGATTTCTTCAGGTTTGCCGTTGAGCACCAACATGATGGGCATGTGGTCGCTTCCTCGCGGGTCATCGTCCGAGGACCAGAAGAGCTTGCCTACAATAGCGCTCGACGCTAGCGCTACGTCGATGGCTGACTCCGTTGTTCCACGCCGGAAAGTGGGTGAGCCATCATTGAGAACGGTTAGACCCGTATCCGAAGCAGCGCTGAAAACTAGTTTGCCGCGGGTGTTGTCGGAACGGCTACCCCAGGAGTGGTGGTAGCCGTTCACGTCTCCGAGAATAAGCACCGGGGCTGGTAGACTTTCGAAGGTACCCACCAACTTGTTGCGTAAGTCATTATGTTTCCCATTCGGAATGTATAGGGATGCGATGGTTAGTGGAAATGGCCATTCGACTCTGACAGCTACCATCGGGATTCCAGCGTCGACGAGTATTTCTGTGGTGGGGATGTCTTTTAGCACGCCAACAGCAGACGATTGGTAGGCGTTCTGGTTTACGTCCGTGAACCACTTATAGCGACCGCCGAGAGCGCGGTCCATGGCAGTCGGCGTGGTCCTGTGGATTTCCTGGAGTGCTATGGCCAGAGGTTCGGAATTGGCTACTAGCAGTTCCAGGTCGCAGATGTTGTTGAAAAACCTGTTTAGATTCCACTGCAGTACCAGAGTGGTACGCGGCTGGCTGGTGCCGCGCTGGTGCGCTGCTCTGTACGGTGTTGTTCTGGTACGGGGCGTTGGTGGGTTGTTACCGGATGGAGAGGTCCGAGGAAACGTTGTGGGTGGCGTTGCTGGTCCGGAACCCGCAACCGGCAGAGATGGGGAGGGCGACGGGAAAAATGAGGTAATAGACCAGGTTTGTGGCGGGGGTGTGCTCCCCTCAAAGCTCTTCCGGAGGCAGGTCCCTGGCCATGGTCGTCTGTGGTAGCCGTACTTACGTGGGAAGGACCGGGCAGGATGACGGCGTTGGGGCCATATCTTCTCCGATGGAGTTTGTCATAGAGAGAGGCAGACGTTGATTCAGCTCAGAGTGGAGGGAAAAAGGTCGTCCGCAGTGGCGGCACTTTTACCTTGCGCTTGACTGATGGAAGGTGTATTGCATCCCACGTCGTCCGTCGGGGAATAGAACTTCGTCCCGAGAACGTCAACTGTTCTGCGCTTGACTCCATCGGTGTCCCTCGCAGATCTTGTCTTGTCCTGGCTGGCAGGGTCAGCGTCCGAGCGCCGGAGGTTGTCTGCCAGTTCCGGTAGGGGTGTAACTTCCGCACTGACGGGGCCCCGGCTACTCGGATGCTCAACTGCGGCCATTATGTTGATGCTGGTAGGTGTTGGTGGTCGTGGAGTGACGATGGGTGGGCTTTCTTGTTCTTGGTCGGTGTTGGTCTCGACTTGGGTGTTGCTGGTTGAGACGAGTGGGATGCGTGGTGGGGAAAGGGAAAAAGTTTGAGTAACTAGTACTCGTCTGTGAGGCTCAGGTTGCTCCTTAATGTTGGAATTGCCGTTAATTTGGTGGGGAGTGAAAAGGGTAGGAAAAGGATTATGTTATGGGTGGTGGATGGGCACAAAAAGGCAAACTGAGCCTATTAAACCTTTCATTTCACTTTTGGGATTGCACCACGCTTCGTCTTTGGGGCACCCATAGAAGAGTCGCTACTTACACATTGGTTTCGTTGTGCGCGGTCTCTCTTCGGCGTCGGATTCGGTGCGGTTTCCATGGCGTCGCTGCTGCTGAAAATATCGTAAGCGATCTCCTTGACCTTGCTCTGCTCTTTTGCTTTGCCTTGCTTGTCCGCCTGGTTACCTTCGTTTTTGGCATCCTCCTTCACCCTCCTTCTTAGCCGCTCGATGATCTTGTCTTTGACCTCCAGGGATTCTTGCAGCTTGATGACAGTTTCGGTCAGTTTGGCCACTTTACTCACCAGATCTTCGATTGTCCCGTTTTGTTGCACGGCTTCGATGCGATTGGCTACCACCGTTTTCGCTCTTGGTTGGCCTTTTGTAGCTGCTCGATCTTCTTCCGGAGATCCTCTATTTCGCGGTCCTTGCTTGCAGCCGCCACATTGGCGAAGGAAGTTGTTGGACCGGATCCGGAACGGGTCTCCACCTCCCTACGGGCTTGGGGGTAGGAGATGCCACGGTCAATTTTTACGCGCTGAACCTCAACTTCCTTCAGGTAGAGTGGGCATTTTCTACTTGATGTTGGGTGGTTACAGTTTCGACAGAATTTACAGGCTTGGGTGTCGGTGCAACGTTGGCGGGATGTTGTGGAGTTATCGTTACGGATCCTGTACACCTCCGGTGGTGCAAAGGGCCGACTTGAAAGATCTCCATCCTGAGCGTTGCCCGGTTATCGCTTTAACCTGTTGCCAGGTTAGATTTCGGTCGACTTCTTTTATTTCTTTATTGAGGCTTCGCCGCCATGAGCCTCTGGGTCTGCCTCTGCTGCGATGTCCCGCTGGGTTCCAGTCTAATGCTTGTTTACAGATTTCGTTTCCGCCCCTACGTAGAGTGTGGCCGACCCAGCCCCACTTCCGATCCCGAATTTCTGTTGCTATCGGCCTCTGGTGACAACGACGATGGAGCTCATTGTTTGAGATCCAGTTGTGAGGCCACCAGGCCCGAATTATATACCGCAGGCATCTGTTAATGAACAACTGCAGCCGTTGAGTGTTCTCCACTGATACACACCATGTTTCGCTAGCGTATAAAAGCACAGATTTCACGTTAGAGTTGAAAATTCGTATTTTGGTGCGTTCACTTATCTGCCTGTTTTTCCAGATATTTCTTAAACTCGCAAAGGCAGCCCTTGCTTTCTTTATCCGTGCGCCTATGTCGATCTTGGTACCGCCGTCCGACGCCATTTGGCTACCAAGATATTGGAAGCTTTCAACATTCTCTACTGGTTGCCCGGCTACTGTGAAACTGGAAGGAGTCGCCGTGTTTACATCCAACGATTTGGTTTTGTTGACGTTGATGACTAAACCTGCCGAAGAGGAGCGCTCGGCAAGGTCGTTGAGCTTACTCTGCATATCAGAGCGCCGTTGCGCGAGGAGTGCAACGTCATCAGCCAATTCGAAGTCGTTTAGATGCTCCATGGTTATAGGCTGCCATAACAGCCCGCGGTTTGGTTCACGGTCAATCGCACCTACCAGAATCTCATCGATTACGATGAGGAACAGTAACGGTGATAGGATACACCCTTGCCTCACACCAGCTACGACCCGGATAGGGTCGGACAGGACCCCATTGTGCAGCACTCTACACGAAAAGGCCTCGTACTGTGCTTCGATGAGGCCGATGATTTTCTCAGGAACTCCCTTGCGTCTCAGGGCGCCCCACATATTCTCGTGATTGAGACGGTCGAAAGCTTTTTCGTAGTCAATGAATACCAAGTAAAGGGACTCTTGGAATTCGTTGACCTGCTCCAGAATGATGCGGAGCGTGACAATATGGTCCACACAGGATCTTCCGGCACGGAATCCGGCTTGCTGCCGCCGGAGAGTCGCATCGAGTTATTGTGGAGTTATCGTCAATGGTCATTCCTTCGTTCACTGGATGGTGCTGTAGCATACTCAATCTTGTTTATTAATTTATTCATCTCGAAATTCATCTGAAACAATTTCAACATGTTTGGATCAGACCAAACTTGTACATTTCATTTAACAAGTCATAAATTGCAATTGGACCCAACTGCCTTAGCAACATTACACTCAAGTGCATGCGTAGTCAAATTTATTAACAGACCTACTTTCTTAGCAAACCTCCTTTGAGTTTATTACATGCACATGTTTTCCTTACTTAAACCATAGTATGTTTTGGGCACTATTAAACAAAAGCTCAAATTACCATCCAATACAAGCTACGTGTTCTCTTTCTTTCTTGACATACATTCTATGTTATGAGCAGTCATCAATATGCCACCCGAGTAGAAAAGGCATATGTTGTTTTCAAAACATATGTCGCATGGATAGCCAACTCGAAAGTGATTGGTTAAGATGGAATTCGTTATGTACATACACGCACCTCCCATAATTATAATGTAGTGTAGAAATATGATAATTGTGTAGAGTTTAAGTTTCAATTGTACAAATCTTAAATCTGAAATATAGTTCAATGGTAACAGTCAAACTGGCAAGTTATTGAATATCACTTCACTGCTTTCCTGATATACCAAGTAACAACATATATTATAGTGCTTACCACAGTTGCCGCAGATCTCCACGGCGCTTGGACACCGCTTCCCGGTATGGCCAAAGTCCCAACAGCGGAAACACCTCATTGGGTTTGGGTAATAGGTTCTTGTTGGACATCTGGACCATCCAAAGTTGACGTGGCTGGGAACGACTGTGCCAGTAAACGTGAGAACGATCGCGGGTGTATTCTCCAGCTTACCCTCCGGTGTTCGTTTCTTGATTCGGTAAACCTCCTTGACCCCTTGGTCTTTGAGTTCCGACAGGAGATGCTCATCCGACAGCTCTATGGCGTTGACACATGACACCACGCACTTTGAAACATTTAGGAACGGGTGCTCAACTACAGAGACCGAGGTCCCGTCGCCAAGTTTGCTCATGGTCAGCAACTTTTGGAATTGCGCTTTGCCGCGGTTTTCTCTACTGGCTCCGTCTATGGTGCCGCCGAGGAAAGCCTCAACGGATTTACGAATGAGGAAGGGGTTCGCAGGTAGAGGCCCGTTGATGCCCTGCAGACGCATGACCTGCAGCGGACCGGACGTACCAGCTGGGTCCATGTAGCTTGGTAGTCTTCGACCGATGTACTCGCCGTCGCGGCGATTGGATGCAGATTGGTTGCCATAATCGGCCGCCAACCGGCACGGGCGGTTATTGTTATTTCCTGTGTAGTCGTCTCTACTTTCGGGTTTGGTCCCGAAAATCACCGAAAAATGGCAAACGGGGTTTGCCCTGATAAAACCGAACTAACACCTGTACTTTTCCGTCGCACTGACGAAAAAAAAAAGTTTTTTTTTTTTTTATCTTTATTTAAGAGACTTTTAGCCCGAGGCTGGCTCGTCTCTGATTTACAAAATGCTACAAATTTGATACATTATTTTTTTGTTCTTGATCGTGTGTTATACACTCTCCAGTCCGCTTCATCATGTTCTCTGGTATCGCTTGTATTGTATGCGTCTTCACCACACGATCTCTTTGGGATGTTATCGGCGCGTGTGTCGCTTGCTGTTCCCGATGCGGCTGACAATCGCCTTTTCGCGCTGGCTCCAGTAGTGCCGGGCTCAATTTACCTTTCGTCGTCGTCGTCGTCGTCATTGTCGTTTTCACTTTCGTTTGATTCCGTTTGCACTGGTGGAGGGCCGGTAGTGATTTGTTCGGATGTGTTTGATGGTATTTCTGATGTAGGCTCTGAAGTCGCCACTGGGCACTTTGATTGCGGTTGATCATTTTGTTTTTGGCCAGTAACTAGCGTCGGTTCATTCTCGATAGAGATGCGCGATGGTATCGGTTTTTCTATCATCATTCGCACTACTCTCACACCGTTCAGCACTCCCGAGAAGAAGTTTTTCCAGGTCTCATTTTGTATGGAGATTATTTTGCCATATTGTTTCAGATGGTTGATGATGGTGGTATTCGGCATGCGTGGCGAAAGGTCGTAGCTTGATTGTTGTAGTGGGGCCATCAACATACACCGGTATGTGATAGATTACGCCTAGACGATGGAACGAGTGTTTCAGATGGTGCTGCTGCTGTAGTCGTGGTGCTACACCTGCTTCGTTCATCTCGATAAACACGCAGTTGTTGAGGTTGTGCAGCTGAATGCTCTTAACATCAGCCATGTCAAGCTTGATTGACTTCTCCAGGAACTGTTTCACCTGCTCCAACGGAGGTCGTTTTGGAAGAACACTAAAGTCCACGACAAGCGTGTTCGTTCTGTGTAACATTTTGCACTGAGTGGATTCGACACGAACCGAGGAATATCGTTTGATAAGCAACTGTGCGAAAAGACGTCTATCGTGCGCGAGAAGCGATTGCCAACTGAAAAAAAAAGTTCGTCTCACTTCAGTCGTTCCAGTCACCGCGTTAACGGACGGAAAAAGTTAGTCTCACTCCCGCCGCGCAAGTTACTGTTTGGGTCCCCCCCGCGCAAGTCACTATGTCGACGACCCTTACAAATGGTTCGTAGGACTCCCTTCGCTCAAGTCACTAGAGAACCGCACTAGCGACTATGCGTCTCCATGGGGTGGTTTTCACCCTTAACGCTTTCAGCCGAGACTACCACCATGCGACTCCACCAACCGTGCCTCTCCACCTGACCACACGGGGTAGGCCACCGTGCGCCTCCACTGCTTCTTTCTCGGCCGAGCGGCTGCAAACAGCGTCACTGGGCAGAAAAAAACAACACAGCAACACGAGTTCACACAAGGTCGCGTGTGTGCCTTCCCGCCGGGAGTGCACTTCAGAAGCAATTAAAATGTACCGAAAATCAAAACTTTTCGGTGAGTTTGCACTTGTGGGTGAAAAGGCTAAAACACCCGAACTTCACCCCTTTTTTTACCACCTTATAGTCGTACTAGCTGGATGGGATGCACTGTCCAGCCCTTCCTGACGATCCCCTTCGCGCACTCGAAAGTTTTCCGGGACCTCCCCACCGCACGGGGAGGGTCTAGCCACGGTTCAATTCCGCCTCTCAGCGAGGGGAAGAACCGGCCTGAATGGCCGAGGAGAATCACAACACCACCGTATCTTTGAAATCCTGGTCGGATCGGCTCACGATTTGGTATGGGCCTAAAACGCACTGACCAGAACCAGTCCACCAAATATGAAGGCAATAACTCGAATTTTTTACCGAAATAAACAGCTCTAAAAGCACTCGCAGGTAACAAAACGACCGTCACGCTTGCTTGTTCGAGCTAAACTGATTTGTAAAATGAAACGTAGTCTAAACGCGTTTCTCTCGAAATATTTAACTTTAATCAAACGGTGCACAGGTTGAAGAATTGATCATGCTACGACTCTGTGAGAAACGGTATAATTTGTTTTTCATTTAATAAGCAAAGTTATTGTTATTTTATTGTTTTCAATTGCTATTTGATCAATATAATAAATCCATGAAATATTTCAAATTTGTTTTCTTCAAGGCGGATTTCATCATTCAGACAGAATACTTTTATAATTTGTTTAGTTTTTAGATGAACAATACTAAACATGAGCGAACAATAAAAATATAATAGAATGTATCGGTAACATATAAATATATTGTAGTTTTAATGTAAGTACAATAAAGATCTTTTACAACCGTGAAAATTTTACAATAAGCGTGCAATAGTTTGTGTTGTTTACCACACAATCTATTGTATTTCAATGGGTAGTGTTAAAAGATATTTTAGTTACAAGATAAAGATTGTCGCTTCCGTGCCCTTCACCCCCCTGGCGTCCTATACTATCACAAGGGGTTTGACAATAGCCACCATGTCCACGGACGGTAGCTCGTTACCGTCCGTTGTTATTGTACCAAAATAAACATCATGTGTTTTGTTTATTATTTGTTTTGGTTAAATCTGAATATTGTTTTCGGAATAATTTGCAAGATTTACATCTTTGACCATGGGAATTATGTTTTTTGATGATAAAATATAATACACTTTCGACTTGGAGTGAATCGATAGGTGAAATCAAACGCTACAAGAAATCATATTTCGTAACTTGTTCTCCCGCTCCGAATCAAACAAAAAATATTATTATTGTTTATACTGTGGTGAGCATCACAGTTGAAATGGTCCGGGGATGCAAATCGAACAACATTCATTAATAAAATTGAAATGAAATAAATGGTGTGCAGAAAGATGTTTCAGGATTATATTTTCATGTCCATAATACCTGGTATTATTTTTGAACAAATTGAAAATGTGTGGCCAATAATATTTTGTATAAAATCTAGTTGCTTGTAGACGCACGATTCGGGAGAAGTACTTTTCAAAAGGTATGCTGGGCATATTCATGAAGATGTTCGCTACGCTGAGAAGCATCTCTTGCCACGGGGTTGGTGCCCTTTGTTCTGCTGTCCGAAACATGTGTGGTACCTAACTGTCAAATCGTATGTATTTTTTCTCCATTGACATTTAGATCCCCTATCCTCGCCAACAAAAGATGTTCCGGACAGCGACGACAGCGACAATGTTTATCTGGTAACTAAAATATATTTTGTTGTGTTATACAAGTTACTGTAAATTTTTATCCGGGTTGCCCTGTCAAAAAGTCGCAATAATATCTAAACTAAAAGCTAGTCAAAATTACAGTAACTATAATAACAGTGTCGTCAAGTGTCAGCATTAGAACAGAATCGTCTGTCATTTCCATATACAAATGCATTTTCCAAACGAGCAGAAAACTTGTCAAACGTGACACATGACGTTACTCTTCTTATAGGACTCTAGTCAAAATAAATTTAGTATAGCGTATTCATTTTTGTTTTTGTGTAGTGTATAAAATCCAGCTTGATGCACCGTCTCCCAGAGCGATTCGTTGTACTAATCAGAGCGATGATCAGCCGTATTTCTACAACTCGGAGTATCACGGGACAATGGACCACAAAGACTGTGAAAATCTTCTGTTTGGTGAACCAGATGGATCCTATTTAATAAGACGTAGCCCAGCTGCCGAAAGTTACTGGACGTTGAGTTTACGATTCGGTGGAAAAACTAAGCATTTTAAAATCTATTATGCACCAGACAAAGGACACTATCTCAGCGAAAATTTCAAGAAATTCGAATCCATTCACGACTTGGTGGCGGATGGACTGGTAGATTTTTATATGCGTATTCACGCCGGACCTATTATACAGCAGATGATGTGTCAAACAAAAAAATGCTATGAACAGAGTCCATACATGACGTTAAATCGTCGAAAGCTCAGAGCACTATCGAACGAACTGAGAAAATCGTCTAAGCTATCAATGATGAATGATGAAACAGCTGCAGAAAATGTTTTTGGAAAGGAAACGGATAGTTTAACGGAAAATATTGTTGTTGATCAGTCAAGCGATGATGTGCTACCAGAAATATACGAAAAAAATCATCTGTTTAAAACTCATACTTTCAAGGGCCTGAACTGGTGCGAGTTTTGTGCCAACTTTCTCTGGGGATTCACATCGCAAGGAGTAAAGTGTGAAGGTATAGTAAAAAATCTTTTCTTTATCGTAAATTTTTGTTCAAAAAACCTCGTTCACCGCTACAATGCTTGAGAACCCGATGTGCATATAGGCCTTTCCATGTGACACTGCCGAGACTGAACTTGTTTACAACCACTGAACAGATCGTGCAAATCCAAAGCTGTCACTTTCAAAGAACTGGCAATTCAGCACCAATATTTCAAAAGGGCGAAACTGATTTTGTAAACAAACGCTTCTCACGTCGCTGGTTGGTTAATTTGACCCCACCCACGTAATCCAACACCACTGATGTAAGCAGCGAATCCTTTTCTTTCATTCAATGGTGCTGTAATGCGTGGGTGGGCACAAATTAGCCCATCAGCGACGTGCAAACGTCTTGTTTACAAAAGCAGTTTCGCCCTTTTGAAATGTTAGTGTCGAATTGACGGTGAAATCAGATGATTAGAAACGTCTCATGAAAAGGCCTATGCACAACAGCTTCTTCTTCCCATTTTTTGGCAAAGATGCTCCAGCCTATAGGCCTTTTCATGATACGTTTAAAATCAGTTAATTTTACCGACAATTGACAGTTCTTCTATGAAAGTGACAGCTTCCGGTTTGTACGGTCTGTTCAGCGGTTGTAAGTTAGGGAGCAAGACTTTATAAGGTTTTACATCAAACAAACATAACCTCAAAAACTTATTCGAATGAACTCAATTTGACATTTATCGGTGGTAGGTTCATGAGGTTCATCCTATCTCCCGCAGCAAGCGGATGAACCTTTGTTTATATACAAACCACCGATACCTGTCAAATATGGAATAAATTCACCAGGACGCAGCCGTGGCTACGTACGTGTGACGTCACACTGTGAAACCATATTGCGAGAAAAGAGAAAAATTCTAATTTTGCGGAGCAAAGAAGAAGAAGCAGACTGAGTTTCGGAAACTTCAAAATGGCATGCACTGTACGAAAAGTGTTGATATTTCTTGATATCAAAAATATTCGAGAAATCTAAAATGTTTCTAAATCACATAAATATATGACAAAATGCCTACAAAGTATCATAAAACTTGTTTAAAAAATATAGCGGCAGGTAACACTCGTTTAAAGTTGCATATCCCCGTTGATTTTAATAATCAACATTCACACAGAAAAAATAAACCAAAAATTTTTACCGTGCAACAAGTGATTTGACGTTTGCGGAACAGCTTTCCGACAGTCGACCGTCGGACCCCGGTTCGAATTTTTCAATCTTCTCGCAATACTAAGGTGGCGCTGATTAGCGCAGCGTGCCATTACTCTTCCGCAGATCTTATGCAACGCAAATAATGACGTCACGCAATTGCGGTAGGAAGTATACCCGACATTACATCACTAATAAAAATCCACACATTTTTATTGGCAAAAATCTACACTGAAAATATTGTACACGTTTGTGTTAAGTTCATTTTCACGTGGAATGAACGTGTGTCGTCCTACGTCATTTCCATGTACTATCCACGTTAGATTCTATAGAAATGGTATTGAATTTAAACCACTTGGAAACACTTTGCAATATAACGTGTTTTCAACATCGTTTGGCCAATTCATCCATTGGCGAGAGCAAAAATATGGCGCCCAGATTAAATGCGTACTCGGGGAAATCAAAACAGTTTTATAACATCGTGAGATATTAAAATTGTTGTTTTAATATTTATTTGTTCTGTTTAAATATCTCTAGAGGAGTGTGAAAATCTACGAAAGGTGAGTTCAGACCAGTATTGTATATACAAATAATCAATTCAACACAATTTTAATTTCAGGGTAATTAGATCATGAAATTACGAAACCTTCGTGTCAACAATGTTTTTTGTTCGATCCGCCGTTCAACAACAAAACTAAAAAGCTTAATAATTACGAGCTTTAGAAATACTATTGGCACATACTACTGGTTCAAACATTGGTTTGACAAAATGCATGCTACTCGTCGGTGAATCAGTTTAGGAATAGCCAAATGGGACTGACAACAACTTAGACAGCATTCTGGAAAATGTCTAATCCCGGATAATATTAACAGAATTTATTCAATCTTGTTCACAAAATGAAATGCGATGATAATTAATAAATATTGGTATTTTGTGTGCGCAATTATTGTTTTATTTGTGTGTTTGAATCTTGTTTCTATTTAAAGTAAACATGTAATTCCCGGGGAGCGATTTTTGAAGATTTCCACAAAAGAATTCCATGATAATCTAACGTGTCATTATCATTCCTTAAGTAGTTCAATTGAATCTAATGATCTCCTCTATGATATTTGTAACTGGAGATACACGATAATTCTATATGGTACCCATCTAGTGAAAATTCACGTGTGAAAACAGTTACATGAACGTGTACATTATTTTCAGTGATAAACAAATTCATAAATAAATTTTATGTGTGCGTTAATAACCTCCCGCTATAGGGACGATGTCCACGTAGCGGTTTTGAACGCAATTGCGTCCACGCAATTGCGGTAGCAAGTACTTAACATCACATAGAATCATGCACACGCACTTACGTTAACGCGGCGTCGACTCGCGTCTCATTTGCGGCGAGAGCTACCGCAAAGTCACCGCAATTCTCCACAGGAACGCAGCGTGCAAGCGAGTATTTTTTTTTTACATTTCTCTATTCTTTTTGTTTCCAACAAGATTTCTAATGGGAAAACCTGCAGAAAGAATCTGTCAGAGCAAAATAAAAACAAACAAAAATACTTCGCAAATCAGTCCATTTTAGTTTCGCAAATTAGTTTGAAAATAACAAAACGTTTCAAATCTAACTTCTTTAAATAATAGTGCTAGTAATAGTTCGGAGCAGCAAGTGTTTCTTTCGGTCCTATGTTAATACCAGTCAAAGTGACAAGCAAACATCCCAGGCTGGCGAATAGAGTTAAAATCAACGGAAATATGTGCGCGATAGTGACGTTGATTGTACTAACTTTATCAGAATAAATTGATTTCCAAACAGACGGCGATGTGACAGTTTTGGACTGAATGACGGAGCAGGCAAAATTCAACCAACAAAGTGTGGTGTCAGGCCATTTGGCCGAACGGGTCGTTTGGCCGAATGCCATTTGGCCGAAAAGTTAAAAAAAATTGACCTCAGTTTACGAGTGGTCCTTCTTCCTACTTCCTTCTTCTTTTTTCTTCTTTCTACCTTCTTACTCCCTTCTTCCTTCCTTCTTATTCCTTCTTTATTCCATCCTCCCTTCTTCCTTCTTCTTTCTTCCTCCTCCCTTCTTTCTTCTTACCTCTTCCTTCGTCCTTCATTTCCTTCCTTCTTCTTTCTTCCTACTTTTTCCTTCCTTCTTCCTTATTTCTTCTTCCTTCTTCATTCTTTTTTTCTTTTTTTCTTTTTTCTTTCTTCCTTCTTTCTTCCTTTTTCCTTCTTCGTTCTTCCTTCTTCCTCATCCCTTCTCCTTCTTTCTTCCTTCTTCCTTCTTCTTACTTCCTTCTTCCTTCTTCCTGTTTCCTTCTTCCTTTTTCATTTTTTTCTTTTCCTTTTTTTTCTTCTTTCTTCCTTCTTCCTTCTTCTTTCTACTTTCTTCCTTCTTCCTTCTTCTTTCTCCCTCTTTCATTCTTCCTTCTTCCTTCTTCCGTCTTCCTCCTTCCTTCTTCCTTCTCTTCTTCCTTCTTCCTTCTTTTTTCGTCTTTATTCCTTCTTCCTTTTTCATTCTTCCTTTTACTTTCTTCCTTCTTCTTTCTTCCTTCTTCCCTTCTTCCTTCTTCCTGTTTCCTTCTTCCTTCTTCCTTCTTCATTCTTTCTTCTTCCTGCTTCCTGCTTCCTTCTTCCGTTTTCCTTCTTCCTTCTTCTTTCTTCTTTCTTTCTTCTTCCTTCTTCCTTCTTCTTTCTTCCTTCTTCCTTTTTCCTTCTTCCGTTTTCTTTCTTCTTTCTTCCTTCTTCCATCTTCCTTCTTCCATCTTGCTTCTTCCTTCTTCCTTCTTCCTTATTCCTTTATCCTTATTCCTTCTTTCTTCTTCCTTCTTCCTTCTTCCTTCATACTTATTCCTTCTACCTTCTTCCTTCTTCCTTCTACCTTCTTCCTTCTTCCTTCTTCCTTCTTTTTTATTCCTTCTTCCTTCTTCTTTCTTCCTTCTTGCTTCTCACTACTCACTTCTCACTTCGTAAGGAAACGTGTTTCAAATATTCGGCCAAATGGCATTCGACCAAACGGCGTTCGTCCAAACGACATTCGGCCAAACGGCATTCGGACAAATAACCCCAAACCCATAGTGTATTCCGCGGGACCCTGTATACATCAAAGCAGGCGATACCAGTTCCATGGGGAAATATTTAATAAATGTAAGTTTGATACCGAGATTCCTATACCTATGTTAGCTTTTCTATTGCTGATAGATAAACATGTTTTTAGGAATGTTGACGGAAGGATATCGTCAAACAATGTGGATTGCAATTGCAAAAAGAAACGGAACCACATAATGAGATGGTGGCGAGCCACAGTACGACTCCGGGATCAGTGCGACTCTTCTACACGGAGATCCTCGTTAACTCATTAAAGGGTAAATTTTCACCCATTATGAAGAATAAGTGGATCTACTCATATAATGAGTAAACCACGGTTTACTCATAAATGGGTAAACGCAATATATGTCAAAAAATGTGACTATTTTACTTATTATTGAAAAAAGATTGTTGTTGAAAATGGGTAAAAAACTCTCATTTTTGAGAATGGAAAAAATGGAAAATAATTAAAATGGGATTTATTAAAGAAGAGTACAACAAATGATATGTTCAAGCTCATTAATTTATTTTATTATATTCATCTTGACATACATTTTACCGCATTTTACATTCTATCAAAATTTTGGGAGATATTTTGTTTTAATCCAGACAACTTCCATCGAGGTGGTCTTGTTGAAGATGTTCTTCCGTCCTTGCTTTCGTCTATTCCGACCCTAATTAGTAAAAAAAACAAACTATTTTATTCACATTCATTTAAAATGATTGTAATTACTTACGTTTAACTTTCTCCATGGTTTCAGCGTACACAGGTCACAATAATCTTGGAAATTTCCGCAACGCTGCAGCACGCAACTAAATTTAAAACGAAAATTGACAAGACTTTTTTCACCCATTTATGGGTTTAAAAATAAACGTTTTTGAAGTAAGTCAACATTCTTAAAATGGGTGCATTTTCATCCACTTCAAGTTGTCAAATTTTCCCCATTTTCTGACAGCTCAATACAAGATCCAAAAATGGTTACATTTTTACTCATTAATGAGTTTACGAAGTTATCCGTGTAGTGTTGTGGGCAATGCTATTGCGATCGGTCCGTGTTGCAGTGGAGTGAAAATTGATTTTGAGTACCTAATTTATAGGAGCGGCTGCAGTATCTGACCAAAATGTTTAATGAATTTTTATTCCAGAACAAAATGATTCGTCCATATTTAGCCGATAAATTAAACAAAAGATATTTTAGTTACTAGATAAAGATTGTCGCTGTCGTCGCTGTCCGGAACATCTTTTGCTGGCGAGGATAGGGGAGCTAAATGTCAAAGAAGGAAAATCCATACGATTTGACAGGTATGTACCACACATGTTTCGGACAGCAGAACAAAGGGAACCGAAGCGACAATCTTTATCTAGTAACTGAAATATCTTTTAATTAAACTAATAAAGAATCTTACCCCAAAGACAACAGATGATCGATTCAAGACAAGAACAATTAAATATATGGATCCACTATTATTCAAGATTAATCTACCCCTATGAAGTATTAAATTTAAGTTGGAAATAAAGAATAAAGAACATTATGAAATTATAACAATATTTATTTATTATAATTGTAGAAAATATATTGGGATTAAGCAAAGCAATGCCAAATCTAATGTATCAAAAACGTGTTTTCGGATTGTGTGGCATGATTTTAATTTCACAGCTCTACAATTAATTTCGAAAGTTCGAACTTTTCATTTTAGAAGTAGATAATGGGTGACTTTTAAATTGACAGTGAATTGATTTTTCTACTCTCTACTAATAAGTATCAATGGAACTTTTTATTTTGGGATAATACTGAATTACTTTCTCTAGTCTGCCATCATATAGGTAAGAAAAACCTATGGACATGTTTTCAATAGCATTACCCATTGATTCTTGTTCGGGGCAATGAGCTTCATACAAATCAAAATCAAACTTTTATATTTGTAATACTTTAAATATTTCACGTTTCATGTCTTTATGTGAACCGATAACTCGATTCACATTGAAAGAGAGCTGGCAGGCGGATTACATTTGGCGTGACAGATTGGTTTGACGTTAGAAGTTTTGCGGCAAATTATCGCTTGTCGTGTGCATTCCCAGCCTGATTCAACGCCAAGTAACGCTGCGTCAACGCAGCTTGAAAAAGCGCTACGTGGACATCGGCCATAAAGGTTGTAACAGGGTTACAAAAAAACACCCCGCCCTTCCCTAATTTAATCATGGCCAAATTTGAGCAAGAACCGTTCTCAGTCACTGATTCTCGTTTTGGTTATTGGTCTGAAGATAGAGTTGTCAAAACATAAACAAAAAAAGACAGCACAATAAGACCACCGGATGTAGTCAGCCGAATGCGAACTTGACCACCAATTGACCTCGGGATAGTTCGTTATAGCTCGATGTTGAGAAGCACACTTTTTCGAAGACGATTAGAATGCTAACCATCAAGCAGTGAAGACGGTACCATAAAAGTAGTTCGACAATTAGACACGCGGACTTAAGGCACTAAGAACACTACAATACAAGTTAGTGAGACAGAAGATTGAGTTGCGGAACGTGAAAAGTTTATCGGGTTTGTAGAGTGGAACGAATAAAAGAAAAGCTAGTTTAACATAAAAAAAGGAGAGAAAGGAGACAAAAGAGACAGCGACAGATTAGTAGAACTAGACATTAGGGTAGCACGTGTACGCAAAACTGACAAAAACAGGTAACTACTGTAAATACGACACAAGTGACGATACTGACAGCATCTTAATTTCGTTTGAAGAATATTCCTTCAAACGAAGGTCCTACTCTTAGGTCCGAACCACGGTGGGAATGCCCTTAAGAGTCGCTACTCAGGTGTAGGTAGTTCGAGTGAAACCCCATGTTTGTCGGTCGCCCATTCAACCGATATCGGTGAAAAATATTCTGGAACCGCTCCTCGGCGGCTATCACCGCCCCGTGTATAAAATCTCTGGCAGCTGATCGTTTGTCGCCCACTTCTGAGCTTCTGCAACGAACCGTCCAAAAATGCAACATCCGTCAACATATGTTGCACGCCTGCGGAAAGCTCAACCCGAAGACGCAACCCGAACTCCGACAACAATCGCGTGCAACATGAACCAGCAAATTCGTCGCATGAAAGCCATCCTGAAGAAAAGTGAAGAACTCCAAGTAAGACGACTAACCCCCATGCGTAGCAATAAATTTTGTAAAATTCAAACGAACATGCGATAGGAGTTTTGCGATATAAGCCAGAGAATATCGTCCAACTGTAAGATGGAAAAGTAAGACAGTCGTCGTTCGAATTAGCTCGGTTATTCCCTCGTTCATTTATATTATGCCCCTTTAGATGGTTTTAACGGTTATTTAGTTGTTGGGTTCCAAGTGGTATCGCTGCCACCGTAGTTTTGGTGAACTCACCCTGAGGTCTCATAGCCGGAACGGGAACTCACACTTGAGATCGTGCACCTCCACGACAACTTCGTTGTCTGGCGCTTAAGTGGATGTTGTGATTATCCTTATTCTGATTAGAAAACCCCGTCCCGTTACAAGGTTATTAGTTAATAACGGTTATGTGTGTTTCCACATATATGCTATGCGAATTCACATAACCATTATGTGGGAAATGCTATAGTCAAAATTTATGTGTGCCACACATACTGGATATGATTGGATTTTTTGTCAGTATATAATCATGCACACGCACTTGCGTTAACGCGGTGTCGACACGCGTCTCATTTGCGGCGAGAGCTACCGCAAAGTCACCGCAATTCTCCACAGAAACGCAGCGCGCACACGAATGTTGTTTTTTTACATTTCTCTATTTTTTTTCTCGGCAACACGATTTCTAATGGGAGAATCTGCAGAAAGAATCTGTCTGAGCGAATCAGTTCATCTTGGTTTCGCTAATTAGTTAGCAAATAACAAAACGTTTCAAAGCTTATTTAAGGGCTGATGCCCACGTAGCGGTACCCAACATCAAATAGAATCATGCACACGCACTTGCGTTAACGCGGCGTCGACACGCGTCTCATTTGCGGCGCGAGCTACCGCAAAGTCATCGCAATTCCCCCAATTCCCCAGTCCCCACAGGAACACAGCGTGCACGCGAGTATTTTTTTTTACATTTCTTTATTCTTTTTCTTTCCAACAAGATTTCTAATGGGAACAACTGGAGAAAGAATGTGTCAGAGCGAAATCAAAACAAACAAAAATACTTCGCAAATCAGTTAATTTTTTTTTCGCAAATTAGTTTGCAAATAGCAAAACGTTTTGAATCTAACTTTATTAAATAATAGTGATAGTTCGGAGCGGTAAGTGTTTCTTAAGTTCTTAAGTTTATACCGATCGCGATCAAAACACCTTTGGAAAGAACTGACAAGCAACATCCCCAGGCTGGTGGATAGAGTCAAAGTCAACGGAAATATGTGCGCGATAGTGTAGTGACATTGATTGCAAAAACTTTATCAGAATAAATCATTTGCGGCGCGAGCTACCGCAAAGTCATCGCAATTCCCCAATTCCCACAGGTACGCAGCGTGCACGCGAGTATTTTTTTGACATTTCTTAATTCTTTTTCTTTCCAACAAGATTTCTAATGGGAAAATCTGGAGAAAGAATGTGTCAGAGCGAAAGCAAAACAAACAAAAATACTTCGCAAATCAGTTCATTTGTTCGCAAATTAGTTTGCAAATAGCACTGCGTCAGCTTAAAAACACGCTACGTGGACATCGACCCTAAATAATAGTAATGATAACTATGCCAGGCTAGCGTATAGAGTTATTAACGCATTTGTCCAAAAGTACACGCGGCGCTCCCCAAAGGCAGCAACGCACCGCGCTTTTTGCTGCTTAATACTCGATTCTTATGGAGAATAACGATTGCGGCGTTTTCCACAAGGTGCGAAGTTGTTTTGCTTTCGGATGGGAAACGCCGCATGGAATCTTGTGCAAATGCGCTTTTGGAAACATTACAGCAGCCGCGCGGTGTATCGTATTGACAGCATTCATACAATAAAAACAACGGAAATATGTGCGCGATAGTGTTGTGACGTTGCTTGTACCAACTTTATCAGAATAAATTGATTTCCGAACAGATGGCGGAAGTGATGACGGTTTTGGGACTGAGATTACTGAGCAGAGCAAAAATTCAACCAACAAAATGCATTACCTGCTGAGGACTCTGCTAGCAACACACCAAGGCAGGCGATACGATTATTAAATGTAAGTTTGATACCGAGGTTCCTATATCTTAGCTTTTCTATTGCTGATAGATGTACATATTTTTAGGAATGTCAACGGGAAATTGTCGTCAAATAATGTGGATTGCAATTGCAAAAAATATAAGCAGAGGGAACCAGGTGATGAAGGCTGGTTTTTGCGAGCCACAATCAGGGATCAGTGCGACTCTTCCAGTGTTATTGGGCAAAAGCTTGATCGGTCCGTGTTGCAGTGGGTGAAAATGTAATTTTGAGTACCTAATTTGTAGGGAGCAGCTGGAGTATCTGACCAAAAATTTCAATAACTTTTGTCTCCTTGGGAACAAAATGATTCTGAAAAATCCCTATTTTGCCGAATATTGGAACTATTGAAAAAATTGTACCCCCAAAACGCAAAAGATGATCCGATTTCAAAGGAACAAAAAGAACAAATTAAATGCCTGGATCGGGTCACTATTCCTATGAGTGCTTTTTGAGAATGGAGTCGTGGTATGTGCAAGAAGAAGGCCTCTCTTCGGTTACATTCTCACTTTCGATTATTGACCCCACAAAGCTATACACAAATTTATATTTAGGATGTTTGGCAGAGTATCTAAAGAACAATAACTTTGTCTAGCGTGCTAAAACCTGAAATGCTTAAAGCAGAAAAATGCTAAACTTTTGCCGATCTCTATTAGCGAAAGAAGAGCGTGAACAAAGAGAATCTCTCTTTTGCTACATACGACCTATTCTCAAAACAATCTCGTTCATTCAAAGGATTAATCTTCCTATGCTAAGTAATAGAATTTACAAGTTGGAAATAAAGAATAAAGAGCATTATAAAGAAATCTATAACAATATTTATTAATTATAGATGTTACGAGAAAATACTTATTACCGGGATTAGGTGAAGGCAATGGAAGAAAGATTTCTGCCCCTCTGCATTGAAAACGTGTTTTTGAAAAATCGGATTGTGTGGTGCGATTTCAATTTCACAGCTCTAAAATTAATTTCGAAAGTTCAAACTTTTCTTTTTAGAAGTATAAGACTTTTAAATCGACAGTGGTTGATTTTTCTATTATCTACTAAATAGCATCAATGGAACTTTTTATTTTGGGATAATACTGAGTTACTTTCTCTAGTTTGCCATCATATAGGTATGTAAAAGCTCATGATATGTTTTCAATTGTTCGGGGGCGATGAGCTTCACACAAATCAAAATCAAACTTTTATATTTGTAATATGTACTTTAGATATTTCACGTTTGATGTCTTTATGTGAACTCGATTCATATTGGAAGAGAAAGGAAAATGACAGACTGACAACAGCTGGTAGGCGGATGACATTTGGCGTGACAGATAGGTTTGACGGTAGAAGTTTTGTGGTAAATTACCGCTTGTCGTGTGCATTCCCAGTCTGATTCAACGCCGAGTAACGCTGTATCAACGTAGCTTGAAAAACCGCTACGTTGACATCGGCCCTTAGAGACGACTAATGGCACGCAGCGCTGATCTGCGCCACCTTAGTAGAGTCACATGAAAAGGCTTGTTGGCGAGCGGAAATGGCCGCCAGTTTGCGAGCGAGTTAGTCTCCATGCCTATTTGATGCCTATACACGAATTCGATGCCTACACATCAAGCGTGCAAGATCACAGTTCAAAACACTTCGTATTTCACTTGTAAAAGCTGTTTTTGTTGTGCATATTGTTGTATTTTTATATTATTTGTGTAGTCTACAAAAGTTTGAGAATCGCACGCGTATAAATGACTTTTTACGATTTTATAATCAATACTTGAAACATGTTTGAACTATAAAAAGTAGTGAGCTCTCAGATAGAACGCGATTTTATCGAGACTTTTGGTATCTACGAAGAGGTAACACAAGTTTTGAATTTTTTCGAGTAAATTAAATTGATTGGTACTAGCGAGAATAGTTTGAGTAGGCGCTTCTTGACGAAACTTTTGGCATCATGCGAGAGGTATCACAAGATTTGTATCTTAATCGGACTCACTGTATCACTGATGATTGCTTGCAAAACTCTGTGGTGGGTATTTCTTTTTACTAACTTATGTTTTTTGCTGTATAGCGATGTTATATGCAAATGTTATTTATATCTGTGGAAATAATCGAATCGTTCTTTGTTTGCTAAATCTGATTGAAATTGATCATTATCAATGATCTTAAAGATAAATCGTCTAGCTCAAACCTTTGTAGGATATGTGGCGGGACCATCATCATCATTATCATCAACGGTAAACTTTTTGACTTGGTGTTCGTAAGTGATCTATGTATCATAGATCTCTTCGAGTCACCATCTGCTATTTTAAAAGTTGACACCACAAGCCGTTTATTTTAGCTGTGCTTGGTGAAGACTACGACTTCAATCGCTGTGATTATCAGACCATCAACGAACGAATCGCTTCTATAGACTGGAATCAGTTACTGGATAATTCATCAATAAACGACATCTACAACAACATCGAACAAATCATCCGGGAAAATGTTCCTTCCAAAGAATGACGTTCTTCTCATAGTTTCTGTGGTGATCAACTATAACGACCGACGGTCACGCGATGTAGAGTAAGACTGACCAAGACACGAAGCTTGCTACTCGGACTAATAACAATCACTCACATTTATGACGTACGAAGGTACGAAGGGTATCACATCTCCCTTTTTTATTTTATTTGGCTTGACTGAAAAGTTTAACACCCAATGTTATGGACTATAGCGACATCTTGCTCTTGGCACCCGGGACGATCTTCTGAGCAGACTACTGTTCTGGTTATCCTTCATTGGCTCGATAATCACCGATTCATTTGCGTTTGACGGACTGTAATGTTGTGGCTGTATCTGTGATGACAATTTTTTTGATAAGACTTTGATTCATTGTTATAAACCATGAGTGCAAATATTTTTAATAATTACCTGATGTGGCCCTAGGACATTCCTCATTTTGAGTCCCCGTTCGATTGCTACTAGACGGCTCAGTTATCTTACGCAGATGTGACGTATTCCTCTCGTAACATTTCGCATTATCCTCTGACTGTACGGTGACATTTGAACCTTTCTTGTCTACCACCAGGAATTTCTCTTTATGAAAATCGATAGTAGGTTCTTGACCAGAACTGTGTCACCGATATCTATCTCAATTATCTTCGCCCTATGCCTGGCATCTTCTTGCTGTTTTCCTTGAATTTTTTTTCTGAGTGTCGCGATCACGGAAATCTGCGTCTGGGATTGAAGTGAGATCGTCCATTTGGCGTAGTTTGTATCTGAGTTTCCTGTTTTGAAGAAGTTTGCTCGGCGCCTTGCCTGGTGAGTTATTATAGAGAATCAAGTAGTCATCCAATTCTTTCTTCCAGTCTCCATATAACGCATTTGATATTTTGAGCCGTTTTAGTAAGGATCGGTTTTGGCGCTCTACCTCGCCGTTGGCCTGGGGCCAGTACGGTGTACTATGGTTTAAATGAATTCCGAGCGTTTTACAAAATATTACAAATTCCTGCGAAACAAATTGTTTGCCATTATCCAAGGTTATGGTTTTTGGATAACCCCAGGTTCTGATAATCTTTTTTAACCTTTGAATCGTCTCTTGGGCTGTAATCCTATTCATGATTTCCAGCTCCATATATCTGCTATAATAATCTATCACTACCAGGATATACTCTCCGTTAGGCATAGGACCGAGGAAGTCAATCGCTAGATTAATCCACGGTTTCTCTGGCAACGTACGCCTAATCATCGGTTCAGGCGGGCTGGAACAATGTACCAAACGGCACCCCTTGCAGGAATCGCAAATCTTTATGATCTCCCTATCCATGTTGCGCCACCAGCATTTATCACGTAGTCGGCTTTTTTTCATTGCTGATTGGCCAGGATGGCCTTCGTATGTAACTTACACATTCTATTTCGAAGGACGCTTGGTATCACAAGCTTGATACCACGCATAACCAAGCCAATAATGTAACTTAACTCATAATGGAATGGAGCATATGGTTTTACTAACGAATCACCCCAATTGTTTGACATGATTGCCTTCCTTTTGCACTGCTCTTAGTTCTTCATCTGATTTTGTTTCCACAACAACTTTGGAAATGTCAATGGCTGCTGCTACTTGTATGGTTTTTATTTCAATCTCAGTAACTTCATCGAAGTCTTGAACATCTTCGCCACTCAACGAAGCATTTCAGCTGCGATTCGGCGTATGAAAACCTCTGACTCTTCATTCCAAGAAGCGTCCTCCACATGAGAAGCGAGTCTGGAAAGCCAATCAGCTAAATTCGCTGAACCTTTTCTGTAGACTATATTGAAAGAAAACGTTTGGAGTCTGAGAAGCCATCGCTTGATTCTCAGTGTTGGTCTGGAAGTTTTTGTGAATATTGTTTCAAGTTGGTGGGCTGCGAAATGGTGAGTTGACATCCGCGCCTAACATAGCTCTGGTCCTCACAAGTTCCAATATTCACGCTTCCACGGGTCTTCCGATGACAATTGACCGCCAGCTAAGGGTTGCGTACTTAGCTGGTAGTGCAGCCTGGGCACTGTTGTCCTTCTGACATCAACTAGAGTAGGAGGGTGCGTCCTGTGGGGTCTGTCTAGGATGTGGTGGGGTTCGACAGTGGGCTCTGTTGAACTTCTATAAAAAGCTGCATGTGTCCCCAAGCAGGCCCTATCAAAGCGACCGTGTGCCGCTCAAAGCGCACTAGCCTAGTCCTGGTGTTGGGTGGGACTTTAAACAAATTTGACCCGACTGATCGAGCGTCTGTTCACCAAGGAGGTGCGGCTGTGCGAGTATGAAATGCTATTCCCCGGAAGCTATACCTAAGATGGCAGCACCATCCCGGTGGATAGGGAACCTTGGGCCAACAACCTACTGTTCCCGAAACATCAATTTGTTCGAGAATCCGATAATTAAAGAATACGGACTGATTTTCCGGCGACGACTGTTAGCGCGAAACAACGGACATGAATAGGAACATAAAACGTTTTAACCCTAGCCCAGCAGGGTAAATTGGCACAACTTGCCAATGAGGCACGCTGCGTAAAGCATGAGATCCAGGGGCTGAGTGAAGACCGTTTACCAAACTTTGGAGAACACAGAACGCCGTCGGGACAAATTCTGCTATACTCTGGTTTACGAGGTGAACACGCTCCCCGGCATCGCGGAGTTGGCTTCCTACTAAGCGCTCAGGCGCACTCTGCGCTTATGAAGTGGGAACCTTTAAAGGATAATCGTTGCCAGATTTAGAACTTACTATAATCCAATGTTTTGTGCCAACCGATGCTGCCGATCTGCAAGACAAAGAGAACTTCTACAGTCAACTCAATGCCGTCGTAGATAGAATTCCGATGGTTGATATCAAGATCTGTTTGGGCAACTTCGATGCAAAGATCGGACCCGACAACTCGAACCATGAGCGCATTATGGGACGCCATAGTCTCGGAGAAATGAGCGAAAACGGAGAGCTGTTCGCAGAATTTTGTGGTAATAACGACATGGTGATCGGGAGATCGCTCTTCCCTCATCGACCGGTTCACAAGGTCACGTGGGTCTCCGTGACGGCTTTACAGAAAATCAAAACGACCACATCTGCATCAGCCAAAAATGGAAATGGAGCCTTCTTGATGTACGGAATAAACGTAGGCCGATATCGCGTCTGATCATCACCTCCTCATCGGCGAAATACGCCTGCGCATTGCGCGGATTCGTTGTAGAGGTGGGCGCTCCGCTCAGGAGCTGTTCCAAAGATTCGTTTCCTTACATTGAGCTGATGAGCCATGGATCTTTTTTAAAGAAGCCCAGCTCAGCAGCTCACTTTAAATTGATGAAATCATTGTCAAACACGCGAGAAACTCCCTCGAGCGTACGCACTCGAGTACGCGCGCTGTTGTATTTTTGTACAGCACAAACGAAAATACCACGCTCGCGGTATACAACACAAGCGAGCTTGTATGAGCATTCCAGTCCAGTACCGTGCACGTGCTGATCGTTTATTATTTGCACCTCAAGCACCATCAAGCCAAGCGACAGAACCATCTAGCCAAGCAACAGAAACCATTTCTGCTGCAGAGAGGAATAAGAAACACACAAGCAAAAATAATCTAGCTTGCCGCCCTGGGTGGTGCGGATAGAATCGATTTGGTTGTCAAACTGAAGCCAAAATTTTCTATTGTGCCGGAGCCAAACATTGAAGATTGTGGTTATGTTCGTTTCTGATCTAATATTGAGAAGTATTGTTATTATTTTGGGAAAAAATAAAAATAAACTTTGTTTGAGTTTTGTATTCTTTGTAACAAATATTCTCACATTATATTTCGAGTGGAAAATTAGTGGGAATGTAATTAAAAAGGACTCGTTACGAAATTTCACGAGATTCAGCAGCTGATTGGAGCATCAATGTATGTAAACAATCGTAAAGTCATGTAGAGTCTAGCGCATTTGTGCGCCCTCGTGCAACGTGGAAAGAGAAATTCGAAGAGCGGGAAATGTTTGACAGCCAAGTAACTGCAAAATAATTTAGTTTATGGAAGTGATTTCAAAATATCCCTCTGCTCGCTTGAGCGCAGAAAAGCGGCTCTATCCGCAGCACCCAGTTGCCGCCTATTTCTTAACCCATACCCACATACTCGGCGCTACGAACGGACACACAAAAGATACCTAGTAGTGCGGTAGCGAACGAACCGTACTAAGCAAAAGATCCGAAGATCCGAACAACTCTCAGTTCCGCTCATGTCGTCGTCCAGCTCGAAATTGCTGTGACATGGAAGCGAGAGCTGCGCCACTAGCTCAGATCCATGCGACACGGATCTCGATCCAGATCAGTCGCGTCCGATTCTAGCGAGCGAACCGTGTGGTTCAAACGAACCGAGCTGGGTGCTGTGTCTTGCACGGAGCGGATCTTTTGCTTGCGACAGGTTTTCCCGCCAGCATACTGCTACATGTGCACTCGGTTTTGTTTGTAGCACCGTGCTCTGTATTTTTTACTCTCTTGTTTTTATTTCTCTCGCATTTCGGGAACCAATATAGATGAATGTGCTCGCTTGTATGAAAATGTCAACTACGCATGGTTAAAAGGGTTAGAAGCGCGCGCAAACAAGGCATTGATTTACTGCACCCAGTATGAAGAGAAAACTTATGACACGTGATATGGTTCATATACATATCAGAGACTAGGGACTGAATTATTTAAATTAACGATTTGAGAAACGTTATCAACTTAGAAACTAATGCAACTTAGAATTATGAATGGAAAATAATGTTGAGTTAGTTTTTTGTATAGAAATAAATGTTATGGTTCTCCTAGACTTCAAAACTAGACGGTCAGAAAAAAGCGTAATAAATGTTATTAGTTTAAAATTGTCGGTTTTTCAATAGAAATTATTACCTCACTGTAGCTAAACATTTTAAAAATTTCAAAGAAAGGTAAATAGATGAATGATGAATGAGTGAATAAATTAATGAATGACATAAATGTTTCAAATTTTTGAACAATAATTAAAATAATAATATTAACAATTATGTTTTATTATATGTAGCATTAAAGAACTGAAGAGCTGATCCAAGGAGCTGACTCTTTTCAATGAGCTGAACGGATCAGATCCGCTCACTGCAATGAGCTGTTTTGCCCATCTCTAATTCGCTGGCAGGATGAAAGAAGTTGGACGACGATTCAACACGCCGACTGGAAGATGGCACGGTGAAACAGTCCTTCGTTGAAGAACTGGAGACGCGTGCTGCAGATATTCCGGAAGGTGGCAGCGTGGAAGACCAATGGACCGCCATCAAGAATGCCTTCATCGCCACCAGCGCCCCTCTCTGGCCGACGAAGGAGAGAGAGCCGGGGACATTCGCCTCCTCTACGATATCTCACGACGCTTAAGCGGGCGAAGATGAATGCAACGATGCCTGTGAAAGACGCGAATGATCAGCTATTGACCGACCCAACTGACCAGCTGAAGCACTTCGAACAACTTTTTCAAGTGCCAGCCAGGCCATCACCACCTTGGCATGCTCTGCCTAGGATCCGACATATAACACGCGTCAATACCGAAGCTCCATCACTGAGATTCAAACAGCCATCCAAAGCATGAAGTCGAATAAAGCCCCAGGGGTCGACCGCATATCAGCCGAGATGCTCAAAGCTGACCCCATGACATCCGCTCAACTACTGCATCGTTTATTTCGTAATATCTGGGACACCGCAACTTTCCCGGTCGACTGGATGCAAGGTATCTTAGTGAAGGTGCCCAAAAAGGGTGACCTGACTGAAAGGAGTCCCTTTTCTTGGTATTCATTGACTACGAAAAAGCTTTCGACCGTCTCAATCACGAGAATATGTGGTGCGCCCTGAGACGCAAGGGGGTTCCTGAGAAAACCATCGGCCTCATCGAAGCACAGTGCGAGGCATTTTTGTGTAGAGTGCTGCATAATGGGGTCCTGTCCGACCCTATCCGGGTCGTAGCTGATGTGAGGCAAGGATGAATTCTATCACCGTTACTGTTCCTCATCGTAATCGATGAGATTCTGGTAGATACGATTGACCGTGAACCAAACCGCGGGCTGTCATGGCAGCCTATGAACATGGAGCATCTAAACGACTTCGAATTGGCTGATGGCGTTGCACTCCTCGCGCAACGGCGCTCTGATATGCAGAGTAGGCTCAACGACCTTGCCGAACGCTCCTCCTCTGCAGGTTTAGTCATCAACGTCAACAAAACCAAATCGTTGGATGTAAACACGGTGACTCCTTCCAGTTTCACAGTAGCCGGGCAACCAGTGGAGAACGTTGAAAGCTTCCAATATCTTGGTAGCCAAATGGCGTCAGACAGCGGTACCAAGATCGACATAGGCGCACGGATCAAGAAAGCAAGGGCTGCCTTTGCGAGTTTAAGAAAATATCTGGAAAAACAGGCAGATAAGTGAACGCACTCTAACGTGAAATCTGTGCTGTTATACACTAGCGAAACATGGTGTGTATCAGTGGAGAACACTCAACGGCTGCAGGTGCTCATTAACAGATGCCTGCGGTATATAATTCGAGCATGGTGGCCTCACAACTGGATCTCAAACAACGAGTTCCATCGTCGTTGTCACCAGAGGCCGATAGCAACAGAAATTCGGGATCGGAAGTGGGGCTGGGTCGGCCACACTCTACGTAGGGGCGGAAACGAAATCTGTAAACAAGCATTAGACTGGAACCCAGCGGGACAAGCCTCAATAAAGAAATAAAAGCAGTCGACCGAAATCTAACCTGGCAACAGGTTAATTCGATAGCCGGGCAACGCTCAAGTCGGCCTTTTGCAACACCGGAGGTGTACATAATCCATAAGTAAGTAAGTAAGTTTCGAATGGGCGATGATCAGTTTCGAGCTCAAATGTTATGCCAATCAAACAAATCCTAAAGCGTTCAACTGCCCATACAATAGCTAGAGCCCCTTTCTCAATCGGAGGGTATTTCATCTCTGTTTCTGAAAAGCTTTTCGAGGCATAACTAATGACTCTTGGTACACTATTCTTAAATTGAATAAGGACTGCTCCTAGGCCCACGCCGGATGCGTCGGATACAACTAGGGTTCGATCAGACGGATCGTAGTATCCCAAATAGTTTAGACTGCCTATCCGTTGTTTAATCAAATCAAAAGCTTTCTGATGTTCATGGTTCCAAACGTAATTGGTGGATTGTTTGACAAGTTCGCGTAATGGGTGATTAGCTGTCGACAAATCTGGTAGGAAGCGAGATACAAATGTTACCAGACCTAGAAAGCTCCGTAGCTCTTCTTTTGTCTTCGGAGGCCGGCATTCCAAAACAGAGCGAACCTTATCATCTGATGGCAGAACTCATTTTTCTGAAAGTCGATGCCCCTAGAATACGACTTCAGGTTGTTTAAATTTGCATTTCTGGTGGTTCAATTGAACGCCGAGTTCATTGAACTTCTGAATGACAGCCCTTAATGCATTATCGTGTGCCTAATCCGTCTCACCAAACACAAGAAAATCATCGATAACCTGATCTAAATTGAAATCAAACTATGAATAAGGGATCTAAACGAACGTCTTTTTTTGTGTTCTTACCAGATTTTGACAAGTTGCCAACAGACTTTGAAGCTTTGAAATAGCTCTGGAGCACAATTAACGCCAAAGAAAAGCCTCTTGAACCGGTATAACCCCCAGTTGGTTATAAAAGTGGTGACGTCTCTGCAGCATTCGGTTAATTTCACGTGGTGATAGGATTCCTTCATGTCCAAATTGAAAAGAATCGGGCGTTGCGAATTCGTGTTAAAATTTCTTCAAATATTGGGAGTGGATGATTCAACCGATGAATCGCCAGATTGGTCCATTGCATGTCGATGCACATTCTCAAATCTCCATTATCCTGCAATATCGGGATAAGAGGTGACACCCAAGATGTAGGCTGCTCCACCGGTCCTATGATGTCCTGCGTCAAAAAACATCCAATTTGGCTTTCACTTTATCTAACAATGGTACCGGGCACCTTTGGAGTGGTTGTATTATGCGTGGAATGCTGCGATCAATAGGAAGTGTAAGCTCAATGTCGCGAATACACGGAAACGCTGTTTGGCTACGCCCACGTGATTGACGTTCGCTGTTCCCAATCCAATACGAAGAACTCCGAGCTGTTGGGCAGTTATTTTGCCCAGAAGAGGTTGCTGTCCTTTTTCTATAACGTAGAATGTTGTGTTCAATTCCAGTTTCCTATCAGTTCCCAAAACTTCGATTTCAGCATCGAACACGGCGAACAATTTCAAAGGCACTTTTCCGTATGCGAGGATTTTTTTGCTTGAATTGAACGCGAACTAAACGTGTAAACACCTTAATTCAATTCACTTGAACGAAAAGAAAGTTGAACATGTTCAACTTTTGGCAAGTCAATTGAATTCAACTGAGTTGTTCAATTCACTTGCCCTGTCAAAACGTAGCATAACAATAAATTGTAATAAGTGAAGGACAATTTGGTACATGTTTCGTGTTGGGTGGTTTCATGCATTTAAGAATGAGATCATATTGCTACACCTCCAACTCTGCATTGAATAAGCTCGTCGTCCATATTACCAACGTTGTATACTGGTAGATCTTCTTCGTCTGATTCCACGTTATTTCCCTCTGTGTCATCCGGCGTTTCAATGTGTATCACACTCCTGGGTTTCTTGAAAACGGTCGTGTTACGGGAATTGACTGGATATTGACGTTTAAAATGACCCGGTGTTGGCGAGGAATTCATCGTTTCACAATTCTTCTACAAACAACTTTGAAGTGACCGATTCCATTGCAGCGGACGCATTTTTGATTGGTAGCGGGACGCCTTTCACCTGCGTTGTGCTGATTAGAGGTGGTATGACGGCGAATGTGAGCAGTTAGTTGAGGAGAAGAATGCAGCATGGGCGAGATTGCTGCAACACCGCACGAGGGCGAACGAGGCACGATGCAAACGGGCACGGAACAGACAAAACTCGATTTTCCGGAGGAAAAAGCGCCAGCAGGAAGATCAAGACCGCGAAGAGACTGAGGAACTGTACCGCGCTAATAACGCACGAAAGTTCTGTGAGAAGTTGAACCGTTCACGTAAGGACCACGTGCCACAGCCCGATATGTGTAAGGACATAAACGGGAACCTTCTTACAAACGAGCGTGAGGTGATCCAAAGGTGGCGGCAGCACTACGAAGAACACCTGAATGGCGATATGGCAGACAACGGTGGCGATATGGTAATGAACCTAGGAGCACGCGCGCAGAACATGCGACTTCCGGCTCCGAATCTCCAGGAAATCCAGGAAGAGATCGGCCGGCTGAAAAACAACAAAGCCCCTGGAGTTGACCAGCTACCAGGAGAGCTGTTTAAATACGGTGGTGAGGCACTGGCTAGAGCGCTGCACTGGGTGATTACCAAGGTTTGGGAGGATGAGGTTCTGCCGCAGGAGTGGATGGAAGGTGTCGTGTGTCCCATCTACAAAAAGGGCGATAAGCTGGATTGTAACAACTACCGCGCAATCACATCACGCTGCCTACAAGGTACTCTCCCAAATTTTATGCCGCCGACTAACACCAATTGCAAGAGAGTTCGTGGGGCAGTACCAGGCAGGATTTATGGGCGAACGCTCTACCACACACCAGGTGTTCGCCATACGTCAGGTATTGCAGAAATGCCGCGAATACAACGTGCCCACACATCATCTATTTATCGACTTCAAAGCCGCATATGATACAATCGATCGGAACCAGCTATGGCAGCTAATGCACGATAACGGATTTCCGGATAAAATTATACGGTTGATCAAGTCGACGATGGATCGGTTGATGTGCGTAGTTCGAGTTTCAGGAGCATTCTCGAGTCCCTTCGAAACGCGTAGAGGGTTACGGCAAGGTGATGGTCTTTCGTGTCTGCTATTCAACATCGCTTTGGAGGGAGTAATACGAAGGGCAGGGATTGACACGAGTGGTACGATTTTCACGAAGTCCGTCCAGTTATTTGGTTTCGCCGACGACATTGATATCATGGTACGTAACTTTGAAAGAATGGAGGAAGCAACAGACTGAAAAGCGAAGCTAAACGGATTGGACTAGTCATCAATACGTCGAAGACGAAGTACATGATAGGAAGAGGCTCAAGAGAGGTCAATGTAAGCCACCCACCACGAGTTTCTATCGGTGGTGACGAAATCGAGGTGGTTGAAGAATTCGTGTACTTGGGCTCACTGGTGACCGTCGACAGTAATACGGTGAAAATGGTTCTCGACAACGATCCGACGGGAACAAGAAGGCGAGGTGCACAGCGGGCAAGGTGGATCGATCAGGTGGAGGACGATTTGCGGACCCTCCGCAGACTGCGTGGTTGGCGAAGTGCAGCCATGGACCGAGCTGAATGGAGAAGACTTTTATGTGCAGCACAGGCCACTCCGGCCTTAGTCCTTAGTCTCCAGGGGCGATGCCCTAGTCATCACGGCGGACAAGGCTAAGTACTCGGACGTTTTGAAGGCGATGAGGAGTGACGTCAAGCTCGGTGAACTCGGCGCCGACGTACGTCGAATGAGACGTTCCCGGATGGGCGAGATGATCCTCGAGCTGAAACGGGGCGTCTCGCAAAAGGGCGCCGCCTACAAGAAGTTGGCGGAGGAAGTTCTAGGCGAGACTCACTACGGAGGTGAATCTAAGAGTTAAAGACCTGGACGAGATCTCCGAAGTCGAAGAGCTCGTCACGGCACTGCGGCGACAGTGTGAAGTGGAGACGCCCACCGCAGCCGTTCGGCTACGGAAAGGTCCGGCAGGGACGCAGGTAGCATTGGTTCGGCTATCTGCAGCGGACGCCTCCAAGGTAGTTAAGTTAGGGAGCGTCAAGGTGGGATGGTCGGTATGCCCTGTGGGCATATACGAGCAACCCGAAGTTTGCTTCAAGTGCCTGGAACCGGGGCACAAGCAATGGGACTGCAAAGGCCCTGACAGAAGCAATCTATGCCGACGCTGCGGATTGGAGGGACATAAGGCACAATGCTGCACGAACCCTCCCAATTGTTTGATTTGTTCCAGCAAAGCTGTGAACAGCAAGCACCCCATGGGGGGTTCGATGGGACCGGCGTTTAAGCGTGCTGCAAAATCACAGTACAGGTAACGCAGCTGGCTTGCTCGGCCTCGCCCGAGTGTTTGGTGTGCGCAGGTTTAGAGGAAACGGCGGAACACGTGTTGTTCGTGTACTCACGTTTTCGCGCAATGCGTGACCACATGCTTGCCACATGTGGTCTGGACACTACCTGGACAACCTAGTTCGGAGGATGTGTAAAGATGAAGTTGGCTGGAACGCCGTTTTATCGGCTATCGCCCAAATAGTCTCGGAGCTACACAGAAGGTGGCGCGTGGACTCAAGGATGGCTAGTTCAGGCGCAAATAAGAGGTGGTCCAAGGGATCGGAGTCGGCTTCATGGGTCATACCGGTGGTCATGCTCTGTGTTCGAACTCAATCCTTTTATCGAACAAGTGGCCGCGTGAAGAACAACATGGTATCGTCGCATTCGCGGCGTCGGTCAACCGGGCGAGTTCCGAGCCCGAGGACGGAAAGGGGTCCTCGTCAAGGCAGGCGTAGGCACCGCGTCGGCAAGTCCCTCTGTGTGCTGGCGAATAGGCCCTATCGCAGAGAGGTCAATTTGGGGTGTACGCGGCATCATCATTCTTGATACCCGTCGTGCAGAGGGAAGCAGGCGCGAAGTCGACCCTGCCCACCTTCCGAGGACATAGGGCGTGGTAAGGCCACCTGGAAAGCCGGCAATGCACTGGCACGATACCATGGTGTTCTTCTAAAAAACGCAGCTAACCTCGAGGGTGCGTTATGCACTGGCCTCCCTTTGAAGCATTACTTTCTTGTTTGTACCGAAGGGATGATGGGCTTGGCGGCATTGGAAACGGTTTAGCGTGTCGGGGATGCAGTCCTGCCTCTCTCGTTGGAGGTGGCCCCTAACCCCGCACTTCCTGGACAACCCAGGATGTCTGTTGAGCAGATTCCCTCTCCATTGCTTAGGAAGAAAAATAAATATAATGATGTATCCGTGATTAATGTTCTGAAATACCTTGTTTTCTAAGTATACTTTGGCGATTTTGCTGAACTAGCGTTTTTTTAGGTCCCACTTGCCCCGGGTACCTTACACCATAAAAATAAAAAATCATTTGTTCGACAGAAATCTTATATGGGGGGAGGGGGTAAAACAAACCTAGAAATTCCAATATCATCGGCTGTTATCTGTTTTTCAAAATGGACAATGCGCTTTATAATTATTTCATTCTAGGTCTTCCGAGAATTTTCTTGAGTATACGCCCTATTGGCTGTTAGATCTTTCCAAAAATAGTTCATGCTTTATGTGATCAATATAACCAAATTGGATAAGCCTTTAACAAGAAGTCAAATGCTATTGCATCCAAATGATCACTAACAGCATGGTTATTTCGAGAAGCATTTCAGCCAATAGATCTTTCATTACCCGTATAGACCTTGAGGTCTATACTCCTCGGAATTCTTTGGTTAACTGTTAAATGAAACACATGTTGAAGGTATGTCTAATTTGATTCATGACGCTAGGAATATTGATATATAGGTCGGAAGATATTAGCTTACGCGTGGAGATCTGAAAGCCTAAACTCCAGGAAATTATTGGAAGACCTGAAAGATGCGGCGATAACATTTTTAATTAATTAATTTAATTTGAGTCCCTGGATCATCGATCGAAGATCAATAAGTGAAAAACAAGTAATAAAATATCTAATAAAAAATATTTTTGCATCCTCCCAACAAATGACAATAACAGAGGTTTGAGAGTACATGTTCTTTTAAGCAGCGCAGCCGAAATTTTCCAAATATATAAGGGTTTGAACTCCCAAAACCACCCTCCCGGCTACGGCACTGAAATTATTTCAACGGCGCGCCTCGGCGGCGCGGACAAAAAATTGCAGCGGCGCACCGGTCAAAAATGGTGGCGGCGGCGGCGCATAAAAATCGTCGCACAGCTCTACCACCACGTCGACTTCGAAATCAACAAATGCTATGCCCAGTAGGGTGGCTCAAATTAGTATGGGAAAAACTTTTTTTTAATTTTTTTGATGGGCCGCCTTCTTATTCTATGTATGTTGTGCCGTCCAACTGCAAATCGCTGTTTTTTTTATGTTTCTGCATACATTTTCCTATGTAAGCTTTCAACGAGTTTAGCACCGCTTAAACGTTGACCGATTTGGCTGAAATTTTGTCCAGAGCATCAAATAGAACCAAATAAGGGCGGCCCATCAAAAAATTTGAAAAAGTGTTTTTTGAGCCACCTTAATCCTAAGTCACCGCATACAGTGGACACTACAATCCTTTATGTCGTTTTCCGTTTTTGTGGTGTTAGCTACACCGAAAGGTGCAACTTTTTGCACAACATAAAAGAACCTTTTTAGTGCAGTTTCAATAAGATTGCGAGTGTGTATGTGACATCCATCATCTTTCATGCTTGCCATATTTGTTTTTGTTCTTGCTGGTTGCTTCGAGATATATTATTTTAATCATTCGTTCTGGGCTTTAATTGAAATTAAATGTATTGTCATTCTTGTTGTAAGACATTCTACGTTTACTTTCTGTTCAATCGACCCGGTGACAAGCGCGGTGTCATCATCATCAATAGACATAGACCGCTGTCATCATTGAAACGCAGTATGAAAAAAAATTATAGCCCAGGACATCCTGGCTACGATTTGGCGATGGGCTAAACAATAGGATGTCAGTAGCCTGTGTTCAATTGGTTCGATTATCGTAACCCTCTGGGACTCACGCCGTTGTAAAAAGTACAACGCCTTCGAAAAAAGCACGCTTTTCGTTCACAACAGAAACGAAACTGCGTGTGCGGTCCAGGATCAAGCGAGTCCCGGAAGGTTGAGCTGAGCACAGTAAGCACTGTTTTTCAAATCTCTTGAGAGGAATGGGACACAAAAGAAAGATGGGACTCGAACCCACGACCCTCAGGGACCCACTGAGGGTCGTGGGTTCGAGTCCCATCGAAGAGAAAGTGGTTACATCCAATAAATTTTTCATATCAATATCTTCCACAAAATGTACATATTCGCATATGAGTTTTCACAACATTGTAAATTAATGTCCAAGTCGGGTGGTTTAATTCCCGGAATATAGGCAATTAACTTTGATTGAACACAAAACAAATTTTGGAAACGATGCATAATATTTTGTCAGCCCTGGCTTAGACGATCCCCACCAGTGCGTAAATGAAGCCAAAATAGCAACCTCTATCATGACGCGAACTCGCACCGGTCGTCGGTAAACGGGTTTGGGAAATGCAAACGCAACCCTCGGTGAATATTGTACTTCCAGTTGAAAACCGAAGTGAGCTCTCGCGACAATCGGGTTTCCTCCCGTTTCCTTTTGTCGCAAC
This sequence comes from Armigeres subalbatus, assembly GCF_024139115.2. Taxonomy (NCBI): domain Eukaryota; kingdom Metazoa; phylum Arthropoda; class Insecta; order Diptera; family Culicidae; genus Armigeres; species Armigeres subalbatus. The sequence continues at coordinate 200,867,384 of NC_085141.1, read as the reverse complement.
TACGTCGCGACTAGTGCGCATCATGGCACACGGCGGTGGCATAGATGCGCACTAGTCGCGATGCAGTTGCGACATCAGGAAATAAGGAAAAACTCAATCGTCGCGAGAGCTCACTTCGGTTTTCAACTGGAAGCACAATAGAGAGTTGGCAAATTTGGCGACCCGCTCCAACCGTTGCCAAACCATTACACGGAAATATAGAGTAACGCATAAATAAAAAACGAGCAATGGGTAATGTTTTCAACATAACCGCGAGTAGACGTAGGACTTGTATAAACGTAACGTATTTACATTTAACTTCTAATCTTTGGATCTATGGAATTTGATTATAGGTATTGATACTGGAAACGACAACTTCCATGCTGTGTTGAATTATTAGCAATTTGTTTATTCAAAACTTCTGAAAAAATTAATAATTAAATACATAATTAGAATTGCTTTGTTTCTAACTATTAAGCCCTTATTTACTTAATCAAATGTAGGGCATTTATAGATTTCTTATTGATGATACGCATAGTATTTGAAGTTTAAAAATCCTATTTAAAAAAAATTTAGACTTGGGCAAAATGTGCTATTTTAGTCCCGTTTTCCATACAAAGAAATACAGCACCAATTTCGTTGCTTATTTTTGATAACATGCGTGCTTACTGCTAAAAAAATTACAACAATAAGAAACAAGTCAAGGAGCAGTAACCGTACTAAAATAGAGGAGGTACGTATTAGCACGTCAACGAAAAATGTTTTGATGCCAAACTCCGAGTCTACGTCAAGTTTAATAATACAATTTCTCAGAAAATGAAAAACAAAGAATAAGATAAAGTTTATTTAAATATTCTTCTGGAAATAGTTTTTTGCGGACTTTTTTTATAACATTTACATGTAAAACAACGAAATCTTCTAATCTCAAAATGGATATTATCACTATTGCTGAATGTACATCTTTAATTGCTAATGCCTTCTGCAAATAAATGAAAGTAATTATTTTAATTTTTTATTTTCATTAGTGTAGTTGATTTGTTTTGCTGGGGAATCAGAACCATGTTTTAATGTACGTGTCGTTTAGTACCAAGCACAACTTAACATATGGTCAGTCATATGACATGACTCGTACCCATCCCGGGATCATGTGGATTATAAAACCAATCACCTGGATGAGCAGACTAAATCTCTCTAATTTTCTTCTTCTTCATCCGACACCGCTGCCCTCGCTGCCTCAGTCATTATCGGCCTCTAGCCGTAAACTCCGAGCGATCCGATGGGCGACTGCATCCATCGCAACCGACACCACTGCATCCGACCATCATCAAGCACAGAATGACAAAAAAATGCGCCCACTTCTTTCACGCCTATTTGCAGACCCACCGGCAGTTCTACCGCTGGTGACTGCATGCTGTCGCTGTGAAGGTAAACACAGCGAACGAACGAACAAAACGAAAAATGCGCGAGCTAAAAGCATGTCCGTAGCGCTGCTGTCACAAATTGTAATGACTCGCACACGGCGGCACTGCTTCTTTTATACACAAAGAAAATCTTCCGGTAGACTCGAAGGCTCGTGACATACCGCATTCTGATGTCCGTGTTAGGAATGCACGGGATTGGTTACATATGAAATTTTTACTGGCTTTGACAAGAATTGAAATTTTCAATAGCTTATCGTTAATAATCTTAAGTTCCAATGAAATAGGCTAAATGGTGGAGAGTGTGCGAGTCGATTGATATAAAAATCTTAAAAATCCATCGAAAGATAAAGGCGATAGTAACGTTCCAAATCTTCCCTTCCAGCGTAACGGTTTCGATTTCCAAAAATCTAAACGACTCCCAATATAGTAAAGAAAGACGTAAGTCCTACGTCAAAATGTGCCGTCTTCTGATAAATTGTTCGGCTATTTATCATCAAAACCATTGTGATGGAGTTCAGTTTAGTTTGGATTTCAACTGATTGGCGGCGCTAGTGCATATGAAATAACCTGATAGGTTAGATATCTCGAAATCTGGATTTTTTAGAATATTGGCGTCTTCTACAAAGTTGTTCGGGTGGTCAAAACCATCATGACGAAAACAAATTTAATTTGAAATACAACCGCTTGGCGGCGCTAGTGAATTGGAAATAACCTTAGATATTAATAAGGTTAGATATTTCGATAGTTGACATCTTAAGAATATTTGCCGTCTTCTACAAAGTTGTTCGGGTGGTCAAAACCATTATGACCAAAGCATGTTTAGACTCAAATATAACCGCTTGGTGGCGCTAGTGTATAAGAAATAACCTGCTAGGTTAGATATTTCGAAAACTGATTTTTTTAGAATACACAAAGTTGTTAGGGTGGTCAAAACCGTTATGATGCAAGCAAGTTTTGTTTTAAACACAATCGCTTAGTGGCGCTAGTGTCTAAGAAATAAACTGATAGGTTAAATATCTCATAATCTGGAATTTTCAGAATATTGCCGTATTCTACAAAGTTACTTGTCGTAAGACGAGTCCGTACAATTCCATTTAATTCCACCACTTGGTTGTACCTTTGACAGATACGTATTTCAGTGTCTCTTACTTGACTCGATTCGACTCAACTCGAGCGCCAACGAGTATTGCGATTTCAAACTAAACTTCCTTCCATCAGAATGGTTTTGACTACCCTTCTAAATCTTACATAATAACTAACCTAACAGATGATTCGGATAACTTTGTAGAAGATGGCAACTTTCTAACTCCAACGGATTTGGAAATATTTAACCTACCAGGTTATTTCTCATACACTAGCGCCGCTATGCGTATGAATTCCAAACTAAACTATTTGAAAAGCGGCACACGGAAGACACGAGGTAGAGGAAAACTAATCGCGGAGGTTCTTCAGACAGCGAACAAAGGAAACACCTTCTCGCTTCAGAGGTTCAACTACAAGTAATTTATTTGTCATAATTAAAACAGTAGGGTGACCAGAAGGGTCGCAAGGTCAATACATCATAAAGGTGATCGGTTGTATATTACACTCTTAATACTCCCCGTCAAGCCGATAACCCTATCAAAGAACGCAGTTTTTCATATTGTGGCTTCGGTAGTCCCTTAGTCATGATGTCGGCTATTTGGTCTCCGGATGCTACGTATGTCAGTTGAATTGTTCTTCTCAGAATCTCTTCTCGTACGAAATGGAATCGAACATCAACGTGTTTAAGTCGTTTGGTAGGCTTATCTTCCTCTGCAATACTGATGCACGCTTGATTGTCTTCACTAATTACGATTGGAGCAGTAACGTCCATGCGGAAGTCCTGTAGCAGCATACGCAGCCACAACGCCTCTTTAACAGCCACACTTAGCGAAACGTATTCCGCTTCGGCGGATGATAATGCCACTGACTTTTGCTTTTGAGTGGACCAGGATACATTTGCTTGATAAACTCGAAAAACGTACCCTGATGTGGATTTCCGGTCGGAGATATCACCCGCCCAATCGGAATCGGCAAATCCATCGATGACTTCACAATTTTTGGTTCGTTTGTACACCAGTTTCATGTCTAATGTTCCTTTGATGTACCTTAACATACGTTTTGCGTGATTCCAGTGATCGTCGGTTGCACAGTTCTGGAACGCACTAAAGTAATTGACAGCAGCGCACAAATCAGGTCTGGAAGTCACTGTGGCGTATGTGAGACAGCCAATTAGCTCACGATACGGTTGAGTCGTATACTTGGACGGATCATTGCACTTTTCAAGCTTAATGCCAGGTATTAACGGCGTTTGCTTCGGCTTGCAATCAGTCATGCCGAAACGAGACAATACATTTTCCAAATACAACCGTTGACTGATTTCCAAAACTCCTTCATCCTTGTGTATCTTAACAGTTAGTCCCAGAAAAGTACTTATTTCATTGAGATCTGTCATGTCAAATTCGTTTTTCAATTTTGCCTTCACATCTTCGATCGTTTTCAGCGATCGACAAGCGATCAAAATATCGTCAACATATATGATCAAAAATACTTCCTCTCCCGCAAGTGATGCATACAGTTGCATACAAACAGTTGTCTGCCTTGCTGCGCTGGAAACCAAGGCTCGTTACAAAAACGTGGAATCTCGAATTCCAGGCACGCGATGCCTGCTTTAGTCCATAAATAGACTTTTGTAGCTTTGCAACAAGTTTCCCTGCACCAAACTCCTCCGGTAAACGCATGTATATCTCTTGCTCTAGCACTCCATTAAGAAATGCGGTCTTCACGTCAAGCTGGTGAAGATGCAAGCCTTCTTGATTCGCGACGGCCAGCAACACACGTAATGTTGTGTGCTTAGCTACCGGTGCATATGTGCTCTCATAATCAAAACCTTTGCGTTGAGAGAATCCTCTGGCAACTAATCTTGCCTTAAAACGATCCGCGCCGCTTGTCTCATTGCGTTTTATTTTGAATACCCATTTACTGTCAGCGATATTCTTACCTGGAGGTGGTGCTGTAAGGATCCATGTTTTGTTCTTGATAAGTGACTCCTGTTCGTCGGAAATAGTTGCTTGCCACTGTGGCCAATCGCACCGCTCCTTTAGACCGGCCACCGTAGTTGGCAAATGTTCAACAAAGCTTTCGGCACACATGGCAGTCTCACACAATTCGTAACAATCGTGCCAGATGGGCTTTCGTCTCACCCGATCGCTTCGACGTACTGCCGTCTGCTCCTCTTCACCTGCCGCTTCGTGTTCAGCTTCCGATTCTTCATCATCTTCACAAGACACGTTTTCTTCATGTTCGTCAGGAACTACACTACACTGCTCATCTGTCTCTTCCAACACAATTTCTCCGTTTTTGTTATTAGTCGGCTTCTCTTCCAGTTTAACGCCGTACATGCAAGACTCGTCGAACACTACATCTCTTCCGATCACAATCTTCCGTCGCTTATCGTCCCAAAGTTTATAACCGTTCACTTTTAACCAACATGGTACAATTTCTTACACTTTGAGTCTAACTTTGACCTCAGTTCTTTTGGAACATGGAGATATGCAACACATCCAAAAATCTTTAACTTTGACACATCCGGTTTGCGATCAGTCCAAATTTCAAACGGGGTTCTCTTCACTTTTACAGCGGATGTTGGGCACCGATTGTTCAGGTAAGTAGCGGTGTACACGGCCTCACCCCACATCTCCTTACTAAATCCACTTTCCACCAACAATGCTCTGGCTCGCTCCATTATTGTGCGGTTCATCCTCTCGGATACGCCGTTTTGCTCCGACGTATAGGGAACTGTCAACTCCATGGCGATCCCTTTCTTTCGGCAAAATGCGCGCATCTCTCCACTAACGTACTCACCGCCATTATCCGTACGAAGCCTAGCAATCCGGCTGCCGAAATGAGCCGTGATAAGCGCTTCATAGTCCTGGAACCTCTCAATTACCTCGTCTTTTGTCGCCATGAGATAAACAATGGTGAAATGCGAAAAATCATCGATAAAAGAAACAAAAAATCTTTTACCGTCCCAGGTGCAAGGTGTCATCGGCCCACATACATCACTATGTATTAATTCCAGCGGCCGCGATGAACGCTTTTCTTCTACGATAGCAAACGGTAGCTTCGTTATTTTGCCAGATAAACATGGTTCACACACAACCGTTTCTGTTTCGAAGTCTTTAAGCTTCAGCCCATCAACCATTTCACATTTCACTAGTTCACGCAAACTATCACATCCGACGTGTCCGTATCTCTGGTGCCACACCATAGCATTGCGTGATACTTTTCCCGAGACCATGGCAGATCCCATATCATCACGTTTACAGAAAATGTCAAGTTCGTACAACTTGCCCTTCAAACGACCAACTGCGACAACGGCACCGTTCTTCATTACTTTCGCTTTGTCTTCATCAAAACACACTTGGAGACCGGCTCTCGTAATTCGTTTAACCGAGAACAAGTTACAACTCAACCCCGGCAAATATAGAACGTTCTTTGCTTCGCACTTTTTCACTTTGTCGTTTATGACCGAATACATCGTAACATTTCCGTCGTACTCCGCCACTAGCTTTTGTCCATTTGCAACAATTATTTCAATTGGTCGATCCAATCGCCGCATGGACGAAAAATATCGCGATACGCACAACATATGGTCAGTAGCTCCCGAATCCAAATACCAACCGACACGAACTAATTCTTCCCCGGCTGCTATGAAAGCAATTTCGGGGCAATCGTCTGCAGCACCAATACGCGCTTTTTGCCGATGTGTGTCACTTTTTGCTTTCGGTACTTTGTTTTGATTATTCACTTTTTGCTTTCCACTTTCGCGATCAAGTTCGTAACAGTCCGCCTTTTTGTGCCCTATCTTCCCGCACTGAAAGCACTTGAGCTTCTTCTTCTTTTGCCTGCTCGCCATTGCAACACCTTCACAACCACTCACATCGTCTCCTGCTTTTGTGTTACGCCGCTTCAAATCCACATCCAATAGACGCTTCTTCACGAAGTCCATCGTAACACCATCCGGCAGCGTTTCTATGGCCGTCACAACGGAATCGAACGATGATGGCAATGTCAATAGTAGGTGACATACAGCGTCTGATTCCTCAACGGTCGCTCCGCTTCCTTTCAGCTCACGTATCAACTTATCGAACCGCAACAGGTGCTCCGATATTTGACAAACTCCCTCCACGTACCTTAAAGTAAGGAGCTGTTTTCTGAGATACAGCTGACCAGCCACACCGCGACGTTCGAAAACGTTTTGCATTTTGCTCCAAATCTGCTTCGGTGTACCACAATCTTTAATCAGCTCTAGCTGACTATCGTCAATAGACTGAACGATATAAGATTTACACTTTTTCTCACGTGTTTTCCGAGCAGAAAACTTCTTTTCTTTATCGGCTTTCACTGTCGCCGAATCGTCTACATTGACTTGTAATTCCGGCACTTCTTCCGCGTCACGAACTAAACAGTCAAGGAGATCGTGCATATCGAGCACTGTCTCCATTCGAAATTTCCAATTATGGAAATTATTACCGTCGAAAACGAAAACTTTCGATTTTTCCTCCATGCCTGGTAGCCACGAGGTAGAGGAAAACTAATCGCGGAGGTTCTTCAGACAGCGAACAAAGGAAACACCTTCTCGCTTCAGAGGTTCAACTACAAGTAATTTATTTGTTTTTTTTTTTAAACTATTTTTATTTGCTAATTATCTATTAATACATGCATTTATCTCTTAGGCTAGGTGTTCCGTGTTTTCTTAACACTAGCATCCTTATTTGCTATGTTACGCTTTTAGTTATTATTAATACATTTCAATTGACTCTGGCAGTTAGGATATTTCCTCTGGTTGCATTAAACCATGTAGGAATTACAATGTTTTCTACTTAAACTAAACTTAACCTAATTTATACTAAGGGTACAAGGAGCTAATCGTTGCAATAGAAGATTGCAACGATTTTTGTCTAAAATTGGAAATTATTTTGTTGGACATTTGTTGCAATGTCTCAATATTAGAAATTCTATGAAGTTCATTGGTACTATACCACGGAGGCAACTTCAGAATCATTTTCAAAATTTTATTTTGAATCCCCTGGAGTGCCTTCTTTCTGGTATTGCAGCAACTAGTCCATATTGGCACAGCATACAACATGGCTGGTCTAAAAATTTGTTTGTAAATCAAAAGTTTGTTCTTAAGACAAAGTTTTGATTTTCTGTTTATAAGTGGATATAGACACTTAATATATTTGTTACATTTGGCTTGAAGGCCTTCAATGTGATTTTTAAAAGTTAATTTTTGATCTAGCAGAAGTCCTAAATATTTAGCTTCGCTAGACCAATTAATTGGAACCCCATTCATAGTGACAATATGTCTGCTAGAAGGTTTCAAATAAGAAGCTCTCGGCTTATGTGGGAAAATTATAAGCTGAGTTTTGGAAGCATTCGGGGAAATTTTCCATTTTGCAAGTAAGTGGAGAAAATATCCAAACTTTTTGCAATCTACTACAAAAATGACACGAAGGCTTCGCCCTTTGGCTGAGAGACCTGTGTCATCTGCAAACAAAAATTTTTGACACCCTGGTGGTAAATCAGGTAAGTCAGAAGTAAAAATGTTATACAATATGGGCCCCAGCATGCTGCTTGGGGAACACCAGCTCTAACAGGTAATCTATCAGATTTCGAATTCTGATTGTTTACCTGCAGTGAGCGATCTGATAAATAATTTTGGATCAGTTTAATGATGTACAGAGGAAAATTAAAATTCATCAATTTTACAATCAAACCTTCATGCCAAACACTGTCAAATGCTTTTTCTATATCAAGAAGAGCAACTCCAGTCGAATATCCTTCAGATTTGTTGAGCCGAATTAAGTTCGTAACTCTTAATAACTGATGAGTGGTTGAATGCCCATGGCGAAAACCAAATTGCTCATCAGCAAAAATAGAATTGTCATTAATATGAACCATCATTCTATTAAAAATAATCTTTTCAAACAGTTTGCTTATTGAAGAAAGCAAACTGATTGGGCGATAACTAGAAGCCTCAGCTGGATTTTTGTCCGGCTTTAAAATTGGAACAACTTTGGCGTTTTTCCATTTATCTGGGAAGTATGCCAATTGAAAACATTTGTTAAATAAATTAACCAAAAAAGATAAAGAGCTCTCAGGAAGTTTTTTGATAAGTATGTAGAAAATACCATCATCACCCGGGGCTTTCATATTTTTAAATTTTCTAGTAATAGACCTCACTTCATCCAAATTAGTTTCCAACGAAGGGTCAAAAACATTCTCTTGATTGAGAATGTCTTCGAAGCTCCGTGTAACCTGATCCTCAATTGGACTAGTGAGACCTAGACTAAAATTATGGGCACTATCGAACTGCTGAGCAAGTTTTTGAGCCTTTTCGCCATTTGTTAATAAAATTTTATTTCCCTCTTTAAGCGCTGGAATTGGCTTTTGAGGTTTTTTAAAAGAATTTTCGTGGAGTTCTAAAAGGGTGTCTAACTGAGATCCAACTTCGAGACATTATTCTCAAAGTTGGTATTTCTCAGAATAGCGAAACGTTTTTAATTTCATTTGCAAATCTCGCCAAATAACTTTCAACGCGGGATCGCGAGTTCTTTAGTATTGCCTTCTTCTCACATTTTTAAGACGGATCAGTAGCTGAAGATCGTCGTCAATAATAATGGAGTTGAATTTAATTTCACATTTAGGAATTGCAATGCCTCTGGCTTCGACAATTAAATTTGTCAAAGATACGAGAGCATTATCAATATCACTTTTGGTATCGAGAGGAATATCAACATCAAAATTCCTATCGATATACGTTTTATATAAATCCCAATCAGCTCTATGATAATTAAAAGTAGAGCTGATTGGATTATAAATGGCTTCTTGTGAGATTTCAAATGTCACAGGAAGGTGATCAGAGTCAAAGTCAGCATGAGTTACCAATTGGCCACACAGCTGACTTGAATCCGTTAAAACTAAATCAATTGTAGAAGGATTTCGACTGGAAGAAAAACAAGTAGGGCCATTGGGATATTGAATAGTATAATATCCCGCAGAACAATCTTCAAATAAAATTTTGCCGTTGGAATTGCTTTGAGCATTATTCCATGAACGGTGTTTGGCATTGAAGTCACCAATTACGAAGAATTTTGATTGGTTGCGAGTCAGAATTTGAAGATCAGCTTTCAACAAATTCTTTTGCTGCCCATTGCATTGAAAAGGCAAATATGCTGCAATGAAGGAAAATTGACCAAAATTTGTTTCAACAGAAACTCCCAAGGTTTCAAAAACTTTGGTTTCAAACGAAGAAAATAATTTATGTTTGATACGTCTATTAATGACAATGGCGACCCCACCACAGGCGCTGTCAAGACGATCATTTCTGTAGATAAAATAATTTGGATCTCGTTTAATGGAGAGTCCTGGTTTTAAATACGTTTCAGTTATAATGGGAATATGCACATTATGAACTGTTAGGAAGTTGAATAATTCATCTTCCTTACCCTTTAGAGAGCGGGCATTCCAATTTAGAACTTTCACACAATTATTTGGATCCATTGAAACGGAGTCCGATAACAATTTTTGTGTGTACTTTATACCAACCTGAACAGCTTCTGGTATGGTATTTGCTTTGAACATTGCATGAATCATGTGATGCAATTGTTCAGTTAAAAAATCAAAATCGGAAGCAGTCATGCTACCTGAATCGGCAACATGACCATTATTTTCCGTTGGGATATGGGTATAAACCTCATTTTGAGAAGAGAAATTTTGTCTACCAGCAGCGATGTTTGCATACGTAGGTACTTTCGAAAAATTGAAATTTACTGAAGTGCTTGCTACCCGTTGACGAGCGGCAAAATTTGTTTGTGAATTGTGGTGGGTATGAATTGCTCGACCGGTAACTGGTTTCGAAATTTGAGCGTTTGAAAAATTTCTACCCGTCGAATCTGGGATCCGATTGGAATTTCCGTCATCAATTTTGCACGGGAATTCAAAACTTTTGCGTGACAGGCATTCCCAGAAATTGGATTTATGATTGCCCCACAATTTGCACATTTAAATTTATTGGAATCTTCTCTCACAGGACATGCGTCCTTGGCGTGAGAGGTTCCACCACAAATCATGCATTTAGCATCCATGTGACAATGTTTGGTTCCATGACCCCACTTTTGGCACTTACGGCACTGGGTGGGGTTTTAGAAATTTCCTCCAGGCCTGCGGAAATGTTCCCATGTAACACGGACATGGGACATAATGCAGGCCTTTTCCAAACTTTTCATATTATTTAGTTCACTTTTGTTAAAATGAACTAAATAAAATTCTTGAGAAATGCCCCTCTGGGAAGTACCAGAGTGGGATTTCTTTTTCATCTTAATTACTTGGACTGGTGAAAATCCAAGTAATTGAGAAATTTCAATTTTAATCTCATCCAGTGATTTATCATCACTGGGGAGACCTTTCAAGACGACTTTGAACAATCGCTCAGCTTTGTCGTCGTATGTGAAGAATTTATGGCGCTTCTCAGTTAAATACTGAAGAAGACGTTTGCGTTCGTCAAAGGATCCCGGTAAAACGCGGCAGTCACCCTTCCTAGCAATCTGAAATGAAACCTTGATCCCCTGAAGGTTACTCAAAATCTCATTCCAGAAGCCAGAAAACTCGGCAACAGATACCACAATTGGCGGAATCCTTTGCTTTTTCGCATGAATCGAATCACCTGGGCTAGAGGTATATTCGATTTGCTCAATTTCATCATTAATCAAATCGAACTGATTGCTCAGTTCGATTGGAGAAGAATTATTTCCGATATTAGAGTTAGAAGGAATATCTGAATTCTCCAGCTTCCTTCTATTTTTTCCGCGCTTGGGCAGGACGGTCTTGAAACCTTGTTTCTTTGAAGGAAGTGGATAATTAAGAGACTCTCCCTTCCTCTTGTTTTTATTAATGCTCATTGCTGAGCGTGGAGACGTGACCTTCTAAGAGGTTTTTTCCCAGAACGGTGTCCCTGCAGGATTACCACCTCTTGTCGGAATTTTACTTCTGCAAACGGGTCCAACGTAAAACGAAGGCACGGGTCCTTGCAAAAGATCGTAACGGGATCAGTGGGTACAAATAGAGCTAAGAAGCACCGTTGAAATTAAAATAGCTTCGGGTAGTATTAAAAACTTCCTTCCGCAAAGAGAGAAAGAACCGCACAGCACGAAAGCACGATGCGGTCTGAGTAATTTATTTGTCATAATTAAAACAGTAGGGTGACCAGAAGGGTCGCAAGGTCAATACATCATAAAGGTGATCGGTTGTATATTACACTCTTAATACTATTCTCCATCATAAATGTTATGGCTACCCGAACAACTTTGTAGAAGACAAAATCTTTCAAAGTCTTACAAAGTCTTATAGATCTTGAGATATCCACCTCACTAAATTATTGCATAGAGTAGAGTGGGGCAAGAGTGCGCGTGGGGTAAGAGTACGTTTTCGATTTTTTGAAGTAATAAAAAAAGATTAGCTAAAAAAAAAAGAAAAGCTAATAAAAAAGAAAAGTAAAAAAAAAAAACTAGCAGCACTGCATCAGTTTGACAGGTATTCTGGCCAACTATTATCATGTGTAATTGTAAACGATTTGAATAAACAACAAGGGAGATATGGAGTTAGATAACTTTTTGGTCATTTTGCTAAAAATAATTGAATTTCCGCAACTAGTATTTCATTACCATATATTCACATTCAATCAGGTGAACATTATACCATTTCGATAACCTGTTGTATAGAGTACCTTATGATACAGAACACCAATCCGGTTGGTTTTCCAAGAAGTCAAAACCATTACTTGAATAATTTTCGTGTAATGCTGCGTTTTGACAAGGCAAGTGAATTGAACAACTCAGTTGAATTCAATTGACTTTTCGTTCAAGTGAATAGAATGACGGTGTTTACACGTTCAATTCGAGCGACTTGCTCAATTCACTTGAACTGTCTAAATGCAGCATAAGATAGGGGGGGAGGGGTGATGAAATAGCCAAATTTTACGTTACGTGATTGGTGGACTTTCTTTAAGGAAAATGCCTTTGTATACGCCACGCGAAACCTGATATATATTTTTACCTCTTTAGTTTTTTGTATATATAAAAAACAATGGTTTTTCGAATGAAAGTGCACCCCCTCCCCCTTTAAGAGTTACGTAATCTTTAAACATTCCCTAATATATGCTCATTAAACATCAATTAAATGTTATAACTCTTATTTGTGATAATATATACTTAAAGCACATGATTGGATAAATGCGTACTCCACCGGTGGGGTAAGAGTGCGTTTTTCACTTGTCTTGCAATAAGGGTTCTACTAAAACGAATCTCAATAATTTCAATATTTTTTCCCCTGCGTAACATAAAGGAAGAGTATATGAATCATCGACACTGATTTGATATGCAGAAGCTTGCTTCATAAGGGCCACATGATCGATTGAAAACTAAGTGCGTACTCTTGCCCCACTCTACTCTATAAGCTAGCGCGACCTAGCAGATGTGTGTCTAGCTAATCTGATAATTACAAAATGTATTACGCACATACTTATATTACAAAAGTTGGAGCGCGTTCTGAAAGATTTGAAAATAAATAATATTTTTTTCCTGATTTAATTTATTTCCGTGTTTGTCTCAATAGCAACCGGATTTCACCACCGGTGCGAAACATGATTGCACTTCAAAAATCTTGATAGAAACAACCGGTGCGAGAACAAGTGCATAAATGAAATATGAATGCATTTCTTTCCTATACTAGACACTCATTTGGATACACATCAGTGGGGATCGTCTTATCATGCTGGATGTACACCTTGGTGGAAATGCTGAATCTATCTATCTTCTTCTTCTATCTTCTATCTTCTATATCTATATCTATCTATATCTATATTATATTATATTATATTATATTATATTATATTATATTTTCTTTTTTTTTTTCTATTTTTTTTCATTGGCTGTTATTGTTTATTTATTTATTTATTTATTTATTTCGTCAACCGACGTAGACTAGTACATATACAATATACATGTTCTTCTTTATTTTCTTAATGCTATAAATACGGTATTATAGTGTATAAAAATAAAAATAGTTTGGTTAAGTAGTGTTTAATTTTGCGATTTAATGTAAATTTAGATGTGTAGGTTTCGAATTGTGACAAAATATTTTTTTAGGTTCTGCCGAGACATTGTAAAGTCAATAGTTTCGCAGTGTTGATGTAGATAGCCATCATCTGATTGAGAGGTCCGAATTTTGCGTAATTTGTACGGCAGTGATTAATTAAAAATGTATGTCGATGACGCAGTTGTCGAGATGGTATGTAGAAATTTAATTTCGATAAAATGTTTGTTGAATCAATACGCTGCGAAACTATATCGTTAATAAATGAAACCATTGCAGTTTCACGACGCTCTTTCAAAGATTGAATGTTTATAAGCTTGCAGCGTGCCTCATATGATGGAAGTGGGAATGTTGTCCAACCTAATTTACGAAGAGCAAATAATAGGAATTGTTTTTGTACTGATTCTAATCTTTCTTCGTGTGCTATTGAAAATGGAGACCATACAATGCTGCAATATTCCAGTATCGACCTTACATAAGCAATATATAATGTTTTAATTGTGTATGGGTCATGAAATTTATAGCAGAAACGTTTTATAAAACCCATCATATTATTTGCTTTATGAATAATGGTGTTGTAATGGTCGATGAATGTTAGTTTGGAGTCTAAGATAATTCCTAAATCCCTAACTCTATCGCATTTCTCTACAACCTGGTTTCCTAATGTAATTGAGAGATTTGATGCTGTTCTTTTTCTGCTGAATGATATAAGGTTACATTTTTTTACATTCCGTTGCAATAGGCTTTTATTGCACCATTCGTAGAATGTGCATATTTCGTTCTGGAATATGTTGAGGTCATTTTATTCCTATCTCCAAAAAGAGCTTCATGTCATCTGCATAGATTAACACTTTAAGTTTGTCAAGAATGAAGGAAATGTCGTTTACATATATTATGAATAATAGAGGCCCCAAATGAGAGCCCTGGGGACACCGGAAGTGGCTTGAATGGGTTTTGATCTATTGTTGTTAAATTTTATAATCAATTGGCGATCAGTTAAGTAGGATTCAAGCCATTTGAGTAGTCCAGGCTCAATTCCAGTTTTTTCCCATTTGAATAGAAGCATGGGTATATCTATGCGATCAAATGCTTTACTGAAGTCAGTATAAAGAGCTTCTACATGGTTTCCTTTATCCATTGCATTCAGGGTATAGTCAACAAATTCAAGAAGATTAGTTGAACTTGAACGCCCTTTACAGAAGCCATGCTGCGCGTCTGTTATTCGGGTTTTTACTTGTTTGAATAATTTTCGTTTACTATGGCCTCAAAAGTTTTGGAATGCAAGAGATAATGGCTATTCCACGATAATTACGTATGTCTGATTTTTTTCCAGATTTGAAAATGGGTATCAAAATGAGTTTTTCCATATATTTGGGAATTTTCCTGATTCTAATGACATATTAAATAGCCAAAATAATGGAGTGGTTAGTTCCACTGCTAGGGTTTTCATAAATATAGGAGGGATTCCATCAGGACCAGGACCTTTCGAAGCATCTAAATTACGTAGGGCCTGCAAAATGTCATGGACATGAAGTTGATTCACTCCAATATCATTTGAAAACTCTGGAAAAAATGCAAAATAGTCGCGGTCACGATCATTTTCAGAAAATGTAGAATAGGTTTCCTGGAAAAAATCTGCAAAAAGATTACAGTTCTTTTCCGAGCTATCCCCGCGTTTTCGTCTAGATGCATAATTGAAGAAAGTTATTAGATTTCAGTTTTGTTTTTACGTAATTAAAGAAGTTCTTTGGACAGGACTTTATTTCGCTCTCAGTTAGTTTATATTATATTATATTATTATATATATATATATATATATATATATATATAAAACTCAATGTTTGTATGTTTGTATGTATTGTAACGGGACATGGGAATGAGGGAGAGAAGGTTCGAACCAACTGAACAGCCTTCACTTAAGCGCCAGGCAGTGAGTACACTGCCGCGAAGGAGCGTGTCAAATCTCTTAGAAAGTCCCGTACCCGGCCAGGAATCCTCTCAGGGCGAGTTCTTTCTCCGATCCTAAACCCACGAACGAAACCTTAACGCACTCAGTCAGCCCAAGGAAATAGCTTTATCAAAAGTCACAACACACAGGGTGGGCAGGTTACCCTTTGGGATTCCCTACCCAGAGCCCATACTACTGACGAACTAAACCCGATTTCTTAAAAAGAGTTGAATTTCCTCTAACACCCAACAGTCTAAAATTGCAACGGTATTACAAAGAAGATTATTGCAAGGTACTATTTTGATTTATTCGAGCTCTTTACCGTTTTTATTCGTTCACGTGAACTATTTTGCCCTTAGAAGCAGGAAATCAAATTATGCGGTTCACAAATTTTAATCTTCTTATAGTACTACGGGTTAGTAGGTACAATTTTGGTCAGATCTTACTTGCAACACGGTTTTTCGGTGTGGCGGCCTACGAAGTCCAACGATGAATGCGGTGGTAAGTGCACTTACAGGTGAGTGGCATGTGATCACGTGGCTTATCCGTTGCGCAACGATTTACTCCCTCGTCGATTTAGTCTATCGTCCCCGTTGTCGATCTTGGTCACAATTTTACGATAGCCAGTAGCCCTCTACCGGATTTTGCGGACACTAGTGGTGGGTGCCTTCACTAAGCGGTGGTGTGTGACTGGGTTGTGGTGAAAGTATCAACAGCCCGGTGGTGGAGCGATTATGCTTCCATCAATGTTATGACGTCACTATGTAGCGTTGCACAATCGAAATTAGGGCGGCGTGCGAAAATGTCGCGTCATCGACGAGAACGGTGACCAGTGAGTTTCTTAAAGGAGTTTCACTTCGACGGGTTGCACAATTGTGCCCTAGGGTGATACCCTCGTTGAAGGGATCTGTCACTTTAACACAGTAGGTTCACTGTTAATTCCCGATTATAATCGGTTATTTTCTCGCAAGCCACGTGGGCCGCAGTTACAAGATGGCCTCTGCCGTAGGAAAGGACAATGATTAACAGACAAATTTTTCATTTACCGATTTTGTTGAAATCTTACGTGCGTTTCTACTAGTAACTATTTACTGTTCAACAACGAACTTCATAAATAAACTTTTTCCACTTTTAGTTGTAGCTTCCACCGCAAATTTTCTAATTTCGCCTATTACGCACTTCTTGCTTCGAGACTGGTCAGAATAATAGAGAACTGTCAACTCGAACCTCATGGAGTCCAACTTACATCTCTACGAAACCCGCGCTTTCTCATTCGGCTGTCTTCGTGGCTCTCAATTCCGATCGCAAATCAATTCTCAAAAATTGAACTCAGTGAGATAATCTGGCATCCCCTTTTTTTATTTCATCAGAGACTTGGTACGCATATTTTAAATTTTACTTTCATTAGAGGTCCATATTTTTTTTAAATCGATTATACTTTTTTTAGTTTATTTTTTTCTTTTTTTCTTTTTTTGTATGGTTTGGCTTATAGGAATAAGGATTTATGTAACCTTGTTACAGTATGTTCCAACATAACTTCTGAACGCATTGGCCGATTTCAACCAAATTTGGAACACACATTCTTCATATTAAGGAAACGACGATAGGGGGGTTAGGGATGCTCTTTAGAAAAGTGGGAGGGTGCGGGGGGAGGTGTATTGCTAAGGTGTACCTTCTGAACCCCTTGGCCGATTCCAACCAAATTTGGAACACACAATCTTTATCTTAAGGAGACGACGATGGGAGTTAGGGATGCTGTTTGGAAAAGGGGGAGGGTATGGGGGGAGGGGTATTGCTAAGTCATCGATCAACTCAATGTACCTTCTGAACCCCTTGGCCGATTTCAACCAAATTTGGAACACACATTGTTTATCTTAAGGAAACGACGATAGGGGTTAGGGATGCTAAGTTAAGATTGGGGAGTTAAGATTGCTGTTTAGAAAAGGGGAAGGGGTATAGCTTAGCTATTGATCAACTCAGTGTATCTTCTGAACCCATTGGCCGTTCTCAACCAAATTTGGAACACACATTCTTCATATTAAGGAGACGACGATAGTGTGGTTAGGGATGCTCTTTTAAAAAGGGAGGGTATGGGGGGAGAAGTATTGTTCAGCAATCGATCAACTCAATGTATGTCTTGAATCTAATGACCGATTTGAACCAAATTTGTATCAAATATTGTATGTCCTAAGGAAACAATTTTACTGGATGTGGGTAGGTCATTTTAAAAGAGGGAGGGTGTGAGAGAGGTGTATTGTTTAGTTATCTGTCAATTCAGCATAACTTTTGAACCCATTTACCGATGTCCACCACATTTGCAACCCATATTCTCAGTTTAAGGAAGACTATGTCAGACTGGGTGGGAGTGTCATAGCTGAATGAGAGAGAGGGTATATTTAGTAAACGAACAGTTTAGTATACCTTTTTTACTGAATGGGTTCAATTCAAACAAAATTTGTAAACACGTAATCTCTGCCCAAAACTATTATAGAGAGGCTGGGAAACACTTTTGGAATGCGGGAGGTTATTGGGGTTGGGTATTGTTTAGAAAACGACTAAATTTAAAATCCCTCTCCGGTGTTGAACTTAGTCTGTAGATTAAAAAACACCTTAACAAAGATTAAAAAATAAAATAAAATAAAATCCCTCTTATTTAGTTCATTCGAGGTTCTTGGACATTGTACAATGCTCCGAAAAACAAATTTCCTGAATTCCTCAAAATAGCAAATCTTCGACAATAACATTTTCCGGTAATAACATTTCTGAAAATGACTTCAACGAAAATGATATTTCCCAAAAATGATTCTTACCGATACACATATTCCAGAATATGACATTTCCCTGAAAATGACATATCCCTGAATGAAGCAGGCCATTAACATAACACTATTTGGCCTAAGGTCATTCGACATGAAGTGCATTTGGGATATTTATGAACAGCATCAGAAAAACCTTTCATAGAAAGCATGCTGGGTATAGAACAATGGTAATTGTTACCCTTCATCGGAATCATGGTTTGCCCAGTGAAAAGCAATGATTCATTTGTTTCCTTCTGGATGGTGGATGTGATTGCTTCTTTAAAAGTAGGCATTTGCCCGGAATAAGGCAATGGTGAGTGTGATCCCTTCTTTAAAAATGGGGGTTTGCCCGGAATAAAGCATCGGTGGATGTTTTTCCTTCTTTAGCAATTGACGTTTGCCCGGAATAAGGCTATTCAAACCAACGATCTCTTTTTCAAGATCAGTCAATGCTTCCAAAAGCCTTCTTTAAATCAAATGATGAAGTATCAATAAGTTAACACAATTACTCTGTTGACCAATTGGTTTTATCTTTTTTTTATTGTGAAAAAACTGAAAACCAAACTGGCAATTCCGAGCAAGGCCGGGTACATAAAGCTAGTGAACACTAAGCAGCGAGGCGGCAATGTCGCAGTGAGGAATGTAATGCCAATAAGAAGAAGAAGAAGATTCCTTATTATGATTACTTCTAGTTTGAATAAATTTTGCTTTTTCGATATTACGTTTGATTTTAGAAAAAAATTCTTTGGCTTCTCTTGAAATATCCTGTGGGTTGATTCGGTTGCGCTGGTTTAAAAGGACCTCGTCGGAGTAAATAGGGTTGCTGAGTGTATACTGGAATCATATAAGAAAATACAGATTAAAATTTGTTCTTGTGTATTAACGTTAGGGAATTTATGTTTATTGGTGTTATAGATTTCTATAGTGCGGGTTGGCTCTTGTTTCGGACGGCAGAACGATCGCGCGATTTGCCGAAATTTTGTGTTTTGCATTGCGCGGCCGGTAATAAAGTTAAATAGTTCAGTGCGTGTTGGCTCTTGTTTCGGATAGCAAAACGATCGCGCGATTTGCCGAAATTTTGTGTTTTGTTTTGTTTTTCCTTAGGACGGATCGTAAGTAAATTGATGAATATATTTTATTATTTTTACAGCATATACTGTTATTGACAAACGCTCTATATTGTCGAATAGAGCTCCCTATTTCCTCCTAATAGAGCTCCCTATTTCCCACTAACACAAATTTTCCTTCCCGAGACATCTATGAAGGTAGTATGGGTTCCCTGCATCTTCACTAGTAGATGTTGAACTAACATTCCTTCCCTTCCTTCCGTGATTGTAAGGACGTGGCCAGGTATACAACTGCTACTGTATAGGAAAAGGTACTAATCCCAAGTACACTAAGGTTTTTTTTACGTCGCTCCATGTACCGCGTAAAAAAAACCGCGTTATTTCAAAAAAACGGCGTAAAAAAAACCGCGCTATTTAAAAAAAACGACGTAAAAAAAACTATTGGGGGACTTAGAAAATTTTATATGTTGGTGCATACTGGGGACTTAGAAGATTTTTTTATGCCGGTGCCTACTGGGGACTTAGAAAATTTTAAATTGGGACTTATAATGGACGGGGCTTCTTCCTATTTGTTTGCTAGGTGTTGTTTGTAGGTCATAGTACGCGTGATATGGTACATGGTTTTTGTGATATGGAACCAAGAATGTGTTCCGATCTATGCTCAAGCTCATCCAAGAATCTCCTGAAATAAGGCCTTGAGATCTATGAAATAAGGCCTTGAGATCTATAAAGATCTGTCCTCTTGTTTCAAATATGGTACTTGCTCTGTGTGACTCATAGAATAGATTGTGTTCAAAGCCTAAGTTATTGGTCATCCAAAAAAATCCTGAAGTAAGGCCTTTAGATCTACACGCGTAACCAAAGATCTGTCCGTCTGTTTCAAATATGGTACATGTTCTGTGTGACTCATAGAACAGATTGTGTTCAAAGCCTAAGTTATTGGTCATCCAAAAAAATCCCGAAGAAAGGCCTTTAGATCTACACGCGTAACCAAAGATCTGTCCGCCTGTTTCAAATATGGTACATGCTCTACGTGACCCATAGAATAGATTGTGTTCAAAGCATAAGTTCATGGTCATCCAAAAAAATTCCGAAGTAAGGCCTTTGGATCTATACGCGTAATCAAAGATCTGTCCGCCGGTTGCAAATATGGTACATGCTCTGTGTGACTCATAGAACTGATTGTGTTCAAAGCATAAGTTATTGGTCATCCAAATAAACCTCGAAGCAAGGCCTTGAGATCTATAAGCGTAACCAAAGATTTGTCCGCCTGTTTCAAATATGGTACATGCTCTGTGTGACTCATAGAATAGATTGTGTTCAGAGCATAAGTTCTGGGTCATCAAAAAAAAACCCAAGTAAGGCCTTTAGATCTATACGCGTAACCAAAGATCTATCCGCCTGTTTCAAATATGGTACATGCTCTGAGTGACTCATAGAAAAGATTGTGTTCAAAGCCTAAGTTCTTGGTCATCCAAAAAAAAATCCGAAACAAGGCCTTTAAATCTATACGCGTAACCAAAGATCTGTCCGCCTGTTTCAAATATGGTACATGCTCTGCGTGACTCATAGAATAGATTGTGTTCAAAGCATAAGTTATTGATCATCGAAAAAAAAATCCCGAAGCAAGGCCTTTAGATCTACACGCGTAACCAAAGATCCGTCCGCCTGTTTCAAATATGGTACATGCTCTGTGTAACTCATAGAATAGATTGTGTTCAAAGCATAAGTTCATGGTCATCCGAAAAAATTCCGAAGCAAGGCCTTTAGATCTACACGCGTAACCAAAGATCCGTCCGCCGGTTGCAAATATGGTATATGCTCGGTGTGACTCATAGAACAGATTGTGTTCAAAGCCTAAGTTATTGGTCATCCAAATAAATCCCGAAGCAAGGTCTTTAGATCTACACGCGTAACTAAAAATCTATCCGCCTGTTTCAAATATGGCCCATGCTATGTGTGACTCATAGAATAGATTGTGTTCAGAGCATAAGTTCTGGGTCATCCAAAAAAATTCCGAAGCAAGGCCTTTAGATCTATACGCGTAACCAAAGATCTATCAGCCTGTTTCAAATATGGTACATGCTCTGCGTGACTCATAGAATAGATTGAGTTCAAAGCATAAGTTTTTGTTCATCCAAAATTTTCCGAAGTAAGACTTTTGAATCTCTGGATTCTGGTGACACCATCCTTACCAGCTGCTTCATTGGTCTTTAGCTGTCTGATGGCATCCTTAACTTCCCTCAGGGTATGGGCAGAATTCCGTTGTGTAGGTTAAACGGTGATTATGCTTAAGCTGAAGAACCGGTCTTTGATCCTCAACCTGCACATTCTCTCATGAATCGGTCACCACCAGATCGCGCCTTTAAATATCGCCCATCACTATGGGGACAAGAAGGCGAGGTACCCAGTCTATTATATGAACCACACAGAGCATGTACCATATTTGAAAAAAGCCGATAGATCTTTGGTTACTTGTGTAGATGTAAAGGGCTTACTTTGGAACTTTTTTGGATGACCAATAACTTAGGCTTTGAACACAATTTATTCTATGAGTTACACAGAGCATGTACCATATTTGAAACAGGCGGACGGATCTTTGGTTACGCGTGTAGATCTAAAGGCCTTGCTTCGGATTTTTTGGATGATCAATAACTTATGCTTTGAACACAATCTATTCTATGAACCACACAGAGCAAGCAATATTTGAAGCAGGCGGATAGATCTTTGGTTACGCGTGTAGATCTCAAGGGCTTCCTTCGGAAGATTTCTGGATGAGCAAGAACTTATGCTTTGGACACGATCTTTTCTATAAGTCACACAGAGCATGTACCATATTTGAAACAGGCGGATAGATCTTTGGTTACGCGTGTAGATCTAAAGGCCTTGCTTCGGGATTTTTTTGGATGATCAATAACTTAGGCTTTGAACACAATCTATTCTATGAACCACACAGAGCATGCACCATATTTGAAGCAGGCGGATAGATCTTTGGTTACGCGTATAGATCTCAAGGCCTTACTTCGGAAGTTTTCTGGATGACCAAGAACTTATGCTTTGAACACAATCTTTTCTATGAGTCACACAGAGCATGCACCATATTTGAAACAGGCGGATAGATCTTTGGTTACGCGTGTAGATCTAAAGGCCTTGCTTCGGGATTTTTTTGGATGATCAATAACTTAGGCTTTGAACACAATCTATTCTATGAGTCACACAGAGCATGTACCATATTTGAAACAAGAGGACAGATCTTTATAGATCTCAAGGCCTTATTTCATAGATCTCAAGGCCTTATTTCAGGAGATTCTTGGATGAGTTTGAGCATAGATCCATGTACCATGTACCATATCACGATCCATACTAGCTTACTATGACCTACAAACAACACCTAGCAAACAAATAGGAAGAAGCCCCGTCCATTATAAGTCCCAATTTAAAATTTTCTAAGTCCCCAGTAGGCACCGGCATAAAAAATCTATGTCCCCAGTAGGCACCAACATATAAAATTTTCTAAGTCCCCCAATAGGTTTTTTTTACGTCGTTTTTTTTAAATAGCGCGGTTTTTTTTACGTCGTTTTTTTTTAAATAACGCGGTTTTTTTTACGTCGGTACCGCGTAAAAAAAAACCGCGTAAAAAAAAACTTCAGTGTTCCAATTTGCGACAATATACAGTAGATTGCTCAATTGAGCATTGTATAGCCACCCACGATTTGTACAATCACATATGCTATGCTATGCTATTGGTGTTATAGATTTCTATTATAGTTGAGTGAGTTTTTTCGACTTGACCATTACTCTCTGATGATGAAGCGTAAGTCAAAGAAACTCCTAAATCGGCCAAAAAGTCCTTCAGTTGAATTGATCTGAAGGTTGTCTCGTGATACGTAACAATTTGTAATGGTGTACCGTAATTACCAAAATATCTGGCGAGAGCGTTTTAACATCTAATATGTTTTTAGAGTCTATTGGGATAATCTATGCGAATTTAGAAAAGGAGTCAACCATTGAATTGATGATGATGATGGTCCCGCCACATACCCCTACAAAGGTTTAAGCTGGACGAGTAGTCTGGGGTTTAATGTTTGTATTTGCTGGCTCCACCGCAAGTATTTCTCCCCTCCACTTAACCCACTGTGCTTCTCACTGTTTTGAACCGGTATGGGTTGTCACCTTGCCAGAGAGAAATGTGCATGGAACCGCGAAACAACTCACTTTACGGTTCCTTTCATTCAAACCCCTACCTATGTCTATGCCCCCTACTGAAAAAAAAAATCCGCCCTTGCGTGGAAGAAGCCAAACATAAGAAAAATGCGAAAAAATACGGTGAGTACTTTACCTTTACTCCCGTGTTGAATTTTCACCCACTATGAAGTTCCATCAACTCAAATTTATATATGTTAATTTCACTCACCTGGTGAAAACAACTCAAATTTGGCGTCTTCCACGGAACAGCACACGTTGAGTCAATGCAGCTCTCTTTGTTTATAATAACATTTAAAAGAGAGAGTGAGAAAACTACCTAGTATTGAGTTAAAAATTTGAACTTCGTACTCAAAGTTGAGTTCGTTGAACTTTTTGACGTAAACAACGTCTATGGGGAAGACTCGGATATAGGGTGTAAAATGAAAATTTTAAAATTGGGGACCGTCACGAGATCATCTAAGATTTGTCAATAGGTCCGTTATCTTTCGATGGATTTCAAAGATTTATATATTAATCGATTCGCAAACTCTCCACTAATTTGCCAGTAGTATTGAAACTATTGATTATTAACGCTAAACTATTGAAAATTTTAGTTCTTTCATGCATCATGCAGCCCCTATACAGCGCGTTCCAATCCTCGGTAATTGCCTACTTTTATGGTATTATCTATTATTGAACTGGGTTGTATGAATGGGATGGGCCAGCCGCTAGACAGTGGAGTCCCCACTCTCTCATAGAGTGGGAGATGCTGCTAAAACTTAGTAGTAGTGTTGTGGGATGGTTCCTTCTCTTCTATATAGAGCGGAATAATTGGTTCAGTGTACTATATTTGGTTTTACGTATAGTTTACGCCGAGCGGTCGTGTCTTGTACACTCAGAAATAGAACAAATTCATGATAGTATGAAAGCAAATCTGTTTTTATATTTACGAAATTTATACTTAGCGTAGTTTAAAAAGTAATCTTTTCAATCTATCACCGAATTTTGCAAAAATATTCCACCAATGTATTTGCTACTTTGAAATTTGCTAATTTCACATTTTTTGCCATGTGCATCATCACTTAATCATTTCTGATCCCGGATGTGTTCCGATACATCAACAGGATTATCGAGATATATGGTGAAACGGAAGACGGAAGGTTGGAGGTAGGTTTTTGAAGTAATATTTTGACAACATATCATTAAATAATGGAATTTTAGGATCTTAGTATCGAATATCATTCCGATGGGCTTCCGCTGAATGTCGGAATGTCTACCTCATCCAAAAAGGTTTCGGTACTTCGATCGGCACGAAGCACGGAACTGGAGAAGGCACGCAGTAACATCAATACCGTGTACAAATTACGACCGTCAGCTAGAACCGGAGTGCTTTTTCGTGTTTGGTTACTCTTCCTAGCAGAAGTATGTGACGAACTAACAGCGCACTATTCTCGGGAACCCAAGCTCGGCTGAAATCCCAGGCGGCTTAGACTGTCAGAGAAACGGGTGGCTATTGATATTTTGTGGCTTTTAACCTTTTGTCTGTGCTCTGGGGTCAATATGACCCCAGGCCACTTTGAGTGGCTGCCATTTTTTTAGTTTTCAACCGATTCTCCTAATTTTTGGTAGTTTGGTGAAACTCGCCGAGATCTATCTCCTAGGTGCAAATTCACTTGAAAAATCTTGAAAATATGCGCTACAGTGTACTTTTTTCAAAAAACTTACGTTGTCTGTGCTCTGGGGTCAAATTGACCCCAAATTGAAATTGCTATAACTTTTTTAATGTTTGGCCAATTTTGGATTTTTTGGGCTGTTTCGAAAGATAATTTAATCATCTTTCAGGTAACGACCAAAGAATGACTATTGGTAGGCGGGTACATCGCGGGGAGGGGTTTTTGTAAAAAAGGGTACAAAAACAGTGATTTTCATGCTTATTTTACTTATATCTGAAAATCCTACCCATTTTGAACTGCACCTTTCCAAAAAGGTTATGTAGGAAGGCGTGTGCTTTGACATGAGGCATTGATTAGTTTAGAGCTTGGTCGCTAGGTGGCGGTATATTTGAATTCATTATTTTAGACTACTCAAGTAATTCCGATATATGGAATTTTCCTCATTGTAAATATTCTTATCGCACAAATTTGAAATTTGTAAAGATGACGTCTTTAACAAAGTTCGTTTGATGGGAATGGACTGTCATGTGACGGAATAAGTAATAAACAAATTTAGAAATTGGCGGCGCTATTGTACTTGCAATATTTTTGCATATATGAAATATTGCTTTAGCTTGAGATCCCTCATACATACACCCAAGTTGTATTCGGCAACATTGTTCAGGATGTCTAGCACTACAAAGTGTTGCTCAATATAATTCCAATTTTTAAATTTGTGCGATAAGAATATTCACACTGAGGAGAATTCTATATATCGGAATATCTTGAGTAGTCTAAAATAATGAATTCAAATATACCGACGTTATTTGACGGCGATCGAGTTATCAACACCTCATGCTTATCAACGCCTCATGCCAAAGCACATGCCTTTCTGCATAACCTTTTTGAAAAAGTTGCAGTTCAAAATGGGTTGGATTTTCGGATATAAGTAAAATAATCATGAAAAATCAATGTTTTTGTACCCTTGTTCACTAAAACTCCTCCCCGCGATGTACCCGCCCACCAATAGCCAATCTTTGGTAACGACCTGAAAGATGATTAAATTATCTTTCGAAACAGCCCCAAAAATTTAAAATTGGCCAAACATTAAAAAAATTATAGCAATTTCAATTTGGGGTCAATTTGACCCCAGACCACAGACAACGTAAGTTTTTTTGAGCACAGACAGAAGGTTAATCGAGCTTCTAATTATGTTATAAGAACCGTTCCTCAAATATATCATGTTGCAACTATTTTCTTATTGATCACCGAGAATAAATATGTTTGGCAAAAGTGTTTCCCCGCTGTTTTTTTTTGTAAATAGAATATTTGTAAACAAAATAAAATTAGTTTCAACAATACTATTTTTGATATCGTCGCTTTATACTAATCCTATATAAATGAAAGTTATACTAACCGAGTATAACCAGCACATAAACGAAGCCGGGGTCAACCAGGCGAATAGCCAGTTAGAATGACTCATAATCTATTTAGTATAGATTTTTCTCAGAGTGTATACAACCCCAACATGTTTTTATGCTCTTTATTATAGACACTATAGGTTCCATAGACGAGCTGAGGCGAAGGCGAGTGTAGCCAAACGAACTGTCAGTTAGTGTAGCCAAACGAGCATGACGTCACTATTGCAACCCAAGCAACGCAGCGTGTGACGTCAAATTCGCGTGCTACCCGGTAAAAATCGTTTACTCATTAATGGGTACTTTTTGTCTGCTATCTCTTTCTCTCTGCTGAAAAATCTACCCATTTTGGGAGAATAAGTGGATTTACTCATTTAAATGAGTAGATCCACTTATTCTCTCAAAATGGGTAAATTTTCAGCAGAGAAAAAGATAACAAAAAAAGTACCCATTAATGAGTAAACGTGTTTCTCCGTGTACACTGTGAAAAAGTGGAAAAACACACTTAATCGAAATAACCAAACCGTGCCTGCGCTCGTCTATGGAACCTATAGTGTCTATACTCTTTATGACTCCCCCAAACCTAAACAACTAGTCGCCGCGATTCCATCGTTGCATCGCTGCAGGCAATGTTTGGGGGAACCTTTATTTTTTCTGTGTGAGTACCTCTTACACGGAACCGCGAAACAACTCACTTTATGGTTCCTTTCACTCAAATCTGCCCTTGCGTGGAAGAAGCCAAAAATAAGTAAAATGCGAAAAAATCCGGTGAGTACTTCGCCTTTATTTTTTTTATTCCTTTCTTTATTTGGTAGGCACTCTGTGTTCACTTCGCCTTTACTCCCATATTGATTTTTCACCCACTATGAAGTTTCACCAACTCAAATTTATGTTATTTTCACTCACCCGAGACTATGCTAAAAATAACTCAAATTTGGCTTCTTCCACGGAACAGCACACGATGGGTCGATGCATCTCTCTTTGTTTATAATATCATTCATGAGAGGGAGTGAGAAAACTGTGAGGGTGAGATATATTAGGAATTGGGCAAACCACTTTTAGAGTGCATTGATGACAGATATGCGGATATGTATAACGGTTTGGTTGCCAACACTGACTAAGGAATAGCAGGCCATGGCTTTGCCTTTTTCCTCGTCGGACAACGAACGGAGTCGCACGCGCGATAAGACAGCACACGCCGTGACGGATAGCTCGTTTTGGCAGAACTAGGCCGCACATTTGGCGATCCTGCCAGGTTGGAAATTATTGTTTTGCAAGTATCCTGTGGGCGTGATTGGGACATTTTTTCATCGGTGTCAACTTGTAGTGTCCAGAGTGCATGTAATTAAGAGTGGCGACATGTGTCGCATTTGACAGGTCTCCTGCTCGTTTGGAACACGATTTTGTATGGGAATGACAGATGAATTCCGTTCCAAATCTGACAGTATCGCCACTCTTAGTTACATTCACTCTGGTAGTGTCGAAGACGCTCTGGAAGAGCGTCGTATTGATAGATTTGCTTATCGGTTTCGACTTGCAGTGTCGAAGACGCTCTGGAAGAGCGTCGGATCAAATGATTTGCACATCGGTTTCGACTTGTGATGTCGAAGACGATCTGGAAGAGCGTCGGAATGGATGGTTTGCTCATCGGTTTTGACTTGCATTGTCGAAGACGCTCTGGAAGAGCGTCGGATTAAATGATTTCCCAAGCAGCACACATGTTCCACATGGGTCACTGCAACTTATATGTGACCAGATTCAGTCTCATTTAAGTTGCATTTAAGTTTATATGTGACCAGATTCAGTCTCATTTAAGTTGCAGTGACCCATGTGGAACATGTGTGCTGCTTGGGTTGCACATCGGTTTCGACTTGTGATGTCGAAGACGCTCTGGAAGAGCGTCGGAATGGATGATTTGCTCATCGGTTTCGACTTGTAATGTCGCAGACGCTCTGGAAGAGCATGCGATTGAATGATTTGTCTATTGGATTAGACTTATTATGTCGAAGACTCTGTGGGAAAGCGTAGGAATGAATGATTTGCTCATCGGTTTGGACTTGTAGTGTCGAAGACGCTTTGGAAGAGCGTCGGAATGGATGATTTGCACAAAGGTTTCGACTTGAAAAAGTTGAAGAAGCTCTGGAAGAGCGCCAGCATTAATGATTTGTTTTCTCATCGGTTTCGACATGTGATGTAGAAGCTGCTGTGGTAGAGCGCTGGATTGAATGTTTTGGCTTGGGACGTCACAGACGCTCTGGAAGAACGCCGAAGCAAATGATTCGTTTTCTCATCGGTTTTCACTTGTAATGTCGAAGTGCCAGATTGAATAATTTGTTGTTCTTATCGGTTGCGACTAAACATGATTTGTTTTCTCATCGGTTTTTCTGGCTTATGTTGTCGAAGGTGCTCTGGAAGAGTATCGTATTGTTGCAGCTTTTGATGGTCGCGTAAAGAAACGTTGATGCGGAGCAGCAGAACTATTCAAATTTGAATTTCGAAGGTGTTGTGTGAGAGTACCGGACTGATTGGCTATAGAGCTTGAAGGGCCAGTACAGAGTATGTTTGAAGCCCTACCGATATTGGTTTGATTTTTTCAATGGAAGGACATCAAATTGTATTAGATATGGTCTGCCAGATCGAATTCTATTGGTTTTGGATTGCAATGCTGGAATTGTTTGCAAAAAAATGAGAAGGAATACAGCTGGAGTATCATAAAATCTGAAATAGTTGACATTTTCAGAAGGATAAAAAAAAAGGCTAGATTAATTTGTTTAGTAAATATGCATTTGCGTATTTGTATGTGAATTGAAATATTGAATTTGGAATGTTTTTGGTTGGTTTTTATTAAAACATTTGTTTTTTGATAATGGTGAGGTAACATGATTATTAGATTTGAAAGTTGGAATTGGCTTGGTTGCAAATATTGAAATTATGTTATTTTAGAATCTGCTTTTAGTTATAAATTAGAGATTGTATTTGAAAGATAGGCTTGGATTAGAATATTAGTTGTGAAAATTGGTTATGAATATGAATAAATGAATACTTACACAAAATACTTAATCATGCAATGGCAGGCATAAATAAAACTTTCAATTAATTACTGTGGAAATACTATAGGACACATAAATAGTAGACCAAGAACCAGTTGCAATGCAACAAAGATAAAAGAGAGGCAAAAACTGTTCCGAATCATAACAAGCCATGATAACAAATTTATTAAACTCGTATACAAGTGCGAAAAAAAAAACAGAATCGGATTGGCAGCCCCCACAGAAAAATGGTGATTCTCTCTTTGTTTTCGCTCATTTCGTGTTGGTTACTGCACATCTGTGTAGAACAAGTTGAAATGCATCATCAGAGCCAGTGGTCCCTGCATTTGGAGCTTTCTAAAAGAAATTCATCATGGGGTATAGCCTCCCGAATCAGTTCTCTATCATGACAGCTTTCGAAAAAAGTCTATCGCGGGATGCTGCATATCGTATATGTATACAGAGGTGATAAGTGAGAGACTTGCTCATTCTCTTTAGGATTCAATCCCTGGTATTACATTATATACTCAATCCAGTTGAAACCCGAAATTGGGGGCTAGCGAAGTTGGATTTTTCTCACAATCCGTACGTTATCCGGAAGTGGTGCGCTGAATAGCGCTTCGCAATATGAAAACAGCGCACCACTTCCGAAGTTAGGTTTAACGTACGGATAGTGAAAAAAATCCAACTTCGCTATCCCCCAATTCCGGTTTTCAACTGGATTGAGAATAAAAAACGTTCCAATGTTGGTATGGGATTAAAAATTTTTTCATGGAATATTGGAATATTGGATTTGAGATTGGAAAATCGTATTGAAATATTTGAATTCCAATTTGAATTATGATGATTTTGAATATGGGAATTGAGTACGGATATTGGATACTGGATTGAAAAATTAGACTGCTATGTAAATAGTTGCTATGTAAATAGTTGCTTATGAAAATCATAAGTCAATGTTTTTTTTTTCTTTTGTGTGTGTTAGGAATTGGGCAACCCACTTTTAGAGTGCATTGATGACAGATATGCAAATATCGTATAACGGTTTGGTTGCTAACACTGACTAGGGAATAGCATGCCATGGTCCAATGCACCGAATGAACACAATGACGTTTGAGACGGGCGCTGTTTACTAAAAATGAACACTGATACTGTTATTATAGCACAGCGAGGTCGCACGGTCCACTCATCAGTGTTTGACGCGATCAGGGCATTAATACTATGGGAAAATGTACAGTGGATAATCTTCTTAATACAACGAAACCAGAAAACGTAAAGAGGCAAAGACCCAACACATTGCGGGATACGAGTGATTCCCGAAAGGGATAACACACACTCGAACAAACAAACCACGCTTGTGGTAGCAGCAAAAGATGATAATCCACTGTACACAATCCCTAGGTTAAGTATATGTGGCGAGCATCGTGAGAGAGCGGAGAAACGAGATATACCAGCGCATCTGCAGGCCCGACCGAACTCATCGATAATAGGGAAAGAGTCCCGTGTTGTCAGCCAAACATTCCAGACGTATTACGGAAGGTTTCTTCGATGTTGGTTAGAGTGGGAAAAGTGGACAAGCATTGCCGTTGTGTAGCTATTTTGGATATCCACACGCATCAATCCGGTGATAGTTCGAAGTAGAAGAGTATTGGCCGGTATTGTGGTGACCGCTTCACGATTGGGAGAAGTGGAAACTTCCGTCGATCCGTAGCCGGGTTGAACGAAGAGTGACGGTGGAAGTAGAAGTCGGAAGTCGCGGTGATCCGTTGGCGGGTTGGAACAGAAGTGTCGGTGGGAGTTATTGAATTGTCCGTGTGACAAGTGATACAAGTCAAGATCTGTAGATCCGTAACCGGATCGGTAAGACCCGAGTGCCACGTGACGCTGAGGTCCGGAAGTTGAAAGTCGCGGTGATCCGTAAGCGGGTTGGAACAGAAGTGTCGGTGGGAGTTATTGAGTTGTCCGTGTGACAAGGGACACAAGTCAAGATCCCTGGATCCGTAACCGGATCGGTAAGACCTGAGTGCCACGTGACGCTGAGGTCCCAAGGAAAGAACAATGTCCCCGCAAAGCGCTATTGTTCCAGTGTCCCCATTGTAGTGGTGAATAGCTTCGACCGGCGTAAAACTCGTGAACGATTGGTGGTTTCATGGTGACCGAACTCCGATGGACCAAGCAGAGATCCCCTTAAAAGAAGTGAACCCTCGTCTAAGTGTCGCGCTGGTGTTAGTCATCGTTTTGATCGGACCGGAGCCCGATTCCATGCATTCCTGGGCGTAGAGCAGTGTTTGCTGCTTGCATTCCGAGACAGTGTGTCGTCTTGTCCAATAGCGGCTAACAGCGAAGAATCGGCATCGGGGAGGAAGCCCCAAGATCCGTGCGGTGAGTTCGAGTGTCGTGGCAAGGTAAATGATCAAGCTGGAAGGTGTAGAAGCAGGTGGCCCCAACGATTCGCGTGTGCACAGACTTTTAGAATTAAGTGAGAAGTGTCCGGACGGTAAATAAAGAGAGCATGCATGCAATAAATCTGTTTAATTTAAAATCGAAGTGGAATGATAATTTGCGGTAGGAAGAAACTATTGTTCAATTACAGGTTCAACCCACCTAGGACGGAATGGCCGGTAAGTGACAATGTATAAAGCACGGTAGATAACCCGAGTCATTCTGTAGAAGGGTAACATTTGGCGATCCAACGTGGATAAGATAACAATAGTTTTTTCAGATAGGTAACATGCACATTGTGCTGGACTGAGAAACCTCTATTACAGTGCCGAGGGGATCATCATAGAATGATTGTACGTTGCTTGAGATAGAAACGAGCTCGACACTTCGAAATCTCACATCAACTCTTACACTCTAGTTTAAAACAATATATATCAAAAGCGAGAGAAAGCTGAATATCTCACTAATCAAAGCTGGAACGGTTTTGATTGTATATAGTAGGTGAATAAATTAGAAATTTTGGGACTGTATAAAGTAGGGTAAGTGCGTCGGAGAATTTAAATATAGTGGTGGAGGTTTTTTCTTTTGGTTTGTTTATAAGAATTGGTTAGGAATCTGATTTTTAGGTGTTAAGCATTATTATATCATATTTACTCACGGTGGAGTCAAACACAGACAAAAAAAGATGGATATTGAACAGTTTAAGCGTTTGTACTGGACGATGGTTGCAGAGCATCTAGAAGTAGACGAATTGGATTACGAACTAGTAATTAGATCGGTAGAGGATGTCGATCATATGTCTACATCCAAAAAGCGAAGGGTTTTAATGAAAGCACTGATAGACGAAAAACACAAGGCGATTTTCCGGGTTAGGTATTTGAATAGCGACATTGGTGAAGAGATACTCGTATGTGAAGCCAAATTGAACGAACATTTTCAAAACATCCGATCTAATTGTGGTGTACCGGAAGCGCTCGCATTTAGGTTGATACATTTAGGGTATAGGCTAATACATTTGATGAATACTCCAATGGTGCCACCTGAAGAGGGGGCGAGAATTACGGCGTTGGTGAACAGCTATTCGGTGTTAATGTCGGAAATACTAGATACGCAAGCGTCAGGCGGGGACAACAAGGAGGATGAAGATTCATTCTCGCTCACAGGTAAATTGGCGGAATCGACATTTCGAGACGATTTCATTGGACAAAAACGTAAACCGGCTAATTCTCCTCTGTCAAACCGGGGGCAGAGGAAACAGGCGCGAGAAGACGAGAGTACAGATATAACAGACGCGGATCTGGCACACGCTATTACAAGGCTTA
Source organism: Armigeres subalbatus (assembly GCF_024139115.2). NCBI lineage: Eukaryota > Metazoa > Arthropoda > Insecta > Diptera > Culicidae > Armigeres > Armigeres subalbatus. Next base: position 200,833,949 of record NC_085141.1, on the reverse strand, counting down.
ACAATTTAAGAATGGAATTTCAGCAAGAAACCGGTAAAGCTGGAAGTCGCCGCGGATCGAATCCTTTTGCTATCGGGAAGAATGTTACAAACCCTTTCTTGGACATGGAGAATGAAGAACCAGCAATGGTTCGTTTGGGGACAATCCCAAAAAAGAACATTGAGTTAGATCAGGTTAGATCTCAGGATACTGATCCTCAGGATATCAAATTTTTCACATTTCCACAGAATAGTAGGATCCCGAAGTTAGGAACTAGGCATTATTCGGCAAATGAACAAAAAAATCCCTTCATTACTAGTAATTCGCAACAAGGTCAGTAGGTACAAACTCGTCATTTCAAATCCCAACCGTACAAGATGGAAGAAATAACGCTCAGAATAATTTTGAACCAAAGGTCTTTTTCGGATCCCAGACTCGCGTCAAATACTACATACATTGTGAAGAAATTACCAGTATCCAGCTGGAAAATTCGATATGCCGGGGACGACCAGGGAATGCAACTAAATGAATTTCTCTGGGAAGTTCATCATTATGCTACCGCAGAACAGACCACTGAACAGGAACTGCTTAGATCAGCTTATCACTTATTCACTGGGCTAGCCAAGGAGTGGTATATGAGAAATTTCTATCACTTTTACCACGTGGTCAGAAGTTATATCGGGTTTAAGGCAGGAATTCCAACACCCGGATTTAGATTTTGCAATCCGAATGCAGGTGTACAGCCGCAGGCAACAACGGAATGAAAGTTTCAAAGCTTTCTATACCGATATACTGAAGAAAAACCGTTCTCTATCAGATCCATTATCAGAGGACGAACTTATTGCTACAGTTTGTAGGAATGTTCGCTTAGATTTCAGGAAATCCTTGATGCTAGTTCAAATTAACTCTCTTATGGAACTAGAAAGGTGGGGAAATAAGTTGGACGCCTTAACACCAATATTGTGGCAAACTGGTCAAACTAATGCGGTCTGTTCTGGGGAGAGTTCACGGCTATCTCAAAATAATCAGACGGGAAGTGAAGGTGTTGTTTTGAACTCAGTAAGTGGATATCAATGGAATGATCACAACAGGCAAAATGTGCAAGTAGCTTCGCAGAACAGGAAATATCGCGTCGCGGAGACTAAGAAAAGTCAGGAGTATGTGAATCAATATAAGCCACCCGATAGGGATGTTTATTTCAATTGCAGAGGAACAGGACATATTGCAAAAGAATGTGAAAGCAGGCGTAGACGGTATTGCTGGAAATGTGGACTGGAAGGTGAACAAACTAAAGATTGTAGATATTGTTCAAAAAACGTAAAACGGACAGCCTAAAGGCTGTCCACCCTCTCAGTTTACCGACCGATGAAGAAGTGAAGCAGTGGGAGAATACAATAGATGAGATGCTTAGGAAATTCGGACTCAAGGAAGCCGAAGAAACAGATTATGAAGAAACCGAGTCCAAGTCGGTGGAAACAGTTTATGTACCAGTAGATAGCAGGGCATTCATTAAAGTTGATGTGATGGGATTTAACATCACATGCATGCTTGATAGTGGTAGTGAAGTGACGGTTTTACGACACGATCAGAGCCTCATTGACAGTCTAAAAATAAAATTATCCCCGGCTAAATTAGTACTCAGGATGGCAGATGGGACATTATTAGAAAACACAGGAGTATGTAGTTTGCCGTTTTCGTATATGGGACAAACAGAATTTGTAGAAACGTATTGGGCGAAAGATCTAAAAAGCGAAGGACTTTGTGGAATGACTTTTTTCCAAGCTTTCGGGATTAGCTTGAGGTTTCCCTCGGGTCATGAAGTGAAACCAACGAGAATTTGTTCTAGCTCTATGGTAGGGAATGGGGACAGGACATTGATAAACTCAGTTCAAGTAGATTTAGGAGTTGAGCAAGAAAAAACAACGGTGACGACTAAAATGCAGTTGCTCAACGATGCGCAATTGGCATGGCTGGCAGAGGTGCAGAAACTTTTCAAGAAACAGGAAGGGGATATTCTAGAAACAACAACATTGACCGAACATGTGATCGAAATTAAAGAAGAATGTGTTAAATCTAAACCGGTCTACTTAAAACCCTACCCAGTGTCTCCTCATGTACAGAAAGGTCTGTTCGAAGAGATTGACCGATTACTAAGAATTGGCGTGATTGAACCCGCACAGTCAGACTGGTGTCTAAATGTAATCCCGGTAAAGAAATCAAATGGAGCAATTCGCTTGTGTTTAGATGCTCGGCGTCTGAACGAAAGAACGGTTAGGGACCTATATCCGCAAGCGCACATTGGAAGAATATTAAGTCGGCTCGAGAGCGCTAAGTATATTAGCACAATCGATTTGAAGGAAGCGTATCTACAGATTCCTCTTCACCAGAAGTCTCGAAAATATACAGCCTTTGCCATTCCAGGAAAAGGTCTGTTTCAGTATACTAGGCTGCCTTTTGGACTGTCGAATAGTCCAGCCACGTTATCAAGGTTGATTGATAATATTTTGGGGAATGGGGAACTTGAACCCAGGATCTTTATCTATCTTGATGATATTATCATCCTTAGTAACAGCTTTGAAGAACACATGCGAGATTTATCAGAGGTAGCTAAACGGTTACGCCAAGCTAATCTCACTGTAAATCTGGAGAAGTCTCTGTTCTGTAGAATGGAATTGCCATTCTTAGGACGTATTATAACACCGGTGGGGATCCGCCCGAATCCTGACCGAATAACGGCGATCGTCAACTTCGAGACTCCGAAAACAGTAAGACAAGTGCGTCGATTTCTCGGAATGACTAATTATTATAGAAGATTTATCGCGGATTTCAGTGGAATAACTGGTCCAATCTCGGACTTATTAAAAGGCAAACCACGGAAAATTCGTTGGACTGAAATGGCCAACAAAGCCTTTAACAAGGTGAAACGACTAATGATTTCAGCTCCAATATTAGGAAACCCGGATTTCAGCAAGGAGTTTTGCATACAAACGGATGCAAGCGACTTCGCTGTTGCCGGTATCTTGACTCAAATTTAAGAAGGTTCCGAACGGGTGATTGGATACTTTTCCCAAAAATTATCAGCAGCCCAACAAAGATACCATGCAACCGAGAAGGAAGCACTAGCGGCCATTCTAGCAATAGAACACTTCCGAGGTTATGTTGAGGGTAGTCATTACACACTAGTAACTGACTCCTCAGCATTGTCTTATATAATGACGACAAGATGGAAAACATCATCCCGGCTGAGCCGGTGGAGCTTAGCCTTACAACAACATGACATCACCATCATTCATCGTAAAGGCAAGGACAATATTGTGCCAGATGCCCTCTCGAGGAGCATTACCACAGTGAGTGCCAATACCGAGTCAATCTGGTATGTTACTCTACGTGAAAAGATCTTGAAGTTTCCGGATAAATTTCCAGATTTCAAAATCGAAAACGGTCAAATCTGGAAATTTGTATCTACCAATGATACCTGGTGACTACCGCTTTGAATGGAAGCAAGTGCCACCACCAGAAAAAAGAAAGAGATTTTAAAAAAGAACACGATCAATCTATGCATATGGGTTACGAAAAGACCCTTGCTAAGATCAAACTTCGTTTTTACTGGCCCCGGATGGCTCAAGACATAAAACAGTACATTAGAAAATGCATCACTTGCAAAGAATGCAAGGGTTCAGCAGTTCCACGATCCCTAAAATGGGAGAGCAAAGGATCGCTAACAGACCATGGCAAATTATTTCACTGGATTTTGTGGGCCCAATTACTTTGAGCAAACGAAAAAACCAATACTTACTAGTAGTTCTTGACGTATTCAGCAAATGGGTACAACTGTACCCCATGAAACGAATCGACGTCACTGAGGTTTGTCGAATGCTCAGAGAGGACTGGTTCTGGAGAAATTCAGTGCCACAGATAGTCATCTCCGATAATGGAGCGAGTTTTGTTTCAAAACAGTTTAGAACTATGCTGACTGATTTCCAAATTAAGCATTTCCTAATTACCCGATATCATAGTCAGTCGAATCCGGTGGAAAGAGTTCACAGGACAGTTAATGCGTGCATACGCACCTATGTACGTGAGGACCAGCGTGTCTGGGATTCAAGAATTCCCGAAATTCAGTTCGTATTAAACAATACGATCCATTCGAGTACGGGTTGTACACCATTTTTTGTTTTGTTCGGACACGAAATAAGCTTATCAGGAGAAGACTTTAACAAAGAACCACAAGGGGCGGAAGAAAGTTTAGTAAAATACGTGGAACGTACTGATCACATAAAAAAGGAGACCCTGAAATACGTATCACTTAACCTACAGAAGGCGTATCGTAAAGCGGCGCATAATTACAACCTTCGCGTTAGGAAAAATCCAGTGGATTTTCAAATAGGCCAATCGATTTTTCGAAAAAAATTTAAAATCTCCAACGCGGGAGAACGATATAATGCCAAGTATGGCCGCCTATTCGTTCCATGCAAAATAATCGGGAAGCGAGGAAACTCTTCTTACGAGTTAGAAGATGCGAAAGGAAAAAAATATTGGTTGGTGGCCCGCGTGCCACTTGAAATCATAAAAAAAGTGGATAGCTCCAAAGCATAGCCAGGATATCGTGTAAATTGTTCAATATTAGTAAAATCAGGAACGGATACAACTCTGTTATTGTTTTTCAGTAAACGATAATAATGAACCATTATATTGATTTCTCTGATGCAACGATCAAGGGTGACTAATTACTAATTACTTTTTCCATGGTGAAAATGAGTAAAATAGTTGATATGAGACTGAATCTGTTGAATTGCGAGAGAAAAATAAATATCAATCTGAGCGGAATGAATGTGAAATATGTCACCGAAGCCGTAGTGTGAGTTACTCAGTTCAGGATAGAAGGGCAGTTTGGGAAGGGATTCAGTAAGCTACGTTGGATGGTCAAGTTGGATACACCTTAGATATAAATTTGAATAACCCATTCGATATGTAGTTGTAAATAAAAAACTTGTGACTAACCCCTAATGGATATATTAACACCCGCAAGGAGGTTAATAAGTCTATAGGTTTTGCTAATATCCATTAATCGATTGGGACATTGTATGTAATGTTGTAGTAGAATTAGAACTAATAATGATTTTCTTTGATGTGGGTTGAAGGTTAGAACCGTTATTATAATAAGGAAATGCAATAAACACCAAATGAATGCAATTTATTAAAATACATTAAATGTTACAACAAGGATGTAGGTTTGAGGCAGAAAATGGTGTAGCGGTTAGAGGTATGAATAGCCTGAATAGGAAAATTGAACAATCAATCAATGTTTGATCATTCAATTTTCATTAGGATTGAGGGAGAGTTGATACTGTTATTATAGCACAGCGAGGTCGCACTTTGATCCCACTCATCAGTGTTTGACGCGATCAGGGCATTAATACTATGGGAGAAAATGTACAGTGGATAATCTTCTTAATACAACGAAACCAGAAAACGTAAAGAGGCAAAGACCCAACACATTGCGGGATACGAGTGATTCCCGAAAGGGATAACACACACTCGAACAAACAAACCACGCTTGTGGTAGCAGCAAAAGATGATAATCCACTGTACACAATCCCTAGGTTAAGTATATGTGGCGAGCATCGTGAGAGAGCGGAGAAACGAGATATACCAGCGCATCTGCAGGCCCGACCGAACTCATCGATAATAGGAAAGAGTCCCGTGTTGTCAGCCAAACATTCCAGACGTATTACGGAAGGTTTCTTCGATGTTGGTTAGAGTGGGAAAAGTGGACAAGCATTGCCGTTGTGTAGCTATTTGGATATCCACACGCATCAATCCGGTGATAGTTCGAAGTAGAAGAGTATTGGCCGGTATTGTGGTGACCGCTTCACGATTGGGAGAAGTGGAAACTTCCGTCGATCCGTAGCCGGGTTGAACGAAGAGTGACGGTGGAAGTAGAAGTCGGAAGTCGCGGTGATCCGTTGGCGGGTTGGAACAGAAGTGTCGGTGGGAGTTATTGAATTGTCCGTGTGACAAGTGATACAAGTCAAGATCTGTAGATCCGTAACCGGATCAGTAAGACCCGAAGTGCCACGTGACGCGGAGGTCCGGAAGTTGAAAGTCGCGGTGATCCGTAAGCGGGTTGGAACAGAAGTGTCGGTGGGAGTTATTGAGTTGTCCGTGTGACAAGGGACACAAGTCAAGATCCCTGGATCCGTAACCGGATCGGTAAGACCCGAGTGCCACGTGACGCTGAGGTCCCAAGGAAAGAACAATGTCCCCGCAAAGCGCTATTGTTCCAGTGTCCCCATTGTAGTGGTGAATAGCTTCGACCGGCGTAAAACTCGTGAACGATTGGTGGTTTTCATGGTGACCGAACTCCGATGGACCAAGCAGAGATCCCCTTAAAAGAAGTGAACCCTCGTCTAAGTGTCGCGCTGGTGTTAGTCATCGTTTTGATCGGACCGGAGCCCGATTCCATGCATTCCTGGGCGTAGAGCAGTGTTTGCTGCTTGCATTCTGAGACAGTGTGTCGTCTTGTCCAATAGCGGCTAACAGCGAAGAATCGGCATCGGGGAGGAAGCCCCAAGATCCGTGCGGTGAGTTCGAGTGTCGTGGCAAGGTAAATGATCAAGCTGGAAGGTGTAGAAGCAGGTGGCCCCAACGATTCGCGTGTGCACAGACTTTTAGAATTAAGTGAGAAGTGTCCGGACGGTAAATAAAGAGAGCATGCATGCAATAAATCTGTTTAATTTAAAATCGAAGTGGAATGATAATTTGCGGTAGGAAGAAACTATTGTTCAATTACAGGTTCAACCCACCTAGGACGGAATGGCCGGTAAGTGACAATGTATAAAGCACGGTAGATAACCCGAGTCATTCTGTAGAAGGGTAACAACACTTGCATGAACTCGATGAATGAAAAAGTATTCATTCTTAGTAAACAGCGCCCGTCTCAAACGTCAATGATGAACTCGGTGCATTGGACCATGGCTTTGCCTTTTCCCTCGTCGGACAACGAACGGAGTCGCACGCGCGATAAGACAGCACACACCGTGACGGATAGCTCGTTTCGGCAGAACTAGGGATCCTACATTCAGAGATATGCGGAAGCGGCCATCTTGAGCCAATCGAGCATTGAGAGCTGTCAGAATCTGAGCCAAATGAACATTGTTATTGTTGCGGATTGAGAGGTATTGCGATTGTAATGAAAAGATTTTACGAAAAGTTTTGTCGAATAAACAATTTGTTTTACATTGGCAGTAGAAGTAGTCTAGTTTATGCATGGTATTTTGTTCATTTGTATTGAACTTTTATTCGAGTGATAATGCACTGTTGGACGTTAGATAACGAAATCTGAAAATGCCATTATGCGCAAAAGCCATGTACGAGCTCCAACATTTTGCGCTGCGGCAAGTGATGGCATTTGTTTACTAATGTAACAGCGTTGCTAAATCGTCTGGAAAAGTATTCGCACATCTCTTAATATAGGATCCCTAGGCAGAACTAGGCCGCACAAAAACTACCTACTTTTTTTAGATTATTTATTTTTTCTGTGTACACCACCAACGACAGAAATGCATTTACAGCTGGGTGGAGCGGATAGAATCGATTTGGTTGTCAAACTGAAGCCAAAATTTTCTATTGTGCCGGAGCCAAACATTGAAGATTGTGGTTATGTTCGTTTAAGATCTTATATTGAGAAGTATTGTTATTATTTGGGGAAAACATAAAAATAAACTTAGTTTGAGTTTTGCATTTCGTGTAAAAAATACATTCACATTATATTTCGAGTGGATAATTAGTAGGAAAGCAACTAAAAAGCACTCGTTACGAGATTTCACGAGATACAGCAGCTGATTGGAGCAGGAATGTGTGTAAACCATCGTAAAGTCATGTAGAGTCTTGCGCATTCGTGCGCCTTCATGCAGCATGGAAAGCGAAATTCGAAGAGCGGGAAATGTTTGACAGCCGGAGAGCTGCAAAATAATTCTGCTTATAGGATTGATTTCAAAATATACCGCTACTCGCTTGAGAGCAGAAAAGCGGCTCTATCCGCAGCACCCAGATTTACAGTGGTGTGAATGCAAGGAAAAAAAAAATGAAAAAAAAACTTTTCAAACGCAGAGTGTACACGCCCGTTTCAAATCACTCAGAGACTGAGTGAAATTGTATTGCCGTCTCTTTTTTTCTCACGGAAATCTTACTCAATTTTCGTAAAAAGTGGAACTACTCAAATTTTGAGTAGTTCCACTTTTTATGAAAATTGAGTAACTTTTCCGTGGGAAAAAAGAGACGGCAATACAATTTCACTCAGTCTCTGAGTGATTTGAAACGGGTGTGTATGTAATTAAGAGTGGTGACACTGTGACATTAAGACATTAAGTGTCATTAAGAGTGGTGAGATGGGACCTCTTTAGCCGTGCGGTAAGACGCGCGGCTACAAAGCAAGACCATGCTGAGGGTGGCTGGGTTCGATTCCCGGTGCCGGTCTAGGCAATTTTCGGATTGGAAAATGCCTTTAAAGTACCATAAAACTTGTTTAAAAAATATAGCGGCATGTAACACTCGTTAGGGGGTTTGATGTCAGGCCCTGCAAGCCAGCCAAAAAAACTCACGCAACAAACAATCAACAAGAGAGTACGGACCGGAACCATTGGCGAAGACCACTAGCGATTGGAAACTCGGTTCGTGGAACTGCAAATCTCTCAGCTTCATCGGGAGCACACGCAAACACGCCGATGTGCTCAAGGACCGTGGATTCGGCATCGTAGCGCTGCAGGAGGTTTGTTGGAAGGAAATAAGATTTCAATGGTGCGAACGTTTAGAGGTAATCATACCATCTACCAGAGCTGCGGCAACACACACGAGCTGGGAACAGCTTTCATAGTGAAGGGCGATATGCAAAGACGCGTGATCGAGTGGTGGCCGATCAATGTGCAGGTTGACGATCAAAGGCCGGTTCTTCAACTTCAGCAGCTCGATGGGGCCCTTCTTGAGGACTACTGGAATACAGTTAAAGCAGCCATTAACGAAGCAGCGGAGAACAACGTCGGGTATATGGGACGAAGTCGACGGAACGATTGGTTTGACGAAGAGTGCAGACAGATTCTGGAGGAGAAGGACGCAGCGCGGGCGGTTACGCTGCAGCAAGGTACCTGTCAGAACGTGGAACGTTATAGACGGAAGCGGAGAGAGCAGACCCGCCTTTTTCAGGAGAAGAAACGCCGCCTGGAAGAAACGGAGTGCGAGGAGATGGAACAGCTGTGCCGTTCTCAAGAAACACGCAAGTTCTACAAGAAGCTCAACGCATCCTGCAAATGCTTCGTGCCGCGAGACGAAATGTACCGGGATAAGGATGGGAGCATCTTGACGGACGAACGTGTGGTGATCGAAAGGTGGAAGCAGCAGTACGAGGCACATTTGAATGGTGCTGAGAGTACAGGCAGTGAAAGTCAAGGCAGCGGAAGAGATAACTACGTCAGTTCAGCGGACGATGGAAACCAACCAACCCACCTGGAGGGAAGTTAAGGATGCCATCCAACAGCTAAAGACCATTAAAGCCTGTCATAAGACGAGACGTATTTCGACCTCAACAGTAAGGCCGTCTTCAGTGTCTCGTACTTGACTCGACTTGAAGAAAATGATCGCAGCTTACACTATTTATACTATGCGTAGGTATAATAATTTATCTAGGTACTTATCTTACTACGGTGCTTATTTCTACTCGCTTGATGCGCTTAATGTTTAGGTATAAACTTGAAGAGCCAGGAGCTACCATTTCCTTGATCTTTATTCAACAACCGCGTTTGTACCTGTCGGTAGATTTCCAAGCTCTCAGCAACATCAAGTTTCCACGGAGAAGAGACATTTCTTAAAATTTAAGGATTAAGCTGGTAAGGATGGTATCGGAGCTGAGCCCGGAAAAGCTAGCCACTTGCCTGCACAAATTGATAGTCCGAATCTGGGAAACTGAACAGCTACCGGAGGAGTGGAAGGAAGGGGTTATATGCCCCATCTTCAAGTAAGGCGACAAGCTGGAGTGTGAGAACTTTCGAGCGATCACCATCCTTAATGCCGCCTACAAAGTGATATCCCAGATCATCTTCCGTCGTCTGTCACCATTAGTGAACGAGTTCGTGGGAAGTTATCAAGCCGGCTTTGTTGACGGCCGCTCGACAACGGACCAGATCTTTACTGTACGGCAAATCCTTCAAAAATGCCGTGAATACCAGGTCCCAACGCATCATCTGTACGACAGTATAGACCGCGTAGAGCTATGGAAAATTATGGACGAGAACAGCTTCCCTGGGAAGCTTACCAGACTGATCAAAGCAACGGTGGATGGTGTGCAAAACTGTGTGAAGATTTCGGGCGAACACTCCAGTACGTTCGAATCGCGCCTGGGACTAAGACAAGGTGATGGACTTTCGTGCCTGTTGTTCAACATTGCGCTAGAAGGTGCGGAGAGCCGGGTGTAACAGTCGGGGTCGATTTTCAACAGATCCAGTCAATTTATTTGTTTCGTGGATGACATGGACATTGTCGGCCGAACATTTACAAAGGTGGCAGAACTGTACACCCGCCTGAAACGTGAAGCAACAAAAGTTGGACTGGTGGTGAATGCCTCAAAGACAATGTACATGCTTGTGGGCGGAACAGAGCGCGACCGGGCCCGCCTGGGAAGCAGTGTTACGATAGACGGGGATACCTTCGAGGTGCTCGAGGAATTCGTCTACCTCGGATCCTTGCTAACGGCTAAAAACAATGTCAGTCGTGAAATACGGAGGCGCATCATCTGTGGAAGTCGGGCCTACTACGGGCTCCAGAAAAAAACTGCGGTCAAAAAAGATTCGCCACCGCACCAAATGTGTCATGTGCAAGACGCTAATAAGACCGGTTGTCCTCTACGGACATGAAACATGGACAATGCTCGAGGAGGACTTGCAAGCACTCGGAGTATTCGAGAGACGGGTGCTTAGGACCATCTTTGGCGGTGTGCAAGAAGACGGTGTGTGGCGGCGAAGAATGAACCGTGAGCTCGCCCAGCTCTACGGCGAACCCAGTATCCAGAAGGTAGCCAAAGCCGGAAGGGTACGATGGGCCGGGAATGTTGCAAGAATGCCGGACAGCAACCCTGCAAAGATGGTGTTCACTCCCGATCCGGCAGGTACGAGACGACGTGGAGCGCAGCGAGCGAGATGGGCAGACCAGGTGCAGAACGACTTGGCGAGCGTGGGGCGTATTCGAGGATGGAGAGATGCGGCCTCGAACCGTGAATTGTGGCGTCAAATTGTTGATTCAGTGTTATCTGTTTAGATGTAGACTAAATAAATGAATGAATGAACACTCGTTTAAATTTGCTTATTCTCGTTGATTTTAATAATCAACATTCACACCGAAAAAATAAACCAAAAAATTTTTCGTGCAACAAGTGATTTGACGTTTGCGGAACAGCTTTCCGACAGTCGACCGTCGGACCCCGGTTCGAATTTTTCAATCCTCTTGCAATAGCCGCCGTGTTAAAACATAGGCAGAATGTTCCCGCTCAAAACAAAACCACGTGCTTTTCGCGAAATGACAGCAGGGTTCGATTGTATCAGTGACCAGTGAGAGGCAATCGGAGTCACTGAGTACATGGAGAGTGTTTATCATAGCAAGTGCATACGGTGGATAAGATTTTTATTGACTCTGTTGTTTTTAGTGACCGTTGCGATTACCTGAGAAGCAACCAGCAGGAAACCGCAGTATTCTATTTTATCTCGAGATGCATAATACATACACTCTGGTCAAACGTAAAACGTGTGCCCACAGGGACCGCTAGGGAGAAGGGTTGCCAGCAAGGGGTGAGACGCTGAGCACTAGAGGCCTGAATAAGAGAAACGCGGATAGAAAATATGACTCTGCCAACACTGCATTCAATCTTCTTCATCAAAGAACAACACACGAAAAGGAAGAAATGGTTTATGTAGATAAAATTTCACAATACGTTATATAATGTATCCACATCACATAACAATAGAATCTAATAAACAATGCAAGTTTATTTCGTAATATATAAATAACTTGCATATATTATTGCAAACTTATGTAAAATGCATTCAAATTTGTTTATTTAAAAATGGCATAAAATCGAATTTAGCCGTTTTCAGTATTTAAGGCAACATTTTGGCTGCTTGACAGGCCTCCTGCTCGATTGGCTGCTGTTTTTTGACGGTTCGATTGGCGGCACATACCTATCCGCGTTTCTCTTATTCAGGCCTCTACTGAGCACAATGTTCCAAGCACACATTTTCAGGCTTTGATTCAGAAATGTGGCACTCGGTGTGGCACACTGGGGCACAATTTTGACATTTGAAGGATCTTAATAAAAATACTGGCAGTCTTGCCGAATTTTGTTTTGATTTGTTTTCAATTACGTACACGCTTACTTCAGTTCACCCAAATATGGCTGAAGAATACCTAAAATCCTCCAGTGTGGGGATGTAATGCCAATAAGAAGAAGAAGATTGAAGATTAATAAAAATAAATGAAAAAAATATCATGTTCTTATAACGAATAAATACAATTTATAACACTATATACTAAATATACAATAATAGTTGGTCTAACCCAACATAAGATGGAACAACTAACACCAGGTGCCGGGAATTACAACCTAGCTGGCTTGCTTCCGGATATTCACATTTGCTCCGTTTGCTGCTCCAATTTCCAAGCATAGCATTTTTATTCACGGGTGCGACAGTTCTGTTGAAATGGAAAACAAAACATTGTAAAAATAGAGTTGTGTATCAAATTCTAAATTTATATCCGGAGCTTCGGATAGCGAATTTTGGTTTTACACGATTAATACTTGACTTCGGAAGTTGTAAATTACTCACTTGGTTTCTTAGAATTGGAAAATCGCTACCTCCGAAGCAAGAAAGACAGATTGTGAAAAAGCTTCCGGTTTTCCATTTATAATAATTCAATGAAACTTACCTCAAATGTACTTATTTGGTGCATCGATACTGATTCGAGGGTGGCCTAATATCCATATTTAGCTATTTCGCAGTTCCGGGCCAATGATGGGCTGCTGGATGGTGGCATTGTGTTTTCTCCACTTCATACTAGCTGTGGTACCAACTTGCAAAGCTTTCGCAGCTGATCTTTTCAACGTCTTCCTCTCCGTCCTCCACAGGGCCACTTACTTCACGTAGCGAATCTCCGATAGAGTTGTCAACAACCTCCAACATTTGGTCGCTGGCTCTCGCTTCCGAAGTACTGGCATCTTTCTCCTTCTTAGCATCTGCAGGGAAAGGTAATGTGAGAATTACAGATGATGTTTTATAACTGGATTCCCCGTCAGTCCTTCTTATCTTTCTTAGCCTTAACATCGCTGATTTTTTCTTGTGGATTCATTCGGCCCGTTGTCGAAGTTTACTCTTCTGAATAAGAACATATTGCACAAGTCGCAGAACCAACCGTTATCGGTACCGTTATCGGTACCGTTATCGCAGTCGCCTTCGTCGTCCGAACCAGCTCTTTCGGATTTGCTCTTTTTGGGTGTGGACAGGTGATTCTAGCAAGCCGCCGGTTCATCCACATATTTACATACCTCGTCGACGGTGGTGAAGTTCTCCGGATCGGTTTCAGCACCATCTACGCCAGATTTTTATTTGGTGTAACGTTCCACGGGATTTTTAAATTTAAGATGTTTAAACGATGCACGATGGGTGTCACTGGCAGCACTGTTAAACATGATGCGCCCGTGCATGATGATTCTGGTGAGATCGATGATGCATAAACATACTGACGTCAAGTTGGTAGCCCTGTGTTGCAGTAGGTGAAAAAGTAGGAGAAGGAAAAAACGATTTCCGTTTTTCCGAAAAACAGCAGTACAGTCATCAGAGCAAATAGGCAGAAGCAGTCAGAGCAGAAGAATTTGAAAGTTACTACAATTTGTTGTTACCTAACCAAGTCTTTAAATTTGTTAAGTGTCTATGGTTATTAGCATCGTTAGTTCTAAAGCTAACTAGCCGAAACTGTAAGTTTAAAATAAGTTTTCGAAGTATCCAAACTAACCTAAATCATCCATATTAGACGTGTGCAGGAACTGGTACAGCGTTTAGCGTAACCAAAATAGTTGTTCGAAGACTGATTAATGTAAGTGTGAGAAAGCGTTCCTTATGTTTAAAACTAAAATTCAAATAAATTACAGCTAAAAGCATTCGTGACTGAACATACTGGCGTTAGTCTTTGCTCTTTAGAAGTCGGTCCCTTCTCCACAACTTGGTTACCGGAACAAACTTTTAGATTAATCAAGATTATGGACCACAACAATGTGGAAACGCCTGTTGCTGAGTCGAATTGCGTCAATTGCGATCGATTGGATAGCGCTGACAATCTTGTTCAATGCGATCAATGCGATGCTTGGTGGCACATGTCCTGCGCACAAGTATCGCAATCGGTCGAAAATCGTCAATGGATATGCCGAGCGTGCCAAGTACAGGAACACAACAGTATCCGATCGGGATCTCCTACCAACGCAAATCGCCTAGAACTGCAGATGCGCAAATTGGAAGAACGACATGCGTTGGAAAAGAAGTTCCTGGAAGAGAAATATAGACTTCTCGAAATGGAGATGGATAATTCACCAGAAAATGTGAGCACCGGCATCAGAAGCAGTGCGGGTGAACAAACAGATTTCAACAAGGTGAGGCTGTGGATTAACGCGTGTGAAGAAAATCAAGCAGGAGCCGCTGGTGGTCGATCCAATGCCCAGTTGATGACAGAGCACACATCACGCAACCATGATTGGAATGTTGCTAATGACCCGACAACTAGTGGAAGAAGAATGTGTTACGAAAATACCAACGAAGAAGAACCGGATTTGTATTGGCAGCGCAGTGACGAAGAGAGGACACAAAGCAATCGTAAACCCTCACAACAGACTGGCTCCGTTTTAACAAATTACTACGAATCCACCACCATGGGCACCAGGCCCATCCCGAAGCCTAGAAGATTGATGCTAAGTGAAACCAAAAGCGAATGTCAGAAAGAAGGTTTTGAGTTCCCTATCCCTCCCCCTCGAACACAAGGTAAGTCACCGAATGATCCAATTAATAAGACCGCACGACAGCGCGATGATATGAACCTCCTATGCAGAAAGTTAGGTAGTACCGGCTTGTCATTCTCTAAGCCAATAGGGACATATCCAACATTTTCCCAACAAAAGCTAACACAGCCAAATATGGGCTATCTCGGAAATTTTTCTCGGCCATATGAGCAAACAAATCATTTGACGCAACTTGGTCCTATCTGTTCGGCACAACAAGCTCCGGATAAAAATGTTCCTTCCAAGTTGGAATTTGTGCTTACCCCCTCGCAGTTAGCCGCCAGACAAGTTATGTCTCGCGACCTTCCCCTTTTTTCTGGCAATCCTACCGAATGGCCAGTATTCATAAGTAGCTTCAAAAATTCAACGCTCGCTTGTGGATACACAAATACCGAGAACATGGCACGTCTTCAGCGTTGTCTGAAGGGCCAAGCATATGCTGCGGTTCAGAGTCGGTTATTACTTCCCGAGTCCGTTCCGCACGTAATTGATACTCTACATTTGTTATACGGAAGGCCTGAAATTTTAATCAACGCACTCCTGGAGAAAGTTAGGCAAGTTCCTACGCCGAAACTCGAGAAGCTAGAGACGCTTATAGATTTCGGCGTGGCCATCCAAAGTCTGTGTGACCACCTGGAGGCAGCAGAACAATACGCTCACCTCTCGAACCCGTCGTTACTTTCGGAGCTAGTGGCTAAACTACCGGGTCACGTCAAGATGCAGTGGGGCAGTCATCTTCAGCAGTTTTCAGAAGTGAACTTAAAACATTTCGCGGATTTTATGTCAGGTGTTGTTTTGGCAGTGAGTAAAGTAACTGTATACGCCGGTTTGAGTGCTAAAAGCGGTACAGTTGAGAAGTTTAATCCGAAACTACGTGGAGCCCTGCATACTCATATCGGTGATTCAGATAGTGGTGTGGAGCCGCCGAAACTGTGTAACGGATGTCATTCGCCAGGCCATAGAATCGTTGACTGTGAAAGCTTTAAACAACTATCGGTCGACGGAAGATGGAAGCTGATCCAGAGCAGAGAACTTTGTCGTACGTGTCTCAACGATCACGGAAGAAGAAGCTGTAGGAGTTCAAATCGTTGTGGGCTCAACGGATGTCAATACCGTCATCATCCATTACTACATTCGTCGGAATCCAATACTACTGCTTCACCACAGGTCAATATTTCGGAGAGTCATTCTCACAGACAGTCGGATAGTTTACTACTCTTTCGTATCGTTCCAGTGACCCTACATGGACCTGGCAAATCAATCGACACCTATGCGTTCATGGACGATGGTTCTTCTATGACGCTAATCGAAGACAGCTTAGTGAAACAGCTTGGAGTCGATGGCGATGTTTTACCGCTCTGCCTGTTATGGACAGGTAACGTCTCACGGATGGAGAACGATTCCCGACAGGTGGACATCAATATATCTGCAAGGAACAGTAAAAGGCAATATCAATTACACGACGTACGCACAGTGATGGAGCTATCTCTACCGCAGCAGACCCTTTCGATGGAGAAACTTGCTGGTAAATATCCACACTTGAAAGGTCTTCCTGTTTCAAGCTACTTCAATGCTAAACCCCGGCTGCTTCTTGGTGTGAACAACCTGAACGTCATCCTGCCATTGCGAGTGAAGGAAGGATTACG
Source organism: Armigeres subalbatus (assembly GCF_024139115.2). NCBI lineage: Eukaryota > Metazoa > Arthropoda > Insecta > Diptera > Culicidae > Armigeres > Armigeres subalbatus. Next base: position 200,817,242 of record NC_085141.1, on the reverse strand, counting down.
TCTAGAACCAGTCGCAGCACGAACAAGATTAGGATGGTGTGTTTATGGAGGTAACGGAACCGATTGTCAAATGATGTCGCTCAACTGTCATTCTTGCGGATGCTACGGAGAACTAGATTCGAACTTACATGAAACGGTAAAAGGCTACTTTGCCTTAGATGATGTTGGAGCGAAAAATGAACTGAATGTTATGTCGAAGCAAGATGAAAGAGCTCTGCGTATTCTCGAACAAACTACCGTGCGAATTGGAAACCGTTTTGAAACAGGGCTGTTATGGAAGTTTGATAATATAGAGTTTCCTGACAGCTACGCTATGGCATTGAGGCGATTGAATTGCCTTGAAAAAAAGATGACCCGAGACCCGTCATTGCGCCAAAATCTGGAGAAGCAGCTGAGGGAGTACGAAGCAAAGGGATATGCGCATCGAGCTACCCTAGGTGAACTGACTACAGCAGATTTGAAGCGAGTGTGGTACTTACCGCTAGGCGCTGTTTTCAATCCGCGCAAATCGAAAGTTCGCCTGGTGTGGGATGGTCGTGCCCAAGTTGATGGCGTGTCTTTTAATTCAATAATGCTCAAGGGACCTGACCAATTGTGTTCATTACCTGCTATACTTATGCGGTTCCGTCAATTCCAAGTTGGAGTTTCAGCTGACATAAAAGAAATCTCGCGTGATTTTTGAAAACGTCGTAAGTTCAAAAGAGAGGCTCTCTTTGTTTACTTTCTCTTTCGATTATTACAAAGCCATACTAACATTTACATTGGATTTTCCAGCATCGATCTGAAGAAAATAGCTTTGTCTAGTGTGCTGAGGTGAAAATATTGCAACAAATTTTAAACTAGCCTAGATATTAGCAAAAGAGAGCGTAATAAAAGAGAGTCTCTCATTTGGACTTACGACGTTTTCAAAAATCACGCGAGAAATGTATCATCAGATTTCCATTCGATCCGCAGACAGGCACTCGCAAAGGTTTTTGTGGCGCACGGACACATCGAAGCCCGCGGACGTGTATATCATGGATGTTGCAACTTTTGGATCAGCCTGTTCGCCAGCGTCCGCGCAGTACATAAAAAACAAAAACGCAAACGAGTTCAGAGACAAATACCCACGCGCAGTAGAGGGAATCGTAAGAAACCATTATGTTGATGATTCATTGGAAAGCTACGATAACATCGAAGACGCCATACGGTTCTCAAAAGAGATGCGTGTTATCCACGGAAAGGGAGGATTTGAGCTTAGAAACTGGCTGTCGAACCGAGAAGAAGTATTGCGCGACCTCGGTGAAGCCAACTTTGTCCAACACAAGGATTTTAGTTTGAGCGACGAATATGGATGCGATCGTGTGTTAGGCATGCTTTGGATAACTACCGTGGATGCATTGGCGTTTGCTACGGACGTAAAGGACGAAGTTAATCAAATTATAAAGAGTGGCGAGCGACCGACAAAGAGGCAAATGTTAAAATGTTTGATGGCCTTTTTTGATCCTCTCGGGTTATTGGGAGTGATTCTCGTACATGGGAAAATTTTGTTGCAGGAGGTATGGCGGTCTGGAATTCTGTGGGACGAAAAGGTGGACGACAGAGTTTATGAAGGTTGGATAAAGTGGATCGGACTATTGAACGAAATTAATACTATCCGTGTCTCGCGTTGCTATTTTGAAGGTGCAACCAGCAATCACTACCATAATCTGGAACTGCACGTGTTTGTTGATGCGAGCGAAACAGCTTACTCCGCTGTGGCATATTTCCGAATAACAAATTCTCAAGGTATTGCATACTGCAGTCTCGTGACTGCGAAAACAAAGGTGGCTCCTTTGAAGCCACTTTCAGTACCACGGCTAGAGCTTCAAGCCGCGGTCTTAGGCGCTCGTTTAACTAAATTAATCGAGGACAGCCACACTCTGCAGATCAAACGACATTTTTTTTGGAGTGATTCAGCAACCGTGCTGTCCTGGTTAAGAGCAGATGGACGGCGATACAAGCAATATGTAGCTTGCCGTATTGGAGAACTGCTAACATTAACCAACGTTGAAGATTGGAGATGGGTTCCGTCTAAGCTGAATCCGGCAGATGAGGCGACGAAGTGGAGAAAGGGTGCATGGTCGGCGGAGGATAGTTCGTGGTTCCGTGGTCCCGAGTTTCTACAACTTTCCGAGGAAAACTGGCCGAAGCAAGAACGCGTAGTACAACCTACTAATGAAGAGATACGTCCTTGTAACGTGCATCGTGGTTTCAAGGTACCGCAACAAATTTTTGATTTGGAGAGGTTCTCGAAACTCACCAGACTGATCAGGGTTGCTGCTTTGGTCCATCGATATGTCGATAATTTGAGTAGAAGGAAGAGGAAAGAGGCGCTCATTGGAGGACACCTGCGAACCGAGGAATTGCAAAAGGGAGAGCGTACGTTGATTCGTCTTGTACAGTGGCAGAGCTTCACGGATGAGCTTGTACAGATAACTAATAATTTTAATAAGCCTCAAGAACAGCAAGAAGCTTTAGAAAAATCCAGCAGCCTCTGTCAGTTGTCTCCAGTAATTGACGAATATGGAGTTTTGCGAATCGATGGGAGGATTGGAGCAGCACCAAATGTACCGAAAGACGTGAAGTTTCCGATTATTCTGCCACGCAGTCATCGGTTCACCAATCTTATGATGGAAGACTATCACTATCGCTTTCGCCATGGAAATTCAGAGACGATTGTAAATGAAATTCGCCAGCGTTTCTATGTTCCTCGATTGAGAACTTGTGTCAGAAGAGTAGAGAGAAGCTGTCAATGGTGCAAAGTGTATAAGTCGACACCGAAGATTCCACGTATGGCTCCTTTGCCGATGGCACGAATGGCAACGTTTACTAGACCGTTCACCTACGTAGGTCTGGACTTTTTTGGACCTCTAATCGTCAAAATTGGTCGAAGTGATGCAAAACGCTGGATAGCTCTGTTTGTATGCATGACAACACGCGCGATACACGTGGAAGGTTTGGGTACTGAATCATGTGTTAAATGTATTCGGAACGGTTTGAGTACTGAATCATGTGTTAAATGTATTCGCCGATTCGTATGCCGCCGGGGTGCGCCTGCTGAAATATATTCGGATAATGGCACGAATTTTGTGGGTGCTAACAAACAGCTAACTGACCAAATGGAGTAGATCGAAGGAGATTAACAAGCGACGTTTACCAACACCAACACGAAATGGTTATTCAATCCCCCTGGAACACCACACATGGGTGGATCGTGGGAGAGGTTGGTACGTTCTACAAAAGACGCTCTGGAGACAGCCTGTAACAACAACAGAAAACTCGATGATGAAGGATTGGAAACATTAGTGGTCGAAGCCGAGGGAATTGTCAACAGCCGGCCTCTTACATACCTTCCCTAGAATCTGACGAATGTGAGGCATTGACCCCAAACCACTTCCTTCTCGGGAGCTCTAGTGGAGTGCGCCAACCAGTAGTGGAACCAACGGACCCTGTGAATGCGTTGAAAAGTTCGTACAACCAAATTAAATTGCAGTTGGACATGTTCTGGAAGCGATGGACTAGGGAGTATTTGCCAACGCTGACTAGAAGATCAAAATGGCATACAGACGTTAAACCGCTGACAGTGGGAGATCTTGTGGTAGTGGTAGATGAGTCTCGAAGGAACAGCTGGACTCGAGGACGAGTAGTGCAGGTTATAAAGGGAAGTGATGGTAGAGTCCGTCAAGCGCTTATAGAAACTGCGAGGGGAGTGTTGCGTCGGTCAGTCGCTAGGTTGATAGTGTTAGAGGTACAATATGGAGGTAAAACTGGATCAGGTGACGGTGACCAGTGTTACGGGGGGGATGATGTCACTGGCAGCACTGTTAAACATGATGCGCCCGTGCATGATGATTCTGGTGAGATCGATGATGCATAAACATACTGACGTCAAGTTGGTAGCCCTGTGTTGCAGTAGGTGAAAAAGTAGGAGAAGGAAAAAACGATTTCCGTTTTTCCGAAAAACAGCAGTACTTACAGTCATCAGACCAAATAGGCAGAAGCAGTCAGAGCAGAAGAATTTGAAAGTTACTACAATTTGTTGTTACCTAACCAAGTCTTTAAATTTGTTAAGTGTCTATGGTTATTAGCATCGTTAGTTCTAAAGCTAACTAGCCGAAACTGTAAGTTTAAAATAAGTTTTCGAAGTATCCAAACTAACCTAAATCATCCATATTAGACGTGTGCAGGAACTGGTACAGCGTTTAGCGTAACCAAAATAGTTGTTCGAAGACTGATTAATGTAAGTGTGAGAAAGCGTTCCTTATGTTTAAAACTAAAATTCAAATAAATTACAGCTAAAAGCATTCGTGACTGAACATACTGGCGTTAGTCTTTGCTCTTTAGAAGTCGGTCCCTTCTCCACAACTTGGTTACCGGAACAATGGGCTTCGTAAGCCATGGGGCCAAGATATATCGTTCAAGACCAGCTAGAGTAGACTTCGAATGTTACGGCCTGCAGCAGGTCTCTCATTTTCGCGGAGGTTGTAGCGACGGATTCGACATGATTTGTATGCCATATAGTTGGAGGTATTCATTTTCGCGGCTGGAAGAGGAACAGGGAATAGCGAATGTGTTGCGGTGATGGATAATAAATGTACTTACCTGTTCATGCAACAGGTCCGGTTATTCATAAAGTGGTCGCTCGGAAGGTACTGCTTGATCCATCGCTCCTTTTGACTTGTTTTGGTACCTTTCATTACATAAAACGCAAAATTAAGGTACCCCGGGGCAAGTGAAAATACGGGGTAAGTGGGTACTATGGCTGCCGATGAATCGATGAACGTTTTTAATGGTAACAATGTTCTAGAAAGATGAAGCAGGACTATCAACGAATGCACCCGACACAAAAATATTTGGAATTAAAACCAATTGAGGCACCGTGCTAATGCTATTGTTTGATCATGACTTAAAACTCCCGAGAAAAGCTATTACTTTTATTTTGATTCAATGGATCTCCAACAGAATAGTCGTTCCTAAATATTTAATTGATGTGGAAAGCGAATAGGTTGAGAAAATTAATAATTGTGTGACATCAAAAATGATTTAAAATTTTTTAATTAAAGCCAAAACTTGCAGTTTACACTCTGCCTTTAAGTTTTAACATATATGGGGCAAGTGGGACATATTTGAACAACATTTTCGATAGAACAATTTTAACTGCTTTTAGATATTTGTCTAGTGAAAATAACTTTTGCCATTCATATATCATATGGATCTGAATCAGATGTGGTTTGATATCATTGGTTTCGTTGTTAAAAGTATTTTACAGTTCATTAACAGGTGTTTATTTTACATTCTTAAAATTATCTCCCGAATGAAAAGAGCAATGGTTATTACTATACGATATATTTCCGTTTACAGTGCAAATAACTCATTTATTCTGCAATAGAGTCAGCAGGTTTTGTTTCGTGTTTTGTTATTTTTTAAACTTTGCATCAGATTTACAGATTTTCCAGATATTTACACAAAGTGCTTAACATATAAATTGGCAATTTCTGTTCTATTACAAATTTAGAACACTGCGCCTTGCCTGAATGAAAACTTTTCTTTTGAAGTATCTTGATTTATGTAATAATTAGTGTTCTAAACAGGAAATTTTAATTCGAATGGTGAATAAAAATTTACTTATCCTTTCCACTTTAAACATTTGGTACAAAAAGTAAGCTAATAGAAAGCAAGACAAGAGACAATTGAACAGTGAGTCGGCTGTTGTCTTGTTTTCATTATAACATTATAATCCCTTTCTTGTTGCCAAAACACAAGTCCGACAAACAACCAACCTCCATCCATGATCTGAAAATACTACGACTCAGAAATAATATTAACATTATAAATTCCTTTAATTAGTTTAGTTCGATAGTATAAAACAGATTAGGTCCGACTTGCCCTGTTTGAAGAGGTAAGTGGGTTCTACAAGTGAATTTATTTCTTTCACTACCAATATTTTTTGTGATTGAATAAATGGCACTTCACTACACTTCAACAACGGAAACATATAATGATGTATCCGTGGTTAATGTTCTGAAATATCCTGTTTTCTAAGTATGCCGGTAACAATTTCGATGAACTAGCGTTTTTTTAGGTCCCACTTGCCCCGGTGTACCTTAGATGAATACCACCAGACCGCATCGTGCTTTCGTGCTGTGCGGTTCTTTTTCTCTTTGCGGAAGGAAGTTTTTAATACTACCCGAAGCTATTTTAATTTCAACGGTGCTTCTTAGCGCTATTTGTACCCACTGATCCCGTCACGGTCTTTGCAAGGACCCGTGCCTTCGTTTTACGTTGGACCCGTTTGCGGAAGTAAAATTCCGGCAAGCGGTGGTAATCCTGCAGGGACACCGTTCTGGGAAAAAACCTCTTAGAAGGTCACGTCTCCACGCTCAGCAATGAGCATTAATAAAAACCCAGATTAATCCACCTAGCGGTGATGGTGCCTTTCTCGACCTTCGTAAAATGTGTTTGCTTGAAAGTAGATGAGCTAGTAGCTAAGAGTAAACAAAAAAACTTCTTGGCCGGAAAACTTGAAAATCGGATTATTTCAAGCAAAGATATTGTAAGATCCAGTTGAAAACGCGAGACCTCAGTTCGGTTTTTCAACTTGATCTAATATGCTAATCAAATTTCGACATTTTTTTCCTTTTCCAATCTTTTGATGTACATACCCCTGTTGTATTTTACCCAGTTATATATTTTAAGGATATCACATTTGGATGTTTGTTAAACTGAAGCTCTGACTACACAAAAAGAAAATGAAAATATCATTTCCCATCAAGCGAGCGGAGGGCAATATTTGTTATGATATAAATCTCGTGGCCGTTCTTCTGCCAAACTCCCGTATGAAGAGGGAGGAAGTGTATCAGTGTGGAAGCATCCGATAGTTCGTTTTCGGAGAGAAATTATAGCCTTTCGGTACAACTTTGTAGCACAAGAAAGGCAAAAAGTAATTGGCCATATTTTCTAAGGTAATAGTCCAAGCTGGCCAATTTTCAATAGAAAATAATAGAATGGATTCCGCGTCCAATGCAATTTGTTATGAGAGTAAATCGATTGAGGGTAAGTGCATTAAAATGAGCTGAACTTTTTTACGCGCTTTTTTGTAACATAAAGCATTTTGGCCATAATTTTTGTGCCCATAGTCCGATCTTCCAAATTTTTCAATAGAAAACAAAACGACAGGATCCTGCGTCGAATGGAATTTTGTTGCAAGTAAATCAGTTGAGGATAAGAACCAAAAGTGAGCTAAACTTTTTGCACTTTTGGTGCGCGCACACACATACATACACACACAGAGACATCATCTCAGTTCATCGAGCTGAATCGATTGGTATATAACACTATGGGTCTCCAGGTCTTCTGTAAAAGTTTGGTTTTCGAGCGAACATATAGCCTTTTTGTATACTTTGTAAACAAAAAGGCAAAAATGATGTTTCAGCCATAACTTCTGATCCATATTTCGATCTGGCCAGAATTTCAATAGGAAACAATGGGATAGGAATCTGCGTCGAATGCAACTTGTTGCGTGTAAATCGATCAAGAGTTAGGTGTCCGAAAATAGGTGACATTTTTCTTTTTTGATTTTTCTATTAAAAAAAGGTGGTTTGGCCATAACTTCCGATCCCATAGTCCGACCTGGTCAATTTTCAATAGGAAACAATGGGAAAGGATTCTGCGTCGAATGCAATTTGTTTGCGAGCAAATCAGTTGAGGATAAGTGCCCGAAAAAATGGTGACATTTTACGCGATATTTACGTATAAATTTGTATTTTGGCCATAACTTTAATTCATAGTCCGATGTGGCCAATTTTCAATAGGAAACAATGGGAAAGGATTCTGCGTCGAATGCAATTTGTTGCGAGCAAATCGGTTGAGGTAAGATGCCCGAAAATGAGTGGCATTTTTTACGCGATATTTACGTATAAATTTGTATTTTGGCCGTAACTTTAATCCCATAGTCCGACATGGCCAATTTTCAATAGGAAACAATGGGGAAAGGATTCTGCGTCAAGTGCAATTTGTTGCGAGCAAATCGGTTGAGGATAAGTGCCCGAAAATGAGTGACATTTTTACGCGATTTTTACGTATAAATTTGTATTTTGGCCATAACTTCCAATCCCATAGTCCGACGTGGCCAATTTTCAATAGGAAACAATGGGAAAGGATTCTGCGTCGAATGCAATTTGTTGCGAGCAAATCGGTTGAGGATAAGTGCCGAAAATGGTGACATTTTTACGCGATATTTACGTATAAATTTGTATTTTGACCGTAACTTCCAATCCCATAGTCCGACATGGCCAATTTTCAATAGGAAACAATGGGAAAGGATTCTGCGTCAAGTGCAATTTGTTGCAAGCAAATCGGTTGAGGATAAGTGCCCGAAAAATGAGTGACATTTTACGCGATTTTACGTATAAATTTGTATTTGGCCATAACTTTAATCCATAGTCCGACGTGGCCAATTTTCAATAGGAAACAATGGGAAAGGATTCTGCGTCGAGATGCAATTTATTTGCGAACAAATCGGTTGAGGATAAGTGCCCGAAAAATGAGTGACATTTTTACGCGATATTTACGTATAAATTTGTATTTTGGCCATAACTTCCAATCCCATAGTCCGATGTGGCCAATTTTCAATAGGAAACAATGGGAAAGGATTCTGCGTCGAATGCAATTTGTTGCGAGCAAATCGGTTGAGGATAAGTGCCCGAAAAATGAGTGACATTTTTTACGCGATATTTACGTATAAATTTGTATTTTGGCCGTAACTTCCAATCCCATAGTCCGACATGGCCAATTTTCAATAGGAAACAATGGGAAAGGATTCTGCGTCAAGTGCAATTTGTTTGCGAAACAAATCGGTTGAGGATAAGTGCCCGAAAAAAATGAGTGACATTTTTACGCGATTTTACGTATAAATTTGTATTTTGGCCATAACTTCCAATCCCATAGTCCGACGTGGCCAATTTTCAATAGGGAAACAATGGGAAAGGATTCTGCGTCAAATGCAATTTGTTGCGAAACAAATCAGTTGAGGATAAGTGCCCTAAAAATGAGTGACATTTTTGCTTCGTTTGTACGCACACACACACACACACACACATACACACACACACACACACACACACACACAGACATCACCTCAATTCGTCGAACTGAGTCGATTGGTATATAACACTATGGGTCTCCGGGCCTTCTATAAAAAGTTTGTTTTTGGAGCGATCATATAGCCTTTACCGTATACTTAGTATACGAGAAAGGCAAAACAAGAAGGGGGAGTCTCTGAATTCTCCACTTCCTTCTAAAAAAACAAGGTTTCAAGACCGTCCTGCCAAAGCGCGGAAAAATAGAAGGAAGCTGGAGAATTCAGATATTCCTTCTAACTCTAATGTCGGAAATAATTCTTCTCCTATCGAACTGAGCAATCAGTTCGATTTGATTAATGATGAAATTGAGCAAATTGAATCTACCTCTAGCCCAGGTGATTCGATTCATGCAAAAAAGCAAAGGATTCCGCCAATTGTGGTATCTGTTGCCGAGTTTTCTGGCATTAGGAATGAGATTTTGAGTAACCTTCAGGGGATCAAGGTTTCATTTCAGAACGTTTTAGGTGGTTTTAGTTTCCATAAAAAGTTCTTACAAATGTCGAAAAGAATTTGAAATTGTTCTGGAGTTGAATGGATAAATCTCAGAATGGCCGCAGTAAATTATTTTTAATTTGTTCAGGAGAATATTCTGAAAAAAAAATCAGAGGAATTTCCTAAAAAAATCCGCTAGAGTTTTTATTAAAGGCTCAGTAGAAAGTTCAGGGTAAACTCGTTACAGTTCCTTGTTGAATTCTTCCTTGAAATCCTTTGATAATTTTTCAAGAAATATTTTTGGGCACTCTTCCAGTATTTTAACTGGGAATCCGGGAAATCCCTTTAAGAATTTCTCCGGTAAACACATCTCTGGAATTCTTTCTGAAATTTCACATGAAATTCCTCCAGGAATTCGTCCAGCAATTCCTTCAGAAATTTTTCAGAAAATATCTCCAGATTTTCCTTTGGAAGTACCTCTAGCAGCTCCTCCATAAGTTCGTCCATAAATGTCTTCATTACATCCTCCAAGAATTCCGTCGAAAATTCCTCCAGTCGCTCCTTCAGAAATTTCTTAGTTTGTTTCTTTCACGACTTCCTCCAGTAGATCTTCCAGGAATTGCTCTCGAAGCTCCTGTAGGCATTCGTTCGGAAATTTCTCTGAGAATTCTTTCGGAAGTTTCTCCAGGAATTCCTCTTGATGATGCTCCGAGAATGTTACCAAAAGATTCTCCAATAATACCTCTTGAACTATATTCTGGAATTTCTCTGTGATTTCTTCCAGTAATTCTTTCGGAAATTCCTGCCCAACATTCCTGAGCAATACCTCAGGAAGTTCCTAAAAATTATCCAGAAGTTTCTTCAGACATTTCTTCAGAAACTCTTTCAGTAATCCTTCAGGAAGTCCTCAGGAAAATCCTTCAGGAAATCTTCAGAAAAATCCTTCAGTAATTCTTCCAGAAAATTCCTTCCGGAATTTCTCCTGTAATTCCTACGGAAGTTCCATAAGCATTTCATCCGGAAGTTCTTTCAGAAATTTATCTGAATGTTCCTTCAGAAAATCCTTTGGATATTCCAACAGCAATTCCTCCGGAAATTCCTTCAGGGATTCCTTTAGAAAGTCTCCGAAAATTCATCAGGAATTTATCCTGAAGTTTCTCCAGAAATTCTTCCGGTAATTTCGTCAGAAAATCTTATGGAAGTTTCTTTCAGGTATTTCACGGTGATTTTTCCGAACTCACAGGTAATTCAGTTAGAGAAATCCGTTGGAATTATATTTAAAAACTCATTAGAAAACCCAAGGGAAAGTCATTTCCCTTACTCATGAAGATTTAAAAGAATATTCTCTTGAATTCTAAAAATTTGAGTGTTAAAAAATAAATGATACGTAAAACAAGGAGATGATTGAAATTACAAACCTATTAGATTTTGAAATTTTTTCACTGATAATCATAATTATGATATTGAAGACATTTGAAGACATTTTTACTCGACTTGAAAATTTGAAAATATCCCCTGGCATCCCTGTTGATATTGTACGTTTACTTGCTAGGTGGACACGGTCGGTTAGAGTAGCCGTTCCACCAAGTGTTCGTTAAAGTAGTCGCTAGAGTATTCGGTGTTGGTTTGAGCGAGACAAAGCAAACGTCAAAAAATTCCAACCAGCAATCTGAGTGAAAGAGCGAATATTTGTTTACCGGCAACCACGTGCTTTTTGGCATTTACATTTTTGGCGGACAAAAGAATGAGCACGTGTCCCAGTAGGTGAGGGGTAGTTAGATGTATATGATGTTTATTACCTGATCGTGAGATATAAAATGTTTAATACTTGCCCCAAAAAACCGCGAAAAAAATACCTACATTATTTAATAAAGTTCTGCGACTGTAATATTAAAGAATTGATTTCATTTGACTAAATATTTGTAATCATTAAAATTAAATTTTATAAGACATTAACATTGCGCTTACTCTGAGTAGCCGTAAAAGTAATCGGGAAAATCTTGATAGCGAGTAAATCCACAATAAATAAGATCAATTTAATCGGTTTTGCAAACAATCGGTCCGATTGTATTATATTCCCCTAAAGTGCTTTTTTGACCTTTCTAATGAAATTTTTCTAATATATTTTATGAGGCATTGAGGTGGATTAATCTGGGATTTTTACTCTTTACAGACTGTGGATTTGTAGCGCATATCAAGTGCTCTGAGTTGGTGCCCGCCAAATGTGTGCCAGATTTGAAGCGGTTACGTGGAATATTTGGCGTGGACTTAACTACGTTGGTTACTGCACACAAATGTAAGATTCCATTCATTGTTAAAAAATGCGTTGAAGAAGTCGAACGCCACGGTATGCTACAGGAAGGAATATATCGCATCTCTGGGTTCGCCGATGAAATCGATGCTTTAAAAATGGCTTTAGATAAAGATGGTGAAAAGGCCGACATGGCTGTGCTGGCGTATAGCAATATAAATGTTATTTCCGGTGTTTTGAAACTGTACCTACGACTACTTCCAGTTCCACTGATTACGTTTCATTCTTATCCAGCCTTTATGAAATCAACAGGTAAAATCAAATATTCATTTTGTTTTAGTTATATAGATATGTATTTAATTTTCTAATGCATGTTAAATCTTTTTAGTAAACAAGACAATTGGAGAACAAGTGCAAACCTTACGGGACGCCATCAAGCTACTACCACTAGCTCATTTCAATTGCTTGAAATATATTTTAGAACATCTCAATAGAATTGCTTCACACCATGCTATCAACAAGATGAATGAATCAAATATTGCTACAGTGTTCGCTCCAACTTTGATTGCTACACCACAACACTTGACGGATTTATCACAGGAGATCAACATGCTCACATCACTTATTACGCACTGCCATACAGTATTCCTATGACTTATCATATTTATGTTTATTCTGCCGTAATCTCATATACACTCTGAAATAAATCCACACAGAAAAAAATTCCGTGGTAAAAAATACTATTTTGTAGACTACGCTCTGTTTTTAAAACTACCATGAAATTTCAGTTAATTTTACCATGGTGTCAAAAAAATTCACCACTGTTTCAGTTCATGTGACAACATTCCGCATGGGCCACAGTTGATTTTTACTGCGCGCATGGTCAAATCAAACGGGTTTGTAATCTGCTGAAAATCGTCGGTGCATATTCTTAAGGTGATTATAGAATGAAGCTTGTGGTGAATTTCAAATTCACCACACGTTTATCTGCATACATTTCCAAAAGCCCAAATCTGGCGTAATAGTTTTCGTACAGTGCCGAAACTCAAATCATGATTGTTCAGCATAACTAAGCAAACGATCTACCATTATTTAGGCCGCATACGCGTTATGGATCTTTCATCTCGTGCTCTTGAAAAAAATATTGGAAAAGCACGTGGTTTACAAAATGGCCGATTTCTGGCTTCATTCTATAATCACCTTAAAATAACCCTCGGAATGTTACACGTAAAAAAATAACCTTATAAGTTATGGCAGAAAACCATTCGAAAATACTTCTACTTTTCATTATGTCACCTAATGAATGATCACTTATCCAAAAGCTTATAACATTCATAAGTTAATGAAAAGTATAAGTTTTGGAATGAATGTGACTAATGCGATGTATAAGTTTTTCCTTGTACATGTCATTAAGCGCTTGCTTTGGCAAAAAAGTATTAGGAATCTTAATAATAAATAACATTAATTTTTTACGTGTAGTTTTGACTGCAATATTTTTTTTGCGTAGAGTTGAGTGGGGCAAGAGAACGCACTTAGTTTTCAATCGATCATGTGGCCCTTATGAAGCAAGCTTCTGCATATCAAATCAGTGTCAATGATGCATATACTCTTCCTTTATGTTAACCAGTGGAACAAATATTGAAATTATTGAGATTCGTTTTAGTAGAACCCTTATTGCAAGACAGTAAAACGCACTCTTACCCCACCGGTGGGGTAAAAGTGCGCATCGGTGGGTAAGAGTACGCATTTATCCAATTATGTGCTTTAAGTATATATTAACACAAATAAAAGTTAATAACATTTAATTGATGTTTAATGAGCATATATTACGGAATGTTTAAAGATTACGTAACTCTTAAAGGGGGAGGGGGTCCTAAAAATGTACACTTTCATTCGAACAACCATTGTTTTTTATATTTACAAAAAACTACAGAGGTAAAAATATTTATCAGGTTTCGCGTGGCGTATACAAAGGCATTTTCCTTAAGGAAAGTCCACCAATCACGTAACGTAAAATTTGGCTATTTCATCACCCCCCCCCCCCTCTTACACTATTTGTATGAATCCTCTAAAAATTATATGGATCGTCACATATCTCTCAACCCCTCCCAGCTAAACGTTGCGTAATTTATGAATGTTTCTTTTGATTAAATGAAATTATAATTTAGATGAAATTGTGTTTTCGTACTATGTTTAGGTGTACAACAAGTCCTAATGACAATTTCATTATTTCGCTTCAGTGCTTTGTTCGCTAATTCCTTTCTAACACCGAATTACTTCAACTTATCCTAAAAACTTGTGGATAAATCTGAATTCGTCCCTTTTTCTTAGTTGTGGATCTTTACGCTTTGAAAGAAGTCTTATTTCGGCCGGAGATACGGGTTTGACATCATAACTTGTGATTCATATGTGTACTCTTGCCCCACCGTTTCCTGCGTACTTTTACCCCACAGTCCCAAAAATTATTCAAGTATTGGTTTTGACTTCTTGGAAAACTAAACGGATTGGTGTTCTGTACCATAAAGTACTCTATACAATAGGTTATTGAAATGGTATAATGTTCACCTGATTGAACGTATATATGCACACAAAGAAATTTCATTGGTGTTTTTAAAAAATCCATTGGTAAAAATAAAAAATTGCATTGGTTCTTTTTCGTAGAGAGTTGTGTATGTTTGAAGCAAAAGTCAGCAAACTGTTAAAAAAGTTGATAGTCATCTGCTACCACCCCTGAAATAAAAGTTTATATACTTGAAATAAATTGTAAAAATGTGAAACCCATATAAAGGCACTGTTAAAATAAAAAATGTTTTTTTTTTCAGGAAAATCCCCACACCCCTTTTCCCACAAGTTTCTTCCTCCCTTCTTCCCTTTCTTGTTTTCCACATAATAAACTTTTTACATAAAGTTTGTTTTTCGAAAATATTTATTATTATTAGATATGCGTGTTCTGCTATCAGCCGGAATCAATGCTGATGAGGATTTGATATGCAGTGTCTTCTGAGCATGTTGGCAGTTATTCTCATTTTTTCACAGCTCCAGTACTCTTAGATGCTGATCTTAATCGCATAGACCGAGTGCAAATAATCCCGGATTAGTTTCGGAAATATTAAGCAAAGATGCTCCATTAACGGTATTCTGGTGGTACTTGCGATACAAACAAGACGAAATGTGAAGGCCCTGAAAAACGAGATTACACAAACCTCAGAAGCTGCTAATTTAAACTAAAAACGGTGCGATACTAACCTGAATGAACAGTGATCTCGAGATCGTCTTCTTTCCATTTTGTATGCTGGAAATCCGAACGATTACTTGGTTTTTTAATACAGAAATATCTACAACTATATTTCTTAAGCGTGCGAGCAAGTGTGAAAATATGTCAACAAAACAAAAATATTGCTGTTTCTTTCGTATCATTGAACACAGCTGTCACCTTGTGTGATTATTTTTCATATTGAGCGTTTTGAAAATAAAAGTTTCAAAACTTTGTCGTGCCGTGAAAAAAATTTCTCCATTAAAACTGCCAAAAGAGTAACTGCATCGACGTCGGATGGGAAGAAAACCGCGATCTCTGCCTCCTCACACAAATAATCATCAGTCGCAAAAACAGCAGCAGCAAGAGGGAAGATATGAATCCACCACTGAAAACCACAATGTAGTGCGTGAATGCTAGTCACGGAACAGGCGAACAACAAAGCGTGACTTCTTTCATTCAACATATGCAACTATTGCAACCCTATATGACTGGGAGCCCTCCGGGAATACGAGGTGTCATCATCGACAAGCGACAATATTTCATTGCCATCCACTCGGAGCCAGAAACCGTCTATCGCAAAACAAATTTGTAGGCATACACTGATAAATTCGCTTATTCTACAACCGATCCGCTGTTTATCACTTTACAGCACCGTCGTGTATGTTTGCCATCATGCATTTAATTTTTCATCAAAATTTCGCTCCATTCATCCCGATTTTTCATACTTCTAGCATTTCACTGAATGAAAACCGCATCGTTTCTTGATTGATTATTCGAAAATAGTATCAGCCGGGTGGTTCAGTGTCGATAGTATAGTTTAAATTCCGTGGTGCTGCCCATACTACAGCCTCAAGATGCCGATGACCACAGCGAATGATATCGCGATGCAACAATTTCATCTATCGCTGTCTAAGCACGCCCTCAACACTACCGATAAAGTGCCAATGGATCAGCAATCCCTCTAAAGTAAATGTCGGAGCACTGCTTCATCAACATAAAATGATGCCACATTGCAGCTCATTCATCGTATGGAAATTTTTAGCTACCCTTAACATGTGAAATTTTTAGCTACCCTTAACATGTGTGCCGTCATCATGAGGAACCGTCCGAACCATTTAGAACCGGAATTTTAACACCACCACCGGTAAACTAAAGTACTTTTTCAAACGTACCCGAAATGCATCAACAGTAAAATTCAAATGTAATAATTATCCTTTTTATCCTCTCCAGGAAACACCAAAACCATGTTGTCCAGTGGCATGTTGCGTATCATTAAGCGCCACTCCATAAGCCTCCGAATCATGATTATCAACGCACGTTAGTCTTTTGTAAGTGCAATTGTACATCCTTTGAAGATCGACAGCCATTGCACGAGCTCATGTACCCAATTGAGTTCATTTTATGTATTACCAGACAAAGGCCGGAGTGGCCTGTGCAGTGCATAGAAAGTCTTCTGCATTCTGAACGGTCCATGGCTGCACGTCGCCAACCACGCAGTGAACATATACTGAATACTGCAGTAGAAAAATGATAATAAAATCTTGAAAATTATGACGTCTTCCTCTCATAAAGCATTCAAATAAACATAACAAAACAATCCAGTTTAGATATCTTAATTAGGAAGACTTGATCTAAGACAAATTAATAGCAACACTACATAACTGAAATAATAAGCGATGTTACTTAATAGATTTGAAATCTTTAGCATCACTTTTCAAAGAAATTTTCACATAAGAGAGTATAATCTATGGGTATGCGGTATGGTCTACCTAGGATTATAATACGGAACAGGGAAAACCTGAGAAATTCAATAATAAATTCATGTTAAAGACACAGTAGCGGTAGGTGGTGACCGCCTTTGATGGTTCTCTGAGATGTTCTTGAAGAAACTGCACCCATCCAAGAGTAAGGCTTCCCTGATGGAAACCGGAGGACATAGCGAATATGAGGGCTATAACGAAATAGCAATGTGAGCAGCTATTGGCGGATGTTATGTCTTGTGGTCGACTCCTGACCCTGGATGAAAAAGAAAACTTCTCGTTCATCTCAGAATGTTGGTTGTTATGGTGAGAGAATCTTAGTCAATATAAGAACTCCAAATCCGGAATTTTCACTTCTTGCAGAATGAAGAGGATATTGAACTAAAGCCTATTCGTTACTGCCGTTTTGGAACCTCATCTTAGTTCCGCACTCTTTACTCCAGTAGATCGTCCTTCAGGTAGGCCTCGAACTTTATATTCGGCATCCGCAGACGGTTGAAAATGAGGTTCGATGGTCTAATATTGGTTTGTGAAAATACATTCAGGCCGCTTTGGAAAATTGAAAAGACAAAGGAATTCTATTGCTAAAAAGTTTTCTTGAAAGTTGCCTCCCAGTGAAGTTAAGCGGCACCCTTGATCTGATTTTGTCTCTGCCAATAAGTGAGTTTTTGATGATGTTCCGTTTCTCGAGTATGTTGAACGCTCGTTTAGTTGCCTTCGCTGGTTCTATGAAATGAGTCTGTCCCATATTATGATGTCGCTGTGAATACATTATATATTTGTTAGGTTACAACTCTTCCATTGAGATCTCCCTGAAAAAAATGTACGCAAAACTTAATTTTAATATCGAAACATCAAATTCAGTAAAGAAAGCAACAAAACAAAAATAATAAATAACAAATCCTCGCTCTGGATGTTCGAAGGCAAAGTAGCATGAACCGTGTTGTCTCTTCTTCTCTTACGCTGAGTCAGGCAACACAAATGATTACGTCATCATGTTTGCCTTTGAGAAAAAAGAGACAAAAAGGGATTGCTACTATACCAGCACGACATTGGAAGGAACACAAAATCTAAAACTCACCACGCGAATTATGTCAACTTTAGGGGAAAAAGGGGCTGAATGGGTTTTGTGGTAAAAAAAACAGCTTGGGAATGTGGGGTGAAATTTCAAATAAATAGTGTTTTGTTGTTTTTCAATAGTTCCAAGCCTCAAAAAATATAGGTTTCTTAGGAGAAGTGACACCAAAATAAAAGAGGAATCATTTAATCTAATAATATTTTTTCACGGGAAAGGTCTATTAAATATATAACTTTCGATTCCAAAGTTTTCACTTTTATTTTAAAGAAAAACTATCACTTCTTAGATATAAAGTAGGATATATTTGATAAAACTATGTTTGTTCTTTCTGTGTGGTAATGAAATACTAGTTGCGGAAATCAAATTATTTTTAGCAAAATGACCAAAAAGTTATCTAACTCCATATCTCCCTTGTTGTTCATTCAAATCGTTTACAATTACACTTGATAATAGTTGGCCAGAATACCTGTCAAACTGATGCAGTGCTGCTAGTTTATCTTTTTTTTATTACTTCAAAAAATCGAAAACGTACTCTTACCCCACGCGCACTCTTGACCCACTCTACTCTATATGCTAACCGCGTTTCACTAGAAATGCTATAATCAGAGATCGGCGAAGACGTCTCTGGTTATAGAGTTGCTACGGTTTACCTGGTTTACCCTACACTCTGGAAAAAATAAATACCGAATAGATTAAAAGTCATACTAACTGGCTATTCGCCTGGTTGACCCCGCCTTAGTTTAAGTTCGCACTACAGTCGGGATTCGCTGGTTGGGATCTTAATACTTGGGTCGCTTTTTAGTTGGGCCTCCGCTGGTTGGGCCATGGCCCAACTAAAAAGCAACCGTACGTCAAAATTCAATGTAAACACGGAGAACGGGATTGGGCGTCACTGGACATCATTAAATGATTAAATGAAATTTTGTGATGTTCAAGTCGAAATACACGTGTTCAAATGGCTGTCAGTTGGCCCAATTAAAAAACCGAATTCGTTAGTTGGGCCGAGGTCGTGGCCCAACCAGCGAATCGCGACTGTATACATCGATAGTATAACTTGGATTTATAATGAGTAATGTATAAAATGGATTTAATCAACATTAGTTTAACTTCATTTGGCTAGAATTTTTGCTGGGTTCTGCATTGATCAGATGTTTTGCTTTGATCATAACAAAATGGAAATACAAATACGATAGTAAATTTAATTTAATTTAAGCTTTTATTTCGCGTTTACATTATGTATAAAGGCATATGGAAACTAAATCTTAACTAATAGTTACTAATCAGGCCTTATAAATACCTTTTGAATACTCATTTAAGCTCGCTGGAAAGTACATGGATGGAAGACAGCATTATCTGCCGCGTTGCGGTTTCATAGAATATGGATCAATCCTGCCGCGGCATTTCGTAGTCCAACTAGAAATCGTTTATCCGGTGATTGGTTCCTGGTTTTCGGAGGCGGCATTATCAGTGCTGGGGCATTGCCTAAAAAGAAACATTTTGACCTTATGTTCTTTGGAACGCAATTGCGTTATATAGCGTGTTATATTTGTTCTGCACAACTTACCTTTCACGCAAGTAATGCGTTTGCCATCACCATGCATTTTTAAATTTTAAAATAAGTTTCACTTCTGAATTTAATGAATGTTTATTTTAGAAGTTAAAAAACTGTCAACACCAAATATACTTGAGAAAATGCTTCCTCGCAAATCTTCGAGAGTTTAGGGTCTGTCTCATTTGGAGAATTAAACTGGAATTAAACTTAAAAGTGACATTTCAATAATTATCAAATAACCCTGCTCGCAGAGCAAGATTACTTTTGACAGATATCGAATCATTTTGTATCGATGTCTAATTGGAATCGCTGGGTAGCACCACCCATTCTTATGACTGGGTTATTTGCTAATTTTCGAACTGTCACTTTTAAGTTTAATTCTCCAAATGAGACAGAGCCTTAATGTGTATGCTACGATAGTACAGTGATCGTTCGCTAATTGGGGCACGACCTCACCCCAACTACCGAATGCCGTTCACTAATTGGGGCGTTTTGACAAGCGTCAATGTTGTTTACTTTTTGCATTGAACAAAGGAAAATTTTACGCGCCAGAAAATATCGATTCCGCCAAACACTAAAACAAAACGTCAACACTTTTTTGACGTCACATTCTGACGTTTAGCTGCTTTTTAATTGGGTTTCGCCCCAATTAGCGAACCCCCAACTAAAAAGCGCCCAACTAGAAAACCCCCTGTTCGATAGCTACGGGAATTTGTCCTGATTGGTCGATCGCAGATCTTCCTGAGATCCGTTGGGCTGGGAGAGTTTGGATCCAATTCACAGCAGTGAACCAATTTCGGTGCGGCACGAATAACACTCAATATTCACATCACAAAAAACACCATAGTCCAAATTAACTTTATTTGAGAAAACGGTTCACTACATTTTTATTTAAACAGCAAGTTTTAATTATAATTTATTGCGAAATACGACTGCTCACATGGCTCTTAACGTTACTAGACTAAGTACCGTGGACCCCTGGTAATATGACCACTTTTAATCTGAACACTTTTTAATTTGAACCCCGTTCGTTTGAACATCGTTCAAATTAAAAATGGTTTAAACGTCATTTAACACGTGGAATCGAGAAAAGAAAAATGGAACATCGTGAAACGGAATGCAGAATCAAAACAAACCAGCCAAGAGAGCAGCCAGAAACCAGTTCTTCTGATGCAAATAGAGTAACCAGAAGTTCAAATTAAAAAAGAACCCCGTTAATTTGAATGAGGTACCGTTCAAATTATCGGGGGTCCACGGTATATAAAAATTGATGGCTTCTAATTATATAACATTTTTCACAAAGAAAACTAAAGAAAACCAAAAGAAAAGGCTGATAAAACGCGGGAATCTGTTTGGTAGCGCCGATGGTGAGCACCAGCTATTATGGGTGGAATTATAGGGTGGTCCTCAACATCCTCCCCGCCTCTGAAACAGCCGGAGTTTCAGAAGTAATGTGGCCGGTGTGTGTGTGAAATTGTTGTTGCAGAAGTGGTTCGCATTGATCTGCGGTTTTTTCAACGTTACTGCGAAACTAAGCGTTTTTTATTGCCACAATTATGTGCTATCGAGATTTGCTTCCAAACTGAATCGGATTATGCTTAAAACTACTGTGATACTGAGCTAATTTGTTTATCGTTAAACTCTCATTCTCGTTCAGTGATCATCGTAATATTCCGTACTTCATCCATTATCACTTCTGTCTCGCCTGCCAACTGCCTTCCGTGAGTGCCCACGAAATGTATGGATGTGGTAAATGCTCTCGGTCCATTGGCGGCATGGACGAATATATTCATTGTGATGGTTGTTGTGGAAAGGCATATCACAAGGACTGCACAACATTGAATTCGTTTGATGTTCGACGCTGCGCGGAAAACGAAAATGTGCTATGGATGTGTGATGACTGTTTACGATCATTCCAAAAACAGCGAACCAAACCGAACGACGAAAAGGATGAAGAAGTGAATAAACCAACTGACGACCAAAGCTGTATTGAGTACACAGTGGGGCAACTGCAAGCAGAAGTTTCGAAAATTAAACAGTGCATCGCGGGTTTGCTTGATTCGACCGTTCGCTATCAAAATCATTCAGCAACCGATAGTATGCCAATAACTTTTACGCCACAAAGTTTTCCATCGGAAAGAAACGCAACAATATGAAGAAACAGTTGATCGCGATTGCTTATTGGTTCGCGTCATTTTCACCTGGCAAATTTTGGATATTTTTCAAGAAGGTTGCCAAGCACGTTCGAAGTGATGCTATTCAAGAGATGGTTTCCAGATCGTTGAAATTATCAGAAGAGCCTGAATAGAAGTCGTCAAACTAATACCACGATGGGGAGTTCCAAGATTGGCGTTTTGTGTCATTCAAAGTCGGCGTAGATTGAAGATATAAACAGATGCCACTCGCTGCAACTAAATGGCCAGCTGGACTACTATTCCGGGAATTCGTTCGCTACGGTTCATCTTACTGGGAGCCTTGACCAGCCGTAAATGTTTATATAACCAGTGTTTTTAATGTTTATGTAAGATTTGTTAACTGTTCACTGTGTTTATTGAAAATGTTTTCATTTTGCAATGTTATTGTTAATGTCATTGTTTATTTTTTTTAGTAAATTAGTTTAAGATCATCATTGGGGTCAGATAGACCTGTTGATGTATTCAATAAAGAAAGAAGTAAGCTCGGCATTCGTTTCATCCGTTTCCATTGGACTCGCTACTGGCAGGACACAAATTTTACTAACCGGTCTCTTGATGAATCCATCGACGGTTTTAAGTATGACCACTCTGACCACATTGTTGTCCCCTGGGTGTACTGCATGAATACGCGCCATCCTCCATCGTGTGGGTGGTTGGTTCTCGTCCCGTATTACCACCAAGCTGCCAATCTTGATCTCCTTCGCCGGTTGCCACCACTTCATTCGCGCTTGCAGCATCGTAAGATACTCGGATCTCCATCGCTTCCAATAGAACTGCAGACATTGTTGAATCAGCTCTCTATGTTGCAATCTGCCTGTTGGAATATTAGTCAAATCCTCCTCCGGAATTGCTTGAAGAGATGTCGTGACCAAAAAATGCCCTGAAGTCAAGGCCTCCTGATCATTCGGGTCATCGGATAAGGGTGTTAGGGGCCTTGAAATTAAACAGCACTCCACCTGGGCCAGAAGAGTTGTCATATCCTCATACGAAACCGCCGTTTCTCCTAATACCTTCAGCAGATGCACTTTTGTAGAACGTACTGCGCTCTCCCACAGGCCACCAAAGTGAGGGGCGCCGGGGGGTATGAAACTCCACTGCATTCCTTCGTCCGCACACCACCTTGACACTGCTTCGTTGTATTCCCTTGACCTCAGATTCTGCAAAAGTTTTTCCATTGCGTTTTTCGCCCCAACAAAATTATAGTTCTATCCAAGCTTTATGAGTACATCTAAAATTATGGAATAAATTTGACTTCCAAAGAAAGTTATGAACAAATTAGTCAAATGACATGCAGATGACATTTTACAAGCCTGGTTGCTGGTTCCGTCCTGTAGCAACGTACACACTGATGACAGACCTGTCTAGCTATATTACGTCCTCCGAGAGGCCAAAATCGAAGCCGAACTGTGCTCAATATGAGTTACGGTCCAGCGTGCAGTAATCTCAAATGGTAGTGTCGAATTTTCAACTTTGTTAACGTGTGGCGGGCAGGTAGCACGATAGGGTGCTTCGTATCTTCACACTCTCCCGATTTCCCAAGTCTCCCCCCTACCCTTAGCAGACCAACGCAGAGGAGATCGTCGCGATACACCTTCACCCTTCCGTTGGAAACATCTCCCGTTGGACACGTTGTATTATTGTCGTTTCGGCACATAGGAGATCCACTGCGGTCAACGGTCCAAATTGACGATCTTCTCTTTTCACTTGTAGGTTGTGTAGATAGCGATACCACCAAGCCAAGTGACGAACCATAGTAGTATAGGTAGAATATCGAGCTATGTAATCAGCGATAAAACTGAGATCCGATTCCCTTGTTGATAACACCACTCTACGCCTCTCCTCTTCAATTCCGCTCGCCATGAATACCTTCTGCTTCGGCCAATATTCCACACCTGCTTGCAAACCAGTCCACTTCCCACCACAGTTGATTTTGTAATATTTCTTCGGGTGAGATCCTACGAGATATGAGATCAGCAGGGTTCTTCTCTCCGGGAACATGGTACCAGTGGCAGTTTTCAGTCAACCGTTGAATTTTAGCAACACGATTCGTGACGAATGTCGTCCATGTCGAAGGGGTTGCTGCACACCAACGAATACATTTCCGCGGCCAGTGTTGCAGCCCGAAGCTCAAGTCTGGGAATTGTTTGTGTTTTAAGTGGAGCAACGCGAGATTTGGATAGTAGTAAAGCCACCATGGTTCGCCCCGATGCATCCTCCGTCCTGACGTACACACATGCGCCGAAAGCCCTTTCCAACGCGTCCGAAAATATGTGCAGTTGAATGTGCTTTGCTTGAGGAATGATTACCAACCGCTCGATGCGTAGCTCATTGAGAAGAGGAATTTGCTGGTAAAATTTCCTGAAGTCTGCTTCAATTTTATATGGCATTGGAGAATTCCATGAAAGTTTCTGTCCGTTGTCGTCCAGTAGCTGTCACGATAGTTGCATGATTAGTTTTGCTCGGGTTTATTTATTTATTTATTTATCCATCAACAGGCTTAAAATAGCCCCAATGATGTTGGTAATAATATAAAACAAAAACAGAGATACAAATCAGGTCGGCAAATAGAAGTAAAACAAAATAAAAATAGAACAAAAAATAACAATCAATAATCTACATTCATCTTCACAGTATTACGGACACCTGTTAGAAAAGAATGACGAAGCATATCATGTGTACTGTTGAAGTCGAACAACGGTGCCACTCTATTAAAGATCCGTTGTAAGCCACTAACTCCTCCTTGCAGGCCATAATTGGTACGTCGTAGAGGCAACCGAAGCATTACACTGTTCAACAAGCGTGCGTTGTTGAACGTTAATATCGATTCGCTCCAAGATGGCTTCACAATCGATTCGACCTTGAAGCGTATCAGCAATCGTCATTGCTCTTGCTGTATCTCTTCTGGTGCGGAGCAGCTCAAGATCTATTAAACGACATCTGCTCTCGTAGCTAGGCAACTGGAACGGATTCCTCCAAGGAAGCTTTCGAAGCGCAAAACGAAGGAAGCGGCGCTGGACGGATTCTACTCTATCAGAGCCATTGTTGTAGGCCGGGCTCCAGACTGCTGCACAATATTCCAGTGTGGAGCGAACGAGGGCACAATACAGAGACTTCAGACAATATATATCGGTAAAAATTTTCGCTGTTCTGAAAATAAATCCCAGCGTCTTTGAAGCTTTCTCGACGATATACGACTTGAATGTTAATTGCGAGTCTAAAATAACTCCCAGATCCTTCACTTGATTTACGCGCCCGATTGTCGTACCGTGCAGGTTGTAGGCGAATGTGATCGGTTGCCTCTTTCGCGAAAAGGTGATGACGGAACACTTGGTAGGATTCAGTGTCAAGCGGTTTAGCAAGCACCAACTGGCGAAGAGATCTAGTTGCTCTTGCAGATAGTAGCAGTCGGCGATTGATTGGATCAAAAGGAAGATTTTTAGGTCGTCAGCGTACGATAATCGGGGGCTCTTTATGATCAAATGCGCATCGTTGCAGTAGAGTAGAAAAATCAGTGGACCTAGATGACTTCCTTGTGGTATACCGGATGTTGCAAAGAAGCAATCAGATCTGAAGTCTCCAATCGCTACTATCAGTTGTCGGTCCGACAAATACGATCTAAACCAGCGAAGAAGGTTGCCGCAAATACCGAATCTATCAAGTTTTGCTATCACGATGACATGGTCTATCTTATCAAATGCGGCGGATAGGTCGGTGTAAATGACATCTGTCTGAGCCCGTTCAATCATGCTATCGGTGATAAACGATGTCAGGCACAAAAGGTTGGTGGTCGTTGAACGTCCAGCAGTAAAACCGTGCTGATCTGAGCAGAGGTGTTGTTTGCAATGCGAGAGCAACGGTTCCATGATAATCAGCTCGAAGAGTTTCGACAACGCACTCAGCGAAGATATGCCTCGGTAATTGTTAACGTCACGCTTACTGCCTTTTTGTGTACAGGAAACATGTGGGCGTGTTTCCAGCAGGATGGAAATTCGCCGCTGGATAAAGACGAACGAAATAAGCGCTGAAGCGGTACTAATAAGCAGGAGATATGTTTCTTCAAGAGCGATGCTGGAATCCCATCTGGACCGGGACTGTTCGATGATTTCAGTTGAGACGCAGCCCTGGAAATAGCATCCGCGTCCACATCGAATGTACCAAGCGTTTGTTCAACCAATGGCACATTACTAGCAGCGAGGGTGGCTTGATTATCACTTACAACTTCATTGCTAAATACGCTAGAGAATTTCTCTGCGAAAAGACGACACGTTTCTTGGGTGGAAGTGGCTATTTCGTCATCCAGGTGCATCGAGGATGGAAACCCAGACTCCTTTCGCTGTTCATTGACATATTTCCAAAACGTTTTGGATGAGAGCGTAGCCTACGCTGAATATCTTGCTCGTATTGGAAAAAACATCTTTGATTGGCCTGCTTGTACTCGTAATTGAGCCTGACGTAATGATTTCTAAGCGGTACTGTACGGTGCCTTGTAAACTTACGCAGGGCAGCTCGTTTAGTTGATTTCAGTTTGCGTAATGAAGTCGTTTGCCAGGGACAGTCGGTTTTCCTGTCTCGCACAGTCTTTGGAACATGTCGATCAATAACGTAAGTTAAAATATTTGAGAAAATTCGCGCCGCAGTTTCGACGTCCTCTTGTTCCAGAATACTCTCCCAATCTAATGAAGACAATAACTCGTCGATACTTCGATTATCGGCTCTTGAGAAATTGTATGAAACAGTTACATCTGAAGCATTGAAATCATGCGCCGCATTATGAGCGATCGTCACAAGCAATGGCGGGTGATGAGCAACCTGATTTTACCAGAGGGCAGGAGCCTGAACTACGGACGGAGCATGATCATGATCACTGGCAAAACATAGGTCCAAAATACGGTTGTTTTCATTGACGACAGAATTCATTTGTAATAATGTGGCGGAACTGTAGCTGTCGAGAAGAGTCTCCGCACCAGCATGGAAAGTGCTATGTTAAAACTGCTCCCACAAATCCAAGAGGAACTTGAACTCGTTAGAGGGAACTCCGGTAGTGGTGGCGCCTTGAAATGAAACCGGAATTCGTCTGTGGGTGGCATCCAAATAAGTCCCAATGTTTTAACCATAGGATCCAGGT
The DNA here is from genome assembly GCF_024139115.2 of Armigeres subalbatus. Taxonomy (NCBI): domain Eukaryota; kingdom Metazoa; phylum Arthropoda; class Insecta; order Diptera; family Culicidae; genus Armigeres; species Armigeres subalbatus. The sequence continues at coordinate 200,790,432 of NC_085141.1, read as the reverse complement.
CTAGGTAAATTCCTTCTTCAGCCTGTAGTGACAAATCTTCGCCTGGTAGGCCTTCCAGTACAGTAGAGCAATTTGACGCAAACTTTCGAAGTATAAATCCTCCGCTACTAAGCATGTCCACTAGCTGAATTCGCAGTTCCTTTTCAGTTGCAGGATCGTCTGCTCCTGTTATTGCATCATCGATGTAGAAATCATCTTTAACTGCTGCAGCCGCCAATGGGAATCTCGTGGCTTCATCGGTGGCAAGCTGTACGAGGGTTCTCGTCGCCAGAAAGGGTGCTGGTTTGGTACCGTAGGTGACAGTGTTTAACTGGTATGTTGCTAGGAGTAGATCTGGGGACGAACGCCAAAGAATCGATTGAAGCTGCCTGTCTTCCGGACAAATATCCACCTGGCGAAACATTTTTCGACATCGGCTACCAGCATAATTGGACGAAAACGACTACGTAGGATAATTGAACGTAAATCCCGTTGGATGATCGGACCTGAATACAAACAGTCGTTGAGCGATAAATCAGTGTCGGTCCTTGCCGAAGCATCGAACACCACCCGTACCCGTGTGGTAGTGCTTCCTTCCTTAACAACCGGGTGGTGAGGGAGATAACATCGGCCCGTTCCAATGTCCACCTCTGCGACTCGTGACATATGCCCCAGTGCCTCATATTCCGCCATAAATGACACATACTGTTCACGTAACGATGAGTCTCGGTTCAACCGTCTTTCAATTTGAAGGAACCTCCTTTCCGCGCTTGCCTTAGAATCACCCAGGTTACGAAGTAGTTCATCCTTCCTGGGGAGGGATACCGAATACCTCCCAGATGATTGCCTTTGGATTGTTTGGGTGAAATACTCCTCGCATTTGGCTTCATCAGGTGACATACTATTCTCCAAACCTATCTCCTCATACTCCCAAAACCTTTCAATCAGCTTGTCTAAATGACTCGAAACCGCTACATCACATAACACAGTGGTGATTGGACTATCCATTGGGAACCTTTCTGTAGCAATCCATCCAAAAACTGAATCGATTAGTAGTGGTAAGTTTTCCCCTATACTCATGCGACGGCCAGAAACGAACAGATCGAAAAAGAATTTTGCTCCTAGGACTAGATCGATTGGCTTGGAAATTGCACAATTTGGGTCCGCCAGTTCTATTCCTGCTGGAAGATTCCAGTCGTTTGGGTTGACTGAAGCCATTCCTGGCTGTGTAGTGATCTTGGGCATGACATAAAACTCCATGTCTTGGGCGAAATTGGAATTCCGAGACCGAACTGTCACACTAACCTTGCCATGAACCTTGTTAGAAGTACCGTGAATGCCTACAACCTGAACTGTGCTAGGATCCTCCTTGACCGATAATTGGTTCCTCATTTGTTTGGTGATGAGATTACATTCCGATGCGCTATCCAAAAGCGCCCTTGCATGCACGATATTGCCTCCTTCATCCTTCAGAAGCACGATCGCAGTGAGCAGCAATACTCCTGTTGGTGATCCGGTTGCTGCATTGCTTATCGCCGAGGTAGTGGCTGCCACGTTTACCACCTTGGTATTGGTTGTCTCTTCCGCAGATTCTACTGCATTAGTAGTGGACTCGGTAGTGTTACTTGATCTTTTATCGTCTGCCTTCGCCTTAAAGCAAACGAGTGTGTGATGTTTTCCTCTACATTGCCGACAGGTAAACTTTGAGTTGCAATCCCGAGCCTGATGACCGCGCCGAAAACAATTTCGACACAGCGAGTGAGACCGCAGCAATCCATCCCTTTCAGAAACAGGTAGTTTGAGAAATTGTGGGCACTGATAGAGGAGATGGCTATCGGTGCACACCACACATTTGATTGGAGCCGAAGATTGTATAGTAGTATTGCAAACCTTCACCACATTAGACCTTTCGGTAAATTTCGATGAACTAGTATCTATTCGTTGCTCGACCGACCGACCGGGTGGGAAGTGACTCTAGTATATGAATACGTCACTGTAGAAAGTCCGTCAGCCCCTTTACGGTATCCGTTTCCATGGTAGAAGTGTATTCCTCCCAGCTTCTTCTCGCCGCGCTATCTAATCTCGAGCTGAGCAGATGAAGAAGCAGAAGATCCTTGAAGTCAGCCGCATTCGGAGTAGCTTGATCCAGTGATTTGACGATTTTCTCATATGAGTCTAACAGAGTGTGCAAATCTGCAGATGATTCCGTCCTTACCACCGGCAATTCGAATAAAGCTTGAACCTGACGTTCACGAAGGGTTTTGGAATTGGAGTACCGGTTGCAGATTAGTTCCCATGCCACGACATAGTTTGCTCTAGTTAGTGGAAGCGAATCGATGACTGCCAAAGCCTCACCTTCTAACTGACTACGGAGATAGTGGAATTTTTCGATGTCTGGTAGGTCCTGATGCCAGAGTATTAGAGAAGTTTATAAATCGCGAAAAGTCTGCCATTCATCAATTTTGCCACTAAACTTGGGTAGTGTTATTTGGGGTAATCGAACGTGGGGGTTGGGAGTGGGAAGAGTGTTGTCGAGAGAGCGAGCATTGGAATTGAGCATAGATTCGTCGGAATTCTCCCTGACCTTGTCTAACAGAAACGATTTGAGATTATAAAATCGATTCTCGAAATCTATCCGAACCTTGGCGAATGAATCTGGATCGACAGTCGATTCTTCATGGGCTTCATGTTCTCGTTCATCCTGTCCCATAGTTGATCCAGTTAATCCAGTCGTACCTTGACCTCGGTTATGTTCGTCTCGTCGGTGTAGGCTTCAATAAACTTCAGCATGTTGTTGAACGATGTTTGAAGACCGCGCTGCCGGGTTTGCAGCATCTTCAGCGATGTTTTAGATTTTCCGGGCATGGTGTGATCCTCGAAAATATGAGACCAAAGTAGCACAATTTGGGATAGTTTTAACGTTGGAGCGCTAATTACCTGCTGGCTCTTAGAATGAGCTTTGTGTTATCATTAAAGATGCTCCTCGAACAACAGCAGAACCAGCGGTCGCTTGCACAACGATTTAAGCCGAACAACGGGATGTGCACTTTAGAGTGATGATGACGATGTATCTTCCACGACGGCGACGTTGCACTCACCGATTTTCCATAAAAAATATGCCTTGTATTAGAATTAAACGATGATTTGGTGAAGTGCATCGACGCCAACCAGCAAGATGGCGTCTCGGATAGTGAATGTAATTGGAATTCCTCCGCCTACGTACCCTCGGCCAATCATCCGGCTCGAAGGGAATTTGTCCTGATTGGTCGATCGCAGATCTTCCTGGGATCCGTTGGGCTGGGAGAGTTTGGATCAAATTCACAGCAGTGAACCAATTGCGGTGCGGCACGAATAACACTCAATATTCACATCACAAAAAACACCATAGTCCAAATTAACTTTATTTAAGAAAACGGTTCACTACATTTTTATTTAAACAGCAAGTTTTAATTATAATTTATTGCGAAATACGACTGCTCACATGGCTCTTAACGTTACTAGACTAAGTATATAAAAATTGATGGCTTCTAATTATATAACATTTTTCACAAAGAAAACTAAAGAAAACCAAAAGAAAAGGCTGATAAAGCGCGGGAATCTGTTTGGTAGCGCCAATGGTTTGAGTAGAAAGTTTGAGTAGATTTCTTTTTTTGGCAGATTTAGTCGTAAATAAAAGTTAAAAAACACTGTCCGAAGTTCAACGAAACTGATCGTCACATAGAGTTTTATGGCAAATTTGAATGAATGAAAGAATGAATTAAATGTTGTAAGCGATTGAAAACATTTGCTCAAGCGTAATTTAATCCCTAATTGTTCTTAATGCTTTCTGTTTATGTTTAGTACAATAAATGCATATATACTACTCTCTTAATATTATTTCAATTTTAATTCGGTATGTGAGTAACAAATGTCTTTATATTGTTTTGTTTTTCTTATTTACAGCTGGACTATGTATTTATTAAATTTTAATTTGTCTATTTGTTCTTAATTATTGTTTTAATCTGGTTGTAATGGAGGACGATAGTATAATTTGTGTTGAATGTCACAAAGTTGAGAAGGATGCTAGCAAAATAATTACATGCATGTATTGCTTCTCTGAGGCACACTTCAAGTGTAGAAACATTGTCGGCAATGCAGTACGACGTATTAAAGATAAAACGTACTTCTGTTCCCACAATTGCTCTAGCATCTATCAAAGGATCATTGAGATGCAATAGCAAATCGTCCATTGTTGAGTCTCTCGCCAATGAACTCAAAGGAGCTGTTACTAGTGCAGTATCTCATGAAATGCAAAATGTTAGGAGTGAGGTAAAACAGATCACAGATGCGATTGAAAAATCACAAAATTTTCTTTCGAAAAAGTTTGATACTATCGTAACTGACATTCAAGAGCTGAAAAACGAAAACGAAACCTTGAAGCGGGAAATTGTTAAAATGAAAAATGCAGAACACAACTTGTCCAAAACTGTTTACAAGCTAGAACATCAAGTAGATAAAAATAGCAGAGAGGCAAATTCTAGGAATGCGGTTATTTTAGGCGTCCCATTTGCATCGGACGAAAATATTCAAGAAATCGTTCATAAAACTATTACATGCTGTGGTTTGGAAGTAGACCCTGATGCAGTAGTGTCCGCTTCAAGACTAAACTCGAAAAATAAAACAAATAACTGGTTAATCCCTATTCGCGTGGTTTTTAAGAATGAAAATGTGAAGGAAAATGTATTCAAAGCAAAAAAGGAATGCGGAATTCTATTGTCAACGACTATCGATCCTAGTTTAAAGGTAAATGACAAACCTACTCGTGTCGCCATACGGGACGAGTTGACGTCGCTATCTTTAGAACTTTTAAATGAAATGAGAGGATATCAAGAACAACTCAAAATTAAGTACGTTTGGACCAGTAGGGGAGGAAATATTTTAATTAAGAAGAATGAACAATCTAAGCCTGAAATTGTAAAAACTAGAGATGACATAATTGAATTAGTAAACCGCTATTCTGGTAACTGCTCGCCCAAGGTTACTCCTTCTCCAAAAAGGAAGCGTGGTAGAGTAAATTTTAATTTGTAATTAACAATATGTGTTTATTTTTTTTTTATGTAGTGAATTTTGTATCTTAAATGTAAAATGGCCAATTTAATAAATTTCTGTCATGATTGTACTGATGATTTTAATTCAAATTACCCTAAAACCAATGATAGTGTTCTACGCATTGCACAATGGAACGTTAGAGGACTAAATAATATGCAAAAATTCGATGACATTCTTCTGTTTTTAGATTCTATAGTTGTCCCTATTGATGTACTCGTTTTAAGTGAAACTTGGTTAAAATCTGATAACTGTCGCTTGTTTGGAATACCTAATTACATTCATATTTATTCCTGTCGTGATACGTCTTCTGGTGGTCTAGCAGTATACATAAGAAGTGGGTAGAGCTACAAGATTGTGAAAAATATTCACTCTGAGGGAATGCATCTTATTCACATTGAGTTAGAAGTTCGATGTATTAGGCGTATACAGACCTCCATCGTATGACATTACAAAATTTCATGATGAGCTTGAAAACTTACTATCAACTCACAGTAACCGTCCAATATTTATTATAGGTGATGTTAATATACCAATTAATTTAGGTAATAACAACATCGTCCTTCGATACCTAAGTCTTTTAAATTCATATAATTATGTTTGTTCCAACACGTGCGTGACTCGTCCTATAAGCAACAATGTCTTAGATCATGTTGTTATTAGGAAAGATGATTTATCCAATGTTAGAAACGATACCATATTTTCAGACATTAGTGATCATTTGATCATTGTTTCATCATTTAAAATTAGCAATCCTAAAGAGTGTATAATACTCACTAAAAAAATTATAAACAAAAGAAAACTCAACTATAAGTTTAAACACTTTTAGAGGGTTATACGTGTTGTGAAGATGTAGATGAATCAATAACAATGTTAACATCTGCGTACAATAGTATACTAGCAGACTGTACGAAACTAGTAAGTGAAAAAGTTACTGTTAAAACTAAACATTGTCCATGGCTAGACTATTATACTTGGCAATGGATAAAACTGAAAAATAAATATAGAAAAAACTAAAAATTAATCCCAGAGATGAACACTTAAAAGACATGTTTCAATATGTGTCAAAAAAGACAGACAGTGCAAAAAAGTCAAGCAAAAATAAATATTACAAAAATCTTTTAGATAATACATGTCAGGCGAAAGTATGGAAAAATTTGAATGAAGTTATGGGGAGGAAGAAAAATACATTTAAGATTGAAATAAGTCACGAGGGTCGTAAAATTATCGATGAAATAGAAATTTGTGAAGTTTTAAATCAATACTTTTCAAATGTTGGTGAAAATCTTGCTAATACTATCAGGAGAAACATCAATAACCCATTGAATACGGTCACTCGATTAGAGAGATCTATTTTTTTTAGACCGTCTGAGGAACGAGAAATCGCATCCATTATAAAAAACTTGAATACTAAAAAAAGCTGTGGACCTGATAACTTTCCACCTAGTATTATTAAAGATAACTCAAAAAAGTTTTCAAAAATATTTTCTACACTTTTTAATCAAATACTAAGAAACGGAGTATATCCAGACTGTCTCAAGTTAGCTAGAGTAATACCCATCTTCAAATCAGGTAATAAATCTGATCCATGTAATTACCGTCCTATTTCCACATTATCCGTATTTAGTAAAGTATTTGAGAAGTTGTTAGTTAGTAGACTAACTGATTTTCTTAACAAACACAATATTTTATATAAATTTCAGTACGGTTTCCGGAAAGGATGTAGTACATCAACGGCAATTGTTGAACTTGTTGACTTTTTATTGGACAATATTGATAAAAAGTGTATAGTTGGTGGTGTTTTCATCGATTTAAAAAGGCGTTTGATACCTTAAATCACAATATATTATTGCAAAAATTGGAATGCTATGGGATTCGTGGATTAGCAAATGATATAATTCGTAGCTATTTGACCGATAGAAAACAATTCGTGGCATTAAATGATTCACAAAGCTCACTGAAGACCATAAATATTGGAGTTCCGCAAGGAAGCAATATCGGGCCCCTCCTATTTCTGCTATTTTTCTGCTATATGTTAATTTGCAGACGATACAGCACTATTTTATCCAAATCTCAATTCGTCATACATTGTTTCTTGTATAAGTTACGACATGAACTTGCTTATGAATTATTTTAATACAAATTTACTGTCCCTAAATCTATCTAAAACTAAATACATGCTGTTCCATTCACCGAGAAAAAAAATCCTCTGCACAGTAATCCGTCAGTTGGGTCTACAGAGTTAGAGAAAGTGAAAAGCTTTAAATACCTCGGTATAATACTCGATCCTATACTGTCATGGAAAGATCATTTAGAGCAAATTCGGAGTAAAATTGCTTCATTATGCGGTTTGATGTATCGAGTCAAAAACTACGTACCAAGAAGCGCTCTTCTGACGTATTACTATGGCTGCATACACTCACTCATGCAATATCTAATTATAGTTTGGGGTCATGCTAGTAAATCAAATTTACAAAAAATACAAGTTTTGCAAAACAGATGTCTGAAAATTATTTACCAGCTACCACGACTTTACCCTACTGTTCAACTTTATACTGATTTGCCACACAATATCCTACCGCTACGTGGGCTATGCAAATTACAGACATGCTTGTTTATCCACGACGTGTTGAAAAATCTCAACTTTACGACACAAAACCATGTACATAATACTCGATTTGCAAGTAATCTATTGCGCTCAAGTGCAACCACCTGTTTGGGCCGAATGCGAATTTCCTTTTATGGTCCATCAGTATACAACCCCCTTCCAGAAGATTTTAAAACCATTAACAATCGTGATTTGATTAAAACCAGATTAAAACAACATTTTAAGTCCAATATCAACTTACTTTTATAGTTTGAACCGTATCAATCGCCAGCCTTAATTGTAAACATTTACACTCTTTTTTTTTTAAAAAAAAGCTAATAATTTTGTATCAACTCTTAAATGCATATTAGGAAACCCTTTAAAGGAACCAAGTTCCACTGGGTATAACCTATTCATTACTGTTGTTGTAAATAGTCCATCACACATACCGAAGCATACATATTTGTTTTTTGTTATTTCCTTGTTATTTCCTTAAATTATAATGTTTGAAAAAAATATAGATGCGTCCATTACCAAGGAGCTCCGAAAATGAGCTTCTTGGTGTGGGGGATAGTGGTGGGCCATTAAAAATAAAAAAAAAAATAAATAAAAAGAAAAAAAAAATGGTGAGCACCAGCTATTATGGGTGGAATTATAGGGTGGTCCTCAACACCCCCATTCAGCGAACTTTCACTGTATACAATTTAAACTGAGCAATAAATAAATCTCATTAATACTAAAATAGTATAGATTTTATCCTATAAATGATTTTATTAATTTCTTAGTGTACACGTAAAAAATAACCTTAGATATATGTTATGGCAAAAAATCATTCGAAAATACTTATACTCTTCATTATGCCACCTAATGAATGATCCCATATCAAAAAGCTAATAACATCATAAGATAATGAAAAGTATAAGTTTCGGAATGTATGTGACTAATGCGATGTATAAATTTTTTCTTATTCATATCATTAAGCGCCTGCTTCGGCAAAACAAATTAAACGTAAAAAAATAATGTTATTTATTATTAATATTTCTAATACCAATGTTTAACCAATTAATATTTCTAATACCACTACCAAAGCAGGCGCTTAATGATATGTATAAGAAAAAACTTATACATCGCATTAGTCACATACATTCCGAAACTTATACTTTTCATTAACTTATGAATGTTATTAGCTTTTTGATATGGGATCATTCATTAGGTGGCATAATGAAAAGTATAAGTATTTTCGAATGTATAATAATATATAACATTAATTTTTTTTACGTGTAGCTTCGTTTATGTGCAGTTTGTACTCGATTAGTATAATCTCCGTATCCTCATCTATGAAAAAAATCTCATTTTTTTTATGGAAAATTCTTCTTTTATAATTGCAATTTTTGCTTTTAAAAGTGCTTATTTATTTTAGTTTTGTGGAAAATTCTTAAATAATTATGGAAATTTGGTTTTATTTGTGGAAATTTTATATTTATTTATTGTTCATACCCTGATTTCTTTATTGGCAATTTTCTATTTTTTATGGAAAATTTCTAATTTTTAGGGGGAGTTTTTATTTTAGTCAATCTTAAATAAATCGACATTGTTGTTTCAAAAGGGTGAAAGTCGCAAACGTAAACATTGACTTCTTCTGCTGATTTCAGGAAGATTAGAGACTTCTAGCGGTATTTTCCACTTCGGTTCGATAGAAGGCGCTGAGCGCCTCCAGTTCCAAGTAGTTGTTAGCTGGGAGCGGTCCTAGTTGTTGAGGAATTTGCAGGAAAGGGCATTGTTTACGTTTGCGACATTGGTTCTTAGGGGCCATCCAGAAACCACGTGGTCATATTTTTGAAGATTTTCAACTCCCCCCTCCCCCCATGTGGTTTATCGTGGTCATTTAACAGACCCACCAAAATCAAACTAAACCCTGCATGGAAATTATAAATTTTCATGAATTCGAACATTTTGATGATGTTATCATGTTGTAATGTGTATCAGGTATTAGGATATCTGGAACTCGCACACTGTCGATGCATCCGGAGGATACAAAAAAATGTGGACTCGCGAATGTGTTATGGAAATTTCGAGAAAAATTTATAATGGTTTAGAAATTTTCCAAACTTTTTCCAATTTTTTTTAAATTTCTTTATTAGTGATTTTTTTAAAATAATTATAAAGTTCATCACTGGACATCCCTATAGATTCCTAAGAATGTTTGGGACACTCTGGAGCTCTGGAGTAGCTCTGGAGGTACTGGAAATTCATAAGATATATTAGCCTCAGCGAAGCATCTGAACTGAACTCTTACAACAAAAAGTTTATCAGAGAATCACAAAGTTAATATGTAATTATTAGATATGCAAATAAAACCTCCTACTGTTGTTTCTTTTGAGTAGCATTGCTGTAGAAATTCCAGTATTGTCATCAAATTAGTTTACCTTCCAATATTAACAATATTAACAGATGAACAATTTTGCTGAAGAAAATGCTGGCCTAGCTCTATTTTGTGATTTTATAGACAATCTAAAACGCTGGGCATATATGACCCATCCGTCCTGAAAGGGTTGAGATTTATTTTCTAGTTCAATTTCAATCGTTATTATAACAAATATTTTTTAACCTAGATTGTTTTAGGAATTGGGGTGTTTTTTCTGAAACACTGCCATTTTTTTCATATCGCAGCAATCGTCTTAGTTTTAAGATCCTTTTATGAGTTTAAAAAGCATTATTCAGAATTTCATATTGATTTTTTAAATGCAAGCTTCTCTATATCATAACCTTTTTCATACGCACTACTAGAGTTTTGTGCATTTAGAACATTTAGGTGCATTATTTAATTTTTCGATCAATTATCCTAACTGTTCAATATAATAAAAACTAGGCTTCATAAGCCTAAATTATTGACTACATTTATTGCTTGGATTAATTTTAAATTCCAAGATCATCTGAATTTTCAAGATTATTCTGGAGTTACAAAAGAAACCCTTCGAAATATTGACAAGAAATTCAGAACAGAAAAATCTTTAGAATTTCAACGACATTTTTCCGAAATTCTGTGGAAGAGTTCCAAAAAATTTTCGGTAGAAGTTTTGAAGAACTAGAAGAATCCGTAGAAGGATCCGAAATGCAAATTTGCGATGAAAATTCCAACAAACATCAAATTCCGAAGAATTTCTAGTATAAATTAGAAAAAAATCCAACTTACTTTTTTACAGAATCTCTGGAGATTTTTTTTTTCAAAATCCTGGGCAACTTTACTGAATCTTCAAAGGAAATTCTTCTAAATTTCCGATGGAAATTTTTTCATTTTTCAAAAAAAAATCTTAGAAATTTTCACTAGTGCCAAAATATTTCCGATGGAAATTCCTGAGATTTTCCAGTGGAAAATCGAAAAAAGTTCATCTGAAACACCAATAATGAATTTCGAACACCAATAATGAAAAAAAATAAATTTCGATGTTTTTACAAGTGGAAATAACGAAAAAATTGTACTTTTGTTGTACTTGTAAAGGTTGTACTTTTGAAGCATTTCCAGTAGGAATTGTTAATCTTTGAAAATCCAAAATTTTTTTGAAGATAATTCATAGACTTCCTCCGTGGAAGCTCTAAATAATGCCTCGAATAAAAAAATACTTTGAAAATTTCAAAAAATGTGATCGAATTCACAAAGAGGGTAAATTCCAAATTTGAAAAAAAAAAATCATTGCGTGTTGCGCGTATATCTTGTGTAGCAAGTACGATGGATACACTATACCTAGGGTGTCGAGAATGTTTCCTACCCGAAAACATCCTAGACAGGAACGATAATCGAACTCGCCATCTCCGGTTTGGCAATCCTACGCCCTTGCTCGCAAGGCTAACTGGAGACTGAACATTTTGAAGTGTACTCCCTAAAATGTTCGAAAAACTATTTTTGGAAATGAAGAAGAATTTCTGGTGAAGATTCGGAAGAACTTGTCGAAGAAATTCATAAGAATGTAAAAAAATATATAAATGTGAACAATTTTTTCCACCGAAAATTGTATGTATTTTTTCTCTTTGAATTTTCAGACAGAATTCACATCGAAATTTTTTCGGAGTTTTAAGGAAAATTTTCGGAATTTACACTGGAGATGTTTTGTTTTTTTTTCATTAACAATTTGTAGCAAAATTTTCAATCAAAATTTTTCAAAGAGAATTGTTCAAAAATCATTCGGAATGCCGGCACTTTATCAGGATTGTATAAAGTAATGTCAAAGTTTTTACAGGAAATTTCTTTACTGGATTTTTCCTGAATATCCACAAGAAATTCTTTTATTTTTTTTTATTGTATTTTATTTCTTTTATTTCTCTTAGGCCGATACAAATATTTAAAATCTATTTTGTCTCCCCCCCCTCGGATTTTTTTGCCAAGAAATAATATTTTGAGGGGGCAACACAATAAAATTCGGATAATTTTGAGGATTTTCAAAACATTCTTTAACAAATCCGAGGAGTTTTTAAAAAAAAATTTTCATTTTGATATTTATTTTTTATAACTCCCCCCCCCTTTCGGAGACCAGTAGGACAAAATGTTAATTAAATATTTGTAACGGCCTTATTGTAAAAACATGAACATTTTTCAAAATTATAGCTGCAGTCCGCTGATGCAAAAATGTCGGCTGCGTGATGCCAAAAACCATCGGCGGATTTTTTTTAAATATTTTTCCATTTTTCCTTTTCAAATTTTTTTTTGTGGAAATTGAGACTGAATATCTGTTTTTTCGTTTATTTTGTTATGGAAATAGGATCTAAGACTAAGATGGTCAAATAACGCAGATATGCATCGGCGTTGCGACCGACGCTGCGTTTCCGGTTTTTCTCGATGCACACCTACGTGTATTTAACGCTGAGTTGAAAATACGCTACGTGGGCATCGGCCGTAAGATGCGCTTTGCGTTTAATGATTAAATCATTAAATTTTAATGATTTGTATTTCTTACACCGCTATTGTTATTCACCAAAAGATTTTAGTGTAAAAAAAACCACGTGGTTCGAGAGCAAAATCCCCCTCCCCCATGTGGCTTATCGAGGTCATTTTCCAAACTCCCCCTCCCCCCATATATGACCACGTGGTTTCTGGACGGCCCCTTATGAAACAACAGTGTCGAAATCACTTTTCAAAATTAGCGTGGTATAAACATGGAAAATAAATATGAAAAATGATTTGTTTATAGGGCTTCACCTGTGGTCTACTCTTGGTCCAAATTTGTACCACATATGGACTATAGATAGTAGAATCTATAGATGAGCGAAAGCATGGTTGGGTTCATTGAAATCGTTTGGAGACACGTTTGACAGTTTTTTTGGAGGCAGAGGATTTATCTTCGCTCATCTATATTTTCCACTATCTATAATTTGGATCAGGTCCAAATAAAAAAAAGCCCTGAGTAATCCACCTAGCGGTGATGATGCCTTTCTCGCTCGTTCAAAAGGGTTGACAAACATATTTTTCACATTTCTAGATTGCTTTGAGAATAGGTCGTATGTGCAAAAGAGAGATTCTCTTTGTTCACGCTCTCTTTCGCTAATAGATCGGCAAGTTTAGCATTTTCTGCTACATTTTCACTTTAGCACGCTAGACAAAGTTATTGTCTTTAGATATCTGCCAAAACATCCAACATAAATTTGTGTATAGCTTTGTAATAATCGAAAGAGAATGTAACCGAAGAGAGGCTCTCTTTTGCACATACGACCTATTCTCAAAGCACTCTAGATTTGTTTATGGCAGCCTTACTTTGTACCGTTAAATGCACAAAAACGATCCATAAAAAATGAAAAACGATCCATAAACATCTGAATGTTCCATAAAACGCTACCTTAAATCCAAAAAATAGCTCAGGCGTATCCTGAAGTATCATGAAGAATTCAATTATTCTTTTTGATTATGATCGTGATTATGATCCAATTCGGTAACATGGTCCATAGTTTTGGATATATGATCCATAATGTTGGTCATTTGACAAACTTTCGAGTGTTTCTTGTTTTGAAGTCAGAATCCAGCTTAGGCTTCTGGCACCCATCAATAAGTTAGCCTTTTTAAAATTATTGTTTTGAATAGTATGATTCTTCATATAGATAAGAATTAATTTTTTGCTGATAGCAGTTCCGTTTTTATCATTAACATTCAACCACTTTTAACTAAGATTTACGAATTTGATCCGACTTAATAAAATTTGAAGGGAATTCTACTATGGTTGCTTTTCTTCATATGGAGAGCATTTCGGAGTGATTAACCGAAGGTTTTATTAAAATTGATTCATATTAATTTGTTTTTGTATATATTATAATGAACCGATCTAAAATTATTTATCAGATCACTCTGCACAGGTAAACTATCACTGCAAAAATCTGATAGATTACTCGTGACAGAGCGGGTGCTACTTAAATCAGCATACTTGGGCCAATAATGTGTAATACTTTATATCATACTGATTGCATACCTGATATTATTCTATCAGGAAATCAAAAATCGTTGATTGCCTTAGAGTAACTTGTTATGGATTATAGTAAGGATGTTTTCGATCATTTAGTAATATAGGTTCGATAATTTAGTAGTTTGTCAATAACTCATTCCAGAGGATAAATGTCGAAAAATATTCGCACCAGAAGTCCACCATAAAACACGTTTAAAATTTAACTTCTGGTATGAGTAATCGACAAACTAAATGATCGAACTTAGATTACTACATGATCCAAAACATGCTTGGATTGTAGAAAAGTTTGGATACATTTTTTATTGACTTGCCAAAAAGAAAAATTTTCTTCAAATCCTACCGAATCTCAGCTTCTCCCACAAAAATCCGAGTGCTATTTGAAATCTTCAAACACAGCATCCGGTGCGTTGCCGCACGAATGCACAAGCAGCCGATGATAAGTGCAAATTGCGTATAAGGTGTTATACTTCGATCACCACTCATCCAAGAAGTAAAGATAGCTGAGGGTATCGTTCTAGCCTCTCACTCAGAGAATCTGTGTTCGACGCTCGTTCGGTTCTCATTTTTTTTTCAAAAACAATTTATAAACAATTTTTATTTTCTATAACTCAATACCACATTTTTAAAACTACTTCTCTGCGTTTGTAAACTAAGATTAAAACATCGATTCGTCAAATCTGAGAGGCGAGAGCACTCCCACGCAACACCAACACCACCAACAGGTAGCCGAAGTATTTAGGTAGCCGAAGTATAACATATATATGTTAGACTACATATCTACACATGTCTTTTAATCGAAATAATTAGACTTTCATGTTGCCAATCTAAAAGAAAATTAAATTTCAAACCCGAAAAATCTAACTATTTTCGGCTAAAATGTGTTTTAACATTTTAACAATCATTTTAAAATTGACGCCCTTTACCCTTGCCGGGGTGATGGGCCAATGGGGCGTGTTGGTGATGCTTCCTTCTGCAATATTCATCCAAAGGCAAGCGACTGAAGCGAATGCAGTGACGTTTTATTTTAGTATTAGCATTTATTTTAGTATTACAAAAACATCCCGGGATATAGAACAAAAAATGTTTCCAGTTGGCAAACATTCGAGTGCTTCCCAGTTTGAAGTCAGAATCCAGTCACCCAATCAATAAGCTAGCCTTTTAATTATTGTTTTGAATACTACTTTTCATATTGGTAAGAATTCATTTTTTGCTGATAGCAGCTTCGTTTTTGTCATTGACATTCAACCACTTTTCAACTAAAATTCACGAATTAGATCCGACCTTAAAAAATCTGAAGATAATTCTACTATGGTTGCTTTTTTTTCATATGGAGAGCATTTCACAGTGATGGTACGAAGGTTGAATTAGAACTAATTAATTTTAATTTGCTTTGTATCCAAAATCTAAAAGATCCAAAATTATTTATCAGTTCACTCCATACAGGTAAACTATCCATGTACACAATCTGATAGATTACTCGTGACAGAGCTGGTGTTACCTAAATCAGCATAGTCGGGCCAATAATGTGTAATACTTTATATCATACTGATTGCATACCTAATATTATACTTAATTAATTTATTAATTATCAAACCTGTACATTTAGTAGTTTGTCAATAACTCATTCCAAAAGTTGAATTTCAAACGAGATGTCCACCATTTCTAGTGCGAAGGTTTATACAACTCTGCCTTATTGTTGTTTCTTTTGCACTAATAACAAAATGATAGCGGTGGGTGCAGTAACGTATGCTGACTAATACGAACTAAGAATAAAATGTGTTATCATTCAGTATAAGTTATTACAAACTAGTGCTTTAAATCGATTATTAGTTAAATTAAAACAACAAACTGTAGGGCAGAGCTGTCGAAAAATTTTCGCACCAGAAGTCCACCATAAAACACGTTTTGAAATTTAACCTCCGGGATGAGTCATCGACAAACTAAATGATCGAACTGAAATTACTACATGATTCAAAACATTCTTGGATTGTAGAAAGAATGGAACATTTTCTCCGAATCTTTCCGAAACTCAGCTTCTCCCACATAATCCGAGTGATATTTGAAAACTTCAAACATATATGTTATCACTATGAATGGGGTTCCAATTAATTGGTCTAGCGAAGTCCAAGATTTAGGACTTATGTATAGCATGAATTAATTAACTATCACAACAACACAAAAGATATGCAAGCGAAAAGGTAGGAATATAGTAAGTTAATATTTGTAGAAAATCAAAACCATTTACTAAAATAAATTGTTTTATTTTCTACATATACTGTGCCAATATAGATTATTTGCTGTAACGCCAGGAAGACTGCATTACAGAGGATTCAAATTAAACGTTGAAATTGATGTTGCTTCCCTGCACATCAAAACACTATGAATATTAGGTGACATATCTGAATGAATTGACACAAAAGCACATAACGTAGACTCAATCGTATATGTTTTTCAACGTCAGATGATTTAAATATGCCACGGAACCTAAACACAGCATCCGGTGCGTTGCCACACGAATGCACAAGCAGACGATGATCAGTGCAAATTGCGTATAAGCTCTTATACTTCGATCACCGCTCTTCCAAGAAGTAAAGATAGCTGAGGGGTATCGTTCTAGGCTCTCACTCAGAGAGTCTGTGTTCGACGCTCGTTCGGTTCTCTTGTTTTTCGAAAACATATTTATAAACAATTCTAGGAACTTTTTTCAAATAGGCGTAACTGTGTTTGACCTTGAAATTTGAAATGGCTAATACTCTCTCAATTCAGCATATTTCGTTCAGCTAACGGTACTACCAGATAGATCGGAATCCATTCTTCCTGTTAGGCACATAAGTTCACAAAAACAGATTAATTAATGAGCACAGTTGTCGTTCCAAAAATCAAGCTCAGAATCATGTACGCCCATTTGAAAAAAGTTCCTAGAATTTTTCTTTTCTATATAACTCAATACCAAATTTTTAAAACGACTTCTCTGCGTTAAAGGTTAAAACATCGATTTGTCAAATCTGAGAGCCGAGAGCACTCCCACGCAATCCAACACCAGCAACAGATAGCCGAAATCTTCACCTAAATGTTAGGCTACATATTTACACATGTTTTAAATCGAAATAATTAGATTTTCATGTTGCCAATCTAAAAGTAAATTAAATTTTGAACTCGAAAAATCTAGCTATTTTCGGCTAAAATGTGTTTTAACGTTTTAACAATTATTTTAAAATTGACGCCTTATATCCCTTACCGGGTGAAATAAAAAAGCATCACCCGGCCCCCATTTTGTTTACTCGCTTCCGTCAGGGCCAAAGCGGTGTGTTGGTGATGAATGAATACTAATTGAAAACAATAATTTCCCCAACAAAATGGCTTTCATTTATATACTGCCGCCGCAAGCGTAACTGTTCCATATTTTCTTCCATGCAAAATCAATATTGGACGATTATGCTTGCGACGGCTCATTTTACCTCCAAGAAATTTAGATTAATTATCAAGGCGAAATGAATCCAATTTCATGTCTAGCAAATTCAAAGTTTGTCTATCAGTTAATGCATTAAAACTATCAATTTAGAACCACGATTGATTTTATCAAATATATTTTCTTTCATTGATCCAATAACACTTCCAATATTGGTACCGTTACCCTAGCAGAGTGAACTCTGTGGCTTTGAAAAGAAATGAACGTATACCAATTTGATGAATACTGTACAACTTATATTTATTCGTACCATGTGTCTCCCGATGGTTTTGTGGTATAGTAAGCGCTTTCCACCCCAAAGGTCAGCAGTTCGAATCTAGTAAAATTCAGTGCAGAATATTTTGCTGTTTTTTTATACGCAAAAACAATTTTTTGGCCATAACTCCAGATTGCGATGAGCTATTGATCTAATTTTCAATAGCAAACAATGGGACTGAATTCCGCGTCGCCTGCAACTTGTTGCGAGCAAATCGGACAATGGGAAGTTCAAAAAAGTGTGTCTACAAAATTTGTACACATACACACATACACACATACACACATACACACACACACACATACATTCACACATACAGACGTCACCTCAATTCGTCGAGCTGAGTCGATCGGTATATAAGAATCGGCCCTCCGGGCCTCCTATCAAAATTTTGTTTTTGAAGCAGTATTATAGCCTTTACGTACACTTAGTGTACGAGAAAGGCAAAAATCAGAAGGGTTGTGTACAAGACACGACGCAAGGTAGACGTTCGACAACGTTCGACAACGACAACCTGGCCTGTGCGGTATATGAGAGTCTTCTCCATTTGGCTCGGTCCATGGCTACACGTCGCCAACCACGCAGTCTACGGAGGGTCCGCAAGTCATCTTCCACCTGATCGATCCACCTTGCCCGCTGCGCACCTCGCCTTCTTGTGCCCGTCGGATCGTTGTCGAGAACCATTTTCACCGGGTTACTGTCCGACATTCTAGCTACGTGCCCGGCCCATCGCAGTCGTCCGATTTTCGCGGTATGAACGATGGATGGTTCTCCCAACAGCTGATGCAACTCGTAGTTCATTCCCCTAGTAGCACAGTTCAGATCGATTTGGTTGCATCAACTCCAATGTGACTTGATTTGGTCGCATATGAGTCACAGTGACTGATATGTGACAAGTGTGCTTCTCGGGTCACCTCCTCCACGTACCGTCCGCCATCTGCACCCCACCATAGATGGTACGCAGCACTTTCCTTTCGAAAACTCCAAGTGCGCGTTTTTCCTCCACGAGCATCGTCCAGGTCTCGTGTCCGTAAAGGACTATCGGTCTAATGAGCGTTTTGTAGATTGTCAGTTTGGTACGGCGGCGAACTCTATTCGATCGGAGCGTCTTGCAGAGTCCAAAGTACGTACGATTTCCAGCCACTATGCGTCTCCGAATTTCTCTGCTGGTGTCATTTTCGGCAGTCACCAGTGATCCCAAGTACACAAATTCTTCTACCACCTCGATTTCGTCACCACCGATGCAAACTCGCGATGGGTGGCTCACATTGTCCTCTCTTGAACCTCTTCCTATCATGTACTTCGTCTTCGACGTGTTGATGACTAGTCCTATCCGCTTAGCTTCCCTCTTTAGTCTGATGTAGGCTTCCTCCATCTTCTCAAAGTTACATGCCATCATGTCTATGTCGTCGGCGAAGCCAAATAGCTGGACGGACTTATTGAAAATTGTACCACTCGTGTTAATCCCTGCTCTTCGTATTGTAGATCCAGTTGAAAACCGAACTGAGCTCTCGCGACAATCGCATTTTCTCCCATTTCCGAATGTCGCAACTGCATCGCGAGTGGTGCGCATAATGGCGCACGGCTATGACATAGATGCGCACTACTTGCTATGCAGTTGCGACATCCGGAAATGGGAGAAAATGCGATTGTCGCAACAGCTCAGTTCGATTTTCACCTGGATCTACGATATTACCCCTTCCAAAGCGATGTTGAATAGCAGACACGAAAGACCATCACCTTGCCATAACCCTCTGCGGGTTTCGAAGGGACTCGAGAATGTCCCTGAAACTCGAACTACGCACATCACCCGATCTATCGTCGCTTTGATCAACCGTGTCAGTTTATCCGGAAAACCGTCTTCGTGCATTAGCTGCCATAGCTGGTCCCGATCGATTGTATCATATGCGGCTTTGAAGTCGATGAATAGATGATGTGTGGGCACGTTGTATTCGCGGCATTTCTACAGTATTTGGCGAATGGCGAATACCTGGTCCGTGGTGGAGCGTTCGCCCATAAACCCGCCTGGTACTGCCCCACGAACTCCCTTGCAGTTGGTGCTAGTCGACGGCTAGTTGGACAACGTAAGGATATTATTGTAGCACAATACGCATTGCAGTTTATTATGGTTATTTTTTTTTCAAGTTCGTTTATTTGGTAGGCTGTTACCGACTGATCGGAACAATTTGGAAACATAGTAGTCAACTCATGAAATAGGATCCAGGATGTTAGACATGATTGATGTTGGTTCAGCACGATAAGAAGTTAGTAATAGCTAAGGGACGTCAAAGTACGTATTTGTTTTAGAAGCTATAGAACATTTATTCAGGCACTTTTGTTACATTTATAGAAGAATTGATAGTTTCTTGCATAAAAAATAGTTACGCCTTTTGTCGAAATAGTCCCTACTTCAACACTGTAAATCATAATGGTAGCAGTCTTATTCCTCGCAAAGTATAGAGAAGTCTTGAACACTAAAGAGGTGATACCCCTGATATTAGGTCCGGTTTCTGTGACTCTAGGTCCGGTGAACTCTGGGATAGAAGAGGTGCGATAGGAGAGAAAGAAGGAAAAGAGAGAAATGAAAAAACGGTAGAGACGACGAGGACTGTGAGTAGAACGTCGAGAGAACGCAACGAAAACGGTCGATCGGAACAGCTTCTCTGAAAACGGTTTTTTGTCTTTCTCGTATACTAAGTATACGTAAAGGCTAAATGATCACTCCAAAACCAAACTTTGGATAGAAGGCTCGGAGACCCATGATGTTATATACCAATCGACTCTGCTCGACGAATTGAGGTGATGTCTGTTTGTGTGTATGTATATATGTGTGCGTGAGTGTTTTTTTTTCTTCCTAAGCAATGGAGGGGGAATCTGCTCAACAGACATCCTGGGTTGTCCAGGAAGTGCGGGGTTAGGGATCACCTCCAACAGCAAACGAGGGAGGCAGGACTACATCCCCGACCCGCTAATTTGGTTTCTACCGAGATTTACAAAGTGTAAAATCCACTTGACGCATGCGTTGCATTATTTATGGCGTTTGCAATCTTGTAAATGTTCTCATCCCGGTGACCATGTTCCTTATAAATTAGTGCTCTTATTGATGTCGTTATTACCCGATTAGTTCGCTCCGCGTTGTTTACTTGGGGAAAATAAACAGGGGTAAGCCATTGGTTCACCCCATATTTTCCTAAAAGGTTCTTAAATTCCTTTGGTAAGAATTGGGCGCCGTTATCCGATATGACGACCTCGGGCACACCGAAAAGTAGAAAAACCATATTTTCAAGGAAAAAAACTAATTGTTTCGTTTTTGCTTCCTTCAAAGGTTATATTATAACAAATTTAGAGAAGATGTCCGTGATAACCAAAATGCAGGTATTTCCCGTCTTTTTCGCCCTTGGAAATGGGCCGACAAAGTCGATTGCTAAAATTTGCCATGGCTGCGTGGATTGACGTTATTCGATTTAGATGTCTTGCATGCTAAGCATGCATCACAGTACTTTTTATCTTCCGTGTACATTAATGGCCACACATATTTTTCTCTATTTTTTTCTAAAGTCTTTTCAAACCCTAAATGTGCTTCGTTAGGAATATTTCTAATTAGATTTGTTCTCTGCTCCTTAGTTGGAGTAATTATCCAGTCAAAACTGCTATCTGTGAGCTTTGAGTTATTTTTTACGTATTTGAAAATTTTGTCATCTAGGGTAAATGATGTATCTTGGACAAGCGCAGGACATTCATTAGAAAATATATCGAGATTGAATAGTATAAAACAATTGACAACCACTAGGTTCATCCAAATTCATAACGTATGATTAGTCTTGTGTCTCCATTGCCCAATTTTTGAGTAAATTACGTTTACTAGGTGTAAACTGTGATATACTGCGAACTGAAATATTTTCTTTTCAAATATATAATTTCGACATGGAAAATGCATATATTTTGGACAGAGTCATTTTCTCCTAATTTAAAACCTACAGATCTCAATGGTATGACTTACCTACACGTATCCACATTCATTTAAATGCATTTATTTGCTTAACTGACATAGATTAAACCAGAAATTAACATTTTTCCGCAATCTTATCGATATCATTGAAAACAGCCTGAAAGTTGGCAATTAATGGTTCATCCATGTACTGTACATGGGGTGACCAATAAATGTCTGATGAATAAAAACATAACTTCATTTTGGTCACTCCTTTTTCATCCGTCTCAAGTTCATGTTAAGCGATTGGAATATGTTAGCATCTCAATTACAATCAAACTTTGGCCGCAGGACCTCAAGATTGCCGTTTGAACCAATTTAAACGTGTTTTAGGTGCATGTTACGAAGAGTCCTATAATGCATGTTCTTCTGCATACTGGTGTCCAGCAGGCACTTTGGTAGATAGCTTTACAGATAATTTTAAAGATAAATGATAGTTGATTTGTGAATTCTCATCAGGAGCGTCTAGAGTTGAGGTAAAAGTATGCGATGATCATACTTTCGATAAAAATTTTCCTACACATTATCTAAACTTGATCGAAGAAGCTCAGGCTTGTCCAAAATATGTACATGTCCAAAATATATCATTTACCCTATCACTTTGAAATCTTTAAATTGATTTGGATACTTCCTATTTTTTTCTTTTAGCGCATTATGCTCCAAGTCCTCCCATTTCGTCGAAATGGTGTTGAGAGACCTTGATAAACAATCGGCAGTTACATTATCGCGCCCTTTTCTGTATTCAATGTCAAAATCGAATTGCTGTAATTTCAACGCCCATCTACATAGTTTAGCTGACCCTTTCTCTGCACTCACTTTTGATAACCATACCAGACTACGAGCATCGGTTAGGACTCTGAATTTTGTCCCCTCTACATAATTTCTAAAGGCTTCAATGGCCCATAAGACCGCTAAACATTCTTTTTCGACTGCTGCGTACTTTCTCCTGGTGGAATTCAGCTTCTTGCTGAAGTAAGCAATTACTCGTTTCTCCCCCTTTTGGATTTGTGTCAAAACTGCCCCTACCGCAAGATCAGATGCATCCGACTCAATTGTAAATAATTCAGTGAAGTTTGGATTCGCTAGAATTGGGGGACTGATTAGTGCCTCTTTAAGTTTTTCTAATGCTTTTTCAGCTTCTAAGGTCCAAAGAAATTTTTTATTCTCCTCGTATGTACTTATTTTTTGATTTCTTACTCTTCTTTGCTTTTTTCTGATTTTTCATACTTTCTAAATCGCAGGAAAGTCAACCTTAAGCTTAATAAAGATGAAGACTGGTGTTTGCTGGTTGATCGTCCAGATAGAAGTGGACGATAGTACGGACGATAGAAGTATTTATTAATCATTTATCTCGGAATCTATAGGCGTTACATAAGTTATGTTTGTTGACGTTTAGCCAAGGTATGTTTAATCTAAAGGTATGTACAATTCTTATGTATTTGATGTGGGTGACACAACAGCTGTTCCCCCTTGAAACTAATACAATAGTATTCATTTTAAAAATCAGAACTTGAAAACTTCAAGCATAACAAAATTTACAAAATTCATTTCATTTGAACAATTCACTTTTTCAATATTTCAGCACTTCGAACATAATATTTTAAGAATAGACGAAATTTTGATCTATCGTTCGCTTGCGAATCCTTTTCGATCGCCGTGGACACACGTTCGGCAAGTTCGCCGAAGTCGCGTTTCGTTTTCTGGCCTTTTCCGGAACCATAGGGAATCCCCTGAATGGTTCATCATCAGAGCCGCTTCCAGCGTTGACTTCTTCGGTGCCCTCTTCGTGTTGTTCTTCAATTCCAGTTCGTTCTTCGATCATAGCATCTCTACCACCCGTACCGACTCCCAGCCACACGTTTTGCCTCGGCTGCGGAGTTTGCCCCTTGTAGCACCTAAACTGATTTCGGTGGGCCATGGTGAGAGCGCTTCCAATTGCTATCTGGAAAGTGTTTATAGAAAAACGTTTGAGAAACGTTGCCCTAATCCATGTATTCGGTAAATGATGATGAAAATTTCGATACCATACAGTATCTCCTTCTGTCAGTGTGTCTAAACCGCCATTCGACTTTTTCTGCATATTAGACACATTTTCGTCATCATTTACATCATTTGGAGTCTGTGTTTGTAAATAATTTCTGTAAGTCTTTTTTGGATTCAAAAGATCCAAAATCGTTTTTGGTTTAAAAATAAATATTTTCTCCGAGGGCAGTTGCCCATCACTTGAAACAATGTTATTTCTATAATTCATTAAAAATAAATATATCTGATCCTCCAAATCAACATCTTGCAAGTCTGGTTCTAATAGAAACTTTTTCAATACTGTTTTAACAGTTCTCACCAGCCGTTCCGCCTGCCCATTACTGGAGGGGTTATAGTCTGGACTTTTCAATACTTTTATCCCCTGCTTTTCAAGAAATTTTGGGAATGAATATGAATTGAATGGAGGACCACCGCACTGTGGTCGGATATCATGAAATCATGGCATTAATAAATAACTCCTTAGGGTTGCCTCATAGAAGTTTGGTGTCTTCCACAAAGTTGTTGCTTGATAAGTAGGCCTTCATATGGTGATAAAACTATAGTTCGGAACTCTACCGCTAGGGCGGCGCTTCAGCTAACTTTTTATATTAGCATGACAGGATGATGGTGTCTTCTGCAAAGTTTTAGAATTTAGTATTATGAGCAACTCTTGCGAAGAAACCATCTTTGAAAAGGCTTTTGATTCTGAGATACAATGCCTTTTTTTGTATAAAATGTGCTTTTATTCCCAAAATTTGATTTTTTTCATTTTTTTTATTAAGGTACCCCGGGGCAAGTGGGACCTAAAAACGCTAGTTCAGCAAAATTATTATCGCGTACTTAAAAAAACAGAATATTAACCACGGATACATCATCATATGCTTCCGTTGTTGAAGTGTAGACGTGTTGTAAGCCATTTATTCAATTACAAAAATATTGGTAGTGAAAGAAAGAAATTCACCTGTAGGACCCACTTACCCCTTCAAACGGGGCAAGTGGGTCCTATTCTGTTTTATACTGTCGAACTTAATTATTTAAAGGAATCTACAATGTTCATATTACTTCTGAGTCGTACTATTTTCAGATCATGGATGGAGGTTTGTTGCTTGTCGGATTTTGGTTTTTGCTACAAGGAAGGGATTATAATTTTAGCAAATATGAACACCAGACAACATCCGATTTACTGTTTAATTGGCTCTTGTTTTGCTTTTTACTGGGTTACTTTTGTACCAAATGATTTAGGTGGAAAGGATAAGCAAATCTTTATTCACTATTCGAGTGAATGTTTCTGTGTTTAGGGCACAGATTATTACATAAATCAGTACTTCAAAAGAAACGTTTTTATTCAGGCTATGCGCACTGTTATAAATTTGTAATAGAACGAAATTGCCAATTTATGTGTTGAGCACTTCATTTATCTGAAAATCTGTCAATTTGATGCGCAATTCGAAAATAACAAAACACAATACAAATTTTGTTGACCTATCGTTGAACAAATAGATTATTTGCACTGTAAACGGAAAAATATCGCATTGTTATAACTATTGCGGGAGATAATTTTAAGAATGAATAATACACATTTGTTAATCAACTGTACAATACTATTTAACAGCGAAACCAACAATAAGCAAACTACATCTGATTCAGATCCATATGATATATGAGTTTCGAAGTTATTTTTCACTAGACAACGATTTAAAAACAATTAAAAGGGCTCTATCGAAATTGTTGTTCAAATATGTCCCACTTGCCCCATGTATGTTAAAACTAAAGGGTAAGTGAATATTGCAAATTTTGGCTTAAATTAAAACTTATATATCATTTTCGATGTCACACAATTATTTAATTGCTCAAATTATTCACCTTCCACATCAATGATAAATTTAGAAACGACTATTATGGTGGAAATCCATTGAATTAAAATATAAGTAATAGATTTTTCCGGTAGTCTAAAGTCATGATCAAGCAATAGCATTAGCATGGTGCCTCAAATGGTTTTGATTCCAAATATTTTTGTGTGGGCTGTATTCGTTGATAGTCCTGCTTCATCTTTCTAGAAGATTGTTACCACTAAAAACGTTTATCCACAGACAAACAGACATAACACATTGAACATTCACTCATTAAATACATCGTCGTTGAAACACTAACGACATCTTTTGATTTCAGTTAGTTTGGCAAATCACGAACCAGATGGCGGTAGTGAGCAAACGTCGAACTCGAGCAAATCCGATGCGCGCGCCACGAGTGATCGATTGGCCAATTAATAATTATTTGAATCGACCAGTAAATCAGTGAACGATGGAAATTTGACGAGTGTTATGTCTGTTTGTCTGTGGTTTATCGATTGATCGGCAGCCATAGTACCCACTTACCCCGTATTTTCACTTGCCCTGGTCTGGTAAATCAAATCTAGCAAAATAAGCTACCAATTTCTTTACCACTTTTGCACAATCCGTGCCCTTCTTCATCCATGCTACCTCCAACCACTTTGAGAATGAATCAACAATCAGTAGAAAAGTGTGGTGAGAAAAATAAAAGAAGTCAATGTGAACTCGGCTGAAGGGTCTTGTTGTAGGTTTCCAGTTGGATAAAACTTTTATTTTTGGTACTATTACCATACTTCCACATACATCACAATTCGATACATACTTCTCAATGTCTTTATTAATGCCAAACCAGTACACTTGCCTTCTCGCCAATTGTTTCATTTTAACTATGCCTGCGTGGTTGGCGTGTAAAAGCCTCAAAATTCCTTTTTGCATTTTATGTGGAATTACCACCCTGTTCTGGTACAAAATGCACCCTTCAACAATTTCCAAATCAGTTTGATTAGCAAAAACGTCCATAAGGCATTTATCCAGATTTTTAGGCCATCCATCACGCAAATATTTTATAATTTGTTGTAAAAACTCGTCATCATTTGTCCATTTGGCAATCAAAACGAAATCAATGGGAGATTCATCACCAAAGTTTATACTTTTTATAAACTCGTGATCTAACTCAATGGGAACCTTCTGCTCCAATGGGAATCTCGAACAAAAATCCGCATTCCCCATTTTTGCAGAAGGTCTGTACCGTATTTCAAAATCGTAAATCGAGAGTTCAAGTATGTATCGTTGGAGTCTTGTTACAAATATGGAATGTTTTCCTTCTTTGCCGAAAATCCCTATCAATGGTTTGTGGTCGGTATAAGCTATGAACCTTTGCCCATATAAATATTTGTGGAATTTTTTTATAGTACAAACCAAGGCCAAAGCTTCCAAATGAAGAATTGGGTAACCTCTTTGCGCGTCATTTAACGTAAAAGAAGTAAAACTAATAGGCTTTTCGATGCCTTCTATTACATGTGCAATCACTCCTCCTAGGCCATAGCCTGAAGCGTCTGTTACTACTACAATGTCTTTTGATGGGTCATAAAATTCTAAAAATTTGGTTTTAACCAGTGCGTTTTTGCTTTCTTGGAAAGCTTTTTCACAATTACCATCCCAAACAAATTTAGTATTTTTCTTCAATAGCTTATACAAATGGAATAACTTGATAGACATATGGGGCACGAAGCGATTGTAGTAGTTGATCAAGCCTAAATATGACTTTAGCTCAGTCACATTTCCAGGAACCTTTGCTCTTTGAATTGTTGAAATTTTGTCTGGACTAGGTAGTAACCCGTTTTCGCTGAGAATATGGCCCAAATAAGGCAATTCTGACACAAAAAAAATACATTTCTCAACATTTACTTTGATATTTGCATTTGCGAGTCTTTCCAAAACAAGAAACAATTTTTCACGACAAATCTCCAAGTTTTCACCTGCTATGAGTACATCATCAAGATTAACGTAAACGTTTATAATCCCTTCTAAAATTTGATCCATAACCTGTTGGAATATCGATGCACTTGAGGAAGCCCCCTGGGGTAAACGATTATAGGTGAACAATCCCTTGATTGTGTTGATCACCATAAATTTCTTGGAACGTTCAGTCAATGCTAGCTGTGTATAAGCTCCTTCCAGGTCTAGCGTACAAAGAACTTTACAATTTGCCAATTTAGCGAACAAGTCGGCTGCCAAAGGTAAAGGGTAAGTATTTGGTATTAAAACTTTAATTATTGAAACTTTACAATCAATTACGAGTCTTATTCCATTATTTTTTTTCATAACTACAACCACTGGTGATACCCATTCACTGGTCTTCACCGGTGTAATCACATTTTCTTTTTCTAGTTTTGTCAAATAATCCAGGACTTTTCCCCTCAACCGATAGGGTACATCATAGGCCCTTTTAAAAATCGGGACATCACTTTTCAACACCAACTTTTTTTGTGAATATGTGTCTCGATTGTTGGGTCTGTAGGGCTGGAAACCTAACCTTTCCCTAACTGGTCTCCGAACTTGATTCGGTCGCTCCGGTGATCCCACCTGACTATTCCTTGCTGTGTTATATACCTGAAGCAATTGATTAATCCTTGACCCCTGAGGAAAGCCCTATTGATTGTCTTCGCATTGTCTTTAGCAATATTCCAGGTAGTAATAAATTTGTCCATGGACTCAAGGGACAAATTTTCTTCATTTAAAAGTTTCTGTTTTAGAGCCTCATCCCTCAGCCCATGCAAAATCCTGTCTTGAATGGCAATGTCCTTAAACCCGCCAAAACCGCAGAATTCCGCTTGGAGTTTTACCGCCAAGACGAAATCCTCGGCTGACTCATCTGGTTGTTGGACGCGATGACTAAAACGGAATCGCTGAACCAAATCAGGTTCGGTTTTATCGAACCTTTGTTTTAACTTATTAACAATTTCAGCGTAACCAACTGTCGCTAATGTTCCTTGCTGGAACACTAGTTTCAGTTGAGAATAGACATGAGGTCCACATAAGTTCATGAAATGTGACTTTTTCTGAACATCTGACAACTCATTTGCCTCAAAAGTGAACTAACCAGTGTTTTACATTATTAAAAGAGGTTTTGGTAATGAGGGAAATTATTACAACGAGATGTTACCTATTGCAAGCTCAAACTTCGACTGAGCTTAGCCTTTATTTAACGATTATAGTAGAACCGATCGACGGTTCGTTATACAGGCTTGATACGCACATTCAACAACAGCGTGTTGATATAACAGTTCTCTTCCCTTAGGAAGTAACATATAATATTTCAATTTCAAATCGATAATATAACTTATTTAGTACAAATTTAAATAAAAACTTAATTCTAATAATATTTATAATCACTATGAATCTTCTGACGTTTCATTCGACGAGATCGCCTGAGAAGTACATCGTTTTGGGAATCAGCCAATTTCTGATGAACTGAATCCTGTTCGAAAGGCACACTTGAGCCTTCACATGGTAAACCTCGGTCGCTTGATAACACTCCGAATGCGTTATCTTGTCTCGAACCTTGCTGATAACAAGAACTTGCGCATCTGATCGCCTGATGAAGGTATAAGCAGAACGAGCCGAACGAGGGAATGTGATACACAACTAGAGGAAAGTATAAACACGTGTGGTACATTCGAGTAGACAGTAGAGACTGATTTATTTGTCAAAATATACACGGTAATATTGTATTACTCACTTTTACTCTTCTAACTTACCCAGTGAGTGGCTTGCTCTTCACACCCCTCCTCAAACCAATCACGCTTCGACTCCCATGAAGACTCGATGTTTCATAAACGGCACCGTTGGGAGACCCTTAGTGAGTAGGTCTGCCGGTTGTTCAGCTGTCGGGATGTAGCACAACTTTACTTTACCTGCTCGAACGCACTCCTTGATGAAATGTAGCTTCACTTCAGTATGCTTTAATTTCTTTGACGGTCCATCCGACTCTGCTATGGCAATCGTAGATTGATTGTCTTCAAATATGGTTGCAGGGTGACGTTCACGAATATCCAACTCCACAAACAGTTTACTAGTCCACAAGACTTCACAAAGGCAGTCAGCCAACGCATAGCACTCGGCCTCAGTTGAGGATAGCGCCACTGTTCGCTGTTTCTTGGTACTCCACGCTGTTGTAGCTCCATAAATCTGAACCAGATAGCCAGAAACAGAATGCCGATTATTAATCTCGGTAGCCCAATTAGCATCAGCGAACCCTACTATCTGACGGCAAGAAGCATCCTTTTTGGTGTACAACAGCCCGTATTCCTTGGTTCCTCGCAAATAGCGAAGAATTCTCTTTGCATGTTTCCAATGTTCTTCTCCGGGATTCGACTGGAACTGGCTAAAGTACGAAACGGCGGCACTTATGTCTGGACGAGACGTCACCATCAAATATGTCAGGCATCCGATCAGTTCCCTGAACGGTTTGTCCAAATTTTGTACCACTTCCGTTTTCTTCAGCTGTAGCCCTTGTTCCATCGGCGTTAATGATGGCTTGCATGTATCCATTCCAAATCGTTTCAGTACAGCATCAACGTAATTCGGCTGGCTCAACTTCATTTCACACTTTGCACGATTTCTTTCAATCCGTAGTCCTAAAAACATTTGCGCTTCACCCAGATCTTGCATCTTGAATTCCGTTTTCAGCAATCTCTTCACTACCATCACTTCTTTTAAGTTCTTTGCAATAATTAGGACATCGTCCACGTAGAGCAGCAGATATACTGCACCAGATTTGCTCACTCTCACATACAAACAATCATCCTCTTCGCATCGCCGGAAACCGCATCGTATAATGAACTCGTGGAAACGATCGTTCCACGCCTTGGACGCCTGCTTCAAACCATAAATGGATTTGGTGAGTCTACATACCTTATCCTCCTCAAATCCTTTAGGTTGGCGCATGTAGATGTCCTCAGTTAGGACTCCATTGAGGAAGGCGGATGTTACGTCCATCTGGTGTACATGAAGATCAAATTGGTTGGCTAGAGCAAGCATCGACCGTACAGTTGCCATTTTCACGACCGGTGCGTACGTTTCTGAAAAGTCGAAACCGAATCGCTGCGTGAAACCCTTGGCTACTAAACGCGCCTTCCGTTTTTGAATCGAACCATCCAGCCCAAACTTAAGCCGGAAAACCCACTTGCAGTCCACGGCCTTCCGACCGACTGGCAAGTCTACCAACTGCCAAGTGTTATTCTCAGCCAATGACCGTAACTCCTCGTCTATGGCAAGTTTCCACTCCGGCCAATCATCCAGTTTTCGCAGCTCTTCAATGCTGTCAGGAATATTTTCGACATAACTTTCCGCGTTAAGTGCATAAGCTACACACAAGTAGTCATCCAATTTAGCTGGAGGTTTCTAACTCGTTCACTACGACGCAAACATGTTTCCGCCTCGGTTCCCGCATCGTTGTTGTTCTCGTCCTCAGCTGCATCGCTATTCTCTGAGAACGACCCATCTTCCGCTTCTCTAAACGCATCGTCATCAGAATCCTCAACATTTTCCGGTTCGTCAACTGGACTTGTAAAGCTTCTTTCGGATTCCGCACGATCAGGAACGCTTCTCGAAGAAAATGGGCCAAGCAGTTGACCCTGACTTGAAGACGGACCAAGATTGTCGGTAGCCACCGGTTGGCAGTCGAGTTTCCACTGCTTTAGCGCTTTCTCCTCTACCACAACGTCACGAGCGATGAAAATCCGTTTGCCGTCCCACAAACGGTAGCCGCCACCACCGTATCCCACGAAGTGACTAATCTTGCTACGAGACTCTAGCTTGCTTCGCTTCTCCTTCGGAATTAGGCTGTATGCTTTGCTTCCGAAAATTCGCATTCTTGACACGTCCGGCTTATGCCCATACCAAAGCTCATATGGCGTCTTGTTAGTTGTCAGAGCTGCCGTAGGACTCCGATTAACAATATAGACTGCCGCCAATACCGCCTCGCTCCACATTTTACGATCCAGTCCTGAATCTGCAATCATTGCCCTGGCCTTGTCGAGAATAGTGCGATTGAATCGTTCACTGACCCCATTTTGCTGCGGGGTATATGGGACCGTGAACTCCACTTGGATACCTTTACTCCTGCAAAAATCAACAAACGCTTTCCCGCCGTTATCACAACGCAAACGGCTTAAACTAGTGTCAAAATGCGCCTCAGCCATAGCTACGTAGATTTTAAAGCAATCGAACACCTCATTTTTCGTGCTCAGGATATAGGCCGCACAAAAATGGGAATAATCGTCTGTGAAAGTTACAAAATAGCGCTTACCATTCCATGAAGTCGGGATCATCGCACCACAAACATCGCTATGCACTAACTCCAAAGGCCTAGAGCTACGGGGAAGCACTAAATCCTGGAAGGGTTTACGCGTCTGCTTACCTTCCATACAAGGACGACATACGCCGCCGCTGTTTACAGCTTCCTTTTGCAACGACAATCCTTTCACCATATTTTCCCGAATCACTTTCACTAAGCCACTCTTCCCGATGTGCCCAAATCTTCGGTGCCACAGTTCTGCACAGTCGATTGTCTTATGCGTCATAAGCACTTCAGAGTTTGCTACTGGTATCACGTCAATGTCCAGTTCGTAAAGCCGATCTGATCGACTTCCCATACACACAACCTCGCCATCTCGCTTGATGACCGCGCTGTTCTTGGAAAAAATCACTTCCATCCCAAGCTGCCCCACACGACGGATTGAGAAGAGGTTGTAGTTCAAACCCGGGACGAACAATACGTTATCGACAACGCACTTCAACCGACGTTTCCCGATTCGCGCAACGATATCCACTTTTCCTTTGTGGTAACTTTGGAGCACTTCACCAGATGCAATTTTAATCATCACAGGCGCATCTAACTTTTGTACGTCACGGAGGTACTCACTTGAACAGATCATGTGATCTGACGCACCCGAATCCAAGATCCAGCGAAATTTACTGTTATTGTCATCACACTTTCCGTTTTTGTCAACACAACTACTGACAAACGTGACTTCCATTTCACTAATGTGCGCTTTTCCATTCTTTACACTTTTGTTTTCATTCTTCTTCGACTTCGTAATGTCGAAATCGCGGCGTTGGTAGCACTCCGACCGTTTGTGCCCCAGTTTACCGCACGCAAAACACTTTATTTTCGATTTAGCACTTTTCCCGGCGAACGCCGTCGAGCCGCTACTTTCTGCTGTGTCGTCATTATGCTCCCGTTTCACACTTTCACTCAGTAAACGAGCTTTGACGAACTCGAGCGTACACTGCGCTGGTGACAGTGTTTCCAAAACGGTCACGAGTTGCCCATACGATTTTGGCATGGTTTGAAGGAGATAAAATATCACTAGCTGCTCCTGCAGTTGAATCCCGGCGGCATCCAGATCCCGCACCATCCGCTCGAATTGGAGCAGGTGCACTTGAAGGGAGCCGGTTTCCTCGAACTTCATTGCTGACAGCTTTTTCAGCAAATAAAACTGCCCGGAAATGCCCTTGCGAGCAAACGTATTCTCAAGCGTCGTCCAGATTTCCAGCGGGGATCGCTTACCCTTGATGTACTCAAGTTGCGAATCCGCAATGTTCCGGACCAGCACCGACTTGCACTTTACGTCCTTTTTCTTCCTTTCTTGCAGTTTCTTATCCTTCGCGAGCTTCACATTTTCACTGTCAGTAGCCAACACATGGTACTGCACTACATCTTCCGCCTTCACACGAATACAATCGATGAGATCCAGCTCTTCCAAATGTATTTCCATTCGGAAGCTCCAATTGTTGAAATTGGCTCCGTCGAAAATATAAACTTTCCTTTCTTCCTCCATTTCACCTCAATGACAATCAAAACAACAGCAATGAAAATTCACTCGACCGATTTACAACTGAACGACCGCACGGACAGAAGAAAACAAATTCTTTTCTTTGTTCTCCTCTTCGAATCGCACCGATACTTCCACGTGTAATCAACTTTTTCGAAGGCACACTTTTTCAGAAAAGGGGGCTCGGGCTATGCTGGGGCCATAACCTATAAGCAGAACGAGCCGAACGAGGGAATGTGATACACAACTAGAGGAAAGTATAAACACGTGTGGTACATTCGAGTAGACAGTAGAGACTGATTTATTTGTCAAAATATACACGGTAATATTGTATTACTCACTTTTACTCTTCTAACTTACCCAGTGAGTGGCTTGCTCTTCACAGAAGGTAGCACACTTCTGCCACTCAACGCCATCTTGTGTGTAGACAAACTACTGCCTGGTATATTCTTGGACAAACTATTGCCGCTAGTTGAAGGTATCGACAAACTATTGCCGTCTTCAACCGTAGGTTGTTGGTGCTGATCGTTGATGTAAGAATCTGCCAGATATCCATAATAATCGCAACTGTCTGAGTCTTCGTCAAAATCTGCATTATCTTCTCTTCGACGTTTCCTGTTAGGCTTCCAACCACACACAAGCGTTCTGTGTGCCTTGGGTTTCATTTTTAATTGATCGCGATGAGCCGAATATATTCGACCTCCGACCGAAACCTGGAATACATTTTTAGACAATCTTTTCAAAAACTTGGCATCTAACCACCTCTTCACTTCCGTTGCCCTAAAGTTCTTGAAGTAGATTGATTCTCCGTGACGTGACTGAGAAAACTTATCAGGTCTAGCAGGTTTGTCATCTACAAAACTAGAATCATCCTCTCAAGCGTGAGTCGTTAAACGGATTTTAAAATTGCTTTGGATTTACCAAATCCAACGTCGTTTTCGGTGTAAAATTTAGCAATTTTTCAGAAGGAAACTGTGCATCTTCTGAACAAGTGTTTCGATAATTGAACAAGAAGTAGGAAATTTGATCTACGATATCCAAACCCTTCATGTCAGGATCCAAGAGGAACTTTTTCAAAACCTCCTTGACAACACGAACCATTTGTTCTGCTTGGCCGTTACTTGAGGGGTGGTACGGTGGACTTTTCAAAACGTGTATTCCTTGTTGACTCCAGAAATCAATCAGATATTTAGAGTTGAACGGAGGGCCTCCATTCAAGGGCTTCCAAGGGCTTCCAAATGTAAAATTGGATACGATTTTTGTGCATCATTTAGCGAAAAAGAAGTAAAACTAATTGGTCTTTCTTCTTTACCAACGACATGTGCTATGACTCCACCTAAACCGTATCCGCAGGCATCCGAAACAACAACAATTGGTTTGTAAGGATCGTAAAATTCTAAAAAGTTTGGCTTAAGCAATATTTTTTTACAATCTTCGAAAACTTTATTGCAATTTTCACTCCAAGAGTATTTAGTGATTTTCCTCAGTAAACAATAAAGAGGACTGAGGCGGGAGGATAAGTTGGGAATGAATCGACCATAGTAGTTGATCAATCCCAAAAATGCCTTCAATTCACTGACATTATTCGGAGGCTTAGCTCTACGAATTGTCTCATCTTTTTCAGGACAGGGCAATAAACCTTCCTCTGTTAACACATGTCCCAAATAAGGCAAACTGGAAACAAAAAATTTGCATTTTTTTTAAATTAACTTTTATGTTGAACTTGGCCAAACGCTCCAAGACCAAATAAAGTTTCCTCTTACAATCCTCACCGGCTATTAAAACATCGTCCAAATAGCAAAACACATAATTTAAACCTTTCAAAACTTTATCCATCACTTTTTGAATATGGATGCACTACTAGAAGCACCCTGAGGCAAACGATTGTACGAGTACAAACCCTTGATTGTGTTAATAATCATAAACTTCCTAGATTTTTTGGAAAGACGCAACTGGGTATATGCTCCAGCAAGATCAAGAGAACAAAATACCTTAGAGCCTGACAATGAAGCAAACAAATCCTGAGGCACAGGCAAAGGGTATGTGTTTGGTACTATAAACTTATTGATAGAGACCTTGCAGTCAACTACCATCCGAATTCCCTTATCTTTCTTGACAACAATGACGACAGGTGAAGCCCACTCGCTTGCCTCAATTGGAGTGATTACCCCATCTTCTTCTAACGATTCTATATGTTCTGCAACCTGGTCACGCAAACGATAAGGAACGTCATACGCGCGTTTAAATATGGGTTTATCGTCTTTGAGTACCAAATCTGCCTCAAAACCTGATATGGGAATAGAAAAATCGTTGTCAAAAACACTAGAGTACTTACTCTTTATATCTTCAACAACTCCGTCCTCCTTCAAAACGTTGGTACTGTTCACTAACATAGATCCTCGAAAAGCATCTCACCAAGCTGGGTAGTAAATGTCGAGCCAGTCTCTGCCCAACAGCGGAATTATCTCCTTCGAACTCTCCAATACCACTAATGATACTTTCTCGCACCGCCCGTTGACCCTTGCTGAAACTGTGATCTGTCCTGCAACTTTCAAGCGAGCACCCTCAACTACTGCCAATTTCAAATTGCATTTAGCTAACGGTTTGCGCCCAAAACGTTCATTGAAGGTCAGCTTGCTAATCACGGAAACAGCAGATCCACTGTCTATTTCCATCCTCAAGACCTCATCGTCAACACATGCTTCCACTAAACACGGGGCGCTGGTGCTGGACCGTTGAATTGAGGAAATCATCAGTACGTCCATGTCTTCTTCTGAGTCCGACAGTCTAGCAGCTCTTCTAAACCTCTCCGATAAATCTGGCTTTTTCGCTACCACAGCGACTGACTTAACCGATGGCTTCTGATGCTTCAAGTCGAAACAGTACTTGCGTGTGTGTGTCTTCCTCCGACAGTAGTTACAGAAGTAAACTTTCTTCCCACTTTTCCTCGGCGTAGAAAGACTTCTACTGCGGCTGTGACTGTTGTGTTGTGGCTACGACGATAATTATCACGGCTTCTACGACGGCTCCGCGATGTAATGGGTGTTGGTTCACGTTGAAAACCAACCCTCTTGCTTCCTAAACGCTCAACAACACTTACCCTAGCCGATTCTCCATTAATCGAAGTCAATCTCTCAGCCGCTTGTTCGCGGTTGACAACAATTTTCTCCGCTTTCGCAAGAGTTAACTCCTCTTCGTCCAACAGTCGTTCCTGAAGCTGTTTATTAGAAACACCGCAAACTAGCCTGTCCCTAATAGCCATGACTTTAAATGTACCGAAATTACAATATTCAGCCAACTGCTTAACTGAAAGTACAAAATCAATAGCTCTTTCGCTTGTCTTTTGGGATCGGGCGTAAAACTTCACACGCTGTACCAAATCACTCTCACTACGGTCATAACGCTTTTTAAGCGAATCTGTCCTTGAGTTCAATGTTAGCTAAA
Source organism: Armigeres subalbatus (assembly GCF_024139115.2). NCBI lineage: Eukaryota > Metazoa > Arthropoda > Insecta > Diptera > Culicidae > Armigeres > Armigeres subalbatus. The sequence continues at coordinate 200,753,489 of NC_085141.1, read as the reverse complement.
TCCCTACCTGGAAACAGCAATTTCAATTTGGAGTACACTTCCGTTCCACATGAAGCTAAAAATGTGGCTTTGTGCTCATCAGCAGGAATTTTCTGATGTACTAGCACCCAATTGAGTTGCTCCAAATACTGCGAGAACGGAATGGCGCCTGGGACGTGGGGCTCAATGCTGTTCACCAACGGCATATTGCTTAAAGAAATTTAAACAAACGAAACACAAACTATAAGTCTAAACAGTGGATACCAAACAAATTTCAACTATGCAAACAATTGTATATAAATAGAAAAATTGAAAATATTTCACAAAAAAGATTGCATTTGAAAAATAACAAGAAAAAATTATCGAAACAAATAACATAAGCCGAAAACATATAAAACAAACCAACGTACCTGATAGCAGCGTGATAAAACTCCAGACAGCGATTAATCAAACGTAACAAAGCTTACCGACTTAGCAGATCCACCCTATCTACTGGTCACGTTGAAGCAGCAACGAAAAACACGTTCAGCACTATCTGTTTGCTCTCCAGTGCACACAAAAGACCGAAACTGACCTCTGGTCGCTCTTTGTTGGCGCTCTTTCACACAGGTCAAACTAACTTACAAAACCTTGCTGTTAGATAAAATGGTGGTGGACAATGAAATCACACAAAAGCATAGAGTGATCACCACTAAACTCTACGGAACACGTGATGTGTGCTGATTAAAACTTTGTGAAATAACCGACTATTTCTAGATTTTCAATAATGTGAAATAAACTCCTTTAATCAAACGGTTATCGCACCAAACGTGACCACCACACTTGAGGTGATCTTCTGGGCGATAATTATTACACTAAGGTAGCATACCTGCGCGGAACTTTAAATGCACTACACACCGCGGTTTAAAATTTAGTCGTTCTCACTAGTGATTCACTAATCACTCAACGGATTATTTAAAAAAAATTTTTACCTCGTTCGCCATTGAACTAACCAGTGTTTTACATTATTAAAAGAGGTTTCGGTAATGAGGGAAATGATTACAACGAGATGTTACCTATTGCATGCTCAAACTTCGACTGAGCTTAGCCTTTATTTAACGATTATAGTAGAACCGATCGACGGTTCGTTATACAGGCTTGATACGCACATTCAACAACAGCGTGTTGATATAACAAAAAGAAAATTGCAGACGGTCTACCCAGTCTGAAAAAGAAAGTTCCCTTGCGGTATGGCTCAACACTTGAAGCCATGCCACCTGGGATCTGATTTCCAAGCATGTTCAATTCCTTACAAAAGAAATAAAAGGAATTTGCTCGATCCCGGGAAATGAGAAAGCGGACTCTTTGGCTAAGGTGGGCGCTATGGAAGGTGATATTTACGATCGGAAAATCACCTTCGATGAATTTTTCACATTAGTTCGTCAGGAAACCTTGAACAGCTGGCAACAGAAATGGACAAATGGGGAGTTGGGTAGATGGCTGTATTCAATTCGCCCGCAGGTGTCGAAGCGTCCATGGTTCAAAAAATTGAATATGGGACGAGACTTCATTCGAACCATGTGTCGTCTAATGTCCAATCACTACACTCTAAATGCACATCTTTTCAGAGTGGGGCTCTCGGAAGGAAATCTCTGTGTTTGCGGCGAGGATTATCAGGACATCGATCATGTCGTGTGGGCGTGCGAGGAGCATCGTGGCCCCAGATCTGCGCTAACTGAACATCTCCGGGTCCGAGGAAAACAACCAAAGCCTATTAGAGAAGTGTTGTCGGGCCTTGATCTCGAGTACATGTCCCTGGTCCACCAATTTTTGAAAGTTGCTGATGTTGCTGTAATCATTGTCTGCCCATTCCCTTGTCTGTCGTACCCCATATCGAATGTCTTCCTCTTGTTGTACATTTCCATGTCTGTCGTTAATCCCTTCCATATGTCTTCCTCTCGTCGTTGTCCCCCCAAAAAAGTTTGTTTGTCCTGTTACAGATGTAAAAATGCGAGGAATGTCAACTTTGTGAACATCAGCATAGTAATTACTTAAGCACCCTAAAATCCTTTCCTTTCCTACTGTATTATTGTATTCCCTAACCTCGACTAAACCGCGAGTCTTTCGGTTCCCCAAAACTAACACTATGTATAAGAATCAAGAAATGTATTGTTAAACTTGATTTCGGCCCCGTAACGCTTCACGGCAAATGAGCCTTCCAAATAAACGAAAGATAAAAAAAAAAAAAAAATAAAAGGAACAAAAGAAACAAAAAATCTTCAAATGTAGGCTCGCACAAGAAAAAGATCAAAACGACTTACCCGTACAGATACGATTGGCTCTCGCCTAAGGCCTTTGCCTGTGCCGACAATTGTCGCAATTACCCTCTTCCGGAAGACGACCCGAAGCCGTTAAATTTTCGGACCACTATCAACCGTCCTGGGTAGCACGTCACTTCGAGAGTTGCCTGAGGTCTAAAGAATTAAAAGAAAACACTTTTAGTATTTTTAGAATAAAATTAAAGCTCAATCCTGTGATACGAACAAAGAACAATTGAGCACTAAGGATTCTTTATCTTTTTGTTTTGCAAACAATAGGCAGTATGAAACACAAAAACCCACGTGGAATTAGTTGCCTCACGAAATAATGTGGTTTCCATAAAAACACTTTTTGCTTGATAAATTAACAATCTCTTTACCGAAATGATTTTCCTTCCCCACAGCAGACCGATGATAACTAAACTAGCTGCTTATGTCGTGGTTATCCAACGCGAACGATTTCCCACCGTCCTCGTTGTCTGGTGTTGTAGAAAGCTGTCGCTGTGGGAGACAATACTCTGCAATTTTGCCGTGTCGCCTTCCCGCTCTCGTAGGCTGTTGTCGACCTGCTTCTCCGTAGCCGTTGCTGTAAAAAAAATGTTCGCAAAAATGCCGTCGGAATTCGCACTTTTCTGCTGTTGAAAAAACCGTTTGCAGTGTGCACTGATTATCACCCGTTAAAATTTGCATTAGGTCACAATTCACAATGCCGCAATGGCGTTATTCACGCTAGGTTCTTAAAAATTAATTCCCTCGTCGCCAGTTAATAAAGATGAAGACTGGTGTTTGCTGGTTGATCGTCCAGATAGAAGTGGACGAGTATTTATTGTCGGCGTAGCACCAAGTTAGAATTCGGAAGTCGGGACTTCCGAACCGAACTTTCTTCCGAAGTTTTATTTGTCAAACTAATTGATGCGTTGTTTAGCGCATCTTTAGGCGAATCCAGCGCACTACTTCCGAAGTTGGGAAAATCCAACTTCGGTATAAAAAGCGGTATAAATTTATTCCGGATACACAATATTAATCATTTATCTCGGAATCTATAGGCGTTACATGAGTTATGTTTGTTGACGTTTAGCCAAGGTATGTTTAATCTAAAGGTATGTACAATTCTTATGTATTTGATGTGGGTGACACAACAAAGCTGTCCACTCTTGTGTGTTTTGGAATTGCTCCCATATTTCTGTAATCTGTCCTACGGTGTTCTTTGTAGTTTCTATTCTCTACTTCCTCAGATGGTTTATAAATATGAAGCTTTTCAATATTTGGTAAGTTTTGGTAAGTCTGATAGTTTTGCCTTTTTCTTTACCAGATTTAGTGTCTGGTAACATCTTGTTTTTATTTGCTAAACTGCTATGAAATTTTACTTGATCATCAAATTTTCTTTGCTCTTTTGTTTTTGCTTTTATTTTAAATTTTTGATTCGATGCGTTCATCCATTCCTCATTACTGTTTTCTTTTGCGTCACTGAAATTCATTAACCTTTTCGCAGTTTCCTTGTAAATTTTCATGAGTCTGTTAATGGTTGCAAGTGCTTCAACCTTTTGTTCCTCTTGTGCCAAATCTTTTTTTTTTCCAGTGGGTGGGAATCTGCATCCATACACCGGTGGGCTACCGGCGAACGGGGTTTAACTACTGCCGACCCGCTAAAACCACCCTGTTCACAGACCCTGAGTCTCCCCGGAACAGACTTTTCGGCATTACTTCTGGGAGGGGTCCGTGCTACTACGCACGCCCACAAACTAGCTTCAAATCACAACTAGCCAAATCTACCACTTTTGATCTGTACACCCGCTCTTTCCAGTGTCTCAGTTGTGATATCCACCTAATGTGTATATCTTCCTTTAATCCTGTTTCAATTTCCTCCAATTTCCTGCAAACGAGCGGCCAATTATGGATCCTGTACACCTCCGGTGGTGCAAAGGGCCGACTTGAAAGATCTCCAACCTGAGCGTTGCCCGGCTATCGCTTTAACCTGTCGCCAGGTTAGATTTCCGTCGACTTCTTTTACTTCTTTATTGAGGCTTCGCCGCCATGAGCCTCTGGGTCTGCCTCTGCTGCGATGTCTCGCTGGGTTCCAGTCTAATGCTTGTTTACAGATTTCGTTTCCGCCCCTACGTAGAGTGTGGCCAATCATTCATAAAATAAGTTTTTTTCGTCAGTTCAACTGGTTTCTGAATTTCTTCCTTGAAAGCACTCCTCAAGCGTTCTCTTTTTTGCAATTCTGGTTCCGTCTCTAAGATTTTCCTGATTCTGAGTTCATAGTCTAGTTCTTCTTCACTTAAATCAAAAGCATTAATCATGCTCGTGTTGATCGATCTCGCCATGTTCAAATTCAATTATTATTTTTTTATTTTTTTATTGTAGTACAGACGATACCTTTTTGCTGGTGTTTAGCAATTGATAATGGAACTGGAATTCAATTTTAAATTATTTATTCTAGAAAAGATGAGATAAATAAAAAAAAAAAAAATATATATATATATATATATATAACTTATGTTTTTGGTCGTTCGAGATACGTTTTTTAAAAAAACTAAACAATCGACCTGTCTGCTCGAGTGAAGAAATACGAATGAATTTTATTGTTAACTAATTATTATGGAACCTAGCTGGGGAATACTTTATGCTGATACTGGCAAGAACCATCAATCATGGGCGTCGGTCGCGGCTCCAATAACACCGGTGCGGAATGTGCAAGGTGTTGGTCTCCGGTTACGTCCGGTCCAATGTGGCTAGCTTAGAGTTGGACGCCAACAGTTGCCGTTCCAGCAATTTGACTCTGGTTGCATTTACGTCCGTAACTGGCCCCTCCTTGAAGTCCGAAACGTCCTCGTTTCCGGTTGGTTTGGCACGTTGCTTCTCATGGAAAATTTTTCTGCTCATATAAAATAAAATGGCGATTATAATGGCAAGCAGGCTGACGCCTGATAAAGACATTGACGTTAGTACGACAGAATTCATGGTTTTTCTTAGAGAATCCAGATGATGTCTATTGTTGATGTGGATTTTTTCGAAACTCATCTCAGGCTCTAGGTCTTTAATTTGGATGTCCAAACCGTCCAGTGGAACGATTGATAACTGACCTGTTTTATACCATTCTTTGTTGGTGAATTCCAACCCATCGATATAGATAGTACAGTTATGGTATTCTATTAAAAATGTGCCAGTTAGAGTTCTGTTATGTATTCCACAAGAAGTAATGATCTCTTGGTTTTTGATTTGCTTGACGACCAAATGATTTGGGGTTAATGGTTTTACCACCGATACTTGGCTTACTTCCTTAAATGAGCAGTTTGTTGGTTTCCCGTTGAGAAGCATTGAGAAACAGCCATCGTTTGTCGAGTTTTGAAGGTTTTCCAAGCTACAGATGTGGTTGCGTCCTATTTCCTGGCAGGGTTTGTTGATGAAGTAGAGATTGAAATCGTTGATGATTGCTATGGTTGCCGGTACCTTCAGCGTCCTATCTTTAATTATCAAAGGTTCTAGTAAGAGAGTTTTATAGGCAAGAGTTTCGAGCGAGGGAATTTCAATTACAAAATAATCTTAGTTTCATTATGGAAGCTGCTTATTTCAAGGAATTCGTACATTTGATCTACGGTTTCTACGTTAAGCTTTTGGGTTTCAAATTGTTGTATTATAATTTTAATTCATCAGGAGTCAAAATATCTTTGGAAATAACTCTTAATTTGGCTAGCTGTACTATTTCAAAAATGGTTCTAAAGTGATCATTTGCATTATCAATTAAAATATTGGTTTTAGAATGTCTTGTAGAATTATCAAATTTTTCGCTACACCTGAACTAGTTCGTGAATCTATTAGACTTCGTTTGATTTGATCATGGTCCTTTTCTAACTGTCTGATAATTCTATTCATCCTATCTTGAAGTTGGCTATTGATTTGGACTTGTTCGTTATTTTCGTTTATCAAAATTTCGTTATTGGACTCTAACTTTCTGATATTCTCCGAAATTTTTATTAGATCATTATCGTCCAGATTGCCTGTAATTTGTTTTGGAGTAGAACTGAGAAAATTGAACAATCCTCGTCTGTTTCTATGTCTTGGCATTAGGTTGTGAAACAGAGTTTGAGTATTGCTAAATTTTGACTCAAGCATTTTGGTTATATCTGTATAATTTTCAAAACTTTTGATTCCTTGAAGGATAATTTCGAGCTTTGCAAGAATTTGTTCGTATCGTTTCAAGTCAATTGTGTGGTAAATTTGATGCTTCCCAATTTTTACAAAGGTTTTCCCAATGTCTAGTGTTAATAAACCAGGATTTCGTTGGAGATCGGTTATTTGGATGCTAGGGGAGGATCTTGCTGTAGATGAAGAGATGATAACGGCGAAAATGATGAGCGTGGTAGCCTTCATAATGTTGTCCTAAAATTAGAAAAACTTTTATTAGTGAAAATAACTAAATTTATTCTGGTTTAGTACGATAGCTTAAAGCAAAGATGGATTATTTAGAATGGAATTTGTATAGTGATAGGGTTTAATTGGATTAGTGCTAGCAGGTCGACTATCTGGTTTAGGAGTTATTGCGATTTGTAATGCTTGGAAAAGTTGAGCAAGTGCTGGGATATGTCCAAGCAGTACGTTCTGCGTAAAGGAATATTCTTACAGTATTGTATATAGTTAGCCTTTCACTTGAATTATTCCTATTCTCTGATTCGACGAAGGGCTTCTTTATGTAACTTCCTTTGATTTTCATCAAGGAACGTCTGTTGCCCGTCCTCGGGGACTACGACGGGGTGAAGTTATCCTGTCTCTTGTTTTTTACTCCGTGTCGTTTGGTGAACGCCAGTTGACCTACATCCAGAGGTGGGGGGTTTTCTCGAATTTGGTTTCTTTGAGCATTTTGGTTACGTTGGATTTGTGAGATTTGGTGCACAGCTTCGTCATAGATTTTATTCCGAGCTTCTAACATTCTCTCACGATCCAATGGCCTTTCTTCGTCGTCTTTTATCCCGTAGAATATCTCTCGTGGTTTCATGTTGGTAGCTGAATGTATGCTATTGCTGTAAAGAGTACAGGAAATAAGGAACATTTCTTTGACAGTGACATTCGGGTACCTATGTTTATTACATTTAAATATTTCGGCTATTGTAGAATGGAAGCGTTCTACGATGCCATTGGTTTCACTACGATCAACGGGAGTAAAATAATGTTGGACGTTCAAATCTGCGAGTATGCCTCTTAGTTCAATGGACTTTATAGCCGGTTCGTTATCTGAAACTATTAGCTGAGGAGTTCCATACAAGGCAAAGTATTTCAGTATAGCTTTTCTGATATCCGGAATAGCTCTAGATTTTATGGGGATGAGGCTTCCAAATCTAGTTAATTTGTCGACTACCGACAAAAATAAGTAGGGTTGCGAAATGAAAACATCGATATGGATGATATCCAATGGTTTTTAGGGATGGAGTTTCGCCATGTTTTATCTTATACGGTTTCCTCTCGTACTTGGCCTTATTGCAAATTTGGCATAAGATAATAAATTTCCTAATCTTAGTCTTAAGGTTAGGGAAATAATAACGTCTAATCATTTCGGCGTAATTTTCTTTGATGCCTCGATGTGAGGTTTCATGGGTTTGTTCTATGAGCGAATCTTGCTCTTGAATATTAGTTACATCTGTTAACATTTTCTGCGATATCTTGATCTTGAAGATTTTATGTCTACTAAAGTAATTTTTATAGACAATTTGGATAGTTGGAATCAAGCTTTCGGGCAAAGTATGCAATTTTGTTTTGATGGGTCCATGCATTCCCGGAAGATTCGAATCATTAATGGAACTCCAAAATTTAGTTTGGTAATTATTCGTCTATGAACTCCCGGACAGATTTGGCAATAGGTTTAAGAACCTGCAGTGCCGATTTTCAACATAATCTGATACCGAAAGAAGGTAATGGGACGTTCGGTGCATTCGAGTAATTCTTACACGTCAGTATCTGCCGAATGAATTGAACTTGAATCGGATGATTCTTCGTTTACATTTATTTCAGGTATTCTAGACAAAGCATCTGCCACGACATTTTGTCTCCCTGGCTGGTGTTTTATTTCAAAATCGTATTCGGATAACTGAAGTCTCCATTTTACGAGTTTTGTGTTTGGGGTTTTTAAATTTAGGGCATATGTTAAAGGCTGGTGGTCAGTATAGAGTGTGAACTTCTTACCAAAGAGATACAGGCGGAAGTATCGAGTTGCCCATACAATGGCCAACAATTCCTTTTCAATGGCCGAATAATTCTCTTCGGACTTGGTCAATGTTCTCGAGGCGTAAGCTATGGGTCTATCCGCTCCGATAGGTCCCTGCGATAGCACCGCCCTAGGGCGAAATTGCTCGCATCCGTAGTTAAAACGAATGGCTTATCGAAGTCGGGATACTGCAAATGTTACTATGAGTCAGTAGACTTTTGCAGGTTTCAAAGGTTTTCATAAACAAAGGCGTGTGCTCTACGGATTCTCCTTTGCGTAGTTGGGCGGTTAATGGTTTCGTGATTTTGGCGAAATCAGGGACAAACCGCCTGTAGTAGCCAAGAATTCCTAAAACCCTTTTAGTTCGGTTTGATTTTTGGAATAGGCCATTTAAGAATGGCATTGATTTTATCAGGATTTGGTTTCACACCTTGGTCGGTGACAATGTGACCAAGAAATGCTACTTCTTTCTTTAGGAATTCACTCTTATCGAGTTGAATTTTCGTTAACATTCTTGAGAGCTAGGAAAACTTTATTTAAGTTTTCAATGTGCTCTTGCAGAGAAGTTGAAAAGACAATTATGTCGTCCATGTACACAAGACAACATTTGCCTAATAAATTTCGTAAAACATTATCCATGACGCGCTGAAATGTTGCAGGCGCGTTCTTTAACCCAAACGGCATGCGAAGGTATTCGTATAATCCATGTTCAACGCTAAACGCCGTTTTTGACACATCATCAGGATGAACTTCTACCTGATGGAAACCCGAGGTGAGGTCCAGCGTCGTGAAGTACTGACACCTACCAAGTTTGTCCAAAATCTCAGTGATATTTGGTAGCGGGTATCTGTCGTCTATTGTCTTATCGTTTAGTTTACGATAATCGACAACTAAACGCCATTTTTGTTTGCCTGAGGCATCCGCCTTTTTTGGGACAACCCAAATTGGTGAGCACCAAGGGGATGTGCTAGGCCGTATAATGCCTTGAGCTAACATTTCGTTTATTTGATCTTGTACCTCTTGCTTATGGCAATAGGGGTACCGATAGCTCTTCGCATGGGTAGGGATTTCATCCCTGGTTTCAATTTTGTGCTTGATTGCGTTAGTGAAGGTCAAGTCATTGCCTTTAATGAAGAAAACGTCCTGATATTTAGAAATAAGATTTAGAAGTTTATCCCTTTCTTCTCCATTAAGATGATCGATACGAAGTTGATTTCTCAATTTCGGGTTAATTGGAGCGGGATCAAAGCGGCATTCATTTTTAGACGTTGTGTTCAATTTACGTTCTTCAAAATTATTCAATTCAGAGGGAATTAAACAGTTTGGGTTGCATTTCACGGTGAAATTGCAACAGTTTTTCAATAAAATGTGGGCTTTATTATGGTCAGCCCTATACAGACCTGGTACAATCATCACATCTTGTGTTAGGGGAAGAGGGTATTCGATGTAAAAATCTCCATGACTAACTTTTGTATTCAAAACTACGGGAACTTCTTCGTGAGCATTGAGAGATATCGAAAAGGAGTCAGGATATTTTCGTAACATTTGAATGGAATATTCCGGAAATTTTAATGTATTAGTGGAAGTCAATATTTCTACTCCGAGACTCTTAAGGGACTCATATCCTATAAGGCCATCGAAAAGGAGTGGAATTTGAATAATTGGAAATCTAATGCAGGTTTATTTTGGAAAATGGTCAACCTTACTTTTTGATTAATTTCATATGAACCATTAATATTGTTCACACATGTAGGTTTACACTCAAAAATTTCATTTGGCAAAACTTTGGCTGGATCAATATAATTCCTGTTGGCACCTGTGTCAATGAGGAATTTTAGCTGCTTCGTTTGTACTTGCACAACGATGTAGGGAAGAAAATTATTTACGTTTTGGTTTCCGCATCTGGGCCTGGTTGAAAATTTGAGTCGTCATGATATTCAACAGGATCTTCATATGGCTCATCTGTGTACTGATCGGAATTAGTGCAATATGGGAAAGTTTGGTCGGACTCATGTTGATCTTCGTGACAATTAATTCTCATGTTGCCTTGGGGTGGGTTGTTCTGTCTGAAGTTTGAGGAAGATTGGGGTTCGAATTTAATTGCGTTCTGCAATTGACCGCTATGCTGGTTCTGATTTTGAGGTTTGAAATTATTTTGATAGTATGGGCGATAATTCGGGTTGTAATTTGGTTGAGCCCTAAAATTATTTTGGTATCTATTGAAATTTCCACTTTGCTGAGGCGGGGCTCTGTTAGTGTTATTCGGAAGAAACTGAAGTTTTGGAAATTTTCTCTCTTGCGCTGAGCAGCGTTAAATTGATCAAGCGCACGTTGATAAGCTAACAGAAGAGTAGTAGGGCATGTAGTTCTAACGAGTGTGGAATATGGCTCGACGAGGCCATCAATAAATGAATTGAGGATCATGTCTTCATAACTGCGAGAAAGGGTTTGAATATTTCTGTTCAAGTCAGGATCTAAGGCTAGCTTTGCAACAATATCCGATAATAATTCACGGCATTCGTTATAAAAGGTCGTTATATTCTTGTTGCCTTGTTTTAAATAGCAAATCTGGGTTACAAGACTAGAAAGATCTCGTTTATCACCAAAGTACTCGATAAGTACTTTTTTGATAATATTCCAATCGCAAGGGGTGTGTCGCGCTTCAAGAGCTTCACTGGCCTCCTCTGTTATCTTGTCCCTAATAATACTTGTCCAAAGAGGTAACACCATAGTGACATCTGCTGCTGATGGACATAATTGCTTTGCGTGATCGAGTTTTTTCTTCAACGGAAGCGATCCAGGTGGCTAATGATTTTTATCTCCTTTATATGGGACAATTAGTTTGATTGCATCTGGCACTCTAGATGGGTTAAATGAGGAAGTAGGATTGGAAGGCAATCTTACTCTAGACTCTACTTCACTTTCATAATTTGAACGGGGACGGGATGATAGAGCTTCAATTTGTAGTCTCTGTTGCTCAATTTGGGCTGTAAGAGCCTCAATTTGTTGTGAAATTTCCTCAGACATTCTCCTTGTAATCATTCACTTAATATTCACAAATATTTTATCTAACAATTTTAGGGATTTATTGTTAATTCACTTTCACTGTTTCACTTATTATCACTATTAATCGATAATGTTGTTGATAGATTCGTTTACTTACAGTTAGTTTTCCGCGATGAACCGTCGCGAGGGGGATAGGTTGATTAAGTTGATCCGCAGGCTTTCGCTTGATGAGTGCTGGATATCGTCTCGAATCTTCAATAATCCGTCGAAGATGCCTCCTGTCGGTGACGTTATTCCCACGTTCTTCCAGTTGGCGGGCGATTTCACTTTACACTTATCACAACCGAAAACTACCGGATCCTACCGGCTGCGCCACTTATGTTTTTGGTCGTTCGAGATACGTTTTTTAAAAAAACTAAACAATCGACCTGTCTGCTCGAGTGAAGAAATACGAATGAATTTTATTGTTAACTAATTATTATGGAACCTAGCTGGGGAATACTTTATGCTGATACTGGCAAGAACCATCAATCATGGGCGTCGGTCGCGGCTCCAATAACACCGGTGCGGAATGTGCAAGGTGTTGGTCTCCGGTTACGTCCGGTCCAATGTGGCTAGCTTAGAGTTGGACGCTAACAGTTGCCGTTCCAGCAATTTGACTCTGGTTGCATTTACGTCCGTAACTTATATATATATATATATATATATATATATATATATATATATATATATATATATACAGGATGTTTGTTTCCTGAGTGTGCATATTTTGGGGGCAGCTAGGGCACCCCTAGACATGAAAAAGTGCCCATGGAACATGGGTCCGGAAATCACTGCTAAGTGAGTTATTCAGATTTCTATGTTTTTATTTAAGCTAAAAAGTTTCTTAATGTAACTCATTAATCTTTAGTCGTAGTAACTGGTTTAGTACACAGAACGAAAGCCTGAAGTCTCAGCTTTTTGAGTTTCTTTGACCTTATGTTGATTAAATTACAATTAAGTACAATAATTTTGCAAACTATCAAAAAGTGTCAGAAATAACTTGCTTTTTCAGGTTATTTAGTGTTTTTCTTATTTTTCCATTCAATGTTATGAGAAACTTTCTTCTACAAAACATTCCTATGCTTCATCTTTACCAAAGTGTCCTTTGGTTCAACTCTGTCCGATTTGTAGTTTTGTCATAATCATCAATTTAAAATTGTTCAAAAAATTCATCGAACGCCAAATTTCATCGCTATGTTTTCTGTGAAACGTTGATTGGCAACCCTATCCATTCGGGCGTTCGTTCTAAGCACGTGGTATGATCGTGTGCACACAAATGATGGATGCTATTCATGCCGTACAGAAAGGAGGATAAAAAACAATGATCAGCTGGTAGAATAACGGGAGTGCATTGCAATGAGTGCGAAAATGATTTTGTAACCATTCATTCTTGTAATGTAATTTGAAGAACGTAAGCGTTGTGTTACAAAACTGTGAACCTAATTTGCAAGATAAACTTATTTATTCGGATACATACTATGGCCTTCTTTGAAAAATGTTTATTTCGCAAGGAATTAGCTGTCCAAAATTTTGATTTCGTCCAAATCGCAAAGTATGAAGAGAAGGATGTCCGATGTAACCAAACGAATAGTTTCGGGTTTAGTTTAGGTGTTTGGCTCTGGAGTGGGCTCTTCATTCAGTAGTATTCGAGCTCATACATGAGGATGTGGTATGCTTTGCTAAGTGTGGTGTTCGTATTTTTATTTTTAATATATATTCGTATATTCGTAAATTTTATTTTTAAAGGCACTTTGCGATTTGGACGAAATCAAAATTTTGGACAGCTAATTCCTTACGAAATAAACATTTTTCAAAGAAGGCCATAGTATGTATCCGAATAAATAAGTTTATCTAGCAAATTAGGTTCACAGTTTTGTAACACAACGCTTACGTTCTTCAAATTACATTACAAGAATGAATGGTTACAAAATCATTTTCGCACTCATTGCAATGCACTCCCGTTATTCTACCAGCTGATCATTGTTTTTATCCTCCTTTCTGTACGGCATGAATAGCATCCATCATCTGTGTGCACGATCATACCACGTGCTTAGAACGAACGCCTGAATGGATAGGGTTGCCAATCAACGTTTCACTGAAAACATAGCGATGAAATTTGGCGTTCGATGAATTTTTGAACAATTTTTAATTGATGATTATGACAAAACTACAAATCGGCAGAGTTGAACCAAAGGACACTTTGGTAAAGATGAAACATAGGAATGTTTTGCAGAAGAAAGTTTCTCATAACATTGAATGGAAAAATAAGAAAACACTAAATAACCTGAAAAAGCAAGTTATTTCTGACACTTTTTTGATAGTTTGCAAAATTATTGTACTTAATTGTAATTTAATCAACATAAGGTCAAAGAAACTCAAAAAGCTGAGACTTCAGGCTTTCGTTCTGTGTACTAAACCAGTTACTACGACTAAAGATTAATGAGTTACATTAAGAAACTTTTAGCTTAAATAAAAACATAGAAATCTGAATAACTCACTTAGCAGTGATTTCCGGACCCATGTTCCATGGGCACTTTTTCATGTCTAGGAGTGCCCTAGCTGCCCCCAAAATATGCACACTCAGGAAACAAACACCCTGTATAATATATATATATATATATATATATATATATATATATATATATATATATATATATATATATATATATTCTCAACCAATCTTATTTCCCTATCACCTAAACCCGAAAAAAAAACTTATCATTTGCGAAAAAATCCAATTATTCTTAACTCTTTGTGCTCGAATCAATAGTTTTATAATCTTATACCTAATATTTTAATTGCAATAAAAATCAAAGGAACAGTTAATCCAATTATCAATCAAATTTTATTATCAAATTCTAGTGGGTCGAACCTTTTGAAAAGTTGGGCGCCATTTTGTAAGGCAGATCCTGGATGGGCTGGTAAACTCCGACTTAAAGCGCCAGACAACTACAGTCATCTGCCAGAGCACGCGACTAGTTTGCCCTGCTAACTCAATTTCTAACCCAATGCAGAATCCCCTTACTAATGCTTATCAACAGTCCCAGAAAAGTCAATCCCAACAACATCATTCCTTCTAAAAGTTCAGTTTTAAAAATAATCAGTATTCTAGCTCTTGCCCAAATATGTATTAATTTATTCATTCTCAATCTTTAAGTCTATTGAAGCTAATTAAAAATGTATAATGAATCCCATTTTTAATTAAAAACGATTTGAATTTTAAAGCTATTTTTCATTTCAACGGTAGCTATATTCGGTTGCATGCAATATACATTTCTAATTTCTCGTTTCGCTTGTGGCCAATCAAAACAATCTAAGTTTAAGAAAATACCTAGGTGTGACGTCACGGTCTATACTGGCGATTTCGTTGATCTACAATATCTTTGTTTTCTCTTAGGTTTAAACACTATCTTTCTAAGCGGTGGTATGACGAAGTATTGGTGCTACAAAGTGTATACCTATAGGGTATACCCTATAGGGTTTCGGTACTTACAGCTCAACTCCCCTACGTAGAGGAGGCACTTTAACAACCGCGTACGAATCAACGATGTAGCTGGATCTGACGCCGTGTACCTGTGTTGGGCAAGCCACCGTAGCCTTGATCGATGGCTGAGAGTTGTGGTGATCTATCCGCTCTCGGGCTTGTAGCTCGGAATCGCCTAGCGCTGATGTAGCGTCTGCAGCGAAGGCGCTTCTCGAAGGCGAGATGACCCGAATGATGGGTGGCGAAGAGATCAACGTGAATAGCGTTGCGTTCTTCCTTCTTGGGTGGGGAGGTGGTGGTAAATCAGACGGTGTTTACCACGGTTTCCTTCTTCCCGGGACGTGAGTCTAGGCGACTCGCACTGGCGGTGGCAAGCTTTCCCCAGTTTTTTTAAAATAATGTTCTACATTCTAGTAATATAGCGAGGTTCTTACTTTTGCACAATTTTTGCGAGGTTTGACTCACGATTTTTGTTTTTATTTTTACTTCGAATTGAATCTGAAAGTAGCTTTAAAAATCCACTATTACTATTTTACTCTATATCTTTTCTTTCCACAATTTACTTTGGCAAAAATCACTCTGAAAAATCTTCACTTCACTTAACGATCTGACTAGTTCGGCGGTTTGAATGGGATAGATCGAAAGACTTTTCATTTCCACTCCAGGCCCGAACGATTTCTTTTTAGTTTCCGGTTTCCAGTTTCTTGAATTTGTTTTTCCTTCCAAAATTTTCTTGGTAATGAAACATGATTGGTATCGTGGATTCTAATCTCCACCCGTATTCTATTTACTCCCATCGTCATCCTATTGATTCGAGCACTATAATCGTAACGCCTGCCTAGCGAGCAGCAAATATAATCTAACTTGGGGATGTTCATGAAACGATTATGCATTCGTTTCACACTTAACGTTTGAAAACAGCTATTTTTGTCAATAAAGATTAAACAATAAATAAAAATTTACAAAAGTTTTGACGTGCCAACATGTACACTTTTCTTTACATAACTTTATTCCAACTGAATTCAAAAGTATTAAACTAACTATTTTTTGTAACATCGGCGTAGAGCCATTTCTACGCGAATGCCATAAAGCAATACCAATGGCATCACTTTCATTCGAGGAACTATCTGCCCTTGTCGAAAGTACAATGAAAAGAGCTATTGAAACCAAAATTCATTGATGTCACGTCTGGATATGTCTTCTTGGTAGTGGTTGCGGAAAGCAACATACTACCTATTTTCTGGGAGGTTTCTTTTTACCCAGTTCATTTATTTGGTAGGCTCAGTCGTGTGTGACACTTTGCGGAGCCGCAATTCTCAAGTATGATATTTTACATGGTATATCATCTTATCTTAACAGTTAGTTGGGAGGAGGCATATACTATAATACTCGTGGCGACTCGAGGTTAAAAATTACTTAATACAGGACGGACGGGTTAGGGATTTAGGTTTAGTTTATTTCAGCTGCTCATCCGGGCGTTTGACGTTGACGTTGATCGTAACCGGCTCCACACCTACATAGGTTGCTATTGAGCAGGTTTATTCAGTAGAGATGTGTGTTTAGTGAATAGTGATTGGACATAAGCCTCGACCTCGTGCTAATGAAGCCTCGGCTTAAGTCCTCACCTCTGAACCACGTTCGAACAGAAACTTTAGGAACTATGGAAAATAGCAACCGTCCAAGTTCATTGTGTGACCAAATCTTTGCCAATTTTGAAGAGTACTCTGACGGACTAATGGGAAAAACTCGTTGTTCGATGTTTGTCTATCATAAACTTCACCTTCAACTTCAAGTTGGGCGCACACTTTGCTAGCGAGTCCGCCTTCTCATTGCCACTTTGGAAGGTTTCTGAGACCATGGAAATCTCCGAGAAATAGCTGCTAGGGTCGCGGCAGGTATTTCCGTCCATCGTCGTAGGGGCTAAAACCAATGAAAGTAACTAACCGTTTTCTAAAACTCCACTATAGCAGAACGTTTCTCCTGAGCTTACGGTTTGGTACGCATCGCATTTCATTCATTTATTTAGTTAACATCTAAACAGATAACACTGAATCAACAATTTGACGCCACAATGCACGGTTCGAGGCCGCATCTCTCCATCCTCGGATACGCCCCACGCTCGCCAAGTCGTTCTGCACCTGGTCTGCCCATCTCGCTCGCTGCGCTCCACGCCGTCTCGTACCTGCCGGATCGGAAGCGAACACCATCTTTGCAGGGTTACTGTCCAGCATTCTTGCAACATGTCCTGCCCATCGTACCCTTCCGGCTTTAGCTACCTTCTGGATACTGGGTTCGCCGTAGAGTTGGGCGAGCTCATGGTTCATTCTTCGCCGCCACACACCGTCTTCTTGCACACCGCCAAAGATGGTCCTAAGCACCCGTCTCTCGAATACTCCGAGTGCTTGCAAGTTCTCCTCGAGCATTGTCCATGTTTCATGTCCGTAGAGGACTACCGGTCTTATCAGCGTCTTGTACATGACACATTTGGTGCGGTGGCGAATCTTTTTGACCGCAGTTTCTTCTGGAGCCCGTAGTAGGCCCGACTTCCACAGATGATGCGCCTTCGTATTTTACGACTAACGTTGTTGTCAGCCGTTAGCAAGGATCCGAGGTTGTTACCGTTCACGTTAACAATCTGACAAAACGAATTTGACACACAGATACTATGCTACTATCACTTAACTACTACTTATTCACTAACTATCTACTTAAAACTCTAGAAAGAATATTGTGAGACATTGCACGTAGTTTGATTAGATTTTAAATTATTTAATTAATCGTGTAAATCCTGATCGGCTAACATCTCTCTAATTGGAAAATTCGACGGAGGCACCACCATGTCGGGAGCCGGTGGTACATGATTACCGAAGCACAAATGAGGAGAAGGGGAAAAAACGAGTTGAGTGGACGAGGAGATGGGGTATGGGGAGGATTGGAGATGAAAAAAAAACGATCGACGGGGGAGTAATGAGTAATGAAGGAGCTCTGGAATAGAGAAGACCGAATACGGTTTCGGAAGAAAAATCAAATTGCAAGAATTTCAAGCGGCCAATCATAATCGGGCCATAGTTTAATGTGCAGGGAAAAAGTTGAAAAAGTCGTCTACTAGTTAATCGTGAATTCGTATGGCTCGTTGGCAGAATTCTTTGGGAGCCTTCTAAAGCTGCCGGGTAAACACGTGGCGTCCGTAGGCCTATTGTTCAACGCCTTTCCGCCGATATCCAACGTGAAGGTGCAGTTTGGAAGTGACCGGTTTTCACGGGGGCATTCGGTAGAAAGCTCGGAGATATGTTCCTGGACATGTACACTGGAATTGTTTAATGGCATGGTGCTCCGACGACTATTTACTGCCACCAAAGCCAGTGTCATCACTGTGGCTGGGCTTGAAATCACTGTCCAAAAGATCTATGATCATTCCGTCAAGTCACCCGAGGATCGTACCAACGTGGTGCCCATTATTTCGAGATGCACCAAATACCCCCCCCCCCCCAGGGAGGTCAACCACCTACGTAGGATACAAGCGAATGCAAGCCCCCCCAGATGTCAACGCACGTGAGTCATTCATGAAAGCTGATGCAACCTCGTCACATGTCCTCATGTCATCAATGGGCCCCAACCGATCGGCCGCAACATTCGACTAACTTACACACTCTAAAACACTAACCCTAACTTAGAAAAATGAAAAAATATAAAAATCACTAAAACAAAACACAACAACAAAGCCTTAGTATGTATGTTCTTCTTGTTTACTTTGTCTGTGTTATGTCCGCTTCGTAATGTGAGTCCCCTGAGCAGATCGAAGAACGACCCTGAAATAAAATCTGAAGTGAGCTGGTTAAGGGCGTAAGGACGTCCGCTCCATAGACGTAGGGACGTCACAGGAGATAGTTACAAGGTAGACGAATTCCTCGACCACCTCGAAGGTATCCCCGTCTATCGTAACACTGCTTCCCAGACGGGCCCTGTCGCGCTCGGCTCCGCCCACAAGCATGTACTTTGTCTTTAACGCATTCACCACCAGTCCAACTTTTGTTGCTTCACGTTTCAGGCGGGTGTACAGTTCTGCCACCTTTGCAAATGTTCGGCCGACAATGTCCATGTCATCCGCGAAGCAAATAAATTGACTGGATCTGTTGAAAATCGTACCCCGGCTGTTACACCCGGCTCTCCGCATGACACCTTATGTTGAACAACAGGCACGAAAGTCCATCACCTTGTCTTAGTCCCGGCGCGATTCGAACGAACTGGAGTGTTCGCCCGAAATCTTCACACAATTTTGCACACCATCCACCGTTGCTTTGATCAGTCTGGTAAGCTTCCCAGGAAAGCTGTTCTCGTCCATAATTTGCCATAGCTCTACGCGGTCTATACTGTCGTATGCCGCCTTGAAATCAACGAACAGATGGTGCGTTGGGACCTGGTATTCACGGCATTTTTGAAGGATTTGCCGTACAGTAAAGATCTGGTCCGTTGTCGAGCGGCCGTCAGCGAAGCCGGCTTGATAACTTCCCACGAACTCGTTCACTAATGGTGACAGACGACGGAAGATGATCTGGGATATCACTTTGTAGGCGGCATTATTGCAAATTTTGCGCCGTGTTCGACTCCCATGCAGAAAATATTGTCCCACCAAAATATGTTCCCACCAGTTTCTCCATATACGGATGACGTCTCAACTGCAAGAAAGAGCTTTTGGGGTGTGAAAAAAGGTGCAAGAATGATGTTTTGGGATTGTGCTTTCGCTAATTTCTATACAATTCGACGTGTGAGCATTTGTTTTGGTACTTCGACAAATTTGCACGGTAGTCTATTCTTCGGTGAGAAAAGCAATAATGAGTTTGGCAAAAAAGTGTCTCCTTTATTAGTTTTCGAGAGTATGGAGAGAGACGAAAATGCCTATCTTAATTCTAATAGCATTTCGTTGCAGGTTGTGGATGCCCAAAAAAAAACTTTTGAAAGCGGCTCAAGTTTTGTATGGTGACTGATGTCGTCCGCAGTCGAGTGTGGGCAATTACATTCAATGACAGGCAGACAACTCAACAATCTCTGGTTATTTGTTGCTAACATTTTGATTATATCACATGGTACAGGTATTACCATCCTGTAATGGAAAACTGTTTCAGATTAATGAATAATGTTTAGTCCTAAATCAGCATAAAGATTAAGGAAAGATGGGATAGATGAAAAATAAAGTACAATGCCATAAAAAGATCAGGATGTGTAACAATATGATAAATTAACAAATCAATTGTAATTCACTACACCCACCCGAAACACCTGGCCAGTGTACAATAAGTCTCAAGAACTGAAAATAGAGGAGAAAAAAAGTATCAAGAAAGAAAGCAATGAATGACATAGATGAACGCCAAAGTATTGACAGGTAATTGTTCCCTAAACCGTTTTTCATCCTTTCTATGAAACATTGAGTTCTTCACTGGCGAATGGCGATCGACGAAACGTTCGAGCAATGTTACGGATCCGTTTGAAAGTTTCTCCAAAATCAGTTTTATATAATCATGAATTAAATTTAAGAATTAGTTAGTTAAGGAAATCATTATAATATAAGTTCAGAAACATATTACCAATGGATGGTGAAAAATTTGTAGTGGTAGAAGAATTTGTGTATCTTGGAACATTAGTGACGTGCGATAATGATGTTACCCGCGAGGTGAAAAGGCGTGTTGCAGCTGCAAATAGCGCTTATAACGGACTTCGTAACCAGCTTAAGTCCCGTAGTCTGCAAACGAAAACAAAACTCGCGCTGTATACTACTCTGATTCTTCCGGTGGCTTTATACGGCCATGAAACATGGGCCTCAACACTAGGATTCATTTGTTCAGAAAATCGTTGTTACTAAATTTTCAAATGGCTATATCTCAGTGGTTTTTAAACCGATTGTCTCAGTTTTTTCACCAACCTCTTAGCCATCTCTTCTAGTTTCTGGAAATTGCAGAACATTGTATCTAGGGATGTTCAATTTTTCACTAGAGCTGTGGGAGTAAAGCAACGGATTTAGAAAAATGCGATTTTGGAGATATACTTATATTTCATTACCAAAAATGATATCTATTCATATAGTGATGATGGAAATGATGAAATAACACATAAAAGACATCACCTGGATCATAAGAACACATTTTGAGCATCCCTACTATGCAAACGATGATAATTCGATGCCTTTAGGAACCGCTTCATACTACAGGATATATGAAGCTTCAGAAAATGTTTTCAAGCATGTTGTCTACTGTGAACTTGTTAAAATAAATGTAAACTATATACGATTCATGTGTGATAAAAAGTTATGATGTTCTAAGATCTCCAAACTTTACTGGAATTTGAATCAAATGGTCTACCGAATCAACCAAGGCTTCCATGATGTCCACAGCCGCGGTATCCACCCAATTATATCCTCTGAGTATTTGAGATGTTGTAGGATCTCCAAATTGTCCTGGAGTTTTAATGAAATGGTCCTGGAGTATGAGGTCTATTGAATCTACCAAGGCTTTCATGAAGCCCGCAGCCGCGGTATCAACCCAATTATGTCCTCCAAGTATTTATCTTCCACTTGCATCTCAAATCCAGGCATTTTAATTGTTGTAAGATCTCCAAATTGTCCTGGAGTTTAAGTAAAATAGTCTATCGAATCAACCAAGTCTTCCATGATGTCCTCTGCCGCGGTATCACCCCAATTATGTATTCCACATATTTGTCTTTCGCTTGCGTCTCAAATCCAGGCATTTGAGATGTAAGATCTCCAAATGGTCCTGAAGTTTGAGTAAAATGGTCGATCAAATCAACCAAGGCATCCATGATGCCCGCAGCCACGGTATCAACCCATTTATATCCTCCAAGTATTTATCTTTCTC
Source organism: Armigeres subalbatus (assembly GCF_024139115.2). Taxonomy (NCBI): domain Eukaryota; kingdom Metazoa; phylum Arthropoda; class Insecta; order Diptera; family Culicidae; genus Armigeres; species Armigeres subalbatus. The sequence goes on along the minus strand of NC_085141.1, from coordinate 200,731,616 downwards.
TTGCGTCTCAAAGTCAGGCATTTGAGATGTTGTAAGATCTCCAAATTGTCCTGACGTTTGAGTAAAATGGTCTATCGAATCAAATTAAGCTTCCATGATGTCCTCTGTCATAGTATAAACCCTATTATGTCCTCTGAGTATTTGTCTTTCACTTGCATCTCAAATCCAGGTATTTGAAATGTAATAAGATCTCCAAATTGCCCTGGAGTTTGAGCAAAATGGTCTATCGAATCAACCAAGGGGCCATCCAGAAACCACGTGGTCATATTTTTGAAGATTTTCAACCCCCCTCCCCCCATGTGGTTTATCGTGGTCATTTGCCAGACCCCCTTCAGTGTCTCGTATTTGACTCGACTTATTACAAATTTTTAGCCTAGATTGTTTTAGGAATTGGGGTGGATTGCGCGGCCGGTAATAAAATTAATCAGTTCAGTGCGTGATCTCTCTTGTTTCGGACAGCAGAACGATCGCGCGGTCGGCCGAATTATTGTGTTCTGCATTGCGCGGCCGGTAATAAAATTAATCAGTTCAGTGCGTGATCTCTCTTGTTTCGGACAGCAGAACGATCGCGCGAATTATTGTGTTCTGCATTGCGCGGCCGGTAATAAAATTAATCAGTTCTGTGCGTGATCTCTCATGTTTCGGACAGCAGAACGATCGTGCGGTCGGCCGAATTATTGTGTTCTGCATTGCGCGGCCGGTAATAAAATTAATCAGTTCAGTGCGTGATCTCTCTTGTTTCGGACAGCAGAACGATCGCGCGGTCGGCCGAATTATTGTGTTCTGCATTGCGCGGCCGGTAATAAAATTAATCAGTTCTGTGCGTGATCTCTCATGTTTCGGACAGCAGAACGATCGCGCGGTCGGCCGAATTATTGTGTTCTGCATTGCGCGGCCGGCAATAAAATTATTCAGTTCAGTGCGTGATCTCTCTTGATTCGAGGCGGGCTTGGTAGTCATATGGCTACTGCTTCTGCCTCATACGCAGGAGGTCATGAGTTCAATCCCAGGTCCGTTCCATTCTCCTACTTTTATCTTTCTCTTTATTTCTTATGTTCTAGCAATCGCTAGAACTGGAAATGGACTTCCATACCGTTTCCATTACTATTCCTATACCTTCAACTTGAGTATTCTAACAGTAATCTGCTAGAATTGGAAATGAACTATAGAGCTCGTTTCCTACATCCAATTAGAAATTCCATCAGTTACCTTCTCCTATCTATCACATGGGCAGCTCGTTAACCAAGACGGACCCCTGCCTCTCCAACCTAACCCAGAAATTCCAACAAATTCCGCATGAACTCGTGGCAAGTGCAGAGGTATATTCGGCTTGCAGTGGGCGAATGATTGCATCATCATTTCCTCCCCCTTCCCTACATTGACTTGCATTCTGACGTGGCAGGCGCCAGTATGACCTAACAAATGAGATCACCAGTACTTGTACATTGAAGATGTGTGCTAGTCCCAAGCAAACATCTGTTGGTTCCCTGTGCAAGAACAGCTGATCTGGTCATAATGGAGTAGCAACTACGAGGAGTCAATCAAGCTCAAGCTCAAGCTAGATTGTTTTAGGAATTGGGGTGTTTTTTCTAAAACACTGCCACTTTTTTTTCATATCGCAGGAATCTCCTTAGTTCTAAGGCCCTTTTATGAATTTACAAAGCATTATTTAGAATTTCATGTTGATTTTTTGAATGCAAGCTTCTCTCCAATAAACATCGAATTCCGAAGAATTTCCAGTATAAATTAGAAAAAAATCCAGCTTATTTTTTACAGAATCTCTTAAGATTTTTTTTGTTCAAATTCTGGGCAACTTTAAAGAATCTTCAAAGGAAATTCTTCTCAATTTCCGATGGAAATTTTTTCATTTTCCAAAAGAAATTCTCAGAAATTTTCAGTAGTTTTTTTTTAATTTCCAAAAGAAATTATTCGGAATATGCCAAAATATTTCCGATGGACCCTCCTTAGCCGTGTGGTAAGACGCGCGGCTACAAAGCAAGACCATGCTGAGGGTGGCTGGGTTCGATTCCCGGTGCCGGTCTAGGTAATTTTCGTATTGGAAATTGTCTCGACTTCCCTGGGCATAAAAGTATCATCGTGTGTTAGCCTCATGATATACGAATGCAAAAATGGTAACCTGGCTTAGAAACCTCGCGGTTGATAGCTGTGTAAGTGCTTAATGAACACTAAGCTGCGAGGCGGCTATGTCCCAGTGTGGGGATGTAATGCCAAGAAGAAGAAGAAGAAGAAGAAGATTTCCTAAGATGGAAATTCCTAAGATTTTTTAGTAGAAAAAAGTTCATCTGAAACACCAATATTGAATTTCCATAGGAAATTTCGATGTCTTTACAAGTGGAAATAACGAAAAAAATGTACTTTTGTTTTACTTGTAAAGGTTGTACTTTTGGAGCATTTCCAGTAGGAATTCCTTAAAAAATTAAATGAAAATTTTAAGGTAGTTTTCTGGAAAAATTCCTTAAAATTTCTGAATCATTTCCTGTGCATCTTTGCATGGTGAAGATTAAAAGCAATGTTAAGCTGAACCTACAAAGAAATCAAAATGACTTCTCGAAGAAGAATGAATTCCCGATTGTTGAATTCGCGTTGAGGTGGCCGCAAATACTTTCTTCACGAATTAAATGTACGCGGCTTCAAATATTAAAACTAACTTTATTAAAACAAACGTACACGCACATCTGACGAGGAAAGGCGGAAATTTCATTTTTACTGCTGACGTGGCATCAGTCGCGTGACAGCCCAGCTATCATGTGAGAGCCCAGTGGTAAAGGTAGCCTCACACCTCGGGAATTTGGTCCACGGATTTTTTCCCCATGTGTTTTCGCATATGCGATGTTTTCGGGATTTGGGCACGGAAAATCAAAATCCCGGCCCCATTCGGGGATCCTGCGGAAAATTTTCCCGAGGTGTAAGGTGGCCTTAAAGCGAGGAGTCGATGAATCCGTGTTCCCAGCTCTGCTTCATTCGCCCCAACATCTCCCCCTTAAATATGTTCGTACACGGAAGAAAAAAAGTACCCAAAATACTTTTGAGTTATTTTTTCTCTTCTCTTTCATCCACTCTTTCTTTTGTTGTCAAAAACAAAAGAGCCAAACAATCTAACGACGCCAGTTTAATACGGGAAGCCAATTTTGAGTTTTAATACCTGAGGTCGAAATTGAGTGAATTAAACTTACATTTGGGTAAATAAATTTTCCGTTGGGTACTTTTTTAACATGGGAGTAAAGGCAAACTACTTCGACCCTACTTACTCAATTTTCGCTTCCCGTGCGGATGTTGACGACGACGATGTCAGACGACTAATGACGGTGAATGACCGACACTTGATTACAATTAATTGCATATTATTCGGCAACTCGGCCGTACGATATTTAACAAAAAAATGGTTTTCGTACGGCCGAGTTGCCGAATAATATGCAATTAACGTTAACGCGTCGGTCTTTCACCGTCATTAGTCGTCTGAGTACACGCGACCGCTTACGTTAAGGCAATCAAACTCATCAAATGCTTTAGCCAAGCAAGCCTTTGGCACAGCAGAGTGCGATTGAATTCGCATTCTATACCGTCCTGCCCAGACAGTTACTGGGGGGGCATGGAGTACGATCCTCTCGTTTAATAAACAATGTGGACTCGCTTGGCTGTGGGTATACAATAGTAAAGCACATGTGGAGATTGGACAAATCAAGCATCCGAAAGATATTCAATTTGCAAAAAAGAGAGCTAACCGCGGTGGAGGTTGGTACTCGGATTCTGATGGCTTTTCCGCAAACGTGACCTTTAAGTGGTCTTGTTGTGTAGGGGTTATCACGCCTATCTATAGAGTAGGAGGTTGAGGGTTCGAGTCCCTCCAAGACACGTGGATTCTTTTTCGCAAATTTCATATCAATTTGTCCATTTCGAAACATATGCTGTGCATATGCACAGCCAAGATATTTAACAAAAAAATGGTTTTCGTACGGCCGAGTTGCCGAATAATATGCAATTAATTAGAAAACAACTAGGTAGAACGACGCGAACGTGAGAAATCTCGAAGACAAAAAACTGTTACAGGGAAAGCGCTAACACATTACAAACTACAGCTTTAGTATAACACAAACAAAAAACATTTTTGGGCTTTATTCAATTTTAGTTTAACCTAGGTTTTATTCATGTTTCGTGTTCCTTCTTCTCTTCTTCTTTCCTAATCTAGCTTTTCCTACTGTGTGTGTGCGGATTTCTGGCTTCTATCGACGTCTAACTTTTACTATCGACCATCGTCGATCTTCGAGCTCGGGATTAGTGTGTGGAGTTTAACGCATGCGTATTGTTATTTGTTTTGGCTCTCTACTCACGGTACCCTTTGTTCGGCAGCGGACGAATGCTGATGGTAAAGCAGAATTATCGGCGGCTGCCGACGGAAACGATGATATTGCGGCAACCGTGCCAAATGCGGCGATGGCGGAGTTCACTCGTGGACTACGGCGACAATTGGTCCAAAAACGTGGAATTGCTGCGCAACGGAAATTCCCAGACGGTGGTTGGTCCCGAACTGGTACTGATGCTCGCGCCGGGGAAAGATGGCGCAGATAACGACGACGGGGATCGTCGATGGCTTGGCGTTGGTTTCGCTGCGTGTCGTAGCGAAGAGAAAAACTTGCGTTGGCCACTCTGTCGGAACAGTAGTTCCCTTCCGGCTTTCCCCTCAAGCCGGGACTTCTGCACGCTGAAGCGTGGGGTCGAGAGTCGCGTTTAGCTGGTAGTTGCGGTGTGCCGAGTTTGGGGCGTGGATCGCTAGAAGCGATTCCTAAATAAAAAGCCGTCGAACGGCTGTTCGACACATTTAACAAAAAAAATTCTCCACACAACAATTTCACTAATTACCTTTCCTGTTTACAATCGCACACACAAACTTGACCGTACGTAACCTTTTGGCTTAGGTTATTGAACTATTGGCTACACTGAAGGAACAAAAAGTAACATTTTAATTTAATCTAGAAGACTTCTCACATTTTAATAAATTACCCAATAAAACACACCGCGACACTAAACAATTATCACGCACTCTCGCCTCTTCCCCGGTCCAGGTCAGAATGGACGAGTAGAAGTTCATGAAGCCCTCAGAATAAGTGAGGACTTATTGCTTCGTGACCGGAAGTACGTGAAATTACCGAAGTAATTGCACGACTTGATCAAACGACGATTCTCATCAACCACGAATGGGAACCGATTAAAGCGCTATCTCTTTCGCTTTCCTTTTCGTCTGAATGACCTGTCTCGCTTAATTTGTTTTTGGACTCTTATACTTTTTAAAAGAGAGTGTTCGATCGCATCACATCATCATAGCGTGGTTCAGCCAAGGAGAGAAGCGTGCGTGCAGTTGTCGTTCAATTGTGTGATCGTCTTTTTCTATTGCTTCGCGCCAACTGCTTGCGTTACATACGTAGCATTTGGCGCGTTGCAAATCTAAATAGATTTAAAATTTGAATGTTTGTGCGCACGTCCCCAATAATTTGTATATTGTTCCGTACTAAGAGTCGCCTATAAAAGGCGACTCTGAATTCAATGTATTATACAGTGTCTTGAAAGTAACCTCCGAGCTGGCACGCTGCCTCTCGGAGACAATAAATTAGAAGCTCAGTTCAGAAGCAGTAGTTTTTCTCATTCGTCGTCCGGAGAACCACACTGTTAAAAAACAACACAACGTGGGGCGTCCCAACCTGGACGAAACATTGGTGCCGTGACCAGGATGGTGCCTGGAGTGGATTTCTGGATTTCAAAGAGAAGGAAGCTGCTGACATCAGTGGGGCACTGGATCGAATCTCTTCTTCGGCTCATCGTTTTGGAGAACGTCCCAACGAACCCGTGCTGCCTAGTCGGATGCCGTGCATCCCAATCCCAGCCTGCCGTTTCAGCCGAACTGCTAATCACCGAAGAAGAAGAAGCCACCAAGCCGCTGTGCCAAGCCACAGGGCTGTTATGGGAGCGGAGCGTACCATCCGTCCCCAGGGATCGTCATCCCACCCGGTCGTTGCGCCATTTTGGACCCAGCGTCCACATTCGGATCCCAGCGGTCACAACCGGACCCAGCATCCACAGTTGGACCCAGCGTCCACATTGGGACCCCAGCGGTCACATCCGGACCGTCAGAGTCAACCTCCCCGGCCGCAGCGCCATCCGGACTTCAGCGGTCACACCCGGACCCTAAGTTCACACTCGGACCCCAGCGTTCATATCAGGACTCTAGCGGTCACATCCGGACCGTCAGCGTCATTTTCGTGGACCACAGCGTCAAACCCCATTGGCCCAAGCGCCGCATTACTGGACCCTAGCGTCAACATCGGACCCGTGCATCATCATCGAGCCTCAGCATCAAACTCGATTGGCCGTAGCCGCCGTATCACCAAACCGTAAATCAGCTGATCCATCCGAATCAACGAAATACTTCATCCGTTCCGTAAGCCCATCACCACAACAATGAACATTCCTGCATCTGCCCTGTATCAGCCAAACCAACTTTCGTGAGCACAAATTGATTGCGCTATCTGCAGTAATAAGAATCGAACGACACAGCAGATGAGTCGTCCACAAAAGGGAATTGAAAAACATTCGTTTTTGGCGGGCAGTATGTTCGATCGCATCACATCATCATAGCGTGGTTCAGCCAAGGAGAGAAGCGTGCGTGCAGTTGTCGTTCAATTGTGTGATCGTCTTTTTCTATTGCTTCGCGCCAACTGCTTGCGTTACATACGTAGCGTTTGGCGCGTTGCAAATCTAAATAGATTTAAAATTTGAATGTTTGTGCGCACGTCCCCAATAATTTGTATATTGTTCCGTACTAAGAGTCGCCTATAAAAGGCGACTCTGAATTCAATGTATTATACAGTGTCTTGAAAGTAACCTCCGAGCTGGCACGCTGACAATAAATTAGAAGCTCAGTTCAGAAGCAGTAGTTTTTCTCATTCGTCGTCCGGAGAACCACACCGTTAAAAAACAACACAACGTAGGGTCGTCCCACCCTGGACGAAACAGAGAGTAATGCTCAGATTGACCCTCGGGTTTTATAGCGGAGTGGGAATGATCGCATACGCTTTAATTAATGAAGGCGACTTGAATGCAAGCTATGCGGATTTGAAGTAGTGCATTTTTTTTGGAAATGGGGACACTGAATGTCTCAAACATAAATGACTATGGGATGCAAGTGAATTTAACAATGAACATAAATAATTATAAAAAGAAAATAAATTAACATTGAGAACAAAAATAATAAATAGAACGGAAATATTGTAACCTTCGGGTTCCAGGTTTACCTTGCTGGCTCCTCCATCAATCCAAATAAAATTTCCTTTCCAAAAAAAAAAAAAAAAAAATAAATAGAACAAAAGAAAAAGAAATACAAAAAATCCACTAACATAATAATGGGACAGTGATGATACACAGTGGCTTGATGTGTAATCTAAACTCTTTCCCACTTTCAGCGGTCACACTGTTTAGATAACCACGGTCAAAATGCAGGTAATGACAACCGCTGGGCTAAACATGAAATATCCCTGCGGTAGTTCAAGTATCCTCCACTAGGGGAAACCCGAGTCAGCAAGAAGCAACTGTCAAACTTCGGTAACGATTTTTGATAGTTTCGTCTCCTGCACCAACCATCGAGACTTTTAAAAGGCTGATCCTTTCCAGGATCAGGCCTCTGTTGAAAGTGTAATTTGAAAGCAAAAGGTAGTGCGCGTTTGGTTTGAGTAGTTTCTCGTTAATTTTCTTAAGAAGAAGTGGAAGTGTTAATAACCTTTGTGTTTCTTTGTTTTAGAAATAAGCTGTTAAAAATACAATAGATTTAATTCTCCAATTCATACCAATTGTGAGAATTGATTTGCTTCAGAAGAAAGGTAATTTGGTGGTTCTTTGGTGTACTTTGTGTGGTAATGGGGGAAGGTGATGTGTGCAATAATGGTGCTAATCTGGTGGGAAGGTCCACAAAGCGGGCCTTTTTTCTTTTGGTTTTTCCTCAGAACTGCCAAGACGACTGAAAGGCGGCAAGTGAGAGCAGTGAAATCGGGGTTGAGAAGCCACATTCCGTCGTCGAAAGCCGCGGCTATTCCCCCTGCTAGTTTGCCATCCCACCGTCTCGCCGTCAGTAGCTGGTCGGAAAAAGTGCCCTCAGTCTCCATTACTGGCAAGCCACCACCAGCGCGATACCCCGGAGAGATTCCGCCGTAGTGCGGTAGTACCAACTGATAGAAACCGTAGGCAGGGTTGGGAAAAATCAAATTTTCGAAAAATCGAGAATGATCAAACTCACCCGCGATTTTACTTTAGAATTATCAAATGATTAAAACTCGCCAGCGATTAAGAATCGTTTGAAAATCGTATCTTGATTTGAAGCATTTACCGTTACCTTTAAAACTATTTTTCCTTACTAGCACGAAACTATAACGCCAAATAGAAGGTATAACGGGACTGTTGACAATTAGCTATTATTAGTGAAGATTAATGATTGAATGAAAATTCTGTGTTTATTATCGTTTGAGTCCAAAATTTGAGAAGTTGTCGCCAGCGACAACTCGCCTTCTGTTTTCACGTGAAAAGTTTTCACATGAAAATTGCAATCATGATCGTCTGATAATGATTAAGCACAACACTGACCGTAGGGAAACCTGCTATCGTCGCCGATGCCACTGGGAAGCGTGGAGGACGCCTATTTCCACGCCCATCCAAAAAAGTGCTTCAAGCCGCCGATCCTCATCACCGCCTGGACGTCGCTTCAGTTCGTCGCCGACGCCGCTGGGAAGCGTGGAGGACGCCTATTCCCACGCCCATCCAAGAAAGTGCTTCAAGCCGCCGATCCCCATCACCGCCTAGACACAGCATCGGTCCGTCGCAAACGCCGCCGGTAAACGTGGAGGTCGCCAATTCTCACAACCGGCCAAGATAGTGCGCCGATCCTTATCATCGCCAAGACACCACATCATCAATCCGTCGCAGACGCCGCCGGGAAACGTGGATGACGCCAATTCCCACAACCGGCCCCAGATAGTGCTCCGAGCCGCCGATCGACATCAGTCGGCAACCGGATGAGAAGCATGTCCCCCCACCAACCAGCCCGCACCAAGCATCAAATGAACACGCAAGTACCATTGTAACCACCATGTAATAAATTATAAAATGTAAGCTAAAATCGCCTTAGTAGCTATTTTTTTAAAGAAGCATAGCCCTGGTGATTTGCCTTTCCACTTCTTTATCGTTTTCGCCTTCGTTTCGGGTTCCAACGGAACAAATAAATTTGTGCTTTCGGATTTCCTTCAATCGAAACCTTTTCCAAAGTTCAATGGTTCGTGGAGTGTGTTGGTTCAGGTAAGATCTGAGAAAGGTATTTTTGACATTTTTGCTTCGTTTTCAAATACTGGGATACAACAGGTGAACCGTTGAGGGTTCAAGCTCATTAGCGACCCTGTGATTGGTACTAATTCCCCATTCCGTGAGCTGGCAAGTTACAAAATGGCGCCCAACTGAATACACAAAGCCAATAATTATATTTTGTCCCAAAATTGGGAAATTGAAACAAATTAGAATAATTAATTGAATATCGTGTCCCGAGTAGACCTGTGCGCCGGTCATATAATCGGCGGCGGCGGCGTAGTGGTCACTTTTGCCCCGGCGGCGGCGGCGTCACGGCGGCGCGCCGTTGGCTTTTATCGGCGGCGGCGGCGGCGTGAACCGGCGTGGATGAAAAAATCAATGGCAAAAAAAATCAATTTCAATGCGAATTTTTTAATTCACGTGGTTTTCATTCACACGCCCGTATAAAAATCGACTTCAGTGGATTAAAATTGTAATATTCTATGTTTGTCGATCATCAAACAGCACATTCCATAGTAAATTACCAGCGACACTAATAAGTACCTGATCTCAAAAAGTTATTTTAATTAAAACTATTTTATTATTCTCTGATTTTGATGAATCAAAATTTAACAATTTTACAACTTTTCGTAACCCTTGAGCAGTATTAAGAACTAAACTTCGGTGGCATAAGACTAATTTGTTAATATTTTTTCCAAAACTTTTCCCAATTCAGTATTTTGATAAACTCCAGTCGATTTACTTCTCAATATATCTAAATTTGAGAAAAATTCTAACTACTATTGTTTGAGTTACATATACAATTGGGTAATGTTTGAGTGGTTGCATGTCTAGTATATTTAGAGAATTTGCAGTGCTACTTCGTTCACCTGCTGTGACCCTTGGATCCTGGAAGAGCATTCACGATGGAGTCCACTAATGACAACCACAATGGACAGTTTTCTCCCCACCCCCATAGACGATCAACATAACTAAAATGAGCTCTGGCTGAGTAAGACTGTGGCATGATGACCAACCAAATTGAATATTTTCTTCAAAAGTTGGTAAAATATGCCAAAAAAGTTCTTGGTAGAGTTCTTGAAGGGACTCGGAGGAAACTACGATTTTTTTTTTCTAAGTTTCATTAGAAATTCCTTTGCAAAACCCTATAAGAAATTCTGCGGAAGCTCATATAGGTATTTTTTCAAAAACCATTAAGGTTCTCGTTGGGAAATTTCTTTAGTAAAACCACAGGTAAAACCGTAGAATATTCTTTCACGATTTCATTCGGAAATTCCGAAAGAATTCCTAAAACGATATCCGAAGAAATTGCTAAAAAATCTTCTTTTAAAGGATTTTCAAAAGAACTTAGTGTAAAATTCTTCTTCCGAACTTGGCCATCGTCACTATTGATCCCACGACTCACTTCCCACAAATCACACCAAGGAAATACAAAACCTTGCTTGATGTATACTCGTTTATTCCTCATAAGGAACAAAGGTTTGGGCACGCAGGCCTTGATTATTATATGAATAGGTATTTTATAATTTTGCCCGGTAGCACCGACTTCAAAAATAGTTTACAAGGAAGGAATTCCCGCAGAAAAATCAGAAAGAATCTTTTTAGTAAATTTCGAAAAAATTCTAGGAATTCCTTGAAGAATTTCGAATGGTTCCAAATACAATTTCGAAGAAATTTCTTTGAATTAATTTCTGGAAAGATTCCCGAAAAAATTAAAAGAGATGAAGAATGTTGTGACGGAATTATTGAGGAAATGTCCAAGAACTTCTTTCTAAAGTGACCAAAGAATTTTCAAAGGATTACCCGTAAAAATTCCCAAGGAACTTAAATTGCTAAGGAACCCTGGAGGAATTTCTATAAAATTTCCAACGTTTTTTCTAAAAAAAATCCGAAGGAATTCTAAGCAAACTTTCAATGATTTCGAAGGAATATGTAAATGAATTTCTGAAGGAATTTTAGAGGAAATCTAAAATATTTTCCGTCGATATTTCAAAAGGAACTTGCGAATAATTTTCGGAAGGTACATCCGAAAGAATTTCTAAGGGAATTACGAAAGAATTCCTAAGGGATTTTATAAAACAGTTCCTGAAGCAATTTCAAAGAAATTTTCAAAGGATTATTATTATTATCTTTTTTCGGCCCTGGGCCCTGGTGTAAATTTTATGGAATATTCGAAAGAATTTCCGAAGAACTTTCTGGAATTCGTTCAAGGAGGAGTTTTTGTAACTTTGTGAGGCAATTTCCTAAGGAATTCCTGCACGAATCTTCAAAGGAATCTCTGGAGGAATTGCGAATAAATTACTGGGAAAAATTCCAAAGAAATTCTTGAAGAAACCTAAGAATTACATCAGAAAAACCAGTAAGCATTTTTTCTGAAATTCTATTAGGATTTTCTTCGTAATTTCCTTTGAGAATTCCTTCGGAAATTCCATCATAAAATCCTTCAAATATACCTTTATCGATTCCCCTGGAAATTCCTTTAGGAATTCTTTAGGAAAGTATTTTACCTTCAAAAATATTTTAGAAATTCCTTTAGGAATTATTTTTGAAAATCCATTCAGGTTCTCATTTGGGAATCTCTTCAAATGTTTATTTGGATTTTTTTGTGTCTTCATTAAGGAGACTTTCAGCCTGAGGCTGGCTCGTCTCCGGAGTTATTTGGAAATTTTTGCACTAAACCCAACACAATTTTTTTTAAAAACGCCTCCAAAAGTTTATTTGGGAACTTCTCCAGAATTTTATTTTTAAAATAATAAAAAAATACCGCCCAGAATTCATTCGGATATTCCTCCAGGAATTTTTTTAAAAGATTATTCGTAAAACCTCCGAGATTTCCTTCGGATATTTCTCCAGATTTTTTTTCGGAAGATCTTCCAGGAGATCCTTTGAAATTTATTGAAAATGAAGTTGTTTGCGATGTAGTTACTTATTGAACATTCGAAAAAAAAATCCAAGAATAAACAACAAACAAACAAAGACTTTAGGAAAGATGAAGGCATTTTCGAATTCCTACAAGAAGTTCCGGAAGAACTCCCGAAGAATGTTTTAAAGGAATTGCTGGGAGAAGTTCTGAAGAAATTCCTTATGGATATCTAGAACAACTTTTTCCAGCGATTCATGAAATAAATGCGGAAACAATTTCAAAAGGAAAAATTTCCGATGAAATCCTCAACAAATTCCGAAGAAATTCTCAAAAGAACGAATGGAATTTTTAAAGGAATTTTCACAGGAATTGCTAAAGAAACATCCAAAGGAATTCCTCAACGAGTCTCCGAAGGAGATTATAGGAATTCGTAGAACAAAATCCGAAAGCATTCCGCAAGCAATTTTCGAAAGAAATTCGTAAAGGATTTTCTGAAGAAATCCGTAATGAAAATTCTTAAGGAATTTTCGGAGAAATTTTGTAAGAAATCTCCGAAGGAATACCCAAACAAATTTTAGGAAGAATTCCTAAAATAATCTTCTAATCTTCTTTCTTTATTTATTTCCAAACTAATTTCTGGAGTATTTTTCGAAGAAATTCATAAATGAATGTTTGAACGATAATTCTTCGAATATTCTCAGAAGTTCCAGGAATTTCACAATAAGACTTTTGCTATACAGTATTAAATAATTTCAAGACAATAAAATTTAATTAAATTTTCGTAATGTTTGAAAATACCTGACGTTTTAACTAAATAATTAGACTAAATACTATGCAGCGAGGCGACAACACCCCAGTTCTGAGCTACAATAGCTGTGAATAAGAAAATAAGAAGCGTTTTAACTGATGCTCGTAATATTTGCTCAGCAATATTTGCTTTGCTGATGCTCAGCAAGTGGTTTTGTCAGTTATATTCAGAAATTGATTTCAAAATATAAATTACTTACTCGGGAATCGGAACAAAAAAATCGGTAAAGCATTCCCAGTTGGGATTTAATTATTTTGCTAAATCAGTTCGCCTTATAAGCCAACTGTCCTAATAGCACAAATCTTAAAACAAAGAAAACTGATTAAATAAGTTGAGTTAAATAAATAAAAAAATAAATATTGTCAAAATAAATAATGTGCAACTTGACTTGAAATTTCTTCCTTTAAGAGTGGGGACGCTTTGGGCATGTATCAAGGCCCCACAAGAAACCCATTTTGCGAGTCACCTACAAGTTTAGGTGCCCGACTAAATGAGGCCAAAGATCAGTTTTACAATTTATGTATTATTATACTAGATAAAGCCTCATTCAAACTCTCCAACTAATCAACCAACCCATTAATTAACCAAGACAATATATGTCACTACACCGACTTAGAGACACCATCGTTTGAGGTAGATTTGAAATTGAGTTTTGACGAGATCCACCTTAACAACATTTATGAACTTCCATAAGACTAGTTCAGTACTATTCCAATTAAAACTACCAAGCTGTATTTCTTCACAGATACGTTTTCAGTGTCTCGTGCTTGGCTTGACTCAAATTAAGTTAATTGATTTTTTTTATTGCGATTAGTCACCGGCGTGGCAAAATTATGATCGGCGGCGCGCCGACCCAAAATCATCGGCGGCGGCGGCGCGAGTAAAACCACCGGCGGCGGCGGCGTGGCGCGGCGGCGCACAGGTCTAGTCCCGAGTAAGGGAATTAAATAAAACTAGAATATTAAATTGAAAATTTTTGTCCCAAATTAGGAAATTTAATCAAATTAGAATAATAAATTATTTTTTTGTCCCGAAGTAGGGAATTGAATCAAACTAGAATAATAAATTATTTTTTTTGTCCCGAATTAGGGAATTTAATCAATTCAATTAATAAATTGAATTTTGATAACTCGGTTGAGGGAGTACAAACGTAACGTTTTAAGCCTAGTCTTCGTCCTCCAAACGAAAAATTTGTTGAGTTTGAGAACTGTGAAATACCTCTAAATCAGTGAAAATGGATATTGAGTTTGATATGCTTTACAAAGGTCTAGCTGTTCATCACCTAGATCATGAGGAGATAGAATACGAGTTGAAAATTCGTGGACTGCCCTTCACCCCAACTGAAACGCGCGCGGCTTGCATGAGGCGACTCAAAGAAACGTTGAAACAAGAAAAGGAAAGAATGACTAGTGATATGGAGTTTGAACGTTTAGAAACGACGGTAGATGAAGAGATTAAAGCAATAGATAAAAGCGTTAAAGAAATTAAAGATTTTCTAACAAACAAAATACGTTTTGAAGGTATTCGTGATAGCCTTAAAACACGGTTAGCGCATTTATTTGCGCGTATCAAACGGTTACCGGAAAATACGGAAAATGAAGATGATTTAAAAGACATTGATTCATTGATCGCCGGTATTCGCGGAGTATTTAACACACATTTTTCACTGTTTTCCGGGCAACGTGAGGTCATGGAACAGTTGAATCAATCATTCTCAAGGCTTTTGTCAGAAAATAAAACAGATACATCGAAATCCGTACGAGGGGAAAATGAAGAAGAATTACAAGAAGCATCAAATAGCTCGCAGAAACGAAAGTTAAAATCGGTCGAAAATTCAATTGAAAAACAAGCTTTAGTTCCAAATTACGTTCCAATTATGATGCCAACGTGGATGTTCGGGCACCCACAGATGCAAATGTGGGCCGCCCAGCAGATGATGCGAGTTGAGTCTTTAGAAAGTTTTCCTAATTTTCAAAATGAACCTAAAAGTATAAACCATGCAATAGCACCCGGTAAAATAGCAAAACAAACGTCGCGTAGGTCGAAGCAAAAGATTCCAAGTTCAAGTTCGGAGAAAGAAACGTCCAGCTCTGAGAACGGTTGGTCGTCGGATGAATCCCAAAAACGATCGCGAGTTAAAAAGCGAGGCCATAGAACAGATAAGCACAAACCAGTGTCGGATTGGAAACTGAAATATGACGGGTCGGATAACGGACAAATGTTAATGAAATTTTTAAAAGAAGTGGAGTTCTACGCGAAGGCAGAGAAAATGTCGCCGAAAGAACTTTTTAGGTCGGCTATACACTTGTTCCATGGTACCGCGAAAACATGGTTCATGGCCGGTTTCGAAAATGAAGATTTCGCGTCGTGGGATGAACTAAAAGAGGAGCTCAAGCGAGAGTTTTTAAGTCCGGACCACGATCATACGAGTGAGATACGCGCAATATCGAGAAAACAGGGACCACGTGAATCGTTTCAGGACTATTTTCAAGAGTTGCAAAAGATTTTCAATTCACTAACGAAACCGATGACCGAGTGTCGAAAGTTCGAAATAGTATTCCGTAATATGAGGGCAGATTACAAAGGACATGCAGTGTCCTCTGAGATTGACAATTTGTCCGATCTAAAGAAATTTGGAAGACGATTAGATGCTACGTACTGGTTTAAATATACTAGTACTACAGCAAACGATCAACACGCGCGCGGAAAAGTTACGCAAGTGAACGAGTTGAGCACGGGCGCTAAACCAAAATCGAGAACAAAAACGAACGAAAAGCAAAAATCGCGAACATTTTTCAATTCGGCTTCCAATCGGTGGGGTTCAGAAGAAGAAGAATATGCGTCGCGAAAAAAAACGAATAGTCCGACTAGAAATCGAATACAAAAGGATGGGCTCCAGGTTCTGCTTGAAAAATATCGCCCTCCAAATGAGAGCGTATGCCTAAATTGCCGCCTAGAGGGCCATCATGCACGAGATTGTAGGGCTCCAAAACATAAATATTGCTTCAAATGTGGGTTCTACAATGCTGAGACCTCATCTTGCCCATGGTGTGCAAAAAACGGTTCGCGAACTGTCTCCGAGGGCAGACAGTTGAATCGAAATTAGAGCCCCTTACTAAAGATTTACCAATAAAGGATACCTTGACAAACCTTGGGTTTGCCAAAGTAGCCGATACCGAATATATCTATTCTCACAATTGTCTAGTAAATGAAATAATCATAAATCTAGCGAATGATGAAAGACCTCACGTTAAAATCTCAGTATTTGAAATGCCGATGGTAGGACTACTCGATAGCGGGGCTCATCTGAGCATTTTAGGGGTTGGCGCTTCTACAGTAGTTCGAAAATGTGGATTAGAAGTGCTTCCCACGGAAGTCAGTCTTCGAAACGCAAACGGAGAAGAATTAGAGGTCACAGGCATAGTAAGCTTACCGGTAACTTTCAATGGTACCACTAAGATCATAGACACCTTAATAGTACCTTCTTTAAAAAGGCGAATACTGCTCGGAATGAACTTCTGGCGAGCTTTTGAAATTCATCCAACCATTAAACGAGCCTTGGTTGAAGAGATCGATGGTAGCGACGACCAAGATTATTCGGAAACAGATGATAAGCAAATTAAGTTATCGGTGGAACAAGAAGCACTTCTAAATGAGGTAAAGAAACAGTTTAAAGTTGCCTCAGAGGGTGTGCTTGACACTACAAGTTGGATAAGCCATCGCATAGAATTGACGGAAGAAGCGCAAAAGCTTCCTCCAGCAAGAATTAATCCATTTCCGACTTCCCCTAAGAAACAGGAACAGATTAATGCAGAACTGAATAAAATGCTAGAATGTGGAATTATCGAAAAATCTTACAGTGCATGGGCCTTGCGCCTTGTTCCTGTAGATAAACCTGATGGAACGGTGCGCCTATGTCTGGATGCACGCAAATTGAACGAACGTACGGTCAGAGATTCCTATCCCCTCCCACACGCAGACCGCATCTTAAGCCGAATGGGAAAATCTAACTTTATAACAACTTTAGATTTATCTAAAGCTTTTTTACAAGTTCCCTTGCACCCTAGGTCAAGAAAGCTAACTGCGTTTTCTGTATTGGGAAAGGGACTGTTCCAGTTCACCCGGAAGCCCTTTGGTCTGGTGAATAGTCCAGCTACTCTATCAAGACTAATGGACCGAGTATTGGGCGGAGGTGAACTGGAACCAAACGTTTTCGTCTATCTAGATGATATTATCGTAATAAGCGAAACGTTTGAGGAACACCTGACCATACTTCAAGAAGTGGCATCCCGACTTAGAGCTGCCAATTTGTCTATCAATTTGAATAAATCACATTTCTGTGTATCGGAAGTCAAATATCTTGGATATATATTAGGGCAGCATGGTCTGAGACCCAACCCTGACCGTGTTGCAGCTATAGTTAACTACGAGCGACCAACCACATTGAAAGCTTTAAGAAGGTTCTTAGGAATGTGTAATTACTATAGGAGGTTTTTGGCCAACTATAGTAATTACACACAATTCCTAACCGATCTGCTTAAGAACAAACCAAAAACAATTTGTTGGAACGATAAAGCAGAGGCTTCGTTCAATAAGATTAAAGAAATGTTAATAAGCGCTCCCATATTAACAAATCCAGATTTTCAACGTCCTTTCACCATCCATTATGATGCAAGTGACTCTGCGATAGCAGGGGTCCTCACCCAATCTCATGAGGGAATCGTTAAACCGATTGCCTACTTCTCTCAAAAATTATCTCCTACACAGCAACGATATTTCGCAACGGAAAAAGAGGGCCTCGCTGTTCTCAATTCCATTGAGAAATTTCGCTGTTATGTAGAAGGAAGCAAATTTACCGTCTACACAGATGCATCGGCTTTGACCTACATCATGCGAAGTAGTTGGCGAACATCATCTCGATTATGTCGATGGAGCATAGAGCTTCAAAAGCACGACATGATGATATTGCACCGAAAGGGCGTAGATAATGTAGTCGCGGACGCCTTATCCAGGTCCGTAGAAGAACTACAAATAACCGATGAAGGCAAAGGGTGGTACGCTACCATGATTCGAAAGGTTAAAAATAACCCCGAAAAGTACAAGGACTTTAGGGTAGAAAACAATACTTTGAAAAGCTTATATCTACTCAAGATGATCTACTAGATTACCGGTTTACCTGGAAAACATGTGTTCCTGAGGTTCCTACGGGAGACCATATTAGTAAAAGAACACGATGATAGATTACATCTAGGATGCGAAAAACCCTAGCTCTGATAAAAAGAAATATTTCTGGCCGAAAATGCTAGATGATGTGAGGAAATATATACGAAACTGTTCTCTGTGTAAGCAAAATAAAGCTGCGAATCGTTCACAAATGCCTGAACCAGGACGGCAAAGGCTTACCAATAAACCATTTCAAATAGTGGCATTGGACTTTATTCAATCCTTGCCACGCAGCAAAATCGGTAATGCACATTTACTAGTGGTTATGGATATATTTTCTAAATGGTGTATACTTACCCTATTAAAAAATCTCTGCTTCCTTGGTAACTAAACTCCTAGAAGAAACCTGGTTTCGACGATATTCTGTTCCAGAATTCTTGATCACTGACAACGTGAGTACTTTTCTTTCGACAGAGTTTAAATCTCTACTAACAAAATACAAAATTCAACACTGGAAGAATGCAAGGCACCACAGCCAAGCGAACCCAGTAGAACGATTAAACCGTACGATAAATGCTTGCATAAGATCGTACTTGCGCGAAAATCAAAAACTCTGGGACACCCGAGTGTCCGAGATTGAGTTTTGCCTTAATAATACCCCCCATACAATTACGGGTTTCTCCCCGTACAGAGTACTTTTCGGACATGAAATAATAAATACAGGAGAGGAGCATAGGATTGATAGGGAAACGAACGAAATGTCCGACGAGGAAAGGGTACAGAGGAAAAGGGAGATCGACGAAAGAATTTATTCTATCGTTGTGAAAAACCTTAGAAAGGCACACGACAAAAACATTAAAACTTATAACCTAAGGTCTAAACAATTTGCTCCGGTATATTCGGTGGGCCAAATGGTTTTCAGACGCAACTTTCGCCAATCATCAGCGGCGGACTCCTACAATGCAAAGCTGGATGCTTTGTATGTACCCTGTACAATCCTCGCTAGGGTAGGCACCAGCTCCTACGAATTAGCCGATGAACCAGGCAAGTCCATTGGAATATTCTCGGTTTGTGATTTGAAACCGAAGTCCTAAAACCAAACCATTCATCGTGATCTTCAATTCAGTCGTAATACTTAATTGATTACTCACCATTCATAAAGTCGTCCGGACGCATAATGAATGAACCCTAAAAATCAAACACATTCACTCAAGGTCAAATAACAGAATTAAGGATGTTTACTTTACGACAGCTACCTGGTATATTCTATAATTGCCTTCCACAAAAGAATCTTCTCGCATCAGCTGAGCACCTCGAACGTCCAATGGCAACCAGACCGAAAAGTGAAAATTCGGCTCGCTGATACGCGCGCTAGAGACGTTTCCTTTGGGGAACACGATTTTAGGACACGATAGTACCGGAAAACTCGCGAATCGCGCTGAAAACTACGGAAATTTTCACGACCCGCATGCATCGTCGATAGTTTCGCGTAACAAAGTAAACAGACAAAACGATAAGAAATTTGACAGTTCTCAATGCCCAGCGGTATTGGCCATAGCAGTTTGAATGCCTTCGGGAATTTTTCCGGGAATGCCTTTGGGAATTCCTCCGGCCATGCTTTCGGGAATTCCTCCGGGCATGCCTTCGGGAATTCCTCCGGGAATGTCTTCGGGAATTCCTCCGAGAATTGCTTCGGGAATTCCTCTGGAAATTCATCCGGGAATTTCTTCGTGAATTCCTCCGGGAATATTTTCGGGAATTCGTTCACTAATTTCATTGAAGGGATTCCTGGCGGGCTTCCTGGAGACTTTTCTGGACTAATACTCCAGGAAATGTTCGCATGAATTCTCAAATAAATGTCCAAAAAAGTACCAGCGCGAATTACCAAACATATTTTTGAAATAATTTCTGAAGCCATACTTTAACTTTCATTTTGAAAACATCCCCGACAAATACTCGAAAGAATTGGTGAATCTTTTTTTTTTTTAAATGCTAAGAGAATCCTCGAAAAATTATTCAGGATTCATTGTAAGCGGAATCTCGATGGACTTCTTCTTTTAATTAGTTCTTTTGAAGGAATTTCTAGAAAAGTTAATAAAGAAATTCCTGTGAGACTTTATACAGGTATCCCTGAAGAAACTCCTCAATGGTTTTTGGAAGAATTTTCAAATAAATTGATTGAGGAACTCACAAATGATCTCCTGAAAAATTTCTATAAATGTTCCTGAAAGAAATCAAAAAGGAATTTCTAGGAATTCCCAAAGGTACCTCTGAAAAAAAAATGATCACTTATTCATTGTGAGACTTCAATTGGAATGGCTCGTTGATTCCAGTGGGTTCTGCTTGTAATCGAACTAATAGTTACCACAGGTCGAGTTTTGGATTGGGGGATTCAGTTCTGTGTGTCTTTTTTGATGTACTGTATTTTGTCTCTGTGCCGGATGCGCCTCCTTGGGCTGGAAGTCTGAGGAAAGGTGACAAGCTTTCTCGTAAATTTTTTTGGTGGATTTTGTCTTTAATTTAATTAATTTCAACTGAGTTTAATTATAATTTCAATAAAGTTTACTCTGACATTGGTACCATACATTTCTTTGAGCGTTTCATTTGCTTATTGTGAGTTAACTGGTCTTATTTTGCATAGAACGTCGTTGTCTTGATGGATGTAGGCTTCCGAAGAAGTCTTCCCTCATTGATTTGCCGTCCTGGGTGGTGTTCTCTACAGTCTCTACAGTGGTGATTGATGATTAATTCCGATTAGTTTTATTGACTAATGACGCGCTAAAATAAATGCCTGTTTTAATTTGGTTTAAAAACATTGAGCAATGGTCCTTACCATGAAATATACGCGTCTCGTTGGTTTTTATTTTTAGATTAAATTGGTTCTCCTTAACAACAAAATTCGACCGGAATAAAAGAAATAAGCGAATTCCTTTATATAAATAACTTTCAACTTCAACGGAAGCAAGCGAGCTGTCAAAACAAACTAAGCTCTCCTTTGCACTCTGATCTGGGCCATCAGCCCATCACGATCCATCCTACGATGCCTTGATGTGTTGCATGATGGTTGCGGATGAACTACTTATCGTGTAGCGCGACACAGTTGCAACACAACAATCAAACTCATCAAAAAACGATAAGATGAGTTTAACAACACACCTTAAGTTTGATCAATCTTTTCTTTCTCATGAAAGTGAGAAAGGTATAAGTTTTGAAAAGGGCCTATTCTATATCAAATTAATCGAATAATTAAATTGAGGTTTATAATTAATCAAAATCAATTTTGATTGAGGTCTAGATTATTCAATTTATCAAACACATAATTTCATAGAGGGACGATGGGGTAGTGTAACCTTTGGGTTCCAGGTTTACCTTGCTGGCTCCTCCATCAATCCAAATAAAATTTCCTTTCCCAAAAAAAAATAAATAAATAAATAAAACCAAAGAAAAAGAAATACAAAAAATCCACTAACATAATAATGGGACAGTGATGATACACAGTGGCTTGATGTGTAATCTAAACTCTTTCCCACTTTCAGCGGTCACACTGTTTAGATAACCACGGTCAAAATGCAGGTAATGACAACCGCTGGGCTAAACATGAAATATCCCTGCGGTAGTTTAAGTATCCTCCACTAGGGGAAACCCGAGTCAGCAAGAAGCAACTGTCAAACTTCGGTAACGATTTTTGATAGTTTCGTCTCCTGCACCAACCATCGAGACTTTTAAAAGGCTGATCCTTTCCAGGATCAGGCCTCTGTTGAAAGTGTAATTTGAAAGCAAAAGGTAGTGCGCGTTTGGTTTGAGTAGTTTCTCGTTAATTTTCTTAAGAAGAAGTGGAAGTGTTAATAACCTTTGTGTTTCTTTTGTTTTAGAAATAAGCTGTTAAAAATACAATAGATTTAATTCTCCAATTCATACCAATTGTGGGAATTGATTTGCTTCAGAAGAAAGGTAATTTGGTGGTTCTTTGGTGTACTTTGTGTGGTAATGGGGAAGGTGATGTGTGCAATAATGGTGCTAATCTGGTGGGAAGGTCCACAAAGCGGGCCTTTTTTTCTGGTTTTTCCGCAGAACTGCCAAGACGACTGAAAGGCGGCAAGTGAGAGCAGTGAAATCGGGGTTGAGAAGCCACATTCCGTCGTCGAAAGCCGCGGCTATTCCTCCTGCTAGTTTGCCATCCCACCGTCTCGCCGTCAGTAGCTGGTCGGAAAAAGTGCCCTCAGTCTCCATTACTGGCAAGCCACCACCAGCGCGATACCCCAGAGAGATTCCGCCAGTGCGGTAGTGCCAACTGATAGAAACCGTCGGGAAACCTGCTATCGTCGCCGACGCCGCTGGGAAGCGTGGAGGACGCCTATTCCCACGCCCATCCAAAAAAGTGCTTCAAGCCGCCGATCCTCATCACCGCCTGGACGTCGCTTCAGTTCGTCGCCGACGCCGCTGGGAAGCGTGGAGGACGCCTATTCCCACGCCCATCCAAGAAAGTGCTTCAAGCCGCCGATCCCCATCACCGCCTAGACACAGCATCGGTCCGTCGCAAACGCCGCCGGTAAACGTGGAGGTCGCCAATTCCCACAACCGGCCAAGATAGTGCGCCGATCCTTATCATCGCCAAGACACCACATCATCAATCCGTCGCAGACGCCGCCGGGAAACGTGGATGACGCCAATTCCCACAACCGGCCCCAGATAGTGCTCCGAGCCGTCGATCGACATCAGTCGGCAACCGGATGAGAAGCATGTCCCCCCACCAACCAGCCCGCACCAAGCATCAAATGAACACGCAAGTACCATTGTAACCACCATGTAATAAATTATAAAATGTAAGCTAAAATCGCCTTAGTAGCTATAGTAGCTACAAAGGTTTAAAACCATCGGCACGGTGCACAAGAAAAGAGAGGAAGACAATCCGTACAGTGCTAGTGAAATGCGTAAAACAATACAAAATAATTGTATAGTGCTAGTAAAATGTGTGAACGATCATTACGATGCACGAGAAAAATAGTGAAGTGAAAATCAAACTGTTCGATACACGAGAAAGGATATGAAGAGAATGCAGATTCGAAGATCTGCAAGACAATCTGTACAGCAGGCGAGAGGGGTGATGAAGAGAATGCAGATACCAAGATAATCAGTACAGCAGACGAGCAAGGCGACGAAGAGAATGCAGATGCCAAAAAACACCAACCCGAGACCAGTGGAGTGAAAATACAGTAGCTGGAGTTCTGGAAAATTCAGTAAGGTGAAGTACTCAAACTAGTACATTGTTAAAAGATTATTCTTCCATTTACTTCCACTATTCACTTTTTATGTATCAACAAACAGATACGTATTTCGTTTCCTACTTGGAAACTTCTTCAGTGTTTGTTATCGACTGAAGAAAAACATTGCTATGGTGTGTAGGTAAAAATTAGGGCATGTCGCTTGGACCGATTCGTCGTCGTCCCGTGGGTAGTAATTTAAACAGCCAGGTATATCCGTTTCCTTGATCTTTGTTAAGTAAGTTTAATAAGTCGAGTCAAGTACAAGACACTGAAGACGGCCTTACTGTTGAGGTCGAAATACGTATCTGCCAAGATACAATTAAGTGGTGGAATTCAATGGGATTGTATAAACTCGTCTTATGACAAGTGAAGTAAGTTTAATTGTTTTTGTTTGTAAATTTCTAAGCTTTCCGCTACGTCAAGTTTCCAAGGATTTTATATTTGTCTGAGAAGTGATATGTTGTCTTTGGTTAATTGATGATCTTCGTTAAATATATGTTCGGCTACTTTAGATTTGAAATGATAATGTATACCTTTTAGCTAATTCTTGCAATTGTACTTATTCAACTCATTTTAGTCTTGAGAAAAACGTTGAAGAAACGCTGGCAACGTAAAGGGTATGCCATGGGAAAAGCAGCATCTATCGCAAATATAGCTGATGTATAATATTTAATCTAGCTGAAATATTTATCAATGTCGACTTTACAAGACGACATTGGCTTACTGAACACACTTCTAAATAATTTAAAAAAATCCATTAATAAAAATTTCACAGTTACCACTCTTCAGGCTAAATTAAACTCCGCAAATGAGTTATATAACCAAATTGAAAGGGGGTTACTAGAAGAAGAAGATACTATACCGGATACGGAATTGACTTTTTTTAATTAAAGCATCTCGAAATTCAATATCTGAAATTCGAAATATTCTTAAACTCAAATTTGAACAATTAAACACTAAACCGCAAGTCACAATGCCTTTTGATTAAAAAGTAGCTACATCTATCGTACAGCCGTACGATGGAACGGCTGACGGTATCGATGCTCTTTTGGATTCCGCAAATTTTTTGAAAGATCTAACGGAGGCGAAGCAAAAAGCAACAGCAGCAAGATTCTTGGAAACACGTCTTACGGGGAAAGCCAGATTGGGTCTACCCGAAAGATTGGCAACGATTGATAATATTATTGCTGACGTTAAAACAAGATGTGAGGATTAAACCACACCGGAGAATATTTTGGCCAAGCTGAAGGCAGTGAAGCAAAAAGATACTGCAGAAAAATTCTGCGGCGAGGTGGAAAGACTTACCATAAAATTGAAGGCTGTCTACCTTAATAGTGGAATTCCTGATACAGTATCAACAGCAATGTCAACAAAAGCTGGAGTATATACCTTAATTAATGGTATTGGTTCGGCTGAGACAAAGATCATTCTTAAAGCAGGTACATTTAAGGACATGAAGGAAGCCACGCAAAAGGTTCTGGAAAATGCTGCAAACACTTCATGTCCATCTGCTCAATTGTTAACATTCAAAAGCAGACAAACGCAACATAACTACAAAGGCCGCTTCAATAGCAACCGAAACGCTACAACTAGACCTGTGCGCCGCCGCGCCACGCCGCCGCCGCCGGTGGTTTTACTCGCGCCGCCGCCGCCGATGATTTTGGGTCGGCGCGTCGCCGATCATAATTTTGCCACGCCGGTGACTAATCGCAATAAAAAATCAATTACCTTAATTTGAGTCAAGCCGCACGAGACACTGAAAACGTATCTGTGAAGAAATACAGCTTGGTAGTTTTAATTGGAATAGTACTGAACTAGTCTTATGGAAGTTCATAAATGTTGTTAAGGTGGATCTCGTCAAAACTCAATTTCAAATCTACCTCAAACGATGGTGTCTCTAAGTCGGTGTAGTGACATATATTGTCTTGGTTAATTAATGGGTTGGTTGATTAGTTGGAGAGTTTGAATGAGGCTTTATCTAGTATAATAATACATAAATTGTAAAACTGATCTTTGGCCTCATTTTGTCGGGCACCTAAACTTGTAGGTGACTCGCAAAATGGGTTTCTTGTGGGGCCTTGATACATGCCCAAAGCGTCCCCACTCTTAAAGGAAGAAATTTCAAGTCAAGTTGCACATTATTTATTTTGACAATATTTATTTTTTTATTTATTTAACTCAACTTATTTAATCAGTTTTCTTTGTTTTAAGATTTGTGCTATTAGGACAGTTGGCTTATAAGGCAAACTGACTTAGCAAAATAAATAAATCCCAACTATGAATGTTTTACCGATATTTTTTGTTCCGACTCCCGAGTAAGTAATTTATATTTTGAAATCAATTTCTGAATATAACTGACAAAACCACTTGCTGAGCATTAGCAAAGCAAATATTGCTGAGCAAATATTACGAGCATCAGTTAAAACGCTTCTTATTTTCTTATTCACTGCTATTGTAGCTCATAACTGGGGTGTTGTCACTCGCTGCTTAGTATTTAGTCAAATTATTTAGTTAAAACGTCAGGTATTTTCAAACTTTACGAAAATTTAATTTAATTTTATTGTTTTGAAATTATTTAATACTGTATAGCAAAAGTCTTATTGTGAAATTCCTGGAACTTCTGAGAATATTCGAAGAATTATCGTTCAAACATTCATTTATGAATTTCTTCGAAAAATACTCCAGAAATTAGTTTGGAAATAAATAAAGAAAGAAGATTAGAAGATTATTTTAGGAATTCTTCCTAAAATTTGTTTGGGTATTCCTTCGGAGATTTCTTACAAAATTTCTCCGAAAATTCCTTAAGAATTTTCATTACGGATTTCTTCAGAAAATCCTTTACGAATTTCTTTCGAAAATTGCTTGCGGAATGCTTTCGGATTTTGTTCTACGAATTCCTACAATCTCCTTCGGAGACTCGTTGAGGAATTCCTTTGGATGTTTCTTTAGCAATTCCTGTGAAAATTCCTTTAAAATTCCATTCGTTCTTTTGAGAATTTCTTCGGAATTTGTTGAGGATTTCATCGGAAATTTTTCCTTTGAAATTGTTTCGCATTTATTTCATGAATCGCTGGAAAAAGTTGTTCTAGATATCCATAAGGAATTTCTTCAGAACTTCTCCCAGCAATTCCTTTAAAACATTCTTCGGGAGTTCTTCCGGAACTTCTTGTAGGAATTCGAAAATGCCTTCATCTTTCCTAAAGTCTTTGTTTGTTTGTTGTTTATTCTTGGATTTTTTTTTCGAATGTTCAATAAGTAACTACATCGCAAACAACTTCATTTTCAATAAATTTCAAAGGATCTCCTGGAAGATCTGCCGAAAAAAAATCTGGAGAAATATCCGAAGGAAATCTCGGAGGTTTTACGAATTATCTTTTAAAGAAGTCCCTGGAGGAATATCCGAATGAATTCTGGGCGGTATTTTATTATCATTTTAAATATAAAATTCTGGAGGAGTTCCCAAATAAACTTTTGGAGGTGTTTTAAAAAAAAATTGTGTTGGATTTAGTGCTGGAATTTCCAAATAACTCCGGAGACGAGCCAGCCTCGGGCTGAAAGTCTCCTTAATGAAGACACAAAAAAAATCCAAATAAACATTTGAAGAGATTCCCAAATGAGAACCTGAATGGATTTTCAAAAATAATTCCTAAAGGAACTTCTAAAACATTTTTTGAAGGTAAAATACTTTCCTAAAGAATTCCTAAAGGAATTTCCAGGGGAATCGATAAAGGTATATTTGAAGGATTTTATGATGGAATTTCCGAAGGAATTCTCAAAGGAAATTACGAAGAAAATCCTAATAGAATTTCAGAAAAAATGCTTACTGGTTTTTCTGATGTAATTCTTAGGTTTCTTCAAGAATTTCTTTGGAATTTTTCCCAGTAATTTATTCGCAATTCCTCCAGAGATTCCTTTGAAGATTCGTGCAGGAATTCCTTAGGAAATTGCCTCACAAAGTTACAAAAAACTCCTCCTTGAACGAATTCCAGAAAGTTCTTCGGAAATTCTTTCGAATATTCCATAAAATTTACACCAGGGCCCAGGGCCGAAAAAAAAAGATAATAATAATAATCCTTTGAAAATTTCTTAGGAAATTGCTTCAGGAACTGTTTTATAAAATGCCTTAGGGAATTTTTTTCGTAATTCCTTTAGAAATTCTTTCGGATATACCTTCCGAAAATGTTTCGCTAATTCCTTTTGAAATATCGACGGAAAATATTTTATAATTCCTCTAAAAATTCCTTCAGAAATTCATTTACAGATTCCTTCGAAATCATTGAAAGTTTGCTTTAGAATTCCTTCGGATTTTTTAGAAAAAAACGTTGGAAATTTTATAGAAATTCCTCAGGGGTTCCTTAGCAATTTAAGTTCCTTGGGAATTTTTACGGGTAATCCTTTGAAAATTCTTTGGTCACTTTAGAAAGAAGTTCTTGGACATTTCCCTCAATAATTCCGTCACAACATTCTTCATCTCTTTTAATTTTTTTCGAATCTTTCCAGAAATTAATTCAAAGAAATTTCTTCGAAATTGTATTTGGAACCATTCGGAAATTCTTCAAGGAATTCTAGAATTTTTTTCGAAATTTACTAAAAAGATTCTTTCTGATTTTTCTGCGGGAATTCCTTCCTTGTAAACTATTTTGAAGTCGGTGCTACCGGGCAAAATTATAAAATACCTATTCATATAATAATCAAGGCCTGCGTGCCCAAACCTTTGTTCCTTATGAGGAATAAACGAGTATACATCAAGCAAGGTTTTGTATTTCCTTGGTGTGATTTGTGGGAAGTGAGTCGTGGGATCAATAGTGACGATGGCCAAGTTCGGAAGAAGAATTTTACACTAAGTTCTTTTGAAAATCCCTTTAAAAGAAGATTTTTTTAGCAATTTCTTCGGATATCGTTTTAGGAATTCTTTCGGAATTTCCGAATGAAATCGTGAAAGAATATTCTACGGTTTTACCTGTGGTTTTACTAAAGAAATTTCCCAACGAGAACCTTAATGGTTTTTGAAAAAATACCTATATGAGCTTCCGCAGAATTTCTTATAGGGTTTTACAAAGGAATTTCTAATGAAACTTAGAAAAAAAATCGTAGTTTTCTCCGAGTCCCTTCAGGAATTCCACCAAGAATTTTTTGGCATCTTTTTGAAGAAAATATTCAATTTGGTTGGTCATCATACCCAGTCTTACTCAGTCAGAGCTCATTTTAGTTATGTTGATCATCTATGGGGTGGGGAGAAAACTGTCCATTGTGGTTGTCATTAGTGGACTCCATCGTGAATGCTCTTCCAGGATCCAAGGGTCACAGCAGGTGAACGAAGTAGCACTGCAAATTCTCTAAATATACTAGACATGCAACCACTCAAACATTACCCAATTGTATATGTAACTCAAACAATAGTAGTTAGAATTTTCTCAAATTTAGATATATTGAGAAGTAAATCGACTGGAGTTTATCAAAATACTGAATTGGGAAAAGTTTTGGAAAAAATATTAACAAATTAGTCTTATGCCACCGAAGTTTAGTTCTTAATACTGCTCAAGGGTTACGAAAAGTTGTAAAATTGTTAAATTTTGATTCATCAAAATCAGAGAATAATAAAATAGTTTTAATTAAAATAACTTTTTGAGATCAGGTACTTATTAGTGTCGCTGGTAATTTACTATGGAATGTGCTGTTTGATGATCGACAAACATAGAATATTACAATTTTAATCCACTGAAGTCGATTTTTATACGGGCGATGTGAATGAAAACCACGTGAATTCAAAAATCCGCATTAAAATTGATTTTTTTGCCATTGAATGTTCAATAAGTAACTACATCGCAAACAACTTCATTTTCAATAAATTTCAAAGGATCTCCTGGAAGATCTGCCGAAAAAATCTGGAGAAATATCCGAAGGAAATCTCGGAGGTTTTACGAATTATCTTTTAAAGAAGTCCCTGGAGGAATATCCGAATGAATTCTGGGCGGTATTTTATTATCATTTTAAATATAAAATTCTGGAGGAGTTCCCAAATAAACTTTTGGAGGTGTTTTAAAAAAATTGTGTTGGATTTAGTGCTGAATTTCCAAATAACTCCGGAGACGAGCCAGCCTCGGGCTGAAAGTCTCCTTAATGAAGACACAAAAACAATCCAAATAAACATTTGAAGAGATTCCCAAATGAGAACCTGAATGGATTTTCAAAATAATTCCTAAAGGAACTTCTAAAACATTTTTGAAGGTAAAATATTTCCTAAAGAATTCCTAAAGGAATTTCCAGGAATCGATTAAGGTATATTTGAAGGATTTTATGATGGAATTTCCGAAGGAATTCTCAAAGGAAATTACGAAGAAAATCCTAATAGAATTTCAGAAAAAATGCTTACTGGTTTTTCTGATGTAACTCTTAGGTTTCTTCAAGAATTTCTTTGGAATTTTTCCCAGTAATTTATTCGCAATTCCTCCAGAGATTCCTTTGAAGATTCGTGCAGGAATTCCTTAGGAAATTGCCTCACAAAGTTACAAAAACTCCTCCTTGAACGAATTCCAGAAAGTTCTTCGGAAATTCTTTCGAATATTCCATAAAATTTACACCAGGCCCAGGGCCGAAAAAAGATAATAATAATAATCCTTTGAAAATTTCTTAGGAAATTGCTTCAGGAACTGTTTTATAAAATGCCTTAGGAATTTTTCGTAATTCCTTTAGAAATTCTTTCGGATATACCTTCCGAAAATGTTTCGCTAATTCCTTTTGAAATATCGACGGAAAATATTTTATAATTCCTCTAAAATTCCTTCAGAAATTCATTTACAGATTCCTTCGAAATCATTGAAAGTTTGCTTAGGAATTCCTTCGGATTTTTTTTAGAAAAAAAAAACGTTGGAAATTTTATAGAAATTCCTCCAGGGGTTCCTTAGCAATTTAAGTTCCTTGGGAATTTTTACGGGTAATCCTTTGAAAATTCTTTGGTCACTTTAGAAAGAAGTTCTTGGACATTTCCCTCAATAATTCCGTCACAACATTCTTCATCTCTTTTAATTTTTTTCGGGAATCTTTCCAGAAATTAATTCAAAGAAATTTCTTCGGAAATTGTATTTGGAACCATTCGGAAATTCTTCAAGGAATTCCCTAGAATTTTTTTTCGAAATTTACTAAAAAGATTCTTTCTGATTTTTCTGCGGGAATTCCTTCCTTGTAAACTATTTTTGAAGTCGGTGCTACCGGGCAAAATTATAAAATACCTATTCATATAATAATCAAGGCCTGCGTGCCCAAACCTTTGTTCCTTATGAGGAATAAACGAGTATACATCAAGCAAGGTTTTGTATTTCCTTGGTGTGATTTGTGGGAAGTGAGTCGTGGGATCAATAGTGACGATGGCCAAGTTCGGAAGAAGAATTTTACACTAAGTTCTTTTGAAAATCCCTTTAAAAGAAGATTTTTTTAGCAATTTCTTCGGATATCGTTTTAGGAATTCTTTCGAATTTCCGAATGAAATCGTGAAAGAATATTCTACGTTTTTACCTGTGGTTTTACTAAAGAAATTTCCCAACGAGAACCTTAATGGTTTTTGAAAAAATACCTATATGAGCTTCCGCAGAATTTCTTATAGGGTTTTGCAAAGGAATTTCTAATGAAACTTAGAAAAAAAAAATCGTAGTTTCCTCCGAGTCCCTTCAAGAACTCTACCAAGAACTTTTTTGGCATATTTTACCAACTTTTGAAGAAAATATTCAATTTGGTTGGTCATCATGCCCCAGTCTTACTCAGCCAGAGCTCATTTTAGTTATGTTGATCGTCTATGGGGGTGGGGAGAAAACTGTCCATTGTGGTTGTCATTAGTGGACTCCATCGTGAATGCTCTTCCAGGATCCAAGGGTCACAGCAGGTGAACGAAGTAGCACTGCAAATTCTCTAAATATACTAGACATGCAACCACTCAAACATTACCCAATTGTATATGTAACTCAAACAATAGTAGTTAGAATTTTTCTCAAATTTAGATATATTGAGAAGTAAATCGACTGGAGTTTATCAAAATACTGAATTGGGAAAAGTTTTGGAAAAAAATATTAACAAATTAGTCTTATGCCACCGAAGTTTAGTTCTTAATACTGCTCAAGGGTTACGAAAAGTTGTAAAATTGTTAAATTTTGATTCATCAAAATCAGAGAATAATAAAATAGTTTTAATTAAAATAACTTTTTGAGATCAGGTACTTATTAGTGTCGCTGGTAATTTACTATGGAATGTGCTGTTTGATGATCGACAAACATAGAATATTACAATTTTAATCCACTGAAGTCGATTTTTATACGGGCGTGTGAATGAAAACCACGTGAATTCAAAAATCCGCATTAAAATTGTTTTTTTGCCATTGATTTTTTCATCCACGCCGGTTCACGCCGCCGCCGCCGCCGCCGATTAAAGCCAACGGCGCGCCGCCGTGACGCCGCCGCCGCCGGGGCAAAAGTGACCACTACGCCGCCGCCGCCGATTATATGACCGGCGCACAGGTCTAGCTACAACTCGTTTCTTTAACAGAGGTCAGTATAACGCTCAACCAAACTACCATGGAAATAATTTGCAATTCAGGAATAGTTTTCCTCATAATACGAATAACTATTATCAAAATAGAGGACGTGGCGGAAGGTACCATACAAATTCTCGAAGGCAAATCTTTACAACTGATGCAATACGTGTTCATAACACCTCAATTCCAAATTCCATATCTCAAGCTGCGGGACCACAATCTCATACACCTCCTGTACCAACCAATTTTCATCAACTGGATCTTTCACGTAATATACAAAGTATTAATAATAACGAAAATTGTTTAGATCAACATATGATGCAGGTAAACCCGCATCGTCTAACGTAATTTACTTAACAAATGTAAACGCTGTAAATTTTATTACTTTAGATGTACATATGACCAATTCAAAATGTACATTAATAATTGATAGTGGAGCCGACGTTTCACGTTTTAAATGTAGGAAAACATCTGTTAACCAACCTATTGATAAAAATATTAAATATAAACTCTCAGATATAACCAATGGAATATCTGAAACCATTGCCGAAACTACTACTAACTTACGATTCAATGACTGTCTACAAATAAGTCATAATTTCCAGACAGTTGGTAATGATTTCCCAATACCAACAGACGGTATTTTGGGACGGGATTTCTTTATCAAACACAGATGTACTATAGACTATGAATATTGGCTATTAAATTTCAATTACCAAAATCATGTTGTTTCAATACCAATCGAGGATAGTTTCCAAAACACCATTATTCTCCCACCGAGGTGTGAAGTAGTACGCAGAATACCAAACTTCAAAGTTATTTCTGATTCTATAGTATTTTCACATGAAATTTTACCTGGAATATTCTGTGGAAATACAATAGTATCTCCAACGAATGCTATGATAAAATTTATCAACACAACTGACAAACAAGCACAAATACAGAACTTTCAACCCGTTGTCGACGAACTTTGTAATTATGAACAAATCGCGACGAAACCCAATTTAAATATGGAACGAAAACAAAAATTGCTTTCTATAATAGATTTTTCAAACGTTCCCAGCTTTGTACTGAAACCTTTGAAAAAATTAATCGAACAAAATTCAGACATTTTCTGTATGTCAGATGAGAAATTGAGCACAAACAATTTTTATACTCAAAATATTCACTTAACGGACCCCGTTCCAGTTTATATCCCGAATTATAAGAATGTTTATTCACAAAATGAAAAACCAAGTTCAAAAGATGCTGAACCATCAGTATCGCCGTATAATAGTCCAATTTTACTTGTTCCAAAAAAATCGGACAACAATAGCAAAAAATGGAGGCTGGTCGTTGATTTTCGCCAGTTGAATAAAAAAATCTTGGCAGATAAATTTCCATTGCCAAGAATTGATACAATTCTTGATCGATTGGGAGATGCTAAATATTTTACAACACTGGATCTAATGTCTGGATTTCACCAGATTCCATTGGATCCAGAAGCAAAAAAATACACAGCTTTTTCCACTTCATCTGGACCCTTCAATTTTAAGCGATTACCTTTCGGGTTAAACATTAGCCCTAATAGCTTCCAGCGAATGATGAACATCGCTATGGCAGGATTACATCCTGATTGTGCCTTTATATATATTGACGATATAATTATTATAGGCTGTTCAGTAAATCATCATCTGAACAATTTACAAAAGGTTTTCGAGCGCTTAAGGTACTATAATCTCAAGCTCAACCCTGAAAAGTGCAATTTTTTTCGAAGAGAAGTTTTTTATCTAGGACATCGTATTACAGATAAAGGAATTTTACCAGACAATAGCAAATTCCAAGTCATCAAAGATTTCCCAGTACCTACAAATACGGATGAAATACGACGATTCGTCGCTTTCTGTAATTATTACAGAAAGTTTGTGCCAAACTTTGCGAATATAGCAAAGCCCTTGAATAATTCATTGAAAAAGGGTGTAAAATTTGCTTGGACACATTTACATCAAAACAGTTTTGAGAAATTAAAACGATTACTGATATCTCCAACAAGTTTGCGTTACCCAGACTTTACGAAAGAATTTATCTTTACTACGGATGCTTCTAACGTAGCGTGTGGAGCCATTCTTTCACAAAAACATGACAACCATGATTTACCAATCGTCTACGCAAGCAAAAGCTTCACAAAAGGTGAAAGTAACAAACCAACAATTGAAAAAGAGCTAACGGCCACACATTGGGCCATCAACCATTTTAAAAGTTATTTACACGGGAAAAAGTTTATAGTTCGTACGGATCATAAGCCACTAGTATATCTATTCGGCATGAAGAATCATACTAGCAAATTAACACGAATGCGCTTAGATTTAGCAGAGTTCGATTTTGAAATTGAATATGTTTCAGGCAAAAGTAATGTAGGAGCAGACGCACTTTCGCGCATTCCTTCAAATTCAGATGAACTGAAAAAAATATCAGTTTTAACAGTCAACACTAGGGCAATGGCAAGGAAACAACACAGTTCACAATCAAATAGTAAACTAAGATCAGAAGAACCAAGTAATAAGATTGATCACCTTAATGCTTGGCAAACTGAAAATCCCTCTGAGACCAGAAAAATCCTTAAGCTTGGTTGCGAAGTGCACCGAAACCAAGTAAGATTTAATGTATACAGCCATAATTATACAAAAATATTGGAAAGTATTGAAATTACTATCAGAACCGTTCGATCACCTGCCGAGGTAAGACGTTTTCGCGAATCGCTGTTCAATTATTGCAATCGGTTTCGTATTTCAAGTGCAGTGACACAAACCGTAACCGTATCCATTCAGCAAAAATCTACACAAAACAAGTGCGTTCAATTGTGTCAAATTTACGATACTAAGAAGAAGTTTATCAAAATATTATACTTGAACTAGTGTAAACTAAGAAAATGCCGCCGACAGGCGGCATAAACAGCTTCCCCTCGTTGGGGGGCACCAACCTCCGACAAATGGGAAATTTCTAGTGATAGCAAGTGCATCAGAATCGAAAAACCTGGAAATGGTTTCCGCATTCTTAATTGAAAAACCCAGATTAATCCACCTAGCGGTGATGGTGCCTTTCTCGCGTAAAAAGGTAATAAAAATAAATGTAGCCTTTACGCTTACACCTCGATGATGTACAAGAAAGGCAGAACAGTTACACCGTCTAATGTTATGATAAAAAATTTACACTAGTAGACGACAGATGGCGCTGCCAAAAGTTTCTCGAATTTCCTATGTTCGAATTTTGACTTTCGGACAATTTCATAGTACTATGAAACTGAACGAAGAGCATACTTTCGCCTAAATGCGTGCAACACGAGCATCTTTATAGTACGATAAAACTCTTAATGGGAGCCAGCCACGGATAAACTTTAAAAATATTCATAGATGCAAGGCATTTTTCATAACACATTATAGTTCTATGTGACTATGTCTCATCACTATTTTTTTGCATATTAGCAATTATTATGAAATTCAATAGTGATCAACAGCGTTTTAGTCTCTGTCGAATGCAACTTGTTGCAAGAAAATCGGTTAAGAGTTACTATGTGAAAAATTGGCTAATGTTTTTTATGGCATTTTGTGCACACACATACACACACACGTATATGAATGTTCCTACAAGGCCGTATTATCCCCGACCGCGAAGATGTTTTAAGTGCTTGAAATTCGGTCACATTGCCGTTTCATGTACCGCCGAACAAATCTGTTTCAGGTGCGGCGAGGCATACCACGACAATAATTGCGAAAAACAGAAAATGTGTCAACTGCAATACGAGCGACCATTGCTCAACAAGCAATAAATGCCCTCAATGGATCGACGAAACGAACATAATCAAAGTAGACCGGAAAATTTCGTTCGAAGAAGCACGAAAAATTGTCATTGACAATAAAAAACAGAACTTTGTTGAAGCCATAACGAAAAGCCTAGAAGAAAAACACCAGCAAGACATCAAAATGCGAGATGATCGAATCAAAAACCTGGCAGATACACTAGAAGACAGCATTAAAAGAGAAAAGATAAGGGAGGACGAAAAAAAAAAATCCACGAAAAATTTCATGCTCTGGAACTAAAATTTGAGAAATGTTACAAGCTTTACACTGAAGAGAAAGCAGCTCGGAAACGGGCCGAGTAAGAATACGAATCGCTGTTGAAGCAAGTTGAAACAGAGTGCTCACAAAAGCAGAAAAAGGAATCTCAGAAACATAGGCATATTCGAGAACAAGTTCCAAAACAAAATTCAACCGAGCAATCCCCAACAAGAAAAAAGAATAGACCAGATCAACACGATGCAGAGATATGTGCTAATAGCACAACGAGACCTAACACAAGGAACTATAAAGATAGGCAAGGTAACTCACATGAAAATACACGCACAGTGCTCCCGGACTTGATTGTGAATCCTCATAAAGTAATTTTCCCCACATCATTGCCAAAATGACCCCAAATAAATATAACCTACACGATGAATCACTAATAACAGAAGTACTGCAGTGGAACTGCAACGGAATCGGAAGCCAATTTGAAGATCTTTTGTTATTAATCAGCAAATATAATCCAAACATCATTACGCTACAGGAAACCCGAACAAACCCAACACGAAACATACACCTCACTGGGTATGAAATAATCCGGTCCGGTCAAGGCGGAGTAGCTATTGCAGTCAAGTCAGGGATCAATTACAAAACAGTGCAACTAAACACAACTCTTGAAGCGGTAGCAGTGGAGGTCAATATACCGCGAAAGATGACTGTATGTAGCATATATCTTTCACCTAGCCAGCAAATCAACAAAAGGAATTGGAAACTATTTTGGACACACTACCTAAAACCATTCATACTATCTGGTGACTTCAATGCCCACCACAATCGATGGGGATCAGGAAAAGATGATGCCAGAGGAAAAATTGTCGAATCTACAGTAAACGATCGAAATCTAAACTTTCATACATTCAGCAAACTATAACAATAACACGAACCCAACTTCGTGCATTGATCTTACCATTTGCTCCACCGAAATAGCCGACAAACTAAATTGGACAACAGCAAACGACCTGCACGGTAGTGATCATTTTCCAATCATCATAGGTACCGAAAAATAAACCAGAAATCGCACAGCTAGATGGAAAATTGAAAATGCTGACTGGAGCACTTATGAAGCTGAAATTGAGAAACTCATTCTTCCAAACACAAACTACTCTATAGAACAAATAACAGAAGCGATACAAACAGCAGCCTCTAAATCTATACCCAAATCTTCTACGAAGGCCCACCCAAAGTCAGTACCCTGGTGGAACTCAACCGTTGCAGACGCGGTTAAGAAGAGGAGAAAAGCCTTAAGGAAGAAGCAAAAAATTAAGCCAGATGATCCAACATACCAATTAATTCATGACGAATTTATACTGGCCAGAAATGAATGCAAAAAAAATCATTAAAGATGAAAAACGGAAAACTTGGGAAAGATTTGCCTCGTCGATCAACGAAAACACACCAACTAAAGAGATGTGGAACCGCATCCGATCAATATCCAAGAAAGGCTCACCATCAAGAACATGGGCTATTGCTGCGGACAATAAAGTTCTTTCGAAGCCGCTTGACATCGCAAACCACATAGCTGACCACTTTTACAAAGAATCTTCCGATGAACCATACTCCGCAAAATTCATACAGAAAAACAGAAAGAAGAGAAAATCCAATTCACTTCAAAAGCAACCAGAATTCAAGCCTATGCATACCATACTCGATGAATGAGCTTCTCGTGCAGCTGGATAAACTTACAGGTACTTCACCAGGCCCGGACGAAATACACAACGCAATGTTAAAACAATTGCCATTTTACATTAAAAGATTTTGCTCGCGGCATTCAACAACGTATGGACCTGTGGTATCTTTCCAGAATCATGGAGAAAATCGATTCTTATACCAATACCAAAGCCAGGAAAATGTCCAAACACAGTAAAGAATCTCAGACCAATATGTCTATCGAGTTGCATACTCAAATTATTCGAGCGAATGGTAAACAAACGTCTAATGGAACATCTAGAATCAATCAAAATATTTGGAAATTCACAATATGGATTTCGAAAAGGACACCAGACAACAGACGTTCTCACTCTCATCGATAACTTCGGAAAAGATTGCATATACAATAAAAATATGCAGAAATCATATTCTTGGACTTATCCAAAGCATATGATAGAACCTGGCGACGTCTAATCCTGCAAAGCTAGCAAAAGCAGGGATATCCGGTAATATGGCAAGATTCTGCAAACTTTTTTTAGAACGCAGAGAATTTCAAGTGAGATACGAAGATCAACTATCAGATATCAAAACTCAAATGAACGGCGTTCCACAAGGATCAGTACTAGCCGTAACCTTTTCCTACTCGCCGTTGACAGCGTAAGAGACTTTCTACCAAAGGATACATTCATAAAAATGTACAATAGCAGTTATCTCTAAATCAGCCAAATGGACTCGCGCAAAAGTCCAAAAAATCCTAGACTCCATACAAAACAGGATCGACGCTACTGGTTTTGAAATATCAGCCCCCAAATCAGCTGTGATGCATACGGGAAGAAGAAGGAAAGTAAACAATCAACCCAGCCCAACTCTGAATAACGAAGAAATTCCACTCACTAATCATCAAAAGTTACTAGGTGTTTGGATCGACAAAAATTTCAACTATAATCTTCACATTAAAACGACACGAGACGAGGTCAAAAACGACTTAATATAATGAGATGTCTCAGCAATACCAGTTTCGGGGCTGATAGAAAATGCCTTCTACATATTCTACAAATGGTTATTTTACCAAAATTATTATACGGAGCTACTATAACAACGCGTGCTAATAAAAACAACGTATGCAAAATGGAACCCCTATATCACCAAGGAATTCGCCTTGCTACCGGCGCCTTCCACTCCAGTCCTATAGACAGTATTCTTTCAGAAAGTGGTCTCCTCCCACTGCATCTCATAACGACTGAAAAATCATCAACTATACAACAAGACAGCTAGCCAGAGGAATTTTAACTCCAGAGCTTCATATCGTAGAAGAAACAAGAAATATGATGACCAAATACTACATACCATACATTGAAATTGAGAGTGAAAATCCTTCAAACCTACTAGCCTGGAAAGAACAGCCAAAATTAGTTAACACAGGTATTCCAGACAAACTTTCGCCGAAAGCTAAACAAATTCAATTTAAGGAACTCTGTAACACTGAATATCAACACCACAACCACATATACACAGATGGATCAAAAACAACACAAGGCGTCGGATGCGGAATTCACTCCAACAACATAAACACATCCATATGTCTACCCTCACACCTATCAATTTTCAGCGCAGAAGCATTTGCCATTATAACAGCTTTAGATTACTGCAATATAGGACTGAACGTCATATTCAGCGATTCAAGAAGTGTTATAGAGGCCGTAGCAAATAAGAACACTCATCATCCATGGATAGCTAAAATCACAAATATGTTACAAGAGAAGCATGGAAGCACAACGCTATGCTGGGTACCAGCTCATGTAAATATAACTGGAAATGAGAAAGCGGATCTGCTAGCCAAACAAGGAGCATCTCGAAATACTCCCATCGATATAAAAACCCCACTCGAAGATTTCAAACGACTAACAAGTGCACGCATAACAACTGCATGGTGCAATACATGGCACAACAACACCAGTAAACTAAGGCAGATCAAAAACATACCTTTTGAATGGCCTTCTTCCTACAATAGCGACAGATTCATCGGTAGAGTAATCACAAGGCTAAGAATTGGGCACACTAAACTCACGCACGGTCACTTAGCAAAGAAAGAAGATCCACCCATGTGTGCTTCTTGCGGCACCAGGATCACAGTTGAACATATTCTGATAGATTGCCGACTCTACGAACAAGAAAGACAAAAACACCAATTTGGATCCTCACTCCACGTTTTACTAGGAGACGACGCCAGAACGTTAGAAAAAACCATCAACTTCTTAAAAGATGCAAAATTGCTGAAATTGCTCTAAGCAAACCTGCCACACCAGCTTTATAGAGAACTCTATACTAACCGCTGTATCGAGTGCGTGTTAGCTCTTGTTTCGGACGGCCGAATGATCGCGCGTTTTATCGAAATTTTGAGATTTGCATTGCGCGGCCGGTAGTAAAGTTAATTAGATCAGTGCGTGTTGGCTCTTGTTTCGGACGGCCGTACGATCACGCGATTTGCCGAAATTTTGTGTTTTGCATTGCGCGGCCGGTAGTAAAGTTAATTAGTTCAGTGCGTGTTGGCTCTTGTTTCGAGTCAAAGTTTAGTTTTGCTTTGTGTGGGTGAGTAAATAAATCAGAAAGTGAAAGTTTGTTTCTTATCCGGTCGTGTTTCTCCAATAAGCGGATCGGCCGGTCATCGAAGTTTAGTTTTGCTTTGTGCGGAAGGCAAAACGATCGGCCGGTCGTCGTAATTTTGTTCTGCTTTGCGCGGGTGAGTGAATAGATCAGAAAGTGAAAGTTTCAGACAGCGAGAGTGTTATTTCCCATCCCATAGATCGCATCACTTACCGAAGTGAATCCAGATAAATTATCCTTTGTAACTAAAACGATATCCTATCCCAAGACAATCGTGGAGATGCAGAGGTGTTCTCGGTCTCTAGTAGCAACGAGAGTCGGACTAACAATCCTCCCCTTCCTATATGACCGTAAGGACGTGGCCGGCGCCGTTATTGACTTTAGATATTTGAGCTCCTGAAACGTGTACATTGAGAATGGGTAGCTAGTCCCAAGCCCCATTTATTGTGTTCTCTGTACAATTTCGCAAGTTCTAGTCAATCACGGAGTAGCAACTACGAATTGTGCGGTCATAATGCTCATGCTCAACTCTATACTAACCGCTGTATCCACATCAACGAACCAAAATAAACAACCGTGAATGAAGACCAGATTATCACCATTACCCAAACGCTAGAAGTTTTCACCAGCATACCAACGGACCACACTCATTATCATTATAGTTAGGACGCAATTCTGGATCACCATGACGAAGCCAATCGAGAAACAGCCAATGCAGCAAGCAAAGAAAGCAGTGACAATGATAAAATGAATTATTAACTCTGTATTCCTCCTTTCTTTTTTAACGGACCCGAATAATCAATACGGTTAAAAGGTCTATAATAAAGAACCAAACCAAACCAATTGAAATTACTATGAATAACGGAAGTTATGCGCTAGAGTATGCTCTTCTGAAAATTGAAGAGATTTTAATCAAATATAGAAGAGATAAATTGGCCATTTCACTGGAGGATGAACTTTTTAAAGCAATCAGCGCTAGTATATTCAAGGAAATCGCTAACAGAGCCATTTCCAAATGCGAAATAATATTATTCAATCCTCCAAAACTACTGACAACACAGGAAAAAATCAAAGAAGTTCTTCAGAATTTCCATATGACCCCGGCGTCAGGTCATATTGGACAGCACAGAATGTATTTGAAAATAAGAGAAGTATAAAAATGGAGATACATGAAAGCAGATGTTGCAAATTTTGTCAAGTCTTGCAATACGTGCAAAATCAATAAAGTTCAGTTCAATCAAAGGTAATTGCCTATTTCCGGGAATTAAACCACCCGACTTGGACGTTAATTTACAATGTTATGAAAACTAATATGTGAATATGTGCGTTATGTGGAAGATATTGATTTGGAAAATGTATTGGAGGTAACCACTTTCCCTTCGATGGGACTCGAACCCTACAGTACGCTAGACTGGTGCTTTAACCAACTAAGCTACGAAGGACCTCCGTCGGCCTTCGCAACCTAGCGGCTACTGAACGAGCTCGAGATTCCCAAATTGGACGCATAGTCAAATCACTCGCAATCCATTTCTTAAGCCAATACTTCCACATGTGTATTGTACACGTCCACATTAGAGGAGCGTGAGTATTTAGAATGTCTGGCGGCTATACATTCTTCATCAGCAACGGTACTGATCAAGTGAGGTTGTGTAAGCTATTTGCCAGCCAGTCGTCAAGCTCAGACCCGACCGCATTGCGTAGGCAAGAGCACGCAACTCAAGTTCAGTTCAATCAAAGGTAATTGCCTATTTCCGGGGATTAAAACCACCCGACTTGGACGTTAATTTACAATGTTATGAAAACTCATATGTGAATATGTACGTTATGTGGAAGATATTGATTTGGAAAATGTATTAGAGGTAACCACTTTCCCTTCGATGGGAATCGAACCCATGACCCTACAGTACGCTAGACTGGTGCTTTAACCAACTAAGCTACGAAGGACCTCCGTCGGCCTTCGCAACCTAGCGGCTACTGAACGAGCTCGAGATTCCCAAATTGGACGCATAGCCAAATCACTCGCAATCCATTTCTCAAGCCAATACTTCCAATAAAGTTCACCAACATACTAAAGAAAATCAAGATATTACTACCACACCATCAAAACCTTTCGAAGTTCTTTCAGCGGATACAGTTGGACCGTTCATAACAATGAGAAACGGTAACCGGTATATTCTAACACTGCAATGCAATATTAATGGATAAACGATCTCGAACGCAAGAATAATAATTTAATTTATCATGAACCCGGAACTAAAACTTTTATTATCAGATTGTGTACATTAGCTTGTTTACATTATTGCACATTGAATGATATCAAGAATGACAGGAGTTAGAGAACATAAAAATACACACGTAAAACTGAAAGAGCAGAAGGCTTATAAATTATACACCAATACTCCTCTTTAATTTATGCAAACTCTAAGACCAATTGCTGCTCGTAGTCGCTGGAACGGTCCTGTTGACAAACCTTTAGTAAGGATGTCAGCCTCTTGTTTTTCAGATGGCACATACTGTAGATTAATGCTTCCTCTCTGCACCAAATCCTTCACAAAGTTGTGCTTAACATCGATATGTTTTAACTTACTCCGATCCTTTGGTTCCTCTAAAACCTTGATAACAGACTGGTTGTCTTCCAAATAAGTCACAGATGATTCGATGTTGAATCCCAACTCGTTGAGCAGTCGCACAATCCATATTCTTTCGCAGGTTGCCTCACAAAGCGCCACCAACTCAGCCTCAGATGACGAAAGAGATACAGATCGTTGCTTCCGTGTCACCCATGTTGTAACGCTTCCGAATACTTTGAACAGGTATCCCGAAACAGAACGCCGATCGATAATATCGTTCGCCCAGTCGGCATCACAAAACGCCACAAGAAAAGGTGCACTATCATCTCCCTTGTATTCCAGCCCAACATCTATTGAACCTTTAACGTATCGCAAGACACGTTTTAGATACGTCCAGTGTTCCTCTGTAGGACAGCTTTGAAATTGGCTGAAATAATTAATTGCAGCCGACAAATCTGGACGAGTGGTGAACGTTACATACATCAGGCATCCTATTAATTCTCGGTACGGCTTGGACGTACGCTGCGACTCCTCTCCTTTCTCCAATCGTAGACGATTTTCCATCGGCACGGAACTTGGTTTACAGTCAGACATGTTAAATCGTGTTAGAAAATCAAGAAGATATCTTTGCTGA
Source organism: Armigeres subalbatus (assembly GCF_024139115.2). Lineage (NCBI taxonomy): Eukaryota > Metazoa > Arthropoda > Insecta > Diptera > Culicidae > Armigeres > Armigeres subalbatus. Next base: position 200,688,088 of record NC_085141.1, on the reverse strand, counting down.
CTAATCCTCAGAATTCTCCGTTCAATGTCCCTCGTGATCTTTATTCCAAGAAAACTCGTCACCTCTCAAGAATCCTTCATTTCAAACTCTTTCGATAACGAATTCTTCGCCCAGATAATCTCTTTCAGTTCATGCCCAATTATCAACACGTCGTCAACATAAAGTATCAAATAAAGCCTCTTTTGTCCATCACCACGCATATACAAACACTGGTCACCATTCGTTCTCCGAAATCCAATTCTTGTTATATAACGATGGAACCGATCATTCCAAGCTTTTGAGGCCTGCTTAAGACCGTAAAGAGACCGATTAAGTCGACAGACTAAACCATCTCCGCGGTTGAACCCCTCAGGTTGAGCCATGAATATCTCTTCGGCCACATCTCCATTAAGGAACGCTGTTCGCACATCCATTTGATGGATCAGCATTTGTTCCTGATTGGCTATGGCCAGCATCGTCCGCAATGTATCCACCTTCGCGACCGGAGAATAGGTCTCCGTATAATCGAATCCGAATCGTTGACTGAAGCCGCGCGCAACTAACCGTGCCTTGTATCCATCTGGTTCCCGGCCTTCTCCAGGTTTAATTCGAAAAACCCACTTGCATGTGATTGCTTCACGCCCTTTCGGAAGCTCTGTCAACGTCCACGTCTTATTTTTCAGCAGCGACTTCATCTTTTCATCTACAGCTGCCTTCCATTTTGGCCAGTCAGGTCTTTCCTTCAATTCAGCTACAGTACTTGGCAGGTTTCCTACGTATTCCATAGCACCCAGCGCAAAACCGGCAAATGTCATATCATAATCTTTTTGCCACTCGGGTGGCCGACGATTCCGATCGGTTCTTGAACCAAACACCTCTATATCACGAACCTGCTCTTCACTTTCTTCTTCAACGAAACTATCAAAAACCTCTGACTCGTCACTGCTTCCCATTTGATCTGGTTGATTCAAATCCAAATTTTGAGTATCCGTCGGTCGTTTCCCCTTCTTCTTCTTCTTGTTCAGTTTCAGCAATCGAGTCAATTGGAGCCGGCACTGTCGACACGAATTTCTTTGGCTTCATCCCGTTGCTGCTGTCTCCTTGCACGCTTTCGTCGATAACAACATCACGCACCGTAACGATTGTCTTTTTGCGAGGATTCTAAATACGGTAGCCATTCATACCATATCCGATGAATATGCCTTTCCAGGTTTTCTCATCAAGCTTTCTTCGACGTTCTTTCGGAATGTGACAATAAGCCGATGATCCAAACACCCGAAGTTTTGAGACATCTGGTTTCCTGTTTTCCCACATTTCATACGGCGTTGTCCTGTCGCTTATAGCTCTTGCTGGACTTCTGTTAGCAAGGAACGCAGCAGTCTGTACCGCTTCTCCCCAGAATGCACGATCAATTCTAGAATCAAACAACATCGAACGGGCCTTCTCCTCCAGAGTTCGATTCATTCTTTCGGCGACGCCATTCTGTTCCGGAGTATAGGGCACTGTATACTCAATCTTAATACCTTTGATTTTGCAAAAATACTGTAATTCTTTGCTAATATATTCTCCGCCATTGTCGGAACGTAATCGAGAAATTTTTACATTGAACTTAGCTGTCATCTCCGCTTCGTACTTCTTAAAACAACCTGTTACTTCATCCTTGGATCGAATTAGAAACACCTCAGTAAATCGTGTCCAGTCATCTATAAAGGTTGCGAAATATTTGTCGCCATCCCATCCAGTTGGCGTAACTGGCCCACAAACATCGGAGTGAACAAGCTCCAGCACACGGCTCAAACGCCGCTCCTCTCTCGGTGTATATGGATTCCTGGTTTGCTTCGCTGCCATACACGGCTCGCAAATGATCGTCGACTTTCCACTGCTGCTGCCTTCCAATCCTTTCACCATGCCACCCTTCATCAAGCTCGAAAGATTCCTCTCGCCGAGATGGCCATAGCGACGGTGCCACAATTCCGTTGCCTTGCAAATCTTCCCGGAGAAGTACAATGAATCCCGCTCGCCTCGTGTGTAGAAGTTCAACACGTAAAGTTTATCTTGTCTGTGTCCCGTAGCTACAACCACTGAATCTTTCCGTATCTCCACCTTGCCTTGCTCAAACAACACCTTCATTCCCGCAGATTCTGTCGGAGCGAAGCAATCTGTACGGGCGAAGCAACGAAAGCATTACCATCATCGGACAACACTTTTTCGCCTGTACGGTTCGACGATCAGCGGAGAGAAAATTTAATACAGTCTTTATTTGTTCGTGCGGGTGTAAATATCGCCAAATACAAGTTACGTTTTTCTTTCAACACCGCGTGTCTCAAACGAGTGTTTATCTGTCCGAAAATCCGTATTCCCACTGTCCTCCTACAGGTTATGGGCCCAACCCGAAAACGACAGTCGAGTTTTCGGGAATCGTGAAGTGATTTTTCGGTAGCGGTGTGTAGTTCTTGGTGCGAGAAAGCATCGGCGGGTATTCGACTGATTGCTGGAAAAAGACAAAATGGCAGACATAGGCAAGTTCTCATTTGTTCGATTGAACAATACGAATTGGCAGTCGTGGTGCTTTCGCATGCAAATGTTTTTAATTCGTGAGGAATTGTGGCATGTGATCCGCGACGGTAAGACGGACGATGCAGACGAAGATTGGGAACGCGACGATCAACGAGCAATAGCGACGATCGGGCTGTGTCTAGAAGAGTCGCAATATAGTTTGATTAAGAAGAAAACGTCGGCAAAGTCAGTGTGGGAAACGCTCAAGAAATATCATGAGAAGCCGAACATGTCGTCGCGTGTGTCGTTATTGAAACGGTTGTGCTCGATTAACTTCTCCCACGGCGGTGACATGGAGAAGCACCTAGTGGACTTTGATGATTTATTTGAGCGTCTGGAAAACGTCGGTCAAAAACTCGACGACTCTTTGAAAGTGGCTATGTTGCTACGCAGCCTACCTGACTCGTTCGACAGTTTAGTGATGGCCCTTGAAAGCAGGTCGGACGAGGACATCACTCTCGATCTAGTGAAAACAAAATTGCTCGACGCCTATCAGCGTCAAGTTGACCGTTCTAAAGGGGGCAAATTGGTCGAGAAAGCGATGAAATCAAACGCGATACGGCAAGACAAAAACGAACGGGTGTGCTTCTTTTGCCGAAAGCCGGGGCACATGAAGAAAAATTGTAGAAGATTTCTGGAACAGCAGAAAAGTGGTGAATGCTCGAGTGCAAACGAGCCAAGGCAGGAAAACCGTAACCGCAGTGTGCCTCAAAAGGCGAAGCAAGTACAAAAATCTAGTGAGCCGTTGTGTTTTATGGTCGGCCGAACAGTGAACAACGCCTGGCTCATGGACAGCGGTGCGTCATGCCATATGACGAGCGACCGTAATTTTTTCACTGTGTTTACGGGTGGCGTCGGCGCTGACGTCGTGTTGGCCGACGGCAAGAAGACTCGAACGGCGGGATCCGGTGAAGGAGTGATTAAAGGCATGAGCGCTGACGGGGGGCCTGTTGATATTCGATTAACTGAGGTGCTTTACGTGCCGGAATTGGAAGGTGGACTTCTGTCCGTCGGGAGAATGGCTCGAAAAGGTTTCGCGGTACATCTTGACGAAGACGGATGCAACATCGTAAACAAATCGGGAAGTGTCGTCGCGGTCGGTGATCGGTACGGAAACTTATACAAACTGAAGATCGCGGAAGAAGCAAATTCGGTCGGGTTGTGTCACAGCGATCGGTGTCGGCACCTGTGGCACCGGCGGTTTGGCCACCGGGACGTTGACGTCGTGGATAAGATGATCAAAAACAATCTCGGTCGGGACATGAAGGTCACTGAATGTGGTAAACAAGAAGTATGTGAACCGTGCCTTGAAGGGAAGCTAACGCGGAAGCCGTTCCCCAGCGTCACGGAGCGAAAGGCGAAAAAGATTTTGGTCATAGTGCATACCGACTTGTGCGGCCCCTTCAACAACGTGACCCCCAGTGGCAATCGGTACTCCATGTGCCTCATCGACGATTACAGCCGGTTTACGGTTGTATACTTACTGAAGAAGAAATCGGAGGCTAAGGACCGGATTAAGGAGTATGTTAACTTCTGCCATAACTATTTTGGCACCAAGCCGAAGGTAATCAGGTCCGACGGAGGCGGTGAGTACTTGAACAAAGATTTGTCTACATTTTATGCTCAAGAAGGAATTGTGGGTCAGTGTACCACTGCATACTCACCACAATCTAACGGAGTTGCTGAGCGAAAAAATCGCTCGCTGCAGGAAATGGCCTCCTGCATGTTGATCGACGCAGGCTTAGAGAAGAGATAGTGTCGGGAAGTGTCGTCGCGGTCGGTGATCGGTACGGAAACTTATACAAACTGAAGATCGCGGAAGAAGCAAATTCGGTCGGGTTGTGTCACAGCGATCGGTGTCGGCACCTGTGGCACCGGCGGTTTGGCCACCGGGACGTTGACGTCGTGGATAAGATGATCAAAAACAATCTCGGTCGGGACATGAAGGTCACTGAATGTGGTAAACAAGAAGTATGTGAACCGTGCCTTGAAGGGAAGCTAACGCGGAAGCCGTTCCCAAGCGGTACGGAGCGAAAGGCGAAAAAGATTTTGGACATAGTGCATACCGACTTGTGCGGCCCCTTCAACAACGTGACCCCCAGTGGCAATCGGTACTCCATGTGCCTCATCGACGATTACAGCCGGTTTACGGTTGTATACTTACTGAATGAGAAATTGGAGGCTAAGGACCGGATTAAGGAGTATGTTAACTTCTGCCATAACTATTTTGGCACCAAGCCGAAGGTAATCAGGTCCGACGGAGGCGGTGAGTACTTGAACAAAGATTTGTCTACATTTTATGCTCAAGAAGGAATTGTGGGTCAGTGTACCACTGCATACTCACCACAATCTAACGGAGTTGCTGAGCGAAAAAATCGCTCGCTGCAGGAAATGGCCTCCTGCATGTTGATCGACGCGGGCTTAGAGAAGAGATACTTGGGTGAAGCCATCAGAACAGCCACTTTTTTACAGAATCGACTTCCTTCAAGGGTTATCGACGGAACACCCTACGAGCGATGGTACGGGGAGAAACCGTCGGTAGATCATCTCCGCGTCTTTGGTAACGAGGCCTTTGTCCATATCCCGGATGTAAGACGTAGCAAGCTTGATCCCAGATCGCGAAAGCTGACGTTCGTTGGTTACGCCGAGGATCGAAAAGGATACCGTTTTCTCGATAGAGGTACCGATACCATCACGATAAGCAGAGATGCCACTTTCATTGATTGGAGCGACGGAGCATCACAAATCGAGCTACCATCGATGAGAAGAGACAAACGGTCAATTGAACAGTCGGAAACCGTGAGCAATGAGGACGAAGTAACCGGCGATGAGTATTTCAGTGATGCCGAGGAGGAGAAGCAAGCAGATGAGCAGCTGCTGTTTCAGGAGGAGCAGATCAATGAACCGAAGAAGCTACCGGATCGGCAGACCAGAGGGAAGATTCCGTCTAAGCTATCGGACTACGTCGTGGGGATAGCCACAGTTTCGCCGCAGGAACCGACAACGTTTACTGAAGCGATGGAGTCACCGGAAAAGGAGATGTGGATTCGCGCTATGGACGACGAGATATCATCCCATGATGAGATCGGAACGTGGGAGTTGGTTGAGAAGCCGTGCGACCGGAAGATTATCGGTAGCCGATGGACTTTCAAGTTGAAAGAGAACGAAGCGGGCCTGGTCGTCAAATTCAAAGCGCGACTGGTGGCCCAAGGCTACAATCAAAAATATGAGCCGTCGTGAGCCACACAACACTAAGAACCCTACTAGCAGTCGCCGGTAAGCGAGGGTACCTGCTGAGGCACTTTGATATTAAAACGGGGAGATTAAGGAGGAGGTGTTTATGAAGCAGCCTCCCGGTTACGAAGTTCGCGGGAAAGAAGATTGGGTCTGCAGGCTAAAACGGAGCATCTATGGCCTGAAACAATCAGCCCGCTGTTGGAACGAAAAACTAAAGGAAGTCTTATCGGAGCTTGGATTCATCCAGAGCTCGACGGATCAGTGCCTGTTCGTCAAAACCCTCAAGGACGGAAGAAAGGTATACGTACTAGTTTACGTTGACGATATGCTGGTTGCCGCGGAGAATGAAGGTTCGATCGACGAGACGTACCATGGTCTTCAACAGCATTTCGAAGTTACCGATCTGGGACGAGCAACATACTTCCTCGGATTGGAAATCATGCAAGAAAATGGATTGTACTCAATAAGTCAACACGCTTACATCGAGAAGCTGATTTCACGGTTCGGGATGACCGATGCTAAACCGAATAAGACACCAATGGACGTTGGCTATTTGCAGAAAACCCACGACGATCAACCCATGGAAGACGGAGAGATGTACCGTAGCTTGATCGGCGCACTTTTGTATGTTGCGGTCAACAGTCGCCCAGACGTGGCAAATCCAGTAGGAATACTGGGGAGGAAAGTCAACTCGCCGACTACAGTGGACTGGGTAGCCGCTAAACGTATTTTAAGATATCTTAGGGCGACGTCGAAGTGGAAGCTCGTTCTCGGTGCGTCCAAAGCTAAGATTTCTGGCCTCGAAGCATACTCGGACGCCGACTGGGCCGGCGATGCTTCAACCAGGAAGTCAACAACAGGCGGTGTGTTCTTCTTCAACGGAGGACCAATCAACTGGATTAGCAGAAAGCAGAGCTCGATCAGTCTGTCTACAATGGAGGCCGAGTATTTTGCACTAAGTAAAGTCTGCCAAGAAGTCGTATGGATCAGACGACTGCTCAAGGATCTGGATGAAGAACAGTATGAACCAACTACAGTGTATGAGGATAATCAGAGCTGTATGAGTTTCGTTAGCTCTGATCGTCCAAGCAAACGTTCAAAAATATTGAACCGCGACAGCATTTTGTGCGGAACCTGTGCGATCGTCGTGAAGTTCGTATGAAGTACCGCCCAACGAATGTGATGGCGGCCGACATCTTTACGAAGCCACTAGGTGCCGTTAAGCATAAGTTTTTCTCAAATATGTTGCAATTGGTGGAGTGAGGAGTTGGAGCTTGAGGAGGAGTGTCGGAGCGAAGCAATCTTTAACTCCTGAATACATCCCTGTACGGGCGAAGCAACGAAAGCATTACCATCATCGGACAACACTTTTTCGCCTGTACGGTTCGACGATCAGCGGAGAGAATATTTAATACAGTCTTTATTTGTTCGTGCGGGTGTAAATATCGCCAAATACAAGTAACGTTATTCTTTCAACACCGCGTGTCTCAAACGAGTGCTTATCTATCCGAAAATCCGTATTCCCACTGTCCTCCTACAGATTCGATCTTGCTAATTGAAAATAAATTACACCGTGCCTCCGGAATGTAGACAACATCCGTCACAGTTGCTTCTATTTCCCTGCCATCGATAACTGACACAACAGGAACGTCTCCGGTATATTTAGCAGTCAGCCATTCTCCACTCTTCGCTACGGCAATTCTCATGGGTCCAATTTTGAGAAAAACTTTCTGACGTTACAAATATGCTCGGTAGCTCCGGAATCAATGAACCAGCGAATCCGGTTGTCTTGACACGATAATTCTTGACCATCTGTGAGAAACATAACACCACTTTTCCTACTCTCAGCAACGTGAGCACTTGACTTGGCAAATGATCTGCTCTCACCTTTCTTTCGCTCTGGACAGTCCGTAAGTTTATGTCCCTCCTTGTGGCAACCAAAACATTTAAAAAACTTTCTTCCTCTGTTTTTGTTTGTGTGTTGCCCTTCCAGAAAACGCCGCCGATTCATTCTTGGCTTCCCGTACATCCGACACTGCTCCTTTACGCTTGATTTCTTCATCGAGAAGACGGCATTTGACGAAATCCATCGTCAGCTGCTCCTCCGGCTGGGACTCAATGGAAGTAACAACAGCATCGTATTGCGAACCAAGCGAAAGCAACAATCGGCACACCACATCTATGTTATCGATTTGGCCACCAGCATTCTTATACATCCGCATCATCCTATCAAACTTCACGAAATGCTCCTGCAGCGGTCCAGAGGTGTATGTTAACTCATGCAGCTGTCGGTTTAAATGCATTCGCTTGGCCACACTCTTTCTTTCAAAGACTTTTACAAGTCCGTCCCACATCTGTTTCGGAGTTGTTTTTCCTTGAAGGTGCTCCAACTGATCATCATGAATGCGGGTGACAATCATCGACTTGCATTGCTTTTCCTTCTTCTGTCGTTTCTCCAGGGCTCTCTTTTTCTGCTGCCGTACCTCCGCGGTGTCTGCAACCCAGAGCATTAGTGATTAATCATAGATTTAATCATGATTAATGAATAATGGACTATTTAATCATTATTCATTAATCATAATCATACAAAAAATTTGATTCAATCATTAATCACTAATCGTTAATCATAGAACTTTACATTTAATCATTAATCACTAATCATATTCATAATTGTTTTGAGTTTATTCATTAATCATCAATTTTAATCATTGCATACATCGCTTCTATTCATTAATCTTTAATCATAATCATTTAATTTTCATACCTTTCAATAACCCAATTTGGTAAAAATGTTCCTTGATAATTGGTCAATATGCAAACTTTTCAATTTGATTATTCATAATCATTAATCATACCGATCTTTAATCATTAATCATACACATATTGTGTCAGCATTTAATCACGATCGGTAATCGTTAATCATACTCCAAACGGTTTATTCATTAATCGTAATCGTTAATCATTGCCAAAAAATAATTCAATCGTTAATCATAATCGTTAATCATTGCCAAAAATGATTAAATCATTAATCATAATCTTTAATCATAGAGTTGAATTATTTAATCCTAACAAATTTAATCATTCATTGGAAGCGTTATTCATTAACGCTCTGGCAACCTCGACTTTCAGCTCCGCCACATCGTCAATATCGTTCACAATGCATTCAACCAAGTCAAACTCTTCCAACAAGGTCAGCATACGAAATTTCTCGCTTAACTTTTCAAAAGGACCTAAGTAACATTTTTTCATGAATTAATTTGAATAGCGCAATCAATAGAACAACATGAAAGCTATTGATTTCTGTATTCAAATTAATTCATGAAAAAAATGTTATTTAGGACCTTTTGAAAAGTTAAGCGAGATTTCCATGCGGGGAAATTTGTTCCATCAAACAACGCCACGCGGTGCCAGACTTCCTTTTCGTCAACCATAATTACTAAAAATTCGACCGAAACTTTCACAATTCGACCGATCCGCGACCAGAAATCGTTCCTGGGCCCAGAACCTAATGGATAAACGATCTCGAACGCAAGAATAATAATTTAATTTATCATGAACGCGGAACTAAAACTTTTATTATCAGATTGTGTACATTAGCTTGTTTACATTATTACACATTGAATGATATCAAGAATGACAGGAGTTAGAGAACATAAAAATACACACGTAAAACTAAAATGGCAGAAGGCTTATAAATTATACACCAATAAATCTAACCAAATACGTAGTTTGTATTCCAATTCCTACAAAAGAAGCAGCAATAATAGCAAAGGCGCTTGTCGAACATTTTATTCTGATTTACGGAAATATTTTGGAACTTAGAACATATCAAGGCACAGAGTATAACAACTAGAGTTTCCATTTCCCGCCCATTTTCGTTGTCCCGGGATTCGGGATGAACTTGTTCGTATATCCCGGGATCCCGGGATTTTTTGATGTTTCCTTAGAAAACTCAATTTTTGATTTAAAAACGATTTTATTCAATTTTCAGAGGAGAAGTTCATATTTTAGAAAAGCCAGATAATACAGATTTCAAATTGGAACTCAATTCAATTCTAATTTGAATCGATTCTTTCGAAAAAAAACTACTTCAAGAAGCAAATAATATTCACGTTTTTCTCCGAAGGTAGAGTGCCCTTTTGGAATATATGATCGCCGAGTCCGAGAAGAAGGGTTCGCTGGCGGTTGATGTCGGCTTGACTGTTTGCATTGTTTTGAATATGCATTGGGTTTAGACAGTTGCTGGGATTGCATTCAATACCCTAGTGATGAAAGATGGAAGATGCGCAGTAGAATCGTACTGGGCCCAAAACCTATTGGATATATGGGAACCCCCTCACAAACAAAACACAATATTAGAGTATCCTCGAACCCATGGCAGGCTACTAATTGATACTTTTGCCAAGAGCTGCAGCTCTTCCTAATCTTGAACAGATCGCTTCCTTATCTTGACGTTAATCGTTAATTTATCGTTACCGCCGATAAAGTTAATTGTGTTCAACGTAGGTAATCGCTTGCTGCGATAAAGATGAATCAACTCAAATATTATCGGAGTTCGATAATTTAACGTAAGTTGACTCGATAATTTAGTACATTCAAAGATAGTTGCCTATATGACGGGTATTAAGCCACCCGGAGTGGAAATTAATTAGTATGTCTGAAACTCGATTTTGCATATGCACAACATGTAATAGATTTAGTTCGGAAAAGGTATTGGAGGGTAATCGCCCAGTACGCTAGACAGGTGCTTTCCCTACTAAGCTACGAAAGACCTCCGTTGTCCTCGATAATTTAACGATAATGGGGTTAATAGATTACGCGATTAAAGTTGGTATACAATTTTGACAGAAGCCGAAAAATGGACAAATTGATTACAGCTTGTTACACAAAAAAAAAATGGTCGTACCACTTGTACTAGTGCATATGCTGGAAATTTGTTGTATGAACGTCGCTCGGAAGGACATGAATGGGATCAAGAATTGTTTTGGAGGCAAGAAGCTCAGGAAGACTAATTCAATGTTCGGCGGCGCGAGGAGATTAGCAAGGGGAATATCAGCTAGTATACACAACCTCGCTATAGACGAAAGATGGGTAGGAAGCAGGCGCCAAATAGATGTAGCTGATCTTGTACTGTAGATACTTGTCGTTTAATTAATAGAGAGCTGTAGCTGCTGGAAAAAGTATCAGTCAGTAGCCCTCCTTTGAGTGGTATCCAGCTTTCCACGCTCGGTAATGGCGGCTTGTCGGTGTGTAAAAATCAATCGGTCACTGTACTTTTTGACACTAGCTGGAGGAAAATTCACTGGCGAAAAGGCCTTTTTTCCCTTCCCCTCACCCACACGCTTAGATGTGATTACCTAAAATAAGGTTTTTATTTTACCTAAAATTAGGTAATGGATGTTTACTTGAATAATCGATAAAAATTAACGATAATATTCATTATTTTTTTACTAAATTTTAGGTATTGTGTCTTTTTCAGTAATGACGTTGTTTTTTACCTAAAAATAGTTATTCATTGTCTTTGTTGAAAATGAGTCTAGTGCTGGTGCTGTTTCATCCTGAAGATTTTCTTAACATTTTCTCCGGTAGCCTCTCTAGGGGCCGCCTCCTGCTCCCGAGCTTTCTGTTTTTTGTTAAATAAATATAAAGGTAGGTGGCAGATTCTATAAAGACGTTTTTGGATTGCAATATGAAAGAACATTTTAATTTTCAGGAGTTCTAATAATTGTCAAGTTGTTGCCATTAAGGAATCCGACAAGCCTTTTCATATCGCCATATCCGCTTGTTCCGTCCCTTCTAGATGATGAGGTCTCTCCTCCAGCTGCTGATTTCCATCCAATCTAGCTCCCAAGCTTGAATGAAAATTAAGGTGAGAGTCTTATCTCAAAGCCAATTTTTGAACCTAATATTCAGAAACATTTTCCATTTCAGAAATTCTATGAACTTTCCCCGTACATGGAACCACCAAGGTTTTCTGGATAGCTATTGCGCAAGCGGGAATGTCTAAAGCGTCGTCATTTGCATCGAATATTTCAAAAGATTCCTGATTCGCACTTTTGAAAAAACTCTTGTTTTTTACGAAATTTTTTGATTCGGGAATATGTATACAATGCTCCGTAATTCACCGTCACTTGCATCGTATTGCCAGTAATTTTTTATCAGTGGTAAATGCAATTATTAACGCAAACTGAAATATTAATTTGGTTGGACTTCCATTTGTCACCCCACTGTCCCAATTTTATCTCTCTAGAAAACATATTTGGCAAATTGAAATCTGGCTGAACAAGATGAAACTTGGAATGTGCGAAAGTTAATGGAATATGTTAATATGTTTTCTTTTTGAATACAATAAATGTTAATCTGGAAAATAAATATCATTTTCATTTTTTCCTTCAAAATAAAATAATGGATATTAACCTAATTTTCGGTTAAATATACCGACAAAGCGGTAATTTTTATCGTTTCCGCAAAACCAAAACAAAAAATAAAAACCTATTTTTCGGTAAAAAATAACGACTTTTATCGGTGATTTATAACGATAATTCTTGTTCACCGCCATTACCTACTTTTAGGTAATCGATGATTACCTAAATTTTAGGTATGTGCACTTTTGTTCGATTATCGTTAATTTTTACCGACTTTTAGATTATCCAATCTAAGAGTGCAGGAACGTTAGTGAGCTTTCCTCCAGCTAGTGTCAAACGGTACAGTGACCGATTGATGTTTACACACCAACAAGCCGCCATTACCGAGCGTGGAAAGCTGGATAGGGGAATCTAATATTTTTGTGAAGGTGTTCTATTTACTATCTCCGATATTTTCATGTCTGTTCCTCTCTTATTAAAAAATCATGTCTGATAGGAGGTATAAGAATATGATATGAGTTTATCACCTAAGTTTAGTTTCGCGTTCGAAACAAATAACTTTTGTAAGAAGAAAAATTACACTGTTTGCGAAAAGGAAATGAAACAATATTTTTTGTCCCGGGTATCCCGGGATTTTCGGGATTTCAAAAATAATATCCCGTGAAACGGGAAATCCCCAATTTTCCTAAAACCCGGGATTTTTTGTCCCGGGATGTCCCGGGATGGAAACTCTAATAACAACGAAGTCCTTGATCAAATTTGCCAACTTTTATCTATAAAACAAAGTTTTTCAACAGCGTATCACCCACAGACAATTGGAGCATTGGAAAGAAATCAGTCGAGTCAAGTACGAGACACTGAAGACGGCCTTACCGTTGAGGTCGAAATACGTATCTGCCAAGATACAATTAAGTGGTGGAATTCAATGGGATTGTATATACTCGTTTTATGACAGGTGAAAACATTCCACTAAAAAGCTCAAAATAATTTTCTTATCAAGAGAAAACAATCTTTTCCCTCATTAAACCACTTATTCCAATTCAAATTCGGATAAAAAAAAAAATAAAAAAAAAATAAGAAAGAAAAAAAAATAAAAAAAAGTAAAAAAAAAAAAATTATAAAAAAAAATCGGTAGGTTAAAATCTCCCAGCACGATCGCACTATCGCCCGGTGTCATGGTTTCAACGATGGAGTCAACAAAATTCACAAACGAGTGATATCGACGAGCGTTCGAGGTAGGTGGAATATAGGGTTATGCGCTAATTCGTCCATGGCGCTAGCATTCGTCATATCAAATTCTAAATCACTAAATACTCGCGAATCGCAAACTAAAATAATGAACTAATCATCTGGCGAGTTAGAAAAAAAAAGTGTACACTACGATCTGCATTCATTTAAATTACATTCCGGTGTTACTTACTTGAAATACAGTTAAATTTAACTTTGCGGCTGTGACTTTTTGCACAATTTCCTACGTTATCCGTGCGACGAAGGAAAATCCAGTTCGTTCACTGCTGTAGAAGACGCGCAACACCGTCACCAAAATCAACGTAATTCACTGATTTTCACCGCACTTTTTCACATAAATTTCTCACTGCGCACTAAATAAAAGCAATATATATTGCTCAAGTCAAAAATAATTGAAAAATAACTACCGGAAGGCGTTCAACTGATCTGTTTTTTCAAACTTTAGAGCGCTTGAAATTTATTTTCTTCGTCGCCTTGTTTATAGTCGAAAAACGCGTTGCCAAACTGGCGGTTTGAACTGAAATAATCTTATGTTACACATCTGATAATACATCATGCAGTCAATAAAAGAAGGTTTTTCAATTATTTTCCGCTAGCGTAATAAAAGTTAAGTCTTCCAAATAAATATCTTTCATTCACACTCGTCATTCATACTAAAATTTTCTACTATTCCAAAAGTTTGAAACAGGAGAAATAATTTCATAATAGAAATTTGTTGGCAGCACTACCCACGTACATGTTAAGCATGTGTGTTAGTTGTTTGACAGACTGAGGCATTTAATTGAATGGCAGCACAATCAAAACCATTTTTATGCGGTCGAAATGGGATTGCACTAGGAAATTTTTGTTAACTGGAACCGGAATAAACTTTCAAATTTGACTTTCAAAATTGACCGAAATGATAGTTATTCTGCATGACGTTACAGATAAGTCATCCAGTTATCCAAGAAATGGCTTAAGCTCAGGAACAAAGATTTGCAGTCCTGTTTTAAGTATGGTACATGCTCCTTGTGGTACAGAGAAAGGATACGTAGATGCTCAATTTTCCGACTTGAAATATGGAACATGCTATCTGTAGCACAAAGAACAGAATGTGTTCACAGCATATGTTCTTGGTCATCCAAGAAATCCCTGGAGTAAGGCCTTTTGATCTACACGCGTAACTACAGATCAATTTTCCGATTTCAAATATGGAACATGCTCTCTGTAGCACAAAGAACAGAATGCGTTCACAGCATATGTTCATGGTTATCCAAGAAATCCCTGGAGTAAGGCCTTTCGATCTACACGCGTAACTAAAGGTTAGTTTTCCGGTTTCAAATATGGTACATGTTCTCTGAAGTACAAAGAACAGAATGTGTTCTTAGCATATGTTCTTGGTCATCCAAGAAATCCCTGGAGTAAGGTCTTTTGATCTACACGCGTAATTAAAGATCAATTTTCCGGTTTAAAATATGGTACATGCTATCTGCAGTACAAAGAACAGAATGCGTTCACAGCATATGTTCAAATTTATCCAAGAAATCCCTGGAGTAAGGCCTTTTGATCTACACGCGTAACTAAAGATCAATTTTCCGGTTTCAAATATGGTACATGCTCTCTGCAGTACAAAGAACAGAATGCGTTCACAGCATATGTTCTTGGTCATCCAAGAAATCCCTGGAGTAAGGCCTTTCGATCTACACGCGTAACTACAGATCAATTTTCCGATTTCAAATATGGAACATGCTCTCTGTAGCACAAAGAACAGAATGCGTTCACAGCATATGTTCATGTTTATCCAAGAAATCCCTGGAGTAAGGCCTTTCGATCTACACGCGTAACTAAAGGTTAGTTTTCCGGTTTCAAATATGGTACATGCTCTCTGAAGTACAAAGAACAGAATGTGTTCTTAGAATATGTTCTTGGTCATCCAAGAAATCCCTGGAGTAAGGTCTTTTGATCTACACGCGTAATAAAAGATCAATTTTCTGGTTTCAAATATGGTCCCTGCTATCTGCAGTACAAAGAACAGAATGCATTCACAGCATATGTTCATGGTCATCCAAGAAATCCCTAGAGTAAGGCCTTTTGACCTACACGCGTAACTAAAGATCAATTTTCCGGTTTCAAATATGGTACATGCTCTCGGCAGTACAAAGAACAGAATGCGTTCACAGCATATGTTCTTGGTCATTCAAGAAATCCCTGGAGTAAGGCCTTTCGATCTACACGCGTAACTACAGATCAATTTTCCGATTTCAAATATGGAACATGCTCTCTGTAGCACAAAGAACAGAATGCGTTCGCAGCATATGTTCATGTTTATCCAAGAAATCCCTGCAGTCAGGCCTTTCGATCTACACGCGTAACTAAAGGTTAGTTTTTCGGTTTCAAATATGGTACATGCTCTCTGAAGTACAAAGAACAGAATGTGTTCTTAGCATATGTTCTTGGTCATCCAATAAATCCCTGGAGTAAGGTCTTTTGATCTACACGCGTAATTAAAGATCAATTTTCCGGTTTCAAATATGGTACATGCTATCTGCAGTACAAAGAACAGAATGCGTTCACAGCATATGTTCTTGGTCATCCAAGAAATCCCTGGAGTCAGGCCTTTCGATCTACACGCGTAACTGAAGATCAGTTTTCTGGGTTCAAATATGGTACATGCGCTCTGTAGCACAAAGAACAGAATGCGTTCACAGTATATGTTCATGGTCATCCAAGAAATCCCTGGAGTAAGGCCTTTCGATCTACACGCGTAACTGAAGATCAATTTTCTGGTTTCAAATATGGTACATGCTCTCTACAGCACAAAGAACAGAATGTGTTCACAGCATATGTTCTTGGTCATCCAAGAAATCCCTGGAGTAAGGCCTTTCGATCTACACGCGTAACTGAAGATCAGTTTTCCAGGTTCAAATATGGTACTTGCGCTCTGTAGTACAAAGAACAGAATGTGTTCACAGCATATGTTCATGGTCATCCAAGAAATCCCTGGAGTAAGGCCTTTCGATCTACACGGGTAACTGAAGATCAGTTTTCCGGTTTTAAATATGGTACATGCTCTCTGTAGTATAAAGAGCAGAATGCGTACACAGCATATGTTCACGGTCATCCAAGAAATCTCTGGAGTAAGGCCTTTCGATCTACACTCGTAACTGAAGATCAGTTTTCCAGTTTCAAATATGGTACATGCTCTCTGTAGTACAAAGAACAAAATGCGTTCACAGCATATGTTCTTGGTCATCCAAGAGATTCCTGGAGTAAGGCCTTTCGATATACTCGCGTAACTTAAGATTATTTTTCCAGTTTCAAATATGGTACATGCTCTGTTCATAATGGGTACATTACAAATTCAGAACAGACCTTAAGATCGTTGGTTACGCGTGTCGACCTGAAGGCCTCCACTTCAGGTATTTCTTGGATATCCGCGAACGGCTTTCATACGCAGATTCTGTTATATGTACCACAATGGATACATTACATTTACAAAACAGGCCTGTAGATCATTGGTTATGCCTGTAGACCTGATGGGTTTCACTTCAGGGATTTCTTGGATAACCGTGAAGATCTTTCATATGCAGATTCTATCATATGTACCACAACGGGTACATTACATTTACAAAACAGGCCTGTAGATCATTGGTTATGCCTGTAGACCTGATGGCCTTCACTTCAGGGATTTCTTGGATAACCGTGAAGACCTTCCATATGCAGATTCTACCATATGTACCACAATGGGTACATTACATTTACAAAACAGGCATGTAGATCATTGGTTATGCCTGTAGGCCTGATAACCTTCACTTCAGGGATTTCTTGGATAACCGTGAAGATCTTCCATATGCAGATTATATCATATGTACCACAATGGGTACATTACATTTACAAAACAGGCCTGTAGATCATTGGTTATGCCTGTAGACCTGATGGCCTTCACTTCAGGGATTTCTTGGATAATCGTGAAGATCTTCCATATTCAGATTCTATCATATGTACCACAATGGGTACATTACATTTACAAAACAGGCCTGTAGATCATTGGTTATGCCTGTAGACCTGATGGCCTTCACTTCAGGCATTTCTTGGATAACCGTGTAGATATTCCATATGCAGATTATACAGTCAAACCTCCATGAGTCGATGTTCCATGACTCGATATCGACACATGGAAGCAAATTATGCCATATTAAAAAATATTTTCTGGGCTACTCTGATGGTCCCTCCAAACAGCTTCCCAAGGATTTCCTATTCCACATCTCGATATTCTCATGAGTCGATGGTCCCTTCAATATCGACTCATGGAGGTTTGACTGTATCATATGTACCACAACGGGTACATTACATTTACAAAACAGGCCTGTAGATCATTGGTTATGCCTGTAGACCTGATGGCCTTCACTTCAGGGATTTCTTGGATAACCGTCAAGATCTTCCATATGCAGATTCTATCATATGTACCACAAAGGGTACATTACATTCACAAAACAGGCATGTAGATCATTGGTTATGCCTGTAGACCTGATGGCCTTCACTTCAGGGATTTCTTGGATAACCGTTAAGATCTTCCATATGCAGATTCTATCATATGTACCACAATGGATACATTACATTTACAAAACAGGCCTGTGGATCATTGGTTATGCCTGCAGACCTGATGGCCTTCACTTCAGGGATTTCTTGGATAACCGTGAAGATCTTCCATATGCAGATTCTATCATATGTACTACAATGGGTACATTACATTTACAAAACAGGCCTGTAGATCATTGGTTATGCCTGTAGACCTGATGGCCTTCACTTCAGGGATTTCTTGGATAACCGTTAAGATCTTCCATATGCAGATTCTATCATATGTACCACAATGGGTACATTACATTTACAAAACAGGCCTGTAGATCATTGGTTATGTCTGTAGACCTGATGGCCTTCACTTCAGGGATTTCTTGGATAACCGTTAAGATCTTCCATATGCGACATCTATCATATGTACCACAACGCGTACATTACATTTACAAAACAGGCCTGTGGATCATTGGTTATGTCTGAAGACCTGATGGCCTTCACTTCAGGGATTTCTTGGATAACCGTTAAGATCTTCCATATGCAGATTCTATCATATGTACCACAAAGGGTACATTACATTCACAAAACAGGCATGTAGATCATTGGTTATGCCTGTAGATCTGATGGCTTTCACTTCAGGGATTTCTTGGATAACCGTTAAGATCTTCCATATGCAGATTCTATCATATGTACCACAACGGGTACATTACATTTACAAAACAGGCCTGTAGATCATTGGTTATGCCTGTAGACCTGATGGCCTTCACTTCAGGGATTTCTTGGATAACCGTTAAGATCTTCCATATGCAGATTTTATCATATGTACCACAATGGGTACATTACATTTACAAAACAGACCTGTAGATTATTGGTTATGCCTGTAGACCTGATGGCCTTCACTTCAGGGATTTCTTGGATAACCGTTAAGATCTTCCATATGCAGATTCTATCATATGTACCACAATGGGTACATTCCATTTACAAAACAGGCCTGTAGATAATTGGTTATGCCTGTAGACCTGATGGCCTTCACTTCAGGGATTTCTTGGATAACCGTGAAGATCTTCCATATGCAGATTCTATCATATGTTCCACAATGGGTACATTACATTTACAAAACAGGCCTGTAGATCATTGGTTATGCCTGTAGACCTGATGGCCTTCACTTTAGGGATTTCTTGGATAACCGTTAAGATCTTCCATATGCAGATTCTATCATATGTACCACAAAGGGTACATTACATTCACAAAACAGGCATGTAGATCATTGGTTATGCCTGTAGATCTGATGGCCTTCACTTCAGGGATTTCTTGGATAACCGTGAAGATCTTCCATATGCAGATTCTATCATATGTACCACAACGGGTACATTACATTTACAAAACAGGCATGTAGATTATTGGTTACGCGTGTAGATCTGAAGGCCTTCACTTCAGGGATCTCTTGGATAACCGTGAAGATCTTCCATACGCATATTATATCATATGTACCACAATGGGTACATGACATTAAAAAAACAGGCCTGTAGATTATTGGTTATGTCTGTAGACCTGATGGCCTTCACTTCAGGGATTTCTTGGATAACCGTTAAGATCTCCCATATGCAGAATCTATCATATGTACCACAACGGGTACATTACATTTACAAAACAGACCTGTAGATCATTGGTTATGCCTGTAGACCTGAACATCTTCCATATACACAATATATCATATGTACCACAACGGGTACATTACATTTACAAAACAGGCCTGTAGATCATTGGTTATGCCTGTAGACCTGATGGTCTTCACTTCAGGGATTTCTTGGATAACCTCGAAGATCTTCCATATGCAGATTCTATCATATGTTCCACAATGGGTACATTACATTTACAAAACAGGCCTGTAGATCATTGGTTATGTCTGTAGACCTGATGGCCTTCACTTCAGGGATTTCTTGGATAACCGTTAAGATCTCCCATATGCAGAATCTATCATATGTACCACAACGGGTACATTACATTTACAAAACAGGCCTGTAGATCATTGGTTATGCCTGTAGACCTGATGGCCTTCACTTCAGGGATTTCTTGGATAACCGTTAAGATCTTCCATATGCAGATTCTATCATATGTACCACAATGGGTACATTACATTTACAAAACAGGCCTGTAGATCATTGGTTATGCCTGTAGACCTGATGGCCTTCACTTCAGGGATTTCTTGGATAACCGTGAAGATCTTCCATATGCAGATTCTATCATATGTTCCACAATGGGTACATTACATTTCTCGCGTGATTTTTGAAAACGTCGTAAGTCCAAGAAGCTCTCTTTGTTTGCTTTCTCTTTTGATTATTACAAAGTCATACTAACATTTACATTGGATTATCCAGCACCGATCTGAAGAAAATAGCTTTGTCTAGTGTGCTGAGGTGAAAATATTGCAACAAATTTTAAACTAGCCTAGATATTAGCAAAAGAGAGCGTAATGAAAGAGAGTCTCTCATTTGGACTTACGACGTTTTCAAAAATCACGCGAGATTTACAAAACAGGCCTGTAGATCATTGGTTATGCCTGTAGACCTGATGGCCTTCACTTCAGGGATTTCTTGGATAATCGTTAAGATCTTCCATATGCAGATTCTATCATATGTACCACAAAGGGTACATTACATTCACAAAACAGGCATGTAGATCATTGGTTATGCCTGTAGATCTGATGGCCTTCACTTCAGGGATTTCTTGGATAACCGTGAAGATCTTCCATATGCAGATTCTATCATATGTACCACAACGGGTACATTACATTTACAAAACAGGCATGTAGATCATTGGTTATGCCTGTAGACCTGATGGCCTTCACTTCAGGGATTTCTTGGATAACCGTGAAGATCTTCCATATGCAGATTCTATCATATGTTCCACAATGGGTACATTACATTTACAAAACAGGCATGTAGATCATTGGTTATGCCTGTAGACCTGATGGCCTTCACTTCAGGGATTTCTTGGATAACCGTGAAGATCTTCCATATGCAGATTCTATCATATGTTCCACAATGGGTACATTACATTTACAAAACAGGCATGTAGATCATTGGTTATGCCTGTAGACCTGATGGCCTTCACTTCAGGGATTTCTTGGATAACCGTGAAGATCTTCCATATGCAGATTCTATCATATGTTCCACAATGGGTACATTACATTTACAAAACAGGCATGTAGATCATTGGTTATGCCTGTAGACCTGATGACCTTCACTTCAGGGATTTCTTGGATAACCGTGAAGATCTTCCATATGCAGATTCTATCATATGTTCCACAATGGGTACATTACATTTACAAAACAGGCATGTAGATCATTGGTTATGCCTGTAGACCTGATGGCCTTCACTTCAGGGATTTCTTGGATAACCGTGAAGATCTTCCATATGCAGATTCTATCATATGTTCCACAATGGGTACATTACATTTACAAAACAGGCATGTAGATCATTGGTTATGCCTGTAGACCTGATGGCCTTCACTTCAGGGATTTCTTGGATAACCGTGAAGATCTTCCATATGCAGATTCTATCATATGTTCCACAATGGGTACATTACATTTACAAAACAGGCATGTAGATCATTGGTTATGCCTGTAGACCTGATGGCCTTCACTTCAGGGATTTCTTGGATAACCGTGAAGATCTTCCATATGCAGATTCTATCATATGTTCCACAATGGGTACATTACATTTACAAAACAGGCATGTAGATCATTGGTTATGCCTGTAGACCTGATGACCTTCACTTCAGGGATTTCTTGGATAACCGTGAAGATCTTCCATATGCAGATTCTATCATATGTTCCACAATGGGTACATTACATTTACAAAACAGGCATGTAGATCATTGGTTATGCCTGTAGACCTGATGACCTTCACTTCAGGGATTTCTTGGATAACCGTGAAGATCTTCCATATGCAGATTCTATCATATGTACCACAACGGCTACATTACATTTACAAAACAGGCATGTAGATCATTGGTTATGCCTGTAGACCTGATGGCCTTCACTTCAGGGATTTCTTGGATAACCGTGAAAATCTTCCATATGCAGATTCTATCATATGTTCCACAATGGGTACATTACATTTACAAAACAGGCATGTAGATCATTGGTTATGCCTGTAGACCTGATGGCCTTCACTTCAGGGATTTCTTGGATAACCGTGAAGATCTTCCATATGCAGATTCTATCATATGTTCCACAATGGGTACATTACATTTACAAAACAGGCATGTAGATCATTGGTTATGCCTGTAGACCTGATAACCTTCACTTCAGAGATTTCTTGGATAACCACGAAGATTTTCCATATGCAGATTCTATCATATGTTCCACAATGGGTACATTACATTTACAAAACAGGCCTGTAGATCATTGGTTATGCTTGTAGACCTGATGACCTTCACTTCAGGGATTTCTTGGATAACCGTGAAGATCTTCCATATGCAGATTCTATCATATGTACCACAACGGGTACATTACATTTACAAAACAGGCATCATAGGCGTAACTAGAGTCTCGGTCTAGGGGGGGCCATGGCACCAGCTGGTGGGGTGTAATTTTCAAAGGCAATTTAAAGCACTGTGCGCATGGATTGCAATAGAAATTGTTTGACTAAGTTTATTGCTCATTCGTCCTAGAACTAACATTAAAAAAATCGCGAATAATACAATTGATTTCCAATGATGCTGTGATTGCTTCAAAACGCTGTGTCTGTTTCAACTTGTCTTCTCCATGTTACTAAATGGGGATAGGTGTGTAATCTAAGATTCAAGAATCTTCTTCGAATTATCTATAAATGAAATTCGATATGAGTATATTTCTGAAAGTTCTCAAGCATTTCCATGATTACTTAATGCATAAAGATCTCGATTTTTTGAAACTTGAAATTTTATAAACTCTTTAGATGTGGAATAAATTCCACGAAATTTTGTCATAATCAATATAAGTATTCATGCAATTCCAAAATGTATATGCTATGTGCTGAAATAGTTAGGTACCGATGAACACAAATTTGGAATCCTAAAGTGTTTTTATGAGTCCTAAATTCCATGAGTCATAAAATTATGAGTCATAAATCAAATTCCAGAATAACATAGGGTTTTTGTAGTTACTGACGTTAGGAAGAGGCTTTATTATGGTTTTCTGAATAGGTGAGAGATTTCTCTGCAAAAATCAAAGAGACTTGAGAAGCAACCAAATCGATCTGAATTGTGCTGCAGAAGAAATGTTTTCTGATACGAACTGGTTTCTAAATCTATTTTTTTTATCCTAAAAAATAAATTCTAACTAAAGCAGGCACAAAAGAGTTTTCCGATGATCCTTATGAAATCGCCAAAAAATTAAATGGAACAAGATCTTCTGAGGATTATAAAAATATTTCTTTAATGCAATCTCTGTTGTGAGTGCGAAGGTTGCCTAAGATTTGTCCTAATACTTTCAATGGAATGCGTTGTTAATTTTTCTGTCATTGTAACAAAGATTCTTAAGTTTTATAATTTTATATCTTTCTGTGCCAGAATTATGTAGCGAGAACAAAAAGTTCCATAGGAATTTGATCAACTGTTTTGCGGCATACCTTGCGATTAACTCGAAGATTTTCGAAAGAATGGTCGTTGGAAATTTCATTGACCGGATTTGTGTACATGTGCTCATTTTGATGTAGTTGCTTCAGTCTTTTTTGAAGCGGATGGTAGTTTAATAGAACAGAAATATTTATATCTTAATGCGACCAGGTCGACAAATCTGCGACAAATGGTCATAGATGTGATAACGCATCAAAAAATATGTTTATAGAATTCATAATCAAAATTAACAAATATGTAGGAAATATCTTCTTCTTCTTCTTCGTTGGCATTACATCCCCACACTGGGACAGAGCCGCCTCGCAGCTTAGTGTTCATTAAGCACATCCACAGATATTAACTGCGAGGTTTCTAAGCCAAGCTACCATTTCCGCATTCGTATATCATGAGGCTAACACGATGATACTTTTATGCCCAGGGAAGTCGAGACAATTTCCAATCCGAAAATTGCCTAGACCGGCACCGGGAATCGAACCCAGCCACCCTCAGCATGGTCTTGCATTGTAGCCGCGCGTTTTACCGCACGGCTAAGGAGGAAATATGTAAATGAAATAAAACTGACTAAGTTGGAATTACTTTTCAAAATTTTCTGGGGGGGGGGAAGGGGCCAGCCCCCCCCCGGCCCCCCTTATTTACGCCAATGACAGGCATGTAGATCATTGGTTATGCCTGTAGACCTGATGGCCTTCACTTCAGGGATTTCTTGGATAACCGTGAAGATCTTCCATATGCAGATTCTATCATATGTTCCACAATGGGTACATTACATTTACAAAACAGGCATGTAGATCATTGGTTATGCCTGTAGACCTGATGACCTTCACTTCAGGGATTTCTTGGATAACCGTGAAGATCTTCCATATGCAGATTCTATCATATGTACCACAACGGGTACATTACATTTACAAAACAGGCCTGTAGATCATTGGTTATGCCTGTAGACCTGATGGCCTTCACTTCAAGTTTCTTGGATAACCGTGAAGATCTTCCATATGCAGATTCTATCATATGTTCCACAATGGGTACATTACATTAACAAAACAGGCATGTAGATCATTGGTTATGCCTGTAGACCTGATGACCTTCACTTCAGGGATTTCTTGGATAACCGTGAAGATCTTCCATATGCAGATTCTATCATATGTACCGCAACGGGTACATTACATTTACAAAACAGGCATGTAGATCATTGGTTATGCCTGTAGACCTGATGGCCTTCACTTCAAGGATTTCTTGGATAACCGTGAAGATCTTCCATATGCAGATTCTATCATATGTTCCACAATGGGTACATTACATTAACAAAACAGGCATGTAGATCATTGGTTATGCCTGTAGACCTGATGACCTTCACTTCAGGGATTTCTTGGATAACCGTGAAGATCTTCCATATGCAGATTCTATCATATGTACCGCAACGGGTACATTACATTTACAAAACAGGCATGTAGATCATTGGTTATGCCTGTAGACCTGATGACCTTCACTTCAGGGATTTCTTGGATAACCGTGAAGATCTTCCATATGCAGATTATACAGTCAAACCTCCATGAGTCGATGTTCCATGACTCGATATCGACACATGGAAGAAAATTATGCCATATTAAAAAATATTTTCTGGGCTAATCTGATGGTCCCTTCAAACAGCTTCCCAAGGATTTCCTATTCCACATCTCGATATTCCCATGAGTCGATGGTCCCTTCAATATCGACTCATGGAGGTTTGACTGTATTATATGTACCACAACGGGTACATTACATTTACAAAACAGGCCTGTAGATCATTGGTTATGCCTGTAGACCTGATGGCCTTCACTTCAGGGATTTCTTGGATAACCGTCAAGATCTTCCATATGCAGATTCTATCATATGTACCACAAAGGGTACATTACATTCACAAAACAGGCATGTAGATCATTGGTTATGCCTGTAGACCTGATGGCCTTCCCTTCAGGGAACCATGAAGATCTTCCATATGCAGATTCTATCATATGTACCACAACGGGTACATTACATTTACAAAACAGGCCTGTAGATCATTGGTTATGCTTGTAGACCTGATGGCCTTCACTTCAGGGATTTCTTGGATAACCGTGAAGATCTTCCATAAGCAGATTTTATCATATGTACCACAACGGGTACATTACATTTACAAAACAGGCATGTAGATCATTGGTTATGCCTGTAGACCTGATGGCCTTCACTTCAGGGATTTCTTGGATAACCGTGAAGATCTTCCATATGCAGATTCTATCATATGTACCACAACAAGTACATTACATTCACAAAACAGGCCTGTAGATCATTGGTTTTGTCTGAAGACCTGATGGCCTTTACTTCAGGGATTTCTTGGATAACCGTGAAGATCTTCCATATGCAAATTATATCATATGTACCACAACGGGTACATTACATTTACAAAACAGGCAAGAAGATCATTGGTTATACCTGTAGATCTGATGGCCTACACTTCAGGAATTTCTTGGATAACCGTGAAGATCTTCCATATGCAGATTCTATCATATATACCACAATGGGTACATTACATTCTACAAACAGGCATGTAGATCATTGGTTATGCCTGTAGATCTGATGGCCTTCACTTCAGGGATTTCTTGGATAACCGTGAAGATCTTCCATATGCAGATTCTATCATATGTACCACAACGGGTACATTACATTTACAAAACAGGCATGTAGATCATTGGTTATGCCTGAAGACCTGATGGCCTTCACTTCAGGGATTTCTTGGATAACCGTGAAGATCTTCCATATGCAGATTCTATCATATGTGCCATAATGGGTACATTACATTTACAAAACAGGCCTGTAGATCATTGGTTATGCCTGTAGACCTGATGACCTTCACTTCAGGGATTTCTTGGATAACCGTGAAGATCTTCCATATGCAGATTATATCATATGTGCCATAATGGGTACATTACATTTACAAAACAGGCCTGTAGATGATTGGTTACGCGTAAAAATCTGAATGCCTCCACTTCAGGTGTTTCTTGGATAACCGCGAACATGCTCCAAACACATAGAGTAGAGTGGGGCAAGAGTGCGCGTGGGGTAAGAGTACGTTTTCGATTTTTTGAAGTAACAAAAATAGATAAACTAGCAGCAATGCATCAGTTTGACAGGTATTCTGGCCAACTATTATCATGTGTAATTGTAAACGATTTGAATAAACAACAAGGGAGATATGGAGTTAGATAACTTTTTGATCATTTTGCTAAAAATAATTTGATTTCCGCAACTAGTATTTCATTACCATATATACGTTCAATCAGGTGAACATTATACCATTTCAATAACCTATTGTATAGAGTACTTTATGGTACAGAACACCAATCCGGCTAGTTTTCCAAGAAGTCAAAACCATTACTTGAATAATTTTTGGGACTGTGGGGTAAAAAGTACGCAGGAACCGGTGGGCAAGAGTACGCATATGAATCTTCAAGTTATGATGTCAAACCCGTATCTCCGGCCGAAATAAGACTTCTTCCAAAGCGTAAAGATCCACAACTAAGAAAAGGGACAGAATTCGAATTTATCACAAGT
Organism: Armigeres subalbatus; assembly: GCF_024139115.2. Taxonomy (NCBI): domain Eukaryota; kingdom Metazoa; phylum Arthropoda; class Insecta; order Diptera; family Culicidae; genus Armigeres; species Armigeres subalbatus. Next base: position 200,660,962 of record NC_085141.1, on the reverse strand, counting down.
TTTTAGGATAAGTTGAACTAATTCAGTGTTAGAAAGGAATTAGCGAACAAAGCACTGAAGCGAAATAATGAAATTGTATTAGGACTTGTTGTACACCTAAACATGGTACGAAAACACAATTTCATCTAAATGATAATTTCATTTAATCAAAAGAAACATTCATAAATTACGCAACGTTTAGCTGGGAGGGGTTGCGAGATATGTGACGATCCATATAATTTTTAGAGGATTCATACAAATAGTGTAAGATAGGGGGAGGGGGGATGAGTGATGAAATAGCCAAATTTTACGTTACGTGATTGGTGGACTTTCTTTAAGGAAAATGCCTTTGTATACGCCACGCGAAACCTGATAAATATTTTTACCTGATAAATATTTTTGTATATATGTATAAAAAACAATGGTTGTTCGACTGAAAGTGCCCATTTTTAGGACCCCCTCCCCCTCTAAAAGTTACGTAATCTTTAAACATTCCGTAATATATGCTCATTAAACATCAATTAAATGTTATTAACTTTTATTTGTGTTAATATATACTTAAAGCACATGATTGGATAAATGCGTACTCTTACCCCACCCGATGCGCACTTTTACCCCACCGGTGGGGTAAGAGTGCGTTTTTCACTTGTCTTGCAATAAGGGTTCTACAAAAACGAATCTCAATAATTCCAATATTTTTTCCACTGGGTAACATAAAGGAAGAGTATAAGAATCATCGACACTGATTTGATATGCAGAAGCTTGCTTCATAAGGGCCACATGATCGATTGAAAACTAAGTGCGTACTCTTGCCCCACTCTACTCTATTCTATCTATGTTTCACAATGTACTCATATCATATTCAGAACAGGGCAATATTAATTGAATTTATGTTATTTTTATTTAACACGGTATGATACCGCATAAAAAACTAATTTGGTGTACTTGTAGAAATCGCACACCAATACCAACAGATTTATTTGACAGCAATCCATCGAATTTTAAACTGGACGAATGAAAATTCTCATGGACGTAAACAGATTTTCATAAGACAAATTTAAAAATTTTGAAGGGTGTTTTTGATTGCCGATTTTCAATAAACTATGATTTGTTCAATACGCTGATAGTACACAATGAAAACTAGGAACTCTAAAATACGTGTTACATACAACTTTGTTAGAGTAAGTAGTTGGAATAGCGTATAAATTAGATTTGAAAACCAAGCACTACATACTACGACGGGAATTAGCTAACTACCCTAGCCGCAACAGAGATAAACACGTCCATTCATTGTTTCCATCCTTACGCATATTCCTTCATTATTTTCGGATCGCATCATTTCGGTGCACAGAATACGTTGATGGACCGCAATGAGTACTCCACCGCCCGATTGCTTATCGCTGTTTTGAGGATTTCTGTCACAACGGAAGACAGAGAAGCAAGAAGGGAACAACATTCTATTTTGCGTAGCTGATAGTTAATCCAAGTAAGTTTCGACGAGTGCATAGACATCGTAAACCATTTCTAACGATGATAAATAGGGGAACTGCTCCTTGAATTCATACCATGTACCCAAATCAATACCACTCGAAAACAAAGAATTGGTGGGCTAATTGTTTTATTTCTCATTTTTGTGATTTTTTTCAGCAGTGAGCACGCCGGAAAACAACAAAACACCACACAAATTGAGCCTAAATTGTCTGTTTCGCGAATGTTATTGATATAGGAGCATGTTATTAATAATGGAACAGATACCCTACAAAGTTTTCTGTCGGTCGCACCCTTTGACGCTGTTCATGTTTTGAAAGTAGATATTGATCGTCGTTTTTTCATTCGCAGAAATTCCTAAACTCGATGTGACAATAGGTTGCTGTTCTTCCTCTACTACGGGAACAGCGAGAGTAAGTAAATTATCGACGTCATATTCGCAGTGTGTTTCATTTTCTGCATCTTTCGTTCCAGAGCATCCAACTACTTCAACTATATTGCTGCATAGAGACCACCGTTCGGCTTGGTGGTGCGAGTGGCGTAGAGTAGTGTGAGAGGGTACCCATTATATTCACCGTCACGCGTCGTATTCACACCCCTCAATGATTGAACAGTCATCAATAAACTTAAAAGCTACGCTACGAAGCATGTCCATACACATCGCAGCAGGCGTTGCACATAACGAGAAAAAGCCGGCCCTCTTTCGTGTGCCGATCTTTGGACAGGTAGGTTGTGTGCCTTGGGCGACAGGTTAGAATGGCATTCTAAACTTTACAAATGGCGATCCTGCCAGGAGCCGTTTCATATTTTTAAACGGCTTCTTTTATACTGAATTCCTGTTGATAATCCTGTCGCTCATCGCATGCATTGTAATGATTAAAATTGAAGCGGAGAAAATCTAGTAGATGTGCCAACAATTTTGTGTTTCAAGTGATTTCGTTTTCAAACAAAAGAATTCGGGCTAAAATGAAAATGGTACAAGTTTATTTTTCTGTGGAAGCACAATTCTTCAAAGTAAGGCCAATATAGATGCCGGATCGAGCATCAGTGACAGTTTATTTAGTAAGGCAGAAAAGCAGAGGAAAATGCATTAATGATGTGTTGCTAGATACCAGACGTATGGTTTTTCAGTGCTTATTTGTATGGACCATGGCGAATGTCACAGGGCTACTGGTATTAGCGCAACGGGGCTACTGTGTTTGTTTCGTCGATGATGTTCCGGGAGTCTGAAGGAATATCACAGGGCCGACGGAGAAGGAGATTCCTATCGTGGGATATTCCGAGATCAGAGGCCACTGTGTGTGTTTCCTCAGCACTCACTGGTAAGCAAGATAAATGTAGCAGAGCCACTGACAAGAGTAGATCGGGGCATCTGTGATTGTTTGGGCAAATCAGGGAGTGTGCAGGAATATCACAGGGCCTACGGAGAGGGAATTCCTATCGTGGAATATTCCTAAATCAGAGGCAACTGCAACGGTGTGTGTTTCCTCAGTACTCACTGGTAAACAAGATAAATGTCACAGAGCCACTGATAATAGTGCATCGGGGCTCCCGTTTCATTCATTTATTTAGTTAACATCTAAACAGATAACACTGAATCAACAATTTGACGCCACAATGCACGGTTCGAGGCCGCATCTCTCCATCCTCGGATACGCCCCACGCTCGCCAAGTCGTTCTGCACCTGGTCTGCCCATCTCGCTCGCTGCGCTCCACGCCGTCTCGTACCTGCCGGATCGGAAGCGAACACCATCTTTGCAGGGTTGCTGTCCGGCATTCTTGCAACATGTCCTGCCCATCGTACCCTTCCGGCTTTAGCTACCTTCTGGATACTGGGTTCACCGTAGAGTTGGGCGAGCTCATGGTTCATTCTTCGCCGCCACACACCGTCTTCTTGCACACCGCCAAAGATGGTCCTAAGCACCCGTCTCTCGAATACCCGAGTGTGCTTGCAAGTCCTCCGCGAGCATTGTCCATGTTTCATGTCCGTAGAGGACTACCGGTCTTATAAGCGTCTTGTACATGACACATTTGGTGCGGTGGCGAATCTTTTTCGACCGCAGTTTCTTCTGGAGCCCGTAGTTGGCCCGACTTCCACAGATGATGCGCCTTCGTATTTCACGACTAACGTTGTTGTCAGCCGTTAGCAAGGATCCGAGGTAGACGAATTCCTCGACCACCTCGAAGGTATCCTCGTCTATCGTAACACTGCTTCCCAGGCGGACCCTGTCGCGCTCGGTTCCACCCACAAGCATGTACTTTGTCTTTGACGCATTCACCACCAGTCCAACTTTTGTTGCTTCACGTTTCAGGCGGGTGTACAGTTCTGCCACCTTTGCAAATGTTCGGCCGACAATGTCCATGTCATCCGCGAAGCAAATAAATTGACTGGATCTGTTGAAAATCGTTACACCCGGCTCTCCGCATGACACCTTCTAGCGCAATGTTGAACAACAGGCACGAAAGTCCATCACCTTGTCTTTAGTCCCCGGCGCGATTCGAACGAACTGGAGTGTTCGCCCGAAATCTTCACACAGTTTTGCACACCATCCACCGTTGCTTTGATCAGTCTGGTAAGCTTCCCAGGAAGCTGTTCTCGTCCATAATTTTCCATAGCTCTACGCGGTCTATACTGTCGTATGCCGCCTTGAAATCAACGAACAGATGGTGCGTTGGGACCTGGTATTCACGGCATTTTTGAAGGATTTGCCGTACAGTAAAGATCTGGTCCGTTGTCGAGCGGCCGTCAACGAAGCCGGCTTGATAACTTCCCACGAACTCGTTCACTAATGGTGACAGACGACGGAAGATGATCTGGGATATCACTTTGTAGGCGGCATTAAGGATGGTGATCGCTCGAAAGTTCTCACACTCCAGTTTGTCGCCTTTCTTGTAGATGGGGCATATAACCCCTTCCTTCCACTCCTCCGGTAGCTGTTCGGTTTCCCAGATTCTGACTATCAGTTTGTGTGCAGGCAAGTGGCCAGCTTTTCCGGGCCCATCTTGATGAGCTCAGCTCCAATACCATCCTTACCAGCTGCTTTATTGGTCTTTAGCTGTTGAATGGCATCCTTAACTTCCCTCAAGGTGGGGCTGGTTGGCTTCCATCGTCCGCTGAACTGACGTAGTCATCTCCTCCGCTGCCTTGACTTTCACTGCCTGTACTCTCAGCGCCATTCAGATGTTCCTCGTAGTGCTGCTTCCACCTTTCGATCACCACACGTTCGTCCGTCAAGATGCTCCCATCCTTATCCCGGCACATTTCGGCTCGCGGCACGAAGCCTTTGCAGGATGCGTTGAGCTTCTGATAGAACTTGCGTGTATCTTGAGAACGGCACAGCTGTTCCATCTCCTCGCACTCCGCTTCTTCCAGGCGGCGTTTCTTCTCCTGAAAAGGCGGGTCTGCTGTCTCCGCTTCCGTCTATAACGTTCCACGTTCTGCCGGGTACCTTGCTGCAGCGCGACCGCCCGCGCTGCGTCCTTCTCCTCCAGAATCTGTCTGCACTCTTCGTCGAACCAATCGTTCCGTCGACTTCGACCCATATACCCGACGTTGTTCTCCGCTGCGTCGTTAATGGCTGCTTTAACTGTACTCCAGCAGTCCTCAAGAGGGGCCCCATCGAGCTCACCGTGTTTTGTCCATAATGTTCTGGGAGTTTGCAGGAATATCACAGGGCTTACGGAGAAGTAAATTCCTGTCGTGGAATATTCCGAAATCAGAGGCAACTGTGTGTGTTTCCTCAGCACTCACTGGTAAACAAGATAAATGTCACAGAGCCACTGACAAGAGTAGATCGGGGCATCTGTGATTGTTTGGGCAAATCAGGGAGTCTGCAGGAATATCACAGGGCCTACGGAGAGGGAATTCCTATCGTGGAATATTCCTAAATCAGAGGCAACTGTGTGTGTTTCCTCAGTACTCACTGGTAAACAAGATAAATGTCACAGAGCCACTGATAATAGTGCATCGGGGCTCCCGTGTTTTGTCCATAATGTTCTGGGAGTCTGCAGGAATGTCACAGGGCCTACGTAGAAGTAAATTCCTGTCGTGGAATATTCCTAAATCAGAGGCAACTGTGTGTGTTTCCTCAGAACTCACTGATAAACAAGGACAAATGTCACAGAGTCACTGACAAGAGTAGATCGGGGCATCTGTATTTGTTTGGGCAAATTCGGGAGGAATATATGTATCGATTGGCTAGGAATATCACAGGGCCTACGGAGAAGGAAATTCCTATCGTGGAATTTATAAGCACTCACTGGTAAATATGGACGAATGTAACAGTGCCACTGACAATAGTAGATCAGGGCGACTGTATTTATTTGGACAAATCCGGGAGACTGTAGGAATAACACGGGCCAATGGAGAAGGGAATTCCTGTCGTGAAACATTTTCCGAAGCCCCTGTATTTGTTTCCTTAAGCCCTTACTGGTAAATACGCTAAATGTCACAGAGCCACGAATGATAGTGCATTGGGGCTCCTGTGTTTGTCGATGATGTTTCGGGACTTCGGGAGTCTGGAAGAATATCCCGGGGCATATGGGAAGGAAATTCCTGTCGTGGAGTTTTCCGAATTCCGAAGCAACTGTGTTTGTTTCTTCAGTACTCAATGGTAAATAAGGACGTATATTACAGAGTCACTGATAATAGCACATCGGAAATCCTGTTTTTGTTTAGACAATGATATTCTAGGAGACTACAGGAATATAACGGAGCCTACGGAGAAACCCTTCAAAGGATACTAACGCATTTGCAATCTCGTTGGTAATTAGCCACGGAAACCCTTCATCATATGGAATTATAAAATAATTTTATGCAAAACATCATGTGGAATAGGGTAAAATGCCCAATAGTGGACCCCCTAGTAGCGAAATTTTGCTCTTCCTGGCATAAGGAGTGGAAATTTTCAAAATATTAATTTTGCGTGATATCTAATATCAAGCTCTGCATCTCCTCTTCACGATACATACACGAAACACGCAAATACTCGACGTTATTCGTTGAAATTAACATTTTAAAGTCTGACTGAAAACCCCGCGGGGGTCCATAATAGAAAATTGCTTCCCTATAGTCGACATTTCATTTGATTTTTATGTTCCGTTTCGGGACGTTCTTCTTCCTCCAAAATATTCCTATAATGGACACTCTCGTGTTTATTTTTTATAGAATTGTAAAAAATCATCTAATTTTACTTTCCATAGCATTTCCAATGCATGTAGTCAAATCATAGGAGTGTAAGGTAGGTTCTCCCGATGGAATTTCATAGCAAAATGTTTACATTGTGCTGGAATAATGCAAAAATGGCTGGAGGGTCCACTATTGGTTAGGGGTCCACTATTGGGCATTTTACCCTAGAACATATTTTCTTCCAAAGTACGCAAATACGTCTGGAGTTAATGACTGGGTAATCAGTTAATCAGAAGGATTAATTGAATCAATTTTACGAAAAAGCTCTGTGGAATCGAAATGGATAAAAGATTATTAATATAGTGGTAACTGTAGACCTAGATGTGAAAAAGAACCCTAAAAAAGATATGTTGAATATATTCATTTAACATTTGTTTACAGTATCATATGCAAATTAATGACACACTTTTGCCCACGTTCTATTCAGGAAACGTATGTGCCTTAAAACCAGGGGGAGTAAGTTTGTCATCCACGAACAAAACAAGCCTACCCAAGATGTATTATCTAGGCCACGCCGCTTGGAAAAGGCGGGCCATCCCGCTTGGCAAGTGTATCATTGTTCGAATTGGAATCTTGTACTATATTGGTAGATACTTAAGCTACACTACTGCTGACCTGGGTGGTGCGGATAGAATCGATTTGGTTGTCAAACTAGAGCCAAAATTTTCTATTGTGTCGGAGTCAAACATTTGAAATTGTGGTTATGTTCGTTTTAGATCTTATATTGAGAAGTATTGTTATTATTTGGGAAAAAAATAAAAATAAACTTAGTTTGAGTTTTGCATTCTTTGTAACAAATATATTCACATTATATTTCGAGTGGATATGTAAACCATCGTAAAGTCATGTAGCGTCTCACGCATTTGTGCGCCACCATGCAGATGGAAAAAGAAGTTCGAAGAGTGGGAAATGTTTGACAGCCGGAGAACTGCAAAATAATTCTGCTTATGGTATTGATTTCAAAATATCCCGCTACTCGCTTGAGAGCAGAAAAGCGGCTCTATCCGCAGTACCCAGCTGTTGACTAACGAAAAATTTGAGAGATTGTTTATTTACATTTGCTCCATTCTACATGTCGAGGAGGTGCGATGCACCGCATATTACCCCCTACTTAAAACGCATGATAAGACCCTTAAGTAAGTTTTCATTCGTCTTCAATTTTCTCCGGGGAAGTAGGGGGATGTGAGAGGGTACTTTATAACCCCATTATATTCACCGTCACGCATCGTATTCACACCCCTCAATGATTGAACAGTCATCAATAAACTTATAAGCTACGCTACGAAGCATGTCCATACACATCGCAGCAGGCGTTGCACATAACGAGAAAAAGCCGGCCCTCTTTCGTGTCTTTGGACAGGTAGGTTGTGTGCCTTGGGCGACAGGTTAGAATGGCATTCTAAACTTTACAAGTAGCATTCATTTGATTGGACTGCTCCATCTCGCTGGCGATCGTCACGAAAAGTGAATCTTTCCCGTTCCATATTAATGAAATCTCGGAAATAAATCCCTTTTTGCCAGCTTGCTGGCTGCATTGCTTTTTCTTTCCACTTCATTCCCACACCAATTTTAAACGATATGAATGAGAGTTGATTAATATCAACTCCTCTTCGAAACAACTTTATTACCTCGACTGGCTCATTCATTTCCAAATTCCGTTGTACTAGGTTACTGATTTTCTCCGAAGTAACTTGTGGAGAAAATTTCGACAGGACCAACCAAAATTTTGGTTCCCGCGCGACGACTTGTACAATCGGGACCGGCAATGCGGGGTCTGGTTCCTTGCTACCACAAAGCGTACGAGCAGCACCCTCCTCGATTTGTGGCGAATCGATTTGGGTGCGCGGACGCTTCATTGGCCTAGGTAGAACTTTAGGCCATAGTGAGCGATTGGACAGACCCTGCTGCTGCCTACCGACAATTTCGTTTATTTTCTCCGTATTCTTTCTTATTTCTCCTCGTAAACCGTCCAGCATCTGACTGTGCTCGCTCATAACAGCTCGCAGTATTTCGTTAGTGGAGCTTAGAGCGCCGCGAAAGTGGGTGTTAGTCATTGGCGTAACTAAAGAAAACTTCTAGGGGGGGGCTATTTTTTTTTGACGTAAACTACGTCTAAGGGGAAGACTCTGATACAGGGTGTAAAACGGAAATTTCCAAATTCGAGCACTTATGGGGGTCTTTCAATATCTTACGCTCCATATAAATAAAAAAACATTTGTATGAAAAAAATTTTACATGGGGGGAGGATGGGTCAAAAAATCCAGAAAAATTGCTTACGTAATAAGTGTACGACCCCTTATCAACTTTAAACAAGGTTACACTCTAACTTTTTTGACGGAAATTGAGTTAAATTTCTGTGGGATAGAAAGAGAGAGCAATGCAATTCTACTCAGTCACTGAGTAGGTGAAAGTTAGCGTGTATCCTGCTATTTACGCAACGCCAAGTTACGCCAATTTTGTTCGAAACATAAATGGATTGGTGTCCGATCGAACATGATTTGCGGAAAAACTACACATTACACGCGACAAAACGTTTACCAAAACAAACCTCGCTACCTCCCGACCCCATGCATATATCCAACATCCCAATGGTTGTAATTTGACTAAGCACGCACGCGCGGTTTGAAGTTTGTATGAGAATTACTATGAAAACAGTAAATTTTTCGGAAAACCGTTTTGCAACGTTGCATATCGTCATAAATATCTGCTTTTTTGCTTTTCTCGTATAGCTACTAAGTATACGGAAAGGCTATAGAATTGCTCCAAAACCGAACTTTTTATAGAAGGCTCGGAGACCCATAGTGTTACATACCAATCGACTCAGCTCAACGAATTGTGGTAATGTCTGTGTGTGTGTATGTATGTGTGTGTGTGTGTGTGTATGTGTACAAAAATGTGAGACACGTTTTTGGGCATTTATCATTATCCGATTTGCTCGCAACAAGTTGCATTCGACGCGGAATGCAGTCCCATTGGTTCCTATTTAAAATTAGATCGATTGAACTTTGCGTTTCGGAATTATGGCCAAAAACTGTTTTACGTGCAAAAAAAGCAAAATGCTCCAATCTGGATTCGAACTCGTGATCTCTTGATCGGGAAGCGGCTACTACACCACAGCACCATCAATACACATAGCATGTGATAAGATACATACAAATATAAATCATCGAATTGGGCATATATTCATTACCTCTATAAGCATCAGAGTTTATCCTGCTAGGGTACCGATTCCTATAGAGTAGAGTGGGGCAAGAGTGCGCGTGGGGTAAGAGTACGTTTTCGATTTTTTGAAGTAATAAAAAAAGATAAACTAGCAGCACTGCATCAGTTTGACAGGTATTCTGGCCGACTATTATCATGTGTAATTGTGAACGATTTGAATTAACAACAAGGGAGATATGGAGTTAGATAACTTTTTGGTCATTTTGCTAAAAATAATTGGATTTCCGCAACTAGTATTTCATTACCATATATACGTTCAATCAGGTGAACATTATACCATTTCGATAACCTATTGTATAGAGTACTTTATGGTGCAGAACACCAATCCGGTTGGTTTTCCAAGAAGTCAAAACCATTACTTGAATAAATTTTGGGACTGTGGGGTAAAAGTACGCAGGAACGGGTGGGGCAAAAGTACGCATGTGAATCTTCAAGTTCTGATGTCAAACCCGTATCTCCGGCCGAAATAAGACTACTTCCAAAGCGTAAAGATCCACAACTAAGAAAAAAGGGACAGAAATCGAAAATTATCACAAGTTTTAAGGATAAGTTGAAGTAATTTGGTATTAGAAAAGATTTAGCGAACAAAGCACTGAAGCGAAATGATGAATGATTGTATTTGGACTTGTTGTACACCTAAACATAGTATGAAAACACAATTTCATCTAAATGATAATTTCATTTAATTAAAAGAAACATCCTTAAATTACGCAACGCTTTGCTGGGAGGGGTTGCGACATGTATGACGATCTGTATAATTTTTAGAGGATTTATACAAAAAGTGTAAGATAGGGGGGGGGGGGGGGGATGAAATAGCCAACTTTTACGTTACGTGATTGGTGGACTTTCTTTAAGGAAAATTCTTTTGTTTACGCTACGCGAAATCTGATACATTTTTTCCTAGGTCTGTAGTTTTTTGAATATAAAAAAACAATGGTTTTTCGTATGAAAGTGCACATTTCTAGGATCCCCTCCCCATTTAAAAGTTACGTAATCTTTGAACATTCCCTAATAAATGTTCATTAAATATTATTAACTCTTATTTGTCGCAATATATACTTAAAGCACATGATTGGATAAATGCGTACTCTTACCCCACCCGATGCGCACTCTTACCCCACCGGTGGGGTAAGAGTGCGTTTTTCACTTGTCTTACAATAATGATTCTACTAAAACGAATATTTTGCGGGCAGCAGGGACTATGTCCAAGGGCTTGACGATCCCTCCCCAGGCCATCTGCGAGTTGTGGGGCTTGCCTAGGATGTGGTGGGGTTTGACAGTGGGCCCTGTTAAACCTCTATAAAAAGCTGCATGTATCCGCAAGTAGGCTCCACCAAAGCGACCGTGTGCCGCTCAAAGCGCACAAGCCCAAGTCCTGGTGTTAGGTGGGACGCTAAACAGCCCTGACACGACGGCCCTCCGACGAGACAGGAGGTTTGCGCAGGCCCAATAAGCCGCCTAGAAAACCAATCATTACGAACAATATAAGAGATAATGCGACTCGATATAATCGGCAAAGACCTAGGCGACGAATACAGGATCACGATTGGAAGCTTGGAACATGGAATTGCAAGTCGCTAGGTTTCGCAGGTTGCGACAGGATGATCTACGATGAATTACATCCCGCAACTTCGACGTCGTGGCGCTGCAGGAGATTTGCTGGACAGGACAGAAAGTGTGGAAAAGCGGGCATCGAGCGGCTACCTTCTACCAAAGCTGTGGCACCACCAACGAGCTGGGAACCGGCTTCATAGTGCTGGGTAAGATGCGCCAACGCGTGATTGGGTGGCAGCCAATCAACGCAAGGATGTGCAAGCTGAGGATTAAAGGCCGTTTCTTCAACTATAGCATCATCAACGTGCACTGCCCACACGAAGGGAGACCCGACGACGAGAAAGAAGCGTTCTACGCACAGCTGGAGCAGACATACGATGGATGCCCACTGCGGGACGTTAAAATCGTCATCGGTGACATGAACGCACAGGTAGGAAGGGAGGAAATGTATAGACCGGTCATCGGACCGGATAGTCTGCACACCGTATCGAATGACAACGGCCAACGATGCATAAACTTCGCAGCCTCCCGCGGAATGGTAGTCCGAAGCACCTTCTTTCCCCGCAAAAATATCCACAAGGCCACATGGAGATCACCTAACCAAGAAACGGAAAACCAAATCGACCACGTTCTAATCGACGGTAAATTCTTCTCCGACATCACGAACGTCCGCACTTACCGCAGTGCGAATATTGAATCCGACCACTACCTCGTTGCAGTATGCCTACGCTCAAAACTCTCGACGGTGTACAACACGCGTCGAAGTCGGACGCCGCGGCTTAACATTGGGCGGCTTGAAGATGGCTGGAGAGATATTCGATCCGCCATTGGTAGCACCGCAACCGCTGCACTTGGCACGGTGCCCCCGGATCAGAGAAACGACTGGTATGACGGCGAATGTGAGCAGTTAGTGGAAGAGAAGAATGCAGCATGGGCGAGATTGCTGCAACACCGCACGAGGGCAAACGAGGCACGATATAAACAGGCGCGGAACAGACAAAACTCGATTTTCCGGAGGAAAAAGCGCCAGCAGGAAGATCGAGACCGTGAAGAAACGGAGCAACTGTACCGCGCTAATAACACACGAAAGTTCTATGAGAAGTTAAACCGTTCACGTAAGGGCCACGCGCCACAGCCCGATATGTGTAAGGACCTAAACGGGAACCTTCTTACGAACGAGCGTGAAGTGATCCAAAGGTGGCGGCAGCACTACGAAGAACACCTGAATGGCGATGTGGCAGACGAAGATGGCGGTATGGTGATGGACCTGGGAGAACGCGCGCAGGACATAATTCTACCGGCTCCGGATCTCCAGGAAATCCAGGAGGAGATTGGCCGGCTCAAGAACAACAAAGCCCCTGGGGTTGACCAACTACCAGGAGAGCTATTTAAACGCGGTGGTGAGGCACTGGCTAGAGCGCTGCACTGGGTCATTACCAAGATTTGGGAGGAGGAAGTTTTGCCGCAGGAGTGGATGGAAGGTGTCGTGTGTCCCATCTACAAAAAGGGCGATAAGCTGGATTGTAGCAACTACCGCGCAATCACATTGCTGAACGCCGCCTACAGGGTACTCTCCCAAATTTTATGCCGCCGACTAGCACCAACTGCAAGGGAGTTCGTGGGGCAGTACCAGGCGGGTTTTATGAGCGAACGCTCCACCACGGACCAGGTGTTCGCCATTCGCCAAGTACTGCAGAAGTGCCGCGAATACAACGTGCCCACACATCATCTATTCATCGACTTCAAAGCCGCATATGATACAATCGATCGGGACCAGCTATGGCAGCTAATGCACGACCACGGATTCCCGGATAAACTGACACGGTTGATCAAGGCTACGATGGATCGGGTGATGTGCGTAATTTGAGTTTCAGGGGCATTCTCAAGTCCCTTTGAAATGCGCAGAGGGTTACGGAAAGGTGATGGTCTTTCGTGTCTGCTATTCAACATTGCTTTGGAAGAGGTAAAACGAAAAGCAGGGATTAACAAGAGTGGTACAATTTTAAATAAGTCCGTTCAGCTATTTGGCTTTGCCCACGACATAGATATTATGGCAAGTAACTTTGAGAAGATGGAGAAAGCCTACATTAGACTGAAGAGGGAAGCTAAGCGGATCGGACTAGTCATCAACACGTCGAAGACGAAGTACATGATAGGAAAAGGTTCAAGAGAAGACAATGTGAGCCACTCACCGCGAGTTTGCATCGGTGGTGACGAAATTAAGGTGGTAGAAGAATTTGTGTACTTGGGCTCACTGGAGACTGCCGAAAATGATACCATCAGAGAAATTCGGAGGCGCATAGTGGCTGGAAATCGTACGTACATTGGACTCCGCAAGACGCTCCGATCGAATAGAGTTCGCCGCCGTACCAAACTGACAATCTACAAAACGCTCATTAGACCGGTAGTCCTCTACGGACACGAGACCTGGACGATGCTCGTGGAGGACCAACGCGCACTTGGAGTTTTTTAAAGGAAAGTGCTGCGTACCATCTATGGTGGGTTGCAGATGGCGGACGGTACGTGGAGGAGGCGAATGAACCACGAATTGCATCAGCTGTTGGGAGAACCATCCATCGTTCACACCGCGAAAATCGGACGACTGCGATGGGCCGGGCACGTAGCCAGAATGTCGGACAGTAACCCGGTGAAAATGGTTCTCGACAACGATCCGACGGGCACAAGAAGGCGAGGTGCGCAGCGGGCAAGGTGGATCGATCAGGTGGAAGATGACTTGCGGACCCTCCGTAGACTGCGTGGTTGGCGACGTGTAGCCATGGACCGAGCCGAATGGAGAAAACTCTTATATACCGCACAGGCCACTTCGGCCTGAATAAATAATAATAAAATAATAATAATAAAACGAATATCAATAATTTCAATATTTTTTCCGCTGGGTAACATAAAGGACTGGGACTGAGTGAAGTCCGTTGGCCAAACTTTGGAGAACACAGAACGCCGTCGGGACAAGTTCTGCTATACTCTGGTTTACGAGGTGAACACGCTCCCCGGCATCGCGGAGTTGGCTTCCTACTAAGCGCTCAGGCACACTCTGCGCTTATGAAGTGGGAACCTATAAGTGAAAGGATAATCGTTGCCAGATTTAGAACACGGGTCCGAAACCTTACTATAATCCAATGTTATGCGCCAACCGATGCTGCCGATCTGCAAGACAAAGAGAACTTCTACAGTCAACTCAATGCCGTCGTAGATAGAATTCCGAAGGGTGATATCAAGATCTGTTTGGGCGACTTCAATGCGAAGATCGGATCCGACAACTCGAACCATGAGCGCATTATGGGACGCCATGGTCTCGGAGAAATGAGCGAAAACGGAGAGCTGTTCGCAGAATTTTGTGGTAATAACGACATGGTGATCGGGGATCGCTCTTCCCTCATCGACCGGTTCACAAGGTCACGTGGGTCTCCCGTGACGGCTTTACAGAAAATCAAATCGACCACATCTGCATCAGCCGAAAATGGAAACGGAGCCTTCTTGATGTACGGAATAAACGTAGTGCCGATATCGCGTCTGATCATCACCTCCTCATCGGCGAAATACGCCTGCGCATTGCGCGGATTCGTCGGCAGGAGGAAAGAGTTGGACGACGATTCAACACACGCCGACTGGAAGATGCCACGGTGAAACGGTCCTTCGTTGAAGAACTGGAGACGCGTGCTGCAGATATTCCGGAAGGTGGCAGCGTGGAAGACCAATGGACCGCCATCAAGAATGCCTTCATCGCCACCAGCGAGAACAATCTGGGCACGGCAAATGCTGGGTAAAGCGTACCATTGGTACTTCGCGTACCTGAAGGAATAAAATAGACCCCATCTCGCGGTCCTTAGCCTCTTACCCAGCAACTCCTATCCCTACCTCCCCGCGGTGCTGGCCGGGATACGAGCAACCTTAGGGAAGATCGGGTAACCAACCCCGGTGGGAACGATGGTCGTATGCTGACAGGGAAGGGGGGGTTTACTCCTCTCCGGAGGTGCAAATCTTACTGAGTGTCTGTTTTCAATGTCAGGATCGGCTCACAACAGCGTCTGTTCTCCATGTTAGGGCGGCTGATCATCGTTCGAGTGCCAGCGAGGGACACTAAACTAAAACCATACACAGCATGGTCCACCGGGAATAAGGAGGAATGGTCCTCCGGAAATTTAGGGGATTTGGTGTCAGACCCTGCAAGCCAGCTTTTAAAAAACATACGCAACGAACAATCAACAAGAGAGTACGGACCGGAACCATCGGCGAAGACCACTGCGACGAAAAGGGACTAGCGATTGGAAACTCGGTTCGTGGAACTGCAAATCTCTCAACTTCATCGGAGAGGATGGAGAGATGCGGCCTCGAACCGTGTATTGTGGCGTCAAATTGTTGATTCAGTGTTATCTGTATAGATGTAGACTAAATAAATGAAAATGAGAACAATCTGGGTGAACTACGCACCCAGAGAAAACAATGGATTACCGATGAGACCTGGAAGAAGATAGAGGAGCGAAGAGAAGCCAAAGCCGCGATAGAGCAATCGAAAACCAGAGGAGCCAAAGTCTTAGCCCGTCAACGATACACGGCTCTTGAGAAGGAAGTAAAACGCTCATGTCGACGGGACAAGCGAGCGTGGGCAGACTCTCTGGCCGACGAAGGAGAGAGAGCCGCCGCAACCGGGGACATTCGCCTCCTCTACGATATCTCACGACGCTTAAGCGGGGCGAAGATGAATGCAACGATGCCTGTGAAAGACGCGAATGATCAGTTATTGACCGACCCAACTGACCAGCTGAAACGCTGGTTCGAGCACTTCGAACAACTTTTTCAAGTGCCAACCAGGCCATCACCACCTCGGCATGATCTGCCTAGGATCCAACGTATAACACGTGTCAATACCGAAGCTCCATCACTGCTAGAGATTCAAACAGCCATCCAAAGCATGAAATCGAATAAAGCCCCAGGGGTCGACCGCATATCAGCCGAGATGCTCAAAGCTGACCCCATGACATCCGCTCAACTACTGCATCGTTTATTTCGTAATATCTGGGACACCGCAACTTTCCCGGTCGACTGGATGCAAGGTATCTTAGTGAAGGTGCCCAAAAAGGGTGACCTGACTGTATGCGATAACTGGCGAGGCATTATGTTGCTGTGTACCGTTCTCAAAGTTCTGTGCAAAATTATCCTAGCCCGGATTCAGGAGAAGATCGATGCGACTCTCCGGCGGCAGCAAGCCGGATTCCGTGCCGGAAGATCCTGTGTGGACCATATTGTCACGCTCCGCATCATTTTGGAGCAGGTCAACGAATTCCAAGAGTCCCTTTACTTGGTATTCATTGACTACGAAAAAGCTTTCGACCGTCTCAATCACGAGAATATGTGGGGCGCCCTGAGACGCAAGGGGGTTCCTGAGAAAATCATCGGCCTCATCGAAGCACAGTACGAGGCCTTTTCGTGTAGAGTGCTGCACAATGGGGTCCTGTCCGACTCTATCCGGGTCGTAGCTGGTGTGAGGCAAGGATGTATTCTATCACCGTTACTGTTCCTCATCGTAATCGATGAGATTCTGGTAGATGCGATTGACCGTGAACCAAACCGCGGGCTGTTATGGCAGCCTATAACCATGGAGCACCTAAACGACTTCGAATTGGCGGATGACGTTGCACTACTCGCGCAACGGCGCTCTGATATGCAGAGTAAGCTCAACGACCTTGCCGATCGCTCCTCCTCGGCAGGTTTAGTCATCAACGTCAACAAAACCAAATCGTTGGATGTAAACACGGTGACTCCTTCCAGTTTCACAGTAGCCGGGCAACCAGTGGAGAATGTTGAAAGCTTCCAATATCTTGGTAGCCAAATGGCGTCAGACGGCGGTACCAAGATCGACATGGGCCGCACGGATCAAGAAAGCAAGGGCTGCCTTTGCGAGTTTAAGAAATATCTGGAAAAACAAGCAGAAAAGTGAACGCACCAAAATACGAATTTTCAACTCTAACGTGAAATCTGTGCTGTTATACGCTAGCGAAACATGGTGTGTATCAGTGGAGAACACTCAACAGCTGCAGGTGTTCATTAACAGATGCCTGCGGTATATAATTCAGGCCTGGTGGCCTCACAACTGGATCTCAAATAACGAGCTCCATCGTTGTTGTCACCAGAGGCCGATAGCAACAGAAATTCGGGATCGGAAGTGGGGCTGGGTCGGCCACACTCTACGTAGGGGCGGAAACGAAATCTGTAAGCAAGCATTAGACTGGAACCCAGCGGGACATCGCAGCAGAGGCAGACCCAGAGGCTCATGGCGGCGAAGCCTCAATAAAGAAATAAAAGAAGTCGACCGAAATCTAACCTGGCAACAGGTTAAAGCGATAGCCGGGCATCGCTCAGGATGGAGATCTTTCAAGTCGGCCCTTTGCACCACCGGAGGTGTACAGGATCCATAAGTAAGTAAAGTAAGTAACATAAAGGAAGAGTATATGAATCATCGACATTGATTTGATATGCAGAAGCTTGCTTCATAAGGGCCACATGATCGATTGAAAACTAAGTGCGTACTCTTGCCCCACTCTACTCTACTGGAAGTATTAATGAATCGAGAAAAGAAAATATTAGCTTCTACCGTTGGTTATTAAAATATACAGTTTCAATACATTAACTTAGAGCAAGATTGCCAGTGGTGAGTATAAGCCGTTTGGCAGCGCAGTATCATTACTTGACACTTTTTCCGGTCGCTACTAAACGTGCTGCTAAAACAGTAGCGCAGCGGACAGGTGATCAAATTTGGTAGCGCGATAACAGCGCTGCTATTTGATGAACTATTAAACGTCACCTGTACGGAATGCAGCCACCAAAATGATAACCGAAAATAGTGACCAGTGCGAAAAGAGTGACTGAACTAAAATGACAGCGCTGCGAGGATGATCAAAACACTCGCGCCCAGTAATGATGCTCTAATAGATAAACTATTGAAATCGCATGGATACGCTGTTACTTTAAGTGAGATAAAAGTAGATTCACTATTGATTCGAGGATGTTAATGCAAAATTATATTGGTATAATTGCATAATTACATCCAAACTAGTAGACACATATGTGTATGATAATGGGAAGTATCAATAAGAACCCCTCAGGTTACGGGTGCCCTATGCAAATTACTAAATAGTAATTTGGGGTGACCTTTTTACGATAGGATATCCGTTCAATAATTAAAAATCCTCTTCTCTGCTAAACGTTAGACATAACTTTTCTCATGTCTTATTGCTATCAAGCGCTAAGAAAAGCACAAATACCCTATATAACAGCCTGTAAATACTCCTCAGTCCTCATATAGCAATTTCAAAAAGCATCGTGCTTTGTTTAACACGTTCAACGCTTTCCCGTTCGAATGCGCCTAAAAGAAGGAATGGCAATGTGCCGTCGCGCAGTGGTGGTCCCCCATACAAATGCTCGACTAAACCTACGATTGCGCTTAAAATTTAGCAACAGTAATTTTGTAACGCTGAATTCATTTTGAAATTTAAATAGTTATCCGACATATGCTATGCTATCCAAAGACTTCCGGAAGCCGAAGACTTAGGATCACAGCAGCGTCTTAATTCTAACCTTGAAACAGTAAATTTCCCGCTTTGGTGAAGCAAGGCGCAATTCGCCAAACTAACCACTGTTAAGTGACAAAATATATATTTCAATGCATCATATCAGTTCTTTCCGAATCTTTCCCGATACAAAATTTAGTCAAATTTAATTTTTCTATACATATATGTTACACCATCAACTTGAACCAAGTAACCAAAAATTAAATTTACCAACTACAATTAACAAATTGAGGAATTATCATTGACTAAATGTGCAAAATGATATTATTTTAATCAGCTTCACGAAAGAACGATTTGTTTTGGGTTTTGTCTGGGTTTCCGCCACTGTGGATCGGTCGGCTTAACCATCGTAGCATCAGCGGCAAGCCGTGCCTCTGTTCTATTTTTACGCATATGCATGCATCATTCTTTGTGGCGTTCAATCAGCATATGGGAGCGCAGCTGGTGTGCGGAAAGACGCGGGACGCATGCGCATTCGCTTCAGTCTCTTGCCGTCGGATGAATATTGCCGAAGGAAGCATCACCAGCACACATCGCATCGCGTGCGGCAATGTTCTATTTTTAGCTCAGCTGGGTTAAATGTTGATCCGAGCAAATGAGATTTGGGGAAACTGGTTCGAGAGTATGTATTACCGAAAAAAGAAAATTTTGGATAGCTCCGCGGAAATAACGCGCAGAGGGAAATCCCCGGTATCAATTCCTTGGATATAGCGTCTGCTGCACAATAAACTCGCATGCTTTTAATTTTATTGAATAATTATGTCTTTTCTATTCAGTAAAGCATATTTTCTTTTGTGCATTGAAGCAATAGAATATAATTTCCTACATATGTTTACTGTCTATTGAAACTCGGTGGGCAAGTTTGATTACTGCCAAGATAAATCAAAAGCTATTTTGTTTCTGCTAACAATCATTAAAGAAAACTGTTGAGTACATATCGATTCTCAACTTATGTATTTATGTTTCATTTCCTACCTCCATCATCTAAAGTTTAGACCTGAATTCTTTCAAATATTCCAAATAATCAGATGGATTCAATTATAGAAATGCCATGAATATAAATATAAACAATCCACAGCATTAGGTTCCATTGATTATTAGCATGGAAAATATTAAATACATTTTTTTTAACGGCGCTTGAATTTTCTAGTATTTAAAAATTTTCTTGCAATGCGTATTATACCACACACCTAGAAAAATGAGTTTTGAAAAAAAAAGATGGCTTACACGAGGATCGAACATAAATCCTCTGAATGAGAGCCTATCACGTTACCACTGAGCTATTTTTGTTTCTTGAGATATTCGTGTTCGAAGAACAAGAGGCTACGCGATTTGCAATAAATAACTATTTCACTACATCAAATCAAGACATAAGCTGCTTGTGCATACGTGCGGTAACGCACCGGGGGCTGTGCTTTGGTTCGGTGGCATATAATCTGAACCGATAAAAAGTTTAGTTATATCGGAATATAAGTCATGTTCAGGATTTGAGTCAAAACGGTACGATTGAGTTTACGTCAGGTGCTTTTGTGTCATTTCATTCAAATAAGTCACATGTAATATTCTTATTGTTTTGGTGCGCAGGGAAGCAACTTCATAATCAATTTCAACATTTTATTTTGAATCCTCTGTAAATGCATTCTTCCTGGCGTTGCAGCAAATAACCCATATTGGCACGGTATATGTAAAACATGGCTGGCATAACAATTAGTTTGTAAATCAAAAATATATTTTAAGATTTTGATTTTCTATGAATATTCACTTACTATATTTGTACCTTTTTGCTTGCATACCTTCTGTGTGGTTTTTGATAGTTAATTCATTCATGCTATACATAAGTCCTAAATCTTGGACTTCGCTAGACCAAATAATTGGAACCCCGTTCATAGTGACAGCATGTCTGTTAGAAGAATTCAAATAAAAGCACTCGGATTATGTAGGGAAAATGAGTTTTGGTAGGCTTTGGAGAAAATTTTCTATTTTTGGAAGTCAGTAGAAAAAGTATTCAAACTTTTCTATAATCCAAGTATGTTTTAGATAATTTAATAGCCTTAGTTCGATCATTGACAAACTACAATGACTCATTCCAGAGGTTAAATGTCAAAACGTGTTACAGCAGAGTTCTAGTGCGATTATTTTTCTACAGCTCTGCCTAATAGTTTGTTGTTTTAATTCAACTAATAACAGAGTTAAAGCACTAATTACTAATTCTAAATTTCGATCAGTCTGTATAATAAGTTACTGCAACTAGCGCTACAACTCTGTTATTAGTGCAATAGAAACAACAATTAGGCAGAGTTGTAGAAACCTTCGCTCTAGAGTCCTCCACATATCACTTTAGAAACTTAACCTCTGGAATGAGTTATTGACAAACTACTAAATTATCGAAACTATATTTCTAAATGATCCAAAACATCCTTGCTATAATTCATAACAAATTACACGAAGGTAAGCAACGATTTTCGATTTTCCGATATATGTTATCATTACGATATAAGAATTTGCACAATATGAGCTCAAGAATGCTGATTTTGGTAACACTAGCTCTGTCACGCGTTATCTATCAGATTTTGTGCTTGAATCGTAAAGAGTGATCTGATAAATAATTTTGAATCAGTTTAGAAATTAAAATATTCAATTTTAACCATACATTCATACCAATTACTGCGAAATGCTTTCCATATAAAGAAAAGCAACCCCAGTAGAATTCTCTTCAGATTTTTTTTTAAGTCGGATCAAATTTATAAATCTTGTTGAAAAGTGTTTGAATGATAATGACAAAAATGGAACTGCTCATCAGCAAAAATTTACCTTTCTCGTCAAAAATGTTCATTCCCTTAATCGATTCTTTGGCTTATTTAAGGTCAACATTCCCAATTAACCTATATTTTTTACGCCACTAAATATTTTTTAAATTCAAAACAAAAATCGAAAAAGTGCTGTTTTTTAAGATTGACCCGATTTTGAACGAACATCGAGTGAATTTTTGCAGACCGGTTCACACATGCACACGTTTTCGGTTTTTGTTTTCGATTTAATAAAAGATATTTTAGTTACTACACGCCCGTTTCAAATCACTCAGAGACTGAGTGAAATTGTATTGCCGTCTCTTTTTTTCCCACGGAAAAGTTACTCAATTTTCGTAAAAAGTGGAACTACTCAAATTTTGAGTAGTTCCACTTTTTACGAAAATTGAGTAACTTTTCAGTGCGAAAAAAAGAGATGGCAATACAATTTCACTCAGTCTCTGAGTGATTTGAAACGGGTGTGTAGATAAAGATTGTCGCTTCGGTTCCCTTTGTTCTGCTGTCCGGAACATGTTGGATATCAAGCTGTCAAATCGTATGGATTTTCCTTCTTTGACATTTAGCTCCCCTATCATCGCCGGCAAAAGATGTTCCGGACAGCGACGACAGCGACAAACTTTATCTTGTAACTAAAACATCTTTTGATTTATTCAGGGGGAGAAGGCGGAGCACTGAATCCCTACCCCAACATGTGCGACATCTGGATTTGGTTCTAAACTATAAACAACAGTGTTAATTCTCTACCACCTTTTTGTTATGGCGAGGCAATTTTTATGCACACTTTTGTTTTCGATATTTTATCATGCAGCAATATAACGATGTGGGATGCTTGAGATACCTGCTTGATTATAGGGACTCGAAAAAGAATTTATTTGCAGTAACTAACCGAATATAAAAATGTTCACATTAACGATTGCGCCCTAACACCGGTTCTAAGCTTCGATGCAGAGTACACGAGCTTTGTTCGCCAGTGACAGGCGTATGAGGCCCTTGGATTTAATAGTTAGAGGCTTAAAAAAATATGGGTTCTTTGGGAAAGTTGACCTTAAATAAGCCAAAGAATCGACTGAAATAATGAAACGAAATACAATTTTTGACAGGAAGGGTCATCTGAATTTTTATTTATATGAAGAATAATATTATTCAAAACAACAATTTCAAAAAAGCTAACTTATTGATTGGATGATAGAAGTCTAAGCTGGATTTTGGCTTCAAAACGGAAAGCACTCGAAAGTTTGGTAAATGGTTTTTTTGTCACCACCGTTTTTTTGCTTTTCTCGTATTCAAAGCAAACGATACGAATTTTTTCAGAAGAAGTATGTGTATGTGCATGTGTGCAAAAAAATCTAACTCATTTCTCGAAATCTTATCCTGAATTGATTATATAAACGGCTAATCCTGTCCCATTGTTTCACATTAAAAATCAGCCCGAACTCACTATGGGCTCAAAAGTTATGGCCAAAATACAAATTTTTATACTATGCCTGAAACTCGATTTGTGCAATTGCACAACCTCATCACATCACATTGCATCCGGCAGCAATTATAACAAATGTGAATTTTCAATTCATTCTCTCTTGAGATCTTTGACCCTAGGCCGGTTCATCTGGTATAAATAAATGTGAAAAATAAGTCTTATTCACCAATTGTTATTTTAGACTTTTCATATATGTTTATCAACTATTTTGAACGAGCGAGAAAGGCATCATCACCGCTAGGTGGATTAATCAGGGTTTTTCTTTATAACTTTGCTTACGAAAATCCGATCGGTTCGCAACAATATTCGTCTTACAGATTTAGAAATATTCTATAAAGTATTCGGGTTGACTATATTTAGGGGGATATCCTCCAGTTCCGGACACATAAGTCATTTAACAAACAAAAACTTTAACTATCCGGATTTTGTTTCCTTTTATATTCTCAATCCAGTTGAAAACCGGAATTGGGTGCTAGCGAAGTTGGATTTTTTTCACAATCCGTACGTTAAACCTAACTTATATCGCGAAGCGCTATTCAGCGCACCACTTCCGAAGTTAGGCTTAACGTACGGATTGGGAGAAAAATCCAACTTCGCTAGCACCCAATTTCGGGTTTCAACTGGATTGAGTATACCATACTAGCAGAACATACCCTGCGTTGCTCGGGTTTTACGTTTAACGTTCGAAATGTCATTTTCTGCGTTGATTGCAAGCGACGCCGCACTCTAGATCATTGTTCGAGCGATCGCATTAGGTTTTCTCCAAACTTGCCATAA
Organism: Armigeres subalbatus; assembly: GCF_024139115.2. NCBI lineage: Eukaryota > Metazoa > Arthropoda > Insecta > Diptera > Culicidae > Armigeres > Armigeres subalbatus. Next base: position 200,636,884 of record NC_085141.1, on the reverse strand, counting down.
TATTGTATTTTGACATTTTTTCCAACTTTTTCTTCAAAATTTACTAACCTTTTGCATATAGAAACACAGCTGATCCCAATACGAATCGATTAGTGAGGAAATCTCGCAAATCGGTCATCCTCTTCGTGAGTTATATTCCCTCAAAGGAAGAATAGATAGAAGAAAGAAACACAAAATATGTAAACACACAATATATTTGATCATTTGAACACGTTTTTCGACGATGAATTTTGGTGAAAAAATGTCTCCTAGTACCGGACACTATTGCATCATATTCAAATGTGACTAAGTTCCTGTTACATGAGTAGACATCATTCAGAATAGTAATATTATTCGCGTGCTTTAAGTAGTAAATATTAAAAATTGTTAGTGGAGCTTATTTGACTCTTCAGCTAAATTGTTTACATCCTAATCCAAATTCCCACCTTTTTCAATGTCCTCTTCAATTTTTGTTTCTGCTAATTTCTGTGGCTTTCTCAGCAAGAAGAAACAATTGAATTGAAGTAAGTGTAACAAAACAGGAGTGAAGAATTTTTATTCAACTTCAAATTTTGTACAAAGTTTATCACATGAAGATCTGATATTCCTTGCCATTAGGAGCCTTTTCAATAGCTTCCTTTTGTACTTAATAAGATGAAGTAGGGACCTCTGCAAGTAGTGTCGTTTTAAGAAGTGTCCGGTATTGGGAGGTGTTCGGCGCTGGGAGATCTCCCCCTAAATAGTTAATGATCCGCCTCACGAAACGATCTCTCACATACGGGGCGATTTCTATACTAATTTCCATACAAACTTCAAACTGCTCGTACTCAGTTATATTCTAACCAATTCAGTTGAAAATTTGGGAGGTACACCAAAACAGCAAATGTTATCGTTCAAGCATAAGGGAGCGCAAAAGTCAAATTTTCAATCACTCTAGGCTCTAACCACAATAATTATCTTATGATATGTTTTACGTAGTTTACGTCGGGCGGTCGTATCTTGTATATAACCCTTCTGATTTTTTTTTATTTTAACGCAGAAAAGCTACTATTTTCGCTTGGTTGGCTTATCAAGCAGCTCATTCAACACATCTATATACGACTTGAATATTACAAATGATGTTCATCGACAGCCCTGATGACATACAAAATCTAGGATTCTCGAAAATAACAAAGAAAAAAACCTGTTATGTTTTGGAAATCCTCCCGAAAGAAATCTGTTTTATTTTTTTTATTTAATGGTTAGTTACTCAAGCCCAGCGTCTTCTTCTTCTTCTTCTTCTTATTGGCATCACGTCCCCACACTGGGACAGAGCCGCCTCGCAGCTTAGTGTTCATTAAGCACTTCCACAGTTATTAACTACGAGGTTTCTAAGCCAGGTTACCATTTTTGCATTCGTATATCATGAGGCTAACACGATGATACTTTTTTATGCCCAGGGAAGTCGAGACAATTTCCAATCCGAAAAGTTGTAACAGGTACGCCAAGCGTCTGTTACTTTGTAAATATTAATTATAGTTACTGTAAATATTCGTACTTGTTTACTATTATATGTATACAATAAAAGATTTGAATATACTTCCGTGGTAATAATTTATGTTCGTAGAAATTATTAAATTAAATCTTCACTGACACCATAAATGTGTGCCGCCCTGTCTTATCGCGAGCACTGCTATAAAAGTTTTAATTACCTTTCGCCTGAAAAGTATGCAACTGAGAGACACGACGTAACGTACGCAATTCGCGAGGTCAAGAAATACTCTCTTTCGCGAACGCGAGATTGAAATTTTGATATAATCGGAATTAACCGAAGGTCACCTGTTCGGATTTATGCCGAAGGTCAAAACGTTACTTGGAATTGGCGGGAGAATGAGACAGCAAGATCTGATGCAATCCGCGGAAGCGAGATGTATTTTCACTCAAAGGAACATGATAACCCACTTTATTCAATTTGTTCGGGACTGAAGTTCTTCCGGTTTCGAGGCTTTAAATCTGAGGACCACAGAGTTTCTCGTCCATTTGCCTGGAGTCTCGATAAAGTTTCGGAAGTGTGGCTCTGCCAGAAATACGCAGTGTCCGAGGTAGTGATAATTGGAGTTTATTTAAAAAATCTTTCTAAGTGCTAATTTCCCCGTGTTTCATTATAGTGAACTAATAATCTCACCCAATCAGTTAAATTCAAAAGTACCTTTGTGCAAAGAAGCTAGTGATCAGAAAGGTAATGCGATTGTGTAAAATCATGTACGCGTGCCATGTGCGTTGTCTAAAGTTTCCGTTGTCGTACAGCCGTACGACAGCTTTCTGTGTCCGATTTAGGTACCACTCGTCCCACCGTATCCTCCTTCGAGCCTCCGTTGAGTGCAAATAACCTGACCTTTCGTCACCAAAAGGCCTTTGTGGACCTTATCCAACGGTTCGTGCCCGAGCGACATTCCAGCGGCAATCATCACGTGGACATCGACGTCGGAGAATCTCCCTCCGTGCGGTTGCGCCCTGCTAGGTGGCTAGATCAGCATCAGCAGTGAGCATCGTCGAGTTTCAACCGTTTTCCCTTCACGCCGTCCGATCATCTACCAACAGCATGAGGTAGCCGATCACCAAAGCCAGCAAAGTCGATCGCAAAATCTAACAGGCCTGTAAGTACAAAGAGCTCTTTTTTTCCTCCCGTCCGTGTGCACATGTGACAACGATCCGAGATCGTTAATGAAAGGCCCATCTCGATAGATGCCGGCCCCCAAAAATTAGCAATTTGCAAGCGCTATTGTTCCGAGAGATAACGAAAAGGTGGATGGTGTAGAGAGTAAAGACACGCACATGTAGATAGGATAGGTGAAAGCAAATGATCTGAAATAATGTAGAATACATTTTGTTAAACCATGAATAAACCTTTAGTAGATTCTTTTAATAAATTGGTTTAGATCTCTAACAATTTGGTTTAGATCCCTATCTTCTTGATTCACGGTGGTGTTGGCATGGTGAAAGATTTCAGAACGCGCGCATAATTTTTGAATTTAAAAACCGCCTGGCGGTGTGAATAGAGTTGCGAAAGCGAACCGGTTCCATGACGGTGTCGACCTCTGGTGTAAATGGTGGGTAGCCTCCAGTGATGATAAACGAAAGCTTTTATGGTAAGTTTCAGGACTGTTCATTTAGGGTGATTTGGGGTGCTATGTTCTTTTGAGCGAAATGCAAAAACTGTAAGACTGATGTGGAAAAATTCGGGGACTGCAAGATCGTTTCTCAACCTTTTCCAAGGAACAACTTAGGCCTAAATAGTGATAGGTCTCATGCCGGGCAACTACACAACGATGAATGGTCCTCATTAGAGGTGGCGCTTAAGCCATTCGTTTAAAATTGAGTACGTAGCGGTAGTCCCTCGTTCAGTTTCATTGAGTCTTTTCGTTATTCAGGAGTAGTTCGCCAGTCGTTCTCAAACGACTCAATTGCGGGCTACAAATTTTGGCGCCCAACTAAAAGTACGAATCCAGAAATGCTTTATTGAATTTTTTTTTGTATTATATTTCAGGAATAATTTAGGATTTATTATAGACTTAGGTAAACCTTTTCATGCTTTGTTATTTTGTTTGGGAAAATCTTAGACTATTCGGATATTCAGATCAGTGAACTTATACGGAATTCTTTATTTCTTATTAGTAATAGTGTCATAATTTTGTATCTTTATTCATTTTTTTTCTCTTATACTTTTATTTATTATTTTTCTCGATAATTTTCTCTTTATTTTAATAAAACATTGAATTTGATTCTTGAATTTGTTTATCAAAATGGGGTCAAAGTTTCCACATGCCGATCATCTTCTTGATGATGAAGTGGATTATGAACTAAAATTGCGAAATTATGTGGAAGACCTGAATAGCGACATAAAGGTTAAACAGAGACAGCTTAGGAGACTTTTTTACAAAGATGCCAAAGAGAATCGTGAATATCGATCTCCTTATTCAATAGACCAAGAATTTGAATTGATAGCTTCACGCGTTAACAGTATACGGTGCAAACTAGCAAAAAAATCAGATGTTCAATTAATCTCACGATTGAAACATTATTATTGGCGTGTACAGCGAAGTGCGGCAGATAATGAGGAAGCAATAAAGATGAAAGAGTTAATTTTTGGGAATATTTCAAACCTTCTTTCGGAACAAAAGGCCCTGGAACCTTTGTTAAATGCCGATCCAAATGACATAGAATCTCCACATGAATCTGATATCGATACAGTAGGGATACAGACAAATACCCTAGGTGGTGCTTATGCACTGCTGCAACCACCGTTGCTTGAATCAGGTCGCGTTGAAATAGAAGCATCGATCACCCCGATGGAAAACGATTCAAATCGAATTTTGAAATCCTTGGGGGCGGTTAAAAAGAGTGTAGTTGAGAACGTATCGGTTGTGAACCATAGAGATAGCGAAGCTGCTCAAATGAAAGCTAGAATAGCAGAATTGGAAGCTCAGCTTCAAATGTTAACGGTACAGTTGACAACGAGAGATCAGGGTTACGAAAGAGTTCAAAGACAAGACGAAGGGCACGATTCAAGACGGTCAGGTTACGTTAATCCGAGCAGGAATTTCAATGCGGATAGACACAATGATAGACAAGACAGCAGCGACGATGAGAGTAGGCACAGAGGAAACAGAGGTAGAGATGATAGAGTCCATTACGATAGGAAGATGGAAAAATGGAATCTCCACTTTAGTGGAGATTCGCAGTCCTTTATCGTTGGAGGATTTTATTTATAAAGTCAAGGTGTTGGCTAGCATGAATAGGATTCGGATAATCATCTACTTAGCAACGTTCATCTATTGTTGAGAGGAGAAGCTTCCAACTGGTTCTTCACATACTATGAACGAACTTGGACCTGGGATACGTTTGAGAATAGGATTCGATTCAGGTTCGGGAATCCGAATCAAGACCAGGGTAAGAGACAACGAATTTATGAGCGAAAACAGCAAAAAGGCGAAACATTTATTGCTTTTGTAACAGAGATCGAAAGAATGAACAAATTGTTAACTAAGCCACTTTCGTATCGTAGGAAGTTTGAGATTATATGGGAAAACATGCGGCAACATTACCGCTCAAAGTTGGCTTGTTTTTCAGTACAGGACTTAGATCAGCTGATACAGGTTAATTACCGAATCGACGCAAACGATCCGTCGATACATCCTATAGGACCGAAGTTCACAGTGCACAACATAGAAAACCAAGAGGCTAGCGATTCAGAAGAAGAGGAAATTAATGCTTTGCTTAGAAGGTCAGATCGAAACCAAACTCAAGAAAGAGGACAGGATAGGACACAGAACTTCAGACGGGTAGGGCAACCAGAGACAGGGAGAGCTCCGCTTTGCTGGAACTGCCGACAAAGTGGGCATTTTTGGCGCGAATGCAGAGAGCAAAAAACAACATTCTGTTATGTTTGCGGTAACCCTGGGAAAATTTCGTCTACATGTGACAAACACCCAAGACGTTCATCACACAATCAGGGCTCTGAGGGACCTCAGAACTCGGGAAACTAGGAGCGGAATGTGGTAAAGGGAACACTAGCATTCCAAGTGCGCCGAAGGTTCCCTCTTCGAAGTTGACTCCTTATGTTGACCCATTTGAAAGCCTATTAGAAATCAGAATTCAAACAAGTCGTTGCCCGCACGTGACAGTAAACATTTTTGAAGAAGAGATTGAGGCACTGTTAGATTCAGGGCTAGCATAAGCGTCACGAATTCTAAACAGTTGGTAGAAAATCATGGACTGAGAATATTAGCTTCACCCATTCGTATCTGTACGGCAGATAAAACGCCATACTCTTGCTTTGGCTATGCAAATGTCCCAATTACTTTCAAAGGAGTAACTAAGGTAGTTGCAATAGTCATAGTACCCGAAATAACAAGAAAATTAATATTAGGCGTAAACTTCTGGGAGATCTTCGGTATAAAACCGATGATGAAGGGAGCAAATGGCTTGGAAGAAGTAGCTGAGTTATCCCTGACGGAAGCATCGCCAACTAGCTTGTTTCACTTCTTCATTCATCCTATCGAAACGTTACCCGTAATCGGTAGCGTAAAACCAGATGAATCTTTAGACATTCCAAGACTAGACCTTCCAGAGAATTCCTTAATCACTCCAGAAACGATAGAGACCGAACATGATTTAACAACCGAAGAACGCCAGGTATTAGAAGGTATAGTTAGGGAGTTTCCGTGTACGACAGACAACTATTTAGGGCGAACGACATTACTAGAACATGAAATTGTTTTGCGAGAAGACGCGAAGCCAAGACGACAGCCAGTCTACAAATGTTCGCCATCAATTCAAGCGGAAATGGATAAGGAAATAGAACGGTACAGGAAATTAGACGCTATAGAAGAATGCTCTAGCGAATGGGCAAACCCTCTGGTCCCAGTTCGTAAAGCGAACGGAAATCTTAGAGTGTGTTTGGACTCCCGTAGGATTAATGCATTGACGAAAAAGGATTCCTACCCTATGCGGGACATGAGAGGAATCTTTCATCGTTTAGGGAGCGCTAAATATTTTTCAGTGATAGACCTTAAAGATGCGTATTTCCAGATTCCTCTCAAAGAGGAATCGCGTGACTATACAGCATTCAGAACCTCCAAAGGGTTGTATCGTTTTAAAGTTTGTCCCTTCGGATTGACAAACGCTCCATTTAGCATGTGTCGCCTTATGGACAAGGTGATAGGGTTCGATTTAGAGCCCTATGTTTTTGTATATTTGGACGACATAGTCGTGGCAACTAAAACTCTGTCGGAACATTTTCGGCTTTTGAGATTGGTGGCACAACGTCTAAAGAAAGCGAACTTAACAATTTCGCTAGACAAGTCCCGATTTTGTCGCAAGCAAGTGAGCTATTTAGGCTATTTGTTAACGGAAAGGGGAGTAGCAATTGATAACTCGAGAATTGAACCAATTCTCAATTACTCGAGACCGAAAAATGTGAAAGATATTAGACGCCTCTTGGGTCTAGCAGGCTTTTACCAAAAGTTCATAAAGAACTATAGCAAAATCGCCGCACCCATTTCTGACCTTTTAAAGAAAAATCCAAAAAAGTTCGTTTGGTCCGAAGCGGCAGAAGAGGCCTTTCAGAGTCTGAAATCAGCACTGGTTTCGGCACCGATCCTCAGAAATCCTGACTTTGATCACCCATTTACCATCGAATCCGATGCATCGGATAATGCAGTGGGAGCAGCATTGGTGCAAAATATAGAAGGTAGCTCCAGAGTCGTCGCGTATTTTAGTAAAAAACTAAGCAGCACCCAGAGAAAATATGCTAGCGTTGAAAAAGAATGCTTAGGAGTATTGTTGGCCATAGAGCATTTTCGCCACTTCGTGGAAGGGACCAAGTTTAGGGTTGTGACAGATGCTAGAAGCTTACTGTGGCTTTTCACGATCGGTATTGAATCCGGCAATTCGAAGTTGTTGAGATGGGCCCTAAAGCTGCAATCCTATGATATAGAGTTGGAATATAGGAAGGGCAAACTCAACGTAACTGCAGATTGCTTGTCACGGTCTCTAGAAGCCATTACTACAACTTCTCTTGATCCTGATTACGAAGAATTCATGAAACAAATTATGAAGGATCCTCAGTGTTTTGCAGACTTCCGTGTCATAGACAACCGCATTTATAAATTTGTAAAGAATCAAGGTAAAATTGAGGATACACGCTTCCAATGGAAACAATATCTGCCTTCGTCTGAACGAGAATGTATAATCAATAATGTTCACATAAAGGCACACCTTGGTTTCGAAAAACATTGGCTGCGATTAGGGAAAGATATTTCTGGCCACGAATGAATACACAGGTCAAAACTTTTTGTCGTAATTGTACAATTTGCCAAACCAGTAAAGCCACGAACATCAACACAATAGCTCCACTAAATACCCAGAAAAAGACCGCAGAGTACCCATGGCAATTCCTCACAATGGATTACGTTGGCCCTCTGCCGGCCTCTGGTAGAAGTAGGAGTACATGTCTACTCGTTGTAACGGACATTTTTAGCAAATTTGTTATCGTACAACCGTTTCGACAGGCAACAGCCGAATCTTTAGTGCCGTTTGTTGAAAACATGCTGTTTCAGTTATTTGGCGTCACAGAGGTCATACTGACGGATAATGGGACCCAATTTCTTTCCAAATCTTTCCAAGACTTGCTTAAGGAATTTCATGTAACGCACTGGCGAACCCCAAATTACCATCCACAGGTAAACGATGCAGAAAGGGTAAACCGTGTACTTACAACAGCCATTAGGGCATCAATAAAAAGGACCACAAAGATTGGGCAAATAATGTCCAGGGCAGTGGCCAAACGCAATTAGAAACTCAGTACACGAAGCAACGCGTTACTCGCCTTATTTTGTAATGTTTGGAAGGAATATGGTCTCGGACGGCAGAGAATATCGTCGCTTGAGAGACAATGCGGGAGGTAGTCCTAATTTGACGGATACAGAAAGAGACAAATTATACACCGAAATTAGAGAAAACTTGAAAAAAGCTTTTGAAAAACACTCCAGATACTATAATCTGCGAGCAAATGCAAATTGCCCTACATTTGTACTAGGAGAAAAGTTACTAAAGAAAAACACCGAACTGTCCGATAAGGGGAAAGGCTATTGTGCCAAACTGGCACCTAAGTACATCCCTGCTATTGTTAAACGGAAAGTTGGAGAACACTGTTACGAATTAGAGGACGAAAAAGGAAAACGTCTTGGGGTTTACAACTGTCGCTATCTCAAGAAGTTTTCCGCGCCGTCTTGATGAAGCTTAATGTTTGAGCTATGTAACCTCTCAGAGGCAACCAAGCATCATAGAATGCATTAAAACACATTTTGGCTTTTTATTTCACTCCTTGATAGAGTTGAGATTGTGGGAGCAAAAGCTATGAAACCTTTTTTGAAGGGAACCATGCACTAGCATTAGTGCTCAAAAATCCATGTTTAGGCCATCTCCTCGCACATCGAGTTGAGTCCTTATAAAGCTATGAATACTTTCGGGTGGACCAAGCAGTTAAAACCTGCACGAAAAAATACAATACAGCCATTCTTGAAGTGCTCCTCGTTGAGTTGAGCCGTCCCACAACAACAACAAAACTACTGGTGACGAACTTCAAGAATGTGCATGGATTGAGGGAAGATTACTCTGAAGACTTCAGCAAGTAAGAGTAATCAGGAAACAGTTCATTCTCCAACAACAAAGCTATGTACCATTTGGAACGAATAAATAGAAAAACCCTTATCGACGAAGGAAGGTAAAGGAAATGCCCTGCCTATCCTGATTGATCTAATGTTAGTTATTAATTACCCTACACTTAGCTGCTACATTAGTTCTTAGAATTAGTGTTAGTACTTACAGAATATCATACCCAGTTGTAAATAATGCGTGTTGAGTTTGTAAATATTCCTCGTTTGTGTTCCTTCATTATAGTAGAAAATGTGTCGTTCGTTCGTCCATGTTCGGCGATGTTTATATCCATAATTTTCGTTTTAAGTTGCGTTCCACGTCAAATTCATTCATGGTGTATGGGCCATTCATGGTTGCATATCCAAACGTTGTTTATTAGTGCATGGTCTCCTCGGAGCTCGTTCACAAGCCAGTTCATTCAAATTTATTCCACCGTAGTCCACAGTACATAGCTTCCAGTAATCCTGCCAGTTTTGGTACAATAGCCCGGTCATTGGTTTCATTCATCTCCATTAGTTCAGGATACAGTTCCGTCAAAATACCACAGCTGTCATAGTTTCTCCATACAGGTTCCCACGTCGCAGCTCCTAAAATAGAACACACAAAGCAATTAATTCATTGATTGGAGGAAGTATAATAAATACTCCCCGTAATATTAAGAAAATCCAGGATTCCGGTGCTGGAACATGGCAAATCCGGCAATATATTCGGCATTCCGGCCATCACGTGCACTTTGGTTGCAGTCACTTCACTTTTGTTTGGATTTTGATGAGTTTGACAGTTTGGCTCGAACCGGTTATCGCGCGGTGCGTTTAGTAGTTGTATCGGTTTGGAATAGGTATGAAGATAAATGTGAAGGTTTATTCGAGGGGTGAATATAGGTTTAGTTTCTTTTTCAAATTTCGCCGTATCAGATTTGAATCTGGTGTAGAAATATGATTAAGAATTTAGGGTTACGTTTTACAGTAGAGTGGACAAATTGCCTGAGGGAAGCCTCGGGGTGGGCCATTTCGCTGTGAAATAGTTTTGCAGTGAATTGGGTGAATGAGTCGGTGCTCAACGTAATGATTGGGGTAGACTCGGAAGCCGAATGAGCCTGTTTAAATGATTATAATGAAGAGAAATTTTGTTTTCTTTCAGTTCAGAGGAACTGATTTGAAAGCATTTTGGGGGATGTATGGAGTATATTTAGAAGGGTTTGCAATATACTAAACGACCCGATCGATGCCACTCAGACAATCTGTTAAATTTTTCATACTTATTTTGTTCTTGAATGTGAATATCCGATGTTAGGTTATAAATGTGGTATGTTTCGAAATTGTAGAAAGTATTAGTAGTATTCGCTGGAGACCGGAGTCGAAGGACGCTGATGGTCAGTGGTAGACACAATCGATTCTGAATTGTGGACTATAAATAGAGGAGGAGTCAACTCTCGTGGTTGATGATGATATCTTATGACCCCGAATACGAGCATACTTTCAAAAATTTAGATACTTACCTAGAATTAGTGGAATACAATTAAATTTTCCCTACGAAAATTTAGTTGAATCAATTCAACTAAATTTTCGTACTCAAAGCATGGAGTGATGTAACAGGTACGCCAAGCGTCTGTTACTTTGTAAATATTAATTATAGTTACTGTAAATATTCGTACTTGTTTACTATTATATGTATACAATAAAAGATTTGAATATACTTCCGTGGTAATAATTTATGTTCGTAGAAATTAAGTAGAAAAGCATCAATCAAATTAAATCTTCACTGACACCATAAATGTGTGCCGCCCTGTCTTATCGCGAGCACTGCTATAAAAGTTTTAATTACCTTTCGCCTGAAAAGTATGCAACTGAGAGACACGACGTAACGTACGCAATTCGCGAGGTCAAGAAATACTCTCTTTCGCGAACGCGAGATTGAAATTTTGATATAATCGGAATTAACCGAAGGTCACCTGTTCGGATTTATGCCGAAGGTCAAAACGTTACTTGAGAATTGGCGGGAGAATGAGACAGCAAGATCTGATGCAATCCGCGGAAGCGAGATGTATTTTCACTCAAAGGAACATGATAACCCACTTTATTCAATTTGTTCGGGACTGAAGTTCTTCCGGTTTCGAGGCTTTAAATCTGAGGACCACAGAGTTTCTCGTCCATTTGCCTGGAGTCTCGATAAAGTTTCGGAAGTGTGGCTCTGCCAGAATACGCGGTGTCCGAGGTAGTGATAATTGGAGTTTATTTAAAAATCTTTCTAAGTGCTAATTTTCCCGTGTTTCATTATAGTGAACTGATAATCCCACCCAATCAGTTAAGTTCAAAAGTACCTTTGTGCAAAGAAGCTAGTGATCAGAAAGGTAATGCGATTGTGTAAAATCATGTGCGTGCCATGTGCGTTGTCTAAAGTTTCCGTTGTCGTACAGCCGTGCGACGGCTTTCTGTGTCCGATTTAGGAACCACTCGCCCCACCGTAGCTGCATCCTCCGTCGAGCCTCCGTTGAGTGCAAATATCCCGGCCTTCCGTCACCAAAAGGCCATCGTGGACGGTATCGTGCCCGAGCGACATTCCGGCGGCAATCATCACGTGGACATCGACGTCGGAGAATCGCCCTCCGTGCGGTTTCGCCCTGCTAGGTGGCTAGATCAGCATCAGCAGTGAGCATCGTCGAGTTTCAACCGTTTTCCCTCCACGCCGTCCGATCATCTACCAACAGCATGAGGTAGCCGATCACCAAAGCCAGCAAAGTCGATCGCAAAATCTAACAGGCCTGTAAGTACAAAGAGCTCATTTTTTCCTCCCGTCCGTGTGCACATGTGACAACGATCCGAGATCGTTAATGAAAGGCCCATCTCGATAGATGCCGGCCCCCAAAAATTAGCAATTTGCAAGCGCTATTGTTCCGAGAGATAACGAAAAGGTGGATGGTGTAGAGAGTAAAGACACGCACATGTAGATAGGATAGGTGAAAGCAAATGATCTGAAATAATGTAGAATACATTTTGTTAAACCATGAATAAACCTTTAGTAGATTCTTTTAATAAATTGGTTTAGATCTCTAACAATTTGGTTTAGATCCCTATCTTCTTGATTCACGGTGGTGTTGGCATGGTGAAAGATTTCAGAACGCGCGCATAATTTTTGAATTTAAAAACCGCCTGGCGGTGTGAATAGAGTTGTGAAGGCGAACCGGTTCCATGACAGTGTCGACCTCTGGTGTAAATGGTGGGTAGCCTCCAGTGATGATAAACGAAAGCTTTTATGGTAAGTTTCAGGACTGTTCATTTAGGGTGATTTGGGGTGCTATGTTCTTTTGAGCGAAATGCAAAAACTGTAAGACTGATGTGGAAAAATTCGGGGACTGCAAGATCGTTTCTCAACCTTTTCCAAGGAACAACTTAGGCCTAAATAGTGATAGGTCTCATGCCGGGCAACTACACAACGATGAATGGTCCTCATTAGAGGTGGCGCTTAAGCCATTCGTTTAAAATTGAGTACGTAGCGGTAGTCCCTCGTTCAGTTTCATTGAGTCTTTTTCGTTATTCAGGAGTAGTTCGCCAGTCGTTCTCAAACGACTCGATTGCGGGCTACAAAGTGCCTAGACCGGCACCAGGAATCGAACCCAGCCACCCTCAGCATGGTCTTGCTTTGTAGCCGCGCGTCTTACCACACGGCTAAGGAGGGCCCCAGCGTGTTTACTAGCAATTCAATATTTTCATAAAATAATGGCAAAATTCCTAGAACGCTTTCTTAGACAAATCTGCAGAAAGAAAGTTAGTCACCGAGAACAGACGTTGAAGCTGTTCTCGCTATGTAGTGATAACTGTTTACTGTGAATTCTAAAATAATTTAGAATGTCGCCGTTCTCAGTTATATAGAGTCATACAATAGGTTGTATTTTCAAAGTTGAAGCAACATTCTTCACACAACTAATGACAGTTCTTTATTGGTTCTTACAGTGGGTCCGCGAGAATAGCAATAAGGACGATAGGCTTAAGTAAGTTAGGCATAATGTACGTTAGGCATAATGGACGTTTGGAACAATTCTATCTTCTTTATGTCATGGGTTGCTCTTTGGGTCATTTTATGCCTAACGTCCATTATGCCTAACGTACATTATGCCTAACGTACATTATGCCTAACGTCCGTTGTGCCTAACGTCCATTATGCCTAACGTACTTATGCCTAACGTCTTTATGCCTAACGTACTTATACCTAACCGGGGTATACCCCTTATAGTAGAGCAACAGAGATGAGGGGAGGGCGGCCATGTTTCACTCAAACTATAACAGATAGCAATGGGTTTTCCCATATGAGGGAAGAGCAGAATATGCCTCGACTTCGCGAATTTGGCTATCATCGTAATCTATCAAAGGAACGTCAAATCCTTCGTGTTTAGCATTATCATTGCAAGATATAAAAATTTTTCGAAATTAAAAAAACTATACAAAATTATATGTACTACACTTATGCAAAAAAGCGAAAAATTCTAGGGGGGCTAATTAAATCCTAGGTAGGGCTAAAGCCCCCCCTAGCCCCCCTGTAGTTACGCCAATGGTGTTAGTAGAAATACTAGAATAAGAGATCGGCGAAGACGCCATCTTGTTTCCAATCGAGCCGTCAAAAGCGGTTCCATTTCGGCTTGTTTACTTTTTGCATCCATAAGAAGCAAGCAAAATGTTCAAGTGCTGCCAGTATTTTTTTTCACGATTTCATGCATTTTCATACGTTGCCATTTCGACAGTTTTTCACTCCGCCGGTCTCTGGTTATAGGGTTGCTAGGTGTTAGTCATCAATTTTCTACAGGACGGGTACATCCAGTAGATCATTGAATTTGACTTTACCTCGTCCCATAAGGTGACACTGAGTTGCGAGCATTTCAGATGCAACGTAGCCATGCAGAATCCTTGACAACATACCATGTCATTATCATCGGTGATTGAAACAGCGCATCCGTGGCAATGTTCCTCCATCCTTTCAAACAACTTTAATAATCACAGGTGTATTGATAGTATACTGACACACAGCGCACGAATACAAGATTTAAAAAGCTCAAAAACTCGAAAACAACGAAAATTTAGTTGGCGACCTAATGATTCCAAATCTTCTCCTTTGTTTCCAGCCCCGGTCCACGTAGACCGAAATTTCACTTTTTCAAACCCCCCTGTCCCCCCTAGTAGACTTTCGTAGACTTTTCCGAAACCCCTCCCCCCACCTTGAAGTCTACGTAGACTTTTCCAAATTTTACAAAACATCATATGAGATTGGAAAAATATGGAAAACAACCACAGCTAAAACAACAGCTATTAAATTTCAATGTAAACATTACAACAAAATTCGAATTTCAAACATAACAAAAATCAAACTGAACGAAATCCAATAGAACAAAAATCAAATTGAAACGAAATCAAATTTAATCCTCTGTCCATAACTCCTGAAATCAAATCTCAAAGCCAATTAATTTAATTACTGTTGAATTTAATTCCTCCTAGTGGTGTGCGCCACCATCGTTGACACTTTTGCATCTGCCTGCGCGCCACTGACAAAATCTGTCACGCATCCGACCTATAATTCTTAACGCCGCTCAGTGGCTAAAATCGGATTTCTAGCGCGTTTATTTAATAGTTTATTAGGCAATTGGCGTAATGGTGTCTTTAAGACATTTAATCAGTAAGTTAATGCGCTTCTTTGGAGGTATTCAGTTTACTGATCAATCCCCTTAAAAGTGAGATGTGAAATTTATTTTTTCCACTTCACAACACATAAGGTTCGATTCTTCATAAAAGTTGTAGCAAAAGTTCTCCTGAAAAACTTTGCCGAAGACACCAAGTTCGTAATTCCATTACTTTTGGAGATTTTTTACGTTTTATGCTGACAACCCCTTAAAATGAGGTTTTCATTATATCTTTTTCATTTTCATTTCTACATTTCTCGTATGTTTTAAAATTTTTAGATGATATTAAAATACGCCGTTGGGTGGCTATTGTGACTTAAAAACTTGAAAATAAAAGTTATAACAGTTTTATTGGATTTTTTTAGTCATATTTGACTTAATTGCTACCTGACACCGGGCAAATCGTGGCAGTCAATCGTATATGCATAACAAAGTACAAATTATGAACTTAAAGTTAATACCTTAACTGTAGAGTTGTCAGCGAATGTGAGGAATGTTTCATCAAAAACCATTTCCTATTATGTAAGGTAGAAATCAATCACTCCTCACAAGGAGTAAGTGAACCAATGCACCATGCGCCTCCATGCTTATACATCGAACATGTTCAAAACTTGTTGGCATAAAAAGCAATAAATCTCCGAAAGTAATGAAATAACGAACTTGGTGTCTTCGATAAAGTTTTTCAGGAGAACTTTGCTACAACTCTCGCGAAGACATATACCTTCTATGTTGAAAAGTGGAAATCAATTATTTTTCAACACACTTTTAAGGGGATTGATCATAAGGCTGAATTCCTCCAAAGAGGCGCATTGACTTACTGATAAAATGTCTCGAGGACGCCATTACGCTAAATCACATAATAAAGGTACTATTAAATGAACGCGCTAAACACGATTTTAGCCACTGTGCGCCTGTTAAAAATTGTGAAAACTGAAGAATTTTCAGAATAAAGAAAAATTTGGAGTTGAAATTCCGAGAATGTCAAGTCCACATTCTAATAAGTTTTGCGTGTGGAAATTTCGTAAAATTACCCAATTGATAACCTTGAAATGCTCCAAAGAACTCTCCGTGATAATTCCGATGCTTTTCTTGAATATTCCCTGCAATATCCCGCTGAATAATCATCGGTTGAAAACCCAAGATTTTGACGTAAACTACGTCTAAGGGGAAGCCTCAGATACAGGGTGCAAAATGAAAATTTCCAAATTGGGGACCGTCACGAAATCATGTTAGATTTCAAACGGTAATAACGTCTTTATCTTTCGATGGATTTTCGACATTTGCTTATCAATCGATTCGGAAACTCTCCAGCAATTTGCCAATTCTATTGATACTATTGATTATCAACGTTAAACTATTGAAAATGTTATTTCTTTCCAAACCGGGTGAAAAATTCAATCCCGTTCATAAATCCCCAACACGGACATCAGATTGCAGTAACGTACTGGCCTTTTGATCCACTGCTTCGTTTTCCCTGTGTATAAAACGCCCCGTGTTTCGCGTGCGCGCGTAATTTTCATTCTGCATGTCACGGAGAACGAACGAACGGGCTCGTTGATTGAGATTTATGAGTGATGATGCGCATGAAATTTCTCGTCAGGTGGTGGTGGCGGTGGTGGCAACAGCAGTACATCTTTTCATCCGTGTTCCCAACAGCATCGTTGAATCTGGCAATCAACGTCGTGCTGTTGATGAGGCACATAAGTGGCAATGAATCGGTTCTTTTCGGGACCACCATTATGTTTGGGAGGAAGGTTAAGTTGAAATAATTTTTTGACGTAAACTACGCCTAAGGGGAAGACTCAGATACAGGGTGTAGAACGGAAATTTCCAAATTCGAGACCGTCGCGGAATTAATTTTTGTAGCGTCCCTGACGCACGGTCGTGATTCCGCCACCGACCATCACCAAGCGATTAATATGAACTTTGATCAAAATTCGCCTAGCCTCAAATTATGGCTTGAGAGCTGCTTTCACTGATGACACTTCAGACGCAACCGTTGCAGAAATAAACACCTCCATAGCCGCCATCGTAGAGACACGCATGAAAATTCCATCTGAGTGCTGTTGATGCTAACGACGACGACCGCGCGACCCACACCATCGCCGGGTGGTAGCTGAAGGTGGTACCATGGTCTGGTCTCCGCGACATCTCGAACGAAATGGCTCGCGCGCGCGGAAGAGCTGCTTTCTTGTAATCAATAAAGTTGAATCTGTAGCCACGCCCCTTTGGTGGCTGCGGCTTCAAGATTTGCAAATGATCTATGGTACTTGAGTGAAGAACTAGTCGCTCTGGTATTTTTCGACCCAGAAATATCTACTGATGAGAGAAAAGAAATGGCACACAATTTAAAAATCTTGTAAGGGTGATGAAGTAAGAAAAATAAAATTGAAAGTATCTACGATCGATAAGTTGACTTCTTGTACGCTTTCGAATTTTGTTTCTCAAAATACGATGAATTTTTTTTGAAATTTCTGGAATATCTGCAAATTTTCTCAAAGAAGATCCTAGTATATGGGATGAATTGGAAGAATTTGTTGAAAGTAGAAATAAAATTAATTCATTTTTGGTAGTGAATGACTGTGCTGAAAGAGGAGTTAAACTAGCTCAAGATTTTTGTGGAAAACTGACAAAAAATGAAGAACAGCTTCAATATCTTCTCAAAGTTGTTCAACAGCATAGGCAAAATTTTCCAGGTTGCACTCGCTCTGTTATAAAGGAAAGCCTAGCAGTTGAATTAAATAATTAATATAGGTATAAGTGTTGTTTGTTGATAACTTTGTAGTTTTATACAGTTAATAAATTATGCTATAAACATTAAAACTGTTATTTGAAAAATATATAACTTATATAATATCCCAGGTGTCTCTGTCTTTCTGTCCTTCTGTCCCTCTGTCTGTAAGCATTATATCATATCGTTCTAAAATTGATGCAACGGGCATCACTATGTCCGAAAACAACTCGTTACAAATATTTCATGAATTTTGTCTCCCCTGAAAAACTTCAGCTCGTTGGCTTCAGTGGTAAGTCACCCCCTCCTTCTCTAGCTACACTACTGTACAGAGCACGGAAAGTATTTACCAATCGGATAAAAATTCGCGAGATTGCGTGATAATCATGCATTTAATTTCGCACGGCACCGAATACGCCTGCATCGCCGCCGCAATGGTCGGTGGTACGTTGCTCTCATTTTAAACACCCCTGGGGGACACGCTCGACACCCTCGACTTTGGATGCTTATAACTTGGCCAATTTCAAAGGGGTTTACATCCGGTCTTCACCAGTCGCTTCCTTATATAAAAAAGGTTCTACATTTTGTCCACAACAGGAATCCGTCAACTACAGCGCCACCTAGAAGCAAAAAACTGAAACGGTTGCGTTTCCTCGTACATTTGGACCACTTTTCCCATATGTACAAACTTTGAGCCATTTGCGCACGCCAACCACTGGACCGAATGAACTGAAATTTTCAGGGGAGCTTCTGGGACCCCCAAACTGTCATATAAATGTGCAAGGTTTAAAATTCCAGACTTTTCATTTTGACGTAGGACTTACGTCTTTCTTTACTATACTGGGTGTCATTTAGATTTTTGGAAATCGAGTGCGTTACGCTGGAAGGGAAGATTTCAAACGATATTAGCGCCTTAATCTTTCGATGGATTTTTACTATTTATATATCAATCGAGTCGGGCACTCTCCAGCAATTTGCCTATTTCATTGAAACTTAAGATTCTTAACGATACACTATTGAAAATTTCAATTCTTGTTAAAGCCAGCAAAAATTTCATATGTAATCAATCTAGTGCATTCCTAACACGGACATCAGAATGCGGTATGTTACGGGCCTTCGTGTCTAGGGGAAGATTTCTTCATGTATAAAAGAAGCAGTGCCTGCCGTGTGCGAGCCATTACAATTTGTGTCAACAACGCGTACCGACGTGCTTTTTGCTCGCGCATTGTTCGTTTCGTTCGTTCGTTCGCTGTGTTTGTTTACATACACAGCACGCAGTCGCCAGCAGTAGAACTGCCGGTGGGTCTGTGAATATGCATGAAAGAAGTGGGCGCATTTTTTTGTCATTCTGCGCTTGATGATGGTCGGATGCAATGGTATCGGTTGCGATGGATGCAATCGCCCATCGCATCGCTCGGAGTTCATGGTTAGTGGCCGATGATGGCTGAGGCAGCGACTCAGCGAGGGCAGCGGTGGTGGATGAAGAAGAATAAAATTAGAGGGATTTGGTCTGCTCATCCACGAAAAGTGATTGGTTTCATAATCCACATGATCCCGGGATGGGTACGAGTCATGACATATGACGGACCATTTGCTAATAATTCTACACAGCATGGAAGTTGTCGTTTCCAATACCAATACCTATAATCAAACTCCATAGATCCAAAAGTTAGAAGTCAAATGTAAATACGTTGCGTTTATATAAGTCCTACGTCTATTCGCGTTTATGTTAAAAACATTACCCATTGCTAGTTTTTCCATATAAGCTTGGGCCACTCTATTATACATACCTGTTATGTTCGACCTAACGTCAGAACCCTCAGAGTTCATGAAATGATTTTTATAGTTAATAGTTCACCAGGGTGAAATCGAAATTATAGCTATCAAGCATGAAGCGGGAATAAATCATATGTAATGATCTTTTTGATTGTGACTTTCAACCGAGTAAGACGTCTTAATTTTTATCTCCGAGATATCAAATTAGATTATTACAAGTGGCGACGAGTGGTAAAAAGAGCTTAGCATAGAAGAAGATTGAAGAAGATTGAAGATTAAACTAATAAAATCCGTGCATGAGAAATTTATCGTAGATCGAGAGGAGAGAATTAGTGGTGTGGCGTGGTACGCCATTGGTTCTTTTGTTTCCCGTTGTAATCGGTTTCATGGTCCAAGCTAGCAAGATAAAGGAATCACTAGTGGAAGGATTAAGTGTAGCAAGGTTAGTCCTTGTGTGCATGAAAAGACAGAAAGTACATGGAGTGGAGTATGTGGAGTACCAGTGAAAACCATTTTGAAGGACATTGTTAGAGGTCGATTGTAATGCACAATAGCGTTGTGAAACAATAGGTGAAAAGTAACCAGCCGTTATTCAGATCCGTATAGTGAGAAGTGAGACAGCCGGTCATCCACCGGTGAGAAGTGAGTTAGCCGGTCATCTGTCGGAAAGTGATTACTGCCAAATCAGCCGGTGAGAGTACCGAGGAGTGATAATTGCTGAGCCAGCCGCCGATGGTATTGTAGAACACCAAACGTCTACCGGGGGAGTGACGAATTACTGTAGAGCGAAGAGTTGATGCAAACGGAGGACAGCATTCTCTATCTGGAGAGCAGGCACCCTTTTCCGGAGAGTAATAAGAGATATAAGGTCATGTGAGTTTTTTTTAATTTATTTTTTTCATTTTCCCTATTCTTAGGTGATTATTTGAATTTTACTGCGGGCATCATGGCCACCCTTATCGGTACCGTTGACCATTTTGTGCGAGGTTCGAATTTTGGGGAATACATGGATAGAATAAAATTTTTGTATCAATTGAACAATAAACCGGAGGCTATGAAAAAGAATCTTTTTATAACTCTTAGTAGTCCAACGATATTCGATGAGATTAGTTTAATTTACTCGGGAGTTGATATCATGACGATTGATTACAATGAGATGATCAATAAATTGAAAGAACGTTTGGACAAAACCACCCCTAACATGATGAATGGGCATAAATTCACAGATAGAAAAAGTTATTGCAATTTACACGAAAGAAATGCACATAAAGGGAATGCCAAAAAGAGTGTAAATTTAAACGATATTATCACCTGAATGTATGCAATTTGTATTGCATTATGCCACTTTTTATACGAATAAGTGTCATAATGCTATGTGAATTGCATACATTTAGGGCGAACTTATTGGAAAAGATGTACGCCCAGAATAGTGTAATTCTCCAAGTCTTTATTATTTACGCGTCGATTACTTTTCAATATTTTTTTCTGTGTATCATTCTCGTATACAGGGCTTGGATGAACCTGCTGAAAATTATGTTCTGGCATTTAAATTACTAGCAAGTGAGTGCGGTTTCGGGGCCCACAAAGATGCAATTAAAGATAAAATCATATTCGGGTTGCGCGATCAAGAGCTAAAGCAAAAGCTTCTTATGAAGGATGCTATGTCGCTAAATAAAGTGGAAGAGTTGGTGGTTCGTTGTGAGCTGGCCAAGCTAAGAGCTAAGGAATTAAGTTGTACAGATGAGGATCCTAGAAGTGTCAATTCTGTTAAATATAGATTAGGAGACATAGGACAACGTAGCGATGTGAGACATACAACAAGACAATTTAGTATTGTACTTCCAGTTGAAAACCGAAGTGAGCTCTCGCGACAATCGAGTTTTCTCCCGTTTCCTTTTGTCGCAACTACGTCGCGACTAGTGCGCATCATGGCGCATGGCGGTGGCATAGATGCGCACTAGTCGCGATGCAGTTGCGACATCAGGAAATAAGGAAAAACTCAATCGTCGCGAGAGCTCTCTTCGGTTTTCAACTGGAAGCACAATAGAGATTATGGACGCAGACAACGTAGTCGTAGTAGAGATAGAGGACGTAGTACATTTCAGTCTGGTGTTAGTCGATATAACGGGAACAGATATGAGAATGAACAGAGAGAAAACATTAGGGATTATAGTGATCGTCGGGAAGACAATTTTCTTTATGGTGTTATTTGCAATTTCTGCAAACAACGTGGCCATGTTAAGCGCAACTGTTTCAAATTATTGAATATGAGATCAGTGAATTTTGTAGAAAAGGATAGTGAGGAAGCAGAGCATTATGATTTCAAGCGGTTCAGGATACAAGATTCGGAAGATGATGAAGCAAATCACCCGTGTATGATGATATCGACAAAGGAGCGTTTTAGTGAACCATGTGTAGTAAATGTGTTGGTAAACGGCGTGCAACTCAAAATGGAAATAGACTGTGGGGCAGCTGTTACAGTCATAAGTCTGGATCAGTATAAGAAGTATTTTAATCAATGGCCGGTAAAAACATGCAATAGTAGTCTAGTAGTTATCAATGGTGAACGTTCAAAAATTTTCGGAAAAATCGAGGCCAATGATATGGTGGATAACAATGAAAAGCGTGCTAGTTTAGTCATACTTGATGGGCCGGGAAAGATCCTTGCACTTCTTGGCCGTGACTGGATGGACTTATTTTACCCTTATGCTACGTTTAGACAAGGCAAGTGAATTGAGCAAGTCGCTTGAATCGGACGCGAACTGAACGTGTAAACACCTTAATTCAATTCACTTGAACGAAAAGAAAGTTGAGCATGTTCAACTTTTGGCAAGTCAATTGAATTCAACTGAGTTGTTCAACTCACTTGCCCTGTCAAAACGTAGCATTAGTGGAGAAGAACCTTTAAGAACACGATAAGAATAAACTCGATGGAACCAAAGCGACAGGAGACTAAGGGTAATGTTGATTTCGATATTCAATTGCGTTTTCAAAAGGGTTTTTGATGTAGATTTTTCAATCCCAATATCAGGTAATGAGGCAGACCTTGTTTTGAAGGAGGATAGGCCCATATTCCGAAAAGCATATGATGTACCTTTCAAGCTACGAGAAAAAGTAGCCGAGTATTTGGATTCCTTGGAGATACAAAATGTTATCTTCCCAATCCAGGCACGTTATCAATGCGCATCGGCATCTCAAACTAGTGAAGCTGTCAACAACTTATTCGAGGATGCAAATACCAGTGAAAGGTCGAAAAGGCGAAGGGAGAATAAGGCATTTTATGAGACAGATCGAAACAGCTGTTTTTCTCGTGTTTACCTACTTTGACAATTAGTGGGAGCCCGTTTGTTTGGTAATTTCGCGCCGAACATTCCGATGGGTCCCATCATCAATTCTGCCTGATTTTCTTTTCGTCTACCAGGGTTTTAGAACATAGTTCTTCATAAGATTCTTAAAATGTATCGTTAGATAATTCATACCATTGCATTCTAAGCAGGAAATGCTGAAGAAAACACGAATGAAAAGTAAAACGTTACAAACATTATTTTGTGTTCGGACCTAACGGAATGTTCACGCAGAATCATACCAAAACAAAACATTAGAAGTAAATAAACGGGCCACCGCGAAACGTCTCATAAAATGCCTTATAGTATTTCTGATGAGGAATAATTCTACGATTGTATGTGATTGTATTAGTGATAACTATGTGGCATTAAGGAAAAGAGAAGAGAAGTTGAATATTTTTGCTCTCGAATTAGTATTAAGATAAAAACATAAACCATGAATTTAGGATATGATTATACGAACTCAGAGATAAAGTTATATAAGAAAAATATGTCGAATCAATTGTATTGAAGGTTTCAAGATTGTCAAATTGTTTGATATCTTTCCACTAAAAAAACTTTACATCGTTTACAGGACCTATTTTTGTTTGTCAAGAATGCGGAAATGAATTGAGATCAGCAGTGCGAAGCTAGCTCCACCAACAGCAACAATGGCAGTGATCACGAATGACGTGGTCATCGCTTTTACTATCGCTACCAAAATACGGCGGAACAGCAATCGGAATCTAACATCGGAATCTTGGACATTGATGAAGGTAAGTGAAGATGACGAAAAAAATTACATTATCCTTTAAACAAACTGTACATCGTTTACAGAAAAAAACACCATCGAGCGGCAAAACGCAGGCAAAGTGCTACACGGTCACAAACTTTCTGGTGCAGGAGCGCGAGCATGTTTTGCATTGCGGAGGATAGCCTTATTTGGCGAGACCATCGAATGAATCTGTTGTACATCCCGGGTCACATCGCTTTCATGATGGAAGTTGACAGTCGCTGACAGCTCCCGACGAAACGTTGGTAATTTTAGACGGATTGACGCAAAAATGGATTTACGGAACGAAACAATAAAGTAACGGTGTGGAATCGGCCGATAGGTCAACTGAACTGGGAAGTTTTCGATTATTAATCCATTTGGGCAGCACTACCGTTTCTGTCCCCAATGCTCACCGCGGAACAGCACTCCAACATTGAGTGATTATACGATTAGATGTTAATTATTTTTTCACGCAGAAGTTGTTGTAAATGTTGAAAAAGAATGTCTGAACAATAAATGAATCATTTGTTTGAGAAACTGTATAAGTCCATTTTACATAAATTCGAGAAAACAACAAAAAACTGTTTTTGGACAAATTGGCACCGAACCTTTCGATTTCTTCGATACAGATCAATAGTTTTTGGCAAAACTCAACATCCTGAGGCACTTCCAGTGCAAAAACTATAAACAGTACTCCATAATTGCTCTTCAAAGTGCGTGGACTTATGTAGTTTCTTAAACTAACGAAAAAAAATTCATACATTTCTGAACAAAATTTTTTTTTCGTATTTTTTGCCAGAATACGTATTTTTGGAAGAGGATTTAGAATATATAAAAATCTCATTTTGGCCAAAAATGTTACATATGCAGTTTCTCAAACAAACTGTTCAAATATTTCTTCATATTTTATGTTTTCATATTTCATGAATGAAAAACCAAAATAAAAAAAACAAAAAAGTAAAAGACTAATAAAGTACATATGCAAAGCTTGATTGCAAAAATATATGTGCAGCGCACATACATTCTAGATGGGAAATTATCTCAGTGTAGCCTCATGATATACGAATGCAAAAATGGTAACCTGGCTTAGAAACCTCGCAGTTAAGGTGAGTTACGGCGGCGTCCAAAAATGGCAGCCACAATGGCCGTGCTATCTCTCACCTCGCGTTTTTGCTCGCACAAATGTGAATATTTAGGCGGTTAACACATCTGGAAACCATTTTTTCATGTATGCTGCAAGTGAGCAAAAGTGAAAAACTACTTTTTGCTTTTGTCTGTCGTTTACTTTTCAAGTTATGTGCCCTCAAAAGTGCTATGTAGATTTGAAATTGGGCTCCAACGCGATTCACCTTAATAACTGTGGAAGTGCTTAATGAACACTAAGCTGCGAGGCGGCTCTGTCCCAGTGTACACTGCAAATAAATTTCACGTAGCATTTACCTGAAAGGACACGTAGATATTTTCCACCTATTTTTTCAGGTGAATTCTACGTGAATCAGAATGTCAATCTCAATTTATATGACGCAGGTAAAATGTACCTGATTTTCACGTAACATTTATGGAACATTACCAACGTAGAATTTAGGTGATTTTCAGGTGAATTAGATTGAATAGTCTAGTAGATTTAAATACAATTCATGACTTTCTTGAACTTGTTCTTTAATGCTTAATTTGCATTTATTTAAATAAAACATTTTCCAAGCATTAATGACTACAGAGAACACAATGCACAACATTTTTACAAAATATTTCAAGTTTAATTAGTTTTAATAAAGATCTAACTGTAGTCTTCACTGCTTGGATCAAGGCTAGGATACTGCTTACATAATTATATTGATGTTGTATATTCACTTTTTTTTACTTATTTTCAACGTAATCCTGGAAAAAAAATATTGGGATTTCTTTTGTTCTTCATAACGATGGTTGCGTCATTTCCCTCTGCGAAAATCTGTTTGGGTGAAATCCTCGGTGCGATGAACTCATATAAATTGCCTTTCTCCATTCTGAAATAATGTTTTATTTATAGCAATAATTCCACAAAACATTAATTCCTATGATTAAATTTTACTTACATGAGCAGAACGATATTGTGCAAGAGTAAATACCAAGTCACCTGGCAATATTTAAACTGATGTCGCCATATTGTATCATACACGGGTCTTGGCAGGTCGTGGCCAAGGTGGTGACAATGATTTTATTTACCATCATGTCAAATATAATTCACCAAAATTTCACGTAGATTTCACCTGAAATTATGGTAGAGGTCACCTTTATATTGGTGAACTCTACGTTCATCACATGATGTCTATCATATACATGTGCTCAAGAGTTTACCTGAATAATCAGGTAGAATGTACGTACACGATCGGTTCAGTGTAGGGATGTAATGCCAATAAGAAGAAGAAGAATGATCTCTTTGATTGTGACTTTCAACCGAGTAAGACGTCTTAATTTTTATCTCCGAAATATCAAATTACAATATCGCAATACCGAGACAATTTGGAAATCTTACAACATCGCAATTGGCTGAAACTGCGACGCAAGTGAAAGACAAATATTCAGAGGACTTGGGTTGATGCCGCGGCTGGGGACTTCATGGAAGCCTTGGGTGATTCGTTAGACCATTTGATTCAAACTTCGAGATAATTTGGAGATCTTACAACATCTCATATGTCTGGATTTGAGACGCAAGAAAAAGACAAATACTCGGAGTACATAATTGGGGTGATACCGCGGACAGAGGATACAGAGGACATCATGGAAGCCTTGGTTGATTCGATGGACCATTTTACTCAAACTCCAGGACAATTTGGAGATCTTACAACAACTCAAATGGCTGGATATGAGGCGCAAGTGAAAGATAAAAACTCGAGGACATAATTGGGTTGATACCGCGGCTAGGGGTATCATGAAAGCCTTGGTATATTCAATAGACCATTTTACTCATACTCCAGAACCATTTGGAGATCTTACAACATCTCCTGTTCCTGGATTTGAGACGCAGGTGGAAGACAATTATTCGGAAGACATGATAGGGTTTATACTGCGACTGAGGACATCATGGAAGCCTTGGTTGATTCGATAGACCGTTTTACTCAAAATCCAGGACAATTCGAAGATCTTAGAACATCTTAAATGCCTGGATTTGAGACGCAAGTGAAAAATAAATAAGGGAGGGACATAATTGGGTTAATACCGCGGCAGGGGACATCATGGAAGCCTTGGTTGATTCGAAAGACCATTTTACTCAAACTCCAGGTCAATTTGGAGATCTTACAACATTTCAAATGCCTGGATTTGAAACGAAAGTGAAAGATAAATACTTGGAGGACATAATTGGGTTTTTACCATCGCTGGGGGCATCATGGAAGCCTTGGTTGATTCGATACACCATTTTACTCAAACTTCAGAACAATTTGAAGTTTCTTACAACATCTCAAATGCCTGGATTTGAGACGCAAGTGAAAGATATATACTCGGAGGACATAATTGGATTGAAACAGCGGCATGGGACATTATGGAAACCTTGGTTGATTCGGTAGACCATTTCATTAAAACTCCAGGCCAATTTGGAGATCCTACAACATCTCATATGCCTGGATTTGAGACGCAAGGGAAAGACAAATACTCGGAGGATATAATTTGGTTGATAGCGCAGCTGTGGACGTCATGGAAGCCTTGGTTGATTCCGTAGACCATTTAATTCAAATTCCAGTACAGTTCGGAGATCCTAGAACATCATAATTTATTATCACACATGTTTCGAATATAGTTTACATTTATTTTAACATGTTCACAGTAGACAGCATGCTTGAAAACATTTTCTGAAGCTTCATACATCCTGTAGTATGAAGCGGTTCCTAAAGGCACCGAATTATCATCGTATGCATAGTAGGGATGCTCAAAATGTGTTCTTATGTTCCAGGTGATGTCTTTTATGTGTTATTTTATCATTTCCATCATCATTAAATTTCTTTATTTCTTTATTTGGAGCAGGGAAAAGCCCATTTGAGTAGAAGCATGGAATCTTTCTCGAATGGGCGCAAAATCTCCTCATCTTTCATATCAACAGAAATACAATAATACCAAATGATACATTGTTTGACTTAAATTACTTAATATTATAGAACATATCGTAATGGCTTATGCTAATGTGTGATACTGTTGGAAGCTGAGAGGAGTGTAGAAAACCGTTTACGAAGAACACCCCGTGAAAGGTGAAAATCAAATGCGGTGGAGCAGCGATTGAAGATGCGACACATACTAGTGAATGGCTCATTTTGCGCATAGTTTGTGCGAGCACCTCTCAAGAAAATGAAAGGTGTTGACCGAAGTGGACGAAAGGGAATGTTAAAGTTCAATTGAGAGAGTAAGGCCGGGCAATCAATTCTAGATTGCAGGAGATCTGCATATATACAGAAAAAAAAATTGTGTTTTTGAGAATATCGAGCTTTCATTTTAAAAGTTGCTCAGTTTTGGTAAATTTGATTAGCGAAAAAATCACTGTGACAATAAAAATTTCAATTTGAAAGATTTTCTTTTAATAAAACATTGTTATTTTGAAAGCGAAATTTTTAATTGAAAGTTTAAAAGTTGTCAAATGGTATCCCCATCTTCTGTGAGTTTGGCAACATTGGCAATAAATTTGATCCTTCTGGCAATGGCAACTGATTGAGCTATCAGATTCAGATAATCGAAAAAGCGCGAACGAAAAACAGGTTCAGCTGTGAGGATATAGGCAAAGTGCCGGAGAATAATTATTAATCCAGCCTCGTTTCACAAATTTAGGAACATGTTCCAATGGAAAAGTACATGGAGATCAATTGTGGTAAGTATTATTATATTATATTAGCCAGCAGCAATTTAATATTGAGTGGCAGGCAGCAGCAATTGACCAGGGTCTGATTAGATGAAGAACAATGAGCGAAAATGGGAATCCTAAGGAACTATGACTCGGCGTCCAACATGTTCCTGAATGACAACAATGACCTGACCAGCCAGCCATCGCCAAAAGAAACTACGTATAAATTCATCTGATCCAAAAATGCACATTCGCATCATTTCATTACATTGATATAAATTCTAATTGTATAAGGTACAATATAAATCCAGAAACTTAAAAATGAATAGAAAATAAAATGGGAGAACGAAAGTTTAAATATTTATAATTTTATTATGGTTTATTGTAGTGAAATTGAAAGCGCGCACTACCTGTTGTTTTGAAAGCATTACTACAGTCGCGATTCGCTGGTTGGGCCACGACCTCGGCCCAACTAACGAATTCGGTTTTTTAATTGGGCCAACTGACAGCCATTTGAACACGTGTATTTCGACTTGAACATCACAAAATTTCATTTAATCATTTAATGATGTCCAGTGACGCCCAATCCCGTTCTCCGTGTTTACATTGAATTTTGACGTACGGTTGCTTTTTAGTTGGGCCATGGCCCAACCAGCGGAGGCCCAACTAAAAAGCGACCCAAGTATTAAGATCCCAACCAGCGAATCCCGACTGTAGTTGTTTTGATTGTAGAATACACACTTAGTTTTCAGAGGAAAATGTTATTTTAAGAAGTTAGCTCTTGTCAAAATTTTTACCGAATTGACATTTTCAGCATTGGTAGATTTAACAATCTCATACACGTAAAAAAAATTAATGTTGTTTATTATTAATATTTCTAATACTTTTTTGTCAAAGCAGGCGCTTAATGACATGTATAAGAAAAAACTTATACATCGCATTAGTCACATACATTCGGAAACTTATACTTTTCATTAACTTATAAATGTTATTAGCTTTTTGATACGGGTTCATTCATTAGGTGGCATAATGAAGAGTATAAGTATTTTCGAATGGTTTTTTGCCATAACATATAAGGTTATTTTTTTACGTGTACTTTCTACTGAAAATCACTAACTGATTTTCTTATTTTCACCAACGTTTCTTTTATTTTTACCAACGATTTTTTTTGTGTGTATACACATAGACACAATAGACATCATTTTTGGTAATGAAATATAAGTTTATCTCGAAAATCGCATGTTTTTAAATCCGTTGCTTTACTCCCACAGCTCTAGTGAAAAATTGAACACCCTAGATACAATATTTTGCAATGTCCAGAAACTAGAAGAGATGGCTAAGAGGTTGGTGAAAAAACTGAGAATTCGGTTGAAAAACCACTGAGACATAGCCATTTAAAAATTTAGTTACAACGATTTTCTCACGAATGTATCCGCGTAAGTTTTTTTAGCGAATAAATCTTAGTTGATCGGAGAGCTTTCGGAGTGTTCGAGCGTAAGGTGCTGCGGACAATACTGGCGGTAATCAGGAGAACGGTATCTGGCGGCGCCGCATGAATCACGAATTGTACCAGGTGTATGAAGAGCTGGATATTATTAAGCTTATTCAACACGGCAGATTACGATGGGCTGGTCACGTTGTTCGTATGCCGGAAGAACGTCAAGCGAAGATAATATTTAGTAGAGAACCCGAGAGGCCGCAGGCTTCGTGGAAGGCCGCGTACACGATGGCTTTTTGCAGTTGAAGAGGACCTGAGGTCGCTCAATGTTCAGGGCGACTGGAAGCGATTGGCCCAAGATCGAGTCCAGTGGAGAAGGATACTCCATTCGGCGTAGGTTCATCGAAGAGCTGTAGCTCATCAAGTATCAAGTAAGTACATACAGTCACTCTCAAAATTGAGCGTACAGTATGGATTAGTTGACTACATTCGAAAATTTCAAATGAAATTAAATGGTTGGCTCGGTTGTTTTTAATGCATTCCAATATTCATCCCTACCTTCAATGTATGCGTACATAAAATTGTTGAAATTCTTTCTTTAAAGTTTATTTATTTGAAAATAATCTCAAAATACGCCTATTAGATGTGACAAAATTGAGCGTACACCGATTTTTTTTTCTATAAAATTTCTTATTATAAACATGATTAATGTATTCTAATATTGTTTTTTTAATGATTATATTTAAAATAATAAACATCCGCTAAACATTTGTTTCGAAATTAAACCATGTTTTGGTCAAAATGGTTAACAAGTAAGATGTATAAACAATGCTATTTAACAATTCGATGCTACTGGGCAAAATAGATGCCTCATGATATGGATTTCACCGGCATCGTGTCTTATAAATATTATATGATAGATAATCGAAATCGAGCGAGACATACGATAAATTTGGGAAAATTCAGTCGGTAAATGATGAAAACGGATGTAAACATGCAGAGAAAACGACAAATATTGGGAATGGCATAATTCAAATTAAGTATAACTTTATTTAAAAGTCGATGTATATGTAGCTTATGGAATGTACACACGGTCAAGCAGTTTGACCAACATTGACTCCACCTCTCGTTTATTCCAACATCCATCAAGTTTTACCAACAGCGGCACGAACAATCAATTTATTCGACCAACAATATCACACACGAACGACCGAAGTGCCAACTTGAGCACCAACCATCAAAAAATATATGGGGGTTTGTGCAACTTCAATACAAATGTTCAAACATGTTCGGCGAACCTTGACTCCACCCCCGACAACTCAAACCAAAATCAAAACGGTTTAATTTTTTGCAACCGATCTGCCAACTGTCAAATGGTTGTTCGAACAACTTCACACACGTTCTTACCTCTTACTTCTTCGCCATTTTGACCAAACATGGTTTAGTAAAAATTTAAAGGGATTTAAAAAAATTCTTCAGTGGGAGCTAGATATCAAATGTGAGGATGTTTTGAGACACTAATAGACCACTTATATGCATGTATGTGTGCGTATGTGTCAAATTCTGAAATTTACTAACATATAAATCTCACTCATTTTCAAGGTAGGGGAAAAGACGGCTTTGGCAGGTTTTGTTTTATTATTGTCAGGAGGGTTTTTATGAAATTTGGCCACAAGATTCTTTGATATGCAAAGAATGGTTAGGCCAAGTTTGAGCATCATCAGTCATAAAAAACCCCCCTGACAATAATAGAACAAAACCTGCCAAAGCCGTCATTCCCCCTATTAAACAAGATTAGTATTACAAAATTAGGCATCCATAAGGCGAAATATAGGGGAAAGACGGCTTTGGCAGGTTTTGTTCTATTATTGGCAGGGGGGGTTTTGTCGACCAAATTTTATGAAATTTGACCACAATATTCTTTGATATGCAAAGAATGTTTAGGCCAAATTTGAGCCTAGTCAGTCATTAAAAAAACACCTGCCAATAATAGAACAAAACCTGCCAAAGCCGTCATTCCCCCTATATGTTACTATTGAAAGCTATTGAGTTTCGTTCAGATGAATGACTGATTTAGTTTAGTTCTGGATTAATAAATATCGAGGTCACTTTACACTTTCAATCGCCGTGGGAAGTTGAGTACTCTTATCTCGTTTTAAATACAGGAGTCTTACAAAATTTCCTTACGACTAAGAAATGGTCAAAATCTCACTGTAGGTGGATTAATCTGAGTATTCATTAAAAAATCCCAGTTATTTTTTTGTCCCTTTTTGATTCGATATATTGATATCGGAAGCGAAAAAATCGATGTGACCGATATTTTTAAAGCAAAATATCGATACAAAAATATCGGATATTGGAAAAAATATATCGATATTACGATATATCGAAAATATCGGAACGTTCCTAATTGGAATATAAGACGGCCTACAAAATTCAGGGAAAGCTGCTTCTTGTCATTAAAATCAATTAAGCCAGTTGTACGCATGTTATGCCTGGAATGGGGTATGAAACCCTATTTCGTATCATCCGCATATGAAAGGTGAGAAAAGCGACCTGTATCCGCAATTAGCCAATAATATTTGAACGGAATCTCATATGACAATAGACTTATTTTATTATCAAATGAAAAGTGTTATGGTTCCATAATAAAAGTCTCATGAAACAAGAGTACAGCAATGTGTAGCTTCAGTTTTCAAGTTCATTGAAATCACTTTGCCTTTATAACTACTAGTTATTAACTAGTATTGAAATAGGTCTTATATATGCTGTTCATCGTAAACTACAGCATCCCACGGTTCGGTTGTTTACGTTTGAATAGCATATTTTGAATTTGTGAGCAAATAAGGCAACAAATACATTCAGACGGCGATTTCTACTTAATTACTATACATAGAATTGTTGACGAGTATAATGTGCTCATTTTACACAATTATTGTTGAACTTCACAACACCTACCGGTTGATCGATCCTCCATTTCGTATACATCATAAGGTGTTTGCCTATCGATATAACAAAGCGGAATTATAGCGCGCGCCAAATTTTGAACGCGAGGGCGGAACACACGCGTACCTATAGGCATGAGCCACACCGCTTTTTGTTTTATATAGATCTCGTTTGCTTCATTTGAAGTTTGTTGGAGAATATTTCGCGTACGCCAACTGGTTCAGAGCGCTTGAATAAATACGGAATTCAGTACGTAGACATCAAAATTCATCGGACGCTGTGGCTTTTATATAAATGTAGCTCCAATGTTTTCTTCAGTTTAGTGAAGCGATTGATGTGAATAAAATAGTACCGAATATACTTAGTCAACGCGGCGGTATATGCATTTGTGATTTGAACTGTGTAACTGCATAAGGTTGGAGGCTAGAATTCGTTCCATGTTGACTTGAGTGCTTCGCAATTAAAAACGGAATCGCGCAGAATTTTTGGGTAAAGCGAAATATTTGTGACTGATGAATGAATCACGTTTCAAGGCTATTGAATTTGCGTTTATTTTCAAATCGAAAATCAAAACCAAAACTATGTGGGTAGTATTTATCAGTTTAAATTGAATAAATATTAAGGTTTGCTGAATGTCAAGGATAGTCTTTAAGTGATCGTTATTGCCTATTCAGATTACGTGTTTATTAACATGACAAAGAGTATGTGGATGCCAAAGTTCACCCATCTTATTTTCATTTAATTTCTCATTGTCAATTATCATATTATAGTATTTGAGCTTCGTAAATGATTGTAATCTGAATTTACTATTAGATTGCTGAGATAAATCGAGTTTAAGTTTAAAAACCATTGAAAAGATTTATCCTATGGGGAGATGGCGAGAAAATCCGAATTGCGATTCTCTAGTTAGATTTTTCTAGTTGTAGATCGGAGACAGTAGTGATTGATTAGTGATATGTTTTTGCTCTTCGCATACAACAAAGTTCAATTTCACCCAAAAATCGATTTTTTTTATAGCAGTCTCGGAGACCCATGATTTTTATGTGTTTATTTATAATTCATCTGACATTTAACAGTCTTATACCAATCGAATCAGCTCATCGAGCAGAATGAAAACAAACGAAAAACAGTTGCCACTTTTTCATATAGTCATTATTAACCGATTTTCTCGCAACAAGTTGCATTCGACGGGCCAAATCCTATAGGATATAATCACGATCTATTATTGCGTTCAAAAGTTATGATGAAAATGGCGTGTTGAACTTTATAAGCTTGGTGGTTGATTCGCTGTACATCGTTTGCAAAAGTCATAATGTAGGCAATTATTTATGATGTGTATCACACTAAGGGTCTGTCTCATTTGGAGAATTAAACTTAAAAGTGACTGTCGAAAATTTAAAAATCACCCCGTTATAAGAATGGCTGGTGCTACTCAGCAATTCCAATAGGACATCGATGGAAAATGATTCGATATCTGTCAAAAGTAATCTTGCTCTGCGAGCAGGGTTATTCGATAATATTATGGAAATGTCACTTCTAAGTTTAATTTCAGTTTAATTATCCAATTGAGACAGACCCTAAGGCGAAAAGAAACGATTAAATCAAGAAAGGCTTCGTCATCGGTGGGTTAATCTGGGTTCTTAGTTGTATTTTTTTAATATTCTGTTTTATTTTTATTTTTTTATTTTATTTTATGGATGTATAAGGGGGCCCGGTCACCAAGTCACCGATATGAATTTGGAATTCATAGCGTCCATGATACACCAGGGACTTAAGAATAAGGCTTCACAACATCTTTACCCATGGGGGTTCGAAATTTTGCGGGATATACTCATAATATATCGCTGCCTAAGGAGTTTGGGCAGGTTGGAGATAATTTTATGATGAATATTTAAGCTGTGGAGAAATGTCAGTTATTATATGTGATTAGGGTTAGGGCCTAGCATGCATACGATTGCATTATTTAATTGATATTTATGACAGGAAGCAACTTTTTCTGAATTTTGTGAGCCGTGCAATACTGCAATGGGGTTCACTTCAGCTTAAAAAATAGCTATTCTTGCTAAACATAGTTTAAAAAAGCTTTCATTTGATTTAAGCTAACGAGGTGCAGAACTCATTTCAGTCATAGCGATTGCATTTCCGGCTCACTTCAAACCCGTTCCCGGCCTAAGCGAAATTTCACTCAATCTCCCAACATTTTACCAAATATAGTATATTAACAATATAGTCCACTTCGTAAATCACCATATGTTTGGCAAGAGACAGCACATTCACACCATCTTGCACCACAAAAGGTAACTAACGCCTGAAAATGATAGCCAAGGGGTGCGGTAATTGCAAAAATTACACTAATTTAACAATTTTTGAAAATTTGAATCCCATTTTTCAAAATTTTATTTTTAAACTCAGATATCAAAATGGGGTCATCTAATGATTTCTAGCATGTCTCTGGGATGTCTCTTCACAACATTACTTGCCTTTTGTGACACCGCGGTGCTACTGCGTTGACTCTTCAAATCAGTCAGAGTGGACTATGTTGATAATAGAGCATCTTTGATTTTACTCTCATTCTCTCACGGGACGGTAGAAAATGCGACGTAAAAGAAATATGCACGTTGTCCATTGCTTATGGACATCATCTCTCAGCAGTTGGTATGATGCAAGATAATGCTTACGGGCATCGGTAGGAATGGAGAGACATTTGCTTGTTGATACCAAGGAGTATTACGGCATAGGATAAAGATTTGAATTCAAATTTATTTATTTTCAAATTCATTTTCTTTTAAATTGGTATCATAGGATGAGGCGGAAGTGTAGACAACAATTATCAACAATTGAAGGTAAATATGCGAAGAAAAATAAAAACGAAGCAAATGCAAGATTGGGACCTATCTTAGAGGTAACAGTCATCACGGAGCAGATATAAAAAAAAGAAATATTAATACTATTTTTTTGGGAGGTGATTTTTTTATTTGTAGCGAACTACTAAGGAATTCGCCCATTCTACTCTAATTTTAGTACAGTATAGATCAAGTGCAATTGGTGTGCTATTGTACGTGGATTTCCCTATTGGACCCGACCGTTCGAAATAGTCGCTCCTTGAACGGTCGTTGGAATCGCCGTTTTCACCTTCACACCGGTTTTCATAGTAAAAACTGACAAGTCTGCCACGTGCTTATGCTTGCTTCCAACGGGGCCATTCTTTGGCTAGGTTGGCATAATCGAGAGGCTGTGGCAGTCGAAAGTCAAATCCGGACGCCATCTTCGATTCACTTCGGAAATTTTCTCACAAATCCGTTTATTTTAAATTTCGCTTGCACTAAATCGCGATAATCTTATCACGTACATACACGCCTGAGTCCGCGAACTTCTGACACCATGTTTTAAGTTTGGTTTTATTCGAAGATTTTATTCACGTCCGCGCGTTCGGAGTATATACAGCTAACTGAAAAACTGGTAAGAGACGCAGTCCTCTCTAGCTTACCAATGTTTGGCCCTATGGCAATGCATGGTATGATTGTGTATGTAACAGAAAGTGGGTATGATTATGTTATAGGGATGTTTAAGTAAACAATTATTATTACATATACTATTATAATTTTTTGGCTTTATCGCACAACAAAGTTGTACCGAAAGCAGGATGACCACTCTAGTCGTCAAAATGAACTCCCGGTTTTCCCGGTACGTTTTCCAGAAAAAATATTTGATGATGATGGTCTCGCCACATACCCCTACAAATGTTAAAGCTGGACGAGTTATCTTTAAGATAATTGAATAAGATCAATGTAATCGGTTTTCTTATCTAATTTAATATCTCATACATACACTGAAAAGAGGTTTGCAGTCAAAAATACTATTTTAGAGGGTTAAATTAAATGCACAACGCCACTAGATTTGTGCAGACTGCGCATAACGCTTATCCTAAACAGAATGTGTTTTAATTTCTACCATGGCTCCGAAACCAACACAATCGGTTAAAATAACCATGTTCCATTGTTATTATAATAATATTCACAATTAAAAATAAACATGCCAATCGTTAAAAACGAAAATGACCGTGTAATGAATATTACTGGGGTGGTTACTTTGGATACTCATAAAAAATACACCAAATTGCGAAGTCAAAACATTTTTATTATAATATTATCTCCGCAACCGTCCATGAAAATTATAATTTCCGATAAACATAATATCATCTTTCGTCAACCTGGCATTTGCTGCGTTTACACGGAGCGGTAATTGAACACTTGCTTTTTCATACTCATTATTGTCGCAATTCTCTGACTTGCAGTGAAACGAAATAGATATCTCCTTCGTCGTCTCTGAGGTTCCGCCGAAAGTATGATTCCGTGAATGTAAAGGGCAATCCAGGAATTGAATCATCCAGGAGAAGCATTTTTCGCCACCGCTCCAGACTGCAATGGAAAACATCGTTTTAAGAAGATAATTTACAAAAAGGAGATAAGAATACTAACCTGTGCTTGTGTATCTACTGAATATTTCGTAGAAAAATCGATAAATATCAAATCCGTCACTTGTTTGTGATCACCGACGTGCACCAGCATTCAATCACAATCACAATATTCTTGACCACATGTTGTTGTTATTTCAACTATGCGTATGGTAAAATTAATAAACATGCTGTTCATTCAATCAGCTTCGTTTTTGCTTTGACAACTTTGTGAGATAGTAATTTTAAGAATAATTTTGCGGTTTTAGTTACTCTATCATTCATTTCAGTGTACGTAGCCAATACTTGAAAGCATCCTTGAAATGACGGTTTCTGCATTCCGTCATTTTTCTTTTCAAACGACCAGGCCAACTACGCAGTATGTACCGCAGTGATGACTGCTAGATATTGAGCGATTTCAAGAATACCGAAAGTCGCTCAATACACACTCTAGGACAGGATGTGACAATTGAAATACGACTGCCTTGTTGTTTCCTCAGTCGGTCGCTTCGACGAGGTGGTGGCCAGTGCTTCCGAATAATTTTTATGCAAAATCCGCCAAACAATATATGTAACAAATTCAGATTTTCTCGTTCATTTCTTCCATTATTCGTAATAAAAGATGCTATGTACTATCAGAGAAAAGTTTTCACATGGAATTAAATGAGTTTTATAGTGAAATGGGTAAAAAGTTGATGAATAATGCTTCAAATCAAGTGTTTTAAATTAGCATAACACTTGAGAATCATGCATACATAATTTGTAGTCTAGCATAAATTAATTTTACACAAAAAATCAAAAATCAAATTTTTGATTTTTTCATAAATTTCAATTTATTTACCCAGCAACACGGCCGGGGTAACAACAGACTGCCCTTTTGAAAATGTGATACCGCCGATCGAAGTAATCGATTGTCATTTTCACCCAATCAGCAACCGGTACAATTTTGACAGAAAATCGGTACGATTTTTACTGACTAATTGGCACATCCTATCCTAGTACACACTAAG
Organism: Armigeres subalbatus; assembly: GCF_024139115.2. Lineage (NCBI taxonomy): Eukaryota > Metazoa > Arthropoda > Insecta > Diptera > Culicidae > Armigeres > Armigeres subalbatus. The sequence goes on along the minus strand of NC_085141.1, from coordinate 200,598,789 downwards.
CAAGGACTTCGCTGTTCGGTAATTATTTTTACAGTTTTAGTTCGGTAAATCATGATTTTACTGAGATAATTGTAAAACTACTGTCAAAATTAACATTTTTACCGATGACCCAGTAAATGGAAAAAAATATTACTGTACACCGTGAAGAAATTACTGACTCTTTCGGCAATTCATTAGTTTATAGGCTGTTCGGTGATAAAATACTGGTACTGACAGTAAAACATGTAACTTTACCGAACATTTCATCAAATATACTTTAAAAACATTACCGGAGACAACTGTTAACAAACAATTGAAACTAAATAAAAAAGAAACAGACGCCATTTGAATTACTCTTCGATTCGCGATTTTGCTTCAAGGAGATTTTGTGAGTTCATAATTTTTTTTAATCATTTGCATGTGATGTGATAAGCATTAGTGGTCTCATATCGTTTTAAACTATGCAATTCTTTTTGTGCCGGCGTTCACAAGTTATTTTGTCCAAACAAACTATTTTGCAGACTTCACGGTTCGGCATGTGTTCCGCTAGAATCCATTCTAGTCGTGAAGTCTACTGATGAATATAGTTTTGTTGACCGCCAGTATAACAAGAAAAGCATCGTTCAAAAATTGCATATGGGATCAGTATGCTGGAGACTGCAACAAGACTGCAAATAAATAATCAATTAAACTGATGGAGGAAAAACTTTCAGTGAAAACAAATTGAAAATGAGGCAGTAAAATATAACAAAAATATCGAAAATAAGAATAGGTACATAATTCCAATTGATGTTTGGATGGCAAAAAGTAAAACATGATTTCTTAAATATTATATTTTTTTTGTCTTCCTTTTTACATTCTTTTCTCTTTTCAAAAAAAAAATTCTTTATACTTTTTACTGATCGATCCGTAAAATCAATAAAATTTTACCGAAAAAAATGTTAATGTTTTACCGACGACCTGTAATTTTATTGACATATCGGTTGGTAAAATTACTGATAACATCGTCAATTTTTTGCCGAACAAACTGAAATTTTTGACAGTTCAGATTGATTTTTATTTACTGGGCGTTCGGTAATCAAAAAAATTACCGGGTTCATTACCGAACGTTCAGCTGTTTGAAAACCCGGTAAAATTTTACCGACTCCAGTGATCTGAGTTTACTGTGTAGGTTGGAATCCAGGGAAATGAAGAAAACGTGGACTTCCCGTATCAAACGCTTCCAATAATACAGTGAACTCTCCCTTACTCTATATTTATTTATTTATTTTGTTACATTTCAACAAATGTCCCATAATAACAAACTTAAAATTATCTAAAACCTATTATAAAATTTATTCGTTAGGAGCGAGGTTAGGAGTTAGGAAACTGTTATTATTGTTAAAAAAAATGTTATTTGGTATCACCGCCACCGACATCCCACTCCGACAGTACGAAATTGCCGAGAAACGCAATGCTAAAAATGTTCGGGAGGTGTCTTCTGCCCGAACGAATGAAACTCGGTCTATAAGGGGGGTTCTGGTGGATCAAGCGAACGAAGTTCAGTCTCTTCTGTTCGAGTCGTCAGTGCGATAAGACGTGTAACTTCTAAAAATCTAGGAAAAGTGGTCGAGTATCCTCCAAAGTTACTAATGAGATCGTTCCGTTTCGTGACCGACGTGGCGTTCCCTACAAGTGAAGAGCCCTCTTATTCGCGAATTGTACAAAACCAGGGGTTTTATCAGACGAGTGTACACACTTAATTTTATTCACCGGGCTCGGTTATCAGATTACCGATTTCTCAACAGCTGAGCTCTCGGTACCCACCTCAGTAAAATAGTTCAAATAATAACCGAGGTCTTGGTTCTGAGCGCCCGACGATGAAATGTCAATTATTACTGAACACTCGGTTAAACACTACCGAGTGTTCCACAAAAAATAGTGCGGATTTCGGTAATAAAAAATACCGAATAAATTGTATTTGGATATTCCTGTTCTTTTGTTTCGATAATAGAAATGATCAAAAAATAACATTAAATTATTTTATTTTTCTGTTTATTTTCCATCGTTTTTATAATATTTATGATAAATATAACTCGTTCAAGTTGAAAAGCCGAATGGGTGATCAGCGAAGTTGGAATTTTGTCGCAATCCACATATTGTACCTAAGAAGTTCACCAATGGTACGCTGCTAGCGCTTCGTCGAAAATGATTAACGAATTTCCAACAAAGTGCGGATTCTGACAAAAAACAACTTCGCTTTTATCCCATTCTGCTAAACCACCATACATAATTCTGTCCAATGAGCTATCGCGAAGAGAAATGGCGTGGGAACGCTGACTGCATTTGTCTGGAATTCGAGAATATTAAATATAAAACTGTAAATTAGCAAAAAAAAATGTTTGAACTTACATGAACCATGATTAAATCTATATCTTTATATCTATACGTAATGCGCCTTAAAAAAAAAATAAAACGAAATAGAACAATTGTTAAATCAATTCTTCAAAACTTCCTCGAATATTTGAAGTTTTACTTTACAAATATGGCGTCAGAGAGGCCCGTGATCTCTACTGAGAGCTCAGTAATTACTCTACCGGGTACTCAGTGAAACGTTTTGAGTTTTACTGAACGATCGGTAGTTTTTTGACAAGTACAGAAAGTTATCTCAGAACAGAGTTGTTCGATTATTTATAATACCGAAAATCAGTATTTTATCCTGAATTACTGAAAGATCAGTAAAAATCATTACAGAAACCAGTAAATTTATTTCAAATAACCGAACTCTCGGTTCAAATTTCCTTTTACCGAATTAAATCAGTAAATAATATTACCGAGCTGGAAATCTGAATTTAAGTGTGTAGTGACTAAGGGGCAAGCCAGAGTAAACGCGACGAGCGATGCGACGCGACGCGACTCACGTAAAAGAATAACAATCAATATCAACAGGCTGTCAAATTGCACTGTCGCGTCGCGTCGCATCGCACGTCGCGTTTACTCTGGCTTGCCCCTAACGCAAAAACCCCCACGCGATCGTGGAAGAGACTGGTCCATAGGGCGTGGTTGAAGATCCACGAGGCAGTGCCAAAAATCACTATAACATTCGCGAGTTAAGATTCCCCCTATACATCTCCCGTAGTGCAAAACTGTTGTGGAATTGTGAAATTTCGTGATCTTTCGTTGTCGGAATACCTCCTCGTCCAAGGAAGAAATACGTGAACGGGTCGAGTTTGATCGATAGTGCGGAGTGACACGGTTACAACGGCAGGCGGCAGTATTTATTTATTTATTTATTTATTTATTTCGTCAAGCATTGTAGACTACAAACACATTGTTTCACTTAAACACTATCTGTTTTAATCACTAGACAACTATTATGCAATACTATTCATTGTTTTCCTCACTAGCGTGTTAGACATTGATATGTCGATGACCTCACAATATTTATTATATATGTTCATCATAGAGTTGAGCGGTCCATTTTTAGCATAGGATGTGCGTTGCAGATTTAGTTGAAATAAGTCACGATTTCTCAAGGTACGCGTAGGTGCATAAAAGTTCAAGCCTGACAGAAGGCTTTCTGCTTTTATCTGATGTGAGATTAAACCATTAACGAATGTTACACAACCAACTTCTCTTCTTTTCTTAAGTGTTTCGATATTAATTAGTAGGCACCGAGATTCATATGACGGAAGCGGTAGGGTTGACCAACCTAACTTTCTAAGAGCAAAAAGCAAAAACTGTTTTTGTACTGATTCGATTCGATTTGAGTGGACTTCTTGATAGGGTGACCAGACAATGCTACAGTATTCTAATATTGATCTGACGTAGGACACATAGAGTGTTTTTATCGTGTAAGGGTCATTGAAATGATAACTGAAACGTTTAATGAATCCAAGCATGTTATGTGCTTTATGAATAATGACGTTATAATGTTCTACAAAGGTCAACTTGGAGTCTAATAATAAATGAAATTATGCTACATTTTTTCACGTTTATATCGAGAAGGTTTTTTGAGCACCAGTTATAAAAATCGTCAATTTCTTGTTGAAATACGGCTAAGTCAGCATCATCACAAATTTCCATGTACAATTTCATGTCATCGGCATAAATAAGGACCTTAAGGCGTTTTAATATGAGTGTTATATCATTAACAAAAAGAATGAACAATAATGGACCTAAGTGTGATCCTTGTGGTACACCAGAAGTAACTTTAATTGGCGAAGACAATTTATTATGGAAGCGCACTAACTGTGTTCTATCTCTAAGATATGATTCAATCCATCTAACCAAATATTCCGAAAAACCTAATCGCTGAAGCTTAAAGAGTAATAAAGAGATGTCAACTCTATCGAAAGCCTTACTGAGAAGCCCTTCTCCCAACGTAGAAATTTCCACTCGGCTAGGAAAGCTAGATTGCCCCTGGGATGAGTCCAAAAGGTGAGTCGCATGTTCTATTCTACGTAAGCTAAACAAACTTACATAATTGTCGCTCCAACGAAAAAAAAAGCTTTCGACTTAGTCTCGAGAGTTAATTTTTTCTTGGGAGATTGGGTGTAATTTGAACGATTGCTCAGCAATGGCATTAGAGAAAAAAATTAACTCTCTTTAAGAATTAAAATTTCTGTACCGGTCTAGCTTCATACTCCGGGTACTCATACTCACAATCGATTTGGTGGCTAGGAATTGATAGGTAGCACGTGTTATAAGTGTATATTGGATTATAGAAAGCGCGCGCTATTGGATAGAGAGCACAGTTTGGACAGTCGGTCGATAAAGAGACAATAGTTTGTGAATCTCGTGCGTTCTATCATCGTTCCCTATTGTATGCATGCACTTTCTTGTATAATACTAGAGTGCTTTGAAAATAGGTCGTATGTGCAAAAGAGAGTCTCTCTTTGGATATATTCTCTTTCGATTATTACGAAACTATACAAACGTTTACTTATGTCGAATTCGTTTTTAAACCTGGGTCAGTGCCAACCCGAACCCTGAATAAAAAAACATTTTCAGTTCCATCTGTCATTGGATATGTTGGTGTGCGTAGCATCGTGTTTGTTTTGATTCGAAACATATGATCCAGGACATCCAGTGCACTGGCAGTGCGTTGGCCTTGACTAATCAGATCATGATAAATAAATATGTTTAAGTGCGTGTACTGATTTTTGCGGATAGTGAAATTTACTTTTGGGTGGATATAAATAGGGAAACTTCTCCTGTAATTCATCTCATAGCTCGGATATTCATCCCATCGAAAACAAAGCAATGGAAAGGCATTTGGATTGTTTATTATTTTGTGATTTTTCTCAGCAGTGAGCACGCATGTTTTCAAAAAGAGGCGACGAAATTGGTGCTGCATTTCTTTGTTTCCCGATGCGATGAATATATGTTCAGTGAGATGGAGATCGAATACGCGCAGCAGCTGGAAGTGGCACTCCCAACGGAAGAGCAGTTAGGCGCAGCGTCTCTTGAAGATGGCTGGAGAGATATTCGATCCGCCATTGGTAGCACCGCAACCGCTGCACTTGGCACGGTGCCCCCGGATCAGAGAAACGACTGGTATGACGGCGAATGTGAGCAGTTAGTAGAAGAGAAGAATGCAGCATGGGCGAGATTGCTGCAACACCGCACGAGGGCGAACGAGGCACGATATAAACAGGCGCGGAACAGACAAAACTCGATTTTCCGGAGAAAAAAGCGTCAGCAGGAAAATCGAGACCGTGATGAGACGGAGCAACTGTACCGTGCTAATAACACACGAAAGTTCTATGAGAAGTTGAACCGTTCACGTAAGGGCCACGTGCCACAGCCCGATATGTGTAAGGACATAAACGGGAACCTTCTTACGAACGAGCGTGAGGTGATCCAAAGGTGGCGGCAGCACTACGAAGAGCACCTGAATGGCGATGTGGCAGACGAAGATGGTGGTATGGTGATAGACCTGGGGGAACGCGCGCAGGACATAATTCTACCGGCTCCGGATCTCCAAGAAATCCAGGAGGAGATTGGCCGGCTGAAGAACAACAAAGCCCCTGGGGTTGACCAACTACCAGGAGAGCTATTTAAACACGGTGGTGAGGCACTGGCTAGAGCGCTGCACTGGGTCATTACCAAGATTTGGGAGGAAGAAGTTTTGCCGCAGGAGTGGATGGAAGGTGTCGTGTGTCCCATCTACAAAAGGGCGATAAGCTGGATTGCAGCAACTACCGCGCAATCACATTGCTGAACGCCGCCTACAAGGTACTCTCCCAAATTTTATGCCGTCGACTAGCACCAATTGCAAGGGAGTTCGTGGGGCAGTACCAGGCGGGTTTTATGCGCGAACGCTCCACCACGGACCAGGTGTTCGCCATTCGCCAAGTACTGCAGAAGTGCCGCGAATACAACGTGCCCACACATCATCTATTCATCGACTTCAAAGCCGCATATGATACAATCGATCGGGACCAGCTATGGCAACTTATGCACGAAAACGGATTTCCGGATAAACTGACACGGTTGATCAAAGCGACGATGGATCGGGTGATGTGCGTAGTTCGAGTTTCAGGGGCATTCTCGAGTCCCTTCGAAACCCGCAGAGGGTTACGGCAAGGTGATGGTCTTTCGTGTCTGCTATTCAACATCGCTTTGGAAGGGTAATACGAAGAGCAAGGATTAACACGAGTGGTACAATTTTCAATAAGTCCGTCCAGCTATTTGGCTTCGCCGACGACATAGATATTATGGCACGAAACTTTGAGAAGATGGAGGAAGCCTACATCAGACTGAAGAGGGAAGCCAAGCGGATCGGACTAGTCATCAACACGTCGAAGACGAAGTACATGATAGGAAGAGGTTCAAGAGAAGACAATGTGAGCCACCCACCGCGAGTTGGCATCGGTGGTGACGAAATCGAGGTGGTAGAAGAATTTGTGTACTTGGGCTCACTGGTGACTGCCAAAAATGATACCAGCAGAGAAATTCGGAGACGTATAGTGGCTGGAAATCGTACATACTTTGGACTCCGCAAGACGCTCCGATCGAATAGAGTTCGCCGCCGTACCAAACTGACAATCTACAAAACGCTCATTAGACCGGTAGTCCTCTACGGACACGAGACCTGGACGATGCTCGTGGAGGACCAACGCGCACTCGGAGTTTTCGAAAGGAAAGTGCTGCGTACCATCTATGGTGGGGTGCAGATGGCGGACGGTACGTGGAGGAGGCGAATGAACCACGAGTTGCATCAGCTGTTGGGAGAACCATCCATCGTTCACACCGCGAAAATCGGACGACTGCGGTGGGCCGGGCACGTAGCCAGAATGTCGGACAATAACCCGGTGAAAATGGTTCTCGACAACGATCCGACGGGTACAAGAAGGCGAGGTGCGCAGCGGGCAAGGTGGATCGATCAGGTGGAAGATGACTTGCGGACCCTCCGTAGACTGCGTGGCTGGCGACGGGTAGCCATGGACCGAGCCGAATGGAGAAGACTCTTATATACCGCACAGGCCACTTCGGCCTTAGTCTGAATAAATAAATAAATAGAGATGGAGATCGGAACAGTTCCCCTATTTAATTATTACAATAATCCCGTGCATATTTTTATACCAAGAATTCCGTATAGAATTCATGTAAAATAGATTTTCAATTTTACAAAAATTCATCTATTTCTGCAAAGGTGTTTTTTCGGAGAACACTCAGAAGCATGTAATAAAAATTCTCCAGGATTCGTAAATTTTTTCCTCGCTACCTCTCCTGCTAAAGGTAGCCCTCACACTTCGGGAAAATTTTCCGCCGGATTTTGGGCCCCGTGCATTTTCAATTTTCAAGAATCTCCCGGAGGTATTGCTCAAGGTAGTTCCGGGGAAATTTATGTACGAAACTTGCGGAGCAATTCCTGAAGGAAACTTCGAGTAAGTTCCCGCATACCAGAAGGATTTCCTGAAGGAATTATATTGTAGGAATTTCGAATTAATTCCTGGATAAAATTCAAGAAAGAATTACTGAACGAATTTCTGGCGGAATTCTCGAAGAAAATTCTGAAACCCACGAAAGAGTTTTTGGAAGAATTTCAAAAGAATTTCTGTATAAGAAATAATTCTATTCGGTATTCCTCAAATATATTTTTCTGATAATTCTTAGCGGATTTTGTGAACGGGTTTCAAGGGGAATTCCCAAACTACATAATTCTATCCACCAACCTAATATAGGACACCATCTGTCAGGAAAACCTGAATGAACTTATGAATACATAACTTCCCTAACATTTTTTTTTGAATTGAATCTAGACAACAGTACCGGATTAATTTCATTTAAAACTACAATAACAAATATCACAAAACTCCCGGAAAAAAAGATTTTCAGCGCGCAGTTTATTTTAATAAACAGACACTTTCGTTTCTCCCTTCTGCTTGTTTATTCCGCCCAGTCCCACCCACCCACGTGGTTTTGACAGTTGATGTACAGATGTATTGGTGCGAAACCGTGAAACAACACAGTGCGAACCCGGCAGCTTTGGGGTTGGAACTAGTGCGAACCTAGTTCCAACCTGAGCGAATAAAAAAACACTTTGACAGCACTTAGGTTGGAACTGGTTCCAACCTAGGTTGGAACTTTTTAAAAACGAATTCGACATTAGAATTTCTTGGCAGATATCCAAAGACAATAGCTTTGTCTATCATGCTGAAGTGGAATCGTAGCAAAACATGCAAAACTAGCCGATTTATTAGCGAAAGAGAGCGTGATCAAAGAGAATCTCTCTTTTGCACATACGACCTATTCTCAAAGCAATCTAGAATATAACGTTGAACGCTCTGGCAGCAACGCTGCAGCGCTGGCTTAGGTGCCCGCCAGAGTAGACGCGACGTGCGATGCGACGCGACGCGACTCACGTAGAAGAATAACAATCATTATCAACAGGCTGTCAAATTGCACTGTCGCGTCGCATCGCACGTCGCGTTTACTCTGGCATCGCCCTTAGGCTGTATCCACATTTATATTTTGGTAATTTTGCTTCGATCTCATCGCCCGCTGTTTGATTAGATTTTAACTCCGCCATGAACATGGATGCCACTATAGGATTTCGGGCGGTCATTAATCGAAAATGTCATGTCTTCCGAATTATTTTAAAATATTTTCTCTCCATTGTCAATACTCTAATTAAGAGAAATTCTGAATTTGAAGTCTCTAGGTGCACTAGTTCCAAAGATATAAGGTGGCAAAGTCAGAAATGGGTAAAAAAGTTAGCAAATTTTCTGAAAAAATATTTTATTTTCAACTATTTATTGAAATATTTTTTAAATGTTTTTCTTCAATGTTAATACATCATTACAAAGGTTATTGTATAAGCTTTTAAATGGTGTGCAAAAACTAATGGTTACACTGTGAAAAAATTGAAAAAATGCGGAAGCAATATTTTTTCCAAAACGACGCTATTTTCAACTTTGATAGTGAAGAACTTTTTTCCTCAGGAATCCCCAGGTTCTTTTATGATACACATCAAGGACAAAGCTTCGACTAAAATGTCCCGAAAGAATTTCTTGCCAGTATTTGCAATTAACAGAGTTAAGTCACTCTGATTTTTTTTTCATTTGTTTTTTACCGTGTTTTGCCTCTCTCGTACTCCAAGGTTAATGCTCATTCCAAAAACGAATGTTTGATAGAAGGCCCGGAGACCCCTAGTGGTATATATCAACTAACTCAGCGCGAAGAATTGAGGTGATGTCTGTATGTGTGTGCATGCGCGTCTGTATGTATGTGCGCAAAAGAACGCAATCGCCATTTAGACACTTATTTGTGTCCGATTTTCTCGCAACAAGTTTCATTCGACGGAAATCTAGTCCCATCGTTTCCTATTGAAAATGGGTCAGACTGAACTATGCGCTCAAAGGGTATGGTCAAAATACATTTATTGGTAATAACTTCGACTTTATTTATAACCATTTGAGCTCATTTAATTAACTTTTCAAAGGAGTAAATGAATAAAACCCCCAATGCAATGCAGCACAACGGTAACGGAAGGATTTAACAGTTCGCTCATATATTTCCTGTCAAATTTTACCGTTTCCGTCGCCATTCCGCTGAAATGCGTTTGGGGCTTGAGTGGTTTGAGTCATTCTCTAAACCTAATTTTCTGAGCTATTCATTAGCTACTGATGGAGAACTAAATATGAGATTTCATAATATGTAAATATTTATAAATCTCCTGGAATCAATAATTCCCGACATGTTTATTGCAAAAGTAAAGACGAACAATATCTTAGTTAGAACGGAGCGTATGAAATTCCTGCTAGTGTTCATGAATGTCTGGCTAATGGTAGGGAAATATTTATTCACTCATCTACACTTTGAGGTTCACTGGCTGAACAACCAGAGGAAAGTCAATATAAACAGTTGAAGAAATTTAGAACTCATAATGCAAGAAAATGATCAAGAGAGGCAAATGTTGAAATTTTCTTTCGTGCCTTTCATGAATCAGATCTATTTAAGCTCGATTTGGATAACGAGGAGACGTTGGAAAAAATTTTTCACTTAGTTATTCTTATGCCATGCGTAATTTTGTAATATTTGAAGATTTTCAAAAGTTCTTTATCTTCTAATACTTTAGATGAATTTATCTCATCTTCCATCGTTGATGGAATTGAAGAAAATATCATTGAAGACTTAAACCTTGACACAGAAAAAGAATGATGCTGTATATAACTTGTAGAAATCATGAAAACAAATCAAAAGTAATTCAAATAGTGTTGTTATTTAAATTAAAAGAATTTTGCTTTTCGGAAGAATGGAGCATTCTTACATTCCACAATGAATGTCCACATTTTTGAGAATATATTAATCTCATTTTTGAATAACTTGTACACGTAAAAATGTCATGGGATTGCGATTTCTAATTTGCTAATACCCTTTTTCAAAAGTTATTTTCAATTCTGATTATTTGATTAACATTTAATGCTTTATGATCCTTCAGATCCTAGTACTTTGTCAAACAAATTGTTCTAAATACAAATTGTGAGGCATGAGAGTGAGAACAAAAAAATATCACGGAATGTCATGAAATTAATGTCATTTAACATGATCGCCGCCATAATGTCCATAAATTGCTGAACTTAGTTTTGTACAGCCCTTCCTTCTCCTTAAGAAAACGCACGAAATTTCAACTTCCCAAATAGGTTTGCTTTGTCACGTTAATCGAACCTATGAAAAAAATAATTACGTAATTCATAGACGATCCCCAAAGGGGGGGGGGATGGAAATTGTATATTCATGCTATTTCGACCATACACAGCTAAAACTAAGTGGAAAATCACTTTAAAAGTCCAATTTTATTTTTGACCGCTCGCTTGTATGGGGATCCCCCATAGTGGGATGGCGAGTATCGGATAGAAATGTGTGTCACCTACCTGACACCGGACGAAGTAGTTTTTGAATTGAAGATTAGAAATCTGATGAAGGATCGAGAGCGTAGTTTGAGCGTGAATAGTTTAGTGAATAGCCAAGTAAAGATGAAATGACTTGCGTGTTTTGAAGACCGCCAAGCAAAGTAAAAATGATTAGCGTCGTCGAGTGAAGTACGAGACACTGAAGACGACCACACAGTTGTGGTCGAAATACGTATCTGCAAAGATATCGAAATAATTGGTGGAATTACATGGAGTTACTTAACTCATCTTAGACGGTTGATGATAAGCGTGTTTTAAGGACCATAATGGCGTATTGGTAAGCTCGAAGTGAAGCTTGAGTGATTTGCGTGTGAAAGAACTGAAATGTCGTGTTAGGTAGACCGCCAAGAAAAGTTGAGATTTTTTACGTGTTTTGAGAGCCGTAATGGCGTGTTGGGAAGACCGCCAAGTAAAGTTGGAATGATATGCGAGTTATGATGACAGCCAGATAAATTGAATAGCTGAAGGTTTGCGAGTGAGAACACAGTTCAAAACATGTGGGCGATTTGAAAGGTTCGTTCATAGTTGAAATGGTTTGATGACGAAAAACTCAATGGTGTGTTAAAAGCACTAGAAAACACAAAGCAAGTTTCTGAGGAAACAATGGAGCGTTGATCCTAAAGTATCATGCTATGTTTTAACCGAGGTTTTGACAAGGCAAGTATTTTGATTCATTTGACTTGCCAAAGGTTGAACATGTTCAACTTTCTTTTCGTGCAAGTGAGTTGAACGGAGGAGTTTAGACGTTCAAGTCAAGCGACTTGCTCAATTCACTTGCGTAATCTAAGTTCAAGATTACCAATGACTCACCTGGTCACGTATCAAATATCTAGTTAACCTCAGCCTAGCAGCCAAAGTACCGGTAACATAAGTGCCAAATCGATGTTGGTGATAAAACAAAACACACACTACAACATAATGCATAATAATCGGCCAAATTCAGTTTATTGTAGCATGGTTTGATAAAACTGATGAATACGGTGCTACTAGCGTTCTAATGTCCACGATTCTGCTGAACCACCGGATAAAAAAAAAATGCGAATTAAAAAAACTGCAAAGGCACGTTGTAAGAAAGTAATATTGAAGTTGTGGATGCCGCAATGACGCTTTTGAAGAGACTTGATTTCAAATTGGTAAATAAAGTCATGTTTAGCAATTGTGATATCCCATCTATGGCACTGCATTTCAGCTTCGTATTCTATAAGCATTTCCTCAGTTATTAAAAATTAAAAGTTTTTCTATGCTCGTCATTACATGAGTATGTATCTTGTGTGGCAAGTACAATGGATACACTATGTCCAGGTAATCGGGAATGTTTCCCACCCGAAAACATCCTAGACTGGGACTGAGAATCGAACTCGCCATCTCCGGAGTGGCAATCCTACGTTTTTGCTCGCAAGGCTAACTGGAGACCCCAACTTGGTGCAGCTAATATCGAATATCAGGAATAATATTGAATGTATCTCCAACCATGGTGGTTAAATAATACCCAGATCCCTGCCCAGATCTGTAACTCGCCAGCTCAGGGATTGGGGATCTCGGGGTCGTTTGGAACTGACTTGTCTCTCAAATCTCCAGCTGAGGACAAACCTATTGTGCAGGACCTTTTTTTGGTATACTTACCCACCAATGTTTCGCTAATAGGTCGGCTGTTTGATACGGAAAGCATAATAATGGTTTTACGTTGGGGGAGAATACCAGAAAGGCGAGGCCTGATAGCTCCGTTTGAGCTCGACAAAGCGGAAAAGAACAAAGTGGTGGAAAAGCTTTACCTCCGGGCTATGCTCTTTAAATAAGCTACCACTGTGGAACTGTTTGCAAACTAAGGCCTATTTATTGACTTTATTTTCAGGGGGTTTATGCTTGCGGTTTTTGGTGTGTGGTTGGTAGTCTTGTAGTAGGGAACCTCTGGTTCCGATTGATGCAGGTTCGATTCGACAGCGAATGTCGAACTGGTGTTGGGTATCTGCGCCAGAATCCAAGGCGGATTGCCGCAGTCGCCGATTACTGGTAGCAACCGGGCGAGATGGTGCGGAGTCAAGGCGAATATGCCGCTTTCGCAATGGCGGATGGTTGCAGGAGCTTGTCGCCGGGTGAGGGGTTCATAGGCGTTCGAACCGTGGGATGCCATCAACAATGGCGTCTTATGGCTGGCATTGGAGTTGGTGCGTCGCTAGAGGTGGCTCGTCGTCGCTTTCTCCGGCCGTTTGCTGGGAAAAAGCCCAAAATAAAAGAAAAAGGCCCTTGCCTCGGACCTAACCACACATTAGACCCCTGTGACGTCACTAACAATTATTCCACAATTTTCACAATAATACAATAAATTTTTACCTTTTTCTTATAGCTTTCACTTGTTTTGTCGATGTTTGTGTTCGTTCAATTAACTTTTAAGAGTCAGACTGAAATACAATTACTTTTAGGACAATTTTAACGCTTACTAACACTGTACATACTTTTTACAATGATAACTTTTACTAACACAATTTTAATTCGACGTACTATAGTTAGCCGTTTTAACTAACTGACTAACACCTAATTAAAGAGACAAAAACACAAAGTTATTATCAATTTCCCACCTTATCGGCCGCGACGATTGGAAATCGTCATAAAACAAATCGACGCCAAAACCGTCGCCAGCAGAAATGGCCATAAGATCTGTCAAATCAACTGTGAACAAAATTGTATATACTCAATAATCACATTATTTCCCAAAATTGAGCCCTGTTTTTAATGCAGATTGACATTATTTTCTAATAAAACTAACATAATTTTAGAATAAAGATGTTGGCGACGATTTTGATAGTGCCTAAAAAATGGTCGGCGCGTTTTGTTACCAAGGAAACAGACAATAAAACAATTACACCACATGAGGATTTACTTTCTAACCTCTATCTAATAAAAATCTACACACGCGCGCACTTCTAGACCGTTCTAGATTCACCAGCCAAAAGAGAACGATTCTGGGATTTATTTCCTATTTATAGGAAACCCAGAATCTAAGGTAAATAAATTTATGCTTTTCGCATTTCCGCAGCCTGTATTTGCGCTATTAACGCTCCACCTGTGGGCTGGAACCATCATTGGCTGATAAAGGCCGGTTCACACCGCACGAATATGAGCTGTCACTCTAGCATGACAGATCGCCGTGAGAGTGAGACAGGCTCAGCTCACACACCAAGTCACTGCGTGAGTGCCAACTATCTCATTCGGATGGGATATTTGTTTTGATTGAGGCGTATATTGTTTTGGGTGATTGGAGTATTTTGGAATTGTGGAGGAGCCACAAGTTAATAATGGAACCGACGGTTACAGATCTTAATATTGGAGTCCAAATGTTTTGGATAACTTGCTCGCAAATTTGAGGAAATGGATTATGCTTGAGTTTTAATTTATGCGAAATCACGATGTTTCGCTTCAAAAGCGAATAGAATTAGTCGAGGTTCTTGTCTTATGAGAAGAAAACTGCATTAACAAAGTAGAGCATGAGCATGATAACCTTACATGTCGTAGTTGCTACTCCGTGTTTTACCAGCACAATCGCAATTGCATAGAGAGCCAGTGGCTAGGACATGGGATTTGCGCTGAGCACCTCAATGTGCTCAGTTCAAAAGCTCTAGGAGGGTTAACAAACGGCGCTGGCCACGTCCTTTCGGGCTACCGTAGATGTAAGGGAATTGATAAAAGATGCAGTCACTCGCCACATTGTAAATCAAGAACACTTCTGCACTCGCCACGAGAATATTATTGGAATCTAGGGGGTAGGTTCTATGGAAGAGGCTCATCTTGATTAACAGGTTGCAATGGATGCCAAAACGAGCTTTCTTTCGCTCTTTTCGATTTCTAACAGTTACGGCTAGAATTAGTCAAGTTGTAGTTAAAGAATAGAAGATGGGCCCGGTATTCAGTCTATTTCTAATCTTAGCGATTGCTAAAACATGAGAAATATATGGAGAGAAAAAAAGGAGAATTGAACTTGGGATTGATCCTACGATCAGCTGCGTATGAGGCAGAAGTAATTATCATATGATTACCTTCCCGTACATGTTATGAGCACACTACAGAATAGAATACTAAAAATAAATCTGTATTGTTTTGTTATGTTCGTTTGCTATGGCATTTAATGCACGAATGTGAACTTTCGGATAAACTAACAAAGATTAGTCAAGGCGACGTTGGAAAGGGAAAAACGAGTATTTCAAATTACATGAACGCTTTCGATCCTTTCAGGAACATTCAGAGAGTTACGCTTCGGTATGGAATAACTCTATTAGTATGATTTGTATAAGAACCGTTTAGCAATGTCAGGAATTGGTACTTTGACACGGAACGACAAGATAGAGGAAACCTGCTACAGTCATGACCACCTGGAAAACGATGTACATAACAGGAAGAGACATAAAAGAAGACAATGTAGCTGCACCATGAGTTTGCATCGATGGTGATGCCAGTCTTGTCTTGAGATGTATTTATCATTCAGATACAGTTTCATATAAAAAAGAATTTGATGTTTCGCTAGCTCTGATGCTCCCTGAAATATCGTGTCAAATTTGATCAGTACTCGGAATATGACACAAATAGTGATGTCGATCACTATTTTTAGAGAATGTGCGTGTGATTGAATAACGCAAAAAAGAGCGGATAATAAATGCAGAATTTGCTTATCTATATGTGGCCGATAATTTTGCTTGTGTAAGGAATGAAGGCTTTTGAACGAATGCGAAGATGCACAAGATAGTGGTGCACTGCTAGCGTGTTTTGTCGATACGAGATAGCTGGTATTTATGCCATCATAGCATGCAAGATATAGGCTAGAAACCCAACTTCGGACGAAGTTTGTTAGATTCTCATAAAATTGCACTAAAAAACGCATCATTTAGTTTGAAGGTCAAACTCCGAGAGAAAGTTCGTTTCAGAAGAAGTTCGGAGCTGAAACTAGGGCGGTTATTGTGTTCGCGTACTTTGTTTGACTGCAGATCTACGGAATCAATACCAGCGACGACAGATCCAGTCAATTTATTTGTTTCACGGGTGACATGGACATTGTCGGCCGAACATTTGCAATGGTAGTAGAACTGTACACCTACCTGAAACGTGAAGCAACAAAAGTTGGACTGGTGGTGAATGCATCGTAGACAAAGCACATGCTCTGGGCGAAACCGAGTCCGACAGGGCCCGCCTGGGAAGCAGTGTTACGATAGACGGGGATACCTTCGAGGTGGTCTAGGTATTCGTCTACCTTGGATCCTTGCTAACGGCTGATAACAATGTTAGTCGTGAAATACGAAGACGCATCTGTAGCGAATGAGACGGGCAAGTGACAGATAAGAGAATGGAATATTTGGTAGGAGGTCGTGGTGTTGAGTTGATCTGCTTCGCTCAGCAGCTGGAGATTGACGTGCCAAAATTGTAGTAGAAAATCGTACTTACAACCACCTACAAAGTGCGATGGCCCTCTATGGGTTGAAGACCAGGAAGACAAACGTACAAATTGAATCTTGGAGCATATGAATGAGGTGAATGAACAACCGTTGGAGGAAACTTCATCTATTCAAACCGGAAATATCTGTTCGTTGCCTGAATATAAGACAATATTCCGTAGAAAATGGTTTTCGATTTCCTTGGCCTTTGAATGGTGCCTTCGGCGAATAAATCTTTGTAGTGGTATTTTCACCGAGTGTTTAATTAAATATAAGCTCAATAATACATTTACAATAAAAGAGAAAATCAAGGACAAGTTATAATTGCAAGAGACTAATAAAAAAGCCGGAGAGAAAGGGGTATGTGTGGGGCGAGACAGCCCTGTTGTATACCACTCTATATTCTATGCTGTTTATGCCGTCTTGGTGTTGGTGACAAGCAAGCAGCCAAGCATCGTTCTCCCTCAGTCAGAGTCCAACAGTGATCCGAGTAAGGCGATACCTTCGCCGAGTGCAATAATGCGCAATGGATGATTTCCTGGCGCAGCAGCAAGCTACACACATGCAGAGCAATATCAAACAACAGAAATACAAAAATTAAAACGGGTCTTTCATCGATTTCTCTTAATCATTATGCTTATTCAACATTGAATGATTACCTCCCGTGAAAATTTGATGAAAAAACTCTTCCAAACATTGTTTTGAGACCTGTTTCATTGGCACGACAAATAGTTGGTTTGGATTTTGCAAAGGGGGAAAAATAAACAATGGCAGGGATTGCTTTTGAAAGCTGCAATCTTTCGGGAATGGCAGTCAGAAGATGCGTTTAGGCGAGTAGTTTGTTGAAAAAAATTATCAGAACATTCGGTCATTTCCTTTCTGAATTACAGCTTCTGTTTCAATTTGCCCCGGTGTACCTTACTTCTATTAGTACTGCCTCGATTGTCACGGTGGTCACCGATGGTGGCATGAACATGACATGGGCTACACCACGGTACCAGGTCGCATCAAGAGTGCAATCAATACAAGTGAGGTTCGATACGGTTCGCGATCTGCCAAGTGATCTACGGGTAATGGCAAGAAATTTGACGGAAAACACAACAAGTGCAGTGAATACAGTTAGCTACATTAGTGCGACAAATGCTAGCAGTGTTTCGGGAGCAATAATCCAGCCTGTGGACGTCAGCTATCCTGAACAACAACCAGCTTACAGCATGTGCGCAATACCACAGCAGACTTTACCCAACGCCATACCTAGTGTTTTACCGGTTTCGTCTCATTGGGCCAACCCGTACGATTATCCTCGGAACCAATCCCATGTAAACTTTTCTCAAGCGAATTTAGGAAACCCAAACATTCCTTATTATCCGTATCCAACATTAAACAATCAGTTTCATCCTAATCCGGTCTTTTATCAAGACCTCCAATCCAACCAAATGCAGGCTTCCCAGTAAGGGAACCGACACCGATACAGTTACCGGTCCGTTCAAGGAGTGAGCCATTAACCACAGCACTACTGCCCCGAACCAAAATCCTTATCAGAACACAGTAATTAAAAGTTCTAATCTATATCCCCAAACAAGTACTAGAGCATACACCCCAGCTTCTACTCCCTCTTTGAACCCTTTCCAAGATCTGGATTTCGTACCGGGTGCCAATCGAACGAAAACTATACCGGTCGTTAAGTGGCCAATGCGATACGCGGGAGAGGACCGAGGTGCAGGTCTGAATACATTTTTGTGGGAAGTTAATGACTGGACTCAATCCGAGCTGATTCCAGAAACAGAGTTGCTGAGAGCTTTCGGTAACTTACTGACAGGAAAGGCTAAAATGTGGTTCATCAGCAACAAACACAGATTCACTACATACTCAGACCTCATTGACAGCCTCAAAACAACGTTTCGTGATCCAGACTTGGATCACTTCGTGCTGCTGGAGATTTACCAAAGAAAACAACAGAAGAATGAAAGCTTTCTGGAATTTTTCCTTGATATCGAGAGGAAATTTAAAAGTTTAACCAAACCTGTGTCCGAAGATGAGATAGCACAGACGGTGCGGCGAAATCTGCGCGCCGACTATAAACGTGCCCTCATTGGTCGAGAATTTCCAGATTTGTACTCGTTACAAATGGCGGGTCAAGAAATAGATGCAACGAACACCTACCTCTTCTTCAAGCCAACAGGAAACGCACAGACGAATGCTATCCAGGTGTCAGGAAAACCACCAGCTTTCATCCTTCCTAATAGAAATAATGACAAAGGCGCTCAACAATCCGGAGGTAAAGGCCCGCGTCAACGCCCCAATACATGCGACCAGCAGTATCGACCCAAACAGGGAATCAATTTAGCAAACAAGTGCGGAAAACATTCGTCCAAATGGGAAACTCCTAAAGGTGATGGTAGGAGCAAGGATACAAAACCGGAGAAGCCGTGTTCAAGTGACGGTGACTTTCAAGAGGGTGTACCTCAACCGAAAGGAGGTAGTGGATGGGAGAATCAACTGCGTACGCATGTGCCCTTGAATGATAAATTTGTTTGCTTCAACTGCCGAAGCCAACAACACACTACAGAGCAGTGCACACAAGCTTACAAGGTCCACTGCCAAGTATGTGGATTCTTAGGCTTTCCCACACATAAATGCCCTTTCTGTTCAAAAAACTCCCAGCGCCGGAAGGACAGGAGTCCTTCCAAGTAGAAACACTCCCAACTTCGAACAACCTTCTCTTACTAAATCTGACAGATACTTTAACAGCATTAGGTTACAGTCCTCTACCAGAATTCGAGGACAATACTGACGAAAATTTCCAATGTTCCTCAGTATTGTCAATCGTCAACGATAATCGACCCTATATAAAACCTAAAATCTTCGACACACCCATTCGTACACTTTTAGATTGCGGAAGCCAAAGAACACTGATCTCTTCTGACACCGCTCCGCTATGGAAAACTGGTAGTACTAGGATTTTTCCAAGCAATTTGATACTCACTAGCGCCTCAGGGGATGCTCTGAATGTAGTGGGTCGTGTGTTTCTACCTTTTTGGTTTGAAGACCAAACCAAAATAATTGAAACCACTATTGTCGAAGATCTGCCAGTCCAGTATATCGCTGGAATGGATTTCTTCACATCTTTTGATCTGCACATTACAAGGGGAGAAGAGATTCTATTCCTCGTAGAGGAGTGTACAATTAGTAACCCACCTTGTCTCGTCGAGCTAAGCTCCGAGCAGGTTGCGGCACTAGAAATAACTAAGACCAAGTTCAAGCCAGCTATGAAAGAGCTCGAGGTAACCTCGCTGGTCGAACATTCCATAAGACTGAAGGAAGAATTTAAGGATTCTCCGCCAGTACGGGTATGTCCCTATCCATACTCCCCAACCATACATAAGGCATTAAAAGGGGAGGTAGATCGACTACTCCATCTCAAGTGATCGAAGAGTCCTTCTCCGATTGGGCACTCAATGCCGTGCCTATTAAAAAACCCAATGGAACTGTTCGGTTATGTCTAGACGCGCGCAAGCTCAACGCCCGGACTACCAGAGACAGTTACCCTTTGGCTCACGTCGGTCGAATACTGGGACGGTTAGATAAGACTAGATTCCTTAGCACGATAGATCTAAAGGATGCCTTTCTGCAGATTCCTCTGAGCGAAGACTCAAAACATCTGACTGCGTTCTGCATTCAGGGGCGAGGTATGTTTCAGTACACGCGTCTCCCGTTCGGCTTGACAAACAGTCCAGCAACTTTATCTCGGTTGATGGATAAGATCTTTGGGGCTGGCGAGCTGGAGCCATGGGTATTCGTCTACCTGGACGATATAATTGTGGCCAGTGACAGCTTCGAGGAGCATATCTGTCTTCTTGAGGAGGTTACACGTAGACTGAGAAACGCAAATCTTTCGATAAACATCGAAAAGTCGAAATTTTGCCGAACTGAGGTTCCTTTTCTGGGGTATTTACTATCGAGTGATGGACTTCGACCCGACCCATCGAAAGTCCAGGGTATCCTGGATTTTGAAGCCCCAAAGACCATCCGACAAGTACGACGGTTTCTTGGGATGGTGAATTATTACCGTCGCTTCGTACCTGACTTTAGTACCATCACCACAATTAATTGCATATTATTCGGCAACTCGGCCGTACGAAAACCATCTTTTGCTAAATATCTTGGCTGTGCATATGCACAGCATATGTTTCGAAATGGACAAATTGATATGAAATTTGCGAAAAAAATCCACGTGTCTTGGAGGGACTCCTCAACCTCCTACTCTCTAGATAGGCGTGATAACCCCTACACAACCACTTAAAGGTCACGTTTGCGGAAAAGGCATCAGAATCCGAGTACCAACCTCCACCGCGGTTAGCTCTCTTTTTTGGAAATTGAATATCTTTCGGATGCTTGATTTGTCCAATCTCCACATGTGCTTTACTATTGTATACCCACAGCCAAGCGAGTGCACATTGTTTATTAAACGAGAGGATCGCACTCCATGCCCCCCAGTAACTGTCTGGGTGGGACGGTATAGAATGCGAATTCAATCGCACTCTGCTGTGCCAAAGGCTTGCTTGGCTAAAGCATTTGATGAGTTTGATTGCCTTAACGTAAGCGGTCGCGTGTACTCAGACGACTAATGTCGGTGAAAGACCGACACTTGATTACAATTAATTGCATATTATTCGGCAACTCGGCCGTACGAAAACCATTTTTTTGTTAAATATCCTGGCTGTGCATATGCACAGCATATGTTTCGAAATGGACAAATTGATATGAAATTTGCGAAAAAGAATCCACGTGTCTTGGCCAAGATATTTAACAAAAAAATGGTTTTCGTACGGCCGAGTTGCCGAATAATATGCAATTAATTGTAATCAAGTGTCGGTCTTTCACCGTCATTAGTCGTCTGAGTACACGCGACCGCTTAGGTTAAGGCAATCAAACTCATCAAATGCTTTTGTAAGCAAGCCTTTGGCACAGCAGAGTGCGATTGAATTCGCATTCTATACCGTCCTGCCCAGACAGTTACTGGGGCATGGAGTGATCCTCTGTTTAATAAACAATGTGCACTCGCTTGGCTGTGGGTATACAATAGTAAAGCACATGTGGAGAGTGGACAAATCAAGCATCCGAAAGATATTCAATTTGGTAAAAAAGAGAGCTAACCGCGGTGGAGGTTGGTACTCGGATTCTGATGGTTTTTTCCGCAAACGTGACCTATAAGTGATCTTGTTGTGTAGGGGTTATCACGCCTATCTAGTTAGAAAGTGGTTGAGGGTTCGAGTCCCTCCAAGACACGTGGATTCTTTTTCGCAAATTTCATATCAATTTGTCCATTTCGAAACATATGCTGTGCATATGCACAGCCAAGATATTTAACCATCACCACGCCAATTTCGGACCTCCTAGCTGGCAAACCGAAAATTGTGAAATGGACTTGAGAGGCGAACGAAGCTTTTCGGATAATTAAGGAGCGCCTCATTACAGCACCCATATTATCAAACCCGAACTTTGAGCAAGAGTTCATTGTGCAAACGGACGCAAGTGATCGTGCCGTAGCAGGAGTGCTCACTCAAATCCAGGACGGGTCGGAGAAGGTCATCAGCTTTGTATCCCAGAAATTGAACTCAGCCCAGCTAAATTATTCGGCAACGGAAAAAGAAGCGCTGGCGGTCCTTATGTCAGTGGAGAAGTTCCGCGGCTACATCGAAGGTAGTCATTTCACGCTGGTAACGGATGCTTCCGCGCTTCAATACATCCGTCACAACAAATGGCGTCCGTCATCCAGGCTCAGTCGCTGGAGTTTAGACTTGCAGCATCTGGACATGACCATCATTCATCGAAAAGGTACTGAGAACATAGTACAGTAGTCGTTCGATAACTGCAAAATGTTTACTTTTCAGTTATCGAATGCCGTTCGATAACTGCAACGCATTCTAGACGTCAAATGGTTGTCAATCGACGTCAGATGCAATAAAAGTGCATCCAAATGTGCAGCACAATGCAGCTGTCATTGAGTCTGCCGTCTGCAAAGAAAACAAACCTGCATCAGTTCCCACCATCCCGGTGATGGGGAAACAAAAACTAGCGGATCATCCATGGCAAATCGTCGCTATGGACTATATAGGTCCACTCCCCAAGAGGCAGGATATATGCACATCCTGGTGGTGCAAGATTTGCTCAGTAAATGGTGTCAACTACATCCCGTTCGAAGGATAGAATCGGGTAACCTCTGCAAAACGATCCGAGAGTGTTGGTTTCTAAGGAATTCTATCCCAGAGATCGTTTTGACAGATAACGCCACGACCTTTCGGTCGAAAGACTTCGAAGCTCTGCTCAAGCAGTACGGAATCAAGCACTGGACAACATCGTAACATCACAGCCAAGGAAACCCGGTTGAAAGGCTCAACCGGTCCATCAACGCAGCGATACGGACGTACTGTCAAAAGGACCAGCGTGGTTGGAATACCAGGATTCCCGACATCGAGCATGTCTTCAATAACACTGTGCATTCCGCCACAGGCTTCACTCCATTCTTCGTTACTCGAAACCACGAGATCGCTACAAGCGGAGACGATCATCAGAGGATGCGACACAAGGAGGGGTATGAAGGAGGAGAAGAACGAACTCAGAAGCATGAGCAAATATGTGGAGAAGTATATGACCTGGTATCGAAAAATTTACTTAAAGCGTATGAATCCGGAGCTCAGCGGTACAATTTGCGCAAGCGGGCACGTCCGGAAGAATTCAAAATGGGTCAAAATGTATACCGCCGTAACTTCAAGCAATCGAACGCAGGAGAATACTACAACGCTAAGCTAGCGCCTATGTATTTGCCCTGTCGTGTGGTAGCTAAACTCGGTTCAAACTCTTACGAGCTTGAGGACGCTGATGGTAAAAATGTGGGTGTCTGGCCAGCGGAGCACATAAAGCCTTAGTTCCCGTTGTTCGCGAGCGATCTATACTTCCCCCATAACCTATCTGTTTCCTGTAGGCAATATGATACACCGCGGAATAACTTCAAAGTAACTCACTCTCCATGCCACATAACGCAGTTTGTCTCTCTCGTGAGAATTGAGAGAAGATGGCATGCTGTGAGTGGTGTCGATCTCCTAATGTGAATATCTTGTTTTTCTCTTAGGAGATTTTCCATGTTCGGGAAAACCCATAACGTTATTTTAGGCCGGCCGCATATCAATTAAGTTTTATATTCAAAATCGATCGTTAGAGAAACTAAACTATCTTCCAATATTGAAAGAATTTCCAATTAGAACATTCTCTATCGATCAAGCCATGAGTGAGTATGATGTACATCCGTGAGTCTTCGAGTAAACGGAACAGAAATGGGTAGCAGGGAGGGACTGGTCATTTGTTCAAACATACTCCGACAATTTAGGATTGAGCAGCGACGAACCCGTGACGGTTAGATGGGACGAAGCTAATTAGTCAACCAGCACAATCTTGTCTATAGACAAGATCCTACGGGTGTTCGAGGAGCCGAAAATATACCTTTGGATTCACCGTGATGGCGTGCCAGATCACGGGGATCCCCCAATTGCGCGTATTCGAATCGAGCACCTTATAAACCATAAAACAGCTTTGCGATCAACGTAAATTTTGTTAACTTGTTACTTTGTTTATTATTTAAATGTTGATGTTTTCATTCTTGGTTCTGTTTTGTTAGTAAATATGATTGTTCTTTTTTCTGTTGATAAAAAAAACAAAATTAAAAAAAAAAAAAAAATACACATATTTATTATTTTTTTTTATTCTACCTCGGTGGAAATGTTACATTTCAACAAATGTCCCATAATAACAAACTTAAAATTATCTAAAACCTATTATAAAATTTATTCGTTAGGAGTTAGGAAACTGTTATTATTGTTAAAAAATTGTTATTTGGTATCACCGCCACCGACATCCCACTCCGACAGTACGAAATTGCCGAGAAACGCAATGCCAAAAATGTTCGGGAGTTGTCTTCCGCCCGAACGAATGAAACTCGGTCTACAAGGGGGGTTCTGGTGGATCAAGCGAACGAAGTTCAGTCTCTTCTGTTCGAGTCGTCAGTGCGATAAGACGTGTAACTTCTAAAAATCTCGGAAAAGTGGTCGAGTATCCTCCAAAGTTACTGGTGAGATCGTTCCGTTTCGTGACCGACGTGGCGTTCCCTACAAGTGAAGAGCCCTCTTATTCGCGAGTTTTATCAGACGAGTGTAGTGACTAACGCAAAAACCCCCACGCGATCGTGGAAGAGACTGGTCCATAGGGCGTGGTTGAAGATCCACGAGGCAGTGCCAAAAATCACTATAACATTCGCAAGTGAAAATTCCCCCTATACATCTCCCGTAGTGCAAAACTGTTGTGGAATTGTGAAATTTCGTGATCTTTCGTTGTCGGAATACCTCCTCGTCCAAGGAAGAAATACGTGAACGGGTCGAGTTTGATCGATAGTGCGGAGTGACGCGGTTACAACGGCAGGCGGCAGAAAGGAGAAGCCCTTCTCCCAACGTAGAAATTTCCACTCGGCTAGGAAAGCTAGATTGCCCCTGGGATGAGTCCAAAAGGTGAGTCGCATGTTCTATTTTCCTACGTAAGCTAAACAAACTTACAATTTATTTCGTCAACCGACGTAGACTAGTACTTATACAGTATACATGTTTTTCTTTATTTTCTTAATGCTATAGATACGTTTTTATAGTGTATAAAAATAAAAATAGTTTGGTTAAGTAGTGTTTAATTTTGCGATTTAATGTAAATTTAGATGTGCAGGTTTAGTTAGTTAGTTTTTTTTAGGTTCTGCCGAGACATTGTAAAGTCAATAGTTTCGCAGTGTTGATTATAGATGGCCATCATCTGATTGAGAGGTCCGAATTTTGCATAATTTGTACGGCAGTGATAAATTAAAAATGTATGTCGATGACGCAGTTGTCGAGATGGTATGTAGAAATTTAAGCTGTGTTGTTAAATTCAACAATCGCCTTTGATGAGTGAGTTTGATGAGTAGAACTGTCAATATTTTGTTTCATGTAGTTCATCCGTGACAAACATGATTCACTCAAGTGTCGCACAGTCTTGTTGCATTTAGCTTTAATTAGGTTCTGCAGCATGACGTCACGAATGAATTCGGTCCTCGTCAAATGAACTTTTTTGACAGTTCAGTAGTACTTTCCACTGACTCCGACGAGGACTCCGACAATGTTCGAGTTCGGGATTGGTTGGCTGCCCCCGAGTCCAACGCGAAGTACTACTAATCTGTCATCAGTTTGAGGTTAGATACAGACGCTGCAGAACCTAATGCTGCTGATGATATTCGTGTTTATCAAGACCGGAAATGTCAAACATAATTTACAAATACAGTGATCGTTCGCTAATTGGGGCACGACCTCACCCCAACTAGCGAATGCCGTTCGCTAATTGGGGCGTTTTGACAAGCGTCAATGTTGTTTACTTTTTGCGTTGAACAAAGGAAAGTTTTACGCGCCAGAAAATATCGATCCCGCCAAACACGGAAACAAAACGTCAACGCGTTTTTGACATCACATTCTGACGTTTGACTGCTTTTTAATTGGGTTTCGCCCCAATTAGCGAACCCCCAACTAAAAAGCGCCCCAACTATAAAAACCCCAATTAGCGAACGTTCACTGTATGCAGTACGGTACCGGCACTACGTAGTAACGAATTTGTTTTTTCTTTTATCCACCCTGTTAATCAAAGACGTTTGTTTTCAGGAAATTGGAATTATTTGGAACCTATGAAAATGGCAAAGAATATAAGGCAATACGGCATTTTCATCTTTAAGAAATTACCTTTGGGAATCCTTGAAAAACTCCTACGAAAACCCTGAAATTCTTAGGATTTTCCTCCAGAAAAATCTGAAAAAGTACCAGGAATCCGTCCAATAATTTAACCTGGAATTCCTTAGTAAATATTTCCAGGAAATTCTGAAAAAATACCCGACAAAATTCTATTAAAAACTCATCCGGAATCTTCGCCCAGCAATTTTTTTAGCGCGAGAGTGATCGGTAACCAATAAGTGTTGCCCCAGAAATTCATTACGCAGTTTTTTAATGAGCCCTTCCGATAGTTTTTCAAGAATTCTTTTGGACGCTACTCCAGAAATTCCTCCAGAATCAACTGTGAGGGTTTGTCTGAACAGAATTCCTCAAGGAACTCTTCCTGAAAAAATAGAGAATATATCTAGAAATCCTCCAGATGATACTTAGGTATTTTTTCATAAATTAGGGAATTCTCCGGAAATATTCTTTGGATATACCTCCAGAAACTCTTTCGAAAGTTCCTCCGAAAATACCTTCGACAATTGTTCTTTCATTTATTTTATCCAGAATCTCTCCAAGAATGTCTTCCGGAATTCCTCCGAAAATTTCAACCATCAGCGAATTTCTTCGCGAAAGAACTCCCGGAGGAATATTTAAATAAATTTCCTAAGAGAATTTCCAAAGGAATTTCCGAAAGAATTCCTGGAGGATCTTCTGGAGAAATCCCTAAGGAAATTATTGGAGGAATTATCGACGGAGGAACTTTTCCGAAAAAAATTTCAGAGCAATTACTGAATGAACTGTCGGAAGAATTAATGAAGGAACTGTCGTAGGAATTACAGAAGGAACTCATGAAGGAACTGTCGCAGGAAATTTGAAAGGAATAATCGAAGGTATTCCCAGAAAAATACGTAGTCCCTGAGGATTTTTATGAACAAGAACAAGAATTGAGTTCCTGGAAGGAACTTCGTGTGGAATTCCACTGGAGAAATTTTCGAAATATTTCATAAAGGAATTTTAATGGAATTCCAGAAACAACTTCAAAAGCAATTACTGAAGAAAATCCCAATAAACATCCGAGAGAAATTAAAAAAGTAATTGCCAAAGGATTTCTTAGAGGTATTCCCGGGTGAATACTTATAGAGGAATTCCCAAATCAATTTTCGAATAAAACTGGGGGAACTGCGAAATTTCCGGAAGAATTTCTGCAATAATTAATAAGGGAATTCAATAAATAATTCCAGGATGAATAAATGGGGAAATAACATTCGAAATCATCGGAGAACTTCCTAAGTAGTACAAGAATGTATTTCTGAAAAAAGATCCAGGAGATCCAGGATTCCAAGAATTCCTCCGGAAATCCCTTCAGGAATTCTTCCAGAAATTCCTCCAGGAATTCTTCCGGAAATCCCTCCGGAAATTCCTCCAGGAGTTCCTCCGTAAATTCCTCCAATAAATCCTCAGGAACATCCTCCAAGAATTCCTACGGAAATTCCTCACTAAATTTTGCCAGGAATTCCTCCGGAAATTCTGCCAAGAATTCCTTCGGAAATTTCTCCAGAAATTCCTCTGGATATTCTACCAGAAATTCCTCCGGGAGTTCCTAAAGAAGTTCCTCCATGAATTTCTCCGGAAGATTATCTAGAAATTCTTCCGGAAGTTCCTCTAGGAATTCCTTCGGAAGTTCCTCCAGCAATTCCTTCGAAAGTTCCTCCAGGAATTCCTTGGGAAGATCCTCCAGGAATTTCCTCGGAGATTCCTCCAGAAATTCCTTCGGAAGATCCTCCAAGAATGCCTCCGGAAGTTTCTCCAGGAATTCCTCCGGAAGTTCCTCCAGGAATTCCTCCGGAAGTTCCTCCAGGAATTCCTCCGGAAGTTCCTCCAGGAATTCCTCCGGAAGTTCCTCCAGGAATTCCTCCGGAAGTTCCTCCGGAAGTTCCTCCAGGAATTCCTCCGGAAGTTCCTCCAGGAATTCCTCCGGAAGTTCCTCCAGGAATTCCTCCGGAAGTTCCTCCAGGAATTCCTCCGGAAGTTCCTCCAGGAATTCCTCCGGAAGTTCCTCCAGGAATTCCTCTGGAAGTTCCTCCAGGAATTCCTCCGGAAGTTCCTCCAGGAATTCCTCCGGAAGTTCCTCCAGGAATTCCTCCGGAAGTTCCTGCAGGAATTCCTCCGGAAGTTCCTCCAGGAATTCCTCCGGAAGTTCCTCCAGGAATTCCTCCGGAAGTTCCTCCAGGAATTCCTCCGGAAGTGCCTCCAGGAATTCCTCCGGAAGTGCCTCCAGGAATTCCTCCGGAAGTCCCTCCAGGAATTCCTCCGGAAGTTCCTCCAGGAATTCCTCCATGAATTCCTCCGGAAGTTCCTCCAGGAATTCCTCCGGAAGAGGAATCTTCGGAGGAACTTCCGGAGGAATTCACAAAAGAACTTCCGGAGGAATTCCCAAAGGAATTTCCGGAGGAATTTCCGTAGGAATTCTTGGAGGAAGTTCCGGAGGAATTCCACCGGAAGTTCCTCCAGAAATTCCTCCGGAAGTTCCTCCAGAAATTCCTCCGGAAGTTCCTCCAGAAATTCTTCCGGAAGTTCCTCCAGAAATTCCTCCGGAAGTTCCTCCAGGAATTCCTCCGGAAGTTCCTCCAGGAATTCCTTCGGAAGTTCTTTCAGGAATTCCTCCGGAAGTTCCTCCAGGAATTCCTTCTGAAGTTCCTCCAGGAATTCCTCCGGAAGTTCCTCCAGGAATTCCTCCGGAAGTTCCTCCAGGAATTCCTCCGGAAGTTCCTCCAGGGATTCCTCCGGAAGTTCCTCCAGGAATTCCTCCGGAAGTTCCTCCGGAAGGAGGAATCTCCGGAGGAACTTCCGGAGGAATTCCCAAAGGAACTTCCGGAGGAATTCCCAAAGGAATTTCCGGAGGAATTTCCGTAGGAATTCTTGGAGGAAGTTTTCCTGGAGGAACTCCTGGAGAAACTTCCGGAGAAATTATTGGAGAACTACTCCCTGGAGGAATTTCCGTAGGATTCCCTGGAGGAATTTCCGTAGGAATTCCTGGTGAATTTTCTGGAGGAATTTTTGCAGGAATTCATGGAGGAAATTCCGGAGGAACTTCGGGAGGAAATACCGGAGGGATTCTTGGAGGAAGTTCCAGAAGAATTATTGGTGGAACTTCCGGAGGAATTCCTAGAGGAATTCCTGGAAGAATACCCTGAGGAATTCCTAAAGGAATTTCTGGATGAATTTCCAGAGTAATTCCTGGAGGGATTTCCGGAAGAATTCCCGTAGAAATTCCTGGAAGAATTCTCTGAGGAATTCCTGGAAAAATTCCCTGAGGAATTCCGGGAGGAGTTTCCGGAAGAAGTTCCTGAGGAATTATTGAAGGAATTACCGGAGGAATTCCTGGAGCAACTTCCGGAGGTACTTCCGGAGAAATTCCTGGAGGAACCTCCGGAGGAATTCCTGATGAATTTTCTGGAGGAAATCTTGAAGGAACTTCCCAAGGGGTTCCTGGAGGATCTTCCGAAGGAATTCCTGGAGGAACTTCTGAAGGGATTCCAGGAGGAACTTCCGAAGGAATTCCTGGAGGAACTTCCGGAGGAATTCCTGGAGGAACTTCCAGAGGAAATCCTGTAGGAACTTCCGGAGGAATTCCTGGAGGAACTTCCGGAGGAATTCCTGGAGGAATTTCCAAAGGAATTTTTGGAGAAATTTCATGAGAAATTCCTGGAGGAAGCTCCGAAGGAATTCCTGGAGGAATTCCTGGAGGATTTTCCGGAGGAATTCCTGGAGGAATTTTCGGAGGAATTCCTGGAGGAATTTCCGGAGGAATTCCTGGAGGAATTTCCGGAGGAATTCCTTGAGGATTTTCCGGAGGAATTCCTGGAGAAATTTCCGTAGGATTTCCTGGAGAAATTTCCGTAGGATTTCCTGGAGAAATTTCCGGAGGAATTCCTGGAGAAATCTCTGGAAGAATTCCTGGAAGAATTTCCAGAGGAAAACCTGGAAGAATTTCCGGAGGAATTCCTGGAAGAATTTCAGGAGGAATTCCTGGATAAATTTCCGGAGGAATTCTTGGAAGAATTTCCGGAGGAATTCCTGGAAGAATTTCCGAAGCAATTCCTGGAGGAATTTCCGGAGGAATTCTTGGAGGAATTTCCGGAGGAATTCCTGGAGAGATTTCCGGAGGAATTCCTGGAGGAATTTCAGGAGGAATTTCTAAAGGAATTCATGGAAGAATTTCCGGTGGAATTCATGGAGGAATTTCTGGAAGAATTGCTGGAGGATTCACCAGAGGAATTCCTGGAGGAATTTCTGTAGGAATTCTTGGATGAAGTTCCGAAGAAAGTATTGGAGGAATTACCGGAGGCATTCCTGGAGGAATTTCCGGAAGAATTCTTGGAGAAATTCCTGGAGGAATTTCCGTAGGATTTCCTGGAGGAATTGCCGTCGGAATTCCTGGTGAATTTTCTGGAGGAATTCCTTTAGGATTTTCCGGAGGAATTCCTGGAGGAATCTCCGGAGGAATTCTTGGAGGATAACATGGAGATATTCATGAAGGAATTTCTGGAGGATTTCCTGGAGGAATTGCCGTTGGAATTCCTGGTGAATTTTCCGGAGGAATTCTTGGAGGAAAACATGGAGGAATTCATGAAGGAATTCATGGAGGAATTCCTCCGAAAGTTCCTCTAGGATTTTTTCCCGAAGTTCTTCCAGGATTTTTTCCGGAAGTTCCTCCAGAAGTTCCTCCGTGAATTCCTCCGGAAGTTCCTTCACGAATTCCTCCAGAAGTTCCTTCAGGAATTCCTCCGGAAGTTCCTTCAGGAATTCCTCAGGAAGTTCCTTCAGGAATTCCTCAGGAAGTTCCTTCAGGAATTCCTCTGGAAGTTCCTTCAGGAATTCCTCTGGAAGTTCCTTCAGGAATTCCTCCGGGAGTTCCTCCAGGAATTCCTCCGGAAGTTCCTCCGGGGATTCTTCCAGATGTTCCTCTGGGGATTCCTCCGGAAATTCCTCCAGGAATTCCTCCGGAAGTTCCTTCAGGAATTCCTCCGGAAGTTCCTCCAGAAATTCCTCCGGAAGTTCCTTCAGGAATTCTTCCGGAAGTTCCTCCCGGAGTTCCTCCAGGAGTTCATCCGGAAGTTCCTCCAGGAATTTCTTCGGGAGTTCCTCCAGAAATTCCTTCGGAAGTTCCTCCAGGAATTATTCCGGAAGTTCCTTCAGGAATACTTCCAGAAGCTCATTCAGCAATTCCTCCGGAAGTTCCTACAGGGATTCTTCCAAATGTTTTTTTCAGAAATTCCTCCGGAAGTTCCTTATAAAATTCCTACTGAAATTCCTTCAGGAATTCCTCCGGAAGTTCCTCCAACAGTTCCTTCAGAAATTTCTCCGAAAGTTCCTTCAGAAATTTCTGCTGGATTTCCTTCATAAATTCCTCCGGAAAATCTTCTAGGAATTTCCGCGGAAGCTACTTCTGAACTTTCTCCGGAAGTTTCCCAAGAAATTCCTCCGAAAGTTCCTTTCGAAATTCTTCCGGCCTTCCTTTGGAAGTTCCTTCAGAAATTTCTCCGAAAGATCTATAAGAAATTCCTCCGAAAGTTTCTTCGGAAATTCCTCCTGAGTTCGCATTAGAAATTCCTACGAAATTTCAGGAGGAATATCAGAAGGAGCTTCCGGAAGAATTTATTCCTGAAGGAGCTTCTGGAGGAATTCGTGTAGGAACTTCTGCAAGAATTTCTGAAGGAATTTCCGGAGAAATTCCTGGAGGAACTTCCAGAAAATTTTCTGGAGGAACTTCCGGAGTAGTTCCTGGAGAAACTTCCGGAAAAGTTCCTGGAAGAACTTCCGGAAAAGTTCCTGGAAGAACTTCCGGAAAAGTTCCTGAAACTTTCGGAGGAATTCCTGGAGGAACTTCCGGAGGAATTCTTGGAGGAACTTCCGGAAAAGTTTCTGGGACTTCCGGAGGAATTTCTGAAGGAACTTCCGGAGGAATTTCTGAAGGAACTTTCGGAGGAATTCCTGGAGGAACTTCTGGAGGAATTTCTGGATGAACTTCTGGAGGACCTTCTGGAGGAATTTCTGGAGGAACTTCTGGAGGAATTCCTGGATGAACTTCTGGAGGAACTTCTCGAGGAATTCCTGGAGGAACTTCTGGAGGAATAACTGAAGGAACTACTGAAAGAATTCCTGGAGAAACTTCTGGAGGAACTTCTGGAGAAATTCCTGAAGGAACTTCTGGAGGAATTCCTGTAGGAACTTCCGGGGGAATTCCTGGAGGATTTTCCGGAGGAATTCCTGGAGGAACTTCCGAAGGAATTTCTGGAGGAATCCGGAGGAACTTCCGAAGGACTTCGTGGAGGAACTTCCGGAGGAATTCTTGGAGGAACTTCCGGAAGAATTCTTGGAGGAACTTCCAGAGGAATTCCTGAAGGATCTTACGGATAAATTCCTGGAGGATTTTCCGGAGGAATTCCTGGAGGATCTTCCGGATGAATTCCTGGAAAAACTTTTGGAGAAATTCTTGGAGGATCTTTAGGACGAAGTACTAATAAAACTTCAGGAGGAATTCCTTTAGTAACTTCCGGAAAAAATTCTTGAGAAACTTGCGGAGGGATTCCTTGAGGGACTTTCGGAGGAATTTCTGAATCCTGCAGATACTTCTCTTCTAATCCTGGATTCTTTGGAGAAACTTCGGGGGGAAATCGTGTAGAAACTTCTGGAGCAATTTCTGGAGATACTTTTGGAGGAATTCCTGAAGGAACTTCAGGAGGAATTCCTTGAGGAACTTCCCGAGAAATTTCGTGAGAAACTTCCGGAGGAATTTCTTGAGGAACTCATGAAGGAATTCCCGGAGGAACTCACAAAGGAATTCCCGGAGGAACTCACAAAGTAATTCCCGGAGGAACTCACAAAGTAATTCCCGGAGGAAGTGTTGAAAAAATTGATTTCCTTGAGGAATTTCCAGAGGAATTCCTGACGGAATTTACGGAAGAATTTCCGAAAGAAATCCCAGAGGGATTCCAGAAGGAAGAATCCCAAGAGGAATTCTTCCAGGAATTCTTGCAGGATTTCCTCAGGGAATTCTTTCTGGAATTCTTACGAGAATTCCACCGGGAAATTTCGAAAGAGTTATTGAAGGAATTCTCGGAGGACCTTCCGAAGGTATCCCAACGAACAATTCAGACTGAACAAGCTATTTTTTTAGCTGAAGAAGCTTATTTTCTACGAGATAACGCCTTTTTCAGCTTGCAATGTTTGTTGGGATTCCCGAGTAACTTTCAAAGGAATCTCGGAGAAACTCCTGAAGGAATTTTGGCAGGACTTTCCGAAGAAACTCCCTAAGGAATTTCCGGAGGAGCTCTCAAAGGAATTCCTAGATAAATACCCGAAGGAATTTCCGGAAAAATTCCTGAATAAAAGAGGAGTAATTAGTAAAGGAAATCCTGGATGAGAATTTTTGGAGAAATTCTCAAAATACTTTCACCGGAATTCCTTAAATAATTCCATCGAGAATTCCTCTGAGAATACCTACAGGAATTCCTTTGAGAATTCCTCCAGGAATTCCTGCGGGAATTTCTTCAGGAACTTTTCTGGAGAGTCCTCTGGTAATTCCTCCGAAAATTTCTTCCGAAATTCCTCCAGGAATTCCTTCGAGAATTCCTTCGGGAATTCCTCCAGAATTTCTTCCGGAAAACTCTCCGGGAAACTCTTGGAATTTCTCCGGGAATTGATCCGGCAACTCCACCAGAAATTGCCTCAGGTATTTCTTTGGAAATTCCTCCAGGAATTTCTCCGGAATTCCTTCAGATTTTTTTCCCAGAAATTGTTACGGAAATTTCTTCAGAAATTCTTCCAGGAATTTCCTCGGGAACTTTCATAGAAATTTGCTCAGGAATTACTCCAGCAACTTCTCCGGGAGCTCCTACGGAAATTCCTTCGTTAGTATCTCTGAGAAATCTTCCGGGAGTTCTTCCGGGAATTCTTTGGAGATTCTACGGGAATTTCTTTGAAAACTCCTCAAGAAACATTCCCCCGGGAATACCTTTGGGCACTCATCCAAAAACGCCATCGAGAATTCCTTTGTGAATACCTTGAGGCATTCTTCCGAAAACTTCTCCGTTATTTTTTTCGGGAAATTTTCCGAGAATGCCTTCGGAAATTCTTCCGGGAACTCTTCCGGAAATTGCTTCGGGAACTCATCCGGAAATTCCTCCAAGATCCATTTCCTCCAGGAGTTCCTTCGGAAATTCTTTCGTGGAGAACTTCCGGAAAAGTTCCTGGAAGAACTTCCGGAAAAGTTCCTGAAACTTTCGGAGGAATTCCTGGAGGAACTTCCGGAGGAATTCTTGGAGGAACTTCCGGAAAAGTTTCTGGGACTTCCGGAGGAATTCTTGGAGGAACTTCCGGAGGAATTCCTGGAGGAATTGCCGAACTAATTCCTGGAGGAACTTCAGGAGGAATTCCTGAAAGAACTTCAGGAGGAATTCCTGGAGGAACTTCCGGAGGAATTCCTGGAGGAACTTCCGGAGGAATTCCTGGAGGAACTTCCGGAGGAATTCCTGGAGGAACTTCCGGAGGAATTCCTGGAGGAACTTCCGGAGGAATTCCTGGAGGAACTTCCGGAGGAATTCCTGGAGGAACTTCCGAAGGAATTCCTGGAAGAATTTCAGGAGGAATTTCTGGAGGAACTTCCGGAGGAACTTCCGGAGGAATTCCTGGAGGAACTTCCGGTGGAATTCCTGGAGGAACTTCCGGAGGAATTCCTGGAGGAACTTCTGGAGGAATTCCTGGAGGAACTTCCGGAGGAATTCCTGGAGGAACTTCCGGAGGAATTCCTGGAGGAACTTCCGGAGGAATTCCTGGAGGAACTTCCGGAGGAATTCCTGGAGGAACTTCCGGAGGAATTCCTGGAGGAACTTCCGGAGGAATTCCTGGAGGAACTTCCGAAGGAATTTCTGGAAGAATTTCAGGAGGAATTCCTGGAGGAACTTCCGGAGGAATTCGTAGAGGAACTTCCGGAGGAACTACTGGAGGAACTTCCGGAGGAACTCCTGGAGGAACTGCTGGAGGAATTCCTGGAGGAACTTCCGGAGGAATTCCTGGAGGAACTTTTTCCGGAGGAATTCCTGGAGGAACTTCTTCCGTAGGAATTCCTGAAGGAACTTTTTCCGGAGGAATTCCTGGAGGAACTTCTTCCGTAGGAATTCCTGAAGGAACTTTTTCCGGAGGAATTCCTGGAGGAACTTTTCCCGAAGGAATTCCTGGAGGAAATTTTTCCGGAGGAATTCCTGGAGGAACTTTTTCCGGAGGAACTTTTTCCGGAGGAATTCCTGGAGGAACTTTTTCCGGAGGAATTGCTGGAGGAACTTTTTCCGGAGGAATTCCTGGAGGAACTTTTTCTGGAGGAAATCCTGGAGGAACTTTTTCCGGAGGAATTCCTGGAGGAACTTTTTCCGGAGGAATTCCTGGAGGAACTTTTTCCGGAGGAATTCCTGGAGGAACTTTTTCCGGAGGAATTCCTGGGGGAACTTTTTCTGGATGAATTCCTGGAGGAACTTCCGGAGGAATTCCTGGAGGAACTTTTTCCGGAGGAATTCCTGGAGGAACTTTTTCCGGAGGAATTCCTGGAGGAACTTTTTCCGGAGGAATTCCTGGAGGAACTTTTTCCGGAGGAATTCCTGGGGGAACTTTTTCCGGAGGAATTCCTGGAGAAACTTTTTCCGGAGGAATTCCTGGAGGAACTTTTTCCAGAGAAACTTCCGGAGGAATTTGTGGAGGAACTTCTGGAATAAATGAACTTCTAAAAAACTAGAGGAAGAATTGCTGAAGAAACTTCCGTGGGAATTCCTGAAGGAGTTTCCTGAGGTATTCCTAAAGAAACTTTCGCAGACATTCCTGTAGGATCTTCCGGAGAAATTCCTTGAGGAAATCTTGAAAGAAATTCTGGAGGAATTCCTGGAGGAACCTTCAGATGAATCGCTGGATATAGTTTCTGAGGAATTCCTGAAGAATCTTCCGGAGAAATTCGGATTGAACTCTCAGAGGAATTTAGCGAATTGCCCACGGAATGCCTAGAAAGAATTCCCTGAAGAATTTCCGGAGGATATCCCAGAGAAATTCTCGAAGAAGTTCTCCGAGGAATTTTCGAAATGATTACAGGAAGAACTCCCGCTGGAATTCGTGAAAGATTTTCCACAGAATTTCCAGAAAGACTTCCTGGGGGAATTTCCGAAGGATTTTCCGAAGAAAAGATTCCTTGAGTAAATTTCCAAAGGATCTTCCTGAATTCTCCCAGAGAAATGCTTTGAGGATCTTCAGGATACATTACCTAATGATCTCCCGGAGGATATTTCAGAGGTGTTTCCTAAGGAATTTAAAAAGAAATTCCAGAATGATTTTCCGGAGAAACGCTCAATGGAATTTGTAATGAAAATTTTCTAAGGATCTCTCGGAGGAATTTCCGAAGGTTTTTCCAAATGATTGCCTGGCTAAATTTCCTAAAGATCTTCCTGAGGAATTCTCTAAGTTTCCCCCGGAGTTGTTTCCGAAGGATCTTTTGAAGGAATTTTTCCACAGCTTCCTCCAAGCATTTTTCAATTAGTTTCTTCGGGATTTGCTCCAAGAATTCTTTCGAGGGTACATACACGAGCTCTTGCAGGAGTCACTGGAAATTTCCGGAGGTATTCCAGATGAATTTTCGAAAGAATTCGTGAAGAAGTAATGGTAAGAAATCCTGGAAGAATTTTCGTAGAAATAATTGGTACTATTTTCAAAGCAAGTTTAAAGAAAATATTGGTAGGAGTTTTCCTTATATTGCCAATAAGGATTCCAGAAGGAATTTATGAAGAAACTCTTAAAGAAATTACCGATGGATTTTGTGAGTAATGGTTTCTGAAAGTATTTTCGGAGATGATTTTCCAAATGTAATCTTATACTAATGACACACTGGTGGTATAAGTACCACGGTCTTTATCAAAGATAGTCTTGGAATAACTTTCTTGTTCTTTTGTACTATGGCACAAGTACCACAGGTGTGTCCTTAGTATTAGCAGATTTTTCGAAGATACCGTCGTCGGGGGTGACAATGGGTCAAATGGGGGTGAGAATGGATCACTGTTTCAACTACATAGTTTGCTTGTAGAATAGATTAAATGTATCTGGCAAGAGTACTAAATTATAAGAGACCTTTTAGAACGATTTTGTTATCCAACCTCCACATTGTCGGTGAGAGCGCTGACCCATTCCCCCTAGTCACCCCCGACGGCGGTATTACAAAAAAAATCCTCAAGGAATTGTTGGAACGAGTGCCGAAAGAATTTCTAGAATTCCTGCCGATATTTTTGGAAAGATAGATGTTAGATTACCGATGGATTTTTTGATATTTATTTCAAATATATATGGGTTAGTTACCATTTCCATTAAATCATAAAAATAACATGAGCTGATTATAGCGTTTGAACAATCTCATACTGGTTTCGGAGATATCTTGAAGCTTTTCAATTAATTCTTTTTTCGAATAGGTAGCTAAAATGGTACAGGCATTAAATCTTCGTGTTCCTAATGGAAGTAGGGCTTACGGACATGGGGTCCCCATTGTTGGTTCATCTTTTCGAGTAGTAGAGATGTGGTGGAAATTGAAGATGAATATCTGCCATCCTCTGCAATGCTTTCTCCATGCCCATAAAGTTGATAAGCTCCCATCTAGCAGTTGCTTCAAAGCGCCCAGTACGTCAATGCCTGTAAATGTTGTGCTTCCGTAACAAAATGTCCACCAAAAGCAGCACCGGTTCCGTGGCCAAGATCGATGAGTTCATGGAAGCGTGTTCACGTTGATTTTGCTGGTCTTATCAACGGAGTGGACGCACATTTGAAGTGGCCTGAAGTTGTGGCAACGGAGCGAATCACAATCTCTGGCGAAGCATCTTTGCTCGGCTGGGAATGCATGAAACTCTCAAGAAGTTCTGCAGTGATAAGAGCCCTAAAATATGTTTGTTACATTTTTAAAACTAGCAAGAAATGTTACAGTTGCCTACCTTATGTAAGTATTCCGCTCCTTGTTAGGTAGGTGCAAGTCGTAACTATTCAATTTATAAAGGATAGTGGAATTCAACCGAGTATTTGAAGCTCTATTAGCGCGAAACAACTTTCATTCTGCTTTCTATTCCGGTGAAAACAAACGAACTGTCAAAATATGTGATGCCTTCTTTTTCTGTACTGCTATTTACCATCAGCCCATCACAATCCACCCTACGATGGATAGACCTGTGCAGCGGTTCATTAAATTCACTCACCCGATGGATTTTGACATTTGAGCGGGTCGTCTTCTCGAACAAAAGTTCATTTTGCGTTCATTATGCGACCCGCTCAAACGTCATAATTTCTTGGGGGAGTTCATTTTGCGTTAGTCTATTGATGTGTTGCATGGTGGATGCAAATGAACTTTTTATCGTGTAGCACGACATCCTTGTGACAACATCAGCAAACTCATCAAAAAACGATAAGTTGAATTTAACAACACACCTTTAATTTCGATAAAATGTTTGCTGAATCAATACGCTGCGAAACTATATCGTTAATAAATGAAACCATTGCAGTTTCACGACGCTCTTTCAAAGATTGAATGTTTATAAGCTTGTAGCGTGCCTCATATGATGGAAGTGGGAATGTTGTCCAACCTAATTTACGAAAAGCAAATAATAGGAATTGTTTTTGTACTGATTCTAATTTTTCTTCGTGTGTTATCGAAAATGAAGACCATACAATGCTGCAATATTCCAGTATCGACCTTACATAAGCAATATATAATGTTTAAATTGTATATGGGTCGTTTTATAAAACCCATCATATTATTTGCTTTATGAATAATGGTGTTGTAATGGTCGATGAACGTTAGTTTGGAGTCTAAGATAATTCCTAAATCCCTAACTCTATCGCATTTCTCTACAACCTGGTTTCCTAATGTAATTGAGAGATTTGATGCTGTTCTTTTTCTGCTAAATGATATAAGGTTACATTTTTTTTACATTCAGTTGCAATATGCTTTTATTGCACCATTCGTAGAATGTGCATATTTCGTTCTGGAATATGTTGAGGTCATTTTTATTTCCTATTTCCAAAAAAGAGCTTCATGTCATCTGCATAGATTAACACTTTAAGTTTGGCAAGAATGAAGGAAATGTCGTTTACATATATTATGAATAATAGAGGCCCCAAATGAAAGCCCTGGGGGACACCTGGCTTGAATGGGTTTTGATCTATTGTTGTTAAATTTTATAATCAACTAGTCGACCCAGCAGACGTTGTCCTGCATAGTAGGCGGAAATGCGTGTGTTGTGAACTGCTCATGCGAAATTTCCATACGAATGTTAATTTTAGTTTTTCATGATTTACTTATCCCTGCCCATGATTTTCACATGAGGAAATGTCATATAAACCCGTCGGAAACTAGGTATAATGAACGTTTCCGCTGAAGGAATGAAGAAAATCCATCCAGCCGTTTTCGCGTTATGCGGATACGAACACAGACCATTTCATTTTTATTATATACCGCCGGAAATAAGTATAAAGACAAGCATGATTTTCATACATTTTCATCATGATTGAGGATCGATATCTCAATTCGCAGCGATTCGATTTGGCTGAAATTTTACTAGGCACCTGTTTTTAACTTGAACTTTCGATCTTTGAGTAAATTGTATACATCTCTGTTGATTTTGACCTCAAAATCTGGAAATAATTATAAAGACACCACTTTTTTATATGGAGCTCCATACAACGGAACTGTCTTTATAATTATTTCCAACAGAAACGCGTATAACCAGAATATATGCATAAATGTAACTATCATTGAATAAAAATTCAAGTCATTTTAGGCTTGTTGGCAAAAAATCAGCCCAATTGAATCGCTACGAATCGAGATATTGACTTCCCAATATGGCCATTTTGTATGGAAACCGTGCTTGTCTTTATACTTATTTCCACCAGTGTATAGAAGATTGGCGATCAGTTAAGTAGGATTCAAGCCATTTGAGTAGTCCTGGCCCAATTCCAGTTTTTTACAATTTGAATAGAAGCATGGGTATTATAGATTCAGTAGAAAACCGAATTATAGCCGCTATCGAAATTGAATTTTTCTCACAATCCATACGTTAAACCTAATTTCGGAAGTAGTGCGCTGTATAGCACATCACAATAGAGGTAATAAACTATAGAGGACGATTGTCGCTGCGGTTCCCTTTGTTATCGTTCTCAAACATGTTGGGTACCTATCTGTCAAAACGTACTGATTTTTCCTTTGTTGACATTTAGTGCCATATCTTCGCCAGCAAAATATGTTTCGCCAGTGACGACAGCGACAATCTTCCTCTATAGTTTATTACCTCTATTCACATCACTAAATGAAAACAGCGCACCACTTCCGAAATTAGGTTTAACGTATGGATTGTGAGAAAAATCCAACTTTGTTAGCGGCTATAATTCGGTTTTGCACCGAATTGATAATATATCTATGCTATCAAATAAAAGATATTTTAGTTACTAGATAAAGTTTGTCGCTTCGGTTCCCTTTGTTCTGCTGTCCGAAACATGTGTGGTACATACCTGTCAAATTGTTTGGATTTTCCTTCTTTGACATTTAGCTCCCCTATCCTCGCCAGCAAAAGATTTTCCGGACAGCGACAATCTTTATCTGGTAACTAAAATATCTTTTGATCAAATGCTTTACTGAAGTCAGTATAAAGAGCTTCTACATGGTTTCCTTTCCTCATGGGCCCTCCTTAGCCGTGCGGTAAGACGCGCGGCTTCAAAGCAAGACCATGCTGAGGGTGGCTGGGTTCGATTCCCGGTGCCGGTCTAGGCAATTTTCGGATTGGAAACTGTCTCGACTTCCCTGGGCATAACAGTATCATCGTGTTAGCCTCATGATATACGGATGCAAAAATGGTAACCTGGCTTAGAAACCTTGGAGTTAATAACTGTGGACGTGCTTAATGAACACTAAGCTGCGAGGTGGCTCTGTCCCAGTGTGAGGATGTAATGCCAATAAGAAGAAGAAGAAGAAGAACATGGTTCCCTTTATCCATTGCATTCAGGGTATAGTCAACGAATTCAAGAAGATTAGTTGAACTTGAACGCTCTTTAAAGAAGCCATGTTGTGCGTCTGTTATTCGGTTTTTTACTTGTTTGAATAATTTTTCGTTCACTATGGCCTCAAAAAGTTTTGGAATGCAAGAGATAATGGCTATTCCACGATAATTACGTATGTCCGATTTTTTTTTCAGATTTGAAAATGGGTATCAAAATGAGTTTTTTCATATATTTGGGAATTTTCCTGATTCTAGTGACATATTAAATAGCCAAAATAATGGAGTGGTTAGTTCCACTGCTAGGGTTTTCATAAATATAGGAGGGATTCCATCAGGACCAGGACCTTTCGAAGCATCTAAACTACGTAGGGCCTGCAAAATGTCATGGACATGAAGTTGATTCACTCCAATATCATTTGAAAAGTCTGGAAAAAATGCAAAATAGTCGCGGTCACGATCATTTTCAGAAAATGTAGGATTGGTTTCCTGGAAAAAAAATCTGCAAAAAGATTACAGTTCTTTTCCGAGCTATCCCCCGCGTTTTCGCCAAGACGTATAATTGATGGAAAGTTATTAGATTTCAGTTTAGTTTTTAAGTAATTAAAGAAGTTCTTTGGACAGGACTTTATTTCGCTCTCAGTTTTTGAATTGTAATCTTCCAAAGCGTTACTGATAGCGTAATTCAGTTGATCGCATACGTCCAAGTAATATGCTAAATTTTCATTACTGTTATGATTTTTGAAAATTTCTTCGATTTCTTAAATTCTTCATTTGCCGATTATACCAAATTGGGTCTTTATTATTGTTATGACGTCGTTTTCGTTTTAGTGAAGTTTCTTGTGAGATTATGTCAGATAAAGGGTGTACGGAATCAAATTGCACCACTTTGAACTACTCGCCAAAAATTAGTCTATCAACCGATTGTCATGAAATTTTCAGGGACTGAAATACAATATAGAAGCTTTGACTATGTATCACTGTTTCCCTGTAATTCTTAAATACATCCAAATGCTGAAACTTTTTTTCTTAAATGAACTCATAAGATTTTGTACATGTCCCTGACTAACATTGTTCATCCTGCAATCTATCCCAACAAAAAAATTAACTAATTTTATTGTCGCAGTCGATTATTTAACTTAATTAAAGTCAACTTTCCCAGCCTAAACAATGAGATT
Organism: Armigeres subalbatus; assembly: GCF_024139115.2. Classification (NCBI taxonomy): domain Eukaryota; kingdom Metazoa; phylum Arthropoda; class Insecta; order Diptera; family Culicidae; genus Armigeres; species Armigeres subalbatus. The sequence continues at coordinate 200,555,984 of NC_085141.1, read as the reverse complement.
GATGCTCTCTCAAAATCTGACAAATATCAGCCCAAAATTAGATTTCAGCGCTTTTCTTATTTTTTTGATTTTGGTTGTTTACTATAGAAGCGACAAAACAGAAAGTTTCTTGAAAAGTTTACCTGTATTAGTCGGATAAACGAAAATGTTAACGTTGGAGTTAGAAACCAATACGAAATGTTGACGCGAAAGGCCAAATAAACATTTTATGTTTCGTAATAATCAGTTTTGGAAGCTTCCGAAGCTCGTGTTTTCATTCCAGACCAGTATCTTTCAATCTGCCGCAATTCTGGTGATATCGGGGTCAAAGGCCAAAAATTGGATTACTAACATCTTTTTATAAGATGTAGAATATGGAGGTGAATGCGCAAGATTTATTTTCACACGTCCTGTTCCTTTGGCTGTATTTTCGAAACTACTGGAAGTTTCTTAATGAAATTCACGCAGTGTGAATAACACATGCTGAAGCCGTCTTTCACAAAATTTCGTTGTAATCAGCACAGTAGGTGAAATGTTATCGACTTTTGAAAGTGGTGCAATTTGATTCCGTACACCCTTTAATAATCTGTAAAAAGTGTTAACAGATGCTTAGACATTTTCTTCATTTCTTAAAACTATTTGCCAGTTTACACTACTTAACCTACCTCGAATATTTTCATAGTTCGCTAAATTGTATTTAAAGACATCCTCATACTCACAATCGTTGGGTCTTTGTTGTTCATGTATGAATAACGAGTATTCGATTGCAGTGTGGAACGCTTCTTTTTTCCACAATGGATTGATAGATTCTGTTACACAGAAATCTTTATAGATATTTGTCAGCAAAAGGTCCAAATAGCAATTTTGTTTTTTATATGTTTAACTAGTCGACCCGGCAGACGTTGTCCTGAATAGTAGGCCAAATGCGCGTCGTGAACTGCCCATGCAAAATTTCCATATGAATCTGTATTTTAGTTTTTCAGGACTTTCTCAATCCTGCTCGTGATTTTTGATCGTGATCGTGATTGATTAGGAAATATCATATAAACCCGTCGGAAACGATAACCAACAATATGCTGAAGAAATGGAGAAAATCCATCCAGCCGTTTCCGAGTTATGCGGATACGAACACAGACCATTTCTCGGGTACTTATTCAAAAGGACGTATGTGATTTCGTAAACAAAGATTCAAAGGTCGATTAGTCCGATCTGATGGCACTCCCATGCAAACCAACACCATCAACAGGTAGCCGAAGCCTCCCCCTATCTGTCTATGGTTATGGTTTTCGTGGGAGGGCTATCAGATCGGACTAATCGACGTTTGAATCTTTGTTTACAAAACCACATACGTCCTTTTGAATAAGTACCCGAGATTTCATTTTTATTATATAGAGAAGAAGATTTGGTTCAATCCTAAACTTGCAGACTTGTCAAAAATTAATTGCAAAGTTTCGTTATCCCCAACGACTGGCAGTAGGATACATTCGTTTTCTGAATCTAGAATAAAGTCAGCATTGCGTTGGTTAAAGTCCCCATAGATGTGATCTTTAACCTCCGGTGGATGTTCTGATAGTATTTGTTCAGCGCACTCAAAAAAAGATTCATAGTTGTGCTTACAAGCATGATTAGGTGGGAAATATACCGATGCGAATATATGCATTTTTCCAGCTATATGGGTTTTTACCCAGACATGCTCAAATTCATTGAATTTATTCGTTGTGATGATTTCTGAATTAAAGTTTGCTGAAATAGCTATTAGAACACCACCACCGGACTTTTTCTGAGACGTTAGAAAACTCATGTCGTCTTTAAATACATTAAAGTTACTTCCAAAAATTTCTTCACTCCTAACGCTTTCATCCCAGCTTGTTTCAGTTGCCAGAATAATCGAAAAGGATGAGCTTAATAAATTTTTAAATATATCCTTCATTTTGGCTGGGCTTTTCATTCGATTGAAATTCTGACAATAAATTAGAACTTCAGTCGAATTTTGTTTCTGCGAAGAAGTTTTTGGAAGTATGACGGTCGACGAAATATTTACCTCTTCTGATGTTTCATGTAGCGTGTTATCTTCACTTGTTAATGTTACTTCCGGAGAGTGCGTCATTGCCGATGAAAATTTGATGGACTGTAGAATTTATATGCGGCCTCCCTAGTGCGATGAAGTTGTTGAGTGCGTTCACTGGAAAGGAACGAACGGTGTGATTGAAGGTCTGCCAAGGCGTCGTTGCGAGATATTCCTAGATCCTCGTGTACATTCAGGAAAATTTGACGCAATAGTTGTAAGTCTGTTGGTAGTCCTTCAGATGCTAGCATTGCAGGGGCGCTGGTTTTGGTGGTTGCACGAATGCATACTGTAGGTGGCTGGTCGTACAAATATGACAGGAACATCCGCACAATGTCCATAATTTTTGGGTCCCGTAGTCGTGCTTTTAAAAAACGTCGATCACCAGGCGCAGATTGCTCTGTGAGTCTTACTATAGGTGGTCGCATTGGGTTCAGCAGAGGAAGATGCTCGATATCCATTTGAAGTCGTCTTTCACTACTGCAAGAAAGTTGTGCTGGCTGTTGCTGTTGTTGTTGGCTTTGTGACTGTTGATAGTTTTCTGGTTGATATTGTTCTTTTTGAATAGGTGGTTCTACTCGATATGGGTTGATAGTTTTACCCTTTCTAAAATTAATTGGATTTGGGACCGATAGACCAGAAATAGGATGGTCGGTGATAGAGGGTGGACCGGCAAATTTAACTTTAGCAATAGCAAGTAGTTCCTTGTCTTAACCCATGTGTCCTTGAGTATGATCTTTGACAGTTGCAGGTGGTTTGTTGCTAATACGAATGGATTGTTTTTTTCTTCGTTTCCTTCGTTGTCTAGCCTTATCAACGGCTTTTTCTTTTTTATTGAAGGGACCATCGAGTTAGGAAGGTATCGAGATAGGGAACACATTTATATTTTGCCGAATACCGTTTGGCTGAGTAGTTAAAATTTGTTTCCTTATTAAGTGAAGTGAGAAGTAAGATGTACGAATTGAATAGTGAACAGCGAGAACTGAGAAGTGAGAAATGCGATGTTCGAAATAGGTAAAGAGTAGTGACAAGTTACTACTGAAAAACGGAATTAAGTACTAAGTACCGAGATATGTGCTGTAACAAGTGAGTAGTGGAAAGTGAGAAATGAGAAGTGAGAAGTCAATGGTAAAAAGCTAGAAGTGATAGTTACGAAGTGATAAGTAGGATGTGAGTAGTGACATAAGCAGAAGAAGTGAGAAAAGAGAGACGATACTTCCCACTTCTCATTTTTCACTTCTCTTTTATCACTTAACATTTCTTATATCTCACTTCTGACTCATTTATCACTTATCACTTTTCACTTCTCACTACTACATACTTAATCACGATTTTCTTGTTCGGTATTTTTTTTACCGATATGAACTGCAAATTGTAAAATTGTAAACAAGGTCGTCAATTTTTAGAAATTTTATAGTCCTATCACACTATGGGGGATCCCCATACAAGCGAGCGGTCAAAAATAAAATTGGACTTTTAAAGTGATTTTCCACTTAGTTTTAGCTGTGTATGGTCGAAATAGCATGAATATACAATTTCCAACCCCCCCCCCTTTGGGGATCGTCTATGAATTACGTAATTATTTTTTTCATAGGTTCGATTAACGTGACAAAGCAAACCTATTTGGGAAGTTGAAATTTCGTGCGTTTTCTTAAGGAGAAGGAAGGGGGCTGTACAAAAACTAAGTTCAGCAATTTATGGACATTATGGCGGGATCATGTTAAATGACATTAATTTCATGACATTCCGTGATATTTTTTTGTTCTCACTCTCATGCCTCACAATTTGTATTTAGAACAATTTGTTTGACAAAGTACTAGGATCTGAAGGATCATAAAGCATTAAATGTTAATCAAATAATCAGAATTGAAAATAACTTTTGAAAAAGGGTATTAGCAAATTAGAAATCGCAATCCCATGACATTTTTACGTGTACAAGTTATTCAAAAAATGAGATTAATATATTCTCAAAAATGTGGACATTCATTGTGGAATGTAAGAATGCTCCATTCTTCCGAAAAGCAAAATTCATAACAACACTATTTGAATTACTTTTGATTTGTTTTCATGATTTCTACAAGTTATATACAGCATCATTCTTTTTCTGTGTCAAGGTTTAAGTCTTCAATGATATTTTCTTCAATTCCATCAACGATGGAAGATGAGATAAATTCATCTAAAGTATTAGAAGATAAAGAACTTTGAAAATCTTCAAATATTACAAAAATTACGCATGGCATAAGAATAACTAAGGAAAAATTTTTTCCAACGTCTCCTCGTTATCCAAATCGAGCTTAAAATGGATCTGATCTATGAAGGCACGAAGGAAAATGTCAACATTTGCCTCTCTTGATCATTTTCTTGCATTATGAGTTCTAAATTTCTTCAACTGTTTATATTGATTCTTCCGCTGGTTGTTCAGCCAGTGAACCTCAAAGTGTAGATGAGTGAATAAATATTTCTACCATTATTAGCCAGACATTCATGAACACTAGCAGGAATTTCATACGCCCGTTCTAACTAAGATATTGTTCGTCTTTACTTTTGGTAATAAACATGTCGGGAATTATTGATTCCAGGAGATTTATAAATATTTACATATTATGAAATCTCATATTTAGTTCTCCATCAGTAGCTAATGAATAGCTCAGAAAATTAGGTTTAGAGAATGACTCAAACCACTCAAGCCCCAAACGCATTTCAGCGGAATGGCGACGGAAACGTAAATTTGACAGGAAACATATGAGCGAACTGTTAAATCCTTCCGTTCCCGTTGTGCTGCATTGCATTGGGGGGTTTTATCTATTTACTCCTTTGAAAAGTTAATTAAATGAGCTCAAATGGTTATAAATAAAGTCAGTTATTACCAATAAATGTATTTTGACCATACCCTTTGAGCGCATAGTTCAGTCTGACCCATTTTCAATAGGAAACGATGGGAATTAGATTTCCGTCGAATGAAACTTGTTATGAGAAAATCGGACACAAATAAGTGTCTAAATGGCGATTATGTTCTTTGCGCACACATACATACAGACGCGCATGCACACACATACAGACATCACCTCAATTCTTCGCGCTGAGTTAGTTGATACATACCAATTAGGGGTCTCCGCCTCTATCAAACATTCGTTTTTGAATGAGCATTAACCTTGGAGTACGAGAGAGGCAAAACACGGTAAAAAAACAAATGAAAAAATCAGAGTGACTTAACTCTGTTAATTGCAAATACTGGCAAGAAATTCTTTTCGGGACATTTTAGTCGAAGCTTTGTCCTTGATGTGTATCATAAAAGAACCCGGGATTCCTGAGGAAAAAGTTCTTCACTATCAAAGTTGAAAATAGCGTCGTTTTGAAAAAATATTGCTTCCGCATTTTTCAATTTTTTTCACAGTGTAACTTATTAGTTTTGCACACCATTTAAAAGCTTATACAATAACCTTTTGTAATGATGTATTAACATTGAAGAAAAACATTTAAAAATATTTCAATAAATAGTTGAAAATAAAATATTTTTTCAGAAAATTTGCTAACTTTTTACCCATTTCTGACTTTTGCCACCTTATATCTTTGGAACTAGTGCAATCTAGAGACTTCAAATTCAGAATTTCTCTTAATTAGAGTATTGACAATGGAGAGAAAATATTTTAAAATAATTCGGAAGACATGACATTTTCGATTAATGACCGCCCGAAATCCTATAGTGTATCAGTAACAGATTCATGGAATTACTGACCACTGCTATTTTTATACCGGGTTTTCAGCAATAAGTTACGTTTACTGGATAGATCATTTAAAGTCAGTTTAAAAAATACCGACTATTCGGTACATATTAATATTGCGTGCTGATGGCTTTGGACTGTCAGAATTTTTCATTTTACCCGCCACCTTCTCCGAGGACCGAGCTGAAACATCGGGAACAACCATTGAATCAAATTTGTTTCCACTGGCAAGCCGTTCCGATGTAGGTATTCACGTTTCCTGAAAAACTAAAAGACGCGGAAACATAAACCGAAGTAGACTATACATTACTGGATATTGAGTGGACATTAGGTCCAAAAAAAAAGAGAATTGCAATCGAAGCCAACCTGTTCTCCTGGGCAAAGATTCAAGCCGGCAATATACCAATCAGTTCAATCAAAGTTAATTGCCTATTTCCGGGGATTAAACCACCCGACTTGGACGTTAATTTACGATGTTATGAAAACTCATATGTGAATATGTACGTTATGTGGAAGATATTGATTTGGAAAATGTATTGGAGGTAGCCACTTTCCCTTCGATGGGACTCGAACCCTTCGTAGCTTAGTTGGTTAAAGCACCAGTCTAGCGTACTGTAGGGTCATGGGTTCGACGCAATTGCAACGGTAATGGGGCTGAAATAATTTGCTTAGTTATGCCACAGATAACAGATATTGAGGCTGGCATCCGATACGTGTGTAAACATCCGCAACCGTTAATTCAAATGTATTTTAAATTGGGACCGCGTTTGGGAATCGATTGGAGATGGCGCAAGGATCATTGTTATTGAAAACGCAGCCCGAATGCAGCTGTCAAATACATTGGCTGCGTTCGACGGTTGTTAATCCGCTGCGTTCGTATGTACTGCCGCAATCAGTTGAGTAGTGGGCAGTAGTGGGCCAACGTATATCAATTCAAAAGTTTACACATGATTTTTGATAAAATTTGTTCTAGTCTCAATATCTGTTATCTGTGGTTATGCTGAACAATCATAATTTGAGTTTCGGCACTGTACGAAAACTATTACGCAAAATTTGGGCTTTTGGAAATGTATGTGGATAAACGTGTGGTGAATTTGAAATTCACCACGGACTTCATTCTATAATCACCTTAAAATCTTAAAGCCTTAAGGTGATTATAGAACGAAGCCCGTGGTGAATTTCAAATTCACCACACGTTTATCTACATACATTTCAAAAAGCCCAAATCTAGCGGAATAGTTTTCGTACAGTGCCGAAACTCAAATTATGAATGTTCAGCATAACTAAGCAAACGATCTAACATTATTTCAGCCTCATACGCGTTATGGTTCTTTCATCTCGTGCGCTTGAAAAAAATGTTGGAAAAGCACGTGGTTTACAAAATGGCCGATTTCTGGCTTCATTTTATAATCACCTTAAGCCACCTTAAATGAATTTGTTTTGGACCCGTTGAAGTTTGAGGTGGTGGGTTTTAGCGCAGCTCTCCCAGACCGGCATGCCGTATTCGATCACAGGGAGGATGATTTGCTTGTAGATAGCAAGCTTATTTTTCAGGGACAACGACGATCGGCGGTTGATCAAATGGTACAGTAGTTTCACCAAAACGTTACCCTTTTCACCGTTTAGTCAACCTGTTGCCTGAAGATAAGCTTGCTGTCGAGGGTCAAGACAAGGTAGTCGGCCTCATTGGCCCATTCCACAGTCGTGCCATTGAGGATGATTTTACAGTCCCCAGGCGGAACATGTTTAGGGGATTTGGAGTGGGGGAAAATGATGACCTGGGTCTTCGCCGCGTTGATACAGATCTTCCAGCTGGTGAGGTACTCTGTCAGGGCATCCAGGCCTCATTGGAGTTTTGCCACTAGCGCTCTGATCACTCTACCGTTGTAGACGATGGAGATGTCATCTGCGAACAGAGACAGAATGCCGCCTTCAGGAGGTTCTGGCATGTCGGAGGTGAACAGATTGAAAAGCAGGGGCCCGAGGATACTGCCCTGGGGGACGCCTGCGACGATGTTGTGCGCATTAGAACTCGCTCCGCTGATTGAGACCCGGAATGTCCTGGCGGACAGGTAATTGTTGGTGATTTTCACCAGGTAGCTGGGAAGATTGTAGCGTTGTAGTTTGTACACCAGGCCATCATGCCATACGTTGTTAAAAGCCTTCTCGACATCGAATAAGGCGATGGCGGATGTTTTTGAGCCAAACTTGTTCCGTCTGAGTACGTTGGTAACTCGAGTCAGTTGGTGTACAGTTGACCGACCGCGTCGGAAACCAAATTGTTCCTCGAGCAAGATGTTGAGATTTTCGGCAGACTCAAGTAACCGGCGATGAATAGCTTTTTCGAATAGCTTGGATAACCCTGAGAGAAGGCTGACGGGACGATAACTTCTGGGGGAGGAAGGATCCTTCCCAGGCTTCCGGATGGGGATAACTTTCGCTGACTTCCAGGACGATGGGAAGTAGCTGAGCCGGAGACACTGATTAAAGATCAGCAAGAGGTGCTCAAAGAACGGAGCACTCATGTGTTTGAGCTCGAGATTCAGGATGCTATCGAAGCCTGGGGCCTTCATGTTCTTCGATGATTTGATATAGTCCGTCAATTCGCCAGCTGAGATCTCCAACTCCTCCGAGAAGTCGTTGGGAATCAAAAGGATGTTGTTAGCATGCTCGTTGACGGCTGCTTCGTGTAGACTGACGATGTTCTGCCCAAGATTGTGTGAGCTGACGAAGTGACGACCTATTTCAGCGACCTTCTCTGCAGGCAGTGTTGGGAAATGTACAGTAAAACACTGTGATTATGCGAATGTTTACATTTTATCCGGTCAAATTTCACGCACCGCACAAACCGAAACAGTTTTCAAAAAAAAATGTACGCCTCATTGTGACATTTTTTTTGCTGATGAGGCAAACTGTTTGTTTGCTGCTGCCTGCTTGCTGCGTGAGAGTCGAGCCATCGTTGCGGTCAGCATTTGCATGAGATTTCTTGTTTCGGTTCGTGCGCAGCGCAAACAGAACAGAATCGAGTCGAATTGCCTGTGGCGCAAAGCCTAGAAAGAATGCTAGCCGTTGGTACTAATTCATTAGTTCTAGCATCTAAAATGAGCAAGGAGTAATAAAATAATCATTTACCACCAAAAACGGTCATACGTCGTGAAATGAGCGTACAGAAACATTAATTGTGGGGAGAGAAAATAATAAGATCATGTTTTGACTGTCGTCTGCTTGGTCGCGGCTGCTGCTGCGGCTGCCGTGGTTTTGTTTTCTTTTGACTGCGTGGCAGAACGAATGATAAAAAGAAATGTCAACCGTTCCCGTCCCTGTCTGCAGGAGTTATCAAGCGATCCTTAGAGCCATTATTGTCAAGTGGGATCAAAGGTGGAATGGGCCGAGGCTTGGATTTTAGTATTTCGGTCATTTTCCAGAACGGCTTAGCATAATCTGGGAGAGTGCGGATCTTATTTGAGAAATCGTTATTTTTGAGGTCCACCATTCTGGCCTGGATAATTTTTGTGATTCGATTGCTGCCAGTTCACTCGGTGGTAGTTTCGCCGTAACTGCTGGTGCCGATTGACCGAGGAGCCCAGTTCCGCCACCACCGGATAGTGATCCGAACTGAGCTCCTGGTAGACGACCGGCTGCGAGACGTGGTCACTCAGGTTTGTTATGTAGAGGTCGAGGGTTGCGTGGACACCGAACCGACTCAGCCGAGTGGGGGAATCCGGGCTCAAGATCGTGTAGTGGCCTTCCTCCATATCGTTGCTCCAGATGGTGCCGTTTCGATTGCCGCGACTGTTGCCCCAGGCTTGATGTTTGGCATTCAAACCGCCGGCAATGATATACTGGCCTTGCTTACGCGTCAGCTTGACGATGTCCTCCGAAGGGCAGCCGATGATCCATCGCCGTCATTGGCTTGCGTTGGACAGTATGCCGTGATGAGCGCGATTGTGCCTACCGAAGTGGTGATTTCGACACCGATGGCCTCGATGACACTGAGCTGGAAGCTTGGAAGCAGACGACAGTTGATGATGTAGCGAAGAGCGATGGCCACACCGCCTCCCCTGGTCGGCCGGTCGAGTCGCACGATGTGGAAGTCCGGGATGTTGACGTTCACCTCCAGTTTTAGGTGCGTTTCGGTGATGGACGCCACGTCTATTTCCTTCTCCTCAAGGAAATCTTTCAGCTCAATTATTCTGCTCTTTAGCGAACCGCTCTTTGTGGAATCCCGATCAAAATGGCTCGCGCGCGCCGAATAGCAGCTTTCTTGTATTCAATAAATTAAGCCCGTTAGCCCCACCCCTTTTGGTGTAAATAAAATGTGCACTCATAACGATTAATGAAGGGGCGGGGCTAATGGAATTACTTCATTAGATATAAGAAAGCTGCTTTTTGAAGCGCGCGCGAGCAATTTTGATCGAGATTCCGCAGCAGACAACGGACCTTTCGGTGAATGACAAATTCTAAGAATCCAATGAAATTTTCTCGCAAGATTCTGAATTTGGTTATGAGCTGTTGGTTATCTAAGATGCGTATTGTTGCGAAGAGTAACAACATAAATTTGACTCAAGACTGCATATCAGAGCGCCGTTGCGCGAGGAGTACAACGTCATCAGCCAATTCGAAGTCGTTTAGGTGCTCCATGGTTATAGGCTGCCATAACAGCCCGCGGTTTGGTTCACGGTCAATCGCATCTACCAGAATCTCATCGATTACGATGAGGAACAGTAACGGTGATCGAATACATCCTTGCCTCACACCAGCTACGACCCGGATAGGGTCGGACAGGACCCCATTGTGCAGCACTCTACAGGAAAAGGCCTCGTACTGTGCTTAGATGAGGCCGATGATTTTCTCAGGAACCCCCTTGCGTCTCAGGGCGCCCCACATATTCTCGTGATTGAGACGGTCGAAAGCTTTTTCGTAGTCAGTGAATACCAAGTAAAGGGACTCTTGGAATTCGTTGACCTGCTCCAGAATTATGCGGAGCGTGACAAAATGGTCCACACAGGATCTTCCGGCACGGAATCCGGCCTGCTGCCGCCGGAGAGTCGCATCGATCTTCTCTTGAATCCGGTCTAGGATAACTTTGAGAATAGTACACAGCAACATAATGATTCGCCAGTTATCGCATACAATCAGGTCACCCTTTTTGAGCACCTTCACTAAGATACCTTGTTCCATTCGACCAGGAAAGTTGCGGTGTCCCAGATATTACGAAATAGACGATGCAGTAGTTGGGCGGATGTTATGGGATCAGCTTTGAGCATCTCGGCTGATATCCGATCGACCCCTCGAGCTTTATTCGATTTCATGCTTTGGATGGCTGTTTGAATCTCTAGCAGTGATGGAGCTTCGGTATTGACGCATGTTATACGTCGGATCCTAGGCAGATCATGCCGAGGTGGTGATGGCCTGGCTGGCACTTGAAAAAGTTGTTCGAAGTGCTCGAACCAGCGTTTAAGCTGGTCAGTTGGATCGGCCAATAACTGATCATTCGCGTCTTTCACAGGCATCGTTGCATTCATCTTCGCCCCACTTAAGCGTCGTGAGATATCGTAGAGGAGGCGAATGTCCCCGGTTGCGGCGGCTCTCTCTCCTTCGTCGGCCAGAGAGTCTGTCCACGCTCGCTTGTCCCGTCGACATGAGCGTTTTACTTCCTTCTCAAGAGCCGCGTATCGTTGACGGGCTAAGACTTTGGCTCCTCTGGTTTTTGATCGCTCTATCGCGGCTTTGGCTTCTCTTTGCTCCTCTATCTTTCTCCAGGTCTCAGTCTCCAGGTGATCCATTGTTTTCTCTGGGTGCGTAGTTCGCCCAGATTGTTCTCGCTGGTGGCGATGAAGGCATTCTTGATGGCGGTCCATTGGTCTTCCACGCTGCCACCTTCCGGAATATCTACAGTACGCGTCTCCATTTCTTCAACGAATGACCGTTTCACCGTGGCATCTTCCAGTCGGCGTGTGTTGAATCATCGTCCAACTCTTCCTCCTGCCGACGAATCCACGCAATGCGCAGGCGTATTTCGCCGATGAGGAGGTGATGATCAGACGCGATATCGGCACTACGTTTATTCCGTACATCAAGAAGGTTCCGTTTCCATTTTCGGCTGATGCAGATGTAGTCGATTTGATTTTCTGTAAAGCCGTCACGAGAGACACACGTGACATTGTGAACCGGTCGATGAGGGAAGAGCGATCCCTCGATCACCATGTCGTTATTACCACAAAATTCTGCGAACAGCTCACCGTTCTCGCTCATTTCTCCGAGACCATGGCGTCCCATAATGCGCTCATGGTTCGAGTTGTCGGATCCGATCTTTGCATTGAAGTCGCCCAAACAAATCTTGATATCACCCTTCGGAATTCTATCTACGACGGCATTGAGTTGACTGTAGAAGTTCTCTTTGTCTTGCAGATCGGCAGCATCGGTTGGCACATAACATTGGATTATAGTAAGGTTTCGGACCCGTGTTCTAAATCTGGCAACGATTATCCTTTTACTATAGGTTTCCACTTCATAAGCGCCGAGTGTGCCTGAGCGCTTAGTAGGAAGCCAACTCCGCGATGCCGGGGAGCGTGTTCACCTCGTAAACCAGAGTATAGCAGAACTTGTCCCGACGGCGTTCTGTGTTCTCCAAAGTTTGGCCAACGGACTTCACTCAGTCCCAGGATCTCAAGCTTCATGCGGCGTGCCTCATTGGCAAGTTGTGCCAATTTACCCTGTTGGGCTAGGGTTAAAACGTTCCATGTTCCTATTCGTGTCCGTTGTTTCGCGCTAAGAGTCGTCGCCGTAAAATCAGTCCGTATTTTTTCATTATCGGATTCTCGAACAAATTGATGTTTCGGGAACAGTAGGTTGTTGGCCCAAGGTTCCCTATCCACCGGGATGGGGCTGCCATCTTAGGTATAGCTTCCGGAGAATAGCATTTCATACTCAGCCACCGGATGCCAGAATAGACGCTGTTGGAGCCGCACCTCCATGATGAACAGACGCTCGAAAAAAGTTGTAACCGACATGAGTTATTCCAAGAATACCTGGAAGAATAATTTCTGTAGGAATCACATGTAGAATTCTTGAAGGAACTCCAAGAAAAAATCCTAAAATAAACTTCAAAATGAAACCTTTGATAAGCTCCTGGAAAATTAAAAAAGAAATATTTGGAAGAACTACAGGAGAATCTACAGGCGTAATTACTCTTAGAGGAGCTCAAAGAAGATTTTTGAAGAAATTCAAGAAAGGAATCCTGTAGGAGCTCCAAAAGGAATTACTAAAATTCATCCTGAATTTCCCCAGGAATTCAATCTGACTTCCCCCAGTTATTCATTCTGACTTCTCCCAGGAATTCATTCTGACTTCCCTCAGGAATTCATTCTGAATTCACCCAGGAATTCATTCTGAATTCACCCAGAAATTCATCCTGAATTCACCCAGAAATTCATTCTGAATTCCCCCAGGAATTTATTCTGAATTCCCCAGTAATTCATTCTTAATTCCCCAGTAATTTATTCTGAATTCTCCCAGTAATTCATTCTGAATTCCCCCAGGAATTCATTCTGAATTCTCCCAGGAATTCATTCTGAATTCCCCTCGGAATTCATCCTGAATGTCCCCCGAAATTCATTCTGAATTCTCCCAGGAAATCATTCTCAATTCCCCCAGTAATTCATTCTGAATTCCTCCAGTAATTCATTCTGAACTAGCTCAGGAATTCATCCTGGGATTTATTCCGAGTTACTCCAGGAACTCATTCCGAATTGGTCCAGGAATTAATTTCTCCCTGGAGTTCATGCTGAATTAACCCTGGAATTTATGCTGAATTCCCTAAGGAACTCATTCTGAATTCCCCCACGAGTTGCTTCTGAATTCCCCCAAGAATTGATTCTGAATTCACTCTAAATTCCACAAGGAGTTCATTCTAAATTACCCCAGGAATTTATCCTGAATTCCTCTAGGAAATCATCCAGAAAATCAATTCCCTCCGGAGTTCATCCTGAATTCCTCCAGAAAGTCATCCAGGATTTTTCAAGGAATTCACTCTGAATTTTACATGGAATTCATCCTGAATTCTTCAAGAAATTCATTCTGCAAGGAATTCATCCTGAATTCTTTAATTAATTCATCCTGATTTTTTTAAGGAATTCTCCCTGTATTTTTCAAGGAATTCACTCTGCATTCTGCAAGGAATTCATCTGGAATTTTTCAAATAATTCATCCTGAATTTTTCAAGAAATTCATCTTGAGTTCCTCCAGGAATTCATTCTGAACTTCTCCTTGAATTCATCCTGAATTCCTCCAGAAAATCATTCAGGAATTCATCCTGAATTCCCCCAAAAATTCTTTCTGAATTTCCCAGGAATTTATTCAGATATCCCCCAGGAGTTCATTCTGAATTCCCCCAGGAATTAAATTTGCTTCCTGCCCGGAATTCATTCTGAATTTTACTTGAATTCATTCTGATTTCCCCCACAAGTGCATTCTGAATTGCCCCAAACACAAAAAACAAACATGGTTTTACGGAATGTTTTGCACTTTCCAATTGAAAAGTGCTCCGTTTTCTTAAAAATAAAAGTTTAATTGCTCGAAGTCAAATTTATTTTTTTTATTTGAAAGTTTTTTTCGTGTTTCCAGTGTAAAAATTCAAAGTTCTTCCATTTAACATCAAAATTCTGGAACTGGCAAATCACTCAACGATTAGGGACATAGTTGGAAGAGATGGCACGATGGCAGCCAATATGGCACCGGACCTTCCACGGGCCAACCCCACACCTCCCGCACTTCTCTCCCACCAACATTCGAATGCATCGAATCGAACAGCATCGAACAACAGTTTAATATTCAAACTACTAACCTGTTCACAGCATATTTCCTTACTTCCCATGATAATGAAAATGTTTCTCCAATGAGTCCTATGTATTCCGGCTCGAATTGTAGCATAAATCAGCAGTTTCGTGCCAATTTAATAGCCGTTCGCGATTTGTTGGGTTCATCACTGCACTTCACTTCTTCTCAAAGGGCATTGGAAAAATCAAGTTTTTACTCACTTCTCCGCACATGAGCAGCCCGAAATGTTGATAGAATGCAATTTAAACACCACTTTTTGAAATCAGTCACTTATTTGAACCGAAAACTTAGTATAAACTGCTAGTTTTGCCCGAAAAAAACGATTAAAAACTGACCGCGGAGCGAATGTAAACACCGCGGTGCACCGGCACCGGCAGCAGCAAACTAATAAGTAGGGTGGCTCAAAAAATAATTTTGCTTCGCCACGCCAGTTGATTATGATTTATAATTTGGATGTCATCTAATGGTTTGGGCTGGTTTGAATAGAGGCTTACCGTGTGCATGTCGTTTCAGGTTTGTATGGCAGTTGATATAGAGAGGTTGAATTTAACATTATTCTGATTCTGGCACTTTGTCATTGGGCGATGGCGAGGGGGGAGACCATATGACGGGATGAAATATTTAAGAGCTTCAACTCCATAGACAATCCATATTGAATGGTTGTTCCAATAGTTGGGAGTCGATTTTAAATAATCGAGGTTGCGATTCTTTCGCATGATAATTGGGCTTCTCAGAAGGCATCAGTGAAACGTGCAATTCAACAAAATACCCAGAATTGTCTTGTTACCGACAAATCGAAAACAAATGTTTCCCAACAAGTTAAATTCAAGTTGATACCACAAATATTCTTGAAAACCAGTAACAAAATAAATTAATCTGAATACTTTTCCCTTAAAAAGATTTAAATTTAAAAACATACAGTATATTATATACCCCTTAAATACTGACATACATTTCTCACATCTCACCGTTCATAATCTTCAATTACCCAATGTTGGTACACATGTTTCTCAAATGCGAAGGAAAAAAAAGAGAGTAGTGAGAGGATAGCTTCCGGAAAGGAGTGATGGTTTGTCGATGGAGCGAAGAAGACGTTTTTTTTGGTTTGAAACAGCCCGATAGTGGAAACACCGTAAATTGTGCTCCGGGACCTGATTCCATCACGACGCAGTAAGCTGGCGAGCCCTCTGGTGCCGGTGGTCAACGAGCCCCAATCGTTATCGTTGTACCACACGCCGCGGAAGTGCCATAGCCATAGTCTTGGAGGTGCGGGTCAAGTGAGGTCCGAGGGCTATGCCCCGCTCACTAGGCCCAATATCCGATGCGCTATTGGCCCCGCTCGCGGGCATGTGGGACGTCAGACACGGAGCGAGACTATCGGACGAAGATGTCTCGGTGAGCCGGCTGCGAGACTGTCGAAAACAACTTGGCATCTAGAAAATCCTCACCATCCACTTTTATGGAATGTACCGAACGACTGTCGCCACGGTCGGAAATCTCACCAAAACAGAATGGCAAGTACCCACGAACGATCCATTATCTGTACTCGCATGTCAACCTCCACAATGAGCTCCAACGATCGCGGAATGGCCACAACAAACACAAAACACAAACACTACCAACACATCTTGGATTTTTGTATGGAATTTATACTCGTTTGTTTACGTTTTGCACTGAAAATGTATGTTTCCCCCCCGCGCTGGTTATTCCCATCTACTAACTGTCGTATCCATCCGGGAGCCGATATGCACCAGCCGAAACTCGGCCCAAATAAAAAAACACTACACAGACGCGCACATCCATTCGTTGGAAGTTTCGTCTACAGAATGACCAAACATTGATGCACCCATTGACGATTAAAGGTTGCATGAAGAAGAAGAAGTCGAAGGATGATATCTGAAAAATATTGCACGAGGAATCATACGGGAAGTTTTTTAAAACTCTTCTCAAAAATTCTAGGAGCAATTTAATTAAAAACGGTTAGCAGTACGGGGTTGGACTTTCCTTCTACTGCATAATTAACGCAATTTTTCGATTTCAAATTTTATTTTATGATATCATACTTGATATACAGTATAAGAAAAGTCCAACCCCGTACTGCTTTCCGTTTTTAATTAAATTGCTTCTAGAATTTTTGAGAAGAGTTTAAAAAAATGTTCCGTATACTTCCCCGTGCAATATTTTTCTAATATCATCCTTCGACTTCTTCTTCTTCATGCAACCTTTAATCGCCAATCTCATTCAACCTTCCTCATCTTTCCCATGTATATTTCTTTCCACACTAACACACGTAACATTTGTTTTCATTCGTCTTCATACGCATCATTGTGCAAAGCGTGAAATTTTCGAGCCGAAATGAGACCGCTGCTTCGTGTGATCATGAGTTCAATCTCGGTCGACCCGGTGACAAGCGCGGTGTCATCATCATCAATAGACATAGACCGCTGTCATCATTGAAACGCAGTATGAAAAAAAATTATAGCCCAGGACATCCTGGCTACGATCTGGCGATGGGCTAATCAATAGGATGTCAGTAGCCTGATCTCGGTGGAACCATATACACTTCGAGAAATCATCTGCTACGTGTAATCATTTTGATGACAAATCATTTTCTTGTGGTTCGATATCGAGCTGTTTATTTCTTAAAATATTCGACTATTGGTATGAACCGAAAATATATTTATTTATGATATAACATTTTCTTAATGTATCTTCATACTACAAAATTGATAATTATAAAATCAATTATGAATTACACGTCCCTTCACTACATTCGCTCCATTCTCTACTCTTCGAATTGATTATAGCCAAATTAAAGTTTTTTTTAAATATATTAACTTGCTTAAATACACATTTCCTTGCAGAAAAGTCCAAAAATAAATCCAAATCCAAAATTGATTCAATCATAAAGTTCGACAGAAATATTGTTTTGGTACAAATCCAAACTAAATTCACTAGACCAAAGTAATTTGAAAAAAATATTTAAAAAAATAAATAAATGAAGTTTCTGTCAACCATCAAAGTTCAATTCAAATTCATTGCAAATATAATTAAAAATCAATCTGATTTCAATTTTAATCCAATACTAATCTGATCATAACCCATCAAAATTCAATGCAAATACTTTTCCTTTCGAAACAAAAAAAAATTAATCAAAACCAAATCTTAGTCCATCCAATGCGAATCCGAATTCAATCCAATGTAAACCAACAAAAATTTGTTTCGAAATCTATGCCAATCTAAATCCAATCAGAACAAAACCGATGGTAGAACAGGTAATGGAATGGTCCAGAGGAAATATGTAATTTGTTTGCCGATTTCTTTAAAGAAGTATACACTACCCACTCAGAAGATGAACGAGATCGCGACTTTTTCGATTTTTATCCTGAGTTTTCAAATGACGTTTGCGTCAACTATCTGAATGTACACGAAATTTGTGATGCCCTGAAACATCTAGATGGGTCTAAGAGCTCCGGACCCGATGGAATACGTCCAGTGTTTATTAAGACTCTAGCAATTGAACTTACTGTTCCATTATTCTGGATTTTCAACATGTCACTGGAATCAGGATGTTTTCCGTTAATATGGAAAAAATCATTTTTAGTTCCAATTTTTAAATCTGGTATAAAATCCAATGTTCGTAACTATCGTGGTATTGCTCTTATATCTTGCATACCGAAATTGTTCGAAGCAATTGTTAATGAAAAAATATTTGTTCAAATTAAAAATCGAATCACATCTAAGCAACACGGTTTCTTTAAAGGTCGTTCGACAGCCACAAATCTAACAGAATTCGTTAATTATTTTTTGGATGCAATGGATAGTGGTCACTAAAGAGGCTGCACTCATAACAAAGAGATGAAGTGTTAAAATTGGAACAGCGCATTTGCTATCAAATCGGTTGTTCCAATCGAGCACATGGTTGTTAAAGGTAGGAGTATTGCGTCTCTTTGTTTTTAATCCAGGCTCGTTAGTGGTCACCATGTAGAAGCCTTGTACTCAGATTTTAGCAAAGCTTTTGATCGCGTTGATTTACCCATGCTTTTGTTCAAACTGCAGAAGATGGGAACTCAACCAAAACTTCTTCATTGGCTTGAATCGTATCTAACAAGTCGTGTTCAAATTGTAAGATACAAAGGAAAATTATCAACCCCAATACAAGCCTCTTCTGGAGTTCCTCAAGGATCTCATTTAGGTTACTTTTTATTTTATTTGTAAATGACCTCCCTCTTGTGCTTCATAAATTGAATGTCTTAATTTATGCAAATGACATGAAACTTTTCCTAAAAATCAAAACTGTCGAGGATATCGATACATGCAAAGATGAAATATTGGTATTCCATACATGGTGTAAAAAAAGTCTTCTACAGTTGAATAAAAAAAATGCAACTTAATAACCTTCAGCAGAAAACGAAACATACTCAGCGCAAATATTAGTTTTGATGATCAGAACGTAGTAAGAAGCAATAGAGTAAGAGATTTGGGAGTAATATTGGATTCAAAACTCACTTTCATCGATCATTATAACTTAATTGTAAGCAAATCCAACAACATGTTAGGTTTTATAAAACGATTCTGTTACAATTTTCAGGACCCATACACAATAAAAACACTATATACAGCTTATGTAAGGCCAATTTTAGAATATTGCAGCATAGTTTGGTCCCCATTTTCAGCTATTCATGCCAACAGAATTGAGTCAGTACAAAAACAATTTTTATTATATGCACTACGAAAGTTAGGGTGGACCAAATTTCCATTGCCACCATATGTAGCTCGTTGTAAGCTCATCAATATTCATTCACTGAAAGTGCGTCGAGATTTAGCAATGGTAACTTTTATAAAAAATATTGTTTCAAACAGAATTGACTCAACGGAGCTATTATCAAAACTTAATTTTTATGTTCCATTACGATCTTTACGACATCGTCAAATATTCTCCGTAAATTATCATCGAACAAACTATGCAAAAAATGTCCCAATGAATCAAATGATGATCACTTATAATAAACATTGTGACACTATTGACTTATCGATGTCCAAAACACAGCTGAAACAGATCTTCTCTCGTATTATAAGCTAATGACACTTTACAATAAGTTTAAACAGTATCAACATTATCTAATGTTATTTAGAATAGTTAAGAATACAAATGTAAATAGGTCTACAATTATGATTGACGACAATAAATAAATAAATAAATAAATAAAACCGAATCTATTCAAAATGATTGCATAGTTGCATAGTTTATGTACAATTGAAATCTTATCTAAATTCAGTGCAATGCAATACATATTTATATAAAACGCCAATACATATTTATATAAACCAACCCCAAACTAAATCCAAATCTAAACAGAATGAAATTCCAATCCATTCCAAATCCAATCCAAGCTCAATCAATTCCCAATCCAAATAGCATTTAATTCAAATCAAATTCAATCCCAATCAAATCTACACATATTCAATCCAAATCCAATGCGAAAAGCCACTCAATTATAATTTAAATCCAATCAGATTGCAATCCAATCCAAATCGAATTAAAATCCAATATAAAATCCAATCTAAATCCAATTTAAATCCGATCCAAATCCAATCTAAATGCAATTCTACTTCAAATCCAATTTTGATCCAATCCAAATGTAATCAAACCCGAATACAATATAAATTCAAACCAATCCAAATTGAATCCAATCAAAATTCAATTCAATCCATGTATACTCCAATTCTAATTCAAATGAATTTCAAATTCATACCAAATCTTTTTCCATTCCAAGTTCATTGCAATTTCAAATGATTCTAAATAAAATCAAACCTCAATCCAATCATAGTGTTATCCAATCCAAATCCAATCCCAATCCCAATCCAATCTAACTTCAATCTCCAATCCGATCGAAATCTAATGTTATTCGAATACTGATTATAATCCAAATTAAATTTAATCCGAATTCAATCAAAATCAAATTCCACTTCACATCAATCTAAGTCGAATTAAATCCAAATCATTTACAATTTCAATACACTCCATTCAATACAATCTAACTCAAATCTTATATAAATATAATATGAATACGAACCTGATTCAAACACAACTTCCGGCGATCCAAAGTCAATTCAAATCCAATCTATTTGCATTCAATCCAATATTAATGTAATCCAGTACAAATAATTTCAAATCCAATACAAAACTAATTCCATTCAAAATAAATTTCAAATCGAATTAAATCAAAATCCAATAAAATCTCAATCAAATATTAATTCCATCCAATCCATATCCAATCCGAATCTAATTCAGTTACTTTATAATCCAAATCCAATCACAATTCAATTTCAATTAAATCGGAATTCAATCCCAATCCAAATCCGAACAGAATACAATTTCATTTCAAGTTCAAACCAAATCGAATTTCATCCAAATCTAATCTAAATCCAAACCAAATTCAACTCAAATCCAAACCAAGTTGAATCCAATCCGAGTTCAAATTAAATCAAAACCATTCCAATCTAAATCAAAATCCAATCCAAGTACAACCCTACTTTAAGTCAAATCCAATTTTGATCCAATTCAATCCGAATCCAAATAGAATACAATTCCACTTCAAGTTCAAACCAAATCGAATTTCATCCAAATCTAATCTAAATCCAATCCATATTCAAACAAAATATAATTCCATTTCCAGTTCAAACCATATCGAATTTCATCCAAATCCAATCTAAATTCAATTCAAGTTCAACTCAAATCCAATCAGAGCTTAATTCAAATCGAATCCTAATACATTTCAAATCCAATCTAAATCAAAATCCATTTCCAAATCCATCCAATCCATTACCAAATCGAATTTCATCAAAATCTAATCTAAATCCAATTCAAATCCAAATAAGATCTAATCCAATCGAAATTAAAATCCAACCTTAATAAAATCCAATCCAAGTACAATCCTACTTCGAGTAAAATCCAATTTCGATCCAATTAAATCCAAACAGAATACAATTTCACTTCAAGTTCAAACCAAATCGAGTTTCATCCAAATCTAAACTAAATCCAATCCAAATTCAACTCAAATCCAATCCAAGTTTAATCCAAATCCAATCCAAATTTAAATTTAATCCAAATCCAATCTAATTCAAAATCCACTCCAAGAACAATCCTACATCAATTAAAATAAATTTCGATCCAATTAAATCCGAATCCAAACAAAAAACAATTCCACTTCAAGTTCAAACCAAATTGAATTTCATCAAAATCTCATCTAAATCCAATTCAAATCCAAATAAAATCCAATCCAATCTAAATCCAATCTAATAAAAATCCAATCCAAGTACAATCCTACTTCGAGTCAAATCCAATTTCGATCCAATTTAATCCGAATCCAATCAAGTTCAAACCAAATCGCATTTCATCCAAATCTAATCTAAATCCAATCCAAATTCAACTCGAATCCAATCCAAGTTTAATCCAAATCCAATCCAAATTCAAATTTAATCCAAATCCAATCTAATTCAAAATCCAATCCAAGAACAATCCTTCTTCAAGTCAAATTAAATTTCGATCCAATTCAATCCGAATTCAAACAGAAATAATTCCACTTCAAGTTCAAACCAAATTGAATTTCATCAAAATTTCATTTGAATTTAGGATTTTCCGAAATTTCCAGAGTTCCAGTTTTTTGGGATTTTTTGAGATAGGTTTGCTCGAAGAAAAATTTTATGAAAATACAGTGAGCTTTTGGTGGAATGAATTCCGTGATGCTACTAAACATAAGGTTTTCCCGTAACACGGTAGATTACTTTGACGTAGTGTGTTGCGGTGTAAGATCTACCAAACAGAGCCCTAGCTTAATCCATTTTTCTAGCTAGGGCAATAAGTTGTGGTAAATAAGGATTCATCGTATTTAGTCCCCGCTACCAACAGCAGTTTCAGAAATCAGTTCACTGGTACCTGGTGCTGGGAATTTGGTTTCATCAGTACCCGCTAAGCTGCGGTGGACGACGGAGGTCCTTCGTAGCTTAGTAGGGAAAGCACCTGTCATGCGAACTGGGGTCGTGGAATCAAACCCCACCGAAGGGGCGGTTACCCTCCAATACCTTCTCCGAACTAAATCTGTCACATGTTGTACATATGCATAATCAAGTTTCAGACATAGTAATTAATTTCCACTCCGGGTGGCTTAATACCCGGCATATAGGTAATTAACTTTGAATGTACAAATTCCCTTGCTTGAAATGGTCTTGTAGACAGAGCTAAATCCCGGGTTTTAAGAGTTTTACTGGTGATATTCTAGAAGCAAGACAAGGATGCGGCTCGGGCTCCGATGCATGGCCAAAAACAGTATTACTGTTCTGTTTTCTCAAGAAAGGATTGATTTCCAATTGACAAGGGGCGCGCCTTCAATGGGATTGCTCTCTATGAAGGGTCTAAATAGCGGGACCTTGTCATGATTGTCTTGAGAAAACAAAACAACAACTGTATCGAAACCCAGAGTCTATTATATATAGAGTTACGCAAATAGTGAAGCCAAATCTACCTATTGAGCTGTCAAACCGTCTACCTATCGAGCAAAGTAAACAAATGCTTGTTGGTAAGGCGAAAGTATTGTTATCGCCTAATGATTATTATGGAGAATTAAAACACATGAATTGAAATGTATTAGATTTGTTCTAGAAACATCTTCAAAAAACTTCAATACACCCACCAATAAAGTAGCAACAAGAAACTCACGTATTTGCACTCGGTGGGTGATTTGGTTATCGAATTAAAAAGCTTTAGCAGTGAACACTCCCGTGAAGTCACTTTAAGGGTTGAACAAAAATGAAAGTTGCAAACAGAATAACAAGAAGATCATTCAGAATAAGTGTAAGAAGATCCTCTTTGCGCAACTCTATATAATAGACTCAGTCGAAACCGATACTGCATTGCTTCTCAATAGCACTGGAGTAATTCGACATGCACTTAAACACTAAGGATACGGGTAACGCTACAATAGATCTAATAATTGGTCGCAGTGGCACACCCGAACAGAAAAAAAAACATAAGGTTACGAAGACATTGATTGCTAAGGTTGGTTCTGCTCATAAAATGATGCCTCCTGAAATGAACTATTGGATGCTATTGTGGCCCGAGGTAAACAACTCTTGAAGTTAAGAAAATTATTTTGAGCTTTTTAGTGGAATGTCTTCACTTGTCATAAGACGAGTTTGTACCATCCCATTTAATTTCACCACTTGATTGTACCTTGACAGATACGTATTTCTCTTATTTGCCTACTTTATTTACCTATACAGTAAATTACTTTATTGCTTAGGTAGAAACTTGAAGAGCCAAGAGCTGCCGTTTCCCTAATCTGTTTGTCCTGTCGGTGGATTTTCAAACTCTCAACTACATCGAGTTTCCATGGGGAAGAGACATTTCTTAAAATTTTAATATTTGACAGTAAGGTCGTCTGCAGTGTCTCGTACTTGATTCGACTTGAAGAAAATGATCGCAGCTTACACTATTTATACTATGCGTAGGTACAATAACTTATCTAGGTACATTTACTACTGTGCTTACAAGCGAGTAGAAATCTCTGTTCTGTTCGGATATGTTGGATTGCTTATTGGATGTTCGATCAGCACTTCCACAGTTAAGGTCACTCCTGACGGAATCCAAGTTTCAAAGTGCTCGCGTTTTCGGAGGCACACCACTCGATACGGAAGCAACACACAACTGTCATTTTTGTTGATTTAGTTTTGCTGCGTCGCAGCATGCGTGAAAAAATAAAAATGACAGTTGTGCGTTGCTTCCGTATCGAGTGGTGTGTCCCCGAAAACGCGAGCATTTTGAAACTTGGATTCCGTCAGGAGTGACCTTAATAACTGCATGGTTTCTAAGCCAATTTATTAATTTTCCATTCATATATGATGAGGCTAACACGATGATACTTTTATGCCCAGGGTAGTCTAGAAAATTTCCAAGACCGGACGGGAAATCGAACTCAGCCACCCTCAGCATAATCTTGCTTTGTAGCTGTGTATATCACCGCACGGCTAAGGAAGACCTTGCAACATAATGTTGATGCCGGAATAAACAATTATTTTTCAGAAAAATTATTTAAGCTCTTTTAGTGAGATGTCTTCAACTGTCTAAGATGAGTTTAATACTTTCCATTTAATTCCACTACGTTTTGTTATCTTTACAGATACGTATTTCGACTTCAACTGTGAGGCCGTCTTCAGTGTGTAGTACTTGACTCGAAGTCGAGTTACGTACACTGAAGACGGCCTCACAGTTGAGGTCTAAATACGTATCTGTAAAGATAACAATACGTAGTGAAATTAAATTGAAAGTAATAAACTTGTCTAAGACAGTTCAATTATATACATTAGATTTTTGATTCTGTAAGCAATGCAAAATTGAATAGCATGATGCACTAATTGTGTACCTACTTTCCACAATTTTAATTATAATAAAAGGTTTTATTCACTTTTTTGTCGGTTGTTTGCTATACTATTGTACTCATTCAAAATTTGTTCTGTTCTGCTAAATAAAGAAGGGTCCATAACGTATATCACGCGCATATTGACAATATTCAGCCCGTTAGGATTTGTTTTGAAAGGATCCTGGATTGAATTTTTCGGAATTTTAGTTTCCAGGTTTAGTTGAAATCACAAAATAATCCTTTGATTTTCAAGGCTGAACTATGAATCATCCAAACGATACTCCTACTCCATATAATTTAGCATACAAGCAGTGTGGTATGAATTGCATGCAACCTGCTGGATGACCACAAACAGACTGCAAAAAGCGTGTAACGGAACTATCTGGCTGGTTCTCAGTGGCCGTTACATGAAAATGTAATCTGTCTTCAGTAGTCGATTTTTGACATTCTACAGATTGTTCTCTGTTCAAATCAAGAGATTTGGTTGAAAAACGGCTGAGATCTGGGTGCTCAAAGTTGCTGTTCCACGTTTTTTGCAAGCTTGATACTTTAAATTACAAATCTTGGCTCGGTACTTGTAGTGTTAAGAAAAATGCAGAGAACTCTACGATTTTTCATAGGTGCCACGGGTGGTTAATGGATTGTAAATATGGAAGGTCATAATAGTAGGAATCGTTTTGGTAGAACGTGAAACACAGAAAGAACTAAGATAGACATACAAAGGGACGAGCCTGGAATGGAACCCACGACCTCCTGCTTATAAAGCAGAAGCGGTAGCCACTAGACCACCGAGCTCGCCTGACCTTTTGTCTAGCAAAATCTCAGGCATTGCTCAGCCAAATTTACATGTTTATATACCTATAATTGTCAGCTAATAAATTTTCCGAAACTGACCTCAGATTGTTGATCGGCCGCACCTACATCCTGTACTCGTTGTAGGAAGGATCGTCAGTTGGTCACTTTTATATGAACGAAAATTGCACACTCATATCGCGTATGTACAATTTTATTGCTATTTTTTCTCAAAAATGTACCCAATACTATTTCTGAGATGACGAATCATGAATGCAGACAATATCTCTAAAGATGTTCTAGGTTTTCCAAACCATTCTGGATGTCCTTCTACTGACAAAACTTTGAAAAAAGTTGTAGTTATTGGGGAAGGTTTGAATTTTTTTACATTCCATAGAAATAAAAATAAACTGATTGAAAAACTTCTTAAAGCCTATCCAGATTACGATCACTTACGAGGTATTTGACATGATAAAGAGTATCTTGATGTCCAAGTTCACTCATCATATTTTCATTTAATTTCTTATAGACATTTATCACGTCAAATACCTCGTAAATGCTCATAATTTGAATAGGCTATTAGTGCCTATTCGGATCAAAGTTAGTACGCTTTTTATATCGATTTAGGATTTTTCTCTAGATACAGGCAACTTACCTAACTTCGGAAGTAGTGCGCTGGATTCGCATAAAAAATATTATAAATTCAGTAGAAAACCGAATTATAGCCGCTAACGAAGTTGGATTTTTCTCACAATTCATACGTTAAACCTAACTTCGGAAGTAGTGCGCTGTTTTCACTTGGTGATGCTCTATACAGCGCACCACTTCCGAAATTAGGTTTAACGTATATATTGTGAGACAAATCAAACTTCGTTAGTGGCTATAATTTGGTTTTCTGCTGAATTGATCATATTTTAGTTACCAGATAAAGATTATCGCCTCGGTTTGCTTTGTTCTGCTGTCCGAAACATGTGGGGTACCACCTGTCAAATCGTATGTATTTTTCCTTCATTAACATTTAGATCTCCTATACTCGCCAGCAAAAGATGTTCCGGACAGCGACAATCTTTAACTTGTAACTAATATATCTTTTATTCGCATACATCCAAAAAAATGCACTTTGTTTCCACCTGAAAAACACATTGATTTTTTTTCCACCTTAAATTCATGTAACTTTTACCTAATTTTTCGGTAGAATTCTCATTCTACATGATAATCAGGTAAGTTCTACCTGAGTTTTGGATATAATTCACCGGATACGTAAGTTTTACCTGAATTTTCTGAAGCATTTGCACGTAAAATGTACCTGAAAATTTAAGTGGAAACAACGTTTAGATTATTTGCAGTGTAAAGATGCGCTAAACAACGCTTCCGCCAGAAGACCGCCAGCTGTCATCTAGAGAAAAAGTAGAATCATTGAAATTTATAAAAATAGGAAATGAAGTATATTTTTGTTATAAGACAAAAAATTAAGATGTTTTTCAAACAAATCTTGGTTTAAGGACTTAGAATTTTTAAAAACACACAAAGTTGACATGATATCTCGTTAATGCTTAAGATTGTTGAATTTCTAATCCCACAAACTAAAAAATGATTGACTAATTTTTTTTATACTTTTCTAGAGCCATTTTAATCCTCATTTTCTTTATCAAGTTTCCATGATTCTACTTTTTCTCGAAACTTTTCCAGGTGGCAGCACTGATGAAGGAACTTCCCCCATTAGTTTGACAGATAAAGAAAGTTCGGTACGAAATCCAAGTGCAATAATAACCTATTGTACCTAAACCTAACCTAAATTAGACTACAAGCTTTACCACTTGATTAATATGTGAAAGTCTACACATCTTATTTTTTTTGTTATAAAAATCATGTAATAAACTTTTAATCTGTATACTGACTAAAATATTTAATATAAAGATTCAAACATCCACAGTTCAAACTGAATTCTTGAAGATAAAATTTTATTGATTGATATCGTATATACGTGATTCATTCGTACCACTTACTTCATTAAAATAAAACCGATATTATCCACTCATCTAGATTTTCTTTTTTTTTCAGAACGAAAATGAGTAAAACTACATTTTTAGTGGTCATAGCACTAGTCAACGTATGCAGCACTTTAGGTACGGAAAGAACAGTTTACCGGGCAGGTGACGAGTTGGTGGAAATAACTCGTAGCAAAGTGGCGATTAATTCACCGCTAAATTCTTATTATGCGTACAGTAGTGGATCGCAGCATGGTAATGACCGATGTGGTTTATTTTGCCTATCCACACAAAGTGACTACCACGCAGAACTCAAATCGACGCATAACACCGGGAAACCCACATCCAGGCATTTTGGAACAATTTATTATAATATCATTACTTCCTCATTGAATCTCAACAGCTGGCAGTGAATAATATTGTTGGTAGTAAAATTATTTTAACCCACACATTCAGCTAGCTTTGGGCATGTTCGCACGATGTTTGTTTCACTTGACATTATGTAATGACATAGGCGTATTTTAGGTGATTTATGGTGTAGAAGCACTGAACTGATCTTTCCCGTCCAATTTTTTAATTCGCTCAATCGATTCTTTATTTTATTTATGGTCAATTAAAAATATTTCTAAAATTTAAAACAAAAATTCAAAAAAGTGCTGTTTTCAGGATTGGCCTAACATTTGCTCGATTTCAAACGAACATCGGGTGCATTTTTCAGACCTGCTCACACGTGCAGCGCTTTTTCGGCTTTTATTTCCGATTTTTGAAATAGTTAGAGCCTTCAAAAGTGGCACTTAAAGCCCAAGTCAGTGGCGCGTCCGTGGCGCGCCTGACCAAATTAAATCATTATTATATCATATTTACCAAGAAAAAAACTAAAAGTTCAACACATGTCTATCTTATACATGACCTAGAGATCCTACAGGGCTATATTTCGAAAATCAAACCACATCCATCGATAGCTATTTTCCAAACGAACAATTTGGTGACATAAATTTTAAAAATGAACTTTTTTTGTAAAATTAAAATTATCTCATTTAGATCATAAAAGTAGAGCAATGTGTTTTTGACAAGGGCCTAAGCAAAAACACCTTGAACACTTTCAAAAAAATATAACTTGAAAACGGCTGGTTCGATCGTTTTGGTGTCTTCCACAATTGTAACCGATGGTTTCAATGAATTAGCATTGGCTTCACCAAATGCACAATAATGGGCTAATTCCTTTATACGCACCTGGCTTCTGGTGAACAAGTGCTGCCATCTAGTTTTGAGAACAGATAGTTCATTTTCGAACCAATCTTTAAGGTACCAGAGAATTTTCTTAAGGTGATTCGCCATAGTTATGACACAGACAAACAGACGTAACACTAGAAAAAAATACCATCGACCATGACTTCAACGATCAATTTAAATTCTATTGATTGCGCGTTTCACAACTAGAGGCGCTAGCGTCGTAATCCTTCGACTTTGACATTTCACTCCAGCGCCTTCTGGTGACAATGTCATACGAAATACTGTTTTGTGTAACATGCTCGCAAGATGGTGGTGTAGGAGTTGGGCGATGGATTTTTCAGAAAATTGTTCAAGCTGTTACGTCTGCTTGTCTGTGGTTATGAGATTGGTCTAAAGAGGGCTTGTCAGATTAGAAAATCAGGGATCTGATACCTTCAAGCGATACTGAAATAGCTGATTCGTTCTCTCTGGCTCAATATCTCAAGCAAGTTGGAAGTGCGCGGCGCGTTAAAATTCGAGTGTTAGTGATTTTACTATTCTAATATGTTGGAAACTTAAGTAATTCTTTTTCTTATCTTTTAGTGTTAATAGTTGGTCCTTAAAAGTTAGAGGATAATAAATAATAGGAGTCAAGTGTTAATAAAAGTTAATAGAAGGTAAACAGAGATGTTAGTGGTGTTAATAAATTCATTTATTTAGTTAACATCTAATCAGATAACACTGAATCAACAATTTGACGCCACAATACACGGTTCGAGGCCGCATCTCTCCATCCTCGGATACGCCCCACGCTCGCCAAGTCGTTCTGCACCTGGTCTGCCCATCTCGCTCGCTGCGCTCCACGCCGTCTCGTACCTGCCGGATCGGAAGCGAACACCATCTTTGCAGGGTTGCTGTCCGGCATTCTTGCAACATGTCCTGCCCATCGTACCCTTCCGGCTTTAGCTACCTTCTGGATACTGGGTTCGCCGTAGAGTTGGGCGAGCTCATGGTTTATTCTTCGCCGCCACACACCGTCTTCTTGCACACCGCCAAAGATGGTCCTAAGCACCCGTCTCTCGAATACTCCGAGTGCTTGCAAGTCCTCCTCGAGCATTGTCCATGTTTCATGTCCGTAGAGGACTCCCGGTCTTATTAACGTCTTGTACATGACACATTTGGTGCGGTGGCGAATCTTTTTCGACCGCAGTTTCTTCTGGAGCCCGTAGTAGGCCCGAGTTCCACTGATGATGCGCCTTCGTATTTCACGACTAACGTTGTTGTCAGCCGTTAGCAAGGATCCGAGGTAGACGAATTCCTCGACCACCTCGAAGGTATCCCCGTCTATCGTAACACTGCTTCCCAGGCGGGCCCTGTCGCGCTCGGTTCCGCCCACAAGCATGTACTTTGTCTTTGACGCATTCACCACCAGTCCAACTTTTGTTGCTTCACGTTTCAGGCGGGTGTACAGTTCTGCCACCTTTGCAAATGTTCGGCCGACAATGTCCATGTCATCCGCGAAGCAAATAAATTGACTGGATCTGTTGAAATCGTACCCCGGCTGTTACACCCGGCTCTCCGCATGACACCTTCTAGCGCAATGTTGAACAACAGGCACGAAAGTCCATCACCTTGTCTTAGTCCCCGGCGCGATTCGAACGAACTGGAGTGTTCGCCCGAAATCTTCACACAGTTTTGCACACCATCCACCGTTGCTTTGATCAGTCTGGTAAGCTTCGCAGGGAAGCTGTTCTCGTCCATAATTTTCCATAGCTCTACGCGGTCTATACTGTCGTATGCCGCCTTGAAATCAACGAACAGATAGTGCGTTGGGACCTGGTATTCACGGCATTTTTGAAGGATTTGCCGTACAGTAAAGATCTGGTCTGTTGTCGAGCGGCCGTCAACGAAGCCGGCTTGATAACTTCCCACGAACTCGTTCACTAATGGTGACAGACGACGGAAGATGATCTGGGATATCACTTTGTAGGCGGCATTAAGGATGGTGATCGCTCGAAAGTTCTCACACTCCAGTTTGTCGCCTTTCTTGTAGATGGGGCATATAACCCCTTCCTTCCACTCCTCCGGTAGCTGTTCGGTTTCCCAGATTCTGACTATCAGTTTGAGCAGGCAAGTGGCCAGCTTTTCCGGGCCCATCTTGATGAGCTCAGCTCCGATACCATCCTTACCAGCTGCTTTATTGGTCTTTAGCTGTTGAATGGCATCCTTAACTTCCCTCAAGGTGGGGGCTGGTTGGCTTCCATCGTCCGCTGAACTGACGTTGTCGTCTCCTCCGCTGCCTTGACTTTCACTGCCTGTGCTCTCAGCGCCATTCAGATGTTCCTCGTAGTGCTGCTTCCACCTTTCGATCACCACACGTTCGTCCGTCAAGATGCTCCCATCCTTATCCCGGCACATTTCGGCTCGCGGCTCGAAGCCTTTGCGGGATGCGTTGAGCTTCTGATAGAACTTGCGTGTATCTTGAGAACGGCACAGCTGTTCCATCTCCTCGCACTCCGCTTCTTCCAGGCGGCGTTTCTTCTCCTGAAAAAGGCGGGTCTGCTGTCTCCGCTTCCGTCTATAACGTTCCACGTTCTGCCGGGTACCTTGCTGCAGCGCGACCGCCCGCGCTGCGTCCTTCTCCTCCAGAATCTGTCTGCACTCTTCGTCGAACCAATCGTTCCGTCGACTTCGACCCATATACCCGACATTGTTCTCCGCTGCGTCGTTAATGGCTGCTTTGACTGTGTTCCAGCAGTCCTCAAGAGGAGCCCCATCGAGCTCACCCTCTTCCGGCAACGCTGCCTCGAGATGCTGCGCGTATGCAGTGGCGACATCAGGTTGCTTCAGTCGCTCTAGGTCGTACCGCGGCGGTCGTCGGTACCGATCATTGTTGATGACGGATAGTTTTGGACGCAGTTTAACCATCACCAGATAGTGGTCAGAGTCGATGTTAGCGCCACGATATGTCCTGACGTCGATAATGTCGGAGAAGTGCCGTCCATCAATCAGAACGTGGTCGATTTGTGATTCTGTCTGCAGTGGTGATCTCCAGGTGTACCGATACGGGAGCCTGTGTTGGAAGTAGATGCTGCGAATGGCCATATTCTTGGAGGCGGCGAAATCAATTAGTCGTAGGCCGTTTTCGTTCGTCAGCCGGTGAGCGCTGAACTTTCCAATAGTCGGTCTAAACTCCTCCTCTTGGCCAACCTGAGCGTTCAAATCTCCTATGATGATTTTGACGTCGTGGCTTGGGCAGCTGTCGTACTCACGTTCCAGCTGCGCGTAAAATGCGTCCTTATCATCATCAGTGCTTCCGGAGTGTGGGCTATGGACGTTGATTATGCTGAAGTTGAAGAACCGGCCTTTGATCCTCAACTTGCACATTCTTTAATGTTAATAAAAGATAACCTAAAAAAATTAATATGTTAAATGTAGGGTGCTGTGTGGCAGGTGAACGGAATAGATTCCACGTGGATCGTGGAACGAATTTGTGGAAAAAAGGTAATTTACGGTTACTGCCGAATTGATAACGGGACAATAGGGGAAAAATAATGCCAGCCTAAATAGGTCTAGTGGGCCTTTTTTCCGTCCTTTAAGCTAAACCGGAGGCTCTTCGAACGTCAGGTTTTCCAACTTCCGAAAGCCCAATTCGGGTGTATCGTATATCCCTGAGCCACATTCCCTGTGTCGCATCGGATTGAGTCAGACGTAGGATCTGTATCTCTTCACGCGAATTAGAGTTTCGTTTCGAAATGCGACACCGGACTTTTCGCAAGGTGAATTCCTGGCGGCCAGAAGGAAGCGGGCTGCAATTGGTAAATCACCAACTGGTGATCATTGCAGTGCCGTGACGGAGTATCATCCATCCCAAACGACGACGTCGTACCCGGTACCTACAAGCAGCAACAAAAAAGCTAAGTACCTAACAGCAGTCTATTGTCTGCATACGGCATCATTCCACGCTGTTCTGCTTCCACAGCGTAGAGTTGGTTACACATTTTCTCAAATAGAAAGAATCGGGCAGTGCAGAAAGAGTGGGCATCAGCCTGGTCAAAAAAAAATTTTTTTTTCTTAAATAAATTTATTTAAGTTTTGTTTTTCTTTGCGTACATGGACGAAGCGAGTGAAGGCGATTCGCCTTCAACAGACAATGTTGTTCGCACGGGATTTTACCAGGCCACATCACCTGGTCCCTGGGTTGTTTATTTCCGGCAGAAAGCGAAAAGCCTTGATTTTCTAGGCATCAAGCGTGATTTGACGCGTCGTTTTCCGAAAACTGATTTTCTTCAGATTAATCGGAACAAACTACGCATAACCGCATCTACATATTAGATTGCAAATGATATTGCTAAAAACAAGGCATACAATACTGAGTACTTAGTTTATATCCCCTCGCGAGAGGTCGAAATTGAAGGTGTGATAAACGCAGCGAGCCTGACCTGCAAGGATGTACTTGCAGGAAAAGGTCGTATTAAGAACGCCCTGCAATCTACTGTGGATATTCTGGATTGCAAAGAGTTGCATTCAGCAGCCATGGTAGATGGTAAGAAAGTGTATTCTAAGTCAGGTTCGCTTCGGGTGACGTTCGCCGGTTCGATTCTCCCAAAATATGAAAATATGTTATTTCCGGTGCGACTTTTTGTGCCAAGGGTGTTCAATTGTACCAACTGCAAACAGTTGGGGCACACTGCCGAGTTTTGCGACAACAAGCCCCATTGTGGCAAATGTTTTGAGAAGCATAGGGAGGAGGCCTGCCAACAACAAGCAACAAAATGTGCTTATTGTGGTTTGGATCCTCCCCATGGTTTGCAAGAATGCCCGGTGTACAGAAAGCGCACCCAAAATGTGAAGCGCTCGTTGATACAGCGCTCCAAGCAGTCGTATGCGGAAATAGTAAAGTCGCAAGACACATCCGCAACTACCAACGCAACGGCTGCTATTTCAACTGCCGTTCAAGTTAGTGATTTTTATGATGTTATTTCCATTGACGAATCGGACTCTGACGTAGCCGATATGGATAATTATGCGGAGGTACACGTACCCGAAAAGAGGAAGAAACTGTCTTCCCCGGGATTGCGCCGTAAGAAAACAAAAATCATCCCTAGAAGCTTGCCGAAATCTGATGGTAATGGGGGATTATTTAAAATTCCGAAGCAGCCTGTCTATACTGCTCCTTTTGACCCATGTTGCAGTAAGACATTCCCGCCATTGCCTAAAACTGATGTTACAAAGAAACATCAGTCAAGGAATATCTCTGAGCAGAAAACTGCTACTCGCACTTCCAAGAAAAGAATCTCGTCCAAGCCAGGATTGATATCCTTTAAGGACCTTGTGGATCGTATTTTGAACTTATTCAATATTCTGAATTCATTGAGGCCAATCATTGACCTCTTTATTCCAACAGTTGAAAGTTATCTGAAGCAATTGACTGTTTCATGGCCCCTTCTTGCAGGAATTGTATCTTTCGATGGATAATACGGCCATACAAGATACAATCACTGTGCTGCAGTGGAACTGTCATAGTCTGAAAAATAAATTGGACGTGTTCAAGTTTTTGATTCGCAACTCCGATTGCGATGTATTTGCACTCTGTGAAACATGGCTTTCTTCTGAAGATGAAATCAACTTCCACGATTTTAATATTATTCGCCAAGATCGGAATGATCATTATGGTGGCGTTCGTTTGGGAATAAAAAATGTCACACTTTCTACAGAATTCCCATTCCGACTGTTAATGGTTTAGAAATCGTCGCTTTCCAAGTAAATGTAAAGAATAAAGACCTTTGCATAGCTTCAGTGTATATTCCCCCAAATGCCTCACTTAATCGTCGGCATCTTTGGAGCGCAGTCTCTCTTTTATCATCCCCAGTTTTTATACTGGGGGATATGAATGCACATGGTATTGCATGGGGCGAAACTAGAGACGATAATAGAGCGCCTATTTTCTATGATTTGTGAGCCGATTTCAACTTGAATATTTTGAACACAGGCGAAGTAACTCGAATAGGACCTCAAGGTCAGGAAAGTCGAATAGATCTGTCTTTATGCTCTAATTCACTATCATTAGATTGCACGTGGAAGGTAATCCAAGATCTCCATGGTAGTGACCACATGCCGATAGTCACCACAATCAAAAGTGGTCAATCAAAAATTGGTATTGAATCAACTGATATTCTTCCTCCACTGGATGAGTATCGATTCCTTACCGAATTGATTCATAAAAGCGCACTAGAAGCTCAGAAACGACGCGTTCCAAGTACATCTGTCATAAGAAGACCAGCCACTCCTGGATGGGATGATGAATGTACTAAGTTGTATTCCGAGAAATCTGATGCCTTCAAGGCTTTCCGTAAACACGGAAGGTCTGAGCTTCTCGAAGAGTATTTGAGGCTTGAAAGAAAGCTCAAAAATCTTCTCAAGGCTAAAAAACGTAGCTACTGGCGACGTTTTGTCGAGGGACTATCACGAGAAACCTCAATGACAACACTTTGGAAAACGGCCCGCAACATGCGGAACCGCATTTCCACCAACGAGAGTGAAGAATACTCCAATCGATGGATATTCAACTTCGCAAAAAAGGTCTGTCCAGATTCCGTACCAGCAGAACCGCTATTTCGAGAATCAGTAGCTGATCCCGGTTCTTTGGTGGGCCATTTTCAATGCTGGAACTATCTATGGCTCTTCTTTCATCGAATAATTCTTCCCCGGGATGCGATAACATTAAATTCAACCTTCTGAAAAACCTCCCTGATATCGCTAAAAGACGATTACTTGACCTGTACAACTGTTTCATGGAGTACACCATCGTACCCATACATATTTGATGAAACGGTGAACGGTGTAGTTTGTTTCTGCAGTGCAGTGATAAATAAAAATCAATTAACGTGTGAAATTGATCAAGTGCCGCGGGAAATATATTTCCTTTGCGTGCCCAAGTGTTTTCTGCATCGAAATAACTAGCCGACAGGTTGTCGCTGCTGGTTATTTTCGTTTAATTGTGGATTTTCTGCCCCAGCAGCAGCTGGCGGCCGGTAACATTTTTGCGCCTTTATTGTTTCTTTGTGTTTTGTGTCGTCTGCATTGGTACCGTTTGAGCTGTGTGAAGGTAGTAGCGAGATGGTTGAGTGCAGTGAGTGCGGTATGGGGGTCCTGTCCAGCGATTTGCCTATGAATTGTTCGGGTTGTGGTTGCGCTAAAGTGTACCACTACAAGTGCACTTCCATGACCAAACCATTGGCAAAGCTGGTCACGGAGAATGTAAATGTTGTGTTCAAGCTGGGCTGCCATATATACAGATTTATCTGTATTTTACAGATTTTTTAACGTCAATACAGACATGATACAGATTACAGATTTTTCAAATATAGTACAGATTTATACAGATTTTTTACGTAGAATACGTCCTTCGGGAAAACATAAGGGGGTCATTCTGCAGAATCAAATTTGAGACCGTCACGAAAAGTGGTCAGGAAGTATGGGCTAATAGCTCAGCCATCTTTCAACCGACTTTGATGATTTTTGTATCAATCGATCGACAAACTCTTTGAACAAGATTTTGTACAACTATTAAAAACAATTGAATAAAGGTGCAAAACTATTGAAAAATTGAATTTTGTCAGGCATTGTTGAAAACTTGTTATACATAGTTAATTGCCTTCATTTCGGCTTTTAGTCGCGTGAATTAGTAAATGTTTAAAACCAAATTCGAAAAGTGATTAAAGGCCAGAAACCTACTGTTCTGAGTCGCTGCACTCTAATACGTAATTCTACGTTGATTTTGCGGTCGTGTATCTGATACAACCTTCTACTTTTTTGTTATTTTAAATGTTATCGTCGTTACATACGAGATTTAATTAAATATTTTAAAATTCTAAATCAAATCATGAAGTCTAAACTGTGGAGCTCATTGTGAGAGTAGGCTATCAGGGTTTGCTGGAAAACTATCACTATTTACTGTCTGCGATGGTTCACCACACGTATTTGACTAACGAATCGCCACGATTGCTTTGATTAATAAATATTTTGGTGGCTCTTCGTATTGCTTCATATAAAGTCTACTTCAATGCTTTCAAATCTATTGGATATTGTCTTTCCATAATTCACACCCAGCACCATTTCACTGTTACACATAAACCATAATTAAGATTAATAAATTAATAGTAATAATAACACATTGAGTTGTGACTGCTTTCTGCGTACTTGGAAAACTCAGTTGAGTTTCAGATAAAGTACTATTATTTCTAATGAAATTGATTGGGCCTCAAAAAAGAGCACCAAATATGTTTTAAACAAGTTTCGGATATTTGAGCTTTTGAGCTAGTTAAATGTTTCTTGAGTATATTCCGTTACCATATCAGTCCATGTATATCGAATTGACTGATAGATACAAAAGTCATTTTTTTATCAGACAATTCAAGATTTTTCACAGTTACCTTGGAAAATTATACTGCCATTGTGATACATTCTTCTTTCATAATTATAATGGAATACATAAGAAATTTATTCCTACCTGTATCATGAGCAATTTTGAGCATCAGTTGATTGGATATGCATAAATAACAAAATATAGCAATTGTTGCGCAATCGAATTTAGTAATCGTTATTTAGAAATTGACATAAATTGTTTCCGAATTTCGGTATTGAAAAGCTAGCAAAAAACATCACTTGTAGAATCATGATAAAGTTTTTACAGAAATCGAATAATAATTGAGATGCGGAATTCAAAAAACGACATGAATTTCGGAAAAGATTAAATTTTTAATGTGACAATCATAACAACCAAGAGAAATTCAAGTGGTGTGATGCTTCTACATCATTGCAAGGAGCAGGGGGGAACAAAAGATTTCAACGGATTTCTGGGATTTCCAATTTTGTTTAGCTGGTTTTAAAGAATTCAATGAGAATGTTATCTAAGTACATACCATTGAAATCATCAAAAACGCTATTTTGCATAATTTATTTAAAAAAATATATTTTCCTCCAAATACAGACAATACAGATTTTTTTCGCATGCCAATACAGATTTACGAAAAAATCATCTGACAGCCCTGCAAGTGTGATCAATGTTTATCAAGCCAGTGTTGTGGCGAGCAGAATATTCTGTTCTCGAATACACAAAAGTTGGAAGAAGAGATGAAGAAGATTTCTTCACTCTCTGATTCGATCGGTGGTATTCGAGACAATATTGCTGCTCAGATAAACATCGCGTTGAAAGACGGGATGGAGCAATTGGGGAAAAAGGTACAAAATGCCTTAGACAATGCAGTCTCTGGTTTTCGGGATTTAATTGGAAATGAGTTGGAAAATATGAAAGGTTCATTTTTACAATTTGATGCGCGCAGTAAAGTAGATGCAATGAATGTAATGCAAGGTTCATCTCGTTCGACTTCGGAGTCGGCACTTAATCCCAGAGGTAAAAAGCGAAAGGTTCAGGAAGCAGACGACGCGTCTGATGATGTTTTTAATGAAAAGGTTAGTTTCGCGGATATTGTTAAGAAGAAGTGCATTGGGATGAAAAGTAATAGTAGTAATAAAGCTAAGACAAAAAGTACGACCGCTAATGATGTGAAGGTTGTTCGTAAGGCTCGTCCGGTTATAGTGATGAAACCGAAAGAGTCCAACCAGAGTAGCGATGATACTCGGAAATTTTTGACCACCAAATTAGATCCAAAAACACACAAAATCAGTAACTTTAGAAACGGGAAAAACGGCTCTATTATTGCTGAGTGTGCAACAGGATATAGTATTAATGTTGTGAAAGAAGGCATTCAAAGCGAGTTGGGTAAAAATTACAATGCTGTTGTTCCCTCATCGGTGCCAAGGCTAAAAGTGATGGGCATGAGCGAGAAACTTTCCTCCGATGACTTCATTCAGATTTTAAAAGATCAGAATGAAGACATCGCTATCAATGATGTAAAAGTAATACGGGTGTTTGAAAATCCTCGTTTCAAATACAACAAGTACAACGTTGTGATTGAAGTCGATAAAGACAGTCATAGCTGTTTGTTGACCGCGAAGAAAGTAAATATAAGGTTTGATCGGTGCCTTGTTGTTCCTGAGATTAGTATTCTTAGGTGTTTCCAATGTGGAGAATTTGGACACATGAGCACAGATTGCAAAAACGCTATCGCGTGCTCTAAGTGCAGTGGACCTCACAAGACATCTGAATGCACGTCATCTGTATTGAAATGTGTTAATTGTAATAAAATGAATCAAGAGCGTAAATCGAATTTGGACGTTAACCACGGAGCATTCAGTACTGAATGCAAAGTGTATAAAAGATTAGTTGATCGCAAAAAGAGCAGCTTGCATTTCAATGAATAGCAACCAAGTTCTAGTATGAATGTAAATAAATTCGATATTTTGTATTTGAACATTGCAGGTCTCTCTACAAACTACGTTGCATTACGTCAGCTTGTAGAAGATAAACGTCCATTTTAGTCTTTTTATCTGAAACGCATATCGTTGACAGTGATTCTTTCTGAACAGTACAGTATCCCGGGTTACAGTGTAGCTGCTTGTTTATCACATTCAAGACACACTGGCGGTGTTGCTATTTATGTCAAAGAATCGGTTCAATTCAAGCTTCAATTGAACGAAGTTTGAGATGGTAACTGGTTCTTAGGCATTGCAGTTGAACGTGGCATGAAGATGGGTAACTATGGAGTTTTATATCACTCTCCCAGTTCAAATGACCAGCGATTTGTTGAAATTTTGGAGAACTGGTTGGAGATGTTCATAGATCCTAGTAAATTAAATATACTCGCTGGCGATTTTAATATCAATTGGTGTGACATCCATAATTCGAATCATTTGAAACGGTTAGCAGACTTTTTTGATTTGAAACAAAAGGTCTTCGATTATACACGTATTTCTCAGCACAGTAGAACTTTAATTGATCATGTATATTCTAATTCCGATCCCGTTAGTACGGTAACGATTTGTGATTTAAAAATAACCGATCATGAAACTCTAGTAATTAACGTAGATGATAATAGTGATAATAATAGTGATCTTATCAAATTAAAGTGCTGGAGAAAATATTCAAAACAAGCTATCTCGGGTCTTGTCGCAAGAAACGTGGATTTTCAATCAAACGTCGGTTCGTTAGATCAAAAATCAGCTGTTCTTACTGACGTTTTGAAAACCTGTACCAATAATCTAATAGAACATAAATATGTATCTCTGAAAAACTCGAACAGCTGGTATAATCTGGATCTTTTACGATTCAAACGTAAAAGAGACAAATTGTACAGAAAATTTTGTAGAAGTAATAATGCTATTCATTGGAAAAGGTATCAGGTCGCGCGTAATAAATATTCACATATGTTGAAAAAAAACGAGATGCGAATATATTCAGAGGAAAATTGATCAGCATCAAAACAACAGCAAAGAGTTATGGAAAATTTTGAAATCCTTGTTAAAACCTAATAGTAGCAAACCGCGATCCATAACCTTCGATGGCACATTAGAACAGTCAGAACAAGTTATTGCAGATACATTCAATCAACATTTCGTCAACAGTGTCTCACTGATTAACCAGTCAATTGAGTTAGTTGATGAGCCTGACGAAATAAAACAGCCGATTAATTTTAATTGTAGATTTGATGGATTTCACCCAATAACATTAGAAGAACTTGAAAATAGGGTTTCTTACCCCATTCCCGGCCTAACATGCGTACGACTGCATTATTTAATTGATATTTATGACAGGAAGCAACTTTTTCTGAATTTTGTAGGCTGTATAATACTGCATTGGGGTTCACTTCTGCTTAAAAAATAGCTATTCGTGCTAAATATCGTTCAAAGAAGCTTTTGTTTGATTTAAATTAACGAGGTGCAGCACTCATTTCAGTCATAGCGATTCCCAATCCGGCATACAAAAAAACCAGTTCCCGGCCTAAGCAAAATTTCACTCAATCTCTCAACATTTTACTCTCATTCTCTCTCGGGACGGTAGAAAATGCGATGTAAACAAAAATATGCACGTTCCACGACAACAAGATGCCAGATGGTATTATTCATAATCATTTTTATTTGGTTGAGAAGATATATAAACTCATCCAAATGTCTTCCAAATACTTTAAAACAATATTTATTTCACCTTTTAGAATCGAGAGAACTATAAATAACATGATAACGTCAACATATTAGACAATTTTCCTATTAACGATGAAGGATCATTTTTATAATCCTGGCCTTTTGGCAGCACGGTGCGGCTAGAAGTTCTTGGGCCGAGGTGAATTTTTATTCGGTTTGAGAATACATTTTAAAATGTATTCTAGTATGTTTAAATTGGTTCTAGTGAAACGAACAAATAAGAATAATTGAAGTGCGGGTGTTTAGAATTATGGTGTGGTGATTAACAGCTTCATGCAATGGTTGTATCGAGCACTGTGACGATTCTCAGGTAGGTGTTTATTCGATAATACCGTTTTGTAAAAGTGGAAAGAATCACTCCGGCTCAGTGGTGTGGCATCGGAGAGTGAAATTTTGAATTCTACATTTTTATTTTCTACAATTGAATCAATTAGGAGTAAAACAAGTGATAGAAAAATATTGAGTATTGTGAAAAATAAATGGGAGACTTTTTAAAAATTATCAACCATAAACCTACGACTTCCAAACAGTTTAAATCATTAGTTTTCTGTGCAGTGAGCCGGGAACCGGGTCCATAGGCCCAAGTAGTGATTTACCCTATTTGCTTTTCGATTGGAAAAACGGCTGGAGTCGATAATGTTAATGCCAAGGTAATACAAGACTGCTTTGATGTCATCGGACACAACTTGCTGGACCTTATAAATGAATCTTTATGAACTGGGCACGTGCCACAAGTTTGGAAGGAATCTCTAGTGATTCCGATTCAAAAATTTGCTGGGACGATTAAAGCCGAAGAGTTTCGTCCTATCAATATGTTGCACACATTAGAGAAAATTTTGGAACTTGTAGTAAAAGGCCAGCTGCTTGAGTATTTGAATAGAAATAACTTGCTGATACCGGAACAATCGGGATATCGAGAAGGTCATTCTTGTGAAACCGCATTGAACTTGGTATTAGCTAAATGGAAGGAAAATGTAGAGCGTAAAGATACGATTGTTGCTGTGTTCTTGGATCTAAAACGCGCTTTTGAGACAATTTCTCGGCCCTTATTGTTGAGCACAATCAAGCGCTTTGGAATTTCGGGATCTGCATACAATTGGTTTGAAAGCTATTTGTCTGACAGATCTCAAAGGACTGCTTTTAATGATTCTGTTTCTAGTCCCGTGGAGAACACGCTAGGAGTGCCACAGGGAAGTGTATTAGGGCCTATTTTATTCATTATGTACATAAATGACATGCGACGAGTCTTACGATTTTGTGATATAAATCTTTTTGCTGATGACACCGTGATATTCATTGCAGCTAAAAATTTAGTAGATGCCGTTTCACGCTTGAACGAGAATTTACACTCTCTAAGTAGATGGTTGAAATACAAGCAATTGAAATTGAA
This sequence comes from Armigeres subalbatus, assembly GCF_024139115.2. Taxonomy (NCBI): domain Eukaryota; kingdom Metazoa; phylum Arthropoda; class Insecta; order Diptera; family Culicidae; genus Armigeres; species Armigeres subalbatus. The sequence goes on along the minus strand of NC_085141.1, from coordinate 200,513,478 downwards.
TATTAATAAAACAAAATACATGATAATTTCGCGAACCCGAGTAAATGAGGATGTCTCTGTTAAAATTGATGATGAGACAATTGATCGCGTCCGCGATATTAAATATCTTGGCGTGATTATTGATGACAAGCTAAAATTTGACATACATATTGACAATGTTATCAAGAAAATAGCCAAGAAGTATGTAATGCTCTATCGATTAAAACACGATTTGACTATTGGTAGCAAAATACTCTTGTATAAATCAATCATCTCTCCTCATCTGGATTTTTGCCCTTCCATCCTTTTCTTGGCTAACGAAACACAAATATCGAGATTGCAGCGCTTACAAAATAAAATAATGCGTTTAATTTTAAAATGTGATAGATTCACTTCCTCAACTTTCCTGTTGGACGCCTTACAATGGCTGTCAGTGAAGCAAAGAATAGTGTACTTGACAATGGTGTTCATTTTTAAAGTAATAAACGGTTTACTGCCTCGATATTTGAGTGATCGAATTGAAAGAGGAAGTGATATTCATAGATATAATACTAGACACGCGGATAATGTGCGAACACCCTATTTTTTTTTTCCAAGTTCGTTTATTTGGTAGGCTCAGGCGTGTATAACACTTTACGGAGCCATGGTTCTTTGCGATATATACAATCAATATCATTTATTTTTTTAGTTAGTAAGAGAGGGTAGGAGCCAGCGTACTCGTGGTGACTCGAGGTAAGTTTACAATGTTTAAGGATGGACGGGGCTAAGGAGTTTGGATCAGGGAATTTCAGCTTCTCATCCGGGTATTTGGCGTCAGGGACGATGTGGCGTGTCGTCGTGCTCAAGGAATGGTTCAACTGGGAGCATCTTCCGGATGGCAAGAGCTATGGTGCTCTATGGAACAGAAAGCAGAGACTAAACACACAAAAAAAAACTTTGAAGAAAGAAAAAAAAACAATATTAGATTTTGATATCAGAAGCACAAAGAAAACTATAAATGGCCTGCATATAGACCACATCACGATCTCCCAAAACACCTCGAACTTCCCTGAAGGGTTGTTTACCTCGGGCCACTAGGGTATCCAATAATTGCTCTCTGGAGGCGTCATTTTCCGAGCAGGACCAAACTACGTGATCGATGTCATCATAACCGGCTCCGCACCTACATAAGTTGCTATCGACAAGGTTTATTCTGTACAGATGAGCGTTTAGTGAATAGTGATTGGACATAAGCCTCGACATCGTGCGGATGAAGCCTCGACTTAAGTCCTCACCTCTGAACCACGCTCGCCCAGAAACTTTTGGAACTATAGAAAATAGCCACCGTCCAAGTTCGTTGTGTGTCCAATTTCTTTGCCAACTTTGAAGAGTACTCTGACGGACTAATGGGAGAAACTCGTTGCTCGAGAATTGTCTATCATGAACCTCACCTTCCTGTGCGCCTACCTTTGCCAGCGAGTCTGCCTTCTCATTGCCGTAGATTGAGCAGTGAGAAGGGACCCAAGCAAAGGTAATCTTGAATGATCTTTCGACCAAAACACGCATCTGCTCTCTTATGTTTGTAAGAAAGTAAGATGCGTGCTTAACAGGTTTCATCGACCGGAGTGCCTCGATGGAACTAAGACTATCCGAGAAGATGAAATAATGGTCTACGGGCTGATTGGAAATTATCCCTAAAGCGAAGTTAATTGCTGCCAGCTCAGCAACATAAACCGAACACGGTTCCTGAAGTTTTTGGAAGGTGGTTGAAGTTACATTGAAAACACCGAAGCCAGTGGATCCGTTGATGCGAGAACCATCAGTGAAATATCTGTTGTTGCAATTGACATGTTCATATTTTTCAGAAAAAAGTGAGGGAATAGATATTTGTCGAAGATGATCTGGTATTCCTTGAATAGCATGTTTCATGGACAGATCGTATACAATTGAGGAACTGTCGTTGGTGAAGTGAACTCGAGGAGGATTATAACACGGAAGACAAAGATCTGATGATATGTAGTTGAGATATACTCTCAGGAATCTTGAACGACATGTTAGTTCAAGCATATTATCGAAGTTATCTAGAACAAGTGTGTTACTTGTTCCACATTTGATGAGTATTCTAAGTGAGAGCTCCCAGTAACGGTGCTTTAAAGGAGTGACTCCAGCAAGCACCTCCAGGCTCATGTTATGCGTTGAATGCATGCAGCCAAGGGCAATACGCAAACAACGATACTGAATTCGTTCCAATTTGATCAGGTGGCAATCAGCTGCTGAGAGGAAGCAGAAGGAGCCATACTCTAAAACAGAGAGAATAGTCGTTCTATAGAGTTTGATGAGGTCTTCCGGGTGAGCACCCCACCATGTTCCGGAGATAGAACGTAGAAAATTGATCCTTTTCCGGCATTTTGTATCAAATACTCAATGTGGAGTTTCCAGGTACATTTGGAATCAAACACGACCCCAAGGTATTTAGAAGATAAAGATTGGTTGATGTCATCATTCAACAGCTTGAGTTTCAGTTGAGCAGGATACCGCTTCTTAGTAAACACAACCAACTGAGTTTTTGCGGTGAAAACTCGATCCCTAGATGTCTGGCCCAAACAGTCAGATTATCCAGGGTACTTTGCAATGGTCCTTGCAAGACAGCTGCACATGGACCTCTTAGAGAGACCACGGCATCATCTGCAAGTTGTCTGAGCGTGCATTGTCCTTCCAAACAATTGTCAATATCTTTAACATAGAAATTATAAAGCAAGGGACTTAAACATGATCCTTGGGGAAGGCCCATGTAGCTATTTCTGGAAGTTGTCAGAGTGCCGAGTGTGAAGTTCATTTGTTTTTCTGACAACAAATTGTACAAGAAATTATTTTAAAATACAGGTAGTCCATTACTGTGCAGATTGTCTGACAGTACTTCAATGGAAACTGAATCAAAAGCGCCCTTAATATCCAAGAATACTGAAGCCAATTGCTCCTTGTGCGCAAAGGCCAGTTGTATATCTGAAGAAAGCAACGCTAGACAATCGTTTGTTCCTTTCCTTTCTAAATCCAAACTGAGTATTTGAAAGCAATGCATTTTCTTCGACCCAATGATCAATTCTTGAAAGGATCATTTTCTCCAATAATTTTCTCATGCACGATAGCATGGCGATCGGTCGGTATGAATTGTGATTAGACGCTGGTTTCCCAGGCTTTTGAATAGCTATTACTTTGACCTGTCGCCATTCAGGTGGCACAATGTTGTACTCCATGAAACAGTTGTACAGGTCAAGTAATCGTCTTTTTGCGATATCTGGGAAGATTGAATTTGATGTTATCGCATCCCGGAGCAGAGTTATTCGATGAAAGAAGAGACATAGAAAGTTCCAGCATTGAGAATGGTCCACCCAAAGAACCGGGATCATTGACTGATTCTCGAAATAGCGGTTCTGCTGGTACGGAATCTGGGCAGACCTTTTTGCGAAGTTGAATATCCATCGATTGGAGTATTCTTCACTCTCGTTGGTGGAAGTGCGGTTCCGCATGTTGCGGGCCGTTTTCCAAAGTGTTGTCATTGAGGTTTCTCGCGATAGTCCCTCGACAAAACGTCGCCAGTAGCTACGTTTTTTAGCCTTGAGAAGATTTTTGAGCTTTCTTTCTAGCCTCAAATACTCTTCGAAAAGCTCAGACCTTCCGTGTTTACGGAAGGCCTTGAAGGCATCAGATTTCTCAGAATACAACTTAGTACATTCATCATCCCATCCAGGAGTGGCTGGTCTTCTTATGACAGATGTACTTGGAACGCGTCGTTTCTGAGCTTCTAGTGCGCTTTTTTTAATTAATTCGGTAAGGAATCGATATTCATCTAGCGGTGGAAGAACATCAGTTGATTCAATACCAATATTTACCGCCGATGCAAATTTTTGCCAGTCAATGTTCTTCGTGAGGTCGAAAGGAACATTAACTGGCTCAGATTGTTGATAGCTACTTTTAATTGTAGTAACTATCGGCATATGGTCACTACCGTGGGGATCTTGGATAACCTTCCACGATAATGGATAACCTTCAAATCTAACGATAGTGAATTTGAACATAAAGACATATCAATACGGCTTTGTTGACCATTTGGTCCTATTCGAGTTACTTCACCAGTGTTCAAAATATTCAAATTGAAATCGTCACACAAATCATAGAAAATAGGCGCTCTATAATCGTCATACGTTTCGCCCCATCCAATACCATGTGCGTTCATATCACCCAATATCAATACTGGAGATGATAGGAGGGAGACTGCGCTCCAAAAATGTCGACGATTAATAGAGGCATTTGGAGGAATGTACACTGAAGCTATGCAAAGATCTTTACTCTTCACATTTACTTGGCATGCGACGATTTCTAAGCCGGGAACAGTCGGAATGGGAATTCTGTAGAAGGAGTAGCATTTTTTGATCCCCAAAAGAACGCCACCATAATGATCATTCCGATTTTGGCGAATAATATTAAAATCGTGACAGTTGATTTCGTCTTCGGAAGAAAGCCATGTTTCACAGAGTGCAAATATGTCGCAATCGGAATTGCGAATCAAAAACTTGAACACGTCCAATTTATTTTTAGACTATGACAGTTCCACTGCAGCACAGTGATTGTATCTTGTATGGCCGTATTATCCATCGAAAGATACAATTCCTGCAAGAAGGGCCATGAAACAGTCAATTGCTTCAGATAACTTTCCACTGTTGGTATAAAGAGGTCAATGATTGGCCTCAATGAATTCGGAATATTGAATAAATTCAAAAAACGGTCCACAAGGTCCTTAAAGGAGATCAATCCTCGCTTGGACGGAGTACTTTTTTGGGAAGAACGAATTGTAGTTTTTCTTTCATTGATTCTCCTAGCCGGATGTTTCTTGGAAACATCGGTTTTGGGCAATGGCGGGAATGTCTTGCTGCAAGATGGGTCCAAAGGAGCAGTGAAGACAGGTTGCTTCGGGATTTTAAATAATCCCCCATTGCCTTCAAATTTGGGCAAGCTTTTATGGATGACTTTTGATTTCTTACGGCGCGATCCCGGGGAAGACGGTTGCTTCCTCTTTTCGGGCACGTGTACCTCCGTAGAATCATCCATATCAGCTGCGTCAGAGTCCAATTCGTCAATGCATATGGAATCATAATAATCACTTACTTGAACGGTAGCTGAAATAGCAGCCTTTGCAGTGGTATCGGCGGATGTGTCTTGCGCTTTAACCATTTCCGCATAAGTCTGCTTGGAGCGCTGTACCAACGAGCGCTTCACTTTTTGGGTGCGCTTTCTGTACACCGGGCAATCTTGCAAACCATGGGCAGGATCCAAACCGCAATAAGCACATTTTGTGGCTTGTTGCTGGCAGGATTCCTCCCGATGTCTTTCGAAACATTTACCACAACGTGGTTTGTTGTCCTAAAACTCGGCAGTGTGACCAAGTTGTTTGCAATTGGTACAGTTAAATACCCTTGGTACAAAAAGACGCACCGGAAACAACATATTCTCTAAATCGACATATTTTGGGAGAATCGAACCGGCAAACGTCACCCGAAGCGAGCCTGACTTAGAATATACTTTTTGCCATCTACCATGGTTGCTGAATGCAATTCCTTGCAATCCAGAATATCCACGGTAGACTCCATTGCGTTCTTTAAGCGGCCTTTTCCCGCAAGTACATCCTTGCAAGTCAGGCTCGCTGCGTTGATCACACCTTCGATTTCGACCTCCCGCGAGGGGACATAAACTAAATATTCTACATTGTAGGCCTTGTCTTTAGCAATTTCGTTCGCCACCTGATATGTAGGTGCGGTGATTCGTAGCTTGTTCCTGTTGATCTGCTTAAAATCAAGCTTCGTAAAACGACGCGTCAAATCTCGCTTAATGCCGAGAAAGTCTAGACTTTTCACTTTCTGCCGAAAGTAAATAACCCAAGGCCCAGGCGAAGCCGCATGGTACAATCGTGTGCGCACATCTTTTGGAGGACTATCGCCCCCCATAGTCTCTGCCTCCATTCTCACCTCGCAAGGTGGAAGGACAATTAATTCTTATGCTAACTTAGAACTAATAGCAAATTAGAAAAAAAAAATATAAAAAAAACTAATTTAATTTATTATAATTAATCCCACTCTGTATCAGAGAGATGGGAGAATAATAAAACAATGCCTTCCACTTATCTGCGCTGCTGCTGTAGGTAGCAGCAGAAACAATAGCCTGCTTCACTGGCGTCGCCAGAAGCAGCTACTTCGCTCGCCGACAGTAATCGCCTTGGATCCGTAGGTAGGCACCACACAATAGACACGCACTACCGAACAAAACCCGCGATGAGACACAGCACACACGTCTGGCTCGTTCGAACTATCGGCACGGAATGACCCTATTTTTTGTATGGCGCTTCACAAAACTCTTTGTTTTTTAAAGGTATTAATGTTTTCAATTCGATGCCTTCACACATCAAACGAGCAGTCACGCTAACGCAGTTTAAGAGACAATGTATTTCACACGTCAAAGCTGCCTTTTGAACAGCTACCCGGCAATTTTTTACCCGTTAACACATGTATCTTGACGAAGTTTTTAACAACGGATGATTTTTATGGACCATTTTTTACTTTTATTATTTAGGCATTAATAAGCTATAACGTTCGCCTCGATGATGATGATGGATTTTAATTTATTGACGTAGTTTATTTTTGAACCTTTCTTTGTGTAGTCTACAAAAGTTTGAGCATCGCGCGCGGATTACAGATATGAATGATTTTGAATTTATTTAAAAACTTGCATATTTCGAACTATTGAATCATTGATATGGAAATGCTAATATCATCTTCCAAACTTGGACGTACATGTTCATGATAGCATTAGAGGCGAAAGTATAGAATTGATAGTTCCGTTAGGATACGGCAGGCATGAAGAATGTTTTTTATAGAAGTCGATTTGAAAGCGAGCGGAGGGCAATATTTGTGATGGCACATATCGCACGACCTTCCTTCTGCCATTCTTCATGCCTGCCGTATCCTAACGGAACTATCAATTCTATACTTTCGCCTCTAATGCTATCATGAACATGTACGTCCAAGTTTGGAAGATGATATTAGCATTTCCATATCATTGTAAATCGTTTAACTTCACGTAGAAGTAACACACACGAAATCATTAATTTAGTATTGAATCATGCTCTTGAATTAGTAGTAAGCCTTCTGGTAGATTACTTTGTATTCGCGGTTGTTCCGAAACTTTTGTTATCGACGGAGCGGTTACACAAGTTTTGATGTTTGGTTGTCGAACCTAATGATCCATGTTCAGATACATGTGAGTTTTAGATTGCGATATTGGTTTGTGAAAAGAACGCGATGTTTGGCGGAGCTTTTGAAATCTGTGCGAGAGGTTTCACAAGTTTAGCTTTTGATGAGCTCCATGTATCACTACTGTTGATAACGAAAATTCTAGGTGTAGTTCTCTAGTTCATTTTACCAATTTATTTTTGCTGTACAGTATGGAAATTTATTTTGGATTTTATATCTGTATATACAATCGGATCGTTTGTTTGCAAAACCGATTACATTGATCTTATTTAATTATCTTAAAGATAAATCGTCCAGCTCAAACCTTTGTAGGGGTATGTGGCGGGACCATCATCATCATCACCCCCAGGATGGCGACAGGTGAAAGTAATAGCTATTCAAAAGCATGGGAAACCAGCGTCTGATCACAATTCGTACCGACCGATTGCCATGCTATCATGCATGAGAAAATTATTGGAGAAAATGATTCTTTCAAGAATCGACCATTGGGTCGAAAAAAATGCATTGCTTTCAAATACTCAGTTTGGTTTTCGAAAAGGTAAAGGAACAAATGATTGCCTAGCGTTGCTCTCTTCAGATATACAGCTGGCCTATGCGCACAAGGAACAACTGGCTTCAGTATTCTTGGATATTAAGGGCGCTTTTGATTCAGTTTCCATAGAAGTACTGTCGGAAAACCTGCACAGTAGTGGAATACCAGTCATTTTAAATAATTTTTTGTACAATTTGTTGTCAGTTAAACATATGAATTTTACTCTCGGCACCCTGACAACTTCCAGAAATAGCTACATGGGCCTTCCCCAAGGATCATGTTTAAGTCCCTTGCTTTATAATTTTTATGTTAAAGATATTGACAATTGTTTGGAAGGACAATGCATGCTCAGACAACTTGCAGATGATGCCGTGATCTCTCTAAGAGGTCCATGTGCAGCTGTCTTGCAAGGACCATTGCAAAGTACCCTAGATAATCTGACTGTTTGGGCCAGACATTTAGGGATCGAGTTCTCACCGCAAAAAACTCAATTGGTTGTGTTTACTAAGAAGCGGTACCCAGCTCAACTGAAACTAAAGCTGTTGAATGATGACATTAACCAATCTTTATCTTCTAAATACCTTGGGGTCTGGTTTGATTCCAAATGTACCTGGAAAACCCATATTGATTATTTGATAGATAAATGCCGGAAAAGAATAGATTTTCTACGTTCTATATCCGGAACGTGGTGGGGTGCTCACCCGGAAGACCTCATCAAACTCTATAGAACGACTATTCTCTCTGTTTTAGAGTACGGCTCTTTCTGCTTCCTCTCAGCAGCTAATTGCCACCTAATTAAATTGGAACGAATTCAATATCGTTGTTTGCGTATTGCTCTCGGCTGTATGCATTCAACGCATAACATGAGCCTGGAGGTGCTTGCTGGAGTCACTCCTTTAAAGCACCGTTACTGGGAACTCTCACTTAGAATACTGATCAAATGTGGGACAAGTAACACACTTGTCTTAGAAAATTTCGATAATATGCTTGAACTGATTCGTCAGTCAAGATTCCTGAGGGTCTACCTCAACTACATATCGTCAGATCTTTGTCTTCCATGTTATAATCCACCTCGAGTTAACTTCATCAACGACAGTTCCTCCATTGAATACGATCTGTCCATGAAACACGCTATTCAAGGAATACCAGATCATCTTCGACAAATATCTATTCCCTCCATTTTTTCTGAAAAATATGAACATGTCAATTGCAACAACAGATATTTCACTGATGGTTCTCGCATCAACGGATCCACTGGCTTCGGTGTCTTCAATGAAAATTCAACCACCTTCCGAAAACTTCAGGAACCGTGTTCGGTTTATGTTGCTGAGCTGGCAGCAATTAACTTCGCTTTGGGGATTATTTCCGATCAGCCCGTAGACCATTATTTCATCTTCTCGGATAGTCTTAGTTCTATCGAGGCACTCCGGTCGATGAAACCAGTTAAGCACGCATCTTACTTTCTTACAAAAATCAGAGAGCAGATGCGTAATTTGGTCGAAAGATCATTCAAGATTACCTTTGTATGGGTCCCATCCCATTGCCTAATCTATGGCAATGAGAAAGCGAACACGCTAGCAAAGGTGGGCGCACAGGAAGGTGAAGTTTATGATAGACAAATCTCGAATAACGAGTTTTTCCCATTAGTCCGTCAGAGTACTCTTCAAAATTGGCAAATGAATTGGTCACACAACGAACTTGGACGGTGGCTATTTTCTATAGTTCCTAAAGTTTCTACGCGAGCGTGGTTCAGAGGTGAGGACTTGAGTCAAGGCTTCATTCGCGTGATGTCAAGGCTTATGTCCAATCACTATTCACTAAACGCACATCTCTACAGAATAAACCTTGTCGATAGCAACTTATGTAGGTGCGGAGCCGGTTACGATGACATCGATCACGTAGTTTGGTTCTGCTCGGAGAATGACGCCTCCAGAGAGCAACTATTGGATACCCTCGTGGCCCGAGGTAAACAACCCTACAGGGAAATAAGAGGTGTTTTGGGAGATCGCGATGTGGTTTATATGCAGTCCATCTATGCCTTTCTTTGCTCGGCTGATATCAAAGTCTAATGCCCGTGTTTATCTCTTTCTCAGTTTTTTTCTCTTGTTCGATTCTGTTTTTCTGTTCCGTGTACCACGAAGCCCTGGCCATCCGGAAGATGCTCCCTGCTGAATCAAAATCGAGCACGACGCCATGCAAAACCGTCTTCAACGCAAACGCCCGGATGAGCAGCTGGAATAACCTAAATACAAATCCTTACCCCGTCCATCCTGAATTAAGTAAAATATAACCTTGAGTCACCACGAGTATTATGGTCTATGTCCCTTCCCTACTAACTGTTAATGATAAGATGATACAAATTATAAAGATATCATACGTAAGAATTGCGGCTCCGCAAAGTATCACACACGACTGAGCCTACCAAATAAATGAAATGGTTAAAAAAAAAAAACAATGTTGCACTCCAGAAACTGGTTGAACAGGCTCAATAAGCGCCTCTTCGGGACGTCTGGGAGGTTTTTAAGCAAATTGAACCTGATTCTATCCATCCCTGGAGCGGAATTGTTACATGAAAGGAGAGCAAGCGAGAATTCAATCATCGAAAAGGGGCGATCCATGTCATCCGTGTCAGCAAAAGCATCACGTAGCTCTTGTTTCACCGGCACCGAATCCGGACAAACTTTCTTTGTGAAGTCAAGTATCCACCGCGACGAGCTTTCACGATCTTCATTTACGGACGACGCGATGCGCATTCTTCTCCCGACGGTCCACAGAGTTTTCATTGAAGTCTCGCGCGATAAACCTTCAACGAAAGTGCGCCAATATCCACGTTTCTTCACTTTGATCAGTTTCTTGAACAGGATCTCGAGCGCGATGTACCGTTTGTGAAGAACGATCGAACCACGTTTCCGAAAATCTTTGAACGCGGCGGATTTCTGGCGATAAAGTTGTGTACACTCGACTTCCCACCACGGACCGGGTGGTTTCCTACGAACCGAAGCTCCTGGCACTGGCCGGCTTTGTGCCTGAAGAGCACTGTCAAGAATCAACTGGGATAGAAACTCGTACTCTCCTCGCGACATTATTCTATCGACATTACGTCATCAATGATGGCCTCCGCATATGTGCCCCAATCGATGTGCTTCGTGAGCTCATATGAGAGGTCGATAGAAACAGATTGATTACGTCCATTGGAAATCGAGACTTCGATCGGCAAATGATCACTACCATGGGGATCTTGGACCACCTTCCAAGTACAGTCCAACGATAATGAGCTCGAACAAATGGAAAGATCTAGACGGCTATCTCTTGCTGGAGGAGCCACTCGTGTAACTTCTCCTGTATTCAAAATTGACATATTAAAGTCGTCGCAGAGGTCGTATATCATTGTTGAATGGTTGTCGTCGTACAGTTCCCCCCAGCCTGTTCCGTGGGAGTTAAAATCGCCCAAGAGCAACCGTGGCTCGGGCATAACCGAGCAGATGTGCGAGAGATCTCTACGAGATTTTGCGGTGTTTGGAGGAAGATATATCGAGGCGATACTGAGGTCTTTTCCTCGAATAGTCACCTGACATGCGACAGCTTCGGTGCCAGACATCGGCGCAAGATCGACTCTGTAGAAGGAGTGCTGTTTTTTGATCCCTAAAAGCACCCCTCTATATCGATTTGCCCGATCGCGGCGGATTATGTTGAAATCAGGAAAATGAAGGTTCACATCTGGTGTTAGCCATGTTTCACATAAAGCAAAAGCATCGCATTGTAATTTGTTAACTAAAAATTTAAAATATCTAATTTTGGAAGAATACATCGACAGTTCCACTGTAGAATCGAAATCGTGTTACCCTTATTGACTAAGTTAGCCATCGAAGGATACAAATGACTCGAGGAGGGGCATTTTTGAAGCCAGCTGCTTCAGAAGAGGAGTAAGAATAGGAAGAACAGTTTTGTTCTTCACGGGGTCGGAAGCATCAAAGAAGTTGAGGATGAGCTCCACGATGCCAGAAAGAGTGAACATTGGAGCGCTCGGGGGCTCTTCTGCTCGCTCTCTATGCTCTCTTTCTGGCTGAGAAATCGCAAAAATTGGGGCATCTGGGATTTTAGATGTTCCCGGAAGCGGTGGAAACTCTCGATCATCCCGATGTGAAACCACAAAAGTTGAACGTTTTTGAGTATTTCCACCCGCTTTGAATTTGACCATGTTGGATTGGGGCTCACTTTGAGGCTGTTTTCTAGACTTTTTCGAGGGTCGCTGGCTCTGTTTTATTCTCTTCCTCGTTGAGCCATTGAAAACAAAGGGAACCCCATTTTCAACCTCGGAGTCGGAGCTACCTTGATCGTCCAAAGGAAGAGACGAGTAGATGGTGTCAGAAACGACTGGAGAAGCGGCCTTCCTCAACATTTCGGCGTAACTTCGCCGAGAATGCTGCTGAAGAGACCGTTTCTGGTGGATTCGCTGCTGTATGTACGTTGGGCAAGCTTCAAAAGCATGTGGAGGGCTTTCGTTACAATAGACACATTTCGGTGCCGTCTTGCACGCCCCCTCCACATGCTTCTCCCCGCATGATGCACAGCGAGGTTTATTGCAGCAGTACTGAGCGGTGTGGCCCAGCTGCTTGCAATTAACACAATTCATCACCTTCGGTACATACAGCCGAAGAGGTAGACGAAGTTTGCCAATCACTACGTAGTCAGGCAGTGCGGACCCGGAAAAGGTGACGCAGAAAGAGTCGGACGGGGAATAAATCCGCTTCTCTCCCTCCTGCGACACCGAATACATTTGTTTGCAATCCAGTATCGCAACATGAGGCAAAGAAACGTTCTTGAAACAACCGAAACCTTGTTTCAAATCGCCGCATGTCATACTTCCCTCCGTCACCACCCCCGCGATCTCACACACTGCTGACGATAAATACATCTTATATTCGAGAGTACATCTACATATATTCGCAGGTGGCAATCTCGTTGGCCTGTTTGCGATCACTGACCGTGACGCGGAGCTTACTGGACCCAACCATGTCAATGGTCATGACAGACGAAAATCGCTTTTCCAGATCTTTGCTGATCTGGCTGATATTCAAACGCTTGCCTTTGGGTCGAAAGAAAACAACATACGGCCCACTAGAGTCGTGAGGGTAGACCTTGGGACGGGGGCTCGTAGAGGAAATTTTAGCGTTGCTGGTGTCCATTTCGTTTTGGTTTGGAACACTCGAATGCAACGAAACATCTGACATGGAATACGAAGTACCCCCGCCAACTTCGTCTTCGCGCATTGCGGACGCTGTTGTTGGTGTTCTTGCCGCAGACAACACTGCAACTGGGTGGATGGATGGTGGCAGGACGGCAGCGTCTGTGTTGGTGGAGACGCACGATGGATGATGACTGTCGGCGTGGGGCGATGATGCCTACACCTGTGATGGATGCCGAAGAAACTGCAAAACTTTGCGTTGTCTTGCAAAAGCAACGAAATGGCTACTTAACTGCTTCAGTTAAGCACCACTTCCACTCAAGCACTATGCTTCAAAACACTTTCGGAAAAAAAACCTTTACCTGTACTTCAGGAAAAAAAAACAAAAGAGAAGCAGACCGTACGCGGTCTTTCAACCGTCACGCTCGAATGCTCGACATGGAATGACCGAAAATATAAATGTTTACCATTAAATTAAAACTAAATCTGAGCTCCAGAAAAATAAAGAAATTTATATTTTTCTGGTAAAATGTTTATATTTTGTATGAAACTAAAGAAGGATGCTATTTTTTTTTATTTTATCTATTGTATTTATTTGACAGGCTCAGGCGTGTATAACACTTAACGGAGCCGAGAATCTTAATGATATTTACAATCGATATCATCTTATTATCAACAGTTAGTAAGGGGAAGGGACAAAGACCAAGATACTCGTGGCGACTCAAGGTTAGATTGCGTAATTTGGTGATGGACGGGGTTGGGATTTAGGTTTGAGGTATTTCAGCTGCTGTATGATTTGGCGTAGCGTCGTGCTCGGGTTTTGGTTCTTCAGGGAGCATCTTCCGGATGGCCAGAGCTTCATGGTACACGGAATAATAAGACAGAGACAAGAAAAAAAAACTGAAAAAGAAAAAAAATTAAGTATTAGACTTTGATGTCAGACGAGCAAAGAAAGGCATAGATGGCCTGCATATAAACCACATCGCGATCTCCCAAAACATATCTTAGTTCCCGGAAGGGTTGTTTACCTCGGGCCACAAGGGTATCCAATAGTTGCTCTCTTGAGGCGCCATTTTCCGTGCAATACCAAACTACGTGATCGATGTCATCATAACCGGCTCCACACCTACATAGATTGCTATCGAACAGGTTAATTCTATAGAGATGTGCGTTTAGTGAATAGTGATTGGACATAAGCCTCGACATCGTGCGAATGAAGCCTCGGCTTAAGTCCTCACCTCTGAACCACGCTCGCGCAGAAACTTTAGGAACTATGGAAAATAGCCACCGTCCAAGTTCATTGTGTGACCAATTCATTTGCCAATTTCGAAGAGTACTCTGACGGACTAATGGGAAAAACTCGTTATTCGAGATTTGTCTATCATAAACTTCACCTTCCTGTGCGCCCACCTTTGCTAGCGAGTCCGCCTTCTCATTGCCATAGATTAGGCAATGGGACGGGACCCATACAAAGGTAATCTTGAATGATCTTTCGACCAAATCACGCATCTGCTCTCTTATTTTTGCAAGAAAGTAAGATGCGTGCTTAACAGGTTTCATCGACCGGAGTGCCTCGATAGAACTAAGACTATCCGAGAAGATGAAATAATGGTCTACGGGCTGATCGGAAATTATCCCCAAAGCGAAGTTAATTGCTGCCAGCTCAGCAACATAAACCGAACACGGTTCCTGAAGTTTTCGGAAGGTGGTTGAATTTTCATTGAAAACACCGAAGCCAGTGGATCCGTTAATGCGAGAACCATCAGTGAAAAATCTGTTGTTGCAATTGACATGTCCATATTTTTCGGAAAAGATAGGGGGAATGGAAAGATTTCGAAGATGATCTGGTTTTCCTTGAATAGCGTGTTTCATGGACAGATCGTATTCAATTGAGGAACTGTCTTTGGTGAAGTGAACTCGGGGTGGATTATAACACGGAAGACATAGATCTGACGATATGTAGTTGAGGTAGACCCTTAGGAATCTTGACTGACGAATCAATTCAAGCATATTATCGAAATTTTCTAAAACAAGTGTGTTACTTGTTCCACATTTGATCAGTATTCTAAGTGAGAGCTCCCAGTAACGGTGCTTTAAAGGAGTGACTCCAGCAAGCACCTCCAGGCTCATGTTATGCGTTGAATGCATACAGCCAAGAGCAATACGCAAACAACGATATTGAATTCGTTCCAATTTGATTAGGTGGCAATCAGCTGCTGAGAGGAAGCAGAAAGAGCCATACTCTAAAACAGAGAGAATAGTCGTTTTATATAGTTTGATGAGGTCATCCGGGTGAGCGCCCCACCAAGTTCCGGAGATAGAACGGAGAAAATGGATCCTTTTTCGGCATTTCTCTAACAAATAATCAATATGGGTTTTCCAGGTACATTTGGAATCAAACCAGACCCCAAGGTATTTAGAAGATAAAGATTGGTTGATGTCATCTTTCAACAGCTTTAGTTTCAGTTGAGCAGGGTACCGCTTCTTAGTAAACACAACCATTTGAGTTTTTTGCGGTGAAAACTCGATCCCTAAATGCCTGGCTCAAACAGTCAGGTTATCAAGGGTACTTTGCAATGGTCCTTGCAAGACAGCTGCACATGGACCTCTTAGGGAGATCACGGCATCATCGGCAAGCTGTCTAAGCGTGCATTATCCTTCCAAACAATTGTCAATATCTTTAACATAGAAATTGTAAAGCAAGGGACTTAAACATGATCCTTGGGGAAGGCCCATGTAGCTATTTCTGGAAGTTGTCAGAGTGCCGAGAGTAAAGTTCATATGTTTTACCGACAACAAATTGTACAAGAAATTATTCAAAATAACGGGTAATCCACTACTGTGCAGATTTTCCGACAGTACTTCTATGGAAACAGAATCAAAAGCGCCCTTAATATCCAAGAAAACTGAAGCCAGTTGCTCCTTGTGCGCATAGGCCAGCTGTATATCTGAAGAGAGCAACGCTAGACAATCATTTGTTCCTTTACCTTTTCGAAAACCGAATTGAGTATTTGACAGTAATGCATTTTGCTCGACCCAATGGTCGATTCTTGAAAGGATCATTTTTTCCAATAATTTTCTCATGCAGGATAGCATGGCAATCGGTCGGTATGAATTGTGATCAGACGCTGGTTTCCCAGGCTTTTGAATAGCTATTACTTTGACCTGTCACCATTCTGGTGGTACGATGTTGTACTCCATGAAACAGTTGTACAGGTCCAGTAACCGTCTTTTTGCGATATCTGGGAGATTTTTTAAAAGATTGAATTTGTTGTTATCGCATCCCGGAGCAGAGTTATTCGATGAAAGAAGAGACATAGATAGTTCCAGAATTGAGAATGGTCCACCCAATGAACCGGGATCAGTGACTGATTCTCGAAATAGCGGTTCTGCTGGTATGGAATCTGGACAGACCTTTTTTGCAAAATTGAATATCCATCGATCGGAGTATTCTTCACTCTCGTTGGTGGAAATGCGATTCTGCATGTTGCGGGCCGTTTTCCAAAGTGTTGTCATTGAGGTTTCTCGTGATAGTCCCTCGACAAAACGTCGCCAGTAGCTACGTTTTTTAGCCTTGAGAAGATTTTTGAGCTTTCGTTCAAGCCTCAAATACTCTTCGAAAAGCTCAGACCTTCCGTGTTTACGGAAAGCCTTGAAGGCATCAGATTTCTCAGAATACAACTTAGTACATTCATCATCCCATCCAGGAGTGGCTGGCCTTCTTATGACGGATGTACTTGGAACGCGTCGTTTCTGAGCTTCTAGTGCGCTTTTTTGAATCAACTCGGTAAGGAATCGATATTCATCCAGTGGTGGCAGAATATCAGTTGATTCAATACCAATATTTACCGCCGATGCAAATGTTTGCCAGTCAATGTTCCTCGTGAGGTCGAATGGGACCTGAACTGGCTCTGATCGTTGATAGCCATTTTTGATTGTGGTGACTATCGGCATGTGGTCACTACCATGGGGATCTTGGATTACATTCCACGTACAATCTAATGATAGTGAATTTGAGCATAAAGACAGATCTATTCTACTTTCTTGACCTTGAGGTCCTATTCGAGTTACTTCACCTGTGTTCAAGATATTCAAGTTGAAATCGTCGCACAAATCATAGAAAATAGGCGCTCTGTCTCTAGTTTCGCCCCATGCAATACCATGCGCATTCATATCGCCCAATATTAAAACTGGGGATGATAGAAGAGAGACTGCGCTCCAAAGATGTCGACGACTAAGCGAGGCATTTGGAGGAATATAAACTGAAGCTATGCAAAGGTCTTTATTCTTTACATTTACTTGGCAAGCGACGATTTCCAAGCCATTTACAATTGGGATGGGAACTCTGTAAAAGGGTGACATTTTTTGATCCCCAGAAGAACGCCACCATAGTTATCATCCCGATCTTGGCGAATAATATTAAAATCGTGGAAGTTGATTTCATCTTCAGAAGAAAGCCATGTTTCACAGAGTGCAAATATGTCGCAATCGGAATTGCGAATCAAAAACTTGAACACGTCTAATTTATTTTTAAGACTATGACAGTTCCACTGCAGCACAGTGATTGTATCTTGTATGGTCGTATTATCCATCGAAAGATACAAGTCCTGCAAGAAGGGGCCATGAAACAGTCAATTGCTTCAGATAACTTTCAACTGTTGGAATAAAGAGGTCAATGATTGGCCTCAATGAATTCGGAATATTGAATAAGTTCAAAATACGATCCACAAGGTCCTTAAAGGATATCAATCCTCGCTTGGACGAGATTCTTTTCTTGGAAGTGCGAGTAGCAGTTTTCTGCTCAGAGATATTCCTTGACTGATGTTTCTTTGTAACATCAGTTTTAGGCAATGGCGGGAATGTCTTACTGCAACATGGGTCAAAAGGAGCAGTATAGACAGGCTGCTTCGGAATTTTAAATAATCCCCCATTACCATCAGATTTCGGCAAGCTTCTAGGAATGATTTTTGTTTTCTTACGGCGCAATCCCGGGGAAGACGGTTTCTTCCTCTTTTCGGGCACGTGTACCTCCGCAGAATCATCCATATCGGCTACGTCAGAGTCCGATTCGTCAATGGAAATGACATCATAAAAGTCACTAACTTGAACGGCAGCTGAAATAGCGGCCGTTGCGTTGGCAGTTGCGGATGTATCTTGCGACTTCACCATTTCCGCAAACGACTGCTTGGAGCGCTGTACCAACGAGCGCTTCACTTTTGGGTGCGCTTTTGTACACCGGGCATTCTTGCAAACCGTGGGGAGGATCCAACCCACAATAAGCACACTTTGTTACTTGTTGTTGGCAGGTCTCCTCCCGATGTCTTTCAAAACATTTGCCACAACGGGGTTTATTGTCGCAAAACTCGGCAGTATGCCCCAACTGTTTGCAGTTGGTACAATTAAAAACCCTGGGTACAAAAAGACGCACCGGAAACAACATATTTTCGATATCTACATATTTTGGGAGTATCGAACCGGCGAACGTCACCCGAAGTGAGCCTGACTTTGAATACACTTTTTTGCCATCTACCGTGGAAACTGAATACAACTCCTTGCAATCCAGAATATCCACGGTAGACTTTATTGCATTCTTCAAGCGGCCTTTTCCCGCAAGTACATCCTTGCAAGTCAGGCTCGCTGCGTTTATCACGCCTTCAATCTCGACCTCCCGCGAGGGCACATAAACCAAATATTCTACATTATACAGTTGGTCTTTTGCAATAGCATTTGCATCCTGATATGTAGGTGCGGTTACACGTAGTTTGTTCCGATTGATCTGATGAAAATCAGTTTTCGGAAAACGACGCGTCAAGTCACGTTTGATTCCTAGAAAATCAATACTTTTTACTTTCTGCCGAAAGTAAACAACCCAGGGACCAGGTGAGGAAGCCTGGTAAAATCGCGTGCGGACAACATTATCTTTGGGAGGCGTATCGCCTCCGTTCTCTTCATTCATCAGTTGCGGAATGAATTCAAAATTGATAAACAAAAAAAAACCAAGAAATAGAAAAAAAAATAAGAAAGAAAAAAAAACTTAGGTCTAAATTAACTAGTTAATGTTTAGAGAAAAAAGAAAAAAAATCTTAAATAATAACTTTAATTACAAAATTCAGAATTTGTCTTCTCGTATCACTCTAATTTTGTCGCACTCTAAGCAAGCCGACGGTAACTGGTGAACGACAGACAGACAGCAGCTCGACCACTGCTGTGTGGTGAGTGCAAATTGGTTACAATGGGAACGGTTAGAACAATACACTTTGATATACTTATCCGTTCCCGTTCGAGTAGGTAGATGCTGCACTGGTGCTGTTCGGCCTCTCTGTTGACTGGATGGAGATCGAATTAAATCACTTGGAAATGCACGCGTAACCCTTTAGCTACACGTGCACCTTCTTCGACGATCACGAATCGCCTTAGACAGCCACTTAATCCACAGTGGGAATGACGCGGGAGGATATAAAAAACTCACTTTTGTGTGAGAAAAAACTCCACTGTTTTGAAAAAATAACTGCCTGCGATGGAGACACGGACATTCACATCCGGCTACTTCAAGCGATCGGCAAAGAATGAAGAAGGATGCTATGTACAATATTATTTGTCTAAATTATTCCATCTTAAATTCTACCAAGTTTTAGCTTAGTTCTGTTTGTACAAAATGATAACTATAACTATATTTTTCCGATAAATACTCAAACACTTTTACAGGATCAAGCAGACTTTTGCCTTAGAAAAACAGAAATATAACAAACAATAAACATTCACAATCGATAGAAACGAGATCGTGAGTCTCCCCAAGCAAGCAGGAAAATATTCTGGGAAGCCAGAATATTTTCCAGATAATAATTTAGTTGGATCGCCAATTGTAAGAAGCGGCTAGCTCAGGGGTTCTTTCCAAAAGGGTCGGCGTACTCGGGAAGACACACAAAACACTTACCAAGAACAAATGAACAAAGTGGACCAAGACCGTCTATCAAAATAAATAAATTAAACGCGGGGCCCTCCTTAGCCGTGCGGTAAGACGCGCGGCTACAAAGCAAGACCATGTTGAGGGTGGCTGGGTTCGATTCCCGGTGACGGTCTAGGTAATATTCGGATTGGAAATTGTCTCGACTTCCCTGGGCATAAAAGTATCATCGTGCTAGCCTCATGATATACGAAAGCAAAAATGGTAACCTGGCTTAGAAACCTCGCAGTTAAAAACTGTGGAAGTGCTTAATGAACACTAAGCTGTGAGGCGGCTCTGTCCCAGTGTGAGGATGTAATGCCAATAAGAAGAAGAAGAAAAAACATGGCACAGAACCAATACTTTTGAACATAGTTATATTAACTTAAGTAGTACATGGATTTAGGGGTTAGGGAAGGGCTTGAAGGTGGCATGCTTGTGAATGAAGGGGCTGTCGCACTGGGTAGTGGCGTCCATCTTGGTGGGACATGCAGTCGATAGAGAGAGTGGGAATCTGGTTACCTTGGTCATTGGAGGTAGGCTGCAGCTGAGCGATTCCAAGCAACAGCATCAAAATTTAAGAAAATTTTTAATTCATGATTTTCTATTGAGTTGAAACTTTGCACAGTTTTTCAATTTCATCTAAATCGTCATTTTTCGATATCAAATCTTCATATTGAGTCACGACTAACTTTTCAAAAGGGTGTATGTGAAAATGGTTCAAAAATATTTAAAAAGCTGCACAGCAAAAACGGAATGTTCGATTGTTATGATTTTTTCAGCAAAGTTAGACAACTAAATGGTGATTCTTAAGAAAATGTGCACAGTAAAAAAAAATTTTTTTGCCTTTGAAAATATCATTTTTTCACAAAAACTCAAATATCTCAAAACCCTATCTTTTTCGAACGTAATTTTTTAGGAAAACGGTCCATTATATTAGCTATCTACCATAAAAATTTGGTGATGGTAAACTAATAAACAAAAGTTATGACATTTCAAACATTTCACAATTTTCACATATAGTAAACAAAAAAATTTCCGTGTATTTTTTTTCAAGAATCGCAGTTTGATGCTGATTTTATTGTTAAGGGCCTTGCGTGAGTTAAACAAGTTGTTTGTATGATATTCCATATTTATGTATTCATCGATATTATGTATATTATATGTATAAATATTATATGTATAAATAAATAAAATGAATTAATATTATCCTAAGTATTAAATTAAATGTGGCAGTTACACAATGTTGTTATAGAAACTCTAAGAGTTTTGGGTTTGAATTTTGGTATGGGTTATGATATCATGAAAACAGTTTATTAATACTTATTTTTATTTATTTTTATTCAAATTTTTAAAATATCGAACACTTTTGAATTATTATCAGCACAGTTTGAGTATAGTTTTGCTTTAATTTTATTTTCCGACAATGGAATGAAACAGTGAAATTTTTGGGTTCCTTGGATCGTTTTCGCGTTATTAAATTGCTCGCTGAGCTCTGAAGCCTTTATTTCGTACTCTTCAGTAGTAGTAAAACAAAATGATAATTTGGTTAAATCTTTTTCTTTTCTACGATTTGCCCAATCAAAAGTTCTTTCGCAGTTTTAATTGGATGCTCACGTTCTTTGGCTAAACTTGCTCTTGTGGCCATGCGCTTTATTGTTCCTCCAATAGCATCACAAGGACCTTTGCCATGTGATGTAGCAAAAAATGCCATTCTGCATCAATTCCGTACATTGATTTAAATTGACATAGGCTCGAAAAATTCTTACGATTTTGTACTGCGACGCTGCTCCATCAGACATGAAATATATCTTTTGACTTCTTTATGCTTATCAACGCGTAAAAGTTAATAATTTTTCAATGAACAAGTTTACGGATACTGAAACGTGTCTTAAATCTTCGGAAATTATAATAAAACTTAAGTGTTCAATTTGCGTACTTCCATTAAAATAAATAACGAATGGATGAATTGTAGCTTGTTGTACGTTCCAGTGATGGGACTGCACTTCATCTTGCAATACAAAGCAATACAAAGCAATACTGCAAATACGCTTTCCATCTTTTTTTACTGATACATAATCTTTTTGACCAGGCATAGCTCGACTTACTTCATCATCTTCAAAATATTGAACTACTATTTCTTTTGTCTCATCTGTTAATGCAGTACTAGACCTAGTATTTTTGGTTGAAAGACAGTTATTCTTCAATTGTTTTGCCTCTTTTACTGTATTTCTATTGGTTTTGAACTCATCAATGGCATCCTGAATAGACCACGAACTTGGCAGCATCGACAAAATCAATAATTTTTCTTTCCTTGTCGTGGCTGCATTCGAGAACCTTTCCTTCATATTTATAATTACCTCATCGTAGTCTGTATTTTCCACATCATCAGGTCCTAATTTGAAGAGGTTTCTTCGTACAGCTTCGTTTATTTCACGGTATTTTTCTCCGGGTAATAAACGTAGTCCATCTTACTCCATTTAATCGGATTCACTTTTATCCCAGCTATGCCCTCGTTAAAGCGTTCGATGTTGACCTTTTGGATACACTCATCTTCCGATTGATTTGTTGAAACAGATTTCGCTGATGGTACGGTGGCAAGGCTCTCAGCACTTAATACTTCTGGTAATTCCTCAGTTGTTGTCGATACATCTGGCAATTCCTCAGTTGCTGTCGTTTTCGAACTTCCTGCGCTCTGCTCAACCGATGATATACAGATTGCTCTTTTGTCAACGTTTAGACGGCAGGACGTGCAAATGCGTAAATTTGTATTCAATGTGGACATTGGAGCATAACCAGTCGCTTTCAGTTTATCTATGGTGCTTTCGGTGAGATTTCGTAACTCTTTTGAACACTTTTTTCCATCAAACGGCCTACAACAGTTGAGAAAGCGGCTACTCATGTTGTTCGTAATATTTCAATAAACAAAATCACTTTTAAGTTTTTACTGACTAGTTTGATGTCATTTGCTTGACTGAAGAAAAAATTACTATAAGATCTTTAACAACCTTAGTAGTAGTAATTTTTTTTGCTTTTTCGTGAGCATTGTCATGGTATTATATATTTGTTGTTGTTGAAGATACCCGTTTCCTCCCGATCATAAAGTCTATTCTCTAAGAGGTATATTTTTTGCAGGTAAACTATAGACGTACACGTGTATCTAAATCTTTGATTTTGCAGCTTTTGTCTTAAAAATAACATTTCTGATATGTTTCTATCAACGTTATTATCAACAGGTTTCAACACTATTAAAAGAATTTTTCGCCAGTCACGTGCAATGAAAATTATGACACTATCAATACTTTTGATCACAACACTGGATCGTGTCTAAGTTTCTTATAGATGCTATGAATAATTAAATCAAAATATCATGAAAACAACTTGTTTAAATCACGTCCCTTAACAATAAAATCTGCATCAAACTGCAATTCTCGAAATAACTTACACAGAAAAAAAATTTTTTTTACTAAATGTGCAAAAATGTGAAATGTTTGAAATGTCATAACTTTTTTGTTTATTAGTTTACCATCACCAAATTTTTATGGTAGATAGCTAATATAATGGACCGTTTTCCCTAAAAAAATTACGTTCGAAAAAAGATAGGGTTTTGAGATATTTGAGTTTTTGTGACAAAAATGATATTTTTAAAGGCAAAAAATTTTTTTTTACTGTGCACATTTTCTTAAGAATCACCATTTAGTTGTCTAACTTTGCTGAAAAAATCATAACAATCGAACATTCCGTTTTTGCTGTGCAGCTTTTTAAATATTTTTGAACCATTTTCACATACACCCTTTTGAAAAGTTAATCGTGACTCAATATGAAGATTTGATATCGAAAAATGACGATTTAGATGAAATTGAAAAACTGTGCAGAGTTTCAAATATTTTCGAAATGGTCGCTCAGGATCGACTGACATGCCCCCGTGGAATGCCTCAGCTGACGATGTGTCGTTCGGGAGGATTCGGGAGCTTTGTCCCGACGTTCCACGGTCTCGAACACGGGGTAGTCGCTCATCGGATATTGGGTACTAGTGAGCGGGGAAGCCCGCGGACCTCACAAGCCCCTCACCTCCAAAACGTCCACCACTACTATCCGTGCCGTGTGGCCTGGCAATGACGTACGGCTCTAGGACCACCAGCTCGGGATTCGCCGGAACCTCCCATAAAATTGTCCTCACTTGTGGTTCTGGTGATTGTCGAACTCTATTCCCGGCACGAAAATTCACTCTTCTCCTCGCAGCTTTAATTCCTTCGCCATCTTTTCTCCCGATCTTCTCCCTCACCCTCTTGTCCTCCTTCCTCTCCTTCCTCGCTTTCTCGTCCTGTCATCATTCCAGACAGGCAACATTTACGAATAATCGTGGAAGGGAGTGGATAGGAGATAGGAGTGGATGCGATGCGAATCGTTTTAATTTAAAAGGACAGTTTTTTTTAATCTTTTTTTTTTTAGCGTACATTATTTAAAGTGAAGTTATTAAGTTAATCTAAATAATTATGATTTCAAATAACATGATCTCTAAGATCACATTGTTTACCAGTTGTTGGTAAAAACTTGTTCGATAAAAGGATCGAGTTCGACCACATGGCACCGGTATGACTCATGAAGCCGACTCCGAACCCTTGGAACACCTCTTATTTGCGCCTGAACTAGCCATTCCTCGAGTCCACGTGCCACCTTCTGTGTAGCTCCGAGACGATTTGGACGATAGCTGATAAAACGGCGTTCCAGCCAACTTCATCTTTACACATCCTCCGGACTAGGTTGTCCGGGGTAGTGTCCAGACCGCATGTGGCAAGCATGTGGTCACGCACTGTGCGAAAACGCGGGCACACGAACAACACTGTCTGAAGCAACCATGACCTGTAAGGACCTGGGTCAGGTGAAAAGTGATTTCCCCATGGCGCCTCTTGACCCACGTACCTATCTCCGGTATCAACTTATGTGTCCATCTACCCTTAGTGGAATTGTCTCACGTGTGTGTGTGTTTTTTACAAGGGTTGTAGGCTTTGGAAAAATCTGCTCGACAGACACCTGAGCATCCACACTATGCTCGAAGGCGGAGTGGTGCCCTCCCGACCTGCTAAAAATGTGCCTCCCGGATAAACCGGGTCCCTTAACCTCCTTGCCTCGATCCCCCCGACCACGGGATGCTGCGACACCCGGGGGGGGTGGGGGGGTGGTGGTGGATGGGTGATCATGCACTTCTTCTAAAATTCCGGCCCCTAGCTTAGGCTAGTTCGCCGACTGGCTTGCTGAGATCCACTGCTTCCTCACTCGAATCCTCCTGACCAAAGCACTTCTATCTTCTTTCTTTTGGTACACTGACTCCACAATCATGGGTCACGCACTAATATGAGTCATTTCCATTTAATTCACGTGCAAATTGAAGTGACTAATTATTGTTACAAAGTGACCCATATATGTGGGGTCAGTGTACATTCAAAGTTAATTGTCTATATGCCGGGTATTAAGCCACCCGGAGTGGAAATTAATTACCATGTCTGAAACTTGATTATGCATATGTACAACATGTGATAGGGGAACTGGGGGTAGGACGCCCACGTTAAGGAAAATGCCATTTTTATCAATGAAAACCACCATTTCAGCCAGTTTTCATCAGCGCATACTGAAGAACAGCATATCTGCGACTGACTACCGATGACAGATATCTAATTGTACATTTTATTGCACAGAAATTTGATTTTTAAAAAGCACCCGAAAAATATTGATTTTGAAACCATGCGGGGTGAGATGCGCCAGTGGATGGGTTAAAACGCGCATGTGTTTATCGTACTGATTTTCATTTTAATTGCCTACATTAAGGCAATTAACCGAATGTTTCAGCTGTTTCGGTCATACGAAATGAGCATGGGCGTACTGCCCCACACCGACCTCAGAAGTTTGAAGGCCCATCAAATCGTTTTAAGACCAATTTTGACGACGATTTCGTGGAACGGAACATAAAGAACACGAGTAAGCAGCATGGCTCATGGCTCAATTTTCAATTTACCAATGAATAACAGCGATAGAAAGACTAAATTTCACCGAGCTAGAATTGCACCAAAACACGCAAAAATCATTTTTTCGAGTTTTTCATGTGTAACTAGAGAAAAATCATGAAATATATGTATCCAATGGCAATATTTTTCATTGATTCATCGTATAGACTATTTAAAATAATCACAATGGGGATATTTAACCTTATTCAGGGGTGGCGTGTTTTAACCCCTATGGGCGTGTTACCCCCACTTCCCCTAGATTTAGTTCGGAAAAGGTATTGGAGGGTAACCGCCCCTTCGGTGGGGTTTGATCCCACGACCCCAGTTCGCATGACAGGTGCTTTCCCTACTAAGCTACGAAGGACCTCCGTCGTCCACCGCAACTTAGCGGGTACTGATGAAACCAAATTCCCAGCACCAGGTACCAGCCGATCTCTCGCAATACATTTTCAGAACTAACTCTCTCATATGTTATTTTTGTACACACGCCAACCAAGTAGGATGAGTATTTAGTATTGTCCGGCCCCTACACACTTGCTTCATCAGCAACGGCGCTCAATGAAGTAGGGTTGTGTGAGGTTGTGCCAGTTTGGTCGTCAGATCCCGACCCGACCACACAAGCGACGAGAGATCGCCACTCGAGATCAGTACATTCAAAGTTAATTGCCTATATGCCGGGTATTAAGCCATCCGGAGTGGAAATTAATTACTATGTCTGAAACTTGATTATGCATATGTACAACATGTGATAGATTTATTTTCTTTTTCTTCAGCAGGTCGGCTAATCGAGTGCCAAAGTCGGTTTGACGATTCCGGTTGGCAGAAGACTTCCGGTTCACCGGCGCCCCGACGACCCGAGGCCAAATACTGCTCACTATGCTGAATTTTTTCTCTGAGCCGACGCTTATTTGCTGGTCCCTTCCTCATCTACGCTGCAGCTCTGACAGTATTTGCCTCACGACTCTGCTTACCACATTTCACGTATTTTCATCGTGACACATTCGCTCTGCGATGTTGTCCACGCTTAGGGCAGGCATTCCTCTACGTGCTTCAGCAAACCTCGGACAATCGAATAACACGTGCTCTAGAGTCTCCTCTACGTTGATACACGCCGGGCAGAATGGCGATGACGCATGGCCACACCGGTGCAGATATTGGCGGAAACAACCGTGTCCGGATAGGAACTGAGTGAAGTGAAAGTTCACCTCTCCATGCTCCCTGTTCACCTACGTCGAGACATTGGGGATGAGCCAGTGGGTCCACCTTCCACTATATGCATTGTCCCACTCCTGCTGCCACTCCACCATAGAGTCCTGTCTCACCGTCTCCCTCACATTTCTGGTACCTCTCCGTTGGTAGCACTCGGTATCCTCTGCTAGGGTTATGCAGATTGGAATCATCCCTGCGATAACGCAAACTGACTTTGACATATGGTTCGGAATGCACTCGCCAATCGGATGGCCATTAGACGAATCACGCTTTTCAACTTCCTGCGATTACGTTTCGTCTTGTGCGCAGCTCCCCAGGCTGGAACGCCAAACCTAAGTATTGAGGATGATACGGTCGCCAGAAGACGCCTACTGCTGCCTTTCGGTCCGCCGACGACGTATGTCGTGCTCTCCGACGATAATCTGCATTTGCTGTATGATTCGGCAGTTGCTGACCAGCATCACTTATGTTTTGTGGTGAGCAAGCTGCAGCTTGACTCCATTCATCCAGTTTTCAACTGCGTCGGTCGTCTCCCAGCTGGCACTGTTAAATGCGTTTTTGACGTCAATCGTTACTACGGCGCAGATTCGATTGCTGCACCTCTTTTTCTAGGATGCTTTCTCTGCAACTTCAACGACCGCCTTAATTGCATCCATCGTCGATCTGCCTTTTCGGAATTCAAACTGCTTCTCCGAAAAGCCGATCTCGCCCTCCGTGAACTGCGTCAGCCTATTAAGGATAATCCTTTACAGAAGCTTCTCCAGTGTATCCAGCAGGCATATGGGCCTATACGAAGCTGGACTCCCCAACGGTTTTCCTGGTTTCGGCAGTAACACCAGTTTCTGAATCTTCCACTTATTTGGAAAGTAGTCATCTGCTAGAATTTCTGCAGCACCATCCTGAACAAATCTGGAAACGCCAGTATCGCAGTTTTTAGAGCCACGTTTGGAATTCCATCCGGACCCGGAGCTTTCTTCATCTTCAGACCTTTCGCCACTGATGACTGCTCGTCGTTGGAGACTTGCATACCTGCAATGGTGACTCGGTCTTCATCTTCGTACGGTGTAGCCGATGATCTTCAGCTTGTCTGGACACATATCCGCTGGCGTCGCTGGACCCTTGATTTTCGATAATGCCACACGATAACCATTACCCCAAGGATCAGCGTCAGCTTCTTGGCACAACTGCTTGAAGCAGTTGGACTTGCTGACTTTGCTGACTTGCTGATCACTCGTTTGAAAGCCGCGAAATGTACTAACAGTAGCTTCGTTGCCCAATCTGACTTCCAGCTTTGCTAGCGCCTCCAGCAAACAGTAACATCTGGCGTTGGTCAGCCTGCTTCCCCATTCCACTGCCCAAGCATTGAAGTCGCCTCCGATGATTACGGGTTTAAGGCCGATCAGCAATGATTGAGATTCAACTGGATGATCTCCATTAATCCCGACCCGCCATCGCCTTCATGTATGCAGGGCATTGGAAGCCACCCGTATTATCGAGGGTTACTCACGACGAGGACCAACTCCAGGCAGACGCTGGGGACGAGACCTACCAGGCCTCGTCACCAGGGGTTCCCAAACTCTTTCTCACAGGATCGACTCCAAGCACTGATCAAAAGTTCAAACGCACTATCTGTCGGTTCAAAAAAGCACTTTTATTCACTTACGGTGTGTGGGTATGTGTAGGCGTGTATGTGAGCCGGCAGGCACTGGGGGGACCCTAAGGGCACACGTTATCTGCAGCGATGCGGAGACACGATGTGCAGCATTACGTCGAATTGTAGCAGGATGGATGACGGTGCTCGTGAAGGCTTCCTCGTGAATCGGGTTTGCTGTGGGTGATGAACGGCTTTTTGTCGTTCTGTGTCGAATGGCTTACGAAGCAGCGGGATGAATCTGGGGGCTCGAAGTGGATTCCAAGTGGCTTAACTTTCTTGGACAACGTCCAATAGACTCAACCGCGTGTCGAGATGGTCACAGGCGGTGATCTTTCGCAATCTCGCGGACACGGAGGCGTTGGCGAACTTGAGAACCACACCACTCTCCAGCCGATACTAAATGGGTCCTATTGGGATTTAGGGGAAGGTATGAGGATGCTGCCATGTCACTGCATTATAACGCCCGGTTATTTTACCTGACTCGCATGAACAAGAACTAAGTCCAAGATAACTTTTCCACTGTGTAATCGTGGATACTATTAGTTAAAAAGCACTAATATAATCACTCCGATTATTGCCTACGAATAATCACTGATATACAGAGCTTTCAGATTTTAGACGTCTGGATTAGTCACTGTCTATAGTGGAAAAGATGAAGCTCAAGCCTATATTTACCGAAGCTATTTCCTCATAGCACCATACCTCCCCTCCCTTGCTTAATTTCCATCCTTTTCCGCCCATTCCATTATATTCCTGTCCAACGCCCAATCATTCTCCCCATTAGAGTGCCCATTTTTGTATATGTTTGTGTTTTTTTTTCTTCCTAAGCAATGGAGGGGGAATCTGCTCAACAGACATCCTGGGTTGACCAGGAAGTGCGGGGTTAGGGATCACCGAGGGAGGCAGGACTACATCTCCGACCTGCTAAACCGTTTCCATTGCCGCCAAGCCCATAGTCCCTTCGGTACAACCAGAAAGTAATGCTTCAAAGGGGGGCCAGTGCACAACGCACCCTCGAGGTTGGTTGCGTGTCCTTGCAGCACCGAACATCGTAACTCGCTTTTTTAGAAGAACACCATGGTATCGTGCCAGCGCGTTGCCGGCCTTCCAGGTGGCCTTACCACCCCCTATAACCTCGGAAGGTGGGAAGGGTCGACTTCGCGCCTGCTTCCCTCTGCACCACTGGTATCAAGAATGATGATGCCGCGTGCACCCCAAATTGACCTTTCTGCGATAGGGCCTATTCGCCAGCACACAGAGGGACTTGCCGACGCGGTGCCTACGCCTGCCCCAGCCTTGACGAGGACCCCTTTCCGTCCTCGGGCTCGGAACCCGCCCGGTTGACCAACGCCGCGAAAGCGACTACCATGTTGTTCTTCGCGCGGCCACTTGTTCGATAAAAGGATCGAGTTCGACCACAGAGCATGACCACCGGTATGACCCATGAAGCCGACTCCGATCCCTTGGACCACCTCTTATTTGCGCCTGAACTAGCCATCCTTGAGTCACGCGCCACCTTCTGTGTAGCTCCGAGACGATTTGGGCGATAGCCGATAAAACGGCGTTCCAGCCAACTTCATCTTTACACATCCTCCGAACTAGGGGGCCTTCCTTAGCCGTGCGGTAAGACGCGCGGCTACAAAGCAAGACCATGCTGAGGGTGGCTGGGTTCGATTCCCGGTGCCGGTCTAGACAATTTTCGGATTGGAAATTGTTTCGACTTCCCTGGGCATAAAAGTATCATCGTGTTAGCCTTATGATATACGAATGCAAAAATGGTAACTTGGCTTAGAAACCTCGCAGTTAATAACTGTGGAAGTGCTTAATGAACACTAAGCTGCGAGGCGGCTCTGTCCCAGTGTGGGGATCTAATGCCAATAAGAAGAAGAAGAACTAGGTTGTCCGGGGTAGTGTCCAGACCACATGTGGCAAGCATGTGGTCACGCATTGCGCGAAAACGTGAGCACACGAACAACACGTGTTCCGCCGTTTCCTCTAAACCTGCGCACACCAAACACTCGGGCGAGGCCGAGCAAGCCAGCTGCGTCACCTGCACTGTGATTTTGCAGCACGCTTAAACGCCGGGCACATCGAACCCCCCATGGGGTGCTTACTGTTCACAGCTTTGCTGGAACAAATCTAACAATTGGGAGGGTTCGTGCAGCATTGTGCCTTATGTCCCTCCAATCCGCAGCGTCGGCAGAGATTGCTTCTGTCACGGCCTTTGAAGTCCCATTGCTTGTGCCCCGGTTCCAGGCACTTGAAGCAAACTTCGGGTTGCTCGTATATGCCCACAGGGCATACCGACCATCCCCCCTTGACGCTACCTACCTTGGAGGCGTCCGCTGCAGATAGCCGAACCAATGCTACCTGCGTCCCTGCCGGACCTTTCCGAAGCCGAACGGCTGCGTCGCCTCTTCACACTGTCGCCGCAGTGCCGTGACGAGCTCTTCGACTTCGGTGATCTCGTCCAGGTCTTTAACCCTTAGATTCACCTCCGTCGTGAGTGCCCTCACCTTGACCGTCTCGCCTAGAACTTCCTCCGCCAACTTCTTGTAGGCGGCGCTCTTTTGCGAGACGCCCCGCTTCAGCTCGAGGATCATCTCGCCCATCCGGGTACGTCTTATTCGACGTACGTCGGCGCCGAGTTCACCGAGCTTGACGTCACTCCTCATCGCCTTCAAAACGTCCGAGTACTTAGCCTCGTCCGCCGTGATGACTAGGGCATCGCCCCTGGAGCGATTGGCGCCTACCCTAGACTTCTTGCTACCCTCATTCGCCTGGGCCTTCTTTTCGGCCTTCCTTGACGTCTTCGGTTTCCTCTTGTTCTTGACCAGGGTCCAGGAGGCGTCATCCCCCTCTATTTTCCTGGTCTGGTGCGGCTGAGAACTTTCAGCCTGCCGTAACCCCTTACCACCGTCTTTCTTGAGTGGACGGACCTTTCCAGGTCCTTCCTCCCCCGGTTTTGGAGGTACCTGGCCGGGTCTCAGTTTCCCTTGCCCCACTACCCTTGTTCGGGGTAGTAACCCTCCGCGTTTTGGAGCGGCCCCCAGGCAGCTCATCCGCTGGAGACTGTCTCCCCCGTTTTTGTGTCTGCTCCGTTGGAGCAGTCACCTCCGACGTACCCGCAAATACTTGAGCCTCAGTCTGGGTAGACTTTGGTACCACCGTCTTCGCTGGCACGCCCTCGGTCGATTCGACCTTGCCCGAGTCCGCGAATCCTTGGGCCTCAGTCTGGGTAGACCTCGACTCCACCGATTTCACGGGTTTACACTTGGCCGTCCCGACCGCCCTCTCCAGCTTGGCGTCCAGCGTCGACTTTCGAAGTTTCTGCAAGCTCCTCTTGAGGTCCTTGCTGATATTATGCTTCGATGACGCAAAGTCGATGGTGGCGTTCAGCTGTTCCGTCGCCACCTCGAAGGCCGAAAGCCCATCGCGTTTGCGGTTCATCCCCTCCACAAGCCATGGGCCGTCAATAGCCCCTACCGGCGTTTTTTTAGCCGAGAGGAAGATTGACTGACCCACGCTGGCGCTGAGCACTGAGCTGCCGACTATTGCCTCTGGCCTCCTAGGCGGAGACCTGAACAACCCACCTCTTGCGAAGGGGTTGTCGCCTACACTACTACCACTATTGAAGAATTGACTTGGTTTTCCATTTTGGTCCCACGAATGTTGCTCGGGAAAAGAGGTCCACCACGCCAGAACCCAGCATGACGCGGTAAGGGACAATTACTGTGGAGGGTGCCCAGGTACCCCACAGGCTCCATTAAAGGCCTACCTTATTATTTCACCCCCCTGGCCATGCATCCCCTCGGCACGGGTCGCTTGACGCCTTGGGATTAGGGGTTAGGGACGATGGTCCCGATCTAACTCGCAGTGGCCATGGGGAGGGGTCGTCAAGCCCTTGGACAAAGTCCCTGCTGCCCCCAATGTATATGTTTGTGTGTTTTTTTTTTTCTTCCTAAACAATGGAGGGGGAATCTGCTCAACAGACATCCTGGGTTGACCAGGAAGTGCTGGGTTAGGGGCCACCTCCAATGAGGGAGGCAGGACTGCATCCCCGACCAGCTAAACCGTTTCCATTGCCGCCAAGCCCATCGTCCCTTCGGTACAACCAGAAAGTAATGCTTCAAGGGGGGCCAGTGCATAACGTACCCTCGAGGTTAGCTGCGTGTCCTTGCAGCATCGAACATCGTGACTCGCTTTTTTAGAAGAACACCATGGCATCGTGCCAGCGCATTGCCGGCTTTCCAGGTGGCCTTACCGCGTCCTATGTCATCGGAAGGTGGGCAGGGTCGACTTCGCGCCTGCTTCCCTCTGCACGACTGGTATCAAGAATGATGATGTCGCGTGCACCCCAAATTGACCTCTCTGCGATAGGGCCTATTCGCCAGCACACAGAGGGACTTGCCGACGCGGTGCCCACGCCTGCCCCAGCCTTGACGAGGACCCGTCCTCGGGCTCGGAACCCGCCCGGTTGACCGACGCCGCGAAAGCGACGATACCATGTTGTTCTTCACGCGGCCACTTGTTCGATAAAAGGATCGAGTTCGACCACAGGGCACCGGTATGACCCATGAAGCCGACTCCGAACCCTTGGACCACCTCTTATTTGCGCCTGAACTAGCCATCCCTCGAGTCCACGCGCCACCTTCTGTGTAGCTCCGAGACGATTTGGACGATAGCCGATAAAACGGCGTTCCAGCCAACTTCATCTTTACACATCCTCCGAACTAGGTTGTCCGGGTAGTGTCCAGACCACATGTGGCAAGCATGTGGTCACGCATTGTGCGAAAACGCGGGCACACGAACAACACGTGTTCCGCCGTTTCCTCTAAACCAACGCACACCGGACACTCGGGCGAGGCCGAGTGTCCGAACCGGTGTAGGTACTGTCTGAAGCAACCATGGCCTGTGAGGACCTGGGTCAGGTGGAAAGTGATTTCCCCATGGCGCCTCTTGACCCACGTACCTATCTCCGGTATCAACCTATGTGTCCATCTACCCTTAGTGGAACTGTCCCACGCACGCTGCCATTTGACCATTGAGGCCAACCTGACAGTCCTGCGGATGCCTCTCGTGCCGCGCATTTCAAAGCACTCTATGTCTTCACCGATAACGATGTCAATAGGCATCATACCGGTGATGACGCAGAGTGCATCGTGCGACACGGTACGGTACGCGATCGCAACTCTTAGGCACATGAGCCTATACGTACTTTCTAACTTCGTTCTGTAGCAGTTAATACGCAGGGCCGTGCCCCAAGCTGGCCCCCCATACCTCAGTATGGACAGAGCAACGCTAGCCAGAAGCTTCCGCTTGCTGGCATAAACCGCAGAGCTATTGGACATCATCCGGGACAATGCCACTATAGCTGTGGAGGCACGCTTGCAGGCGTAATTGACGTGGCTACCAAAGGTGAGCTTATTGTCGATTATTGCCCCCAAGAGTTTGATTGAGCGTTCAGAGGTGATCGTGCAGTTGCCTGCCCTTATCACCGCTTGCTGCTCCGACTTTCGGTTGTTAACAACAACCACCTCAGTCTTGTGGTGAGCCAGTTCTAACTTCCTGGAACTCATCCACTCCTCCACAATTGCGATCGAGTGGGCTGCAGTCAACTCCACCTCTTCGATCGATTCGCCGTAGACCTCCAGCGTAATATCGTCAGCGAAGCCAACGATTACCACGCCCACCGGGAACTTCAACCTCAAGACACCGTCGTACATGACGTTCCATAACACCGGACCCAGTATGGAACCTTGCGGAACCCCTGAGGTTATATCAACACACTTCTGACCCGCCTCCGTGTCGTATACCAGTACTCGATTCTGGAAGTAGCTTCCGAGAATCTTGTACAGGTACTCGGGAATTCCAAGACGCAGGAGCGCATCTGCAATAGCTGCCCAACTGGCACTATTGAAAGCATTCCTCACGTCGAGAGTCACTACTGCACAATAGCGAACTCCCCTCCTCTTACGCTGGATAGCTATCTCCGCGGATTTGGTAACCGACAAGATAGCGTCTAGGGTCGACTTACCCTTTCGGAAGCCAAACTGGTTACTCGATAGACCATCCGCACCCTCCGTGCGTATCAACAACCTGTTGAGGATGATCTTCTCGAGCACCTTCCCCGCCATATCAAGCAGGCATATTGGTCTATATGCCGACGGATCCCCAGTGGTTTCCCGCCTTTGGCAATAGGACCAAGCTATGCCTTTTCCATGCTTCAGGGAAGACTCCCTCGTCCAGGCATCTCTGCATGACAGATCTGAACATCTCGGGAGCCTCGGCAATGGCCGCTTTAATGGCCAGGTTCGGAATACCATCCGGTCCTGGCGCCTTACCTACACTAAGGGACTGTGCAATCCCCGCAAGTTCCGCCACAGTTACTCTTCCCTCGTCGGCCACCCTGGCTCCTGGCAGCTCCACGAAGGGAGGCCAGGGGCTTGGGTCGTGACGTGGGAAGAGCCCCGCGATGATCCTCTCCAGCATCTCTGGAGACCGCTCTGTAGGGGCCATCGCCCCACGTGTCTTGGCCATTACGACCCTATAGGCGTCACCCCATGGATTCGCGTTGGCACTTTGACACAGGCCCTCGAAGCAGGCTTTTTTGCTTGATCTTATCTCAGTCTTCAGAGCGGCTCTAGCAGCCACGAACGCCACCCGTCGTTCAACACGCTCCTCTTCTGTGCGTGCTCGCTGCATCCGCCTCCTTGCCCGTAGGCAGGCGCGGCGCAGGTTCGCAATTGCTTGAGTCCACCAGTAAGCCGGTGGTCTCCCATTCCTAGGGTGGACTTTCCTAGGCATGGTGGCATCGCATGCACGCGAGAGTACTGTTACCAGCTCAGCTGCTCGCCACTCAGACCGAGAGTATTGTGCTCGCGGCGGAGCGCTTCCTTAAACACCTCGTCGTCGAAGTATGATGTCTTCCACATACGAGGACTAGGCCTCGCCCATTCTTCCGTCCGCTGAATGCTGGTCGTATAGTCGATACTGTAGCGAACCGCCAGGTGGTTGCTGTGAGTGTAGCCATCATCTACCCTCCAGTTCGAACTACTCGTTTGGCCAGGGCTCCAGAACGTAACGTCGATAATCGACTCGGCGCCGTTCCAGCTGTAGGTACTTTTGGTACCGACATTAGCCAAGTCCACATCCAACATGGCCAGTGATTCCAGCAGGATCTGCCCCCGTTGATTCGTGGATCGGCTTCCCCATTCCACGGCCCAAGCGTTGAAGTCCCCGCTATCACCACCGGCCTACGCCCCATCAAGTTAGCCGTCAAACAATCTAGCATTCGACCGAACTGCTCGATCGACCATCGAGGAGGCGCATAGCAGCTGCAGAAGAAGACCCCGTTGATTTTGGCAATGACGAAGCCCTCGTGTGTCGAAGACACCAACTCTTGAACTGGGTATTTCCCCGTTGTCCATATCGCTGCCATTTGAGACCCATCGGTGACCCAATTACCGTTCCTGGTGGGTACCCGGTAAGGATCTGCTATGATGGCGATATCCGTCCCCCATTCAGCAACTGTCTGACACAGCATTTGCTGGGCTGCATCACAGTGGTTTAGGTTTAGCTGCGTTACCTGCACTGTGATTTTGCAACACGCTTAAACGCCGGGCACTTCGAACCCCCCATGGGGTGCTTGCTGTTCGCAGCTTTGCTGGAACAGATCAAACAGTTGGGAGGGTTCGTGCAGCATTGTGCCTTATGTCCCTCCAATCCGCAGCGTCGACAGAGCTTGCTTCTGTCAGGGCCTTTGCAGTCCCATTGCTTGTGCCCCGGTTCCAGGCACTTGAAGCAAACTTCGGGTTGCTCGTATATGCCCACAGGGCATACCGGAGGCATCCGCTGCAGGTAGCCGAACCAATGCTACCTGTGTCCCTGCTGGACCTTTCCGTAGCCGAACGGCTGCGGTGGACGCCTCCACTTCACACTGTCGCCGCAGTGCCGTGACGAGCTCTTCGACTTCGGTGATCTCGTCCAGGTCTTTAACCCTTAGATTCACCTCCGTCGTGAGTGCCCTCACCTTGACCGTCTCGCCTCGGACTTCCTCCGCCAACTTCTTGTAGGCGGCGCCCTTTTGCGAGACGCCCCGCTTTAGCTCGAGGATCATCTCGCCCGTCCGGGTACGTCTTATTCGACGTACGTCGGCGCCGAGTTCACCGAGCTTGACGTCACTCCTCATCGCCTTCAAGACGTCCGAGTACTTAGCCTCGTCCGTTTTGATGACTAGGGCATCGCCCCTGGAGCGATTGGCGCCTACCCTAGACTTTCTGCTACTCTCATTCGCCTGGGCCTTCATTTCGGCCCTTGACGTCTTCGGTTTCCTCTTATTCTTGACCAGGGTCCAGGAGGCGTCATCCCCCTCTATTTCCCTGGTCTGGTGCGGCTGAGAGCTCTCAGCCTTCCGTAACCCCTTACCACCGTCTTTCCTGGGTGGACGGACCTTTCCAGGTCCTTCCTCCCCCGGTTTTGGAGGTACCTGGCCGGGGTTCGGCTTCCCAGCCCCACTACCCTTGTTCGGGGGAGTAAACCTCAGCGCTCTGGGGCGGCCTCAGGAGCTCATCCCTGGAGACTGTCTCCCCCGTTTTTGTGTCTGCTCCGTTGGAGCAGCCACCCCCGACGTGCCCGCGAATACTTGAGCCTCGGTCTGGGCAGACTACCAGTATTGCCTTTCTCTTTGTTCGACGTAATTTCGCTAACATGATTACGTGTACGATTTTCCGATTGTTTCTGGAGGAAACTGAAATTCTCATCAATTTTCCTGCCATACTTTTTCAATTTACTTAGGGATCTAATTCCAGATAGCGTTGTTGTAATCATGGCGCATGTTACGCCAGATTGAGTCAAATTTCCTTTTTTTCTGATAACTGCCTTGTCATCGACTGGAAAGTTTTTTGCATGTCATGCAAATAGTCTGCAAATCTTTCACCGCGGTTTTAGCGACGATGCCTGAATTTCTAGTTGGAAGTCGTGATCTGGAGGAAGGAATTCTTTTTTCAACTCTGACCAATTTCTAAAATCCTTATTTTGCAAATGCAACGCTGATCGATACAATTCTCAATCTGAAATATCTTCAGATCGACAACGCATTTTTTCTTCCTTCAAAAATTCAGCCAATTTCCGCCCTTCATCCTTAACATCGTACTTGAGCCTTCATTCGGCAACAGGTATCTTTTTAATTGTCTTTCTTGTTTTCTTATGCTTCTTCTTCGACCTCTTCTTTCTCCTACTTTCTTCTTCCGATGAGTCCATAGGGCTACTAGAACTCGAAGATTATGTACTCTGAGAGGAATCCGACGAGAGAGATTATCCGGACGAAGTGGAGCTTAGGTGTTTCTTCTTTTTCTTTATTATGTCCTTCCTACTGTTTTTCCTTTTTGCTTTCATTCTGATGTCTTCCTTTTTTGAAATCATTGAGCTTTCACTTTCTTCAATGGAGCTTTCCATTGAGTGTTCAGTTTCTCTATGGAATTCAACTTGTTTCCAGAATTGCTATTTCCAACATTTCTGGAAGCTACGGTATTGCAACCGATTTTTATTAGGTTTTCCCGAATTATTTTCTGACTTTCGGATTCTGAGTTTGAATGAGGCGTATATTTTGTACCTGTTGGCAATGCAGGGAAAACAACATCTGATTGATTCATATTTTCGTTTAGTTCAGTCAATAGTCGTTCTAAATTTTGTTTCCTTTTTATTCGATTTCCCATTTCTCTTGAATTTTCCTGATCCTTCCTGATTTCTTGTTCTCTTTTTAGTCTTTGCTGCTCAGACATGTGAGCAATGAAATTTTTGAACGCAGCAATCAAATACTCGAATTCCTACTCTTTTCCTTGTTCGAATTCATTCAGTTTTTCCAAAAATTCCTCTGTCCTTTTCCCTGACAATTCCATTTCATTTTTCTTCTGAACTTAAGTGCTCAGCGCTCCTCCACTTGCCTGATCTAACTTCCCCCCATCATCCCCACCTTCGAGAGTAGCAACCGTATCATTCAAGGTTGCGATCTCGGTGCGAACCTCATCTAAAACTTCTGTTAGTTTCTCTCCTAGCGGCCTAACCTTGCTTGTGTCGGTTTTTGAGTTTGATGATGGAAAGTGAGTGTCAATTATCTCGTCTATTTGGTTTTAGATTTCATTTATTTCTGTTAAAAAATACGAGCATCCGTTGCTCTCGCTAACTGACCAATTCGTACGCGGTAGTGTACGACACGGGTTCTCAATTTTTCCCTCTGACTAGCATCAGCCTTTGGGTTCTCGAAAATTCCACGGATAATTTGTATTCTTGATGTCACAATGCTAATTTCTTCCTTTGCCGTTCTAGCGAATGCTGTAGCGTTAATCCCTACACTACTTTCTTCCTTCATCCTCTCTTTCAATTTGTGCCGTTTGACACTCTCATGAACGTCAAAGTGGAATAACAAATTCCTAATCAAAAGCTCATGTTCCACCTCGTCTATGGCGAGATGAGACTCCTCCATGTGTCGGTATGCCGATTGTCAATCCATTTCTTGAACATCTAACACTGTTCCACTTTCCGATAAACAGCTCGTATTATTTTCCTATCCGAGAGAGATAGCGTTTGACAAAATTGTTTATTCTACGATATCGTTGAGTCAAGGCCCATGAAAAAAAAAATTAAATTTAAAAAAGTTTAGAATTTGTTCGCGTGCACCTATTTAGCACACTTTGCTTCAAATTAATTATTCTAAACGACGTTCGCGCACTAGTAGAAGCGCAGCTCTAGCAGTGATTTCTGCAGAAAGTGTGTCTCGCACTACACAGTTCAGATACCCAACCTATTCACCAATTTCAGCAAATTTTAAGCTATTCTATACCACTAGGCAGTTGTTTGCAATTTTTTTCGCACTCCCTTTTGAACCTTTGATCAGTTTGGCATCTCTTTTAGCTGGGCGCCAATTATTATCGAGGATTACTCACGACGAGGACCAACTCCAAGCGGACGCTGGGGACGAGACCTACCAGGCCTCATCACCAGGGGTTCCCAAACTCTTTCTCACAGAGTCGACTCTAAGCACTGATCAAAAGTTCAAACGCACTATTTGGCGGTTCAAAAAAGCACTTTTATTCACTTACGGTGTGTGGGTATGTGTAGGCATGTATGTGGGCCGGCCGGCACTGGGGGGAACACTAAGGGCACACGTTAACTGCAGCGATGCGGAGACACGATGTGCAGCATTACGTCGATTTGCAGCGGGATGGATGACGGTGCTCGTGAAGGCTTCCTCGTGGATCGGGTTTGCTGGCGTCGAATGACTTACGAAGCAGCGGGATAATCTGGGGGCTCGAGGTGGATTCTAAGTAGCTTAACTTTCCTGGACAACGTCCAACAGACTCAACCGCGATTTTAAAGCGAGCGTAGGGCAATATTTGTGATGGCACATATCACACGAGCTTCCTTCTGCCAAGCTTCCGTATTCCACACTGATAGTCTTCCCTCCCCCTTCATACGGGAGTTTGGCAGAAGGAAGGTCGTGTGATATGTGCCATCACAAATATTGCCCTCCGCTCGCTTTCAAATCAACTTCTATAAAAACATTCTTCATGCCTGCCGTATCCTAATGGAACTATCAATTCTATACTTTCGCCTCTATTTCTTTCTGAATGAACATGTACGTCTAAGTTTGGAAGATGATATTAGCATTTCCATATCATAGCAACTGCTGCTTTTTTTATTCGGATATTTCAGGCTATATCTGGTAAAAGGGCGAATGTCGCAAGAGAGAATTCTCTTCGTCGACTTCCCCTCTTTTGAATAAAAGTGACAAAGAAGGGATTTCTTTGCAGATTATCACCTCAGAACGCAAGTTCGCATTGTTTTCTATCGTTCTGAGGTGATAAACAACAAAGAAATCTGCTGATTGTCACTTTTATGTAAAAGAGGGTAAGTCGACGAAGAGAATCCTCTCTTGCGACATTCGCCCTTATTCCAGATAGAGCTTGATTAATGTAATTTTTTAAGACTTTTCTTTCGCATGTACTTTTGGTATTTAGAGAGGAACAGCTCCGCGCTTTTTATTGTGCTTTGCACAAGTCTTTCATATACCTACTACATGACAATTTGTTTCGCGGAAAACACATCGTAAAATATATATCGCGTTATTTTTTAAAACGTCTTAAGTTCAAAAGAGAGGCTCTCTTTGTTTACTTCCTCTTTCAATTATTACAAAGCCATACTAACATTTACATTAGATTTTCCAGTACCGATCTGAAGAAAATAGCTTTGTCTAGTGTTCTTAGGTGAAAATATTGCAACAAATTTTAAACTAGCCTAGACATTAGCAAAAGAGAGCGTAATGAAAGAGAGTCTCTCATTTGGATTTACGACGTTTTCAAAAACCACGCGAGATATACACTATGATACTATTCTACTTGATATGATTGAGGCTAATGATATGAAGGAAATGATTCGCAATATCCTTATTAAATAATAAATTTTATAACTTTATATGTGTTAGGAGTTGAATAACTTCATCTTGACATCCAATGAACTCATATATAACTTCTCCATGAAGATCATAATGAAATCCCAACTTGGTATATTATAGATTAGAGTGGGGCAAGAGTGCGCGTGGGGTAAAAGTACTTTATCCATTTTTTGAAGTTATAAAAAAATATAAACTATCAGCACTGCATCAGTTTGATAGGTATTCTGACCGGCTATTTTCATGTGTAATTGTAAACGATTTGAATAAACAACAAGGAAGATATGAAAATAGTTAATTTTGTATTCCATTGCCATATATACATTTAATCAGGTGAACATTATACCATTTCGATAACCTATTGTTTAGAGTACTTTATGGTGCAGAACATTAATTCGGTTGGTTTTCTAAGAGGTTAAAACCATAAACTGAATAAGTTTTGGTGCTGTGCAATTCAACATCGCGCATATTTGTCACCCATCATGTTTGCACTCCTGCACTCGCGAGGAAGGTGGGATCGACTGACTGTGAATGTGTATACTCACGATGACTGACGGAATATGTCATTTGACACATGCATGCTAGGCCTGTTCATTATAATAGGCCTGTCCAATGCCACACCAGAAAAAAATGCTATCACCCTTTACTTTTGCATGAATAAAAAATAACACCTACGACATATTATGTACCATTCAGTTACTCTTTCAACATGATACAAAAGCATCTTGAAGCAAACAATCATTCCCGGCACACCATTATATTGCCAGCATCACATTTCATAATCGAAGAACACACTTAAATGGTGGCTTGAGCTTGAGCTTGATTGACTGCTCGTAGTTGCTACTCCATTATAACCAGATCAGCTGTTCTTGCACAGGGAACCAACAGATGTTTGCTTGGGACTAGCACACATCTTCAATGTACAAGTACTGGTGATATAGCCTATATAGATATAGCCTGAAATATCCGAATAAAAAAAGCAGCAGTTGCTATGATATGGAAATGCTAATATCATCTTCCAAACTTAGACGTACATGTTCATTCAGAAAGAAATAGAGGCGAAAGTATAGAATTGATAGTTCCATTAGGATACGGCAGGCATGAAGAATGTTTTTATAGAAGTTGATTAGGTCATACTGGCGCCTGCCACGTCAGAATGCAAGTCAATGTAGGGAAGAGGGAGGAAATGATGATGCAATCACTCGCCCACTGCAAGCCGAATATACCTCTGCACTTGCCACGAGTTCATGCGGAATTTGTTGGAATTTCTGGGTTAGGTTGGAGAGGCAGAGGTCCGTCTTGGTTAACGAGCTGCCAATGTGATAGATAGAAGAAGGTAACTGATGAATTTTTTTATTTGAATGTAGGAAACGAGCTCTATAGTTCATTTCCAATTCTAGCAGATTACTGTTAGAATACTCAAGTTGAAGGTATAGGAATAGTAATGGAAACGGTATGGAAGTCCATTTCCAGTTCTAGCGATTGCTAGAACATGAGAAATAAAGAGAAAGATACAAAGTAGGAGAATGGAACGGACCTGGGATTGAACCCACGACCTCCTGCGTATGAGGCAGAAGCAGTAGCCATATGACTACCAAACCCGCTAGAAGAACACACTTAAATGGTGGCACAGATAAATATGGAAATCACTAAATAAGGAACTCCCGTGCAGTGGGCGTCTCGACTCGCAATTGTACTCGCAACTCGTGACGTAACATTTCACTTGTACTTCAAATCACTACCACTACTTCTACTTTTTTCGAACACACGTCCAATCCACTGTGCATTCACATTTGTGAAACAACCAACAACAAAAACCAGTAACTAAAACAAAGGGCCCGATAAACAGCTCCAAATCATGGTCGAATATCTAATCTCAGTTAAATCAAACCTCTTGTGTACCTGTGACCTTTTGGATCCACAACACCAAACTACTTGTAGGCCATCGACCATCGCTGAGCAAGAGACTCTTGGATGAACTGTGATCATTCCGATCCATAATAACACCGTTCTTCTTGTGGGCGTCCCACCAACTCAAAGGAAGAAACACTTGAATGCGGGCGTCCCACCACGCAGAATTGTGATCATTTCGATCCACAATAACACTGTTCTTCTTGCGGGCGTCCCACCAACGCAGCGGAAGAAACACTTGAATGCGGGCATCCCACCACGCAGAATTGTGATCCATCTACAGCTACACTCTGTCGCTCCCTGAGACAACGCATGCGAAAACGATTCTTCTTTATTATAGTTTTGTCTTTTATTTTTCTTCTTATCACAGTTGACCGAATTTTCATAGCGCTATAAGCAGGTATCTGGCAACCCCAATCCTACCCACTACGTTTGACAATAGCCAACATCTTTGAGTTTCCCATTGTTCTATTGAAATTGGGTTTCCCACTGACAATTCTATTTTGTAAACAAACCACTATTCCGAATTGATTTTTTCCAAATAGACGTAATTATTTTTCATCATTTTTCAAGAAATTGTGCGAAAGTATGAATGCGAGGTGCTATTTCAACAAGAATATTGATGCCTTTAATAAATTTGCATATTTCAATCGGCACCAAGGGCTCTACTTCGCCGAAATATCACGATATTCAAAATGCATTTTCAATGGCAGGTTTCAACGATTATGATTACGCCTTCGTATTAAATTAATCGATGATTTTGATGCTGGCATCAGAAACATGGCCGCTTCGCAGACCCCTGGCTATAAGTGTTTCCAATTCGCGAAAGTGTAATTTATGTTTCACAATGGTTTTCAAATCGGAATAAAACACATTCATAACTATATATATATCATGAATCACGACTATGTTCGAATACTCTTCAAATGGGAGAAGTCTTCGATAATCAAAGGTAATTCAATATATTTTATTCAAGATGCTAGATGCATCTGATAGTTCGTGGTAGCGTTTGGCTGAATGCAGATGACGTTACATTTCCTCTTCGCAAGTCCCATCCTAAATGTCACCTTAAATTTTCCAAAGGATAGTTGAAAAACATTCAAAGAGTACCCCGATCTTTCGAAACCTTGCCAACCTCGTAGCCAACACTAGCCACCAACAAAGTACACTCAAGAAAACCCGGACATTAGTTGTATGTACCAACTCACATGGATTTTTGCAATGTGGTTTGCCCATTAAATAGTATGTGTGAAGTATACTTTTGATACTATTCATCAATGATATATTTACATATCAAATAAATTGCAGCGTAATTTTTTCGTGCTTCTCAATATTTGTTCGTGTTTTCTGTTTGAAAAAGAAGCAAAATGAATATACGTGAGGTAAATAAATAATAAATCAGATAATAATAGCGAATTACATTTCAATCTATCTTGCAATTTGACTGGAACTGCCGTAAAAAAAAACGAGCAAAGCGACGGAGCGTAAAAAAGTGGAAAAACCAGAGGTTCATACAGCTTGGAAACTAGGGACTAGGGAAACAGTAGTGCGTAACTGTCTTCTGGATCACAAATACGTAGCTCTAGTTACCAGCTTTCGTCGTTTCACTCTGCACTTCCGATGCTTTAGGGATGGTTAAATTTCTGCTGTCAGTTTTCGAATGCATCAATACCGGAACTAAAAGACCTGATGATGACAACCCGGCTTTTGGATTCCAGTTGC
Organism: Armigeres subalbatus; assembly: GCF_024139115.2. Classification (NCBI taxonomy): domain Eukaryota; kingdom Metazoa; phylum Arthropoda; class Insecta; order Diptera; family Culicidae; genus Armigeres; species Armigeres subalbatus. The sequence goes on along the minus strand of NC_085141.1, from coordinate 200,468,613 downwards.
AGATATGCTTCACTTGCTGCGAAAATTCCACTATCGTCCATAGTTTTTTGTTGGATTCTAATCCGGCACCAGAACAGCATAAACAGAACTCGAGCTGAAGAAATCACTGCTAAAACTCTTGCAAAAATCTTCAGCAATACAATTTTTTTCCTGTCGCCATTTTTACACATAGCGTCCTCTTCGATTTGACAAACTGATCGATGCAAAAAGCTCCGAAGCTATTACTTTTTCGGCTACGTCCGAAATTGTTTGCTTTCACACACTTCTATAAACATGATGGGTGACTTCATGCGAAATATTTGTATGCACTCCTGGCAGGATCGCCAAATGTGCAATTCAACATCGCGCATATTTGTCACCCATCATGTTTGCACTCCTGCACTCGCGAGGAAGGTGGGATCGACTGACTGTGAATGTGTATACTCACGATGACTGACGGAATATGTCATTTGACACATGCATGCTAGGCCTGTTCATTATAATAGGCCTGTCCAATGCCACACAGGTGCTGTGGGGTAAAAGTACACAGGAACAGGTGGGGCAAGAGTACGCAAGTGAACTTAAGTTCTGTTGTCAAACCGGTATCTTTGGCCTATATATAAGACTAATTCCAAAGCGTAAAGACCCACAACAAGGAAAAAAAGGGATAGAAATAAAAAATTATCCCAAGTTCTCCTTTTAAAGATAAGAAATTTGGTGTTAGAAAGGACTTAGCGAACAAAGCACTGAAACGAAATAATAAAATTGTATTTAGTGTTGTTTTACACCTCAACATAGTCCGAAAACACAATTTCATCTAAATGATAATCCTCTAATCAAAAGAAACATCTATAAATTACGCAACGCTGGGCTGGGAGGGGTTGCGAGATGCATGACGGTTCATAAAATTTTTAGAGGATTCATACAAAAAGTGTAAGATAGGGGGTGATGAAATGGTCAATTCTTTCGTTATATAATGATCCTTCTTTAGAGAAAATTCCCTTATTCAAGCCACGCGAAACCTGGTATATTTTTACCTCTGTAGTTTTTTTTGTATATAATAAAAAACAACGTTTTTCCTGTGAAAGTTCATAGTTCTAGGACCACCTTCCCCTGTCAGGGTTACGTAATCTTTAAACATGCTCAATTAAATGTTATTTACTTTTATTTTTGTTAATATATACTCGAAACACATGATTTAGCAATTGCGTACTCTTACCCCACCCGATGCGCACTCTCACCCCACCGGTGAGGTAAGAATGTGTTTTTCACATGTCTTGCAATAAGGGTTCTACTAAAACGAATTAGAGTAGAGTGGGGCAAGAGTACGCAGTTAGTTTTCAATCGATCATGTAGCCCTTATGAAGCAAGCTTCTGCATAGCATATCAATGTCGACGATTCGACGATGTTACCCAGTGGAAAAATATTGAAATTATTGTAATTCGTTTTAGTAGAGCTCTTATTGCAAGACATGGTAAGAGTGCGCATCGGGTGGGGTAAGAGTACGCATTTATCTAATCATGTGCTATAAGTATATATAAACACAAATAAGAATTAATAACATTTAATGGATGTTTAATGAAAGTATATTAGGGAATGTTTAAAGATTACGTAACTCTTAAAGGGAGAGGGGGTCCAAGAAATGAGATCTTACACACGAAATTTTTTTTATATACAAAAACGGCAGAGGTAAAAATACATCAGGTTTCGCGTGGCGTTAACAAAGGAATTTTCCTTAAAAAAAGTCCACCAATCACGTAACGTAAAATTTGGTCATTTCATCACCCCTCCTATCTTACACTTTTTGTATGAATCCTCTGAAAATTGTATGGATCGTCATACATCTCGCAACCCCTCCCAGCTAAGCGTTGCGTAATTTATGGATGTTTCATTTGATTAAATGAAAATATCATTTAGATTAAATTGTGTTTTCGGACTATGTTTGGGTGTACAGCAAGTACAATAATATCAACAATACAACAAGTACAATAATATAATAATATAATCTTGCCCCACCCGTACCTGCGTACTTTTACCCCACAGCCCTAAAATTTATTCAGGTAATGGTTTTGACTTCAATGGAAAACCAACCGGATTGGTGTTCTGCACCATAAAGTACTCTATACAATAGGTTATCGAAATGGTGTAATGTTTATCTGATTGAACGTATATATGGTAATGAAATACAAGTTGCGGAAACCCAATTATTTTTAACAAAATGTCCAAAAAGTTATCTATCTCCATGTCTCCCTTGTTGTTTATTCAAATCGTTCACAATTACACATGATAATAGTTGGCCAGAATACCTGTCAAACTGATGCAGTGCTGCTAGTTTATCTTTGTTTAATACTTCAAAAAATCGAAAACGTACTCTTACCCCACTCTACTCTACAATAATTTTGATATTTTTTCCACTGGGTATTGCGAGAAGATTGAAAAATTCGAACCGGGGTCCGACGGTCGACTGTCGGAAAGCTGTTCCGCAAACGTCAAATCACTTGTTGCACGGTAAAAAATTTTGGTTTATTTTTTCGGTGTGAATGTTGATTATTAAAATCAACGGGAATATGCAACTTTAAAAGAATGTTACATGCCGCTATATTTTTTAAATAAGTTTTATGATACTTTGAAGGCATTTTGTCATATATTTATGTGATTTAGAAACATTTTAGATTTCTCGAATATTCTTGATATCAAGAAATATCAACACTTTTCGTACAGTGCATGCCATTTTGAAGTTTCCGACACTAAGTCTGCTTCTTCTTCTTTGCTCCGCAAAATTAGAATTTTTCTCTATTCTCGCAATAATATAGTGTATCTGTTACTATATCAATAACAATAAGGCAATGCGCATATGAAATGCATTGATTTCTCACCCAATAATCAAGAAACATGAGAATAATTATGCTCGGCTCATGTAATTTTTAATTGAAAACAATTTGGTAACTTCAAAAATGAAATTTTCATCACATTATAGAAGTATTTAGCTAAAAAACATCATCACCGCCGTGCACCTATTTCAATAACATTAAAAAACAGTTAATCCTATGCCTGTACCTATATCAATAATACTGTTTCCAACATAAAATACGCACACTATTACTTGTGTGTATACGTAACGATATGATTGCAGTGATGCCGAGTTCTACAATGTTTTGTATTTGAGTTGAAATATAATTACAAAATTGCTGTTTTTGTTGCAGTTTTCCATCATATCAGTTAAATTTTGTTTGTCATAATTTATCTTTTCGATATAATTTATTTTACAAACATAAGAGTTGAATTTCACAGTGAAAGTTCATTCAAGCGCTTCGAAATAAAAATCTAGGTCGGCAACCCTTGAGAGTACTGCAAGCCATGTAAACAGTTTGGAATACGGACAAGGATAATTTAGACGTTGTTCGAAATAAACCTATATCAAACTATAGGAAATCGCGTTGGTTTTTAAAATATAATTATATTCATAGTGAAAATGTGATGTGCTTTATGTGCTGTGAAGTGAATTTTGAAGGGATAGAATTGTTTTAGCTTGAAATTGAGTGGAAAACAACGGCGTGCAAACGGATGAATCTGCTAGTAGCAATCGAGCAGTGTATCAAACCATCAGTTCAGAGGTAGGAAAATTAAAATAAAAGTGTTTTATAATTTTATCTTTTAATAATTTGATTATTGTGAATTAAAACATTACTTAAACAAATTTTGGGCCCTCCTTAGCCGTGCGGTAAGACGCGCGGCTACAAAGCAAGACCATGCTGAGGGTGGCTGGGTTCGATTCCCGGTGCCGGTCTAGGCAATTTTCGGATTGGAAAGTGTCTCGACTTCCTTGGGCATAAAAGTATCATCGTGTTAGCCTCATGATATACGAATGCAAAAATGGTAACTTGGCTTAGAAACCTCACAGTTAATAACTGTGGAAGTGCTTAATGAAACTAAGCTGCGAGGCGGCTCTGTCCCAGTGTAGGGATGTAATGCCAACAAGAAGAAGAAGAAGAAGAAACAAATTTTGAATAATATTATCAATTTCCCACCTTATCGGCCGCGACGATTTGAAATCGTCGCAAAAACAAATTGACGCCAAAATCGTCGCCAGCAGAAATGGCCATAAGATCTGTCAAATCAACTGTGAACAAAATTTTATATACTCAATAATCACATTATTTCCCAAAATTGAGCCCTGTTTTTAATGCAGATTGATATTATTTACTAATAAAACTAACATAATTTTAGAATAAAGATGTTGGCGACGATTTTGATAGTGCCTAAAAAATGGTCGGCGCGTTTTGTTACCAAGGAAACAGACAATATTTCAAACATTCAAGAATGTGTTCCATCCATTTATTTGGTTTATCGACGGTTGGAATTAATATACGGGCTGTTATTAATATGGGAACAGATACCCTATATAAAGAGTATACGAATCGTCGACATTGATATGATATGCAGAAGCTTACTTCAGAAGGGCTACATGATCGATTGAAAACGTACGTACTTTTTGTACTTGTGTGTACGTAGTGCGTACTCTTGCCCCACTCTACTCCACAATTTTTATTAATTCCATATTGCATTCTATACGATTCATCATAACTTCATCTGGATATTTACATTAGGGAAGATCCATTAATTACGTAACGCAAAAATCGAGCTTTTTCAAACCCCCCCCCCCTCCCCCTATGTCACACTTTTTGTATGAAACATCTGAAAATTTTGTATGGGTCCCCCCCCCTCTAAGCGTTACGTAATTTGTGGACGCTCCCTAATTCCAATCTTACATACTTATACGACTACTGGTTTGCTGGGATGTGTGTGTCTGTGCGCACTCACGTACCAAAATGTAGCATTCGACACAGACTTCTATCTCATTGTTTCCTATTGGAAATTGGCTGGATCGGACTATGGGATCAAAAGTTATGGCCAAAAAACTATTAATTGTGCACTATGGTCATTCGGAAATTCAGGCGGAATGGTTCGAAAATGTAGAGGGTAGGGTTCAGGCCCTGCAAGCTAGCCTTAAAAAAAAAACAAGCAACAAATAATCAGCAAGAGGATAATAAGTGCAGGCCAATTAATTATTATTATTTAATCAGACTAAGGCCGAAGTGGCCTGTGCGGTATATAAGAGTCTTCTCCATTCGGCTCGGTCCATGGCTACACGTCGCCAACCACGCAGTCTACGTAGGGTCCGCAAGTCATCTTCCACCTGATCGATCCACCTTGCCCGCTGCGCACCTCGCCTTCTTGTGCCCGTCGGATCGTTGTCGAGAACCATTTTCACAGGGTTACTGTCCGACATTCTGGCTACGTGCCCGGCCCATCGCAGTCGTCCGATTTTCGCGGTGTGAACGATGGATGGTTCTCCCAACAGCTGATGCAATTCGTGGTTCATTCGCCTCCTCCACGTACCATCCGCCATCTGCACCCCACCATAGATGGTACGCAGCACTTTCCTTTCGAAAGCTCCAAGTGCGCGTTGGTCCTCCACGAGCATCGTCCAGGTCTCGTGTCCGTAGAGGACTACCGGTCTAATTAGCGTTTTGTAGATTGTCAGTTTGGTACGGCGGCGAACTCTATTCGATTGGAGCGTCTTGCGGAGTCCAAAGTACGTACGATTTCCAGCCACTATGCGTCTCCGAATTTCTCTGCTGGTGTCATTTTCGGCAGTCACCAGTGAGCCCAAGTACACAAATTCTTCTACCACCTCGATTTCGTCACCACCGATGCAAACTCGCGGTGGGTGGCTCACATTGTCTTCTCTTGAACCTCTTCCTATCATGTACTTCGTCTTCGACGTGTTGATGACTAGTCCGATCCGCTTAGCTTCCCTCTTCAGTCTGATGTAGGCTTCCTCCATCTTCTCAAAGTTACGTGCCATAATATCTATGTCGTCGGCGAAACCAAATAGCTGGACGGACTTATTGAAAATTGTACCACTCGTGTTAATCCCTGCTCTTCGTATTACCCCTTCCAAAGCGATGCTGAATAGCAAACACGAAAGACCATCACCTTGCCGTAACCCTCTGCGGGTTTCGAAGGGACTCGAGAATGCCCCTGAAACTCGAACTACGCGCATCACCCGATCCATCGTCGCTTTGATCAACCGTGTCAGTTTATCCGGAAAACCGTGTTCGTGCATTAGCTGCCATAGCTGATCCCGATAGATTGTATCATATGCGGCTTTGAAGTCGATGAATAGATGATGTGTGGGCACGTTGTATTCGCGGCATTTCTGCAGTACTTGGCGAATGGCGAACACCTGGTCCGTGGTGGAGCGTTCGCCCATAAAACCCGCCTGGTACTGCCCCACGAACTCCCTTGCAGTTGGTGCTAGTCGACGGCATAAAATTTGGGAGAGTACCTTGTAGGCGGCGTTCAGCAATGTGATTGCGCGGTAGTTGCTACAATCCAGCTTATCGCCCTTTTTGTAGATAGGACACACGACACCTTCCATCCACTCCTGCGGCAAAACTTCCTCCTCCCAAATCTGGGTAATGACCCAGTGCAGCGCTCTAGCCAGTGCCTCACCACCGTGTTTAAAAAGCTCTCCTGGTAGTTGGTCAACCCCAGGGGCTTTGTTGTTCTTCAGCCGGCCAATCTCCTCCTGGATTTCCTGGAGATCCGGAGCCGGTAGAATTATGTCCTGCGCGCGTTCTCCCAGGTCCATCACCATACCGCCATCTTCGTCTGCCACATCGCCATTCAGGTGTTCTTCGTAGTGCTGCCGCCACCTTTGGATCACCTTACGCTCGTTCGTGAGAAGGTTCCCGTTTATGTCCTTACACATATCAGGCTGTGGCACGTGGCCCTTACGTGAACGGTTTAACTTCTCATAGAACTTTCGTGTGTTATTAGCGCGGTACAGTTGCTCCGTTTCTTCACGGTCTCGATCTTCCTGCTGGCGCTTTTTCCTCCGGAAAATCGAGTTTTGTCTGTTCCGCGCCTGTTTATATCGTGCCTCGTTCGCCCTCGTGCGGTGTTGCAGCAATCTCGCCCATGCTGCATTCTTCTCTTCTACTAACTGCTCACATTCGCCGTCATACCAGTCGTTTCTCTGATCCGAGGGCACCGTGCCAAGTGTAGCGGTTGCGGTGCTACCAATGGCGGATCGAATATTTCTCCAGCCATGTTCAAGAGACGCTGCGCCTAGCTGCTCTTCCGTTGGAAGTGCCACTTCCAGCTGCTGCGCGTATTCTTGGGCTAGTCTACCATCTTGTAGCCGCCCAATGTTAAGCCGCGGCGTCCGACTTCGACGCGTGTTGTACACCGTCGAGAGTTTTGAGCGCAGGCATACTGCAACGAGGTAGTGGTCGGATTCAATATTCGCACTGCGGTAAGTGCGGACGTTCGTGATGTCGGAGAAGAATTTACCGTCGATTAGAACGTGGTCGATTTGGTTTTCCGTTTCTTGGTTAGGTGATCTCCATGTGGCCTTGTGGATATTTTTGCGGGGAAAGAAGGTGCTTCGGACTACCATTCCGCGGGAGGCTGCGAAGTTTATGCATCGTTGGCCGTTGTCATTCGATACGGTGTGCAGACTATCCGGTCCGATGACCGGTCTATACATTTCCTCCCTTCCTACCTGTGCGTTCATGTCACCGATGACGATTTTAACGTCTCGCAGTGGGCATCCATCGTATGTCTGCTCCAGCTGTGCGTAGAACGCTTCTTTCTCGTCGTCGGGTCTCCCTTCGTGTGGGCAGTGCACGTTGATGATGCTATAGTTGAAGAAACGGCCTTTAATCCTCAGCTTGCACATCCTTGCGTTGATTGGCTGCCACCCAATCACGCGTTGGCGCATCTTACCCAGCACTATGAAGCCGGTTCCCAGCTCGTTGGTGGTGCCACAGCTTTGGTAGAAGGTAGCCGCTCGATGCCCGCTTTTCCACACTTTCTGTCCTGTCCAGCAAATCTCCTGCAGCGCCACGACGTCGAAGTTGCGGGGATGTAATTCATCGTAGATCATCCTGTCGCAACCTGCGAAACCTAGCGACTTGCAATTCCATGTTCCAAGCTTCCAATCGTGATCCTGTATTCGTCGCCTAGGTCTTTGCCGATTATATCGAGTCGCATTATCTCTTATATTGTTCGTAATGATTGGTTTTCTAGGCAGCTTATTGGGCCAGCGCAAACCTCCTGTCTCGTCGGAGGCCGTCGTGTCAGGGCTGTTTAGCGTCCCACCTAACACCAGGACTTGGGCTTGTGCGCTTTGAGCGGCACACGGTCGCTTTGGTGGGGCCTACTTGCGGATACATGCAGCTTTTTATAGAGGTTTAACAGGGCCCACTGTCAAACCCCACCACATCCTAGCCAAGCCCCACAACTCGCAGATGGCCTGGGGAGGGATCGTCAAGCCCTTGGACATAGTCCCTGCTGCCCGCCCGCTGCAGACCAATTAAACTTACCATTATTAATTTCATCCGGTTGAAAACTTAATTACAATTTCAACACACTTTTCTGTGCTGCTTACATGGCTTACATGGATTATTTGAAGTGCCCTTTTTTTTCAAACAAAAATACGGTACACGGAATGAAAAGAGTCAACATTTGATAGACGGAGTATATACAATTACTCATCAATATAGATAGTGGAATATATAGATGAGCGAAGATAAATCCTCTGTCTCCAAACGAACTGTCAAACGTGTCTCCAAACGAGCATGACGTCATGATTTCAATGGAAACGTTAAGGGCTGTGACGTCATATGCGCGTGTGCACGGGCAAAACAATCGACTCAGCCATGCTTTCGCTCATCTATAGATTCTACTATCTATACTCATCAACTGTTCTCTGAACTTTAACCATATGTATTAGTGTGCAAATAATGTAGTTCATAATCCAAAACTGAAAACTATAGATAGTAGAATCTATAGATGAGCGAAAGCATGGCTGAGTCGATTTTTTTTACCGTGCACGCGCGCGTATTAAAATGAGTTTATAATCAGTACATTATAAGAAATGGTTTTTTTTCTATGCAAGTAGAACGCGCTTCAAGATAAAGCCAAAAATTAACTGAAGCTTGGAGTCTCATAGTGACCCCTGGTGAAAGAATTTTTGAAAAAAAATGGAACGTTGTTTAACTAAATAACCTTATAACCACGGAGATTCTTAATATACACGGTTAGAAAAAAGTACCTACTTATAGGTACATTTTTTTTTCTTGCATCTCCCTACCTCTTCCCTTTGTAAAAAGAAGAACAAAACCACTCAACAAGGGCAGTAAAGTGTGAGAACCCAACGTTAAGTAATCTCATGTTCACAAAAGGTAAGTAAAATTTACCTAAATTTTGGTTAGTTTCTATTTAAATTAGGTATGTTTTACTTGATATTATATGAATTTTACAAAATTTCTAGAAAAAATTACCTGATTTTGGATTCCTACACCAAACTCCCGATTTGAGTGAAAAGTACCCAATATGGGGAGCTTTTTTTTTTCTAATCGTGTACCTAGGGTAGATATACTTTTTCGCATTTAGCTGGTAGTAGTTTGTAAAGTAGTGATTTAAGAAAATATATCAAAATATGTTACATTTATTTGTTTTTTTTCTTATTTATTCAGCTCAAGGATGCGGACGAAACCCATGCGGTGTAGGAGCAGTGTGTCAGGAAACTACTGGAGGAAGACCTGTGTGTTCGTGTCCCGTTGGATACAGTGGAAATCCTCTAACAAACTGCAGAAGGTATGATGTTAATTATTTTACTGTATTATTATTATTTATTGCGGTATATAAGAGTCTTCTCCATTCGGCTCGGTCCATAGCTACACGTCGTCAACCACGAAGTCTACGGAGGGTCAGCAACCGTGCCCGGCCAACCGCAGTTGTCCGATTTTCGCAGTGTGAACGATGGATGGTTCTCTCAACAGTGGATGCAACTCGTGGTTCATTCGCCTCCTCCACGTACCGTCCGCCATCTGCACCCCACCATAGATGGTACGCAGCACTTGCCTTTCGAAAACTCCGAGTGCGCGTTGGTCCTCCACGAGCATCGTCCAGGTCTCGTGTCCGTAGAGGACTACCGGTCTAATGAGCGTTTTGTAGATGGTCAGTTTGGTACGGCGGCGAACTCTATTCGATCGAAGCGTCTTGCGGAGTCAAAGTATGTACGATTTCCAGCCACTATACGTTCTCTGCTGGTATCATTTTCGGCAGTCACCAGTGAGCCCAAGTACACAAATTCTTCTACCACCTCGATTTCGTCACCACCGATGCCAACTCGCGGTGGGTGGCTCACATTGTCTTCTCTTGAACCTCTTCCTATCATGTACTTCGTCTTCGACGTGTTGATGACTAGTCCGATCCGCTTGGCTTCCCTCTTCAGTCTGATGTAGGCTCCACCATCTTCTCAAAATTACGTGCAATAATATCTATGTCGTCGGCGAAGCCAAATAGTTGGACGGACTTATTGAAAATTGTACCACTCATGTTAATCCCTGCTCTTCGCATTACCCCTTCCAAAGCGATGTTGAATAGCAGACACGAAAGACCATCACCTTGCCGTAACCCTCTGCGGGTTTCGAAGGGACTCGAGAATGCCCCTGAAACTCGAACTACGCACATCACAGTCATCATAATGTATGTTTAATAAAGATCGTCTTGGGAAAACATGAATTTTGACACCCACATATGCATAGTTCCAGATGGTGCCAAAACCGGCCCATCATGTTCCCGAAACCGTTTTTACGTAAATGGCCATAACTTTTTGATGGATTCTCAATCTACAATCACCATTGGTCGGCATATTTGTTCTAGTTTTTGGAGAAAGCATAAAATATGATGAAAGTAAACTTCACATAAAATTACACCCCTAACCACATCACCCGATCCATCGTCGCTTTGATCAACCGTGTCAATTTATCCGGAAATCCGTGTTCGTGCATTAGCTGCCATAGCTGGTCCCGATCGATTGTATCATATGTGGCTTTGAAGTCGATGAACAGATGATGTGTGGGCACGTTGTACTCGCGGCATTTCTGCAGTACTTGGCGAATGGCGAACACCTGGTCCGTGGTGGAGCGTTCGCTCATAAAACCCGCCTGGTACTGCCCCACGAACTCCCTTGCAATTGGTGTTAGTCGACGGCATAAAATTTGGGAGAGTACCTTGTAGGCGGCGTTCAGCAATGTGATTGCGCGGTAGTTGCTACAATCCAGCTTATCGCCCTTTTTGTAGATGGGACACACGACACCTTCCATCCACTCCTGCGGCAAAACTTCCTCCTCCCAAATCTTGGTAATGACCCAGTGCAGCGCTCTAGCCAGTGTCTCACCATCGTGTTTAATTAGCTCTCCTGGTAGTTGGTCAACCCCAGGGGCTTTGTTGTTCTTCAGTCGGCCAATCTATTCCTGGATTTCCTGGAGATCAAGAGCCGGTAGACTTATGTCCTGCGCGTGTTCCCCTAGGTCCATTACCATACCGCCATCTTCGTCTGCCACATCGCCATTCAGGTGCTCTTCGTAGTGCTGCCGCCACCTTTGGATCACCTCCCGCTCGTTTGTAAGAAGGTTCCCGTTTATGTCTTTACACATATCAGGCAGTGGCACATGGCCCTTACGTGAAAGGGTTCACCTTCTTATAGAACTTTCGTGTGTTATTAGCGCGGTACAGTTGCTCCGTCTCTTCACGGTCTCGATCTTCCTGCTGACGCTTTTTCCTCCGGAAAATCGAATTTTGTCTGTTCCGCGCCTGTTTATATCGTGCCTCGCTCGCCCTCGTGCGGTGTTACAGCAATCTGGCCCATGCTGCATTCTTCTCTTCTACTAAATGCTCACATTCGCCGTCATACCAGTCGTTTCTCTGATCCGGGGGCACCGTGCCAAGTGCAGCGGTTGCGGTGCTACCAATAGCGGATCGAATATCTCTCCACCCATCTTCAAGAGACGCTGCGCCTAGCTGCTCTTCCGTTGGGGGTGCCACTTTCAGCTGCTGCGCGTATTCTTGGGCTAGTCTACCGTCTTGTGGCCGCCCAATGTTAAGCCGCGGCGTCCGACTTCGATGCGTGTTGTACATCATCGAGAGTTTTGAGTGCAGGCATACTGCAACGAGGTAGTGGTCGGATTCAATATTCGCACTGCGGTAAGTGCAGATGTTTGTGATGTCGGAGAAAAATTTGCCGTCGATAAGAACGTGGTCGATTTGGATTTCCGTTTCTTGGTTAGGTGATCTCCACTCAACAAACATTCACTAGTTTAACTAACGTCAGTGTGTTGATTCAGTTCAGCACTGTGTTGCATTCTGTACTATCTTATCGTACTGTACTATATCTGTACTATTTCTTATCGCAACTTCTGTTCAGGTTTTTGTTCACACAATTTTGGAGAAGTTATATCGCTGACAGCTATCAGTATGCAATCTACGAAATACTCTGTTACAACGCAACGCAACGCAACGCAACGCAACACAATTTTGGAGAAGTTATACAGCTACAACATCTCATTTTGAAAAACAATTTTATTACCTGATTCGTAAACCTCTAATAAGCATTTTACTTATCCTTAATTCAGCTACATGTAAATTCTTCGAAAATAATAAAGCATTGAGAGTAACATCATCAAGATCCCCATTGAACGTATTGCAATTGCTATTTTCATATAATCATTTTAAAATGTTCCTAAATCGGGTCTCGAACTGCTGACATTTGATCATCCGCCGGTAACGTTGCCATCCGCGCCATCCTTCATTTGTATGTTAAGGTTTACTCAATGCAAAACATAAATAATCGTATGGCTGAATATGAATCATAATTGGACTCTTAATCAACAAGTCAATCTGTCAAACTACAGTTTGTTAATAACTGTACAAGATTTTTATTTCAACCATTGTTCAGCTAAATAGTCATAACCTTTCAACACTGGGAAAAAATATAAGAAAAAAATGTCAAAACGATAAAATAAAATTCGTTATTAAAATTTTATGAATTTATGTTCGACCTTGCTCGGAATCTCCGAATAACCGGTTGCGAAATGATTGTGCCATCAATACCATACATGCAGCGGAGTAAATAACTACACATATCAACATTTATTTACATATAGAAAAACAACTAGTTATGAGTTGTTTTACTTTACATCATGTGGTTTATATTGCACTGGAGTTCTTTCCGTAAGAATGACGCGTTCAGTTTGAAAGTTGAACTCAGAATGTCTTTATTGATCGGACTTAAGCTACAGCTCACCTACGGGAGGCAATTGAAATCAGTTTAAATGTGGTAGAAAAGAATTAAAAAAGTAATTGACTGCTAGTGTGGTCTTCTACGAATTATTAGCACATGTTTGTTCGTAGGAATATTGAAATGTAAATGGATGATCTGGTCTTCAAGTGTCTCTCGCAATTATTTGGATAATGTTATACATGCTACACCATACCCGTTAAAGAGAATGCTGAAACAGCGTGTAAGCATTCTAAAGTACAATATTTGTCGTAACTATTGCATTTGTTTTAATTTTTGTTTTTATATACTATCACACTTTAATTAATCTATTCTTATGCACTTGTTGTGTATCATTATTTATTAAACTTCTTATTGTCACATTTGGATGATTTTCGTTGATAACTGCAAATGGTCCTGTATAAACCTTGTCTAATTTTCTTCTATTTTCTTTGTTGCCGAAGGGTAGGGCGAAGGGTCGTGACTAAACTTCTTTGAGCAGATCTGAAGTCTTCGATTTAGTGGATACGCTAAAGCTGGCAAAATACATTTATTACTATTATTAAACACTACAAATAGGATTGGTTTCTATTACAATTTTTTAGTGTAACCGTGTTTCTGCCCTATCTTCCAATTCAGCGCACATTAACTGGCATCGGCTTCTAATATGTTATCACCGGATCTTTACTTTAATTTATTATTCTAATTAAATTCACTGTAATTCAGTTCAACTATTTCTACTGGCTTCCTTTAACTCTATCCAATTTGACAACGTTTTCCTTTTGTCTCGATAGTCACAATATGCGGTTTATCAGCAAACTTTGTTCCTAATTCACATAAGGTTAATCTTTGCATAAAGGCGAAATAGTATCGCAACACTTGTTTAAGCCAAACTTTACTTCCTATAGATATGTTGATTGGATTAGATGTTTCATTTTGTAAATTTATCCTATTGGATTTTAATTTTTCTAACAATTCTATAGTTTTTCTTATTTATTAGCTGCAATTTAAATTTTAATTCATTGACGAAAGAGTCGTAATTATATACTGGTTCTAAACTAGTTGATTCTGAAAATTGGGAAGGTAATCTTGCTTGTTTGACAAAAAATAACTCGAAAGGAGTAAAAGAATGTGCTGTATGGGGTGAGGTATTGTAACTAAAAGCGAAATAAATTAGCCAGTTGTCCCAATCATCATGTTTATCGTTAACGAAATGCCTTAAATACTCGTTAAGACAACGATTATTTCTTTCTAGACTGCCAATAGTTTGTGGGTGGTAGGCAGTTGAAAATGTATGTGTAACTGTCAATAATTCACACATGGTTTTAAATATTTCGTGTCTGATGTATTCGGTTCCCAAGTCGGATTTAATCGCTACGGGGCAACCATATACAAGGATACAATGTTCTATTAAAGCTTTTGCTAAAGTAGTTGCTTGTTTGTCCGGGATTGGTACAATTATTTTGTATTTTGAATGATCGCACTGCATGGTCAATGCATATCGGTTTCCTAAATTCGATTTTGTAATTGAACCTATAGTGTCGATTGAAATCAAATCAAAACACTTGGTCGGAGTAGTTGTTTGTGTGAATGTTTCGTTGGTTTTGACTCTATGTTTGTTTTGTGTACATTTTTCACACCGTTTTATGATTCTGTGATTGTACGTTTCATATTGGACCAAATATATTTAGATTGAAGTCTATTTAATAATCTACAAATACCAACATGGCCACCCGTTGGCGAGTCATGGTTTTCAGAGATCAATTTTTGTATCGTTTCATCATTGTTTATTATTTGAGCTGGCTCATATAGTATTATGGTAACGTTTTTCAATATTGAGTTACATGTTTGTTTGAATACCTTTTTTTTCTTTATTTCTTTATTTGGAGCAGGGAAAAGCCCGTTTGAGTAGAATTATTCATGAAATCTTTCTCAAACGGGCGCAAAACCTCCTCTTCTTTTATAACAACAGATAACAATATTTCCAAATGATACATAATTTTGCTTAAACTTAACTTCCTAATTACTTAATGTTATACAAAAAAATACATCTATAAAGCTACCTGGTCTAATGTGTAATACTGTCGGATGTAGAGAGGAGTATAGTGAACTTTTTCCGAAGAATACACCGGGAAAGATGAAAATCAAACGCGGTAGAGCAACGATTGAAAGTGCGACACATGCTAGAGAAAGGCTCGTACCTCTTGGGGTATTATTTCGAATATTTTGTCGTTTTTTTCTGATTGCTAGCGTTTTAATAATTGTTTTAATGGCCAATTGGTCGATTATCTGCAGACATGTATTAAATTCAGTTTCATCTTTTCTGTATAGTAATTTCACTTGTGCAATTACCCTTTTCAAGTTTTTTGTGTAGAATTTAATAAATAAATTTTCATCGTCTATTTCAATATAACTTTGGGCTTATTGAAAACGTCTAAGTTATTGACTGACTCATATGCCTTGAGGTGATCAAACTCAGTAGCATGTGTGTTAGTCTGTTGTGTGACAATATTTGGATTAGTTTGCATTCTTGGCATTGCTCGTGTTTGTACAGGTAAGCACGACAGAGTTTTGAGCTCATCCGAATCAAGAGTTACCTATACGCGAAAGAGCATCAGCGCTGACATTTTATTTGCCTTTCACGTATTCTATATCGAATGTATACTCTTCTAGGTCAAGTCTCATTCGTGTTAATCTCGATGATGGGTTCTTCATCGAAAATAGATATACAAGCGGATGATGATCAATTTTCACGGTAAACCGTCGTCCATACAAATATGATCTGTAGTAAGTAATCGCCCAGTGAATAGCTGTTAATAATGGGTTGTACACACACACACACACATTATGTGTTCCTGAATTGGAAAGAAGCTTGCATTGCCTTGGCCGAAGGCTTGCAAATGAGGAAAAACCTACTTTAATATTATCGTGAATTTCCTAGAAACGTATGTACGCTTCTTTCAAAGTCGTCATCATTAATCGGTTTTGAATTGCTTGACGCTTTCCATCTTTTTTACTGATACATAATCTTTTTGACCAGGCATAGCTCGACTTACTTCATCATCTTCAAAATATTGAACTACTATTATTTTCTTTTGTCTCATCTGTTAATGCAGTACTAGACCTAGTATTTTTGGTTGAAAGACAGTTATTCTTCAATTGTTTTGCCTCTTTTACTGTATTTCTATTGATTTTGAACTCATCAATGGGATCCTGAATAGACCACAAACTTGGCAGCATCGACAAAATCAATATTTTTTCTTTCCTTGTCGTGGCTGCATTCGAGAACCTTTCCTTCATATTTATAATTACCTCATCGTAGTCTGTATTTTCCACATCATCAGGTCCTAATTTGAAGAGGTTTCTTCGTACAGCTTCGTTTATTTCACGGTATTTTTTCTCCGGGTAATAAACGTAGTCCATCTTCTTCTTCTTCTTCATTGACATTACATCCCCCACTGGGACAGAGCCGCCTCGCAGCTTAGTGTTCATTAAGCACTTCCACAGTTATTAACTGCGAGGTTTCTAAGCCAAGTTTCCATTTTTGCATTCGTATATCGTGAGGCTAGCACGATGATACTTTTATGCCCAGGGAAGTCGAGACAATTTCCAATCCGAAAATTGCCTAGACCGGCACCGGGAATCGAACCCAGCCACCCTCAGCATGGTCTTGCTTTGTAGCTGCGCGTCTTACCGCACGGCTAAGGAGGGCCCCGTAGTCCATCTTACTCCATTTAATCGGAGTCACTTTTATCCCAGCTATGCCCTCTTTAAAGCGTTCGATGTTGACCTTTTGGATACACTCATCTTCCGATTGATTTGCTGAAACAGATTTCGCTGATGGTACGGTGGCAAGGCTCTCAGCACTTGATACTTCTGGTAATTCCTCAGTTGTTGTCGGTACATCTGGCAATTCCTCAGTTGTTGTCGTTTTCGAACTTCCTGCGCTCTGCTCAACCGATGATATACAGATTGCTCTTTTGTCAACGTTTAGATGACAGGGCGTGCAAATGCGTAAATTTGTATTCAATGTGGACATTGGAGCATAACCAGTCGCTTTCAGTTTATCTATGGTGCTTTACGTGAGATTTCGTAACTCTTTTGAACACTTTTTTCCATCAAACGGCCTACAACAGTTGAGAAAGCGGCTACTCATGTTGTTCGTTATATTCCAACAAACAAAATCACTTTTAAGTTTTTACTGACTAGTTTGGTGTCATTTGCTTGACTGATCAAAAAAATTACCATAAGATCTTTAACAACCTTAGTGGTAGTAATTTTTTTGCTTTTTCGTGAGCATTGTCATGGTATGTACCTATCATGCATTTGTTGTTGTTGAAGATACCCGTTTCCTACCGATCATAAAGTCTATTCTCTAAAAGGTATATTTTTTGCAGGTAAACTATAGACGTATACGTGTATATAAATCTTTGACTTTGCAGCTTTTGTCTTGAAAATAACATTTCTGATATGTTTCTTATTATCAACAGGTTTCAAAACTATTAAAAGAATTTTTCGCCAGTCACGTACAATGTAAATTATGACATTATCAATACTTTTGATCACAACACTGGATCGTGTCTAAGTTTCTTATAGATGCTAGGAATAATTAAATCAAAAAATCATGAAAACAACTTGTTTAAATCACACAAACCCCTCACAATAAAATCTGCATCAAACTGCAATTCTCGAAATAACCTAAACGAAAAAATTTTTTTTTTACTAGATGTGAAAATTGTGAAATGTTTGAAATGTCATAACTTTTTTGTTTATTAGTTTACCATCACCAAAATTTTATGGTCAATAGCTTATATAATTCGTTTTCCTTAAAAACAATACGTTCGTAAAAAGATAGGGTTTTGAGATATTTGAGTTTTTGTGACAAAGCACATTTTCTTAAGAACTATCATTTAGTTGTCTAACTTTGCTGAAAAAATCATAACAATCGAACATTCCGTGTTTGCTGTGCAGCTTTTTAAATATTTTTGAACCATTTTCATATACACCCTTTTGAAAAGTTAGCCGTGACTCAATATGAAGATTTGATATCGAAAAATGACGATTTACAGTGAGTCCAAAAAGTATTCGTCTAGCTGTGTGTTTTCTAGAAAATGTCAAAGATAGAATCTAGTAAGCTCAAAAAAATAAAACTATCGATTACATTGTGTAGCAAATTCATCAATTCATCTTCATTGTTAAAAATCAAACAGAAAAATAACACAAAAACAAAAAATAAAGGTAAAAAAACATAACAATTCATTAAATACGGGCTCAAAAAGTATTCTTTATTCAGGTTTTGTTCGCTTTTGAAACGAAAACAGGAGTTGTAAAATGGAATTCAATATTTCGTTGGATTCCCCTGTGTATCTATGACGAGCTGTAGTTCTTGTGGCATGGAACTGACCAAATTAACCGTAACAGGGGACGGAATATTCTTCCATTCTTCTTTCAACACTAATTTCAATTCGTTTTTATTGGAAATATGACTTTCACGAATTTCATGAAAAGTTTGTCGTCCAGAACCTTCCAATGGAGTTAAATTGGATTCATATCTGGTCTCTGAGGAGGCGTTTTGAGTTGATTGGGGTTTTATAGAGTAGCTACAGCTTAGTACTTTGGGCTGTGTGCTCGAGGTAATTATCACCCCGTAAGATGTATGTTCCCTGTAAGCCTAATTTCTCAGCACTGGTGTTCAAATTTTCTTTCAAAATGCGGATGAACATTTTGAACAACACATAATTCCTTCAGTAATGTGAAATTTTCCCACACCGGTTGCGCTCAAGCACCTCAGAGACCATGACGGAGCCCCCACCATGCTCCCCCACTGCTCAAAAGAGATTCTGCGGCTGTATCTCAATATTCCTTTCCGCCATACCATACATCGGCCATTTGATCCAAATATGCTGTACTTGCTTTCGTCAGATACCATGACTTGATTCCGAAAGTCATCCTTCTTCCAGCAATATGTTTAGCTGAAATCGAGCTGTTTTTGATAATTTGATGGCTCACTTGAATTTTCTCCCGTGATACTCGCCCATTATACCCATACTTTTTACAAGTATTTCAGTTCGTATTGATTCATATTTGAGCACTTCTTCTCTCCAACTCACTTGCCTATATGGGTGAACTCGTTTTTAAGGGTTTTTTTTATTTTCCGCATAATAAATCGCTCATCGTTATCAGTTTACTATTACTGACGACCACTCTGTTATTTGTTTTGATAGATTTTTTTGTCGCTGATGCGATCAATCACCAATTAAATGGTTGAATTCTTGCTACCCTTGGTCTACTTGTATTTCTTGCAAAGTTATAAGTCAACTTGCACAGTCATTGGGACTCATCTTTTTACTTTTCCCACCCATGGTGCTTCTATTTTCCGCTCAAGTTCAAACAAAACAAAAACATTATTTGATCTGTCATTGAGTATTGACAAAAATGTTGCTAGACATCACTAGAGTGTGCTAATGTAACAACATGCAAATAAAACTAAATATTCGTGTTTTACTCGATTATTTTCTGAATAGACGAATACTTTTTGAGCGAGCGAAATTGACGAAATTTGGATATTCTCTACATACCAGAAAAAGTAATTGAAATTTCTATTTGTTTTTGAATAATAATCATGTGTTGATAAGTTTTCTACCAAATTTAGAAGAAAGTTTTTTGATTTCACTTCTATCACGCCTAAGTTTTACATTTTACTGAAAAATATGCAGCTAGACGAATACTTTTTGGACCCACTGCACTGTAGATGAAATTGAAAAACTGTGCAAAGTTTCAGATATTTTCGAAATGGTCGCTCAGGATCGACTGGCATGCCTCCGTGGCAGTGGTGTGCTGAATCGTTATCAGACGATAATGATTGCAATTTTCATGTGAAAGCATCTCACGTGAAAACAGTAGGCGAGTTGTCGCCGGCGACAATTTCTCAAATTTTGTACTCAAACGATAATAAACACCAAATTTTCATTCGAACATTAACATTTACTAATATCAGCAAATCCAAATTGTCAACAGTCCCATCTATTTTGCGTTATAGTTTCATGATAGTAAGGAAAAAATGTTCAAAATGTAACGGTAAATGCCTCAAATCAAGATACGATTTTCAAACGATTCTTAATCGCTGGTGAGTTTTTATCACAGGATAATTAAAAAGTAAGATCGCGGGTGAGTGTTGATCATCCCCAATTTTTTAAAAATTTGATTTTCCCCATCCCTGCTCCGTGGAATGCCTCTTATTGGTAATTCGATATCACCATGCTTTTGGGTTAGAACGGCGCCACTTGCTATCTTTGACGTGTCCGTATAAAGTATAAAATTTTTGGTAAAATCTGGGAAGTTTTGTATAACGGGAGATAGAAGTTTTTGTTTTAATTGCGTAAAGGACTTTTTGCATTCTGGACTCCAAACAAATTTAGCATTTTTCTTCAGCAGAGCATTTAATGGTGCTGCAATGTCTGAAAAATAGGGTATTATTCGACCTTAATAATTTGCAAATGCGACGAATCTTCTAACTTCGTCTGCGTTTTTCGGTTCTGGGTAGTTCAAAATAGTGGAATATTTAGATTTGTCTGGATGAATGCCTTGGTCGGAAATATGATTTCCGAGATATGTAACATCGGGACAGAAGAAATTACATTTGCTTGGATTGAGTTTGAGATTATATTTTCGTAGGGCCTTAAAAACTGTGGAGGAAGGTGAAGGAAGCGGTGAATTGCTTTGAATTGTCTTCCAGTTAATTTGATGGAATCCTGAAGCAAGGTCGAGCATAGTAAAATATTTTGCTCTACTTAGCTGATCAAGAATTTCATCTATTCTAGGAAGCGGGAATTTGTCGGCTATAATTTTCTTGTTGTGTTGCCGGAAATCGACAACCAAACGCCATTTTTTCTCATTATTTGGGGACTTTTTTGGAACTAAAAGTAGTGGGGAGTTGTATGGAGATTTTATTTATTTATCATCAGACTAAGGCCGGAGTGGCTTGTGCTGCACATAAAAGACTTCTCCATTCAGCTCGGTCCATGGCTGCACTTCGCCAACCACGCAGTCTGCGGAGGGTCCGCAAGTCGTCCTCCACCTGATCGATCCACCTTGCCCGCTGTACACCTTGCCTTCTTGTTCCGTCGGATCGTTGTCGAGAACCATTTTCACCGGATTACTGTCCGACATTCTGGCTACGTGCCCGGCCCACCGCAGTCTTCCGATTTTCGCGGTGTGAACGATGGATGGTTCTCCCAACAGCTGATGCAAACTCGTGGTTCATTCGCCTCCTCCACGTACCGTCCGCCATCTGCACCCCACCATAGATGGTACGCAACACTTTCCTTTCGAAAACTCCCAGTGGGCGTTGGTCCTCCACGAGCATCGTCCAGGTCTCGTGTCCGTAGAGAACTACCGGTCTTATAAGCGTTTTGTAGATAGTCAGTTTGGTACGGCGGCGAACTCTATTCGATCGGAGCGTCTTGCAGAGTCCAAAGTACGTACGATTTCCAGCCACTATGCGTCTTTGAATTTCTCTGCTGGTATCGTTATCGGCGGTCACCAGTGAGCCCAAGTACACGAATTCTTCAACCACCTCGATTTCGTCAACACCGATAGAAACTCGTGGTGGGTGGCTCACATTGACATCTCTTGAGCCTCTTCCTATCATGTCCTTCGTCTTCGACGTGTTGATGACTAGTCCAATCCGTTTAGCTTCGCTTTTCAGTCTGATGTAGGCTTCCTCCATCCTCTCAAAGTTACGTGCCATGATATCAATGTCGTCGGCGAAACCAAATAACTGGACGGACTTCGTGAAAATCGTACCACTCGTGTCAATCCCTGCCCTTCGTTTTACTCCTTCCAAAGCGATGTTGAATAGCAGACACGAAAGACCATCACCTTGCCGTAACCCTCTACGCGTTTCGAAGGGACTCGAGAATGCCCCTGAAACCCGAACTACGCACATCACCCGATCCATCGTCGCCTTGATCAACCGTATCAGTTTATCCGGAAATCCGTTTTCGTGCATTAGCTGCCATAGCTGGTCCCGATCGATTGTATCATATGCGGCTTTGAAGTCGATAAATAGATGATGTGTGGGCACGTTGTATTCGCGGCATTTCTGCAATACCTGACGTATGGCGAACACCTGGTCTGTGGTAGAGCGTTCACCCATAAATCCTGCCTGGTACTGCCCCACGAACTCTCTTGCAATTGGTGTTAGTCGGCGGCATAAAATTTGGGAGAGTACCTTGTAGGCGGGCGTTCAGCAATGTGATTGCGCGGTAGTTGCTACATTCCAGCTTATCGCCCTTTTTGTAGATGGGACACACCACACCTTCCATCCACTCCTGCGGCAGAACCTCATCCTCCCAAACCTTGGTTGTTTGGAGATGTAGAATGCTGAATAATACGGTCGTTCAAAAGTTTTTGTACTTCATCATTAATTTTCTGTTTTTGTGATTCAGGGCTTTTATAATTCTTAATATAAACAGGACTGTTATCATTCAAATTGATCGACTGTTTATAAAAATTGTTATTGTCAAAATATCGGTTTGTAATGCGAAAATATCACTACATATATTTCGCACATAAAGTCTTCAATTTTTCCTCAATTTTGCTATCATTTAAGTTGTTTTTGTTCAAGTTCAATTCATCGCAAAGTTTTTGACACCTGTCATTTTCGTTACATTCGTTCTTATTGAGTGTAAAAATATGATAGTTATCCAATGGTTTTAGCTCATCGGAAATTTTATTTTGTATGGTAACTTGTTTATCTGTAGTATTTGTGAATTTGATGATTGCGTTTTTAGGACTTATAATAGAATTTGAGCAGAAAACGCCTGGCTTGATTTCTTTTGATGTAACAAGGTATTCACCATGAAGATGCTTAATGTCAATTTGTCGGTATACTTCACAGCGTGCTGGTAACACAAGTTCACCTTGCAAATTATCTTCAATGATTAATTCAAATTGTTCTGAACCATTGCTTCGAGTTAAAATCCATGTATTATAATCAATAACACATTTGAATTGTACAAGGAAATCACGACCTAAAGTACCATCGGTCGGAATAGGTATATTGTCAGAAACTATTTGAAATTGTGTATTCAATGAGCTTCCACTTGGTAACTCAATTGATGTGGAAATGGTACCAAAAGTCTCAATTATTTCAGAGTTAATTCCGGTTATATTACATTTGTTGTGTTGATCCACCAATTCATTAATTTTAACGTTTCCATATTTTATTAAAGAAATTTCTGCACCGGAGTCAATAAGGAATGTGCAGCATTTATTTGACGCGCTAAAGTTTAGAGGTACAAAATTACTGTAAGATGAATGAATTGTAAATACTTTATTTAAGTTCGTTGTATCAATTGGGATAGCGGTATTTGGTAACAGTGCATCACATCAGCGACTACCCGAATGAGGTCAGACAAAGCTCTGACCATATTTGAAAATCCCTTGCATCTCTTGGCGCCAAACTGATTTTTGTGATTCAGACAGACATACAAAACAGACAGTATAGGGTCACTTTCGCCAACTGCCGATCGACCTTGAGGCCTCTTTAGATTGCCTGCTTCGGATGGCGGTTTTTTGAAGAACGCTGGCTGAGACTTGAAGCTGTTCGAAGTGATCGAACCAACATATCAACTTTCCAAGTCAATGAGTTATTGAGGCGATAATTTTTGGTTGTTGCAGCCATATTTTCTTCATCGGGCAGGGTGTCCACCCACGCCAGCATGTTCTGTCTGCATCAACGTCCGACTCCCACTTACAGAAATACATACCGTATACGGGACTCGTACTTTACTCCTCTGATTCTTCCCGTTCCTCAGCTTTTGATTCTATACGCTTGTTAATCTCCAGTCGGGTTACATCTGTAATCCATTCTATTCACTGAGCACGCAGCTTATCCAAGTTGATCTCGCAGGTTTCGATAAAAGTATCAATCGCCGCCCACTTCTATTCTACGCTGCCACCTTTCAGAACATCCATTACCTGAGTTCCATATTCTACAACGAACGATCTCTTCACAGTTGGATCTTCTAGTCAGTCTATTGTGAAACGACACCTGAGTCAATACTCCCGCCGCTGAAATCTGGAAATGGGTGGTTGGTTTTTGCCAATCAAAAGATGATAGTCAAACGCGATGTCATCATTGCGTTTACTACGGACTCAAGAAGGCATCGTCTCCATTTTCAGGTGATCCATTTCCAGAGGAGCTAAATACTAGTCCTGACAACTAAAAACGGCTCTAGCGAAGTAAGTCAAACGCTGCTGGCAGCAGACGGGAGAAGCAGGCGCGGGTGGACTCCCCGGTCGACAATGGTAGGTAAGCCGCAACAACCGGCGATAATCGCATCTTTCTCGATATTTCACGACGCCTGATTGGAGCAAAGACAAATCCGTGGGTGCCAGAGAAAGGCGCCACATGTCAGTCACTCACCGATTCAACTGATCAGCTGAAACGTAGGTTCGACCACTTAGAACAACTTCTTCGAGCTTTGACGACTTATCCTAATTCAGATATATGGAAAGGTTGACAATTCTCCGACGGCAGCAGGTAAGATTCAGCCCGGATGATCATGTGAGAAACATACATGGAGCAGGTCAATGAATTTCAAGAGTCTCTCCATTTGGTACTGATTGACCACGGCAAGCCTTCGATCGTCTGAGCCACGAAAAACAGAGGGGCGTCCCTTGAAGTAAAGAAGGTCTAGACAAGATCCAGAGTCCAGCACAATATAATCGCTAATGTCAGGCAAGGCTGGGTGTATTATATCTCTGTTGCTGTTGCCCATAGTAATAGACGAAATCAGTGGAGTAAACTAAATGACCTGGTTGAACGCTCCCCTCATCAACATCAACAACACCGAATCATTGGATGTGATCAACTCCAACTCCACGGTAGCCGGGCAAACAGTTGAGAAGGTCGAAAACCAAAACCAGTCAACGTTGGCGGCGGTCAACACAACAAACAATTCAAGCTGAATAAGCTAGTTCTTTAGCTGAAGAAGTCTATTTTTGGCTAAATAAGCGCTTTATCAGCATATTTGTTTGTTGGGAAGGCAATGCACCAAACTCCAAATACTCAACTCTAACGTGAAATCTGTGATGTTATACGCCAGTGATACTTGTTGCGTATTAGCAGAGATCACATAGATTTGCAAGTATTCATCAACCGATGTCAACGTTTTACAGCTCGGACCTGGTGGCCTCATAACTAGATTTTGAATGTTGAGTCCCATCGACGATGCCATCGAAATCCGATATCAACAGCAACTCCACAGTGTGACGTAGGCCTGTCATACACCACGTAAAAGCGGAAACGAAATCTGCAAGCAAGCGCTGGGATCCGGCAGGACATCGCAGCAGGGGCAAGATCTGCTGGCGACGAAACCCTAACAGAGAAATAAATGAAGTCGATAGGAATCAGGACATAATTCAAGGATGGAGATCTTTTACGTAGGCCCTTCTTCTTCTTCTTCTTATTGGCATTACATCCCCACACTGGGACAGAGCCGCCTCGCAGCTTAGTGTTCATTAAACACTTCCACAGTTATTAACTGCGAGGTTTCTAAGCCAGGTTACCATTTTTGCATTTGTATATCATGAGGCTAACACGATGATACTTTTATGGACAGGGAAGTCGAGAAAATTTCCAATCCGAAAATTGCCTAGACCGGCACCGGGAATCGAACCCAGCCACCCTCAGCATGGTCTTGCTTTGTAGCCGCGCGTCTTACCGCACGGCTAAGGAGGGCCCCAACGTAGGCCCTACGTCCCCCAAAAAGTGCTCGGAACGCAAGAGTGAGTTTGTGACGATTGGATCCCAGTTTATAAATACTACATGTAAATGGGACTGAGTAGGAAACCAATGTTCTATATAGCCTATGTATTAGGGTGGCTCAAATTAGTATGGGAAAAACTTTGTTCAATCTTTTTGGTGGGCCGCCCTCTTATTCGGTTCTATTTGATACCCTGATGCTCTGGACAAAATTTCAGCCAAATCGGTCAACGTTTGGGCGGTGCTAAACTCGTTGGAAGTTTATATGGAAAAATGTATGCAGAAACATCCAAAAACAATGAATTGCAGTTGGACGGCACAACTTACGATGAAGAACTATGATACTTATTTAGATCTTGGAGAATTTAATACAGAATGTTATGCAGAAAACCGCGAGAAGATTCGAGTTTGCTCGGCTAAGTTATTAGCATTTCTCTGCAGTGGGGTTTTGAGCAAATTTCGTTTCTTTTACCATTGAAAAGAAATACATTCTCCCCTACAACACTGCAGTAAAATGCTAATATCTCTAATAAACTCTAATCTTCTCGCGGTTTCCAGCATAACATTCTGTATTTTATTTTACAAGAACGTGCCGTCCAACTGAAAATTACTGTTTTTGGATGTTTCTGCATAGATTTTTCCATATAAACTACCAACGAGTTTAGCACTGCCCAAACGTTGACCGATTTGGCTGAAATTTTGTCCAGGGCATCAGGGCATCAAATAGAACCGAATAAGAGGGCGGCCCATAAAAAAATTTGAAAAAATGTTTTTTGAGCCACCCTACTATGTATTGTATAACTTTGATTAGCTATTTTTACAAAGATTAGTTTTGAAACTGTTTGGAGGAATGTTTAATTTTTTATAAACTCTCTGTAACTCTCAAAAAGCAAGGTTAATTTTAGTGTATCGTACAGTTGCTTGGAGTAAAATAAATGAAAATCTGCAATCAGACGCCTGAGAAGACATCTCAGATCGTGTAAGAATCGGGAAGCGCCCAGGTAGCAATCGCCGTCTATGAGCCGAAATGACCTCCTTACGACTATACAGAAACCCCCGCAGCTCATCCGCTCATATTTCTTATATGGGTGAGTTTAACGTCCATTGCACCCTCTCTACGGGTTTGTCCGAGGTCGTAACTATATATGCCGCTAACAAATAGCATGGTATTCCAATAATGTTATGATCGTGGGCGTGCAGATATGGCGTGCTTTACCGATTCTACTCCAGACGTCACCTAAGTATTCCGTATATTCCGAGAAGTCTCAATTCCGAGCCCATGCAAGAGTGTCGTGAAACAGCCATGTTCAAACAACACATCTGTGATTTCAGAAGTACATCTGACCATTGCCCCTATCGATTCAACCAGTTTAAGTTCCATACTTGACCTAAACAAAAGCCTATTATTCTAGAAGTAGGGGAAACCATACCTATTCTTGGCAGTCTAAGACATTCGCCAAATTGAATGATAAAAATAATGAATAATTACACTAAAACACAGGTCCAGTTTAAC
The DNA here is from genome assembly GCF_024139115.2 of Armigeres subalbatus. Taxonomy (NCBI): domain Eukaryota; kingdom Metazoa; phylum Arthropoda; class Insecta; order Diptera; family Culicidae; genus Armigeres; species Armigeres subalbatus. The sequence continues at coordinate 200,441,210 of NC_085141.1, read as the reverse complement.
TGGTATACATTTGTATGCTATTTCTTTGATGGTTGGTGTTCACTAAATATAACAGCGTTTACCACAAACTCAGTAAATTTAATTTAAAGTAACAGGTTAACGTTTCTTCTGTTGGCATAGCAATTTCTATTATCAGCAATGAGTTTGCTCCCTTTAGCAACTAGATATGGAAGTAGAAAACTGGTAATGTATTGGTGCCAAATGCTGGTTGTTTATATCCTCGAGTAGTATTGCGCTTTTTGCACTTTATAAGAGTTTTGCGAGATTTTTTTTCTCACAGTTATCTTTTTCTCACACTCAATACACTCAAAAAAGTTTGATTTTCCGTGTATAATATTTGTGTGTGAGTGCTCAATCTGAAAACAAACAGACGTCAAATCATGGCGGGAATCGATTTAGTGCACACGCTTACATGTGACTCACGAGTAATGGGTTATAATTGGGTAAATTTCAGTAACAAAAATCGATCAACCCGAAATGAGAGTGAGTGTGAGAAAAAGAAGCGGGCAAATCACAATCTACACATATTGTACTTCCAGTTGAAAACCGAAGTGAGCTCTCGCGACAATCGAGTTTTCTCACGTTTCCTTTTGTCGCAACTACGTCGCGACTAGTGCGCATCATGGCGCACGACGGTGGCATAGATGCGCACTAGTCGCGATGCAGTTGCGACATCAGGAAATAAGGAAAAACTCAATTGTCGCGAGAGCTCACTTCGGTTTTCAACTGGAAGCACAATAACTCTTCAAATTGGTGAAATCGGCAATAAAATTCATTCATATTAATCGGCCGCACGCTCATCTCGCTTCACTCAATTTTGGAACAAACTTTAATGTTTATCAAAACTGGTTTAAAGCAAAACATGAATTTTAAGCCTTGGCATCAATTTTATGTCATGTAGTCAGATAGGCAAAACCATTTAAACACATTGTAAAACAAATTTAACCCTTATGCGGCCAACAAAAAACAGACGTGAATAGCAGATAGGGTACCCGTGTACCCAGATATTGACCGTTTCATAACTTTTACCGTTTTCAACCTATTTGAATAATGTTGGCCATTTTAGAGAAGGGAACTTATATGCTTTTTGTTCGCTGCCAAGATTTACATTTTTTTGTCTTTTGTAATGCCTTCATGGGCGTAGCCAAGGGGGGGCAGGGGGGGGCCGTCGCCCCCCCCTAAATTGTGGGAAGATTGAACCGGTACTGAAATGAATTCCTTCAAACATGTGCACTTTACGATCCAATCATATACAGAAATACGTGGTTGAAATTCAAAAAATTCCCAAAACTTATTAGGGCATCCAGGATCCATAATATATGAAACTTCAAAACAACTCGAAACATTTCGGGCTCAAAAATTCTCCTTGAAATCCTTCTAGAAGCTCCCCTGGGAACTTCTAAATTCCTCCGGAAAGTTATCCACAAATTCCTCTGAAAATCGTTCGAAAATCCTTCTCATGTAATTGTAATTCCTCCTTATCTAGAAACCCCCACTAAATTTTTTAGGAAATTCACGAGGAAATTCCTTGAAGATTTCTTTTCTTCTCTCCAAGATTTACTTCTAGATATTTCTTCGGCTATTCTCTCTTCAGGAAGAATCCTGCATTTCCTTCAGGCATGCATTCGAGAGTTCCGTCAAGAATACATGTTACATTTCGCACCTCATTGCATAATACTCAACCCTAGATACCCTAGACATCAACCAATTTAGATGTGTAAGGAATAACAACAAAACCTCTTGTTTAGCGAGTGTGGAGGTTCTGTTGGCAAGGAGGCAATCGGCTTCAGACAAATCACCGAAATTGTGAGTTATACATTATTTCTAATTATGTAAATAACTATCAATAAATATATTATTTCAGTTTTTCAGCTAATGAATTACAAATATGTATTTTATTTATACATACGGAATTTCTTTCCAAAATTCTACCAGAAGTTTCTTCAAAAATTTATGACGGAAATCCTCTCCATAATTTCACTTGTAAATCTATAAGAAATTCCTTCGGAAATTCTTCTAGGAACTTCTCGGGGCATTCCTCTCGGAACTCTTCCTTTAATTCCTACGGGATTACTTCCAGGAAATTTTCCGGAAATACCTCCAAACATTCAATAGCGAAATCATCTAGCATTCCAATCAGGAATTCTTTTGGCAATTACTTCAGAATATCCTTCAAGAAATCCTCTAGAAATATCTTCATGAATTTCTCCTGAATTCGTCCAAGTATTTCCCCAGAAATTTTACAGGTATTTTTTCGGGAGTTTCTTCAGGTACTTCTCCAGGAATTCCTTCAGGAATTTCTCCGGGAGATTTTCCATGGAAGTGTACTAGAATTCCTTCCGGACTTCGCTCGAATTTACTTGGATATCTGCCAAAAGTTCTTCCAGAAATTTCATCGGAACAAACCGCAGAGATTTTCTTCAGCAATTAATCTGGGAATACTTTCAGGATTTCATCTGGAAATTTCTGCATTAATTCCTCCTGGTATTTTTCTGGGAATTCCTTCAGATATTTTTTCGGAAATTCCTTTAGAAACTTCTCTAAGAATTATTTCAGGACTTCCATGTGGGAATTCCTCCGGAAGTGTTTGTGGGAGTTCCTCCGGGAGTTCTTCCAGGAGTTTTTCCAAGAAATTCTCCGGTAATACCCCAAGGAACTCTACAGGAATTCCTGGACGATATTTAGCAGGAATTTCACGGGAAATAGGATTTGGAAGTTCCTTCAGAAATATTTTTTCTCTTCCTCTAGGGTATTCCACCGGATGTTCCTCTGAAGTTCCACCAGTAGTTCCTTCTAGAATTCAATCAGGCTTTCTTCCAGGAATTCATTTAGCATTTCTTTAGGCATTTATCTACAAATTCCTCCAGAAGTTCCTCGGAGAATTCTCTTTTTCCTCGGACTTTTAAGAATTCTTCCATGAGTTCTTCAATAAATTCCTCCAAAAGTTCCTCCGGGAGTTCCTTTTCAGAGAAACACCCGGAGAAACTGCAGGTGAAACTCCCGGAGAGATTCTCGTAGAAACTGCTGGTGGATCTCCCGGAGGAATTCTCGAAGGAATTGCCGGAGGAGCTCGAAAGATCTCCTGTAAGAACTCCCGGAGGAATTTCAGGAGGAACTCCTAGAAGAATTCCTGGAGGACCTCCAGGATGAGCTCCCAGAGAAACTATCGGAAGAACTTCGGGAGGAATTTCCAGCTTAATTTCTGAAGAAAGCCTAAATGATTTCCTGAAAAATCCTGAATAATTTCCTGGCCGGTGTTGAACTTAGTCTGTAGATTAAAAAACACCTTAATAAAGATTAGAAAAAAAAAAAAATTTCCTGAATAGCTTCTGGTGGAACTCCCGGAGGAATTTCCGGAGAAACTCCCGGATGAATTGCTGGTGGAATTCCCGGAGGTACTCTCTAAGGAATTTTCTGGAAGAATTTCTGAAGAAACTCCTGGAGAATTTTCAAAGGAACCCTGGGGAAACTTCCAGAAGCATTCTCGGAAACAAGAGAATTCATTCTCTAGGCAAATCTCGTCTAGCTGAAACCTTTGTTGGGGTTTGTAGCTGGACCATCATCATCATCATCAGAGGACCTCCCGGAGAATTCCCTGAGTAGCTCGCAGAGAAATTCTCGGAGGAGCTTCTGGTGGAAAATCTATATAAATTCCTGAAGAAGCCTAAATAAATTCCAATTCTGCCGAAATTCCCGGAAGAATTTTCAGAGGAACTGCTGATAGAACTACCGGAATAATTCTCGAAGGAAATCCTAGAGAAATTCTTGGTGGAAATGCCGGTGGAACTCTGGAATTTTCGGAGAAACTCCTGGAGGATCTCCCAGTGGAAATCTTGAAGTTTCCACCGGAATTCTTTCAGGATTTCATTGCGAATTAATCTAGGAACTCCTCCGGAAATTCCATTGTTGATTTCATTTTCGGTATAATTTCTGTATAAATTTCCGGTGGAATTCCTGGAGGAATTCTTTGAAATTTTCACAAGAAATTATTCGAAACAATTCACGGAGAATTTTATGGAATTTACACAAGAAATTCTAAGATTTTTCGTGAAATTCTTAGGAATGTTTTCTGCGGAATTTCCACGGAATATTCTTATTCTTAAAAATTATGGGAAACAGCACGAAATTATTTGAATTATTGCAGGGAATTCTGCAGAACTTATAAAGAAGTTCGTGAAGATTTTCTTTGAGTATATAATGGTGGAATTTTCGAATCAATTCCCGGCAAAATGTATGGTGGAATTCCTGAAGACACTGCCGAAGAAGTTGCTGGAGGCATTCCTAAAGAATCCCTGATAGAATTTCGGATAGAATGCCAGGAGCAATTTTCGAAGGAATTCCTGGAGAAAGCTTGCATATTGATTTTTCTGCCTATTTTATAACAAATATTATTTCAGAGAGGATTTGTTTAGAAATTTAGATGTATGGTTCTAGTTTTCTTAAACTTATGGAAGAATGCAGGATTTTATAATAATTGTTATAGCTGATTTAATATTCTTTCTGAATACTTCGTTAATATTTTTCTCACTTTATTTAAAAATATCTGATGGGCAATAAATCACGCATTTTTAAATCCATTATTGTTTTAATCATTATTGTTTCGATTTGGTTTGGATTTGGTTTCATGTGTTAATATTCATGTGTTTTTATAAAACTACTATAAAACTACGATTTAGAAGACCAAAAAAGTTGGCCCCCCCCTTCTCGAAATCCTGGCTACGCCCATGAATGCCTTAGAGTCTTAGAGTTTTGTAATGCCAAAAGTCTATCAACCAGTTTCAAATAAACAACTTGCTCTTTGCTGTCCTTACACGATATGTTTGTTTCATCAAAAAAATCATGGTGGTTGTGTACACGACACGACCGCTCGACATAACTACGTAAAATCAAATCTATACACATAAGAATGATTTTTTGTCTGTCTACCCTTATACAGGGGTTAGACAAAAAGGTTGAGATAGGTAAAATTATAGATAGTAGAATCTATAGATGAGCGAAAGCATGGCTGAGTCGATTTGTTTGACCGTGCACGCGCGCATATGACGTCACAGCCCTTAACGTTTCCATTGAAATCGTGACGTCATGCTCGTTTGGAGACACGTTTGACAGTTCGTTTGAAGACAGAGGATTTATCTTCGCTCATTTATATATTCCACTATCTATAGGTAAAATTATGTCGAAATTCAAATCATCATAACGTTGCGTACAATAATCCGATTTTGATCAAATCAGGACCATCAGAACCGGACGCTTTTCTAGTATACTGTCCTCCGGCAAAACCTAAGACTGGTCTTTGGCCACCGGAGATGTTCCGGGTTTTCTGAAGGTATGTTCAAGATGCATTTTTTCCACTGCTTGTCATTTTATGTGACGTTTACTTTCATCATGTTTTATGCTTTCTCCAAAAACTAGAACTAATATGCCGGCCAATGGTGGCGGTTGATCGAGAATCCATCAAAACTACGCAGAGATATGGCCATTTCCTATAAAACGGTTCCGGGAACATGAAGAAATGACAACAGATCGGAATAATGCAAATATGGGTATCTATGTTCATGGCTTTGCGAGACGATGATTACAGAAACATTTCCAGAATGATAGTATCCACTGTCATCCTTATAGCAGGTTTCAAGGGCCTTCCAGCAGGGGCCGATTTTGGCACCGTCTGGAACTATGCATATATGGGTGTCGAAATTCATGTTTTCTCCACCCCATTCTTACACTATGTTTCACAGTTGAATAATAAATAATACCCTAAAAGTAGGCAATTATTTATGGTTAAAATGCGCTATGTAGGAACGGGGATGGTTATGATTTTTTTTGATGAGCTTGGAAAGTATTGAAGTTGCAAAAGTAAAACGCTCCTGTCAGCCACATAAAGGTAAAAATACTACGGTGTTGCTATCACTTTTGATACAATTTATGGTCTGCGTAAAATCTGAATAGAAGCATTTGTATTTTAACACTTTTTTATATAAATGTCATTGCCGGATTTTTTGTTCGTATTTTTCCTAAAATCAAACCACAAAGAATTGTGCGTGGTATCTTTTTAGCGTGTGTTTAATATGCTCACAAACATATTCTCCCGCTCTTTTCCGAAGTGTGCTGCTGCCAAAGAAAACGAACAGTCCCGATTTTATTTAGTGAAACATAGAGCAAATATTGCATAAATTTGCTCTTTGTGGTGATAATAAAGTGGTGATAAAGTGTAAAAAGTAGTTTACGTACCTAATTTGTCATGTCATACGAAATAAAGAGGAGAAACAGGCGATCCAAAAAAGTAAGTAACAGTTTGCTTTTCGTGCGCTGCTTTCTTTGGCAATGCAATAATGGCAAGGATTTTGTAGGTGCAAATTTGTTGTTACTTCTACACAAACAACATAAATAGTGTATGTTTGCTGGAAAACGCAAATATTGTTGAGGGTGCCAACAACTGTCGCACCCTGCCAATGCCGTATTCTACCCTACTTTGGTGTTATGGATTATAAAAAAAAAAATTGTGTTATGGATTTTACAGTTTACTTAGAGTTCTTCAGCAAAATCAGCCCTTTTCGAAACAGAAATTTCTACAAAAATAAGTTCCACACAGTTAAAAATTCTGAAAATTACTCATCATGGAAATAGGTTAACCCATGTTTTTGTGTTCAATAACCTTTAATTTCACATCCAACTTTTTCTTGTATGCAATATTGAATACAAGCCCCATAATAATGACACGCTGTATTTTTAAAAAATGATGGAAAAATGAGATGAATCAAACGGAGTTTTTTTGTTACCACATAGGGTGTCTGTACCTATATATCCATCTCATTAAGCGAGCGTACACATGATAAGCATCAATTGCGCGAAGGGAATGTATTCGATGGTGAATAAATTATCATTAACAGGCTTGCTCACAATCGAAAAATGGCTTAATATTCAAGAATATCGCTATTTTCTTCCACAAATAATCTAAAAAATGATCTAAGATATCAGCGACTTGTACATTTTTTCATATCATCGTAATCATTTCATCCTACCTGTATGCACCGATATCCATCTCATGTTTTACTTGCACCGATTTTCATTTTCACTATCACAATCTCAGCTGCACAGGATAGATTTATCGATAGCTTACACTCAGCGAACTGGACTAGCGAAATTCGTAACTGGCGCCTTATGAAGCTGTAAAGTGAGGGTGTTTTACGTTCGACAACAATTCCTATACTGACTTAAGCGCCAACCTTGTTAGACTCAAGGATGTCAGTACGGTGTCTATGTGCCCGACAAACCCGAGAGAGACACTCAGGGCAGGTTCTCGTGTCTACCGAAATCCAAATTCGAATCCCCGAATAACTTACCTACTCACTCTTAATTCTCGCCAACGAATTCAAATAATTAGGGATAATTCTCCCCCCCAACCGCTACATACGCAATCAATTGAAAAAAATTCTCCTTACTCAAAAAAACTAACCACCACTAGAAATTCGCAATGTGACGTCATGATTTTTATTCGCCAGTCTTTACTTCAGTGCGTTCGAGTTTAACATTCTTTAAGTGCTACCTACACCTATCTGGTTCTAACGCTACGGGTGTGTGCTATTACGTGGCTTAACTCTACAGGTACCTGTGTATACTCGTTGCGGCCGTTGATGACGATGACTGCTTCCCTGCTGTCGAATATGTGCTCCTAATATCGTCGTCGGTTTGAAACTACGGTGTTCCACCCACAGAGGGGGGCGAGGTGGTTAATTCACTCACCACCTGGGTGAGATTAACGCCCACGCGATGTATGCGCCTTAGACGCTTTTCACTGCCGTTAATGCGGCCAACCTCGCAGCAGATCTCGCGGCCGATCTCGCGGCCGGTCTCGTTGTCGATCCCGTAGTTGATCTCGCGCCCGATCTCGCGGCCGATCCAGCGGCCGATTTCGCGGCTGATCTTGTAGTTGATCACGTGATGGAACTCGCGACTGATCTCGCGGCCGATCTGGCAGACGATCTAGCGGCCGATTTCGCGACTGATCTTGTAGTTGATCACGTGATGGAACTCGCGGCTGATCTCGTGGCCGATCAGGCAGCCGATCTAGCGGCCGATGTCGTAGTCGATACCGCGACCGATCTCGCGGTAGATCTTGTGCTAATTTCTTCAGGGCACCAAGGGTGATTTGATGGTTAAGGTGAAACTGTGTCTTTCCGCCACGTTGGGGGCGGTCCAGAATAGCTGTGGATGAAATCCAACCGAGAGAAAAAGCCACGTGGTGTGGCTGTGCCACACACATCCTATTAATATACACACCTTTAAGTAGTACAATTGGACCTTTACCTTTTTCTACTGCGCACTAATCACTCCTACGGCGACTTCGGTTGTCTTTTAGTGTGCCAATCACAATTAACTGTATACAATCTTGGATTAGTTAGAGTATCTAATACAGGGCATCATTTTTATTACCTAGGAGATAATCACTCTCCGACACGTGATCTCGTCTCCCACTTTTGGATTGACACTATAGCTATAACTAAATCCTGATCGAGTTTTAATAATCTATTTAAGGACTAAAGTCCACAATTCTTGATATTAACTTCACTTTTAAAGAACTTTTTAGTCGCTTTTTTCCAGAAACATCTGAATAGCTTCATGCGAAAACTAGAAGTGGACGAGCTGTTCAAACAAGGAGATTATATTTGGTCCATTTGACCATAGTTTAACTACTACCGACGCGATCTTTGGCGGAAGTTAATCGTTTTTCGATTCATTATCAGGTTTTGTCCCTTTTCATCCAATAAACCTTTGAACCTACCGTTGATAGTCTGTCTCGTTTTCTTTTATATTCAATTTTCTGCAATCATTCGTCGCGATCTCACATACATCAGCGCTTAATATAGTTTTTTGACCATAGGTATATTTTTTTACGCCCACTAGTTCCCGGACAATATTTCTGATATTTTATAATTCACTCGAGTTCACTCGGCTTGACCGAGTGATATAGAGTTTGTTTGCTATAAAACATTTGATATGATCGTTGGCTTATCATGTATACAGCCATCCTTAGATTTTCTGAACTGTTACAGTACCCCTTATCCTACGTAAAAAAAATTAGTTATTATTTTTTTTGCAGAAAAAATGATAATAATTTTTTTAATCAAATTCTTAAAATGGAGAAAATTCTAAAAACCTTTACAATGTTTCATAATTTTTAGTCGATTTGAACCCCACAACTTGTGTTCCGAGTTGCTATTGGCCGTAAATCTATAAACAAATAAACGAATCCAAATTCATAATACCAACCAATTCAATCCAAGAAACAGAATTGGAAAAACGCATCCAGGATTTTACTGGATGCTCGCTTAATAATTTCGTTAAGATGAGAAAACACATTTCAGGCTCTGCTGTATGCTTGTGATCCCATCTTGAGAGTTACCTGAAACAACGCTATTGCTCAGAGACAATATCTGACTGTTTATAGTCCGTGATTTATTAACTAATTTAATGTCCTATCCACTGACCTTATTCGATCTCCTTTATATTTTTCCTAACTGATATTGAATTCGATCTTTCCATAACATTATCTTTTGGTATTTCTGCTCTCCTGTTAATTGCTCAATTTTGATTACCAATTGGCGTGTATTTTTTCATGTGTTGTGCACAGGTGGTCAAATTAATCCACCTGTATCACGAGAAATTAGAGCTTTATCTCGTGTACATAGCTTAAGTTTGGTTATCTAATTATCTTTTGCATCATTTCATAGCTTTTTAATCATCGACCCATGATAAATTCCAATATTTTTACCGTTTAGATCTATAAGTTCATATAATTATTCCCTAATCGTCGCTTAATTATTGCTTCGACGTATTTGTTAGCCAATTTAGCAGTAAATCCTTTATCTTTATCGGATTGAACTTGATTTTCTCGGAGAATTTTCATCCCTTCTTCGAATACGACCGTTTTATTGCTCCGTAAATTGTAATTCTGCGAGTAGCGATTGTAAGCTTTCTTAATATTTTCCTGTACCGTTTTATGTAGCTCGTTTTGTGGAATTCTTATTTGCATTGACGACGGTTCATTATTGTCTCTCAAAAAACTATATTCTTCTCCATTTGCAAATGTAATTGCGACCAAAATTTAGGTAAAAAGGAGTGTATCCGGTACTTGCGTGAGTCGCGGTTCTTATTGCATTGGCTATAACCTGCATATCGCTATCCCAATCCTTTTGATTAATTTTTTCCCTTCAGACTACAATTCTAATTGCTGATACGATGGTCCTATTCACCCGTTCTGTGGGGTTCGCCTGAGGAAAGTATTTAGCCGTCAAGAAATGCTTTACCTGATATTTGCTTAATAAATTCTTGAAATCTCGCGATAGAAATTGAGTTCCATTATCGCTTAGTAATATTTCAGGAACAGAAAACACTTTGAAAACATTTTCCTCAACGTATTTGCAAAGCGTAGACGCTTTCATGGCTCTCATTGGTTGTATCAAAACGAATTTAGAAAACCAATCCACAATAACTAACAAGCAAGTGTTACCTTGCTTGCTCCGTGGAAAAGGCCCAACATAGTCAATTGATATAAATTGCCATGGTTGTGAAGCTACTTTATGTTGTTCGCCCATCGGTGGACGTTTCACTAAAAGATATTTTAGTTACTAGATAAAGATTGTCGCTTCGGTTCCCTTTGTTCTGCTGCCCGAAACATGTGTGGTACATACCTGTCAAATCGTATGGATTTTCCTTCTTTGACATTTAGCTCCCCTATCCTCGCCAGCAAAAGATGTTCCGGACAGCGACAATCTTTATCTAGTAACTAAAATATCTTTTGTTTCACTGTATTATCTGTTTTATTCTTCCTACATTCCACACAATTCCTGCAATACATCTTGATCTCTCCTGACATTTGCGGCCACCAATACCTCTCTCTTATTCGATCAACTGTTTTTTCATACGCCAAATGGGCATTCTGATCATGAGCGTTTTGGATTATCTCTGCTCTTTCCTGTTCTCTTGGTAAATATTTCCAATTGTACCTTCCATCCGTAAATTTTGATTCTTGTTTTACAAACTTATAAATTCTGTCCCCTTTAACTGAATAATCCTTGTAATTATCCGGTTCAGACAGTATTTCCGATTTTAAAACTTCGTATGAATTTCCCGCGTTACCTATTCCTATTGCACTAATCGAACGCGACAATGCGTCAGCCATTGTATTTAGAGTACCTTTTCGATATTCTAATGAGAAATCGAATTCTTGTAGTTTTAAAGACCATCTCAATAATTTACTTGATTTACCTCGAAATTGCATAAGCCATTTTAAACTTTCTGCATCTGTAATGATTTTAAATTTAGACCCATCTATAAAATGTTTGAAATGCTCAACGGCCAATAAAACCGCCAAACATTCACGCTCTGTTGCACAATAGTTCTTTTGTGTGGCGCTTAATTTTCGTGAAAAGTAACAGATAGGTTTTGATACATCGTTTTCATCTTTTTGCATTAAAACTGCTCCCACTGCTCTATCAGAACTATCGGTTTCTAATATAAATTCTCTGTTGAAATTTGGGTTTGATAACACAGGGGGTGATGTCAAAATTTCTTTTAGTTTGATCATAGCTAACTCTGCATCATCTGTCCAAACAAATCTCTTCTTTTTAAGGGTGTCTGAAATCGGAGCAACTATGTCACTGTACCCTTTAATAAATCTTTGATAAAATGCACCCATACCTAATAAACGTCTAACTCCTTTTATGTTTTTGGGGCGCTCGTAATCTAAAATGGGTGCAATTTTTCTGCATCTACGCAGACACCTTCCTTGCATAGAATGTATCCAACATATTTCACTTTTTTTCTGGGCAAATTTTGATTTTGAAATACTAATTGTTAGTCCTGCCGATTTCAATCTATCACTTACTAATTTTAAAAGTCTTAAATGTTCTTCTATTGTCTGTGAAGCTATAATTACATCATCCAAGTATGTGGAGACCCATGGTTCTAAGTCATTACCAAGTGCAATTCTCATCAGCCTATTTAATGTTGCAGGACTACCATGTAAACCAAATGGCATTACCTTAAATTGGTACAATCCCCGTAAGGTTCTGAATGCTGTTTTATCCCTAGAATCATGCTGTAAAGGTACTTGCCAGAAAGCATCTGATAAATCTATAACAGAAAAAAAATTAGCAGGGCCTAATCTTTCGAGTACACTATGTAGACCTGGGAATGGATAATAGTCTTTCTCCGACATTTCGTTCAATTTTCGGAAATCTAAACAAATTCTATACTGACCCGAAGGCTTGCGCACTGGAACAATATTATTAAGCCACCGTGAAAATGTGCAAGGTTCAATCACATCCAGTTTTATCATTCTATCTATTTCTTTTTCAATTTCTTCTTCTATTTTAGGAGACATCTTGATCATCGGTATTCGTTTCGGCATTGCTTCCGGTTTTAAACGGATTTCATGCTCAGTCAGTGTTGTCCTTCCTATTCTCCCATTACACGTATTGGGAAAGCTGTTTATTATGTTTACTAGTTGTTGCCTATGCTCAATAGATAAGTCATGTTCAGTTTGTAGCGTATCTACTGTAACCACTGCCTCTGTTGGTATTTCGTACGTAGGTATATCGAGAGAAGAATCATTTTCCGTATCAGTCATCACCTGAGAAGTTTGTTCTCCTGGTATTAATTCAAAACTTAGTATTCGTGACGATTTATTGATGTCTACTAACGATAGAGAGGTAAGTGTATTATCACGCTCGCGTAACGCTGGTTCTATTTGGAATATATTCCAAAAATCTATGCCTAAGATAAGATATTTGCAAATTTTTGGCACTATGACCGTCGGAACTATGTGAGTAGCAGAATAGAATGTATAAGAATGTTTGCATATCCTACACATTCGTGTGCTGTTTTGTCAGCGGTACTTATTTTCATGTTTGTCGGGAGAATTTTTAAACCTAAATTATTGATAAGCTCCAATGAACTAATAACTGAAATTGCCGCTCCTGAATCTAAGAGGGCTTCACACGTGATCCCTAATATATTGACGTGTATATGTGGGCATTGGTTCGTATTTACTGAAATTTTGAATACTTGTCCTTCAACACTTGCGAAATCTATTTGGGGACTTCTAAGCTTAAATTGAGAATGACGTCCCCATGCCATTCCCATGCTTAGTTTTTTGGAGTTGAAGGTGGGAATACGAGGTTGTCCTCGTTGTTAATGTCTGTTGTATGGTGTGTCATGGAATCTTGATAATTGATTTGGTTAACTGGGTATGCCACATATTGTACTCCGTTTTCAGGATCACAAAGTTCCAAAAGGCGAATATTTCTTGACGATTGTATTCTGTGTTCAAACATATTATTATTAGAACCCATAAATCTATTTGGCATAGACCTCAATGGGTGATTGATACTTGCTGTACCTGTACCTGTCTGTATAAACGGTCTACTTTGATTGGTTTGATTGTTAGGGATAAATGCAAGATTCGGTTGACTCTGGCTACGATAGTTCAGTAGCCCTGATGGAGAGAATACTGATCGACCCATGGGATTGACACCGACATGATTTTCGCATGTATTTGCTGTCTTTCCTGGATTGCCGCACAAATGACAAAATATTGTTTTCTGTGCTGAACATACATTCCATAAATGTCCCGCTCGATTACAGTTCCAACAAATTAGTCTAGTAGCACTCATTTGACATGGTGTTGGTGTGTTTTGACTGACAGAATTTGTTGATCTATTTACTTGTTGGTTGAATTTAGGCTGAGACATATTATTCCTGATTGGTGTGATAGCATGTATCTCCTGCTCTCCTGATACCTCGAATGAATTATTGATTCCTAAATTTTGAAAACTATCTTCAAGCTCATGCTTCTCCGCCTTGTCCTGTTGAAATATGTAATTAACTGATTTCCTTGTTGTAACGTGTTCTTTTTTCTTTAGATTTTGATCTTCAGCATCAATTTTTATGCATAGTTTGATAAGGTGTTTCAGATTTCTAACTTTGACCAAAGCAAGATCCTTTTTGTACGATGATCTCATATTTCGCCATATTATCTTGAATTTTTCATCTTCTGCTAATTTTTTATTCAAGTTATTGTTAAGTTTTTCAATTTCCGCAATGAAACTGACGAAATTTTCGGTCTCATTCTGTTTTCTTTCTTGAATTCTTTCTTCAATTCCTACATCTTTATTTGGATCGCCATACATGGTTCTCAGCATTTTGCATATCTTATTCCAGGATGAAAAAGGATAATAGGCAAAGTATAAATCCTTTGCAGGTCCCGAAAGTAATACGTAAGCGTATTTTTTTAGGATATCCCTAGGTACACCTTGATTTTCCGCGAATGTATTGACTCGTTTGATAAATTCTTCAACAGACAACCCTGATTTTCCATTAAAATTAATACCCCACTTCTCCATCGTTTTGTGGAAATGGTGATCATTTGTAAACTGCCGCCGCCTGTAATCAGGCGATCTGAGATCATTGTCTTCATCAAGATCTGAAATGCAATCTATGTAAACGTCCTCTTCTGGCTCACTTTCTGAAGAAGATAGTTTCCCTATTACTGATGATTGAACTTGCTCTTTAGGGTTGAACCAATCTGGAATTGTCGTTTTGTTTTTCTTAACTTTTCTTTTTACTAACCATTTCCTGTAGTACTTTTGGATTTAAATCTAACCCTTCCTTGTTCCTAGGATCTAAAACATCCAAGCTTCCCGCAATCCTAACCGTTTCACTCGCTCTGATATTTCGCATATCTCCTGTCTGAAGGTCATCCTGCTTTTTGGTCTTATGGGTAGTGCCAGTTTTTTTCGTAAATTTGTCGATGATTTTCTTAATTCTGTTGAATAGCTCTGTTTTTATTTGTCCTTCATCATCACTATTGCATTTGCACCTGTCTGTTCGATAAAGATAGTGAATCAGCCTTGAAATCAATCTATGATCATATTGAATCTGTAACTGATCTTCAATTGTATCTACCGTTGGAACTATGATGTCGCATTCCTCCATAATACTAAACGGACTTGGAACCACAATTCCTTCTCTAGCTTCCTCTTGGAATACCCTCCGCAGATCTCTCTTTTTGTTTTCTAGATCAATGTCTATATTCATGCGTCTGATGAGGAGCTCATAGTTAATTTCTAACTCTGTTAAGTGGTCTGCTCGTGAAATCAGTGTCACGTTAGATGCCATGGCGAGATCGAATTCAATCAAATTTTGTAAAATATTATGAATAATGCCCTATACTATAAAATTAACCAATAGATCGAATTCAAATATCCCTAAAACTATAAATTCAAAATTTTAAATCTAATAACCTAACTAAGCTGTGTTATCAATTATTAACAAAAATATACTGCGATCTAGCCAACTACGTCAGGCGCCAATGTAAAGTGAGGGTGTTTTACGTTCGACAACAATTCCTATACTGACTTAAGCGCCAACCTTGTTAGACTCAAGGATGTCAGTACGGTGTCTATGTGCCCGACAAACCCGAGAGAGACACTCAGGGCAGGTTCTCGTGTCTACCGAAATCCAAATTCGAATCCTCGAATAACTTACCTACTCACCTTAATTTCGCCAACGAATTCAAATAATTAGGGATAATTCTCCCCCCAACCGCTACATACGCAATCAATTGAAAAAAATTCTCCTTACTCAAAAAAACTAACCACCACTAGAAATTCGCAATGTGACGTCATGATTTTTATTCGCCAGTCTTTACTTCAGTGCGTTCGAGTTTAACATTCTCTAAGGGCTACCTACACCTATCTGGTTCTAACGCTACGGGTGTGTGCTATTACGTGGCTTAACTCTACAGGTACCTGTGTATACTCGTTGCGGCCGTTGATGACGATGACTGCTTCCCTGCTGTCGAATATGTGCTCCTAATATCGTCGTCGGTTTGAAACTACGGTGTTCCACCCACAGAGGGGGGGGGGGGGCGAGGTGGTTAATTCACTCTCGCCACCTGGGTGAGATTAACGCCCACGCGATGTATGCGCCTTAGACGCTTTTCACTGCCGTTAATGCGGCCAACCTCGCAGCAGATCTCGCGGCCGATCTCGCGGCCGGTCTCGTTGTCGATCCCGTAGTTGATCTCGCGCCCGATCTCGCGGCCGATCCAGCGGCCGATTTCGCGGCTGATCTTGTAGTTGATCACGTGATGGAACTCGCGACTGATCTCGCGGCCGATCTGGCAGACGATCTAGCGGCCGATTTCGCGACTGATCTTGTAGTTGATCACGTGATGGAACTCGCGGCTGATCTCGTGGCCGATCAGGCAGCCGATCTAGCGGCCGATGTCGTAGTCGATACCGCGACCGATCTCGCGGTAGATCTTGTGCTAATTTCTTCAGGGCACCAAGGGTGATTTGATGGTTAAGGTGAAACTGTGTCTTTCCGCCACGTTGGGGGCGGTCCAGAATAGCTGTGGATGAAATCAAACCGAGAGAAAAAGCCACGTGGTGTGGCTGTGCCACACACATCTTTTTAATACAAACACCGTTAAGTAGTACAATTGGACCTTTACCTTTTTCTACTGCGCACTAATCACTACTACGGCGACTTCGGTTGTTTTTTTAGTGTGCCAACTCACAACTATCTGTACATAATCTTGGATTAGTTAGAGTATCTAATACAGGACATTATATTTATAACCTAGGGGATAATCACTCTCCAACACGTGATCTCGTCTCCACTTTTGGATTGACACTATAGCTATAACTAAATCCTGATCGAGTTTTAATAATCTATTTAAGGACTAAAGTCCACAATTCTTGATATTAACTTCACTTTTAAAGAACTTTTTAGTCGCTTTTTTCCAGAAACATCTGAATAGCTTCATGCGAAAACTAGAAGTGGACGAGCTGTTCAAACAAGGAGATTATATTTGGTCCATTTGACCATAGTTTAACTACTACCGACGCGATCTTTGGCGGAAGTTAATCGTTTTTCGATTCATTATCAGGTTTTGTCCCTTTTCATCCAATAAACCTTTGAACCTACCGTTGATAGTCTGTCTCGTTTTCTTTATATTCAATTTTCTGCAATCATTCGTCGCGATCTCACATACATCAGCGCTTAATATAGTTTTTTGACCATAGGTATATTTTTTTACGTTCGCCCACTAGTTCCCGGACAATATTTCTGATATTTTATAATTCACTCGAGTTCACTCGGCTTGACCGAGTGATATAGAGTTTGTTTGCTATAAAACATTTGATATGATCGTTGGCTTATCATGTATACAGCCATCCTTAGATTTTCTGAACTGTTACAAAGCTTCGACTGAATATTCCACCAACAGTGCTTTTTATACGCAGCAGGGCTGCCATATATACAGATTTATCTGTATTTTACAGATTTTTTAACGTCAATACAGACATGATACAGATTACAGATTTTATACAGATTTTTCAAATAGAGTACAGATTTATACAGATTTTTTACGTAGAATACGTCCTTCGGGAAAACATAAGGGGGTCATTCTGCAGAATCAAATTTGAGACCGTCACGAAAAGTGGTCAGGAAGTATGGGCTAATAGCTCAGCCATCTTTCAACCGACTTTGATGATTTTTGTATCAATCGATCGACAAACTCTTTGAAAAAGATTTTGTACAACTATTAAAAACAATTGAATAAAGGTGCAAAACTATTGAAAAATTGAATTTTGTCAGGCATTGTTGAAAACTTGTTATAGTCGAGTCAAGTACAAGACACTGAAGACGGCCTTACTGTTGAGGTCGAAATACGTATCTGTCAGGATACAATTAAGTGGTGGAATTCAATGGGATTGTTCAAACTCGTCTTATGACAGTTGTTATACATAGTTAATTGCCTTCATTTCGGCTTTTTAGTCGCGTGAATTAGTAAATGTTTAAAACCAAATTCGAAAAAGTGATTAAAGGCCAGAAACCTACTGTTCTGAGTCGCTGCACTCTAATACGTAATTTACGTTGATTTTGCGGTCGTGTATCTGATACAACCTTCTACTTTTTTGTTATTTTAAATGTTATCGTCCTTAAAAAAAAATACATACGAGATTTAATTAAATATTTTAAAATTCTAAATCAAATCATGAAGTCTAAACTCTGGAGCTCATTGTGAGAGTAGGCTATCAGGGTTTGCTGGAAAACTATCACTATTTACTGTCTGCGATGGTTCACCACACGTATTTGACTAACGAATCGCCACGATTGCTTTGATTAATAAATATTTTGGTGACTCTTCGTATTGCTTCATATAAAGTCTACTTCAATGCTTTCAAATCTATTGGATATTGTCTTTCCATAATTCAAACCCAGCACCATTTCACTGTTACACATAAACCATAATTAAGATTAATAAATTAATAGTAATAATAACACATTGAGTTGTGACTGCTTTCTGTACTTGGAAAACTCAGTTGAGTTTCAGATAAAGTACTATTATTTCTAATGAAATTGATTGGGCCTCAAAAAAGAGCACCAAATATGTTTTAAACAAGTTTCGGATATTTGAGCTTTTGAGCTAGTTAAATGTTTCTTGAGTATATTCCGTTACCATATCAGTCCATGTATATCGAATTGACTGATAGATACAAAAGTCATTTTTTTTTTATCAGACAATTCAAGATTTTTCACAGTTACCTTGGAAAATTATACTGCCATTGTGATACATTCTTCTTTCATAATTATAATGGAATACATAATCAATTTATTCCTACCTGTATCATGAGCATCAGTTGATTTGGTATACATAAATAACAAAATATAGTAATTGTTGCGCAATCGAATTTAGTAATCGTTATTTAGACATTGACATAAATTGTTTCCGAATTTCGGTATTGAAAAAGCTAGCAAAAACATCACTTGTAGAATCATGATAAAGTTTTTACAGAAATCGAATAATAATTGAGATGCGGAATTCAAAAAACGACATGAATTTCGGAAAAAGATTCAATTTTTAATGTGAGTCATAACAACCAAGAAAAATTTAAGTGGTGATGCTTCTACATTATTGCAAGGAGCAGGGGGGAACAAATCATTTCAACGGATTTCTGGGATTTCCAATTTTGTTTAGCTGGTCTTAAAGAATTCAATGAGAATGTTATCTAAGTACATACCATTTAAATCATAAAAAACGCTATTTTGCATAATTTATTTAAAAAAATATATTTTCCTCCAAATACAGACAATACAGATTTTTTTCGCATGCCAATACAGATTTACGAAAAAATCATCTGACAGCCCTGATACGCAGTTACCTTCACAAGTCTTCAAGCGTCGATGGGCGTGCGGTCTACATACCGGCCTCCCGATCCCGATGTCCGTAGTTCGAACCCAGTCTGCCGAACTTTACTTTTATTAAATGTAAGTCATCATTCATAAGGCAACATATCAAAAATCATACTGATTCCTTGTGGCAAATTTTCATAAGGCGTTTGATTGGAAATCATACGTCCAGTTTCCTCAGTGTACCACTAATCAATTTTCTTGGATGTAAAGTGACAATTCCAATGGCATTGTTTTTATTCCCCTGAAGGTGAATTAACATCAACTACACTTCGGGTCAAAATATCTATTTACCAAACTGCACTTCAACATTGCCATCAAGCGCATGCGCATCGTGGTGCTGTGGGAACGATAGAAACATGCGCGCTGTGATGCCAAACTCAGGGAATTGAGCACTGCGCAATATTTAACCAGGAATGCACTATTGTATACTGTCATCAAAACTATTCACAATAATTGAATTGATTGAAATAATTTATTTGTTTGTGCTACCAGTATTTTGTGCTAGAGTAAAACTAAATTTATTGCCGCTGAATAGTAAGAAATAGCGAGTATTTTAAAATCACGTACAATCATTTGCAATTCTAATATTATGATATCTAGCAACGCTGTGCTGTTGGCATGATTGAAAATAAGATTGATATACCAGCAAGTGTTTTTCATTTTAGAAAATAATTCATCCTGGTTTTCCAGCTTCTGGAAGCTTATATTGTAATTATATTCAATCAATAATTTAATCTATAACTCAAAAAGTGTTCTCGGAAGTAATTGTTGGTGATTAATGTTCGAAATGATTACATTCAAAGTTAATTGCCTATATGCTGGGTATTAAGCCACCCGGAGTGGAAATTAATTACAAGGTCTGAAACACGCAGAAAAATATATTGTCAATTCTACAAAAAAACGGGTCAAATTCGACAAACAAGTTTGTTATCTCAGGGCTTACAAACATTTTTGTTTAATTCAACCCAATATGTTTGTTGGTTCAACAATCATTATAGTTATCAATATTTTTTGACGTTTTGTCGTTTCAACAATGGTTTATATTGGTGTGTAGACCAAATAACTGGCACAAAGAGAATCGCCCAGCACCACATGATGAACTTACCTGTTCGACCGTTGACTGACGAATGAGCCTTTGCACAGCAAGCTCTCACGGCTGTCGCCTACACGTAAAAAAATAACCGTATATGTTATGGTAAAAAAACATTCGAACATACTTATACTCTTCATTACGCCCCATATTGAATGGTCCCATATCAAAAAGCTAATAGCATTCATAAGTTAATGAAAAGTATAAGTTTCCTAATGTATGTGGCTAATGCGATGTATAAGTTTTTCTTATACATGTCATTAAGCGCCTGCTTTGGCAAAAAAGTATTAGAAATATTAATAATAAACAACATTAAATTTTTTTACGTGTAAGCGCAGCGATGCTCGGGCAGCCGACACGATGACCGCCGAGTTGTTCGTGTTGTATCCATCATGTTGGTAGCACTGGGCAAGGTGTGTTGAAGGAATGTAGGATGCATATACTGCTGTGAGGGGTAGACCAAAGGCTCGTTCTACTTCGGGGATTCCCAACCCACACATCTCTCCTCTTCTCACAGAATGAAACGACGAAAAAATAACAGGAATAAATGTTTAAGTAAATCAGGCTATATGTACATTAGAAAACATTTTTATTGAAGAAAAAAATACATTTTTGAATTCATGTGTGTTTAATTTTAATGGCAACTAACTGTCATCTACAATATGCACATAGTCCCGTAGATGACCCGGCATTCTTCTGAGTCTAGTGGTCCGCTGAACCGTACTTTCATTATTGTCCTGTTCCGGGGCACCTACACTTCCTTTATTGTTATCCTGTTTCGAAGCACCTTCATTTGAAGTTTGAACACGCCATTCGGAAACTTTCTTCGTTTGTGAAATATGGCGTTTAATCATACGTCCGTCGTCGTCACCCAGTACAAGACATCCATTTTTTTCTTCCATGACGGTATAGCGTTGTGAACAAAACCTCGAATCTCCCTTTGCTCGTGATAGTCGTTCGATTATCACCGTGTCTCCAGGTTTCAACTGGCTCTTCCGAGCACCACGGCGGGTGTCTTCGTGTTCCTTTGATTTAAGCTTCATTGTCTTGTCCCTTTCGTCCAATATGCCATCATCGTGATCCGGTTTTCTACGATTGAAGAGAGGCAGTCCTCGTTTCACTCTTCTACCACGCATGATTTCTTCAGGTGGAACTTTTGTTATGGTGTGGGAAGCTGCATTGTGTGCTCGTACAGCGGCTTGTAGCTCGTCACTGTAATTTGAGCCGGTAGAGACAGCTATGGCCATCGATTTATTTATTAGTTTCATATATTGTTCAACCATGCCATTCTGCTGTGGGAAGTGGGGCGTTGAAAAAATAGTTTTTATACCTCTCTCATGGCAATATCGGCTATAATCATCCCCGTTAAAAGGGGGTCCGTTATCGCTCTTTATACATTCTGGAAACCCCTCCTTATCAAATACATCATCAAGAACCTTCCTGGTTTGCTCGAAGCTGGTAGATTTTATGGGACGGGCTATTATGTACCGCGAACGGTAGTCAACAATAACCAAGACGTAAACACCTCCAAACTTGCTATAAGGCCTATTAAAATCAATGGCGATAGTTTCCCAGGCAGTCTTCGGAATAACAGTACGCAACATTGGAGTAGGTTTTTCAGGTAGACCATTAATTGCACATGATTGACAGGCTTTCACCCACTTTTCAGCATCTCCTGCCATCCCTGGCCACCACACACGTTCTCGCAAAATCGACTTCAACTTTGCGGCTAGAGGATGACCTTCATGAGCAACACATAAAGCTTTCTCTCGTAATGATTCAGGTATCACCGCACGACCTTCTTTCAAAATAATTCCATTTTTAACGCAAAGTTTATCTCTCACCGAGAAGAATCGGTTCAACTGCTTTGGCCATTCCCCTGAGTCAAGAGCCCATGACACTCTCTTCATCATATCATCTCGTTCAGTTGCTTCAACAATCTCTTTTTCCGTTAAGAACTTCACGCTGTTGGCTTCAAGGCTCGAAATTTCCCAAGGGCTGGTATCCTCGTTAAACGGCTCGTCGATTCCAGCGTAGAGTCGTGATGACGGATCAGCAATATTGTCTCTTCCACGTATAAACTCTACCTCATAACTATATGGGCTAAGTCGTAGAGCCCACCCGTCTGCTCTTGTTAATGCTCTCTTGCCCTCCTCTCGGGATCTGTTGAGGATAAAACTGACGCCTCGAGCATCCGTTCGTAGAGTAAAATGCCTCCCGAGCAGGAAGAATGAAAAATACTCTACTGCCCAAACTGCGCCCAAGGCTTCTCTCTGATTCTGCGCGTACTTTTTCTCCGTTGCTGTCAATGATTTAGAGGCAAAACTAATAATTCTTCTAGTTCCGTCCTTGCCTTCTTGAGTTAGTACCGCCCCAAGCGCTACCGGTGAAGCGTCGGTGTAGAGCACGGTCTTGTCATGCTCTGAAAAATATCCCAGAGCAGCGGTCGAGTTAGCTATTTTATTTTTCGTTTCCTCGAACGCTTTAGTTTGATCTGGACCCCACTGCCATGTTTGAGATGTAGCTACTTTCCACAGAGGACAAGTCAAATCAGCAAAATTGTGAACGTACGAGCTAACGTAAGATGCCAAGCCAAGGAAGCTCCGCAACTCTGATACGGTTGATGGCTCTCGAAAGTTTCGGATAGTGGAGACTTTAACTTCATCTACATGAAAGCTTTCTTTGTCCAAATTATGTCCAAGAAATTTGATTCGCTCTTGGTTGAACTCACATTTTTCCCTATTCAAAGTAAGATTGTTTGCTCTGAGTACTTTGAGCACTTGAGCTACAATCTTTCTGAGGTTTTCCGGAGTGTCTGCGAATATTAGGACATCGTCAATATAGACGATAACGTTTTCGATACCTTCCAAAATCCGGGACATTTCGCGTTGAAATATTTCGGGGGCGCAATTGACCCCGAACATAAGCCTCGTGAATCGATACATCCCAGTTTCAGCAAGAAAGGTAGTTAGTTCCCTCGACTCCGGACTCAATTCCAAGTGGTAATATGCACTTGTTAGATCCAACTTGGTGAAGAACTTGGCCCCATGTAATTTTGTTCTCATTTCATTCAAGAGCGGCAACCGAAAGTATTCCCTTTTTATAGCCTTATTAGGGGCCCGCATATTAACAACGAGCCTAAAGTCGTCTTTGCCTTTCGGCACAGCCGACATACCGCTGATCCATTCCGGAGCTGTCGTGACCTTTTCTATAATCCCCTTAGCTTCCATCTCTGCGAGTCTGGCTCTAGCGGCTTCTCTGAATGCAGCTGGAACATTAAAATAGGCATTGCGTACGGGCGGAATGGATCTGTCTATACTAAATTTGACCTTTATTCCGGGAACTTTAGGGAAAATTTGAACATCCTCACTTTGCTCTGAACAGTTGACTGCTTGGCCGACTAGCAATAACTTCAAATCGCTCGCGGTTTCGCGACCAAGTAACGATCGACGTCCTTTTGGAATCACCAAGAATTTTGCAGTGACAATAGGCTTATGTAGTCCTATAACCACTACTTTTGCCCAAAACATCTTTGTTACAGACATCGGTAGATCGGCAGCATATGCTGTTACATTAGGGTTAGAAGTACAGTCAACGAATTTCTGATGTGCTGAACCATTATTGAACTGAATTTCCAACCTTTCCCAATCCTTTCCTCCGATCACGTTAGCATCAGCACCTGAATCAATCAGGAACGATATCGGATCTGATGAACCCACGCAGCAGTTCACCAGAACATCGGAAATGGACAGCGAGTTAACTAACTGTAAAATTAAATAGGGACAACACAAAAAAAAAGTCAGCATTTTGAATTAGATTATTGAAGTTTTAGTCAACTTTATGGCGTACTTCGCTTTTATTCAAAACAAAATAATCAAATAAAACAAAAGCAGAAACATAATCATACCTGTTCATCCTGATCAGGCTTGTCGACTTCTTTGGGAGATCCAAAAGCATTTACGCGCTTCTTGCGACATGTGACTGAAAAATGACCACGCTCGTTGCAAGTGTTACAGTTCCTGTAAAGGGCTGGGCACTGTCTCCCATTGTGCTTCGGGCGGTTACAGCGGAAGCACCGATTGTGTTTCCCGACGATTTTCTGTAGAACTGCCGATCGCTTGGAAGGAGGGCCATCTAAACGATCTGGATCACGTGTGATTCGATAGCGCGTGTTCCATCCGCTCGTTGAATAACGCTTCTGAGTACTTTGTTGGCTGCGTGGAATACTTGTCACCTCCATTACACCTTCTGATTTAGATGAGCCAGCCCCAATATTGAATGCCTCAGCACGAGTAGCTGCTTGGATGACTGTTTGCGTATCATGATTGTACGTTCTCGCCGCATTAGCGACATCTCGATTACTCATTCCCTGCAATATTTGCGAGCGGATGAATCTGCTTTCATCATTTCCGTAGCCGCACATACCGGCTTTCTCTACAACTTTAGCGTAGAATGCTACAACTGATTCGTTAGCTTCTTGCTTAAGGTGTGTGAACTCTTCGTGTTCGGCTGTAGTATCCACCAGCGACCGCAAGTATGTACCAATATTCTGTGTTAGAATTTGATAACACAATGGGTCATCAAAGCTGGGACAGAGTTTGGCAGCGACAATTAGGCCCTGTAATTGGTCTCCTAAAAGCAGATATAATAGTTTGGCTCGGCTGTGGTTACTAACGTTATTCAAATCCATAGCAATTTCGAAGTTAGATTTGAATCGGCACCATTCGGTCCATAGCTTACTTGTAGGAATACCTTGTGGGAAAGGGCGAATATCCCATCGTAGACCCCCAATGCTGTCAACCTTTGCCCCGGAAAACGCACGTGTCCCTGAGTCAGTAATATTCTGCGATTGTCTTTGCCAAGGACCAAGCCATGGAGGATTCGTTGCTTCTTGCAACGATTCTTCGCGTTGTCTCTGTGTTCTGAAAACTGCCTCTTCCATACGCTCTATTCTGTCAAACCAACTTTGATTAACACGCCCTCCTCTAGTATTCCGTACTTCTTGATCATCTGTACGTACATCATCTTGTTTTGAATTGATCGAGTGTGATACCCCCAACTCTCCTCTAACGTTCTCTGACTCGAGCAATTCTTCCTCTGAGTCACTTTCGTCAATGTCAATATCATCAGTGGCATCAACGATGGCCCTCTACGTATTGCCACCGGTGTTTACTATGTCTGAAATTGAACATATAGTCAACATATGATGATTTAGTTCAAAAGGTATTAAAATCTTTCTTTGATATTGATTCACATACATTTTCTACTAAGCTAAATATTCGTAAGCAAACGTGAATGAAACAATTGCAAGATCTCAACATTTCAAATACAAATGTATTTTTGTACTCAGCAACAAATAGTTATCGTCACGTTATACACGCTCAATATAATTGTGTGATTTTATTTGGTCGTACACCAATACGTCGCCACTGGTCGTACCCATTTTCAATATTGGTATTAACCTAATTGCTATGTCTGAAACTTGATTATGCATATGTACAACATGGATAATTTATTCAATATTGTACCGCCCTTCGGTTTTGATACCATTATTCATTCTTTTACTAAGCCAAACATGCAATTGTACTGATCAAATTCAAAGGTACCACCACCAATACATTTGACAATTTCAAATGTTTTACATATCAACCAATATTATTTAGTATTGTGGTCTACATTGCTATGGTCGTGAATATTGTGTAATTTATTTGGTCAGATCAACACGACCACACAAGCTAAGAGAATATATGTCAAATTAATTATTACTTTTGGTTGTACACAAAATATTCGTTTTGATGACAGTTCATACAATTTTTTATAATACAATCTCGTAATCTTGAAAATAATCTATACATTTAGAAATATATTTGTATTTGAAATAAAATTTTTAATTGTCTTTCGTCAGATCACAAAAAAAAAATCTTAATAAGTACATTAAATTATGTAAAACTATCTTAAACTTGATTATGCATATACACAACATGTGATGTATAAAAAGGTACTTCTTTGATAATCGCATAATTTTTCTAACTACAATTGTTTATTACTATAAAAAATTAGCAATAAATTCTAAATTTCAAATTCTCAAATGTATTTTATTAAAATAATATTTAGTATTGTCCATCTCAATCATAAATCAATGAATATTTTATTTCTTTTCTAACCACAACCACACAAAATATATCAATCAGTACATTCAAATTAATTGCCTATATTAAAATAAATTAATTCTTACGAAACTTATTATTACAATATATATATATTTATTAAAAATTGATAACCGCTTCTGATGATATCTTATTACGATTACGTTCACAACCTCACAAGATTATTTATCTTTCCTTTCACCTTCTAATTTTTTCATACGATACGACTCAACTACATCACTTCTATCAAACCCCGCGTTACCAATACCTTTTCCGACTATCACAAACTACTATGACAATTGACATACAAAATAACTCAACAACCTGGTTATCAACCAAACGTTTATACAGATTTTTTCTATTGTATTTGGTAGCACTCTACGTTCAAACATACCACTTTCTCAATATTTACAAACATACATGTTCCAGAATCAAGATTCAATATTTCGCACAATTCTAAGGTCTACCAAAACCATTTATTTCGCATGCACCAATACATGCAATGGTCTCAACCATTTTATTTCAATATTGTTTACACCAATATTGCTAATGGTTGTAACAATTTATTTCAATATAGCACCAATGATAAGTTATTTATTTCTGTGTAGACCAATACATTCGCTAATGGTCGTACCGAACCATTTTCTTTCAATATTGGTTGTACCACACCAATACATTTGCTAATGGTTGTGCCGAACCAATTTATTTCAATATTGGTTGTACCACACCAATACATTCGCTAATGGTCGTACCGAACCATTTTGTCATGGAACTGTAATTTTATTATTACATAATATGCAACTGAAAACAAAGTAATATATGAAAATGCAAATGAAAGATATTGTGTTTGAGAAAAATCTTAAAACGCGCATATTTTGCGTTAATATCACAATGCATAATATTTGTAGTCACATCTTTTTAGCATAACGTACGTTGTTACATACAAATCATGTGGTGAAACATGAAGATTTTGTTTAATTTGATATCGCAGAAAATCTTGTTCACTAATTTTTCAGCAAATAATATATAATTTAACTAAAAACTTAACAAAATAATAATTTAGAACACATCTCAAGGCTAGATAATCACATAATAAACGTATGCATTTATATCCCTATTTAGTAATTTTTAAAAAAAGGTAAAATATCATATTTCGGTCAACAAAATTGTTCTATTACAATTGATAATTATTAAAAGATTAAAACTTCTTCCATTGAATCTATTTTTGTTTCGATTACAATATATATATATATATATATATATATATATATATAAAATATACATTTCTATTTTCATCTGATTACTAACATGCTGATTTTCCTTCCACTTTCAACAAATAACATAACATTTGTACAAATTTTTATTTTAAATAACATGTAATAAAATCAAAAAAATATCTATCAAAACACCATATGGTACAAATATTTGTTTCTGCAACATCTATGCCATTGTTGGTTGCATCATGTTTGATAATTTTAAGAATAAGTTATATACTTGTGATAGAAAACCATTCATTCCCAATTTTAACATAAACGTGTTTATTTAATACATAATATTGTACAATGTTTTGTTTCGCATAGAATAAAAGTAATAATATAACAATGAAATATTTTTCACTATTTAAAAATATAATAACGTTACTATCATGCACAATATCTTTTCTGTAATTTGAATTTTCAATTTGAACTTTGGATTACTTATCAAAATAAGTATATAAACATGTATGTAAAATTTATATTATACTCTGAATAATAATGCATATATCATATTTGTTTTGTTTTCACTTTTTTGTTTTTAAACAAATGTTTTCCTTTATGTACTTTTATGCTGTTTCTATTTTTTTTAATAAATAAAACAATTTGTAAAAATAAACTGGTTTAAAATCAAATGACAGTTTGTCGACATAACATTTTGATTCTTGATGCAACAAACAGTTATGGCTGAATTTAACAAACCAATTTGTTGAATCCACTTAACAACATTTCTATGCGAGAACTTGATTATGCATATGTACAACATGTGATAGATTTAGTTCGGAAAAGGTTGCGAACTGGGGTCGTGGGATCAAACCCCACCGAAGAGCTGTACCCTCCAACACCTTTTCCATTAAATCTGTCCCCTGTTAACCATATACTATAATCAATTCAATTTCAATAATTAGTTCGAAGTAGGTTCGTAATCGAAACGACAAAAGTGGCGTTGTGTTGGTGAATGTTTGCGAGCTAGTACGGATAAGCAAGTGCGACAAATAAATCTCTGAAGGTACGCATTTCATCTTAAATTAGTGAACGTTTAACTTTTTCATTTAAAATAAAGTGATATAAATATGTATTTTAAAAATTATCGACAATATGACCTGAATGATAACTATACAAATGTGTTCTATTAGTAATTTGTGAGAATTAAAGCAAATATCATGTACTTTTTTTAAGTTGAACTTGAGCCAATGCAAAATAGGATTAATATGGGAGCTGAGATAGATATGGGAACATTTACCCTATATGCTGTAACATCTTTATGCTGTGTAGTATTTTTTTAATTATATAAAGTTTGTGTTAAATTCACTTTTGGATAAATATGTAACAAATATTCATATTCTTTGCTTTTTCTAAACATTCTTTGCTATTATTTTCCATCAAAATTTAAAATTTTCCATGGAATAATTGCATTTTGGACTTTTTTTTCGTTTCCTTGTTATTTTTTATTCCACTCCCCTTTAGATAAACACATCACCATCAAAAGTTTATAATCCCTGCATGATTTTGCGTCGGCCGATGTTGTTGCTTTGTTTACTAGCTTAACGTCTTTTCACCACTCGAATGTTTTTAGCGCAGAAATAATTCTGGTACACTTTGATGAACAGCAGCAGAAAACGTTTCTAAACCCTTTGTAAGTTGGCAACTGATCTAGCAATTTTCAGTGCCTGCGTGCGGTTATGTTTCTTGATTAGTTTGTACACCATAACGAATAATTGTAGACACACCACGCACAATATTATCATGAGTTTGAACTCATGTGCTTGATGAAGCTCATCGTGCACTTCCAAGGTGTTCTGGATATTGACCTGTGGGTCTCCAGAATTTTGCACGGATTCCGAACTTGTTTTTCCCATCCTTATGCGGATTATTTCACTAACTCTTAATTATCACTCTGATCTGTATGTCCACATTCACTAGAGTATCAACTCTTTGTCACCATATGCCACATGCCATATGAGATGTTTTACTTTACATCATGTGGTTTATATTGCACTGGAGTTCTTTTCGTAAGAATGACGCGTTCAGTTTGAAAGTTGAACTCAGAATGTCTTTATTGATCGGATCTTAAGCTACAGCTCACCTACGGGAGGCACTTGAAATCAGTTTGAATGTGGTAGAAAAGAATTAAAGGAGAAGGCAAATTTGGTGCGCCCTGGTAACAGTACGACGGTGCGCTTGGGTCGCATTGTAATTTGAGCTAGAGCAAATAGCCATTATTGCATAAAGTGTTTGGTGCCATCGAACTGATTTATGCATCCGATGCATATGCGTTTCCTTTGCATGAGAATTGTCTCTGCGGGGTAATTGACTGCTAGTGTGGTCTTCTACGAATTGTTATCACATGTTTGTTCGTAGGAATATTGAAATGCAAATGGATGATCTGGTTTTCAAGTGTCTCTCACAATTATTTGGATAATTAGCGATTCCAAGCAACAGCATCCAAATTTAAGAAATTCATGATTTTCTATTGAGTTGAAACTTTGCACAGTTTTTCAATTTCATCTAAATCGTCATTTTTCTTTATCAAATCTTCATATTGAGTCACGACTAACTTTTCAAAAGGGTGTATGTGAAAATGGTTCAAAAATATTTAAAAAGCTGCACAGCAAAAACGGAATGTTCGATTGTTTTGATTTTTTCAGCAAAGTTAGACAACTAAATGGTGATTCTTAAGAAAATGTGCACAGTAAAAAAAAATTTTTTTGCCTTTAAAATATCATTTTTGTCACAAAACTCAAATATCTCAAAACCCTATCTTTTTTCGAACGTATTTTTTAGGGAAAACGGTCCATTATATTAGCTATCTACCATAAAAATTTTGGTGATGGTAAACTAATAAACAAAAGTTATGACATTTCAAACATTTCACAATTTTCACATATAGTAAACAAAAAAAAATTTCGTGTATTTTTTTTTCAAGAATCACCAAGTTTGATGCTGATTTTATTGTTAAGGGCCTTTGCGTGAGTTAAACAAAGTTGTTTGTATGATATTCCATATTTATGTATTCATCGATATTATGTATATTATATGTATAAATATTATATGTATAAATAAATAAAAATGAATTAATATTATCCTAAGTATTAAATTAAATGTGGCAGTTACACAATGTTGTTATAGAAACTCTAAGAGTTTTGGGTTTGAATTTTGGTATAGGTTATGATATCATGAAAACAGTTTATTAATACTTATTTTTTATTTATTTTATTCAAATTTTTAAAATATCGAACACTTTTTGAATTATTATCAGCACAGTTTGAGTATAGTTTTGCTTTAATTTTAATTTCCCACAATGGAATGAAACAGTGAAATTTTTGGGTTCCTTGGATCGTTTTCGCGTTATTAAATCTGCTCGCTGAGCTCCTGAAGCCTTTATTTCGTACTCTTCAGTAGTAGTAAAACAAAATGATAATTTGGTTAAATCTTTTCTTTTCTACGATTTGCCCAATCCAAAAAGTTCTTTCGCAGTTTTAATTGGATGCTCACGTTCTTTGGCTAAACTTGCTCTTGTGGCCATGCGCTTTATTGTTCCTCCAATAGCATCACAAGGACCTTTTGCCATGTGATGTAGCAAAAAATGCCATTCTGCATCAATTCCGTACATTGATTTAAATTGACATAGGCAAAAAAAATTCTTAAGATTTTTGTACTGCGACGCTGCTCCATCAGACATGAAATATATCTTTTTGACTTCTTTATGCTTATCAACGCGTAAAAGTTAATCATTTTTTCAATGAACAAGTTTACGGATACTGAATCGTGTCTTAAATCTTCGGAAATTATAATAAAACTTAAGTGTTCAATTTGCGTACTTCCATTAAAATAATAAATAACGAATGGATGAATTGTAGCTTGTTGTACGTTCCAGTGATGGGACTGCACTTCATCTTACAATACAAAGCTGTAATTTTTCAGAGAAAATCACAAATGACTAAAAATTCACCATTTTGTAATGTATTTTTCGTATTTTTTTGAAAAGCTGGATTGTTCTGTTTTAATGAAATCGTGAGGATTAAACTTTCTAATTTCAAGCAAAAATATGACACAAACTCATCTACAGGTTTTACAATAGTTTCTATGTCACACCTATCCGTGGTCACCCATTGCTCAAATGATAACTGATCAATATATTTTCTTCAAACTCAGCGAATAAAGTATTTTCCAATGATGAAGAATCTGGACAATCCGAACAAGATCGTAGATAGCAATTTGATGTTGTATTTTCACACAAAAGACTACCAGTTAACATTTTAATATCCTTTGTTAAATTGATTCTTTTCAAACTATGTAAAATAAGATTAATATTTTCATGGGTTGTGCACACACACACATTATGTGTTCCTGAATTGGAAAGAAGCTTACATTGCCTTGGCCGAAAGGCTTGCAAATGAGGAAAAACCTATTTTAATATTATCGTGAATTTCCTTGAAGCGTGTGTACGCTTCTTTCAAAGTCGTCATCATTAATCGTTTTTGGATTGCTTGACGCTTTCCATCTTTTTTACTGATACATAATCTTTTTGACCAGGCATAGCTCGACTTACTTCATCATCTTCAAAATATTGAACTACTATTTCTTTTGTCTCATCTGTTAATGCAGTACTAGACCTAGTATTTTTGGTTGAAAGACAGTTATTCTTCAATTGTTTTGCCTCTTTTACTGTATTTCTATTGGTTTTGAACTCATCAATGGCATCCTGAATAGACCACGAACTTGGCAGCATCGACAAAATCAATAATTTTTCTTTCCTTGTCGTGGCTGCATTCGAGAACCTTTCCTTCATATTTATAATTACCTCATCGTAGTCTGTATTTTCCACATCATCAGGTCCTAATTTGAAGAGGTTTCTTCGTACAGCTTCGTTTATTTCACGGTATTTTCTCCGGGTAATAAACGTAGTCCATCTTACTCCATTTAATCGGAGTCACTTTTATCCCAGCTATGCCCTCGTTAAAGCGTTCGATGTTGACCTTTTGGATACACTCATCTTCCGATTGATTTGTTGAAACAGATTTCGCTGATGGTACGGTGGCAAGGCTCTCAGCACTTAATACTTCTGGTAATTCCTCAGTTGTTGTCGATTAATGTCGATACATCTGGCAATTCCTCAGTTGCTGTCGTTTTCGAACTTCCTGCGCTCTGCTCAACCGATGATATACAGATTGCTCTTTTGTCAACGTTTAGACGGCAGGACGTGCAAATGCGTAAATTTGTATTCAATGTGGACATTGGAGCATAACCAGTCGCTTTCAGTTTATCTATGGTGCTTTCGGTGAGATTTCGTAACTCTTTTGAACACTTTTTCCATCAAACGGCCTACAACAGTTGAAAGCGGCTACTCATGTTGTTCGTAATATTTCAATAAACAAAATCACTTTTAAGTTTTTACTGACTAGTTTGGTGTCATTTGCTTGACTGAAGAAAAAATTACTATAAGATCTTTAACAACCTTAGTAGTAGTAATTTTTTTGCTTTTTCGTGAAACATTTTCATGGTATGTACCTATCATGCATTTGTTGTTGTTGAAGATACCCGTTTCCTCCGATCATAAAGTCTATTCTCTAAGAGGTATATTTTTGCAGGTAAACTATAGACGTACACGTGTATATAAATCTTTGATTTTGCAGCTTTTGTCTTAAAAATAAAATTTCTGATATGTTTCTATCAACGTTATTATCAACAGGTTTCAACACTATTAAAAGAATTTTTCGCCAGTCACGTGCAATGAAAATTATGACACTATCAATACTTTTGATCACAACACTGGATCGTGTCTAAGTTTCTTATAGATGCTATGAATAATTAAATCAAAATATCATGAAAACAACTTGTTTTAAATCACGTCCCTAAACAATAAAATCTGCATCAAACTGCAATTCTCGAAATAACTTACAAAGAAAAAATTTTTTTACTAAATGTGAAAATTGTGAAATGTTTGAAATGTCATAACTTTTTGTTTATTAGTTTACCATCACCAAATTTTTATGGTAGATAGCTAATATAATGGACCGTTTTCCCTAAAAAAAATACGTTCAAAAAAAGATAGGGTTTTGAGATATTTGAGTTTTTGTGAAAAAATGATATTTTTAAAGGCAAAAAAAAAAATTTTTTACTGTGCACATTTTCTTAAGAATCACCATTTAGTTGTCTAACTTTGCTGAAAAAATCATAACAATCGAACATTCCGTTTTTGCTGTGCAGCTTTTTAAATATTTTTGAACCATTTTCACATACACCCTTTTGAAAAGTTAGTCGTGACTCAATATGAAGATTTGATATCGAAAAATGACGATTTAGATGAAATTGAAAAACTGTGCAGAGTTTCAAATATTTTCGAAATGGTCGCTCAGGATCGACTGACATGCCCCCGTGGAATGCCTCTAATGTTATACATGCTACATAGTACATAGGAAATCTGTAACAGACATCCAATATGGTCGATTTTTTATGAATTTGTTGGTGTTCGTTTCCGCACAACTTTACAACAACTGCATGAATTTTCTTCATTACTCCAGCAATTTTGTTCGTTGTAATCTCCAACAGCTTTATAAATCAGGAATCAATTATGTATCACGAAACAATTACGTATTGCCCCACGAATATAAAAAGCCTGAGTGTTCTTGACAATGATTCCAACAATGTCGTTCTTGACAATGATTCCAACGAAATATCATCAATTCAAGCCTTCACGATTTTCTTTCAAACGGTAAAAGTATAAACTATTATAATGTTTTCTTCCACTGTGCGATAGATCCGGTAAAGGTGAAATCCAATGGTTAAGAAGGACAACGGTTAAGAAGGATGTCTAATGCTTGCTTATTATTCTACTAGGGTTATGCGCTAATTCGTCCATGGCGCTAGTATCCGTCATATCACATTCTAAATCACTAAATACTCGCGAATCGTAAACTAACATAATGAACAAATCATCTGGCGAGATAGAAAAAAGTGTACACTACGATCTGCATTCATTTAAATTACATTCCGGTGTTACTTACTTGAAATACAGTCAAATTTAAAGTTGAGACTGAGACTTTTTGCACAATTTCCTACGTTATCCGTGCGACGAAGGGAAATCTAGTTCATTCACTGCTGTAGAAGACGCGCAATATCGTCACCAAAATCAACGTAATTCACTGATTTTCACCGCACTTCGCCCTAAATAAAAGCAATGTCTATTGCTCAAGTGAATAATAATTGAGAAATAACTGCCGGAATGCGTTCAAATGATCTGTTTTTTCAAACTTTGGAGCGTTTGAAATTTATTTTCTTCGTCGCCTTGTTTATAGTCGAAAAGCGCGTTGCCAAACTGGCGGGCTGGCGGTTTGAACTGAAATAATCTTATGTTACACATCTGCATGCAGTCAATAAAAGCGGGGTTTTGAATTATTTTCAGGTAGCGTAATAAAAATAATTTATTTATTTATTATCAGACTAAGGCCGGAGTGGCCTGTGCTGCACATAAAAGTCTTCTCCATTCAGCTCGGTCCATGGCTGCACTTCGCCAACCACGCAGTCTGCGGAGGGTACGCAAATCGTCCTCCACCTGATCGATCCACCTTGCCCGCTGTGCACCTCGCTTTCTTGTTCCCGTCGGATCGTTGTCGAGAACCATTTTCACCGGATTACTGTCCGACATTCTGGCTACGTGCCCGGCCCACCGCAGTCTTCCGATTTTCGCGGTGTGAACGATGGATGGTTCTCCCAACAGCTGATGCAACTCGTGGTTCATTCGCCACCTCCACGTACCGTCCGCCATCTGCACCCCACCATAGATGGTACGCAACACTTTCCTTTCGAAAACTCCCAGTGCGCGTTGGTCCTCCACGAGCATCGTCCAGGTCTCGTGTCCGTAGAGAACTACCGGTCTTATAAGCGTTTTGTAGATAGTCAGTTTGGTACGGCGGCGAACTCTATTCGATCGGAGCGTCTTACGGAGTCCAAAGTACGTACGATTTCCAGCCACTATGCGTTTCCGAATTTCTCTGCTGGTATCGTTATCGGCGGTCACCAGTGAGCCCAAGTACATGAATTCTTCAACCTTCGATTTCATCACCACCGATAGAAACTCGTGGTGGGTGGCTTACATTGACCTCTCTTGAGCCTCTTCCTATCATGTACTTCGTCTTCGACGTGTTGATGACTAGTCCAATCCGTTTAGCTTCGCTTTTCAGTCTGATGTAGGCTTCCTCCATCCTCTCAAAGTTACGTGACATGATATCAATGTCGTATTCGAAACCAAATAACTGGACGGACTTCGTGAAAATCACGGTCTCGATCTCGAGTTTTGTCTGTTCCGCGCCCGTTTGTATCGTGCCTCGTTCGCTCTCGTGCGGTGTTGCAGCAATCTCGCCCATGCTGCATTCTTCTCCTTAACTAACTGCTCACATTCGCCGTCATACCAGTCGTTCCTCTGATCCGGAGCCACCGTGCCTAGTGCAGCGGTTGCGGTGCTTCCAATGGCAAATCGAATATCTCTCCAGCCATCTTCAAGAGATGCTGCGCCTAGCCGCTCTTCCGTTAGGTGCCACTTCCAGCTGCTGCGCGTAGTCTTGGGCTAGTCTACCGTCTTGTAGCCGCCCAATGTTTGGCCGCGGCGGACGACTACGACGCGTGTTGATCACCGTCGAGAGTTTTGAGGGGAGACATACTGCAACGAGGTAGTGGTCGGATTCAATATTCGCACTGCGGTCAGTGCGTACGTTCGTGATGTCGGAGAAGAATTTACCGTCGATTAGAACGTGGTCGATTTGGTTTTCCGTTACTTGATTAGGTGATTTCATGTGGCCTTGTGGATATTCTTGCGGGAAGAAAGTGCTTCGGACTACCATTCCGCGGAGGCTGCAAAGTTTATGCATCGTTGGCCGTTGTCGTTCGATACGGTATGCAGACTATCCGGTCCGATGACCGGTCTATACATTTCCTCCCTTCCTACCTGAGCGTTCATGTCACCGATGACGATTTTTGACGTCCCGCAGCGGGCATCCATCGTATGTCTGCTCCAGCTGCGCATAGAACGCTTCTTTCTCGTCGTCGGATCTCCCTTCGTGTGGGCAGTGCACGTTGATGATGCTATAGTTGAAGAAACGGCCTTTTATCCTCAGCTTGCACATCCTTGCATTGAGTGGCTGCCCCCCAATCACGCGTTGGCGCATCTTTCCCAGCGCTATGAAGCCGGTTCCCAGGTGGTGCCACAGCTTTGGTAGAAGGTAGCCGCTCGATGCCCGCTTTTCCACACTTTCTGTCCTGTCCAGCAGATTTCCTGCAGCGCTACGACATCGAAGTTGCGGGGATGTAATTCATCGTAGATTATCCTGTCGCAACCTGCGAAGCCTAGCGACTTGCAGTTCCATGTTCCAAGCTTCCAATCGTGATCCTTTATTCGTCGCCTAGGTCGTTGCCGATTGTATCGAGTCGTATTATCTTCTATGTCGTTCGTAATAGTTGTTTTTAAAGGCGGCTTATTGGGCCTGCGCAAACCTCCTATCTCGTCGGAGGGCCTTCGTGTCAGGGCTGTTTAGCGTCCCACCTAACACCAGGACTTGGGCTTGTGCGCTTTGAGCGGCACACAGTCGCTTTGGCGGAGCCTATTTGTGGATTCATGTAGCTTTTTATAGAGGTTTAACAGGGCCCACTGTCAAACCCCACCACATCCTATGCAGGCGCCACAACTCGCAGATGGCCTGCAGAGGGATCGCCAAGCCCTTGGACATAGTCCCTGCTGCCCCTTGGATATAGTCCCTGTAATAAAAATAAAGTCTTCCAAATATATATTTTCATACACACGCGCCATTCATACTAAAATTTTCCACTATTCCAAAAGCTTGAAATAGGAAAAACAATTTCATAATAGAAATTTGTTGGCAGCACTATCCACGTACATGTTAAGCTTATGTTTTAGTTGTTTGACAGACTGATGCACTTAACTGAATGGCAGTACAATCAAAATCATTTTTATGCGGTCGAAATGGGATTGCACTTGGAAATTTTTGTTAACTGGAACCGAAAATAAACTTTCAAATTTGATTTTCGAAATTAACTGACATGATAGTTATTCTGCATAAGGTCACAGATATCCAAGAAATGGCTAAAGCTCTATAGTCAGGAACAAAGATTTGCAGTCCTGTTTTAAGGGCACTCCTCACGGAATCCAGATTTCAAATTACTCGCGTTTTCAAGGGCACACCACTCGATACGGAAGTAACGCACAACTGTCATTTCTATTTTTTCACGCATGCTGCGTCGCAGCAAAGCTGAAAAAATAAAAATGACACTTGTGCGTTGCTTCTGTATCGAATCGTGTGCCCTTGAAAACGCGATAACTTTGAAAAGTGGATTCCGTGAGGAGTGCCCTTATGTATAGTACATGCTCCTTGTGGTACAGAGAAAAGATGTGGTAGACCTCGTGGTAGACAGCATATGTTATTGGTCATCCAAGAAATTCCTGGAGTAAGGTCTCTCGATCTACACGCGTAACTAAAGATCATTTTGCGAAAGTCTAATGCATTCTTAGGTAAGCATGACACCCAGACTGACAACCAGGAGTTGAGAGCATTTGGTCGGTCAGCTGTCAAAAGTGCAAGTGAGCACCGTTGTTGATTGATTTTGTTGTCGTTTGATTGGAATGACGACTTATTTCAATTGACAATTCAATAGTTAAATTACTACACGTAGAACAAATGTGAACTTTTACAAACAAATTTTCAAATTTGATCTAGACTATATTTTGAAAAGGGCCAAACTTGTTTTACTGATTTTTTCAAATGAATATAATCGAAAAACGATGCTTCCTACAAAAAAGTGTTGTGTGGGTGACTATTGCGAAATCAGTCAAACATTCTAGTGAAAATATTGGAAACAATCCAAATTTAGCCACACACTGAAAAAAATCAGTTTTAAAAATTATAAGTCGATTTGCGAAAAAACGCCACTTTTGATTTGAACGAAATTTTGTCTCAAGATAGGCTATTATGTTACCTACCAACCGTCCATACATCGCAAGCTGGGCACTTTTAAGGGAAAAAAGTGTTCTGATAAAAACTTTTTTTGTCGGAATTATTTTTAGTGTATTTTCATCCGAAACTAAACCGATGAATGCCGAGATGAATGCCATACTTATCTCAGAACCCCAAACAACTCAATTTCAATGATATTTTTCCTAATTTAGCAATTAAATATAGTTTTTTTTTTTAAATTAAAAGTTACATTAAAAAATTGTTCATATCTTCAAAAAAATACTATTGTCCTTTATTCGCTTGTTTAGTTGCGACCAGTTACGACCCAAACATTGTACTCTGCTTGCCTGTACTGGAATACTTAATAGATGTATTGTATATGTTGAATCCACTGACACCCTTTAAAGACCCAGAATTCATACTAGAAAAAGTTGTTGTTAGAAAAACTTTTTTCCCTTAAAAATGCCCAGCTTGCAATGTATGGACGGTTTTGCGATGGTCACCCATACAACACTTTTTTGTAGGATGCGCTTGGAGCACTCGCCATTGCAGTCACACGTAGCAGCTTTTCATTTTTTGCAAATGTCAGATATACTCTCATGCAAATATAAACAAAAAAGAAAAACTTGTTTTTCGGCCAAAAAATCTAAATTCCATTCTTATTTTTGCTGTGCAACGCTGCCATCTGAAAACGTGTTCACATTTGCGAGCGAAAAATTTGCTAGTGCTGCAATAGCAAGCGCAATTCTGTTTATGCGAGTTGCAAATTTTTAACGCTTATCAGTCAAACAATGCGTTTGCTTGCCATATGTCATTTGTTTGCATGCACTTTCAGTGTAGTCAGACATGCAAATTTTTGACAGATGTCACTTTCTGCGAGCAAAATGCTCTCTGCGAGTGATTTGCTTGCAACGTCTGACGGAGCCTTAGTCATTGGAAAGGCGCATTGGGAAAAAAATGTTCTTCTCAGGGTTGATTGCAAAAATGGTCTGTTTTGGTGGCATCGGCGTTTGGCGTGGTAGCTGTGAGTGATTCCACCCATTCAAACAAATTTATTGCATCATCTCTTCCATCGAGCGCTTGTGATTCTGCTACCGAAGGGTAACTTTCTGTCGTCGCTAAACGATTAAGTTTTGCACTTCGAAGAAAATTTATCTTGGATTGACCTTTTTTGTATTAATTGGTGGCCGGAAAAAAACGATTTCCTTTCCAATGATTAACAGAAACAAAACCAAATAATCTTGCCAGAAAATTTCACTTTCCGCCGAAGACAGCCAAATCGATGAAGACGCCAATACCTCTTCTTGGATAAATAGTTCAAGTCCTTAAAAGAAATACACGGTAAAAAATCAACACGCTCAATTTAACTGTTCCATCTATTGAATGATCAACTTTAAAATCACTATTATTGAAAATGATATTCCTTTGATTTTGAAGTGATGGCACACCTTTCACGAGTGTGTTGAATGCCAACAATTCCATAACATCAACACTGTTGATCAAAGTGCTACTCACTGGATGTTGAAATGATTAGCACTTCGATCAGCACCAATAATGTCTCCACTAGAATTGAAAGTGCTATGCTATTGAATTCACAGGTTCAAGGCTATTGATTTAAGAGTGGAGCGATATTGGTGTTGTTCTAAAAATAGATGACAGTTCTTTCATCTATTCTGCTTATTTCAAGAGGTATTTCGAAGTATGAGATGGAGTCATGGTAAGACGGAG
Organism: Armigeres subalbatus; assembly: GCF_024139115.2. Taxonomy (NCBI): domain Eukaryota; kingdom Metazoa; phylum Arthropoda; class Insecta; order Diptera; family Culicidae; genus Armigeres; species Armigeres subalbatus. The sequence continues at coordinate 200,400,766 of NC_085141.1, read as the reverse complement.
GACTTTCAAGCAAAGGTATGCTATTCAAATCTGAGCTGAGGTAATTTTATTTTTTTTATTTTGTTGTTTTAAATTCAAAACATTGTGCACGTCAAATGGAAGTGGTGGTCTTTGAATGCGACAAGCTCAGCTATTGATATTGATTTGATTCCAAAGTAGTGCATATTCAAATGCAGAACAGTTCGCATGGACGTGTATATTTTTTACCGTGTATGTGTAATTAGTTCTTGAAGTTCTCCTCACTTTGCCACGTACGTTATCATCGCGGGCGAAAACCAAACGTTGCAAAAAAAATTCATTCGCGTTTGGTTTTATGCCACTTATGATTCTGCTTATTTCTCCTTTATTTCGGACATTTTTGAGGATGGTGTCTTCAAGGATTGTGATATCCTCTACTAAAAGCCACTCGAGTGGCTTCAGCGGCGATGCGGCCGATGAGTCATGTTAATTCCATGATTAGAGACTCAGAGATTCAGTTGACCTCCGAACAGTTTGCTCAATGTTAATAAAGAGACACACATTATTATAGCAAATACCATCCATTTCGTATAGCTACGTACTCCTACGCCACCTTTGCGTACAACCCGATTGGCCTGCACCTTTGAGTTTTTCCACTTCCAAACCAAGAAAATACTTCCTAGGTACACATACGGCCAGATAAACCTTTTCCCCGTTCTTCGTCGCCACGTACAGGCAAGGGTTGGCTGAACTTGACTTGAACCCCAAGCTGGATAACACATTGCTTAGTTTCTGGTTCCAGCATCTGGCTGTTTCAGGCCAGAGTTCACCCAGGCCCCGACACTGGACTACTTCTATTGGACATAGGGCCAGAACATGTATTCCATTATCCAGCACCTCTTCTGTCAACTTTTTATACGCAGCACTCTTCAAATTTCGTTTCTTTTATCTTTGAAAAAAAAATCACCCATACTACACTTCAGTAAAATGCTAATATCTTTGCCTAATAAACTCTAATCTTCTCGGGGTTAACAGCATAACATTCTGTATATAATTCTACAAGACCTGAATGAGTATCATATTGCGAGAAGATTGAAAAATTCGAACCGGGGTCCGACGGTCGACTGTCGGAAAGCTGTTCCTCAAACGTCAAATCACTTGTTGCACGGTAAAAATGTTTGGTTTATTTTTTTCGGTGTGAATGTTGATTATTAAAATCAACGGGAATATGCAACTTTAAACCAGTGTTACATGCCGCTATAGTTTTTGAACAAGTTTTATGATACTTTGAAGGCATTTTGTCATATATTTATGTGATTTTGAAACATTTTAGATTTCTCAAATATTCTTGATATCAAGAAATATCAACACTTTTCGTACAGTGCATGCCATTTTGAAGTTTCCGACACTCAGTCTGCTTCTTCTTCTTTGCTCCGCAAAAATAGAATTTTTCTCTTTTCTCGCAATAGTTCTTCATCGTGAATTGTGTCGGCTAACTGCAAATCATTGTTTTTCGCTGTTTCTGCATTCATTTTTTTCAGAAAAACTTCTAACGAGTTTGGTACCGCCCAAACATTGATCGATTTGGTTGAAATTTTGTACAGAGCATAAAGGCATCAAATAGAACCGGCTCATCAAAAAGTTTGAAAAGGTGTTTTTTGAGCCACCTTACCCTCAGTACATCGGCGTAGCTTTTACCCTCGGCTTTGACAATAATTGCCTCTGTCGACTACGGAAGGAAGATGCGCCCTTTCGCATACGGACGTTACCCTTCTTGGCAACAACTCCATTCTCTCTCTCAGCCGTATTCTTTGCAGCTTCCATTTTCCTTACTGAGCTTAGGAGTTGCACTGGTGACGGCCATGCGTCTTCAAAGTTTTGCAGTCTAGCGCTCTGAAAGCTGTTTTTAATTCGGCCTCGTTCCTTCGTAGCCTGGCTCACTATCAACTCCCTCTCCTCAGTAAAGGAAGATCCATTAATAACGCAAGAATTGATCATTTTCAACCCCCCCCCCTCTCCCCTATGTCATACATTTTGTAGGAAACATCTGAAAATTGTGTATGGATCGTCACATTTCGCTCAACCCCCCCCCCTCCCCTCTCTAAGCGTTCCCATGCGGGAGGGGCCATGCGAGGGTTGACACTTGCGTGTTCAGAGCCAGATCAGCGTTAGTCAGGAATTGTCATCTGAGCCTACTCCCACCCAGTTGGCAAAACTAGGTGGTTGGATTGAACGGTGTGCTACAAGGCTCGCCACGGTTTTATGGGACGGAAGATAGCCTAGCCATTAGCCCACTCGCCGGTTCAAGTCGGTGTCTCGACTACCAGCCCTCGCATCCAAAGTATAGCAATCGCAATAACCAAAGTAAAGTCCATTAACGCGCGCTGCCAGATCCATAATTTATTTATTTATTTAGGATATTTGCACGACAATCGAGACTTAACTGGCATCAGTCGCATTGCGATTTTCAGCGCTTCCGTAGTTAAACGTCACATTGTCAGCTTCAGTATACGCACTACTACAGAGTATCTACATCCCAACCTAACGGGCCGAGGTGATGTTTGTGTGTATGTATGTATGTGCGTAAAACTCACTCATTTTTTGGCACTTATCCTTAACTGATTCGCTAACAACAAGTTTCATTCGACAGGGAATTCTGTCCCATTGTTTCCCTTCGAAAAAAAATACACGATAAGAACATTTCATTCAAGTCTTTATAGTATTTCTAATGCACGAGAAAGCCACAAACACCGCTAGGTGGATTAATCAGGGTTTTATTATATTATTTTGACAGATCTGAATGTTTGGACCACACCGAATGTCGGGGAGATCAAGCCTGTCGGAATGGGAATTGTGTAAACCCTTGCTCAGGAGTATGCGGCCTTAATGCAAATTGTGATGTAAGTATTATTTGCCAATAGAACTCATAAAATACAGAGGAAAATTGCCGCTGGTGTCCCCTTTTCTCTCTGTATTAAATTTGTTGAATCATTCTACGTCTAGCATTCGTACGAGACGGCTATAAGTCCGTGTACGGTCTGCTTCTCATTCGGTTTTTTCCTGAAGTACAGGTAGCGTTTTTTTTTCGAAAGTGTTTTGAAGCATAGTGCTCGAGTCGAAGTGGTCCTTAGCTGAAGCAGTTAAGTAGCCATTTCGTTGGTTTTGCAAAACTACGCAAAACTTTGTAGCTTCTTCGGCGTCCATCGCAGGCGCAGGCATCATCGTCCCACGCCGACAGTCATCACCCATCGTGCGTCTCCACCAACACAGACGCTGCCGTCCTGCCACCATCCATCCACCCAGTTGCAGTGTTGTGTGCGGCGAGAACACCAACAATAGCGTGGTTCGCTTCGACCGCACCACCGGCGAGTGTCCATCGAGCTAGTGTGTGCTGTCAGAACTGTTAGCCGGCGACACAGTAGTTGGAACGCAAGTATTTAATTGAGCTCCCTCTCATTATTCCCCTCTCTTCTCCTTCTTATTGGAATAGTTTTTTTCTTTCTTTTTTACTCGTCTTCCCCTCTGTTTCAAATCGATATTTTGTTTGTGTATGTGTTTTTTTCTGTCCTTGTGATAATTGTTTAGTTTTAAAATAGATTGTGCCTCGCTACAGCGGCGCATTTCGTGTCCGCAATACGCGAAGGCGAAGATGGCGGGGGTACTTCGTATTCCATGTTAGATGTTTCGTTGCATTCGGGTGTTCCAAACCAAAATGAAATGGACACCAGCAACGCTAAGGTTTCCTCTACGAGCCTACCCTCACGACTCTAGTGGGCCGTATGTTGTTTTCTTTCGACCCAAAGACAAGCGTTTGAATATCAGCCAGATCAGCAAAGATCTGGAAAAGTGATTCTCATCTGTCATAACCATTGACATGGATGGGTCCAGTAAACTTCGCGTCACGGTCAGTGATCGCAAACAGGCCAACGAGATTGCCACCTGTGAGCTTTTCACTCTCCAATATAAGGTGTATTTACCGTCAGCAGTGTGTGAGATCGCGGGGGTGGCGACGGAGGGAAGTATGACAACGATTTGGAACAAGGTTTCGGTCGTTTCAAGAACGTTTCTTTGCCACCTGTTGCGATACTGGATTGCAAACAAATGTATTCGGTGTCGCAGGAGGGAGAGAAGCGGAGCTATTCCCCGTCTGACTCTTTCTGCGTCACTTTTTCCGGGTCCGCACTGCCTGACTACGTAGTGATTGGCAAACTTCGTCTACCTGTTCGGCTGTATGTACCGCAGGTGATGAATTGTGTTAATTGCAAGCAGCTGGGTCACACCCTTCAGTACTGCTGCAATAAACCTCGCTGTGCATCATGCGGAGAGAAGCATATGGAGAAGATCTACGGAGAGATCTCACGCACATCTGCTCGGTTATGGTACAGTCCGTGGTGGGATGTCGAGTGTACACAACTTTATCGCAAGAAATCCGCTGCATTCGAAGAATTTCGGAAACATGGTTCGATCGTACTTCACAAACGCTACATTGCGCTCGAGATCCAGTTCAAGAAACTGATCAAAGTGAAGAAACGCGGATATTGGCGCACTTTTGTTGAAGGTTTATCGCGCGAGACCTCAATGAAAACTCTGTGGACCGTCGGGAGAAGAATGCGCAACGCGTCGTCCGTAAACGAAGATCGTGAAAGCTCGTCGCGGTGGATACTCGACTTGGCAAAGAAAGTTTGTCCGGATTCGGTACCGGTGAGGCTAGAGCTACGTGATGCTTTTGCTGACAGGGATGATATGGATCGTCCCTTTTCGATGATTGAATTCTCACTTGCTCTCCTTTCATGTAACAATTCCGTTCCAGGGATGGATCGAATCAGTTTCAATTTCCTTAAAAACCTCCCAGACGTCCCGAAGAGGCGCTTATTGAGCGGAAAACCTGCGTCGGATTATAATTCGTGTCGCCCAATCGCGGTGCTGTCCTGTCTTCGTAAGTTGTTGGAGAAGATGATTCTCTTCCGGCTAGACAAATGGGTTAAATCAAATAGTTTTTTTGTCAGATACACAATTTGGTTTCCGCAGGGGCAAGGGAACGAACGACTGTCTTGCGTTGCTTTCTTCAGAAATTCAGCTTACATAGTTAAAAATTCTGAAAATTACACGCTATGGAAATATTTGAACCCATATTTTTGTGTTCAATAACCCTTAATTTTACAGCCATTTTTTTCTTGTATGCAATATTGGATACAAGCTCCATTGTAACGACGGCCTGTAATTTTAAAAAGTGATGGAATAATGAGTCGAATCGAACGGAGCCTTTTTGTTACATCATATATGCTGTAACATTTTTATACTGTGTACTTTCGCTAAAAAAGAGCAAATGGGCTCAGTGTTTTTGGACATTAGGGGGCTTTTGATTCAGTTTGCGTCAATGTCTTATCCGACAAACTCCACGAGTGTGGACTTTCACCAATTGTGAACAACTATTTGTACAATTTGTTGTCAGAGAAGCGTATGAGTTTTTCTCATGGTGACTCGGCAACTTCACGAATTAGCTGCATGGGTCTCCCCTAGGGCTCATGTTTGAGCCCCCTACTTTACAATTTTTACGTCAGAGACATTGATGAATGTCTCATGTCAAATTGCTCGTTGAGACAGCTTGCAGCTGATTGTGTTGTATCCATTTCGGGGCCTTCAGCGGTTGATCTACAAGGACCATTGCAAGAAACTCTGGACAATTTGGCTGCTTGGTTTTTAAAGCTGGGTATCGAATTATCCCAGGAGAAAACTGAGATGGTTGTCTTTTCAAAAAAACATAAGCCAACTAAGTTCTCGCTTCAACTGATGGGTAAGACAATCACTCATAGCATGTCTTTTAAATACCTCGGGGTCTGGTTCGACTCGAAATGCACCTTCGGGAAGCACATTTTGTATCTGACACAAAAATGCCAGAAACGGGTCAACTTCATGCGATCAATAACCGGAACATGGTGGGGTGCACACCCCGAAGATCTTATCACGTTGTACCGAGCAACCATCCTGTCGGTCCTCGAATACGGTAGTTTCTGTTTTCAGTCCGCGGCTTAAACACACATGCTGAATCTTCAACGGATTCAGTACCGTTGTCTCCGTATCGCGTTAGGTTGTATGAATTCGACTCATACGATGAGCCTGGAAGTACTTGCGGGAGTACTGTCGTTGACAGATCGTTTCGCGGAATTATCGCTCCCTTCAACGGATTCAGTACCGTTGTCTCCGTATCGCGTTAGGTTGAATGAATTCGACTCATACGATGAGCCTGGAAGTACTTGTGGAAGTACTGCCGTTGACAGATCGTTTCGCGGAATTATCGCACCCTTTCCTCATCCGCTGTGAGGTTCTCAATCCATTGGTCATTGACAACTTCGAGAAGCTGCTCGAACAAAACCTTCAATCTCGATTCATGAGTATTTACCACTGATATATGACGCTGGAGGTAAGCCCATCTTCGGTTGACACCAATCGTGCTAACATCTTAGACTCTTACAGTTCCTCTGTTACTTTTGATCTGTCCATGAAGCAGTAGGTTCATGGAATACCAGACTTCCTTCGTGCGGAGGTCATACCTCCATTGTTTGCAAGCAAATACGGACACGTCAGCAAGGAGAGAAGCTTTTACACAGATGGGTCAAAAATGGATGACTCCAATGCTTTCGGTGTTTTCAACGTTTTCCATAGCGCCTACTTTAAGCTCAAAGAGCCTAGTTCCGTGTATACTGCTGAGCTAGCAGCTGTGCACTATTCACTCGAACAAATGGCATCCCTACCTCCTGACCTCTTTTTCATCTTCACCGACAGTCTAAGTTCCTTGGAGGCTGTTCGGTCAATGAAACCGGTTAAGCACTCAGCGTATCTTCTGAATGAGATAAGAAAAGCTTTGAGTGCCTTATCACAACGGTCTTACACAATCACCATGGCTTGGGTCCCTTCTCATAGCTCGATCCCGAGAAATGAGAAAGCGGACTCTTTGGATAAGGTGGGCGCTATGGAAGGCGATATTTACGATCGGAAAATCACCTTCGATGAATTTTTCACATTAGTTCGTCAGGAAACCTTGAACAGAACCATGTGTCTTCTAATGTTCAATCACTACACTTTAAATGCACATCTTTTCAGAGTGGGGCGCTCGGAAAGTAATCTCTGTGTGGCGATGATTATCAGGACATCGATTATATCGTATGGGCGTGCGAGGAGCATAGTAGCCCCAGATCTGCGCTAACTGAACATCTCCGGGTCCGAGAAAAACAACCAAAGCCTATTAGGGAAGTGTTGTCGGTCGAAGTCCACCATACAACACGTTTTGAAATTCAGCTTCTGGAATGAGTTATTGAATGAGGATGTTGTGGGGTTTGACAGTGGGATCTGCTATACTTCTATAAAAAAAGCTGCATGTATCCGCAAGCAGGCCCTACATTAGGGTGGCTCAAAAAACACTTTTTCAAATTTTTTGATGGGCCGCCCTCTTATTCGGTTCTATTTGATGCCCTGATGCTCTGGACAAAATTTCAGCCAAATCGGTCAACGTTTGGGCAGTGCTAAACTCGTTGGAAGTTTATATGAAAAAATGTATGCAGAAACATCCAAAAACAGTGATTTGCAGTTGGACGGCACAATTTAAGATCAAGAACCATGATACTCATTCAGTTCTTGTAAAATAAAATACAGAATGTTATGCTGAAAACCGCGAGAAGATTAGAGTTTATTACGCAAAGATATTAGCATTTTACTGAAGTGTTGTAGGGGTGAATTTATTTCTTTTCAAAGGTAAAAGAAACTAAATTTGCTCAAACCCCACTGCAGAGAAATGCTAATAACTTAGCCGGGCAAACTCGAATCTTCTCGCGGTTTTCTGCATAACATTCTGTATTAAATTCTCCAAGATCTGAATGAGTATCATAGTTCTTCATCGTAAGTTGTCTAGTCCAGCTGCAATTTACCGTTTTTGGATATTTCTGCATACATTTTTCCATATAAACTTCCAACGAGTTTAGCACTGCCCAAACGTTGACCGATTTGGCTGAAATTTTTTCCAGAGCATCAGGGCATCAAATAGAACCGAATAAGAGGGCGGCCCATCAAAAAAATTGAACAAAGTTTTTCCCATACTAATTTGAGCCACCCTACCCTACATATGCGATGCGACCGTGTGCTGCTCAAAGCACACTATCCCAAAACCAACAGTAGAAGCATAAGTACTAGAACGCTAGTGGCGCTGTAGTCAATTAAATTATTTTGCCAAATTATGCTTCAACAAGCTTCAATTGGCCATAATTCATGCATCATTTACCGTGGGACATCGAAATCCGTACACTTAAGCACCTTAGTATATGAAAAAGTCATTAGAAAATAGGAATCGAATGTAAATAAAACGTTTGCCATTGACACAGGAGCATGAAGGCTTCTACTTTTAAAGTGTTTCACATTTACTCATTAAAAACTACGAAAAACATGATAAAATGAGGAATAAAATCTACTACTCCTGACTCGAAATCTGTCCACCGTGGACGGAGTTTGAATCAAAGGATCAAAATCCGTACAGCTTTTTTTTAACTAAATATTTAAGTTGAAGCAGTCTAATTGACTAAACTGCCACTGTAAATAGTTTGATACGCACTTTGAGAAGCGATCCCTTCGATGTGTATTCCGCTTATCTTATGTAATGATTCGCAATCAGTAATTAAAACACAGTTACTTTTGGTGCAATTATGCTCTACCCGAAAACAAAATGGCGGCAAATACTTCGCGTTTGGTGGGTGATGATTTGTTTTTGATTTTTTATGTTTTAATTTCAAAGCTTTCTTTCCATTTCTATGCCCTAAAAGCTTACTGCCAAGTATCTGAACAGGATAAGATAAATTATTTCTACAATAATTACCTTTAACCCCCTTTGATTTATTGATATCTCATGAGGTGGACGGATTTCGGTGCTGTACGGATTTCGGTCCCACACGGTAGTAGTGCATGTTCTGTTCTATCAGCAACATTGGTTTGACACTTGTAGTACCGGTACTTTGGCTGCCAGGTCGAAGTAACCTACATGTTAGTCACGCGAACAGTAACGACATTAGCAATCTTATACCTTTGAATCAACTACACCAACCCTCCGAGCGCCTGTTTACCAAAAAGGTGTTGCTCAAAACAGCGTCTGTTTTCCATGTTAGGGCAACAGATCAATTTAGACTGGCCCTGCCTTGTGTGGGGAGAAAAAAGGTGTCGAATCCGGAATCTCTGAAATTTCAGCTCAATCGCTTGTCGGTTGTCGCATAAGCTGGGGAATTTGAGTTAAAGTTTGCATCATTAAAGTTAAAGTTTTTGTTATGGGAAAATACACCTCCATCACCCTTTTTTCTAGATATTGGTTCGGTATGCCTGATTGAGCTCAGATTTGCTACAAAGGTAGTTGATATGTTGAAGATCAATTCCACAGAACATTATACGATGATTAAATGAACTTGTGTATTGTTTACTGCTGGGTTATTAGAAGTTAATTTGTGTACTTTGGAATTCATTGATTGTCATGAAAAGCGTGCGCATGTTATCAAAGTTGGCTTAGATATGTGCATGGCGCGCGTTCCTCTACATATGTTCGAGTGCGCACTAAAGCACACATCGCAGGCACCTTTGATGGCATACGTATGTTTTTCATTGCAATCAAAGAATCCCAAAGTGCTCAACCCAACTTCTACAAGATTGGTCGAAAATTATAGTAAAGTTCATTAAATCATCGTATAATGTTCTGTGGTACTGATCTTCAACATATCAACTGCTTTTGTTGCAATTGTGAGCTCAATCGGGTATACCGAACCAATTTCCTGAACGAAAGAGGGACAGATGAGTATTTTCCTATGAATTTTGACTGAAACCCCCGCACAACCTTCAAATCAAATGCGCCAGCCTCTGCAATGAGAAATAGACCTTAAAATTTCAGAGATTGATTTTCTGCACACAATCCTGGGGGGTCCCCAGTAGAATCCGACAATCTTTTGATCCCTAGGCTCGGGTCGATGTGCTTTGGGTCCGCGGATCCGTCATGGTAACGCTGCAGGGTGTTTCTTGGATTCATTTTAACCCAAGTTTTGCTGAGTTGCACCATCTAGGAGTGTTTGTTTTCCTTTTATCGCCACTCACACATTCGGACGTGAGAATCTCAATAGCTATCATGTCCACGGACGGTAGCTCATTACCGTCCGTTGTTATTGTACGAAAATAAACAACATGTGTTTTGTTTACTATTTGTTTTGGTTAAATCTGAAAATATTATTTTCAAAATAATTTGCAAGAATTACATCTTTGACCATGGGAATTATGTTATATGATGATAAAATAAAATAAACTTACGAATTGGAGTGAATCGACAGGTGAAATCGAACGCTACACGAAACTTGTTCTCCCGCTCCGAATCAAACAAAAGATATTATTGGTACATTCAAAGTTAATTGCCTATATGCCGGGTATTAAGCCACCCGGAGTGGAAATTAATTACTATGTCTGAAACTTGATTATGCATATGTACTAACTAAATCTATCACATGTTGTACATATGCATAATCAAGTTTCAGACATAGTAAAGATATTATTGTTTATACTGTGCTGAGCATCACAGTTGAAATGGCCCGGGGATGCAAATCGAACAACATTCATTAGTGAAATTGAATTGAAATAAATGGTGTGCCGAAAGATGTTTTAGGATTATAGGGTAAAACGCCCAATAGTGGGGAATGTGTTTCTTCGTTTTTCCCTGTGACTTCAGAAGTTCCCCAAGGCAGCCATCTTGGTCCTTTAATTTTTATAGTTTACCTGAACGACATTAACTTGCTACTCAAGTGCTTTAAGCTATCATTTACCGACGACTTCAAATTATTTTGGATCGTAAACGGTGTACAAGATACACTATTTTTGCAATCGCAGTTGGATCTCTTCACTGACTGGTGTCAGCTGAATTCTATGGTTCTCAATCCAGATAAATGCTCCTTCATTTCGTTTTCTCGTAAACATTTAGCAATTGCCTTTGACTATACTATTGGATCAACCACACTACGTAGAGAGACTGTTAACAAGGATCTAGGTGTATTATTAGACACATGCTGCTTTCATAGTCTCTAAGGCCTCCCGTACGCTGGGTTTCATTTTTCGAATAGCAAGGAATTTTAATGATGTCCACTGTTTAAAGGCTCTATATTGTTCTTTAGTAAGATCCACTTTAGAATATTCATCTGTAGTTTGGGCACCTTACTATCAGAATAATATTTCCCGTATTGAATCAGTTCAGCGTAAATTCGTACGGTTCGCTCTACGTCACCTCCCGTGGAGAAACCCTGACATTCTGCCTAGTTATGAGGACCGCTGTAGGTTAATTGAGCTAGATTTACTAAGCGTCCGCCATGATACTGCCCGTGCGTTATTTGTAGCAGACCTTTTACTTCTGAACATTGACTCGCCTCCTCTCTTGTCCCAGCTGAGTTTCAACATCAGCCAACAAAACCTTCGTTCTAGACAATTCTTTTTCCTCCGCGGTGCCCGAACGAATTACGGGCACAACGAACCATTTTTGAGCATGTGCAGAATTTTCAATCGCTGCTCAAATGAATTCGTTTCTTACTTGAGTCGTAACACTCTTCGGAAAAGGTTTTCCCTCACCCTGTCACACTTTTAGAAAGGTTAATTCAAATTGTTGATACTAGATCTAGACTAAGTTAATTATTGTAAATAGTTGTAAGAAATAATTGTAGTATGTGTCTCATTTGGAGTGCAATTGTATTCTGTTGGTACGAAAAGATGAAGAGGTTTTGCGCCCATTTAAGAGAGAACAAAAAGAGTTCAACTCAAACGGGCTTTTCCCTTTTCCTAAAAAATAAACAAAAAAATAAAAATAAAATTTGCTATGAAATTCCTTCGGGAGAGCCTACCTTACAGTCCTATGATTTGATTACATGCATTGGAAATGCTATGGAAAGTAAAACTAGATGATATTTTACAATTCTATAAAAAATAAACACGAGAGTTTCCATTATATTTAGGGTGACCATATGGTATGCTAAAGGAGGACATGTCCTCCTTTTTCATTAAAATTCAGATGTCCTCCTTTTGCGCTAAAATGTCCTCCTTTTTAGATGCGTCCAAAAATAGTTGAATTTATAACTTTTTCCTGTAGTCATTCTAGTTCAATAAATAATACTGTAACGCAAATTAATCTTTGCACATGTTTTGTTTTATTTTGCTTTTTATATGAAATATTTTTCTTTAAGTTTCAAAATTTTCTACGAGTAAACACCCATCGAATTGCCTTTGGACAGCATCGCACGGTACGTTTCTTCAATATGTGCGGCAAAGAGCAGCCGCTATGCCATGCCTAGAATGGAATAGCAACCTGAACAGTTCAGTTTCTTTAGTCTAAATCTGAACAGTTTTAAATTTCTTCAGTTAAGAACTTGGTGATACAGTTAAGGATATCATTCTCATTTACATGTCTTAAATTGTGATCCTCAATGGCATTAAAAAAAATCACTTACTAAGTATCTTGTGTTCGGTACTTATAGAACGTAATGCCCAGTCAGTTATCTTTTATTTATTTATGTATTTATTTGTCCACTGTCTTCAAAATTTAAGTGTTGCATATACTGTAACTTAAAAAAGTAACATAAACCTATTTTTGAAAGTAGGTATTAGGTGCGACGTGAGGGGATGTAGAGCAGTGTGCAGCATCGTAGAGAACGGTGTGGAGCGTAAAAATGTACTTGTCTCAATAAGTTTTCGCAGTCAATCACATTCCACACCAGGTCAAAAGAGAAGACCCTCTGTAGAAATACTCATCTCGATATCAGGTTACTGAGTCCAATCAACTTGTACCGGTGTTTATATGGAGGAAGCCTAGCCCGATCACTCCACGGCAGGTTCCTTAAAGCATATCGGACGAAGGATCTATTGAAAAAAAAATCAGGATTGTATGCGATGAGCTGTTTTTGCTAAAATTTTGTTTACTGTTGATTTTTAAATTAGTTTAAGCTAAAATCTTACCATTATAAAGAAGGCACTTGCAGTGTATAACTGGAAAGTGGTTAATATAGACTATAATTACAGTTGGAAATATTTCATGTGGAGATGAAGTGTTAATAAATTAGAAGAGGATGTCGTATCTCCCAGCTAAAACAATGCAGCTAAAAGCTAAAAGTTGCATGTGCTAGCGAATAAGTAGAGGTGGAGGCGATATAGGCACATGCTTCTATTTGAGTTCATGCAAAGTGTACGTATGTGGCCTCCACTTTGTGCACTTATTCGCATTGATATACGATCTCTTGTCTAATAGGATTACTTGCTGGTTCTAACAAAAGCTTTTCCCAATAAACATTAGTGTGCAATACTCTCACAAGTATAATATTTTTAATAATATTTAAAACTAAAAATCTATCGATGTTTTTCATGTCCTCCTTTTTAACCAAATGTCCTCCTTTTTCGCTACGATTTGGGTGAATTGTCCTCCTTTGGAAAAATTTCATATGTTCACCCTAATTATATATAATATAATATATATATAGGAATATTTTGGGGTGTCCATAATAGGGTAGAAGAACGTCCCGAAACGGGACATGGAAATCAAATGAAGTGTCGACTATATGGAAGCATTTTCCTATTATGGACCCCCAGGGGGTCTATTATAGGGCGAATTCAGTCAGACTTTAAAATGTTAATTTCAACGAATAACGCCGTGTATTTAAGTGTTTTATGTATGTATCGTGAAGAGGAGATGCAGAACTTGTTATTAGATATCCTGCAGACCTAATATGTTGAAAATTTCTACTCCTTATGCCAGGAAGAGCTAAATTCCGCTACTAGGGGGTCCACTATTCGGCATTTTACCCTAGACCGACGTGGCTTAGCACCACCGTCACCTTGAACGTCAGTTCAGTGCGAAAAAGTGCCTCCGGTGCTGTAGGACATTTATATTTTGTTTAATATTGTCTGCAGATGCGTTTGTGAAAAAGTGTAAGATAAAGATAAAGCTATATAAAGGTTTTCGGTTACGACATAGTACACTGTTTGTCATAATGAAAAATGACACTGTTTGTCATAATGACAATATTTATAATATATATTCTACACTCAGAAATTAAATAAATCCATGAAGGGTTTGAAATTAACCTTTGCAGTTATTTTTTGCGTTTATACTTTACATAGTATAAAAATTATACTATCGAGTATTATGATTTATACTACATCGGAATAATGCAAACATATTTTCCTTTGCATACTGTCTTTCGTAAAATTTCAGCAAATCGCGTTCAAGTGCAATATTTGAATTTGCTTTGGTTTTCGTGTTAAATTCCGTAAGAAACCATATTATTTTGTACGTAAAGTACGCAACAATGTCTGTTTAAATAGTTTCCGGTGTAATTCCCACCGCAGATTTGTTTTCATGTTGGAAATACGGCACGTTCCATCTCGAATGTTTCGCGAAGTTCTGTTGTATAATCCTTGAATTCCTAAAGGCGCGAGCTAACCGGATCTCAAATTGGAACACGTTTACCGTACAATAAATAAAAAACCCAGATTAATCCACCTAGCGGTGATGGTGCCTTTCTCGACCTTCGTAAAATGTGTGTGCTTGAAAAAAGATGAGCTAGTGGCTAGGAGTAAAAAAGACAAATTTCTTTGTCCATTCTATGAAAATCAGATTATTTATGGCAAGATATTGTAGATCCAGTTGAAAACCGAAAATCATATTTTGTCCCATTTCCGGATGTCGCAACTGCATCGCGAGTGGTGCCCGACTATGGCACAGTTGCGCACTACTCGCGATGCAGTTGCAACATCCGGAAATGCGAGAAAATGCGATTTCGCGGGACCTCGGTTCGGTTTTCAGCTTGATCTACAATATGCTAATAGGAATTTCGACATTTTGTTTCCTTTTCCAATCTTTTTGACGTACATAATCCTGTTCCATTTCACCCAGTCATATATTTTAAGGATATCACTTTTAGATGTTAGTTGAACTGAAGCTCCGACTACACAAAAAGAAAACGAAAATGTCATTCCCATCACGCGAGCGGAGGGCAATATTTGTTATGATATAAATCTCATGACCGTCTTTCTGCCAAACTCCCGTATGAAGTGGGAGAGACAGAGACATCATCTCAGTTCGTCGAGCTGAATCGATTGGTATATAACACTATGGGTCTCCAGGCCTTCTGTAAAAGTTTGGTTTTTGGAGCGAACATACAGCCTTTTCGTATAAAAAGGCTAAAATGGTGTTTCGGCCATAACTTCCGATCCCATAGTCCGATCTAGCCAATTTTCAATAGGAAACAATGGGACAGGATTATGCGTCGAATGCAACTTGTTGCGTGTGAATCGATTAAGGTTAGGTGTCCGAAAAATAGGTGAAATTTTTGTGATTTTATGAAAAAGGTATTTTGGTCATAACTTCCGATCCCATAGTCCGACCTGTCCAATTTTCAATAGGAAACAATAGGAAAGGATTTTGCGTCGAATGCAATTTGTTGCGAGCAAATCGGTTGAGAACAAGTGCCTGAAAAATGAGTGACATTTCTTACGCAATATTTTCGTATGAATTTGTATTTTGGCCATAACTCTCGATCCCATAGTCCGATCTGGCCAATTTTAAATAGGACAGGATTCTGCGTCGAATGCAACTTGTTGCGAGCAAATCGGTTGAGGATAAGTGTCCGAAAATGAGTGACATTTTTTACGCGATTTTTTTGTATGAATTTGTATTTTGGCCATAACTTTCGATCCCATAGTCCGATCTGGCCAATTTCAAAAAGGAAACAATGGGACAGGATTCTGCGTCGAATGCAACTTGTTGCGAGCAAATCGGTTGAGGATAAGTGCCCGAAAAATGAGTGACATTTTTTAAGCGCTTTTTTCGTATGATTTTGTATTTTGACCTTAACTTTCGATCCCATAGTCCGATCTGGCCAATTTCAAATAAAAAAGAATGGGACAGGATTCTGCGTCGAATGCAACTTGTTGCGAGCAAATCGGTTGAAGATAAGTGCCCGAAAAATGAGTGACATTTTTTACGCGATCTTTTCAAATGAATTTGTATTTTGGCCATAACTTTCGATCCCATAGTTCGATCTGGCCAATTTCAAATAGGAAACAATGGGACAGGATTCTGCATCGAATGCAACTTGTTGCGAGCAAATCGGTTGAGGATAAGTGCCCGAAAAATGAGTGACATTTTGTTGAGTAGTTTTGCGCACACACACACATACACACACACACATACACACACACACACACACACACACACACACACAGACATCACCTCGATTCGTCGAACTGAGTCGATTGGTATATAACACTATGGGTCTCCGGGCCTTCTATAAAAAGTTTGTTTTTGGAGCGATCATATAGCCTTTACCGTATACTTAGTATACGAGAAAGGCAAAAACGGATGTGGATGGCAGTTTCGCATATTATCTTGATTGACACCATGACACGATCTGAACTGTAATGAATGGAGCGAATGAGTAGTACAAACGATCTCAGAACGAAACTGCAGCTGCAGGACGACGCCTACATCAGCCAAATTATTCCGAAAATGCTGATTATTCCCGTTGTTGACACGCACATGGGAACAAAAATATTGCTGTCCAATGAGCAGCTCGAAGTAGCTCGAAGTTGTTCCTGTCACGCTCATGCCCGTTTGTTGACAAAAAAGAACGAGCAGGACGGGAACAACTTCGAGCTACTTCGAGCTGCTCATTGGACAGCATTAATGATTCAACACCTGACAGCTACGGCGCTGGAACCATTTTCCTTGTAATTCCTTGCGGATCATCCGATCGTACAGAAGGCCCTCTTATTTTGGTAAGTTAGAATCAATTTTTGGAGGTTGTTCATATTCAAGTCAATTTTTTTTTCAGATCGTCGAACACAAAGTGAAAGATTCTAGCCTCAATAAAATGTCGTATAGTTCTATATAGGCCTGGTAAAAGCATGGAGAACATTGAAAACCAACCAAGCACCGGATCAAGATCAACACGCATCCTTTTCCAGTTCAACTATGGCCC
Organism: Armigeres subalbatus; assembly: GCF_024139115.2. Taxonomy (NCBI): domain Eukaryota; kingdom Metazoa; phylum Arthropoda; class Insecta; order Diptera; family Culicidae; genus Armigeres; species Armigeres subalbatus. The sequence goes on along the minus strand of NC_085141.1, from coordinate 200,383,790 downwards.
GATTATGTACCTCAAGATGGTCTCCGAAGCGTTTTTGTGGTACAGCCGGCAGATCAGTTTAAATAGCAATAAATCAATAATAAAACATATTATTTTCATTTCATTTTGCTTTCCATTTTAATTATAATGATAGTAGATAAAAAAAAATAAACAAACATAACCTAAAATCCATAACCAAATCCAAAATAAACTAAACCATTATATTCCTTAGGGGCCATCCAGAAACCACGTGGTCATATTTTTGAAGATTTTCAACCCCCCCCTCCCCCCATGTGGTCTATCGTGGTCATTTGGCAGACCCCCCCCCCCTTTGACCACGTGGTTTTTTTTTCAAGCACAAAAATTAAAAAAAAACCTATGTAACTAAAACATATGGTTAATCCGATCAATTTTGAAGATGGACAATTTCAACTGATTCAAAATCAAACTACAACCCAGCATGGAAATTATAAATTTTCATTATTTCGAAGATTCTATTTTGCCTCTAATAAATAATCTAGAGCTGGCTCATCTCTCAAAATTTCTAATTCTTCATTGAAATTTTATTTTGATATTGACTCGTGGAATCCAATGATGCCATACTAAACATATTTTCTCGTTCACTCTGATGTCTTTCGAATAATTTCCCAAGGAACTTCTATTCCATATCTCGAATATGCTTCAGTCAATGGTGGACTCATAGAAGAATGAATGTATTATAGATCAATTATCATTTTGGAGTTCGGATCATTCGATTTATCCAATTAACCAAATTATGAATGATGTATGATATAATATCCCATTAGGTCCATTGGGTTGCTATGGCAATTGTTATTTGTACAAGCTATTACAGACTTTTTAGTTAAAAAAATTATGTTGAGCTTTTTAATGGAATGTCTTTACTTGTCATAAGACGAGTTTGTACCTTCCCATTTAATTCCACCACTTGATTGTACCTTGACAGATACGTATTTCGACCCCAACAGTAAGGTCGTCTTCAGTGTTTCGTACTTGACTCGACTTAGGTTATACAAAACTTTTAGGTTTTAAAAACGTCCTGGAAGTCGTAATGTTTGAACTACTTAATCATTCAAGTCCGTGAACCCAGTGCTTCTAAGGCCCTACAAAAAGGCATAGTCATTGTGCAGCTTGATGTTGACTCAAGATAATTTTGGGTACCTTGTCTCTTAGATCTCATGTTAATGGAAATTAGGATCATATGCTTATTTCATCGGATTGGGTACATACCGATGATGAGGACATTACAAATGTCATGATTGATCACCTGAGAAGTCGTGGGCTGAACTTGAGAGCAATCACTGGCTTAACGTTCAGGATGACCCATCTTATCTGAGTGTTCAGAATGATTCAAACATTTCAACTTCATTTGCATGCTCTTAGAATCGAAATCTTCCCAAAGTTTCGGATAACTGAGTTCTCAGGGTCAGTCAAATTTGAGCTCCCATTTTTTTCTGTAAAACCAATATCTAGATGAACAATTTTACTGAAGAAAATGGTGGTCTAGCTCTCTTTTGTGATTTAATAGCCAATCTAAAACGCTGGGCATATATGACCCATCCGTCCTGAAAGGGTTGAGATTTGTTTTGGAATTCAATTTCAATCGTTATTATAACACTATTTATTACCCTAGATTGTTTTAGGAATTGGAGTGTTTTTTTCTGGAACACTGCCACTTTTTTTCATATCGCCGGACTCTTCTTAGTTCTAAGACCCTTTTATGAATTTAAAAGCATTTTATTTAGAATTTCATGTTGATTTTTTAAATGCAAACTTCTCTATGTCATAACCTTTTTCATACGCACCACTAGAATTTTGTGCATTATTGATCGAAAAATTTAAAAATGCACCTAAATGTTCTAATTAGGTGCATTATTTAATTTTTCGATCGATTAGCCTAATTATTCAATATCATAAGAACTAGGCTTCTTAATCCTAAATAATTGCCTACATGTATTGCTTGGATGAATTTTAAATTCCAAGATCTTCCTAATTTTCAAGAATAATTATTCTGGAGTTGCAAGGGAAACCCTTCAGAATAGTTAGAAGAAATTCTTCGGAGTCTCCACGGAAAAATCTTCAGTATTTCAACGATTTTTTTTTCGAAGTTCTGTGGAAAAGTTCCTAAGAAAGGTTCGGTAGAAATTTTGAAGAACTAGAAGAATCCGTAGAAGGATCCTAAATGCATGAAAATTCCAATAAACATCAAATTCCGAAGAACTTCCGGCATAAATTAGAAAAAAAAATCCAGCTTACTTTTTTTACAGAATCTCTAAAGATTTTTTTCAAAATCCTGGGCAAATTTAATGAATCTTCAAAGGAAATTCTTCTAAATTTCCAATGGAAATTTTTTTCGTTTTTAAAAAAAAATCTTAGAAATTTTCAGCAGTTTTTTTAATTTCCAAAAGAAATTATTTGGAGTATCCCAAAATATTTCCGATGGAAGTTCCTAAGATTTTCCAGTAGAAAATCGAAAAAAAGTTCATCTAAAACATCAATAATGAATTTCCCGAGGATATTCCGATGTTTTTACAAGAGAAAATAACGAAAAAAATGCACTTTTGTAGTACTTGTGAAGGTTGTACTTTAGAAGCAATTCCAATAGGAATTCCTTAGAAAATTAAATCAAAATTTTAAAGATTTTCTGATGTGAAAATTCCTTAAAATTTTTAAATCATTTCTTGTGCTTCTTTGCATGGTAAAGATTTAAAGCAATGTTTAGTTGAACCTACAAAGAAATCAAAATGACTTTCCGAAGAAGAATGAATTTCCCATGAAATTTTGGAAGAATTTATGGTGCAAATTAAAAAAAACACGAACCTTGAGAATTCTAAAGATTTATTCTTTGAAAATCCAAAGTATTTTTTGAAGATAATCCATAGACTCTTCCGTGGAAATTCTAAATAATGCCTCGAATAAAAAAATATGTGGAAAATTAAAAAAAAAAATGTGATAAAACTCACAAAGAGCGTAAAAATTTCATTTCAAAATTCCAAATTTGAAAACAAAAATCCAAAACAAAAAATCAACGGTAATATCAAAGTGTTTCATGTGGCATTGGCTATTTAATTTCTCATGAAAATTCAGAAGATTTTTCTTGAAAATTTAGAAGTCTTCTTCTTCTTCTATGGCTCCATATTCCAACTGGAAGTTGGTCTGCTTTTCAACTTAGTTTATTCTATTAGCATTTCCTCAGTTATAAATTGAAAGTTTTAAATGCCAGCAATTGTACGATTATATATCTTGTGTAGCAAGTACGAAGGATACATTATACCTAGGGTGTCGACAATGTTTGAAACCCGAAAACATCCTAGACAGGAACGAGAATCGAACTCGTCATCTCCGGATTGGCAATCCTATGCCTTTGCTCGTAAGGCTAACTGGAGACTAAACATTTTGAAGTGCACTCCCTAAAATGCTCGAAAAACTTATTTTGGAAATGAAATAGAGTTTCTGGTGAAGATTCGGAAGAACTTGTCGAAGAAATTCATTAGAATGTGAAAAAAATATGAAAATATGAACATTTTTCCACCAAAATTATATGTATTTCCCACGAGACTGTTTTGAATTTTCAGACAGAATTCACATGGAATTTTTCGGCATTTAAACTGGCGATATTTTGTTTTTTTTTCATGACCAATTTGTAGGAAAATTTTCCAGAGAGAATTGTTCAAAAAACATTCTGATTGCTAGCACTTTATCAGGATTGTATGAAGTAAGGTCAAAGTTTTTACAGGAATTTTTTACTGGATTTTCGTGAATATCCACAAGACATTCTTTTGAAGATTTTCTTGAATTATTGTAAAAACATGAACAGTTTTCAAAATTGTAGCTGTAGTCCGCTGATGCAAAAGTGTCGGCGGCGTGATGCCAAAAACCATCTGCGGCGGAATTTTAAGAAAATATTTTTTTCATTTTTCTTTCCCAATTTTTTTTTGTGAAAATTGAGACTGAAACGCAACCTGCTTTTTCGTTTATTTTTTTTTATGGAAATAGGATCTAAAGCTGAGTTGGCCAAATAACTCAGATATGCATCGGCGTTGCGACCGACGCTGCGTTACCGGGTTTTCTCGATGCTTAATGCTAAATTCATTTTAACACTGAGTTGAAAAGACGCTACGTGGGCATCGGCCCTAAGATGCGCTTTGCGTTTAATGATTAAATCATTAAATTTTGATGATTTGTATTTTTTACACCGCTATTGTTATTTACCAAAAATTTTCGTGTTAAAAAAAACCACGTGGTTCGAGAGCAACACCCCCCCTCCCCCCATGTGGCTTATCGTGGTAATTTTCCAAACCCCCCCCTCCCCCCCTATATGACCACGTGGTTTCTGGACGGCCCCTTACTTATACTAAAGAAAGATTTTCTTTAAGTTCAAGCTCTATCTTGAATAAGGGCGAATGTCGATTCTCTTCATCGACTTCCTCTCTTTTAAATAAAAGTGACAAGCAGCTGATTTCTTTGAGGTTCATCACCTCAGAACGATAGAAAACAATGCGAACTTGCATTCTGAGGTGATAAAATGCAAAGAAATCCTCTGCTTGTCACTTTTATTTAAAGGAGGGGAAGTCGACGAAGAGAATTCTCTCTTGCGACATTCGCCCTTTTACCAGATAGAGCTTGAGTTATACTATCCCGGTATTGTTGGATCGAATACGATCTCGGGGTCAACCAGGCGAATAGTCATTTAGCATGACTTTTAAACTATATAGTATAAATGTATTTATGAGTGTATAACAGCCCGCTCAGCCCGTTGCTGGGCGGCATGGAGTGCGATTCTCTCGTTTAATAAACAATGTGCACTCGCTTGACTGTGGATATACAACAGTAAAGCACATGTGGAGATTAGACAAATAAAGCATCCGAAAGATATTAAATTTGCAAAAAAGAGAGCTAACCGCGGTGGAGGTTGGTACTCGGATTCTGATGGCTTTTGCGCAAACGTGACCTTTAAGTGGTCTTGTTGTGTAGGGGTTATCACGCCTATCTAGAGAGTAGGAGGTTGACGGTTCGAGTCCCTCCAAGACACGTGGATTCTTTTTCGCAAATTTCATATCAATTTGTCCATTTCGAACCATATGCTATGCATATGCACAGCCAAGATATTTAACAAAAAACCCAAATTTATCCACCAGTGGTGGTTATGCCTTTCTCGATTCAATGTGTTGAATTCGAATTAGAATGGTAAATGCAACGTAAATTGCCTACATTTTGGTGGTTAAAAGCTTTGATGCAATTATATCACGCTACTTAAGAATTACTCAACTATGAGAGTAATGGATTGTGTCACGGCTAAATTGATTAATGACTTAAAGTGTGCATGTAAACAGCGTATTTGTTAAAAGAAAAATAGAAATATTATTCAAACCGAATCAGTTATTAACAAACAAAAATAATAGTGTCCAACTAGGAAAGTTTCTCCGTCGAATGAAGCTAGTTGCACTCGAATCGGTCAAGTCCTTCTATATGAAACGTGTTTAACATTAAAAAATTCCCGGGGCTACACACATCCACACACACACACAGACGGACATTTACTCAGTTTTTCGAGCTGAGTCGATTGGTATATAACACTATGGGTCTCCGAGCCTTCTATCAAAATTCGGCTTTTGGAGTGAAATTATAGCCTTCTGGTACAACTTTGTTGTACGAGAAAGGCAAAAATGGTTTTCGTACGGCCGAGTTTCCGAATAATATGCAATTAATTATAATCAAGTGTCGGTCTTCCACCGTCATTAGTCGTCTGAGTACACGCGACCGCTTACGTAAGGCAATCAAACTCATCAAATGCTTTGGCCAAGCAAGCCTATGGCACAGCAGAGTGCGATTGATTCGCATTCTATAACAGCCCGCCCAGCCCGTTGCTGGGCGGCATGGAGTGCGATCCTCTCGTTTAATAAACAATGTGCACTCGCTTGACTGTGGATATACAACAGTAAAGCACATGTGGAGATTAGACAAATAAAGCATCCGAAAGATATTCAAATTGCAAAAAAGAGAACTAACCGCGGTGGAGGTTGGCACTCGGATTCTGATGGCTTTTCCGCAAACGTGACCTTTAAGTGGTCTTGTTGTGTAGGGGTTATCACGCCTATCTAGAGAGTAGGAGGTTGAAGGTTCGAGTCCCTCCAAGACACGTGGATTCTTTTTCGCAAATTTCATATCAATTTGGCCATTTCGAAACATATGCTGTGCATATGCACAGCCAAGATATTTAACAAAACCCGACTTAATCCACCTACAGTGAACGCAACCCTTCTTACACTTTTGAATGGTTGTGTGTGCCCAGTGCATATTACAATTTCTATGCATATGACCTTCAATTGTATATAAAATAACTGATATTATCATGCTTTTATCGATTTCAAAATAAAAAAAATAAAAAAAGGGATATTTCTGTAAATTTAACAATTTAAAAAAAATACAAAAAGACTGCAGATTTGATTTGCCGCTTTAAATGGCAATATTACAGCTTCTGTTTAAGCAATAAGAGTTCAAATCGGGTCATAGACGGCTGAGATATTGGTGTGACAATTTTTCATTAGTAGTCTGAAAATATGTCTCATATTCGTATTTCACAGATATCTCTGAAACCGAATTTCCGATTGCAGAAAAAAAAATAATGGGTCCAATGACAAAAACATAGCTTTCGTTTAAAGATAAAATCGCACAAATCAGTCCAAGGACGACTGAGATCTTGATGGAACATATTTTACCAATGTGTGAAGTTGATACGTCTAATGCTTTATGTTCGTATTTCAGAGATATCTCCGAAACCCAATGTCTAATTGCAAAAACAAAATACAATGGGTTCAATGGCAAAGTCATAGCTTTCGTTTAAAGATAAAATCATGCAAATTGGTTTACAGACGGCTGAGATATTCATGTGACAGTATTTTGTTAGTTTTCTGAAAATACACTTCATGTTCGTATTTCTCACATATCTCTGGAACCAAATGTCCGATTGCAAAAAAAATTGAACTTGTACAATGACAAAGTCATAGCTTTCGTTTAGTGTTAAAATCGTGCAAATCGGTCCACGGACGGCTGAGATCTTGATGTGAGATTTTTGTAACGCACACACATACGCACACACGCACACACGCACACACACACACACATACATACATGTGCTCAGTTCGTCGAGCTGAGTTGATTGGTATATACGACTTGGGTCTCCAAGCCTCAGATAAAAAGTCGGTTTTTCAAGCGATCTTTATACCCTTCTTAGGATGTAAGAAGGGTAAAAAATGGTTTTCGTACGGCCGAGTTGCCGAATAATATGCAATTAATTGACAAATATTTGTTAAGTCAGCCTGATATCCATGTCGATTTCTAATCGGTTTGATAGATGTCCGGATCAACTTGACAAATATTTGTCATTATAACAAACAGTGGACTGCGGGCTTAAGAATCGCAGAATCGACAAATTTGTCACTTTAATAGCACGCATGGGCGTAGCCAGAATTTCGAGTAGGGGGGGGGGGCATCTTTTTTAGGTCTTCTGAATCGTAGTTTTACAGTACACAGGATTTTGTTTTTACGCGAGTTTTTTTCGCTCGTATTTTTGATCGTGTGACTTCAATTTACCACCAAACTCTTCGCAACATGTTTCAAAAAATCCAGAATAAATCGAAGAAAAATCACATGATAATTAATATGCGTTAAACATTTAAAATGAGTGGAAAATTGAGAAAATGAAAATCGCGTAAAAATAAAATCCAGTGTAGTTTCATAAAAACACATGAATATTAGTGCTTGGCACTATTTCCTTCAAAGTTCCAAAAACTTTGAAACCAAATCCACAACCAACAGTAAAGGCTGGATTACAATCGTGCGTTGCACGTCACACTGGGCGTTGAAGTCAGCGTTTTGTACTAAAACACAACGCAAATAAACATGACACATTCACGCTCACAATGCAACGTTCGCGTTGTGCGTTTATTTAACAAAAATAATGGATTTATAAATGCCTGATATATTGCTTATCAGATATTTTTAAACAAAGTGAGAAAATTATTAACGAACTTAATATTTAGAAAGAATATAAAATCGGCTATAAGAATTATTATAAAAAATCCTGCAGTCTTTCATAAGATTTAGAAAACTATCACTCAGGCAAATTAGCTATCGAATATCATAATTCTGCCTTTTGGAAATATGCCACAAGTTTTGGATTTGAAATTTAAAAGGACTCATTATGAAATCAATTTCCATGGTCAATACAAAGCATAACATGTTCTTAAGGCACATTTATGAAATTACAATGATGCATTATGAACGCTGTACGCTTGACATGAATTAAACCATAACTCCACCGTATGAATTACAGAAGTAGCATTTGGAGGCCATAACCACGCCTTATGACATTCCTAATATTTAACAAGCATCTTATTTAATTCATAATGCAGATTTATGAATTTATTTATGCATTTCCCTATATATTGATCGATTCATAATGCTGAAATATGAATTCCTAAATCAAGCATATTGAAATTTTTCTATAATTATGACCATGACATGTTTTGTTCATTCATGCTTATGCATACACTCAGGCAAATGAACATACGAAATACATAAGGCAAAAATTATGAATATACAAGATTGTTGAAAATTGTCGAAACATAAGTCTCTTATGCTTTTCATCTTGAGCTCTTTAAATTTCATTATGGGATGTATGTTGTTTATTCGTTACATGTAGTGAATATCATAAGACACCTTTTAGTATTTTGTTCAAAGCTGGTTTGAAGGAAATCATAAGGCATTCTATGAAAGGCATGATGCTCATTTCAATTATACCCAATCGGAAGAAAGGAGCTTCTGTCAAGAGAATCATGTTCTCACATTTTGCAAAGTTTTCAAGCTGTGCGGTTGTATTGACTATCTAGAGGGTCTTGAAAAAAGATTAAGTGTTTTCAAGTGTCAACGGTGAGTAATATAAGTTCAACGGTAAAATAATAATTGTATCATGTGCAAAGGAACAATTTTCGACGAATTCATAAATCTGCATTATGAATTAATTAAGATGCTTCCTTGAAATTACGAAATTCATAAGGCGTGGTTATGGCCTCCAAATGCTACTTTCGTAATTCATAAGACGATCCCCACCAGTGCGTAAATAAAGCCAAAATAGCAACCTCTATCATGACGCGAACTCGCACCGGTCGTTGGTAAACGGGTTTGGGAAATGTAAACGCAACCTTCGGTGAATAGCGAGTTGGCAAATTTGGCGACCCGCTCCAACCGTTGCCAAACCACACACACGGAAATATAGAGTAACGCATAAATAAAAAATGTGCCGTCTTCTGAAAAATGGTTCGGTTATTCATCATCAAAACCATTGTGATGGAGGTCAGTTTAGTTTGGATTTCAACTGATTGGTGGCGCTAGTGCATATGAAATAACCTGATAGGTTAGATATCTCGAAATCTGGAATTTTTAGAATATTGGCGTCTTCTACAAAGTTGTTCGGGCGGTCAAAACCAGGGGGGGAGTAAGCCTGTCATCCACGAACAAATCTAGCCTACCTAAGATATATTATCCGGGCCTCGCCGCTTGGGAAAGGCGGGCCACCCTGGGCCACCCCGCTTGGCAAGTGTAACATTTTTCGAACTGGATTCTTGTAGGATATTGGTTAACCTACACTACTGCTGACTAACGAAAAAATTGTGGGATTGTTTATTTACATTTGCTTCATACTACATGCAGAGGAGGCGCGATGCACCGCATATTACCCCCCTGGTCAAAACTATCATGACGAAAACAAGTTTATTTTGAAATACAACCACATGGCGGCGCTAGTGAATTGGAAATAACCTAAAAGCTGCGATCATTTTCTTCAAGTCGAGTCAAGTACGAGACACTGAAGACGGCCTTACTGTTGAGGTCGAAATACGTATCTGTCAAGATACAATTAAGTGGTGGAATTCAATGGGATTGTTTAAACTCGTCTTATGACAGGTGAAAACATTCCACTAAAAAGCTCAAAATAATTTTCTTATCAATAACCTAAAAGGTTAGATATTTCGATAGTTGAAATCTTAAGAATATTGCCGTCTTCTACAAAGTTGTTCGGATGATTAAAACCATCATGACGAAAGCAAGTTTAGTTAATAATACAACCGCTTGGCGGCGCTAGTGTATTGGAAATAACCTGATAGGTCAGGTATCTCAAAATATGTAATTTTTAGCCGCCTTCTACAAAGTTGTTCGGGTGGTCAAAACCATTATGACCTATGCAGGTTTAGATTAAGATATAAACGCTTGGTGGCGCTAGTATATAAGAAATTACCTCGGAAATTACCTGCTAGGTTAGATATTTCGAAAACTGAATTTTTTAGAATATTGCCGTATTCCACAAAGTTGTTCGGGTGGTGAAAACCGTCATGATGCAAGCAAGTATAGTTTTAAACACAATCGCTTAGCGGCGCTAGTGTATAAGAAATAAACTGATAGGTTAAATATCTCAAAATCTGGAATTTTTAGAATATTGCCGTATTGTACAAAGTTACTTGCCATAAGACGAGTTCGTACAATTCCATTTAATTCCACCACTTGGTTGTACCTTTGACAGATACTTATTTCGACTTCTACAGTAAGGCCATTCTCAGTGTCTCGTACTTGACTCGATTCAACTCAACTCGAGCGCCAACGAGTATTGCGGTTTCAAACTAAACTTCTGGTTTTGACTACCCTTTTAAATCTTATATAACATAACCAACCTAACAGATAATTCGGATAACTTTGTAGAAGATGGCCACTTTCTAACTCTAACGGATTTAGAAATATTGAACCTAACAGGTTATTTCTCATACACTAGCGCCACTATGCGTATGAATTCCAAACTAAACTAGTCTCCATCATAAATGTTATGGCTACCCGAACAACTTTGTAGAAGACAAAATCTTGCTAAGTCTTATAGATCTCGAGATATCCACCTCACTAAATTATTGCATATAAGCTAGCACCACCTAGCAGATGTGTGTCTAGCTAATCTGATAATCACAAAATGCATTACGCACATACTTATATTACAAAAGTTGGAGCGCGTTCTGAAATATTTGAAAATAAATAATATTTTTTTCCTGATTTTATTTATTTCCGTGTTTGCCTCAATAGCAACCGGATATTCACCACCGGTGCGAAGCATGATTGCACTTCAACAACCTTGATAGAAACAACCGGTGCGAGAACAAGTGCATAAATAAAATATGAACGCATTTCGTTCCTATACTAGACACTCATTTGGATACACATCGGTGGGGATCGTCTAAGGCAGGGTTATGGATTTATTCGTGTCTAGCGTACAGGTTCATAATGCTTCATTGTGATTTCATTAATGTCCCTTAAGAAAATGTTATGTTTTGTATTTTGTATTTGAATTAATTTTTCGGTTGTATCGAGGACATCCAGGAAGTATAAATAAATAAGTGGTGTCGAACCCATTCTAGTAAAATGTCTTCGAATCTAGAAAAAAAAACTCACCTCATACGAATAAAAAAAGGTTCATTTGAAATTGTTAGCACAATAATTAATTTGCTGTTAAACACTTATTATTCCCCGCTGGCACTTGAAAACACTGAATATTTTTCTACACTCCCTCGATGAAAAATTCAACCGCACGACTTGAAAACTTTTACAATGTGTGAGAATACAGAGAACAGACATACAAGTCCGTTCTCAATCGTGTGTAATGCAACGTACACACCAGTCAAGCAGTTTGACGAACATTGACTCCGCCCCAAGAAAACGCTTCGGTTGCTGCTTTGTTTGAACGTGTGTGAAGTTGTTCGAACAACCATTTGACAGTTGGCGGCTCGGTTGGAAAAAATTAAAACGGTTTGATTTTGGTTTGAGTTGTCGGGGGAGGAGTCAAGGTTCACCGAACATGTTTGAGCATTTGTAGTGAAGTTGCACAAACCCTCATATTTTTTTTGATGGTTGGTTCTCAAGTTGGCGCTTCTGTCGTTCGTGTGTGATATTGTTGGTCGAATAAATTGATTGTTCGTGTCGCTGTTGGTAAAACTTGATGGATGTTTGAATAAACGAGAGGTGGAGTCAATGTTGGTCAAACTGCTTGACCGTGTGTACGTTCCATAAGAAATTTAACGAACGTTTTGAAACGCAACACAAGTGGCAATCTCGTGGAGGCGCTGGCATCGCGTAATTTCTCTCACCAAGAAGCTGTCAAAATTTAAGGCACCACCACCCACCACCCACCATAGATATAAATAACAGATCCTCCTCCTCACTCTGGCTTTAATTCCATATGTGATGTTTCTTTCTCACACACACGCATGATGCAACGTACACACCAGTCAAGCAGTTTGACGAACATTGACTCCACCCCCAAGAAAACGCTTCGGTTGCTGCTTTGTTGGAACGTGTGTGAAGTTGTTCGAACAACCATTTGACAGTTGGCAGCTCGGTTGGAAAAAATTAAAACGGTTTGATTTTGGTTTGAGTTGTCGGGGGTGGAGTCAAGGTTCGCCGAACATATTTGAGCATTTGTATTGAAGTTGCACAAACCCGCATATATTTTTTGATGGTTGGTGCTCAAGTTAGCGCTTCGGTCGTTCGTGTGTGATATTGTTGGTCGAATAAATTGATTGTTCGTGTCGCTGTTGGTAAAACTTGATGGATGTTTGAATAAACGAGAGGTGGAGTCAATGTTGGTCAAACTGCTTGACCGTGTGTACGTTCCATAACGCAATCGATTTCTGAGACCATGAACCGCATGGTTTGTTTTGTGATGAGGAAAGATCCATTAATTACGTAACGCCAAAACGATCATGTATGACATATCTTCCCTCCAATTTTCTGTGCAGCGATTGCTTCCGCGATAGAGCATTTGCACATTTTATTCACTCATACATCTATATTACTGTCAAAATGTGCATTTGACAATTAAATTTTCAGCTAAAAGCTCTATTTTTTGACACCGGTGCACTCACACAATCAATCGACATCAGTTGTCAAAAAATCAGGAGTACCAACTTAACCACTCTCTCCTTGTCGCCGAGTCTGGCGCTGAGTGCTTGGCGCGAAAACCTAAAGGTGGGAATACAATTTTGGGGCTTATGCGCAATATTGTGGATTTATTTGACCAATGGATTCGAAGGTCGGTTCACTTGCCTATTTCAAACGTTCCCTTTTGTAGCAAGGTTTTCCAAACTCAATAAATGTTTGGTAGATTACCTTGTTTTTTGCTCCTTGTCTATCAAAATAGATGTTAAAACATTGGAAAAAGAAAGAGAATTCCGAGGGAAACAGCAAAAATCACGTGGCAGACATGTCAGTTTTTGACAGATTTTACTATGAAAACCGGTGTGAAGGTGAAAACGGCGATTCCAACGACCATTCAAGGAGCGACTATTTCAAATGGTCGGGTCCAATAGGGAAATCCACGTACAATAGAAAATGAGAATTAGAATTTCTCTAGAAAGTTATAGAAATTTTTTTGTCAAACAATTTTTAGTTTGTGGGGCTAGAAATTCAACAATCTTAAGCATTAACTGCTTATTCAAAAACAATATAAAAATCGAGACATCATGTCTATTTTGTGTGCTTTTAAAATTCTAACCCCGTAAACCAAGATTTTTCTGAGAAATGTCCTTAATTTTTGTTTTATTACATAAATATACTTCATTTCCTATACCACACCGTGTGAAATTTCAATGATTCTACTTTTTCTCTCGATGACAGCTGGTGGTTTTCTCCTCCCCTAGTGAGATTCTCACGTCCGAATGTGTGAGTGGCGATAAAAGGAAAACAAACACTCCTAGATAGTGCAACTCAGCAAAGATTGGGTAAAAATGAGTATATTTCCATATATTTTTTGACTCTTTTGAAATCATTGTGATGACCCGATCATTTTTGAGGTTATGAGCAGAAGGAAAACAAACATGTTTTTACCTGTTTTTACCAGGCTATAGACATCCCTATCTAACTCATTAGCCTAAAAATAGCCACCATGTCCCGGGCACAGTGTGCAGATAGACCGCTGTCAGTTGCATGAGATGTCAACAATCGTCAACAACACCAATGATTGTAGCTTGATAATTGAAAATATCCACAACAATAAAAGAGCAGGATTTATTTTTAAATTCTGCTCAAGCTTTTCACGGTGAAATAAAAGACAAATTGTTGTTCTCCATGTAAGTAAAATCAAAATTGATCATGTAGATAAGTTTTGAATCAATTAAACTCATTAGTCATATTTAGTTAATATTCCCGATTAAAGTTGAATATTTAAGAATGCTGAATTTGGATGTTTTTATGATGTTAAGCTGTTTTAGATTTGACGTACGTTACTCGGCGTTGGTGTTGGTGTTGGCTACGCTAAACATGAGCTCTTAGCATAGGGCTGGTTTTTACACCTGACGAATTGCACATTAGTGTGCGAGCGCTAAACGTCACTCATCTCTATTTACCACAGTCATTGTCACAGCCAGCCCAGCCAGCAGCGAAGCACTATAAGAATGAAAAGGCCATAATTTATGTTCAAGTATATTCATGGTTCTTCAAATTTTTATGTCCCGTTTAGTTATTCAATGCAGGTTATGTATAGGAATGTAACTAGAATTCCCGGCAGTAAATAATTGTTTTGGAACACTATATCTTTTCGACAGTAGTTAACAATTTTAACTAATCGCAATCTGAAAATACTATTATATGCATATATTTAACCAATATGAGAAGTGGCATTAGTAGCAGAAACTTTACTTGGCAATCCCGCATAATTACAAACTGTAAATGGATATTTTCCCGTTCGTTCGGCCACAGTATTCTTTACTGTTGACAACTGTAAATAAACAATCTCATGTAAAGTTTCAACAGTTTGTGGTACGGTTATTTGACAAATAACAGTATGTTGAATGGGTTGTTAGGTTATGTCACCATAAAAAATCGGCTGTTTTCGCGTGCAAAATTTTCGCTCGACAGTATGATAAAATGTTGACATATAATGCAGGAAATATAAAACTTTTTAGGAACAGCATGTTGTATATTGACACTTAGTGATGATGTCAGGTAGTTATGGTTGAATCGACCGAAAAATATTTGATAACCGCAACGTAAACTGTGAAGTTATTTCTTACATCGTAATATGTAATGATTCTGACCATATAACATGTTGTTTTTTATTATGCGGGATTGAATCAGGTTGTTTGAAGGTACGAAAATGCGTTTTGCAGAATTTGATTTTTTACCTTGGTGGTTCCATAGTGCATGAAAAATAAACATCAACAGTTATCACATGCTGGAAGAGGCGGAAAGCTTGGTATCATTTTGGCGCGCAATGTTTGTTTGATGAAAAATGACAGTTAGTACGCATGACGGCATGAATGACACCTAGCGCCACCAAACGACATATAGACGAATCCAAGTAAAAATAAGAAGAAGACACACGACGGTGTTAACTTTGACAGATCCTACAGCACAGCATAGGAAGATCATTTTAAAATGCTTATAATAAATTCTAGACAAATTGTAATTAAAATCTGATTAATGTAGGGTTCGGAAAAAGTTCTGAATTACATATTCGGAAGCTTATCTCAATTTTTTGAATATTTTCCAAAAATGTATCTATCATACAGTTCAGAACTTTTTCCGTATCATGCTTCAATCAGATTTTAATTACATTTTGTCTAGAATTTATTATAAGCATTTTAAAATGATCTTCCTATGCTGTGCTGTAGGATCTGTCAAAGTTAACACCGTCGTGTGTCTTCTTCTTATTTTTACTTGGATTCGTCTATTGCCACAGTCAGTATTTAACGTATTTTGATTTACACAGCTTTTTGAGTAATATTTGTTCTAGCCTGGATGTCTGTTATCTGTGGTGAGAAGATGATTCTCTCGATTTAAGCTCTTTCCTTCCAATTAGGTTAACTTAAAACGGGCATTATGTATTTCATAAAATATCTTATGATTTCACGCTTAACTTTTCAAAAGGACCTAAGTAACATTTTTTTCATGAATTAATTTGAATAGCGCAATCAACAGAAAAACATGAAGGTTTTGATTGCAGTACTCAAATTAATTCATGAAAAAATGTTACTTAGGACCTTGTCATCCACCCCTCGGACCCCAGTCCAAGGGGGCGCATGTGACACGGAGACAAAATATAGTAAATCAAAAGAGGCACACAGGACATGATCTCCCAATCCCTAACTTGAGCTGTGGCAACTATATGGTTCGATTACAAGCAGAACCACCCACTAGAATTAACGAGCCATCCCAAACCAAAAAGGAAATTTCAGCCTCACATAAAAAAAAATGGAGTGATAAGATAGTGTACTTACATATATTTTTACCCTACTTAGCCTAAGGTTCTGTTGGTGTGGCGATAGTGTGGCTGTGTATCCCTCGGCGTCTGCAATAATGATACACTGTCCGGACAGATTGGGGTAATAGACCACCAGCGCCATGCTGGCCACCCCGCTGCTTTGCACGCCATTAGCAATCACATCACCACATCACCCACCAGCCAGGAGGATGCACCACCGCGAATCATGCTGGTTCAAAGAAAAGGCCTTAAGCCAATGAACGATCAGTATGCTGTCTGTCACTGCACGTTGGGAACATGTCTCAGATAACCATTCGTTTTAAAAATCTTACCGATCTCAAAGTACTATGTTTACTCCTGCCTACTCATCGTTCTCATAATTTCATCCATCACGTATTCTCGGCACTATGGAGTAGAAACAGTTGGTAAATTAGCACGTCCTCGTTTCCACACCGTACAACTTATTTACCACAGGCAGAGCACCACTTGTCCTAATGATTGGTTTCACTTTTCCTCTGCACTGTTTACCGCGAACTCGAAATCTTTTCTACGAGCTACAACCTTTCAAAGGCAAACGATTGGATGGAAGTTAAACCGAGAACTGAATTCTGTTTGCAATCATCTCTTATTTTATCGGTCGGGGACCTACGTGACGAACGTGGATGAGTGCTGTATTTTCTACCCATTTTAACGGGAGCATCGTGGTGGATAGTTGTGATCATCGAGAGTGAGTGGATCGTGCTAGAAAAAACGTACTTCGGGCTTCCTTTGGAAATATCCCTTATCTCGTATGGCGGTGAGTGGAGTGGTCAACTACTAGTGCATGATATCAGGCCGAGTTTAGATTGGCCTGAGAAAGCAGCTTGCGCCCAGCGAGGCATTCAATGAGGCATGCGGCGCAGTTGATCGACGGTCAACAACGATCAACAAGATGACGAACGTTGTTCTGTTGTTATGTTTGATGTAGTGTAGTGGTCTGACAATAGTACTGCATTTGACTCAGACTTCTTTGTCGGTTGGCGAGGCTGTGAGCGTAATCAGATACTCGATCCGCGAAGGCAATGGTGCCTACAGCCACCAAGCAAAGAGGGTAGGTTACAATACCCCCGCACCAGACAGTAATATGAGGATAGCATCTACGATGATAATCCTAATGTTACTGTTATCCAACTTACCATAGTCAAATCCACTCACACTAGATCCAATTGCCGTCCAGATAAACAAATGTTCAGTTTTGTCAAGTATTATTCATTATACATTTCAGAGATCATTCTTGTCGGTTCAGATTTTTGGTTCTTATACATAGGCTGATATTTTGTTATGATCATCACTTTGACGACGGTTAGGACGTATTTGGTGTTATCGGATGTGCACAATATTGATGTTTAATTTTATTCTCTGTTGAGTAAATTGACTGGCATAATTTCAACAAATGAAGCAAATGCACCGAGAGGATACCAAAGATTCCCAACGGCTCGTTTACTCAAAATTGACTTATTTTTGCAGTGAATCCTGTCGCCATGATAAGACAGATGGTCTTTTTCGTGGCCAATATGATAATATTTTTACTTGCTTACTTTTAACATTACCATGTCAGGAGATACCACGAATACTCCTAACTACCAGACAAGGTTCAATTTTATTCTTCTCTTTTCAACTTCATGTGTTTAAAGTGAATCAGGTTCTTCTATATTTGTTTGTTCTATCGCGTCAGGAGATATCTAGAACGAATCTCATGACTAAGAAAGCAGGATTTTTTTTATCCTCCTCCACTGAAAGAATACTTAAGGTCTCTTTTAGTTAAGTGCGATCAGAAAACTTCTTAGTTTGTTGATTCCATAATTAGGTTTGATCTGTTTTAGAATTAGAATCCGGCCCTGTTATGAGACAACTTAGGGTATTTCATAACCATAAAAGGTAACACTCTGATTTGTCATTATTGCGTTTTATTACCATGCCAGGAGAATACTGTGATCGCTCCTGACTAGTGAAGCACGGATCTATAGATTTTTCCTTTTTTTTAAATTGCATGGAAATAATTTAGGTGAATGTTTTTTTCTAATCTGTAACTGATTCAAGGGCATTTTGTTTCGTATCGCGTCACGAGACTTTTAGGACCGTCTCATAACTGAGTAAGTAAGATTTCAACTAGTTGCCCATTAATCTTACTCCAACAAGAGAATACGGATCGTTTCTTCTGGTTGATGCGAATATCATTTTAGCAATATGACACTTTGTTTTATTCTTCATTCTTTACAAATATGCTAACTGATATACTATATTCTTCTCATACATTCCTCAAACAACATTTAAATACTCATAATCATACCTCTACTAACACTCATTTCACTATTTCATTCAACTCACACAATCCAGTTTACACATAAATTCAATCTTTACTCGTACGCCTCACACAACACAATCGAGTTTCAGTAATTCACTATTCGCTCTTCACATTCACAAAACACTCAACAGGAATTCATATTCATTCACACGTTAGATGGCCATCTTTATCCTAACATTCATATCTCATATTCTCAATAGACACTATATTTACTCATCACAAACTTTTCACATATTCATACACTTTTCAACTCACATTTTTACTACAACTATAACTTAACATGACACACTTACGATCCTTCATTTAAACTTTCACCATTCAATTCATATTACACACATTTTACACTATTGTCCCACTCATTCAGGAATTATATCTTGAGCTGCAAAGACACCTAGATTTCGACCATTTTCATCCTCTAATTCATACGAGGTTGCCCCTCTTCTAGCAATTATTTTACACGGGGTATACACTGGACCTAATTTTGCAGCATAATGTTCGGCTGCATTCGACAACTTGAAATGCTTTTTATACACTTTCTGTCCTATAGTAAATACTGGTGGTAATCCTTTGTGTCGACTGTCGTAATTTTTCTTATATTTCTCGAACTGTCTCTTCTTGTTTGTAACGACTTCCTGATACACGGGCCCAATCACCATTTCTCTTCTTTGGGTGAATTGGTCCATTGATGGATCAGAAGTTTGCCTATCTTGTAGATGGTCCCTTCCATCAATGACTGATTCATACCCATGAACAAGAAAGTAGGGAGTGAATCCCGTGGAACAATGTTTCGTATTGTTGATTGCAAATTCAATCTGAGGAAGTTGTGTATCCCAAAGACGGTGATCAGATTGACAGTACGTCCGGATACATGCCAAAATAACTCTATTCACCCTCTCTACTGGATTATTCTGACAGTGACGTCGGGCGTTTTTAAAATGATGGACATTGTATTTATTTAATAATTCCTGAAACTTGTTTCCTAGGAAGGTAACAGCGTTATCTGAAATTGAAGTTTGAGGGACTCCTAACTTGAAAAACCATTCCGTTTCAATTAATTTTGCTAAACTGTCCACATTTATCTTCTTCACCGGAAACAAACGAACATATTTGGTAAAAATGTCCAAGCATACCAGCAAATCGGTGTTACCCAATTTGCTACGAACAAATCCACTCAAATAGTCAAGCGCAACCATTTGGAACGGGCGTGTAGCGTTTTTCTGCTCACCCAAAGGAGGGATAGTTGGAACGGTAGGATATTTCGACTGTTTGCATTGGCTACATTTAGAAAGAACTTTCTTAACGTCTATTTTCATTTTTGGCCAGTAGAATTTTTGTTTTAGTCGTTCCACTGTCTTTTCAAGACCTAAATGCATTATTGCTGCATGCTCCCGTTCAACTAGCTCAATTACTTTATCTGGTGGGACGACTAACTTCCATTCTAATCTACCCGGCTCCTGCAGAGAGCGGCATGTGATGAATTTATAAAGATCATTATTTTCGATTTTAAAATTGGGATAGTTTTCTGGAGTTTCGGAGACATTGCTCTTCAAATCTAAGTACCACTTTGAAGTAGAATTGTCGAATATAGCACAAACAGCACGACTGAGAGTGTCACAAACCACATTATCTCGACCTTTCCTGTGTTTGATGGTCATGTCGAACTCCTGTAGTTTGACTGACCATCGAGATAGACGTGAGCTTGGACGCTATTTGGATTGACAAATGAACGTCAATGCTGAACAATCAGTCACCAACGTAAAGTGCGATCCTTCAATGTAAGAACGAAAATGTTCAATAGATTCCAATGCCGCCAAACCCTCTTTATCCGTTGGACCATATTTCCTTTCACAGGTTGTTAATTTTCTTGAAAAATATGCAATAATATGCTCTTTCCCTTCCAATTCTTGAGTGAGAATCCCTGCAATGGCTAGATCACTAGCATCTGTTTGGACAGTGAATTCTTTTGACCAGTTAGGGTTTGAAAGCACTGGCTCAGACATCAAGCATTCTTTCAACTGTCTGAAAGCAATTTCCGCTTTTTCTGTCCACCTTATCTTCTTGGGTTTGCCTTTCAGCAAATCAGAGATAGGTGCAGAAATACCACTGAAATTTGGGATAAAATTGCGGTAGTATCCCGCCATCCCCAGGAATCTGCGAATCTCCTTTGGAGTTTGCGGACGAGCAAACTTGGAGATCGCAGAGACTCTTTCAGGGTTGGGTTGGTATCCTTCCTCTGAAAGAATAAACCCTAAGTATTTGATCCTTTTGAGACAAAACTTACATTTCTGTAAGTTCACCGAGAGATTCGCTTCTCTAAGGCATTGTGCAACGATCTTCAGATATTTGATGTGGTCTTCAAAATTATCTGTCGCAATGATGATGTCATCAAGGTAGGAAAATATGAATGGTTCATACTTTCCTTCCTTTAGAACAATATCTAGAATTCTAGACATAGTAGCGCTGCTGTTTATCAGGCCAAAAGGAAGACGTTTATACTGATAAAGTCCTCGGCCTAGGATTTTAAAACTGGTATACTTTTTGGAACTTTCTGCAAGTTTGACCTGCAGAAAGGATTCCTTCAAGTCAATAACAGTAAAAACATTGTTCCTACCTAAATTATTGAGAATCCTCATGGAACTTGCAAGCGGATATGCATCTCGAATAGTTTTGGAATTTAGTTTCCGAGCATCCAGACAAAGTCTCATGTCTCCATTTTCCTTAGTCACTGGCACTACTTGGAGTGCCCAGTTGGAGTTTGAAGGTTCAATTATATCCATCTCCAGCAATCTGTCGATTTCAGCATTGACCTTTTTTGAACTGTAGGGGACCATGGATGTGGGTTCAGGTGAATGGCTGTATTATCTGACAGTTCAATATTGTGTTGCATTACATTACAAGCTTCGAGAGTATTTGTTTCAGATACTTTGAAAGAGTTTTTCACTTCTTCTAGCATTCTGGTTTGTTCATCTGTTAAAACATGAGTGTTCATTTGAACATCATTGATATTATCAATGTTGCAGGTTGTGATCTCTTGTGTAAACCTAATGTTCTCAAATGTTAGTTCGATATCAAACAATTTAAAAAAATCCATGACTAAAATGCATCTATTTCCCAGTTCAGGAACAACCAGACAGGGAAGTATTTTTGTTTTTTGATTAACATTGAAAGGAATGTCAACATATCCTAAAATTTCCATCGGCTGGCCGCTAGCGTTCGATATGCTAATATCCTTTTCTATCGGCTGTATTTGCAGAAAGCTAGTTATATTTCCGAATTGCTCACCTACTATTGATGCATTGCTGCCACTATCAAGTAAGCCATGAAGCTGAAGTCCCAGAATATCGAATTTTAAAAAATACCTAGCGTCTCCATCTAAGTTCACAACTACAGAGTTGATATTATGAAAATGATTTTGATATTGTGCCGCATTTACTGAACAGTTTTGATAAATTTCTGTGATTCGCTTCTGAAATTCTCCTATTGCAACTTTAGAGGCAGCTTCTGGAGGATTTTCAGTGGCAGGGAAAACAACCTCCTTCAATTTTCCCTTACCTGGTTTTTTGATTCACAGTATGGGCATTCCTCATAGTGAAATTCGGGAAGACCACAACTGCAACAAAACACAGTCCGCCTTGAATAGCATCTTGTGTAATGGTGTCCAAACTTTCGACAGTTGTAGCATATTTTGCGATCAGGACTTTTGTAAAATTTTAGAATATCGTCCAACGATAATTCTCTCCAACCATTCCTAGGTTTGTATTCATCTGCTACTTTATTTTGGTTACTCATATAGCGGTTTTGATTACCTCCCATATTTTGATTTTGAGACTGAGTATTGTTACTAGTTCTCCTGTAATTGTTTTGGTTGCTTCTGGGATTCTGCTGAAAATTTTGTTGTGAATTTCTGGTGTTGTTACTAAATTGGTTATTTAAATGATTTGTAGCAACGGGAGAATCGAATTGAGTCAAGCTATTGATCTCTTTAACTTTATTGTTTTCAAAAGAAAGTGCAAATCGATTCATTAAAGTTTCATTGTTGTTGTCGATTCTTGTGCACAAACTTGTGCACAAAGTGATTCCAAATCTGTAACGTCCAAGAGAGCCAACTTGTCTCTGTAGGCAGGTCTCATTGTATACCAAATAATCTCAAATTTATCCTGTTCCGATAATGGACTTGTCCTGCACAAAAAAAATTGCTCCATGCGAACTAGAAAATTAGAAAACAGTTCAGATTTACCTTGGTACATCGAGAAAGATCTTATTTTAATGTAATGATCAATATTTTTAGGTAGGAATTGATTTCTCAAAGCCCTAATAAAATAATCCCAATCTTTGTAACGTAAGACCGGCCATTTTGCCACAAACCAATCTTGTGCTGCCCCAATCAACAAAAAGTGTGCACTCTGCAATAAATCAGTTTTAGACATATTCTCTGATTGAGCAAAAAACTCAACTCTCCGTAAAAATAAATTTAATCCAATGCCATTATCATTTCCAGCATACTTTATTGGCCATTGCGAAACTGCCATCGCTTTCCGATTCGAAAATTGATTTTCATTGAAATTATGAAACAGTGGATTACTATTCCAAGTACGATTGTTTGATTGTATGTTGAATCCAGGAGGAAGCATAGCGCCATCATTACTAGTATCAGCAACATTAGTAATGCATGGATTGAAATTCAAATCCAGATTTGCAGCACCACTTTCTTCTAACAAATCTTCCATTTTTCTCTCCGCTATTTTCGGTTTGGTTCCAGTATACTTTTGTGCACTTCCCTCCATTCCACTTGCTTTCATCCTTTCCGCCATTTCACTATTTCGCGGTGCCTTGGGCGGCGCCGGAATATTCTATCGCGAATTGTCACGCACCTTTTCCTCCTTATTATTCTGCTTTTCTACACTATGATTCACATCATCAGCTTTTTTTCGAACACTTTATTTAATTCCTCCCTAAATGAGGGGGAAATGGTAAGCCTCCGTATTTGCTTTTCACTCATCTTACTCATTTTCATCACAGGAATGTCCTCTTCATTTTCAGAAATACTGATTGCTTGTAAAAATTCTTCTTCACTTTCTTCACCTATTTTCGCCATTAGTGTCCTTTTTCACTTTTTCAAATTTACCTTTGTTTGCACTAATAAAACTTTTCTTTGAGAATCGGCCTTTCTTTTCCACCATACACAATTTCTGGTAGCATTATCATTTTACATTCTAAAAAAAAATTAAATTAATTCATGCACTAAATTCACTTCTAAATTCAAAATCCAAAATTCAAAATTACTGGCTAATAAATCACTTATCACTTAAAAATTCTCATGCAGTTCACCATAAATTAAATCCCATTCAATTCATTCTTATTCT
This sequence comes from Armigeres subalbatus, assembly GCF_024139115.2. Lineage (NCBI taxonomy): Eukaryota > Metazoa > Arthropoda > Insecta > Diptera > Culicidae > Armigeres > Armigeres subalbatus. Next base: position 200,359,795 of record NC_085141.1, on the reverse strand, counting down.
ACAGTACTTCAAGAAAACAAAAACTATTAAAAATCACTTATTCTACAAAATTCACTTAAATATCAATCAGTTAAACTAAGTTCAAAATTCACTTTTTTCTATTTACATAATGCACATTATTCAATTAAATTCAAAGGATCTCTATATACATATTTACAATTATAATCAGCCATTTTATATGAAAACCCAAAACCTTCTTTTATTAAGCGAATGACTCCAAAAAGAAAAACTTCGTCAGGTGGTTCTATCCGCTTCACAATTATTCACGATGGGCGCCATTTGTCATCCACCCCTCGGACCCCAGTCCAAGGGGGCGCATGAGACACGGAGACAAAATATAGTAAATCAAAAGAGGCACACAGGACATGATCTCCCAATCCCTAACTTGAGCTGTGGCAACTATATGGTTCGATTACAAGCAGAACCACCCACTAGAATTAACGAGCCATCCTAAACCAAAAAGGAAATTTCAGCCTCACAATAAAAAAAATGGAGTGATAAGATAGTGTACTTACATATATTTTTACCCTACTTAGCCTAAGGTTCTGTTGGTGTGGCGATAGTGTGGCTGTGTATCCCTCGGCGTCTGCAATAATGATACACTGTCCGGACAGATTGGGGTAATAGACCACCAGCGCCATGCTGGCCACCCCGCTGCTTTGCACGCCATTAGCAATCACATCACCACATCACCCACCAGCCAGGAGGATGCACCACCGCGAATCATGCTGGTTCAAAGAAAAGGCCTTAAGCCAATGAACGATCAGTATGCTGTCTGTCACTGCACTTTGGGAACATGTCTCAGATCACCATTCGTTTTAAAAATCTTACCGATCTCAAAGTACTATGTTAACTCCTGCCTACTCATCGGTCTCATAATTTCATCCATCACGTATTCTCGGCACTATGGAGTAGAAACAGTTGGTAAATTAGCACGTCCTCGTTTCCGCACCGTACAACTTATTTACCACAGGCAGAGCACCACTTGTCCTAATGATTGGTTTCACTTTTCCTCTGCACTGTTTACCGCGAACTCGAAATCTTTTCTACGAGCTACAACCTTTCAAAGGCAAACGATTGGATGGAAGTTAAACCGAGAACTGAATTCTGTTTGCAATCATCTCTTATTTTATCGGTCGGGGACCTACGTGACGAACGTGGATGAGTGCTGTATTTTCTACCCATTTTAACGGGAGCATCGTGGTGGATAGTTGTGATCATCGAGAGTGTGTGGATCGTGCTAGAAAAAACGTACTTCGGGCTTCCTTTGGAAATATCCCTTATCTCGTATGGCGGTGAGTGGAGTGGTCAACTGCTAGTGCATGATATCAGGCCGAGTTTAGATTGGCCTGAGAAAGCAGCTTGCGCCCAGCGGGGCATGCAATGAGGCATGCGGCGCAGTTGATCGACGGTCAACAACGATCAACCCGATGACGAACTTTGTTCTGTTGTTATGTTTGATGTAGTGTAGTGGTCTGACAATAGTACTGCATTCGACTCAGACTTCTTTGTCGGTTGGAGAGGCTGTGAGCGTAATCAGATACTCGATCCGCGAAGGCAATGGTGCCTACAGCCACCAAGCAAAGAGGGTAGGTTACAACCTTTTGAAAAGTTAAGCGAGATTTCCTTCAAATCAACTTTTAAAAAAATACCAAAAGGTGTCTTAGGCTGTGAACTATTCCACTGATTCGTTTAACTTTTAGTCAAAGTTTGACAATTCGATGGTTATTATCCCATCGTGGTTAAAATTTTATTCCAAAGCCGACCCATTTGAGTTTTGACAGATTGATAGTTATTTGGAGCGAAATGGATTTGGTGCCAATTTTCTCGCGAACAAAGTTTAACTATCGAACTGTCAAATCTAACCATGCTCCGGAGCAGGGTTATTTTTAACCACGGCGAAATAACCATTGAACTGTCAAATTCTAACTAAAAGTTAAACGAATCGGTGGAATGGTTCACAACCTTATGAAATTCGTTACATGCAACGAATGAACAACGTAAGTCACAATAATGGAATGTGAAGAGCTCAGTATGAAAAGCATGAGAGACTTATGTTTCAAAGATTTTCAACAATCTTGTGGATTCATAGTTTCTGCCTTATGAATTTCGTATGTTCATTTACTTGAGTGTAGAACCATATACATCTGAATTTCTAAACAAATCCTCTCTGAAATAATATTTATTATAAAATAGGCAGAAAAAACAAAATGCAAGCTTTCCCCAGGAATTCCTTCGACAATTGCGTCAGCCATTCTATCCGGAATTCTATCACGGATTCTTTAGAAATCCCTCCAGCAACTTCTTCGGCAATGTCTTCAGGAATTCCACCATAAATTTTGCCGGGAATTGATCCGAAAGTTCCACCATTATTTACCCCAAGAAAATCTCCACGAACTCCTTAATAAGTTCTGCAGGGAATTCTTCAGATAATTCTTTCGTGCTGTTACTCATAAAAAATTCTGAAAAATTGATCCGTGGAATTCCCAAGAATATGAAGGCATTCCTTCAAGGTTTCCACTGGGAGATCCTCCAGGAGTTAATCCGGAAATTCCTCCGTGAATTCTTCCAGGAGTTCTACCGGCAGTTGCTCCAGGATATCCTCCAATAATTATTCTATAGATAGAACGGCAGTTCCTACGGGGGTTCATTTGAAAATTCTTCCGGGAATTCCTCCAGAATTTCCCCCGGGAATTCATTCAGGTTTTCTTTCTGAAATTCATTTTGGCTTCTTCCGGAATTTATATAGAAATTCCTCCAGAAGCTCCTCTAAGAGTTTCTATGGGAGCTTCCCAGGGAATTCTCCGGGAGGTCCTCTGATCATGATGATGGTCTAGCTACATAACCCTACAAAGGTTTCAGCTAGACGAAATTTTGCTAGAAAATGAACTATCCAATATTTTTCCCGAGAATTTTTCTGGTAGTTTCGATGGCAGTTCCTCTGGGGGTTTCTTTGACAATTCTCCCGGGAGTTTCTTCAGAAATTTCTCCGGGAGTTCCTTCGAAAATTCATCCGAGAGTTCCTCCGGTAATTCCACCGGCAATTCATCCGGGGGTTTCTCCGGGAATTCCTCCGGGAGTTACAACAGTAGCTCTTCCAGGAAATTTTTTAGGTTTTTCTTTAAGAAATGATTTAGGCTTTTTTCAGAAATTTAGCTAAAAATTCCTTCCGAAGTTCTTCTGATAGTTTCTCTGGGAGTTTCTCCGGGAGGTCGTCTTGGAATTCTTCTAGGACTTCCTCCTCAAATACCCCCGGGAGTTCCTACGGGAGCAATTCCTTGGTAAATTCCTCCGGCAGTCTCTACGAGAATTCCTCCGGGAACTCCCGGAGGAATTTCTGGAGGAATTCCCGGAGAAATTATCAGAGGAATTCTCGGAGGAACTGCCGGTGAAACTTCTGGAGGAATTCCTTGACGAACAACAGGAAAAATTTCCGGAGGAAATACTGGAGGAATTTCTGGAGGAACTCTCGTAAGGACTCCTGGATGAAATCCCAAATGAAGTTTTGAAAGAATTCCAGGAGGAACTCCTGGAAGAACTCTTAAAGGACCTCCCGGAGGAACTCCTAGAGTAATTCTCCAAGGAACTTCTGTAGGAATTTGTAGATAAATTCCTAAAGAAAGCCAAAATGAATTGCTGGAAGAAAGCCTGAATGAATTCCCGGAAGAACTACTGGTGGAGCTCCCGGAGGAATTTTCAGCGGAACAACCGGTGAAATACCCGGAGTTGAATTTCTAGAGGAATTTCCGAAATCTCATTTCCCGTGAAATTCCTGCCAAACATCCTCTAGAAATTCCCTGTGAAGTTCCTGGAGGAATTCCCGGCGGAACTCTTGGAAAACTCCGGGAAGAGCTCTTCCGGAGGAATTCCCATATGAAATCCTGCATGTATTTCCAGATGAATTGCTGAAGAAATTACCGGATAAATTCCCGGAGGTTTGATTTGAAAAAATCCTGGAAGAACTCTTGGAAGATATCTTGGAGGAACTCTCAAATTAATTTCCGAATGAAATTCTGGAGTAAACTCCGAGTGAAGTTCGGAAAGAATTCTAGGACAATTCCGCGGAAAAATTCCCGGGGAAATTCCTGAATGAATTCCTGGAGACGTACCTGAAGAAATTCACGGAAAAATATCTGGAAGATTTTGCGGGTAAATGCTTGGACCAATTCCTGGATAAAAGGAAAAGTTCCTGGAGGAATGCCCGGAAAATTCCTAGAAGAATTTCCGAAGGAATTTGGAGCGAATTGGGAGGATTTCCGTCATAAGTTTCTGAAGAAACTTGTGGTGGTATTTTGGGAGGAAATTCCGTATGTATTTTTGAAGATACTCTCAAATACATTCCTGAAGGAAATGCCGGAGATTTTTATGGAAAAATAGCCGAAGAAATGTCTAGAAGTAAAACTTGGAGAGTAGAAAAGAAATCTTCAAGAAATTTTCCCATGATTTTCCTAAAAAATTAGTGATGTTTTTCTAGATAAGAAGGAATTACAATTACATGAAAAGGATTTTCGAACGAATTTCAGAGAAATTTGTGGATAACTTTCCGGAGGAATTTAGAAGTTCCTAAGGAAGCTACTAGAAGAATTGCAAGGAGAATTATTGAGCCCGAAATGTTTCGAGTTGTTTTGAACTTTCATATATTATGGATCCCGAATACTCTAATAAGTTTTTGGGAATCTTTTAAATTTCAACCACTTAAAGCCTGTCCACACTCAGAAATAAATGTATACTAAATAGGTTAAAAGTCATACTAATTGGCTATTCGCCTGGTTGACCCCGTATTAGTTTAAGCTTGAACAATACGGAGATAGTATAAATTCAATTTAATAACTCATAGTATAACTTTCCAGTATATGGGAATAGAATAAAAGCGTTTTAATGATTTGATTAATTGATCTGTCATAAACAGTAAATAAAAAAATCTTTCTATATCCTTCAATAAAGATCAGGTTAGGCATATTATATTTTATAACAGTAGAATATATTTAACTGAGTCATAACATTCTATAATGGAAATGCAACGGTAACTTACACGCTCGGTGTGCGAAATATTGGTCCTGCAGACTCGAAATCAGTCGTCAATGGCATGTATGATGTTCCGGCGGATCGATGATGGCCATCCTATCCTCGGTCAGGATTTTCTCCTCCGTCACCTTGATGCAATTGTACGACATGGGTCAATAAGTCTCCACTGATGACATCGTTCCACCAACTGAGTGAATAGCTTCATATACCCAGTGTCTCACAGCCACCGATGCTCAGAAACTTTGTCAAACACTAGGTCCGTCTCACCACGAACTACCTCCGTCGAGAACAGCGCATTACCGTAGAAGTTTTTCAGTTGGGTTCCGTTCTAGTTGTTAGAGATACTTTTTTCTGGGGACTTTCGTCTGCCCTTATCGTGACCTCAGGGTCGTTTTCTGGTAGCTCTTTGGGAGAAATTGGGGGGGTTTCAGGAGGAAATACTTCCCTTAATACAATCAGAGGTGGAAATGAACAAAATAAAGTAGTAGGAAGATTACAATAAATGGATCGATTCATATAAAAATACACTAGATAGCACAAATCTATGATTTACATGTTGTTTTAATTGAACATTTTCATTTTTGAAATAATAACATTTGGATGAATGATAAGGAAGTGGAAACGGGATGTACACACCTGTTACTGCAACCTAGTTGACCTACGGATATTCGTGCCAGACCTGCGGCCATCGCCGGCTCGATGTAAGTGCGTCATCTTTTGACTGGGGGCACGCCTGATCGTCCAACTGCGTGGCTGCTGGTGCTGGTGAAGCATGCACCTTCGGGGGTCCACTTCTGGGTACGAAAATGCGCTGATGGTACTTCCTTCCAATTCGCGGGGATTTCTGCGCGTCCTAGCTGCTGCCGGGAATTTTCTTGCTTTGTCGCCGGAAAAGGGGGGGGTCTGGGATTCCGACACTCGCCTTGCTTACCACTCAAACTTTGCCGTCGTGGTCCCCGATACTTTTCTTGTGACGGGCCCAAACTTGTTCGATCGGCGGGGCCGCGGGTTCACTGCCAATCGGGAAGGACGCGATAGGATTCCGAAAACTCGCCAACTTTGCCGACGGGTATAATCTTGAGGCACTCGGCGTGGTCACGAGGTTCGCCTTCCCCGGCGCTATTCTTGCGGGCAGAAATTAACCGACCAGCGATTAACGTGATGACGGTGTCTTATCGGCCGGGATTCCACTGCCGGACGGATGAAACGTGCAACCGGCCTTCGCGGCTCTAAACACACACTTCACTTCACTGTCCACGCGCTTGCTATCGCGATGGCGGCAAACTCCGCTTGGCGGTTCACTGGTGGATCAAATACCAAAGAAATAAAGAACGGTTAAAAGTCGCGCACTACTTTTTCTGCGTGGTGTTTGAACGGTGGTTCACCTAAAAGAGAGCTGCTCCTTCGATGACAGCTGCTTATAAGGTCTTTTCCGTTTTGGTATAGACTACCAATTGAGATTCTCACGTCCGAATGTGTGAGTGGCGATAAAAGGAAAACAAACACTCCTAGATGGTGCAACTCAGCAAAGATTGGGTAAAAATGAGTATATTTTCATATATTTTTTGACTCTTTTGATATCATTGTGATGACCCGATCATTTTTGAGGTTATGAGCAGAAGGAAAACAAACATGTTTTTACACATGACGAATTGCACATTAGTGTGCGAGCGCTAAACGTCACTCATCTCTATAGTATGACAGTCGAGCGAGTAACGATCAACTGTGGCTGGTGATGGTAGCTCGCGACGGAGCCGGTGCGTTACGGGTTGTGGGAGAGGTTGTGCAGGGTTGTTCAAGGAATTGTTTTTTGTTTGGTATTATTTCAATTTTTGATTAAGTTTTTAAATTCATTTCAATTAGTGGAGAATCGAGCTATCGTATTTGAGTAGAAAAGAAGCAAAATAATATAGACAATATTTACAGACGTAAAACCACAATGGAACCAATTTAACGGGTTACATTCATCCCCCACCTCGAGTAAAAAAAATAGTATTTTTTTTTTTTTTTGATTGAGGGAAGTCAAAATCAAGGAATCTGTCCTAGTAGCTCTCTTTTCGATTAGAGTTAGATTGATTTAGCGAATTGATTTTTCCGTTCAAATGAGAGGAGCTCTTTTCCGCAAAATCACTTAACTCTCATAGATAGAGTCTAGCTATTAGAATAGAATGAACCACGGTAGCTCTCTTTTCACTGAATGGTGGATAGATTTGGCGGAATGATTTGTCCGTTCTTATGAGAGGAACTCTTTTCCGCAAAATCACAAACCATTCAGCAATAGAGTCTGGCTACCTGAATGGAATACGTCGGGAGGCGGTAACTTTCTTTTTACCGAAGGGTGAACAGATTTGGCGGAATGATTTGTCCGTTCTTATGAGAGGAACTCTTTTCCGCGAAATCACATGCCATTCCGTAATAGAGTCTGGTTACCTGACTGGAAAAGGATATTGGGCTCTACACAAAGTAGCTCTCTTTTAATTCAGCGGTGATCTGATTTAGTGGAATGATTTGTCCGTTCTGACGAGAGGAACTCTTTCCACCAGATCACAAACCGTTCAATTATAGAGTCTAGCTACGAAGGGAATAGGTCTTGGTCAGGAGTTCTCGCTGTTGCAGCTCTCTTTTGGTTACGGGTTGACTAGATCTGGTGGAATGATTTGTCCGTGCTTATGAGAGGAACCCTTTTCCACCAGATCACTTAACTATCAACCAAGAGTCTGGCTGCTCAGCTAGTGAACGAAATGAATCAAAATAATATGCATCACCGGGGTTGAATCATGGCCTTCCGGCAGAAGGGTTCGTCAGAAAAAGCAGGTCCAACCTCTCGAAATCAAATCTTTAGAAATATTAAGCTTTTATGTACCTAATTGATACTTTTATTGTAAATTTAACTTAAGCTAGGAAGAGAAAAATAAGTATTCTAGAAACCTCTTCATTATATTTAATCATCACCGAAATGAAAATCGGGATTAAAAAAAACTCATTCACTCTTTCGGTCATTCCCCCCACCTTTCATACAATTTTCATTCACTCCTTCCATTCACACGGTTGTCTGGTCAAAAAAACATCTTACCAAGAACAACACATTCACACGTACACACACCAGTTATCGACTATTAATAATTCTAGGGCCCTTATAATAAAGTTAAGAAGGTCTAGCGTTCTCGCTAGACTCATTCGATCGTAGGTATCATTCGATCGACAAAATTTACCACCTGGGAGGCGTTACTATTTTAGTAAACACTCGCCTTAAATGTGACACTGGCAACGCCAGCGGTTGTCACTAAAGCAGAAAACGAGATGAATGAGAGGAAGAGACAACATATGATGTGTATCAGGATTAAACAACCATTGACACTCTGACGACGACGAGAACCGAGAAGCATGAATGACGTATGTTTTGTTTTTATATATATATTTTTTTATTTTTTTCTCCGGTGAGAGGCAATTTTACCGAATATTAAATAATCATTCTAGGGGAATTGAGTAAGGAAGAGAAAGCAAAACAGATGTTCAAATCGGCACTACCCTGGCTTCAGGTGAACGGCTGGCCAGATTCCTAGGTTTTTTCCACTTAGATCCTCCAGCTCATAGGAGGACGAGCCGATTTTAGCCTTCACCCGGCAGGGTAGATATTGCCGGCCTAGTTTGGCATTGTAATTTTCGACGGCCGAAGACTGCTTCATGTTCTTCCGGTAGACTAACTGTCCTACCGCAAAGGACTTGGCGAACGTACGGTTACGCAGATTGTAACGGCTTCGGGACACGTCGTGGGATTTTTCGAGATTTTTACGAACGATCTCGTGAATGTTCGTGAACATCTGTTTGCGTCTTTCCGATTTCTCTTCCGCGGATAATTCGTCTCCGTGACGAGATAGACGGTGGTCGGACCCCTGCTCCGATAGCTCTTGTCCGTGGGTAATGAAATACGGAGTGAACCCGGTCGAGGCGTGGATACTGGTGTTGAGCATTAGCTCAATTTCGGGCACTTTCATATCCCATACACGCTGGTCTTCCTGGACATAAGTGCGTATGGCTGCGTTTATTGTCCGGTTGACGCGCTCGACCGGATTCGATTGCGAATGGTAGCGGGAGTTCAGCCAGTGTGTGATTTTGAAGTGATCTAATAATTCTTTGAAGTCCTTTGAAGTGAAAGTACTGCCATTGTCGGTGATAATGGTTTCAGGGACAGAATTCCGGTAGAACCACTGATTCTTCAAAATCACACACATGGCTGAACTATCCAGCTTTTTCATCGGGTGAATCATTACCCACTTCGAGAAATAGTCACAAATCACTAAAATGTGCTGATTTCCCTTCCGGCTCCGTGGCAACGGACCAACAAAATCCATCGAAATGATTTGCCACGGCCGGGACGCACAGCGCATTTTCCCCATTTCCGGGGTTGTTTGGACGTAAGACGGCTTGACCTCCTTACAGGTGGAACAAGCGTGAATATATGCCCTGACGTCCTTGGCCATCTTGGGCCAATAATAGCGCTGTTGGACACGAGCTATCGTTTTGTCAAACCCAGGATGGAAGTGTTCATCGTGAGCTTGCCTCAAAACCTCGGCGACATCATCGGCTGGAACTACTTGCTTCCATTCGAATCGCGAGTCGAAAGGTACATTCCGGGCAGTGACGAACTTATACAGCCTGCCATCTTTAACCTTGAAGTCGACGAAGTCGCCTGGGCGGCTGCTGACCTTATCCATCAAGGAGGCGTACCACGGAGAAGTCGGTGAATCCTGGACTAACGCTATGCTTCTCGACAATGCATCCGGGACGACATTTTCTTTGCCTTTCCGGTGCACTACGGTCATGTCGAACTGCTGAAAGTCCAAGCTCCACCGACTACACCGGGACCCAACCTTCCACTTCGTCTTTAGGATGTGGGTCAACGCCGACGAATCCGTCACTAAGGTGAAGTGGTAACCTTCAATGTACCCCGAAACGCTTCGATGGAGAGCAAGGCGGCTAGAGCTTCCTTCTCGGCAGCGTGATAGTTCTTTTGAGGAGTGGTGAGCTTCCTAGAAAAATAGGAAATTACCCGCTCACCCTCCTCCTGCTGCTGAGTGAGCACTCCCGCAACAGCGACATCGCTGGCATCCGTCTGGATGACGAACTCCCGAGAGAAATCGGGACTTCCCAGAATCGGAGCGGCGATCAGCTGCTCTTTTAGCTGGCAGAAAGCTCTCTCCGCGGCTGGATTCCAGCCGATGACCTTGGATTTGGACTTGAGGAGGTCCGACAGGGGCCCGCAAGTCTCACTGAAGTTCGGGATGAACCGGCGGTAGTAATTTGCCATTCCTAGGAATCTCCTGAGCTTGGTGATCGTGGTCGGTCTCTCGTACTCGACGATTGGACGGATCTTGTCCGGATTTCCACGCAGACCTTCCGAGCTCAAGAGATATCCTAGGAAGGAAATCTCCGGCACCCCGAACTGAGACTTCTCCAAGTTAATCATAAGGTTGGCTCTGTTCAGTCGACGCGCAATTTCACGAAGCAACTGAACGTGATGCTCAAATGTCTCCGTTACCACGACGATATCGTCGAGGTAGACGAAGACATAGGGTTCCAGTACACCGTGGCCCAAAACTCGGTCCATCAGTCTTGCCAGCGTAGCAGGACTGTTGACAAGACCAAAGGGCATCCGGGTGTACTGGAACAACCCCTTTACCTTGCACACTGAAGGCCGTATACTTCCTCGAGGACTTCTCCAGCGGAACTTGTAGGAAGGCCTCCGACAAGTCTATGGTGGATAGGTATTTCGCCCTCGGAAGTTGGCCTAGGATTCGACAGGGTGCGGCAAGGGTAAGCATCACGAACAGTACGTTCGTTAATCTTACGCGCGTCCAAACAGAGCCGAACCTTATGAGGCTTGACGACTGGTACGCAGTTCAGCGACCAATCAGAGTTGCTGGGTTCAATTATGCCAGCGTCCAACAATCTCTGTAGTTCTACAGCTACCAGACCTTGTGTCTTGGGGGACATGACGTATGGGAACTGTCGAACGGGTGGTTTTCTCCGCCACTCTTCACTGAGTTCGATTTTGTGTTCCGCCAACGGAGTGGTTGACAATCGTCCGGGGCGGGCTGCTATAAACAGCGTTTTGATCTGCTCTATGGTCTGCTGCTCGGTAGCAGTCAGAACAGTCGGAGACGGTGGTGACTCGCGGCTCCATTCTTCCTCTGAGTTTTCCAACATGGCGCAATCAGTGATTGTGGGCTGGATACTGAAGGTCTTCCAGAAATCCATGCCACAGATGCAGCTGATGGCCAGGTTAGGAACTACCAGAGTCGGAACAACCTTGACCGTACCGTTCCAAGAAAAAGGTAAATAAATTCGTCCGCGGACATTGAGCGCTTCTCCGCTCGCTGTGCGAAGGTGGACGGGATCCCGAAGTGGAAATAACCGCTTCGGTTTGAGGGAATTGAAGACGCTGTCATTGATCAGGGTAAGATTACTACCGCTGTCAAGAAGAGCGCGAAAGTTTACACCGTAAGACGATTATCGTTGGGGAATGGATATGAAATGGTGAACGAAGCCGGAGATACCTGGTATAGGTCATCCGAAGCCGGCTCGAAACAAGCGGGAGGTTTTACGCCTAGAAGTTTTGGTTCAGCGGCCGGCGGTTTTGGCTCGCTGCGATGGCGTTTTTTACGCAATACGGACAATTGTTGGACGGATAGCCTCGGAACCCACAGTTCTCGCACAGTACTCCTTTCGGAAGTCGGCATTGATCCATCCGATGCCCAAACTTGCCACAATTGAAGCAGTGGCGGTTGGAGAGAGGCTGATGGGACTCGATCATGTCTTCAAGTGTCGCGTGCGACCGAGTTGGCCCACGGGGACCAGCGGTTCCGCTTTGGGAACCCTTTTGTTGCTGGTTCGATTGCAAAAAGGAGTGGCCGGATTGGGACGCCGGCTGAGACGAGCGTTGCTTGCTCGCTTGCTTCTCCTTTTTCGGTTTAGGGGTCTCAGAATATTCTACCACATTCACCGACTTCTCCGGTCCAAAGACCTTATTGTACACGGAGAAGTTGACAGCGTCTATCTTCTGACCAGCACAGACCAATGTCTGGAGGTCGGCGATAGGAAGGAAATTCAGCTGTTTTTTATAATCGATCCGGACATTCTGCATCAGAATTTGGACCTTTTCATGTTCCGGAATGGGAACACTCATTGTTCCGAACAGTTCCTCCATACTGTGGTAGTACTGGAGAAACGTCTCGTTCCGCAATTGGTGACGCTGATAAACCTTCATTTTTATCATGGTATCTAGGTCGAATGCATGAATGTCCTCCTGAGCTCTAGAACCAGGTGCTGCCAATTCAACAGGCGACCGGCGGCCCGCATGGTCATATACCACTGCAAGGCGGGTCCCTTGAAAAGGTGAATCGCTGAATCGAATAGCTCGACTTCTGAGACATGCTCAGATACGGCCATGGCATGAACCATTCCAAGGAACTGGTTCAACTTCAACCCTTGATCCTCGCCATCGTATTTCAAGATTGTCCACTTGGACACAGGTAAGCTGTGACGCCCCTGATTACCCGACAGCGTTGCGCTGTAGGGAGTGAGAGATGGGTTGGCGTAAGGAAATGAAGTTGAGGAAGCAGTCCCCGTCCATGGATTGGTCGATTGAATATTTCTCAAAGTCGGATTCTGAGACCACGAAGGGTTCGTACAGGCACTGCTCAGTGCCGGATTTCCGAGCCAGGGATTGAAACTCGGTGTGCTATTCACAGCCGAATGGACTGACCACGGCATTGAAACCGGCGCCGCACCTATGGCTGGATTTCCGAGCCACGAACTAGTAGCGGAGGAGCTACTGAAAGGCTGAATACTCGAAGTCTTCTGAAGGTGGTCCTGCCACGAGGTAGAACACTGAGGCAGTGCTGACGAATAGCTCTGAGGAAGCGAGAATGTGACACTAGTACCCGGTCTTGAGTGAGAAGCCACCGTATGGGCTTGTGAATTCGTAGAATAGGCGGAACTGTAAGCATAATGCTCGGTAGATGGCACCGATTTACCGGAACGCGAAACGCCGGTATTGTTCAAGTCCTCAGAGACTTGAAGATGAGCTGAATAGGGAGTGAACGGAGGTTTAATCATCGGAATACTAGGTACTCCGGGCTGTACATTCGATATATTCGGCTGGGTTCCACTCGGAACGCCGGATATATACAATACAGAACTCTCATCCCGTTGCTTATCTCGTCTATCCAGCTCTGCTTCAAGCTCTTTAATCCTCGCCATCAACGAGTTCACACATACGGCACCTTCAAGTTGAGAACTCGCAGTATTACTTTCTGCCGGCACGGTTCCCTTAGGAATAGCCCCGGTACCAGTCACTGGAGTGGGCAAAACAGGAGGTGCAGCATACCCCTCTGCACTGAACAGATCCACCAAAGAATGGTCCTCCGGATCCTCCCTGTTTTCCCCTCTTTGTTCCTCAGAACCCCCATAAAAGTTATTTAATAGAAGTTTCACCACGTCTATCAACATCGCCTTTAAAAAGTTTTCCGCTTCTCCCAATTCCCTAGCATTGTTAACTAGAAGGACAATTCGGTGGCCAAAATGCAGCAACCTTGCTTGCCCTCTGACCTTGAGAATCTTATCATTCTCCTTCAGACCTTCTACGATCTCGTCAAAATTCCGTCGGCAAAACTGAATTGTTTCCTCCCAATCCACATCAAGTGCTACCTCGATGGTTTTCTGGTTTTCCTTCTCGTTCTTCAAATGATCTCGAAGGCTTCTCCGCCTTCGAGAATAGGTGGGATCATCGCGGATCACTATCGATCGGATATTGAGCTCAAATTCGAGCTCATAGGGCATTAAATGGTCCACTCTTAAGGAGTGGTACCATTCTAGAATTTTGTCAACTGCCTGGGAATAATCCATCAGTGCTTCGGCCATTTCCGAAACCGAAAATGCTCTAAAAATATATTAAATGCAAAAATATATACAGAAAATGTTACCAAATAATCTAAATCTACAAAAGTTTACCCCTAATTAGCTATTATTCTCATAAAATGTGAGAAAAAGTTGCTAAAATAAAAAGAAGGCTAAATTCAAGCCTAAGCTGTCGCATAAATTATGCGACCAAGGAGAAACTAGCATAAACCTATGCTATTTCCCTAAGCTAAACCCTAGCCTAAATTATAAAAATAGAAATTTACAATTTGAAGCACTGTGTAAATGAGAATGTTATTTAGAATCACTTATTATAAGCTTAATTATTTACAATGTATCAATGTATAATAGATTAAATTTCTAAAGTCGATTGAAAGGCGACAATTATAAAGATTTCTCATCATCCGAACCCATACCAGAAAATGAACATTTGATGAATGCAATAATTATAATGAATACAAACCTTTTCACTTAATAAGAACAATTGGAATAAAGGATTCCAATTCCTCCTGAGCTTACTTGAAAAGGGTTCCACTTTAGGTTAAAGTGGAAACCTTTTCTTTTAATTTCTTTGCGTTGAGCGCCAATTGTTAGAGAGACTTTTGCTGGGGACTTCCGTCTGCCCTTATCGTGACCTCAGGGTCGGTTTTCCGGTAGCTCTTTGGGAGAAATTGGGGGTTTTAGGGGGAAATACTTCCTTAATACAATCAGAGGTGGAAATGAACAAAATAAAGTAGTAGGAAGATTACAATAAATGGATCGATTCATATAAAAATACACTAGATAGCACAAATCTATGATTTACATGTTGTTTTAATTGAACATTTTCATTTTGAAATAATAACATTTGGATGAATGATAAGGAAGTGGAAACGGGATGTACACACCTGTTACTGCAACCTAGTTGACCTACGGATATTCGTGCCAGACCTGCGGCCATCGCCGGCTCGATGTAAGTGCGTCATCTTTTGACTGGGGGCACGCCTGATCGTCCAACTGCGTGGCTGCTGGTGCTGATGAAGCATGCACCTTCGGGGGTCCACTTCTGGGTACGAAAATGCGCTGATGGTACTTCCTTCCAATTCGCGGGGATTTCTGCGCGTCCTAGCTGCTGCCGGGAATTTTCTTGCTTTGTCGCCGGAAAAGGGGGGGGTCTGGGATTCCGACACTCGCCTTGCTTACCACTCAAACTTTGCCGTCGTGGTCACGATGGTCGCTTCCCCGATACTTTTCTTGTGACGGGCCCAAACTTGTTCGATCGGCGGGGCCGCGGGTTCACTGCCAATCGGGAAGGACGCGATAGGATTCCGAAAACTCGCCAACTTTGCCGACGGGTATAATCTTGAGGCACTCGGCGTGGTCACGAGGTTCGCCTTCCCCGGCGCTATTCTTGCGGGCAGAAATTAACCGACCAGCGATTAACGTGATGACGGTGTCTTATCGGCCGGGATTCCACTGCCGGACGGATGAAACGTGCAACCGGCCTTCGCGGCTCTAAACACACACTTCACTTCACTGTCCACGCGCTTGCTATCGCGATGGTGGCAAACTCCGCTTGGCGGTTCACTGGTGGATCAAATACCAAAGAAATAAAGAACGGTTAAAAGTCGCGCACTACTTTTTCTGCGTGGTGTTTGAACGGTGGTTCACCTAAAAGAGAGCTGCTCCTTCAATGACAGCTGCTTATAAGGTCTTTTCTGTTTTGGTATAGACTACCAATAGTATGACAGTCGAGCGAGTAACGATCAACTGTGGCTGGTGATGGTAGCTCGCGACGGAGCCGGTGCGTTACGGGTTGTGGGAGAGGTTGTGCAGGGTTGTTCAAGGAATTGTTTTTTTTTTGGTATTATTTCAATTTTTGATTAAGTTTTTAAATTCATTTCAATTAGTGGAGAATCGAGCTATCGTATTTGAGTACGATGATCGATGATCAGTTTTTTTTTGCCTTTGCAGAACATAAAACGTGTCTCATCACACTTGAGCAAATCTTAGTTATACAACTTCAAATATTCCAGCACAAACCAGCCTTAGTATACATTTGAATATTTGATAGTATATACTTTATACATAGCTATGTTTTAATGTTAAAAATCATTAAAATGATTAAAATTTAAACTATTTGCGTTTATCTTAAATTCATAGTGCACGTTAAATTTCGGACACTTAGGTAATGTCCAATTGATTTGTTGTCATTTTATCAATTTTAGTGTGTTTAAAACATGCCGAAAGCAACACATAAAGCAGAAAGAATCAGCTGTCATGCAAATTGTTCGTCTCAGTGGTTTGTGAAAATTTTAAATATCGCATTATCAGATGGGTGTCCGAAATTTAACGTGGACAGGCTTTATATCTGAATATTGTTGGAACGTAAAGTGCACATGCTTAAAGAAATTCATTTTAGTGCCCGTTCAATCTTTCCACAAATGCCCCCCTCTGGCTACGCCCTTGATAGCACGTCCTGCATTGATTGAAATTAATCAAATAACGAATACACACTTCGAAAAATCCATGTAAGTTTACATTTGAATGGATGCACACGGCCCGGTTGGCGTACATTCACATCTTTTCTTAAAATTACATGGTTTTAAGGATACATAAGTTTTACTTATTTCCACGTCATGACATGTAAATCGATAGCTGGGTTGGAGAGTGTAATAATTTCCGGCCATGTTCGTTTTGCTTCAAAAAACACATTTATTGGATTTGTGGGATTTAAAAAATAGATTCTTATATTTTTGTTTTTCACAATTTTGACATTACAATTGCATTTAATTTTGGAATCGATACTAAATCAAAATCGCAACTTCCTTATTTTTATTTGACGAGCTTCAGACATTTTCATCAATCCAGCTGTTTTCTGCGTATTGTGATGAAGGTTTCCGCTACCTGTTGATGGTGTTAGTTTGCGTGGGAGAACTATCAGATTCGTCAAATCGTCGTTTGAATCTTTGTTTACAAAAAAATTTTACATCTATTTTGCCCAGCAGCATTGAATTGTTAAATAGCATTGTTTATACATCTTACTTGTTCGCCATTTTGATTCAAACATATTTAAATTTCAAAACATTGAATGTTCAAGTAGCGGATGTTTATTATTATAAATATAATCACGAAAAAAACAATATTAAAATACATTAATCGTGTTTATAATAAGAAATTTTGTAGAAAAAAAATCGCTATTTTGTCAATTTTGTCACATCTATAATAGGCGTATTTTAAGATTATTTTCAAATAAATGAACTTTAGAGTAAAAATTTCAACCATTTTATGTACGCATACATTGAAGAAAGGGATGAATATTGAAATGCATTAAAAACAACCGAGCCAACAATTAAATTTCCTTTGGAGTTTTCGAATATATTCATCTAATCCATGCTGTACGCTCAATTTTGAGATTGACTGTATTTGTAAAAATACAAACCTTGTCTTATGACAAGTAAGTGAAGCAGGGACATATAGAACTTTTTTCATTGTGTGGCAATAGGTGCAGCCTGAATGATGGCTTGCATAGCCTATTCCGAGCCTATTCAGACTACAAAATGAATCACTCGGTACAGAGTACGGGTCTCCAGTAGCCTTGCGAGCAAAGGAGTAGGATCGCCATTCCGGATGAGACGAGTTCGAATCTCGGTCCGGTCTAGATTGTTTTCGGGTTAGAAACATTCTCGACACCCTGGATATAGTGCATCCATTGTACTTGCCACTCAAGATAGATACTCATGCAATGGAGGGCCAAGAAAAGCTTTTAATTAATAACTGAGGAAATGCTAACATAATACTGAGTTGAAAGAAAACCAAGTTCCAGTTGGAATTTAAAACCATTGAAGATAAAGTATCTTGATGTCAAATTTTAAACATGTAATATTTACCGGGAATAATGAATATGACATTTCATATCAAAATACTTTGGACTAAATGATAAAAGGCGTCGGTGAATAGGCTATTAAAGTATAAACATTGAGAAAATTTGATTATGATTCATATTGGGATAAGGTTCTTAAAGCACCTCCACGGGAGTCCCCATCTGGGTCCCTATCGCTATTTCCGGGCCCTATATAGGGACCTACTTCTACACCGGTAGTATCTAAAAGGGAATGAAAAATGAGAACGCAACTCAAAATTAGCCGTGAGTTTCCAAATTTAGCGCCCCATACTGGGTTGCTAAATTTCTATACAGGGTTGCTATTCTGTGAAACGTCATTTTATTATAGATAAAAATTGCAGGAAATCTGTTTTTTTTTTTCAAAACAATTTCGGCGTATGTAATTAAATAGCAAGGGAAGTATAAGTAATTATAATAAAAGATCAACGACAATGAGGAGCATACACACCGGCGCCCACTAGGTCCCACAATATTTATGGATTTTCCGTGAAAGAAAATCCTACTTTTTTTTGCAAGTTATTCAAGAAGGAGGTCTTCCAGGAATCCCTTAGAAGCGAGATCAGAAGGTTCTTTTTGTAATTGTTCAGTATGTTCTTCAAGGAGCTCCTCTAGAAAATCTCCCGCAAGTTTCAAGTTCATCAAATGGGAACAAGCGGGCTTGGTAGTCATATGGCTACTGCTTCTGCCTCATACGCAGGATGTCGTGGGTTCAATCCCAGGTCCGTTCCATTATCCTACTTTGTATCTCTCTCTATATTTCTCATGTTCTAGCAATCGCTAGAACTGGAAATGGACTTCCATACCGTTTCCATTACTATTCCTATACCTTCAACTTGAGTATTCTAACAGTAATCTGCTAGAATTGGAAATGAACTCTAGAGCTCGTTTCCTACATCCAATTAGAAATTTCATCAGTTACCTTCTCCTATCTATCACATTGGCAGCTCGTTAACCAAGACGGACCTCTGCCTCTCGAACCTAACCCAAAAATTGCAACAAATTCCACATGAGCTCGTGGCAAGTGCAGAGGTATATTCGGCTTGCAGTGGGCGAGTGATTTTGTTTATTTGATTATTTGTTTATTTGGAGCAGGGAAAAGCCCATTTGAGTAGAACCATGGAATCTTTCTCAAATGGGCGCAAAACCTCCTCATCTTTTCATATCAACAGAAATACAATAATGCCAAATGATACATTGTTTGACTTAAATTACTTAATATTATATAATATATCCTAATGGCCTATGCTAATGTGTGATACTGTTGGAAGCTGAGAGGAGTGTAGAAAACCGTTTCCGAAGAAAGGTGAAAATCAAATGCGGTGGAGCAGCGATTGAAGATGCGACACATACTAGTGAATGGCTCATTTTGCGCATAGTTTGTGCGAGCACCTCTCAAGAAAATGAAAGGTGTTGACCGAAGTGGACGAAAGGGGATGCTAAAGTTCAATTCAGAGAGCAAGGCCGGGCAATCAATTCTAGATTGCAGGAGATCTGCAATGAAAAGCGCCTTGGAAACGTCACGACGCTCACTTAACAGATCTAAACCAATAAGTTGGCAGCGTGCTTCATAACTTGGTAAGTTATTTGGATCATTCCAAGGAAGACGGCGTAGAGCAAAACGAACGAATTTTCGCTGAATTGCTTCGATTCGTATTGTGCTGTTTTGCAGAAAGGAGCCCATACAACTAGTGAATATTCTAGTAATGACCTCACTAACGCGCAGTAGAGCGATTTTAGACATTGAATGTTATTGAAGTGCTTCGCAATGCGGAAAATAAATCCAAGTGTTTTCGACGCTTTCGATGTGATAAAGGCGATGTGGTCTTTGAATGTTAGCTTAGAGTCTAATAAGACGCCTAGATCCTTAACAACAGATTCTCGTCTAATAGCTGTAGATCCGATTTTGTAACAAAAGTCAATAGTGAATCATCATTTCCTCCCCCTTCCTTGCATTCTGACGTGGCAGGCGCCAGTATGACCTAACAAATGAGATCACCAGTACTTGTACATTGAAGATGGGTGCTAGTCCCAAGCAAACATCTGTTGGTTCCCTGTGCAAGAACAGCTGATCTGGTCATAATGGAGTAGCAACTACGAGCAGTTAATCAAGCTCAAGCTCAAGCTCTGTTGTTCATCAAATGGGAACTATTCTGATCTCAATCTCCCTAAACATATATTCATCTCATCACGAAACAAAGTAATACGACACCAATTTCGTGGTTTCTTTTTGTAAACATACGTGCTCACTGCCGAAAGAAATCACAAATGTGAGAAATAAATCAAATGCCTTTCCATTGCTTTGTTTTTGATGGCATGAATATCAGAGCCATGAGATGAAATCCAGAAGCAGTTCCCCTACATGATTTGCTTTGGAAATTCATCTGGGATCCCTGCAAGATTTCTCCGGGTGTTCCCCAGCAATCATTGAGTTCCTTTAAGAATCTCTACCATTTCCCCTAGAATAGTTATAGTTATAATAGGATTTCTTTCAGAATCTTTTGGAATTGTCCTACAATCACTTTTGTGGTTTCAAAAAACTTTGCAAGACACGGATTCTTTCGGAAGTTCTTTCGAGATAAATTTCCAGGAGGGAGGAAATCCAGAAGGAATAACTATAAGAAAAAAAAATTAAAAAAGCTTGATATAATATATTTGAGTACTATTACGGGTCTTCAGTTAGCTTTGCGAGCAAAATCGTAGAATTAATCCCAGTTGACGTCCGGAGGAGCGCTATTATAAGAATAGCGATGAGGACTCCCGTGGAGGTGCTCTTAGAAGACCGGACCGATGTGACGGTTTGCACTATTTACCCTGGAAGAAGTTTGTGAGACTTCGGAAGCCTCCGAGCCACACCGGAGCGTAACTTTTTTTTACTAATTTTATTTGCTAATTATCTAATACATGCATTCATCTCTTAGACTAGGTGTTCCGTGTTTTCTTAACACTATCATCCTTATTTGCTATGTTACTTTTTAGTTATTATTAATACATTTCAATTGCCTCTGGCAGTTAGGATTTTTCCTCTGGTTTAATTGAACCAAGTAGGAATTACAATGTTTTTCACTTAAACTAAACCTAACCTAATTTATACTAAGGGTACAAGGAGCTAATCGTTGCAATAGAAGATTGCAACGATTTTTGTCTAAAATTGGAAATTATTTTGTTGGACATTTGTTGCAATGTCTCAACATTAGAAATTCTATGAAGTTCATTGGTACTATACCACGGAGGCAACTTCAGAATCATTTTCAAAATTTTATTTTGAATCCTCTGAAGTGCCTTCTTTCTGGTATTGCAGCAACTAGTCCATATTGGCACAGCATACAACATGGCTGGTCTAAAAATTTGTTTGTAAATCAAAAGTTTGTTCTTAAGACAAAGTTTTGATTTTCTGTTTATAAGTGGATATAGACACTTAATATATTTGTTACATTTGGCTTGAAGGCCTTCAATGTGATTTTTAAAGTTAATTTTGATCTAGCAGAAGTCCTAAATATTTAGCTTCGCTAGACCAATTAATTGGAACCCCATTCATAGTGACAATATGTCTGCTAGAAGGTTTCAAATAAGAAGCTCTCGGCTTATGTGGGAAAATTATAAGCTGAGTTTTGGAAGCATTCGGGGAAATTTTCCATTTTTGCAAGTAAGTGGAGAAAATATCCAAACTTTTTTGCAATCTACTACAAATGACACGAAGGCTTCGCCCTTTGGCTGAAAGGCCCGTGTCATCTGCAAACAAAGATTTTTGACATCCTGGTGGTAAATCAGGTAAGTCCGAAGTAAAAATGTTATACAATATGGGCCCCAGTATGCTGCCTTGGGGGACACCAGCCCTCACAGGTAATCTATCAGATTTGGAATTCTGATAGTTTACCTGCAGTGAGCGATCTGATAAATAATTTTGGATCAGTTTAATGATGTACAGAGGGAAATTAAAATTCATCAATTTTACAATCAAACCTTCATGCCAAACACTGTCGACTGCTTTCTCTATATCAAGAAGAGCAACTCCAGTCGAATATCCTTCAGATTTGTTGAGCCGAATTAAATTCGTTATTCTTAATAACTGATGGGTGGTTGAATGCCCATGGCGAAAACCAAATTGCTCATCAGCAAAAATAGAATTGTCATTAATATGAACCATCATTCTATTTAAAATAATCTTTTCAAACAGTTTGCTTATTGAAGAAAGCAAACTGATTGGGCGATAACTAGAAGCCTCAGCTGGATTTTTGTCCGGCTTCAAAATAGGAACAACTTTGGCGTTTTTTCATTTATCTGGGAAGTATGCCAATTGAAAACATTTGTTAAATATATTAACCAAGAAGGATAAAGAGCTCTCAGGAAGTTTTTTGATAAGTATGTAGAAAATACCATCATCACCCGGGGCTTTCATATTTTTAAATTTTCTAGTAATAGATCTCACTTCATCCAAATTAGTTCCCAACGAAGGGTCAAAAACATTCTCTTGATTGAGAATGTCTTCGAAGCTCCGTGTAACCTGATCCTCAATTGGACTAGTGAGACCTAGACTAAAATTATGGGCACTCTCGAACTGCTGAGCAAGTTTTGAGCCTTTTCGCCATTTGTTAATAAGATTTTATTTCCCTCTTTAAGCGCTGGAATTGGCTTTTGAGGTTTTTTAAGAATTTTTGTTAATTTCCAAAAGGGTTTCGAACTGGGATCCAACTTCGAGACATTATTCTCAAAGTTGGTATTTCTCAGAATAGCGAAACGTTTTTTTAATTTCATTTTGCAAATCTCGCCAAATAACTTTCAATGCGGGATCGCGAGTTCTTTGGTATTGCCTTCGCCTCACATTTTTAAGGCGGATCAGTAACTGAAGATCGTCGTCAATAATAATGGAGTTGAATTTAATTTCACATTTAGGAATTGTAATGCCTCTGGCTTCGACAATTAAATTTGTCAAAGATACGAGAACATTATCAATATCACTTTTGGTATCGAGAGGAATATCAACATCAAAATTCCTATCGATATACGTTTTATATAAATCCCAATCAGCCCTATGATAATTGAAAGTAGAGCTGATTGGATTATAAATGGCTTCTTGTGAGATTTCAAACGTCACAGGAAGGCGATCAGAGTCAAAGTCAGCATGAGTTACCAATTGGCCACACAGCTGACTTGAATCCGTTAAAACTAAATCAATTGTAGAAGGATTTCGACTGGAAGAAAAACAAGTTGGTCCATTGGGATATTGAATAGTATAATATCCCGCAGAACAATCTTCAAATAAAATTTTACCATTGGAATTGCTTTGAGCATTATTCCATGAGCGGTGTTTGGCATTGAAGTCACCAATTACGAAGAATTTTGATTTGTTGCGAGTCAGAATTTGAAGATCAGCTTTCAACAAATTCTTTTGCTGCCCATTGCATTGAAAAAGCAAGTAGGCTGCAATGAAGGAAAATTGTCATAAATTTGTTTCAACAGAAACTCCCAAGGTTTCAAAAACTTTGGGTTCGAACGAAGAAAATAATTTATGTTTGATACGTCTATTGATGACAATGGCGAGCCCACCACAGGCGCTGTTAAGACGATCATTTCTGTAGATAAAATAATTTGGATCTCTTTTAATGGAAAGTCCTGGTTTTAAATAAGTTTCTGTTATAATGGCAATATGCACATTATGAACTGTTAGGAAGTTGAATAATTCATCTTCCTTACCCTTTAGAGAGCGGGCATTCCAATTTAGAACTTTCACACAATTATTTGGATCCATTGAAACGGAGTCCGCACTTAAATTTATTGGAATCTTCTCTCACAGGACATGCGTCCTTGGCGTGAGAGGTTCCACCACAAATCATGCATTTAGCATCCATGTGACAATGTTTGGTTCCATGAGTGGGGCACTTACGGTACTGGGTGGGGTTTTGGAAATTTCCCCCAGGCCTGCGGAAATGTTCCCATGTAACACGGACATGAGACATAATACAGGCCTTTTCCAAACTTTTCATATTATTTAGTTCACTTTTGTTAAAATGAACTAAATAAAATTCTTGAAATGCCCTCAGGGAAGTACCAGAGTGGGATTTCTTTTTCATCTTAATTACTTGGACTGGTGAAAATCCAAGTAACTGAGAAATTTCAATTTTAATCTCATCCAGTGATTTGTCATCACTGGGGAGACATTTCAAGACGACTTTGAACAATCGCTCAGTTTTGTCGTCGTATGTGAAGAATTTATGGCGCTTCTCAGTTAAATACTGAAGAAGACGTTTGCGATAGTCAAAGGATCCCGGCAAATCGCGGCAGTCACCCTTCCTAGCAATCTGAAATGAAACCTTGATCCCCTGAAGGTTACTCAAGATTTCATTCCGAAAGCCAGAAAACTCGGCAACAGATACCACAATTGGCGGAATCCTTTGTTTCTTCGCATGAATCGAATCACCTGGGCTAAAGGTAGATTCGATTTGCTCAATTTCATCATTAATCAAATCGAACTGATTGATCAGTTCGATAGGAGAAGAAACAATGTCAGCATTAGATTTAGAAGGAATATCTGAAGTCTCCAGCTTCCTTCTATTTTTTCCGCGCTTAGGCAGGACGGTCTTGAAACCTTGTTTCTTTGAAGGAAGTGGAGAATTCAGAGACTCCCCCTTCCTCTTGTTTTTATTAATGCTCATGGCTGAGCGTGGAGACGTGACCTTCTTTGAGTTTTTTTTCCCAGAACGGTGTCCCTGCAGGATTACCACCGCTTGTCGGAATTTTACTTCCGCAAACGGGTCCAACGTAAAACGAAGGCACGGGTCCTTGCAAAGATCGTAACGGGATCAGTGGGTACAAATAGCGCTGAGAAGCACTGTTGAAATTAAAATAGCGTAGGGTAGTATTAAAAACTTCCTTCCGCAAAGAGAGAAAGAACCGCACATCACGATGCGGTCGACTTAACTTTACTTTCACGGTTCACTTTATTCAGGTTCTCAGAATCACCAATTTGCTGCCTGTCGCTTCAACGGTCTAACCTTGCCTGCCTCGCTTTTCTCCCTCTATTCCCTTGACACGAAAAGTATATTTCACTTCCTTTACAGGGTTAATCTCATTTACTCATACATATATGAATAAGTCAATACCCTACAAATAGAACACTGCTGGGGAAACAATCGAGTTTGTTCTAGTAGAATATACCTAGTGGTCGAAAATTTGGAATGAAACTGAATCACTCCTGATTTTACTCTTAAGTTAGTCCTTACTTGTTGCCATGTTTCCGCTTTGATTCTACTAAAGGAGGCTGCAGCATTGCCTCTCAATTTTGAAAGGATTATCACAGACAAATAGACATAACACTCGTAAAATTTCCATCGTTCACTGGTTTACTGGTTCATTTAAAAAATCATTAGTTGGCCAATCGATCACTCGTGGCGCGCGCATTGGATTTGCTCGAGTTTGACGTTTGCTCGCTACCGCCATCTGGTTCGTGATTTGCCCAACTAACCGAAATCAACAGATGTCGTTAGTGTTTGCACGACGATGATTTTGACGAGCAAATGTTCAATGTGTTATGTCTGTTTGTCAGTGGGATTATGTTCAATAGTTTTGAAACAGGTACTTCTGCAGGAAGTTGTTTCATATAATGATCGGCAGAATTCAAAAACACGTCTAGCTCGTGCGATTTGCCATCGAAGCACGGTATGCAAAGAAAGGCCCTATCGATTAAAACGCCGTAATCCATTTTCTTAGATTTCGTTTTGGTTGTTTGTTCTAAATAAAAAACGATTCTAGTTCTTTATATTTCATCAAAATTTCAATCCCTAATCATCGATCAAGTTTCTTTTTATATCTGCATTAGTAGTGAACTCATAAACCATTTTGACGTAGGACTTAAGTCTTTCTTTACTTTAGTCTTGTTTCTTATTGTTGTGATTTTTTTCAACAGTAAGCACGTATATTAGCAAAAAGAAGCAACGAAATTGGTGCTGTATTTCTTTGTTTGGAAAACGGGACAGTTCCCCTAAAATAGCACATTTTGCCCAAGTCTGAAATTTTTATAAATAGAATTTTCAAACTTCAAATACTATGTATCATCAATGAGAAATCTATTAATGCTCTACGTTTGCTTGAGTAAATGAGGGCTTAATAGTTAGAAACAAAGCAATTCTAATTATGTGTTTAATTATTAGTTTTATTTCCAGAAGTTTTGATTAAACATATTGCTAATAATTCTACACTAGGGCAGTTCAAATTTCAAAAATGTTTGAAAATTCTTACTCCCATATGTCTAATAGCATCATTTTGATAATATAGGAGTCCTGGCAAAATTTCAGGCAATTCAGTGGCCATTTAGGGGTGGCTGAAATCAATTTATGTTTATATGAAAATTTGTATGGGAAAAACGTAAAATTTATTCAAGTCTTCCTACTGCTGTCAAATCGTGATGAATTCAAATAAACATCCCCAACCTCCATTTTTGGAATCTATATAAATGAGACCTCCGGATAACATATTAGTTATGAGTGGATTTAACGGTTCTATTGACAGTGTGAATATGGGATAAATGGCTAAAATGGTGCAATTAGCCTCAACGTAGCAGTGGAAATATAAATCAAAATTAATGAGTTACCCACTGGTTGAGCTCAAATAGATTCCAAAAATGGAGGTTGGGGATGTTTATTTGAATTCATCACGATTTAAGAGTTGTAGGGGGATTTGAATAAATTTTAAGTTTTTCCCATACAAATTTCCATATAAACATAAATTGACTTCGCGCCACCCCTAAATGGCCACCGAATTGCCTGAAATTTTTCCAGGACTCCTATATTATCAAAATGATGCTAATAGACATATGGGAGCTGGAATTTTCGAACATTTTTTAAATGTGAACTGCCCTATTCTACACAGCATGGAAGTTGTCGTTTCCAATATCAATACCTATAATCAAACTCCATAGATCCAAAAGTTAGAAGTTAAATGTAAATACGTTACGTTTATACAAGTCCTACGTCTTCTCGCGGTTATGTTGAAAACATTACCCATTGCTCGTTTTTTGTTGTGTGTTAATTTGATGCAACGTTGTGTAATTAAATAAATATTAATGTTTATTCTTTATCCAATTTACATTTTACAAAGCCAGGTTTGTGAATGCAGATAAATATAGAAAGTAAAATCATTTGTGTTTTTCATGCCTACTTATGGTTTCGTTTGCACTTGTTCGTATCAAAGATGCTAGTTATTCATACAAAATGTAACTTGTATTTCTTCGTCGGTATTGTGATAAAGTTTCAAAAACATCTTATTTATTCTTTCCTTTTTTTGAGAACATTTTGCAATTATAAATAAGCATTTTATACCAAATTGAAATTTCCCCAAACATTAATTCAAGACAAAATTTTCAAAACGACTTAGCTGCTTTTGTGAACAAAGATTCAAACGACTATTTTACGAATCTGATAGCTCTCCCACGCAAACCAACACCATCAATAGGTAGGTGAAGGTTTCCGCTTCAAATATTTTCCAATTGTTTTGGTTTATGAATGCATCACTTTGCAATTACGACGCCAACATAATGATTTAACTTAATTGAAAATTTAAAAAAAACATGAATGGAACACTGCTGGGGAAATCAGCGAGTTTGTTCTGTTTTGCTCCAGATTCAAACTAGAATAGTGGTCGAAAATTTGGAATTAAACTGAATCACTCCTGTTAGTGAAATCAGTAGTGATTCAGTTTCATTCCAAATTTTCGACCACTATTCTAGTTTGCATCTGGAGCAAAATAGAACAAACATGTTCTCCAGCAGTGTTTCATTCATGTTTTTCAAATTTTCAATTAAATGAAATCATTATGTTGCTGCCAAGAAAGGCGCTGTAATTGCAGAGTGGATTGTTCCGTAAATAAACGCATAAATGACGCATTCATACACCAAAACAATTGAAAAATATTTGAATCTCATGATTCAATCGGGGTTCAAATCTGCAGAAAATAGAACGGAGCATTATACCAGTTTTATTTTTTTGACATTTGACTGGCATAAAAAATGAATCTAGAACAACTGCTGGGAAAATGAATGTTCCAGATTCATATTCAAACTGACAGCCCCGAACGCTTTGAATCACTGCTGATTTTACTCTGACTTCACTCTAAGAGTGAAATCAGTAGTGATTCAGTTTCATTCCAAAATTCGACCACT
This sequence comes from Armigeres subalbatus, assembly GCF_024139115.2. Classification (NCBI taxonomy): domain Eukaryota; kingdom Metazoa; phylum Arthropoda; class Insecta; order Diptera; family Culicidae; genus Armigeres; species Armigeres subalbatus. The sequence continues at coordinate 200,331,818 of NC_085141.1, read as the reverse complement.
ATTCTAGTTTGAATCTGGAGCCAAATAGAACAAACTCGCTGATTTCCCCAGCATTGGTCTGGGGTTCATGATTGAATCACGAGATTCAAATATTGTCCAATTGTTTTGGTGTATGAATGCGTCATTTTATCTACGGATCAATCCAATGCAATTACGGCGCCTTTATTGGCGCCAACATAATGATTTCATTTAATTGAAAATTTGAAAAACATGAATAGAACACTGCTGGGGAAACCAGCGAGTTTGTTCTATTTGGCTTCAGATTCAAACTAGAATAGTGGTCGAAAATTTGGAATGAAACTGAATCACTCCTGATTTCACTCTAACAGTTTGACATTTGAATTGGCCTCGGAAGATTAGTTTTTCGTTTTTCAGTATAAAGCATGTGCAGCTTGTAACAGCTACTGAAGATGAAGAAATGCATCTTTGACAGTTATAAAATGTAAAACTCGGGAAATAAATATAACTATAACACTATAACATTACTAAAGATGCCCTAATGCTAAAAGATATTTTAGTTACCAATACCGTGGACCCCCGATAATTTGAACGGTACCTCATTCAAATTAACGGGGTTTATTTTTAATTTGAACTTCTGGTTACTCTATTTGCATCAGAAAAACTGGTTTTTGGCTGCTCTCTTTGCTGGTTTGTTTTGATTCTGCATTCCGTTTCACGATGTTCCATTTTTCTTTTCTCGATTCCACGTGTTAAATGACGTTTGAACCATTTTAAATTTGAACGATGTTCAAGCGAACGGGGTTCAAATTAAAAAGTGTACAGATTAAAAGCGGTCATATTACCGGGGGTCCACGGTAGAGGTAATAAACTATAGAGGAAGATTGTCGCTGTCGTCACTGGCGAAACATCTTTTGCTGGCGAAGATAGGGCACTAAATGTCAACGAAGGAAAAAATTTAATCTGATTTAATCAGTACGTTTTGACAGATAGGTACCCAACATGTTTAGGAACGATAACAAAGGGAACCGCAGCGACAATCGTCCTCTATAGTTTATTACCTCTATTTAGTTACCAGATAAAGATTGTCGCTTCGGTTCCCTTTGTTCTGCTGTCCGAAACATGTATGGTACCTAACTGTCAAATCGTATGTATTTTCCTTCATTGATATTCAGATCCCCTATCCTCGCCAGCAAAAGATGTTTCGGAGAGCGACGACAGCGACATTCTTTATCTGGTAGGAACTAAAATATATTTTGGAATGCTACGTTGAATTGAACAAGTCGCTTGAATCGAACGCGAACTGAACGTGTAAACACCTTAATTCAATTCACTTGAACGAAAAGAAAGTTGAACATGTTCAACTTTTGGCAAGTCAATTAAATTCAACTGAGTTGTTCATTTCACTTGCCCTGTCAAAACGTAGCATAAACCGTAACTGAATTTCTAGCAAAAAGTTGCATTTAGAGGACAGTGACATAGCCAAAAAAGGGTGGCTGAACCAAAAAGGTTGGTGTTTTGACTATATGGTAGAAAGGTAGCATCACTATTAGGTGAATAAGTGACGTAGCCAGGAAATTGGTGTGGGGGAGGTTTCTGAATTGCATTTCATGGAGCAATTTCAATATTACTAGTTAATCTCTTGGAGCTGGAATAAAAATGATCTATGTATGTACTATTAGTTCTATTCTGCGGCGAAGCTAAATTTTTTTCATTTGAAAGGGTTCGAACAAAATTTTCTTTCTAAAAATATTGTCTCTGTGGGGGAGACCACCCCAATGGCTACGCCACTGAGATGAATTAATTTGAGTTTTCCATCAGGGAAAAAAACTACCATATTTTCTAGAATTTTTATTTATATAGGAAAGGCACAGGTATTCCTCTCATGTCGTTACTTTCTACTAAAATAGATATTAACTCGTTTTTTATGTTTTCCTCAAAAGGTCAGAAATCACGTTCCTGTATGTAGCTGTCCTAGAAATATGGCCGGAGATCCATTTGTGAGCTGCCGTCTCAGGGACCCAGGTTAGTAGTGTTGCTTGACACATAAATGAGTATATTTTAAGTAAAGCACTAATTTTTGATAATTCATTTAGCTTACATCTAAACAGATAACACTGAATCAACAATTTTACACCCCAATACACGGTTTGAGGCCACAATATCCATCCTTAGTTGCGCCCCACGCTGGCCAATAGACTGGCCCAGGAAACAAAAAGTTGTCTAATTCCACGGGGCACCCCCCAGGATTGTGTCTTTGGGTGAGAAAATCAATCTCTGAAAATTTCAGCTCAATCGCTTGTTGCATAAGCTGGCGCATTTGATGTGAAATTTGTATGGGGATTTCAGCCAAAATGTATAGGAAAATACATCTCCGTCACTCATTCGATCTGGAAATTGGTTCTGATTGCTCGATTGACCTCAGAATTGCAAAAACGGCAGTTGGTATGCTACAGAACAATTTTACAGAACATTGTATGATGATTAAATGAACTTTTATATAGGTTTCGGCTGATGCAATTTGATCAATTAATCCAAAAATACACAATTCAGCTCCTAATAAATCAGCCGAAACCTATAAAAAAGTTCATTTAATCATCATACAATGTTCTGTGAAATTGTTCTGTAGCATACCAACTGCCGTTTTTGCAATTCTGAGGTCAATCGAGCAATCAGAACCAATTTCCATATCGAATGAGTGACGGAGTTGTATTTTCCTATACATTTTGGCTGAAATCTGCATACAAACTTCAAATCAAATGCGCCAGCTTATTCAACAAGCGATTGAGCTGAAATTTTCAGAGATTCATTTTATCACCCAAAGACACAATCCTGGGGGGTGCCCCGTGGAATTCGACAACATTTTTTCTCCCCATACTAAGCTGGGCCAGTCTACTGGCCAAGTCGTTCTGTGCCTGGTCAGCCCCCCTCTCTCGTTACGCTCCACCCCGTCTTGTACCTGCCGGGTTGGAAGCGAACACCATCTTTGCAGGGTTGCTGCCCGGCATTCTTGCAACATGCCCCGCCCATTCCACCTTCCAGCATTAGTTACCTTCTGGGTAGTGGGTTCCCCGTAGAGTTGGGTGAGCTCGTGGTTCATCCTTCGCTGCCACACACCGTTCTCTTGCACACCGTCAAAGATAATCGTAAGCACGCGACCTCCTCGAGCATGGTCCAAATCTCATGTCCATAGAGGACAACAGGTCTTATCAGCGTTCTGTATATGACACATTTCGTGCGGGTGTAAATCTTTTTTGGTCGCAGTTTCTTTTGGAGCCCATAGTAGGCCCGACTTCCACAGGTGATGCACCTTCGTATTTCACGACTGGAATTATTATCAGTCGTTAGCAAGGATCCAAGGTAGACGAATTTTTCAATCACCTCGAAGGCATCCCAGTCTATCGTAACACTACAAATGGGTGTACAGTTCTTTCACCTATGAAAATATTCGGTCGATAATGTCCACACCCGCGGAACAAATAAATTGACTGGATCTATTGAAAATCGTACCCCGGCTTACACTCGGGTCTGCGCATGACACTTCCTAGCGCAATATTCTCAGTCAGCACAAAGTCGCATATGTTAGCGAATAAATGTACAAGGCGATATATGCGCATTCCTCCATTTGACTGCATGCACAGTGTACGTATATGGCCTCCACTTTGTACACTTATTTGCTACGATATACGATCTTGAGTTTGTTGGGTTGAACAACAGGCACGAAAGCCCATCACCTTGTCGTAGTCCCCGGCGGGACCCGAACGAACTGGACAAAACTCCTCACACTCGCTACAGTCAAATAAAATCATCATCAGCAAAATGCTGCTTTCGCATCCTCACAATTCAGTGGAAGCGTAAAAAAGCAGAGGAAAAGCAAAATAAAAACACATGTGAGTGATGCGTCGGGCAAAACAGAGTCTATTATATCAAGCTCTATCTGGAATAAGGGCGAATGTCGCAAGAGAGGATTCTCTTCGCCGACTTCCCCTCTTTTTAATAAAAGTGACAAGCAGTGGATTTCTTTGTGGTTTATCACCTCAGCACGATAGAAAACAAAGCGAACTTTCATTCTGAGGTGATAAACTGCAAAGAAATCCTCTGCTTGTATCTTTTATTTAAAAGAGGGGAAGTCGACGAAGATAATTATCTCTTGCGACATTCGCCCTTTTACCAGATAGAGCTTGATATATAGAGTGACACAAAGAATGAAGCCAAATCTACCTATTGAACTGTCAAACCGTCCACCTATCGAGCAAAGTAAACAAATGCTTGTTGGTAAGGCGGAAGTATTGTTATCGCCTAATGATTATTATGGCGAATTAAAACGCATGAATTGAAATGCATTAGATTTGTTCTAGAAACAGCTCCAAAAAACTTCAATACACCCCCAATAAAGTAGCAACAAGAAACTCACGTATTTGTACTCTGTGGGTGACTTGATTATCGAATTAAAAAGCTTTCGAAGTGAACACTCCCGTGAAGTCACTTTAAGGGTTGAACAAAAATGAAAGTTGCAAACACAATAGAAGAAGAAACATTCAGAATAAGTGTAAGCAGATCCTCTTTGCGCAACTCTATATACTCAATCCAGTTGAAACCCGAAATTTTCTCACAATCCGTACGTTCAACCTAACTTCGGAAGTGGTGCGCTGAATAGCGCTTCGCGATATGAAAACAGCGCACCACTTCCGAAGTTAGGTTTAACGTGCGGATTGTGAGAAAAATCCAACTTCGCTATCCCCCAATTCCGGTTTTCAACTGGATTGAGAATAATAGATTCTGGGGCGAAAGAGCAGTCATTGAGCCTCCGGAGCGACGCTTTGTATGTGAAACAAATCTTGGAGGCTGTTTTGAGTGTGAGTGTAAGTGAGTGAAGCACCACAAGAAAAAGATGAACAGATAGACTGTAACCGTTCGGTTCAAATTGTATCTTGCTGGCTCCACCGCAAGTCCAAAATTCATATCCCACCCTAATGAAACAAACTGACAGCATCAGAAATTGAATGCCGCTTTCGCGTGTAGGAATGGGCGATACCGATACGATATATCGGGAATCGTTATTTTCTGGGTGGTGCGGATAGAATCGATTTGGTTGTCAAACTGAAGCCAAAATTTTCTATTGTGCCGGAGCCAAACATTGAAGATTGTGGTTATGTTCGTTTCTGATCTAATATTGAGAAGTATTGTTATTATTTTGGGAAAAAATAAATTTTATTTGAGTTTTGTATTCTTTGTAACAAATATTCTCACATTATATTTCGAGTGAAAAATTAGTGGGAATGCAACTAAAAAGCACTCGTTACGAAACTTCACGAGATTCAGCAGCTGATTAGAGCATGAATGTATGTAAACAATCGTATAGTCATGTAGAGTCTAGCGCATTTGTGTGCCCTCATGCAGCGGGGAAAGAGAAATTCGAAGAGCGGGAAATTTTTGACAGCCAAGTATCTGCAAAATAATTTTGTTTGTGGGAGTGATTTCAAAATATCCCTCTGCTAGCTTGAGCACAGAAAACGGCTCTATCCGCAGCACCCAGGTTATTTTCACTCCGATTAAACGATATTTTGTATCGTTTTTTTTATGTTCGATATTTTACCGTATCGATTTTTTGTTGCTGATATCGGATTTCGATTTTTTCAAAATTAAAATATAGCACATTAGGCACAATCTGTTAAAAACAGCGAATCTTTGATGTGTGATTCGATAATCTGAAATGGGAAATCGAAGTTTCCATTTTTTTTGCTCGTGCTTCTAATTTTTTGGGCGTATCGATATATCGGAATATCGATGTTTCAACGCCGATATTTTTCGGCATCGATTTTTCGATAATAAAAACATCGATTCGGCAGTATCGATATTTTTCTGAAAAACGCCCATTACTATTCGCGTGTCGTCTGACAAGTGAAACACTCATGGCTCCTCTCTCATTCATTCCTTTCGTGACAACACTCATTTACAATAGTGTGAATGTTCTGTCAAAACAATCGCTTGTCAGAATGATGTCAAGCTCGACACATAGATTACGCCAGTGTAGCGCACGGATTTACATGCAAGGTAAGGAGCAAAATGTTGACTGTATAATTTAGTATTTGTTATTAAATTAGCAATCCGTCCCTACAAATCTCAGAGTATAAATACTCAGTGGATGATCTAGAAGTGCGCGTCGTGACTAGAATTTAAAAAGTACTGAAGTTGTTCAATTTAAAGAGTGTTTAAAACTTATTAATAATTGTGTTGTTTCTTTTCATAAAAACTTAGGTAGCGATGCTTAAAACTAATAGTACGGGCAATAGTACGGAAGAAGTTTGTGAATTACGAGAACAAAATAGTACGGTTGGTGGTAGTTCAGAATTTGTTGAAATTATTGTTACAATCTATTTTTATTGTTATATCTATAGTTTGCTCGAAATCGGATCAGAACTGTATAATCCGAAGTTTCTGTAAATCAGGAATGTTCTAAGAGAAAGGTAAATTAAATAGCAGATGTATTGCTGTGTGAAGTGATAGACAAGATGACGTCATGGTAGGGTACTAATCATGTGGTTAGGTCCAGAAACGGGCCTTTCTCTTTTTCTTTGTGTTTGCGGAACAAGTTCCGCCTATTTCTCAGAACCACCAAGCAGCTACAAGCCCGACAGCTACGCTAATCGTCCCACAAAGTTAACGGTGAACAGGAAAGTATTGTCAAGCTGGCAAATACCCCCCCCCCCCCCCCCCCTCTCTGTTGGGGTCAGCACGCGCTTCAGACCATCTACTACGTCTGGATGTGCCCATTACCAACCCAAACCATCACGAACAACCCACGATAGCTGCTATACGCTACCGGAATGTACTACAACGCCATCTACAAGCTACCACCTGCACGTCTAGCTACTACACTGAGCTTAATTACCATCTAAATTTTATGTGCAGCGCACATAGATTTTTGCAATCAAGCTTTGCAAATATTGTTTATTAATCGCGCACATAAAACTAGACAATTTTGTGGTTCTTAGATTTTATGTGCAATGCACACATAAAATAAATACACATCTAATATAATTCAATTAGCTTTTCCAATATATTATAAATGCAGCTACCAATATTATTCATGTGGCCTGCTGCATAAACCAAACGTATTTTGTTTAGTTAATTCTCAATTAAAAAACAATAAAAAAACACAATTTAATTTATTACCAGTTTTTTTATTTTCTACAAGAGGAATGATTGCAGTACAATTTCCAAGACAATTTCCTTAAATTTACATCACCAACAAAAAGAATACAAAGCATCCAACAAGGTCCGGACGGTGGATAGTGTGAGGGCGAATGTGGGGAGGGCTGCCAGGGCTGAGGGAGGGAATTGGCCCCAAAGGAGGTGATGCCGTAGAATTGTAGGACGGCAGTTGCGTTGATAGCGGGGTTGGTGCCGTAATTTCCATCGTGACAGAATGTATCCGTGATGATGTGTATTCGGTGGGGAATTATTATTGATATTCGTCTTTTCCCGATATCAATGGAATGTGGCGGTGGCGATGATTCGCTGGGCAGATTGTCTGGAATTGACTCGGCGTACAGATCCAGCAGCTAATGACAAATATCCTCCAGAAACCGGCCAGAAACAAGGAATCCAAAGGTGTCCCGGTTTGCATGATGCAACGAGAATCCTCTTTTTGGAAGCGGCGTCGATTCCATCCCCGATAGAAGGCGTATTCCGGAAGCCATTTTTCTCGCGATACCAGTTTGGCATTTTATAATTTCGGAACCTGAACTCGATAAGCGACACTGATGCAGGTGAAACTGTAAATCCACGGTACACGCACGACAGGAATCGGAATAACACTGAAAAGTGAAAATTTATTAGTAAACAATGTAAATATTCAGTTTAATTCGCTTACATTTTGCCGCCAGAGAAAAATTTCATCCAGCCATCAACAGTTGACCAGAAAAATATCTATTATAGTTTGCTATTGAGTTTTATGTGCAAGTATTGATAGTTATCAACTATCAACCATTGCACATAAAATTCATTGGCAATTGTAATGGCATATAAATAGATCACCTTTATATTGTATGTAGTTGGTTATTGAATATCCTTGTTAATAAAAGGATTTCAAATGCTGCACATAAAGTCGTGGTAGCTCCAATCGAATCTTTTTTATATGATTCCCGCACATAAAATATAATGGTGATTTCATCTCAGTGTACGGATCCGAATCCCATCGACAAAAATGCGCAAGTACCCTAAGTGACGTCAGAGTAAAGAAATGTGTGTCCAAAATGGACTGAATAAATAGTTGTTAAGTAAAACTTTGTGGTAGCTGTTGAGTGTCATGTACCTGGCGATACTTGCTCCCATCGAATGTTACTGTCCTTCCCCCCACGCGAAGTGTGACAGATACGATACGAAAGAGATAGCAGAGCGGAGATAGAAGAGAAGAAACAAATTTTTCATAATCCATTCCACATGTAACCTTTCTGAAATACACACGTTCAAAGTAGTGCTTGCGTTTTGTTTCGTGCGCGTATTCCGAAATAACCGTCCGCCGTTGTCTGCCTTAGATAGAGCCCATCTCGCGGTCCTTAGCCTCTTACCCAGCAACTCCTATCCCTACCTCCCCGCGGTGCTGGCCGGGATACGAGCAACCTTAGGGAAGATCGGGTAACCAACCCCGGTGGGAACTATGGTCGTATGCTGACAGGAAAGGGGGGGTTTGCTCCTCTTCGGAGGTGCAAATCTTATTGAGCGTCTGTTCTCCAAGTCAGGATCGGCTCACAACAGCGTCTGTTCTCCATGTTAGGGGCGGCTGATCATCGTCCGAGTGCCAGCGAGGGACTCTAAGTGAAACTGTGCACCATGGTCCACCGGAAATAAGGAGGAATGGTCCTCCGGAAATTTAGGGGGTTTGGTGTCAGGCCCTGCAAGCCAGCCTTTAAAAAATCATAAGCAACGAACAATCAACAAGAGAGTACGGACCGGAACCATCGGCGAAGACCACTGCGACGAAAAGGGACTAGCGATTGGAAACTCGGTTCGTGGAACTGCAAATCTCTCAACTTCATCGGGAGCACACGCATACTCGCCGATGTGCTCAAGGACCGTGGATTCGGCATCGTAGCGCTGCAGGAGGTTTGTTGGAAGGGATCAATGGTGCGAACGTTTAGAGGTAATCATACCATCTACCAGAGCTGCGGCAACACACACGAGCTGGGAACAGCTTTCATAGTGATGGGCGATATGCAAAGGCGCGTGATCGGGTGGTGGCCGATCAATGAAAGAATGTGCAGGTTGAGGATCAAAGGCCGGTTCTTCAACTTCAGCATAATCAACGTCCATAACCCACACTCCGGAAGCACTGATGATGATAAGGACGCATTCTACGCGCAGCTGGAACGTGAGTACGACAGCTGCCCAAGCCACGACGTCAAAATCATCATAGGAGATTTGAACGCTCAGGTTGGCCAAGAGGAGGAGTTTAGACCGACCATTGGAAAGTTCAGCGCTCACCGGCTGACGAACGAAAACGGCCTACGACTAATTGATTTCGCCGCCTCCAAGAATATGGCCATTCGTAGCACCTACTTCCAACACAGCCTCCCGTATCGGTACACCTGGAGATCACCACTGCAGACAGAATCACAAATCGACCACGTTCTGATTGATGGACGGCACTTCTCCGACATTATCGACGTCAGGACATATCGTGGCGCTAACATCGACTCGGACCACTATCTGGTGATGGTTAAACTGCGCCCAAAACTATCCGTCATCAACAATGTTCGGTACCGACGACTGCATGTGTGCTTGTTAACAATGCTATTGTTGCTACACTTATCTCTGAACTAACAACCACAGATGTATGTGCTGTCACAATTGATGCAACTGGCGGAACCCCCGTCAGGAAATACGTCTATTGTTCGGTTTATCTACCACATGATGAACCATCCCCTACGGATGCTTTCAAACGAGTTGTCATATATTGCACTTCAAAAGGCCTTCCGCTAATTGTCGGCAGTGATGCTAATGCTCATCTTATCATCTGGGGTAGCTCGGATATCAATCTGAGAGGCTCCAGCTTGATGGAATACTTAAGTAGTACCGAACTTAATTTACTTAACATAGGCAATCGCCCAACCTTTATGGTATCTAATAGAGCACTAGTGTTAGACATAACCCTTTGCTCCAATAGAATCAGTCACGAATTGACGAATTGGCATATGTCGGATGAGGAATCGATATCTGACCATCGCTACATCTACTTTGATCATTTGAATGTTACTTCGCAGACCTTGCGTTTTAGAAATCCCCGTTCAACAAACACAGAGTTGCTCTCTACCAAATTTCATGGATATCTACCTTCTATAGAAACTCCTACCGACTTGAATGATGCAGTTGATACTACAACGTTGCACATCGTGGAAGCTTTCGAAGAAGCTCGCCCTTTACGTTCTGTAAAAACCTCAAGAGGAACCCCTTGGTGGAATTCCGATTTGGCTAAGCTAAGGAAGCAGTGCAGAAGGAGTTGGAACAGACGCCATTCAGCAGGGACGGATTCTTTCAAGTTGGCTCGCAAAGCTTACAAGAAGGCTCTACGATCTGCTGAACGATCCGGCTGGAAAAACTTTGTGCAAATGTTTCCAATTTGAGTGAAGCCAGTCGATTGAATAAAATTCTAGCGAGATCCAAGGATTTCCAAGTTGGCGAAATTCGCAAGCCAAATGGCGACTACACTTCTTCTGATGAAGAATCGTTAGAGCACTTATTTGATACGCACTTCCCTGGATGTGTCGATATAACATCTTCGGATGATCCTGATGTCTTTTCATGAAGCTATGGGTCTTGGGCTCAAGCACGTAGAATCATAACTACTGAATCGATTCAATGGGCACTTAACAGTTTCTGCTCCTACAAATCTCCGGGGAGGATGGGATTTATCCAGTTCTACTTCAGAAAGGTTTTGAACATATCAAACATGTTTTGAAAAAGCTTTTAGTATGCAGTTTTGCTACTGGGTATATTCCCATATCCTGGCGGGATGTCACTGTAAAGTTTATCCCAAAAGGAGGACGTGCTTCGTATGAAGAAGCGAAGAGTTTTAGACCCATCAGTCTGACCTCATTTCTTCTGAAATGCTTAGAACGTATTATCGATCATCACATTCGTGATGACTGTTTGGCAAACATGCCTCTTCATGTTAATCAACATGCTTACCAATCTGGAAAGTCCACCGTGACTCTTCTACACAAGGTTGTGTACGATATCGAGAAAGCATTCGCTCAAAAGCAATCGTGCTTGGGTGCTTTCTTAGATATTGAAGGTGCTTTCGACAACGTGTCTTTCGATGCAATATTGGAAGCCGCACGTTGTCATGGGCTACCTAATATTATTACCAAATGGATTCACCAGATGCTTAAAACCGACATCTCTACTCGACATTACGTCAAGCAGCGATTAGGAAATTAAGTGTCTGCGGATGCCCTCAAGGGGGAGTATTATCTCCACTTTTGTGGAATCTCGTTGCAGATACGCTATTGAGGTTACTCAATAATAGCGATTTTCCTACCTATGGATTTGCCGACGACTATCTTACATTGATAGTGGGTTTGTGCATTACTACCTTATTCGACCTGATGCAAAATGCCCTTCAGGTAGTTGAAAGTTGGTGTCGTCAATATGGCCTTTCGGTCAATCCGAATAAAACATCTATTGTTCTTTTCACGGAAAAACGTAATCGTAATGGTATTCGTCCATTACATCTTTTTGGTTGTGAAATCAATGTAACTGATCAAGTAAAGTATGTGGGTCTAATTTTGGATTCAAAGCTTTCCTGGACTCCTAACATTGAGTTCAGAATCAAAAAGGCGTGTATGGCTTTCGGCCAATGCCGACGAACCTTTGGTAAAACTTGGGGTCTTAAACCCAAATATATCAAATGGATTTACACAACAGTTGTACGACCAATTTTGGCTTATGGATGTCTTGTGTGGTGGCAAAAGGGGAAAGTGAGGACAATTCAGTCTAAATTAGGCCATCTTCAAAGGATGTGCCTAATGGCAATGACTGGTGCGTTCTCTTCAACTCCCACGGCTGCTCTCAAAGTTCTCTTCGACGTGGCCCCACTACACATACATCTCAAACAAGAAGCATTTTCTTGTACTTACCGACTATGGGTTCTCGGTTTTATGGAAGAGAATCCTGTAAACCGCAGTTCTACACACACTTCGTTGTTACCGCTTATGGTTAATTGGGACAAAATTTTCCTTGCTCCAAGTGATCTCACACACGTTAGTAGTTTTCCTTATAGGACATTTTCAACACAATTCCCCTCGCGGGATGAGTGGACATCTGGCTATTTGGAGAGAAGTATGTCGGACAGCATTGTTTGTTACACTGACGGCTCCCTCCTCGAAGGTAGAGCAGGTGCAGGCGTCTATTCGCGTGAGCTGAGATTGGAACAGTCACACTCACTGGGTACACACTGCACTGTCTTTCAAGCGGAAATATTTGCCATCATGTGTGGAGTGCAATCTGCACTGCAGCAACGCATTATGGGCAAAGTAATATACTTCTGTTCAGATAGCCAAGCAGCTATTAAAGCTCTAGCCTCGGCCAACTCAAGGTCGAAGTTAGTAATCGCATGTCGAACTCAAATTGAGGAACTGAATTCAGTTAATACTTTACACCTTATATGGGTACCTGGCCATTCTTCCATAGCTGGAAACGAATTGGCTGATGAGTTAGCTCGTAATGGAGCATCGCATGACTTTATTGGTCCTGAGCCAGCTATTCCAATATCCAAGTGTTGGGTGAAGCTTTTGATCAACTCTTGGGCTGTCACTCAGCACAAATGGCATTGGAGTAGTCTGGATTCATGTCATCAAACAAAATTGTACATCCGGGAGCCATCTCCGGTAGTAGCAAGCTATTTAGCTAATCTGTCTAAACAGAATTGCAGTGTCTTAGTCAAGGCCTTGACAGGTCACTGCCGACTGAACTATCACATGGCAAATATTCAACGCGTTGAATCATCTGTTTGTGATAGTTGTGAATCCGATTATGGAACTTCTTATCATCTAATATGTAACTGCCCAGTCTATGCACAATTGCGCTTCCAAATATTTGGTAAACACTTACTTAGTGAAATTGACTTCAGAAACCTGAACCTTCAGAGTATTTTGTTGTTCATAACCCGTTGTGGTAAGGAGCTATAAGCTCTTTTACGCTAATGCGTTGTATGCCCTCTTTAAGGGCCCTTTTCCAAACATTCCCTTTGTTCTCCCATCCACATTCCTTTCCTTTTGTTCACTTCCTTTTCCGTCAGGTGTGTGATGAAAAAGGCTGTGAAGGCGATGGCACAAATCTCCCAAATTGAGGTGAACGTGCCCCTGGAGCCGACGTTCTGATACCTGATACCATGTAACCTTTCTGAAATACACACGTTCAAAGTAGTGCTTACGTTTTGGTTCGTGCGCGTATTCCGAAATAACCGTCCGCCGTTGTCTGCCTTTCGCTCGTCGGAGTTCCCCGGGTGGCCTGCGCGTAATCTGCTCTACAGGTTATGGCCCCAGTAAACGGTCGGAAATAAGTGAAGTGTTTTTTTTTCCCGAACACAGCAGTCCGGTGTGAATTGGTGGCGGTCATTTTGTTCGGCTATCGCCTGCTCAGATCGACGCGTCCGTCTGTGTGGTAGTGCGAACGTGTCAACCGTTATTCACTGCGATTGCTGGGAGCAGCGATGCTGGTGTGTGCATTGTTGACATTATGAGTGCTAGTGGTGAAATAGTGGCTCTTGGAGTGTTGTGCGGGAACCTGTTCGTTTTAAAAACTGTGGAGTACGTGAAGCTGACAGAAGAGATTCGCCACCTGCCGAACTGCCAACATACGTGGCATCGGCGGTTTGGCCATCGGGATCCGGCGGCCATAGAACGGATTCGAACGGAACAGCTCGGCGTTGGATTGCAGTTGACAGACTGTGGTTTGAGACAAGTATGCGAACACTGTCTCGCAGGTAAATCCTCTCGTATTCCTTTCCCCAAAGCCTCCAAGAATAGGGCCAGCAGCATTCTTGAACTAGTCCACACTGACGTTTGTGGTCCTATGTCCTCAGTTACGCCTGGCGGTGCCCGATATTTGATGACCTTAATCGACTATAGTCGGTACACGGTCGTTTGCTTGCTTCGACAAAAGTCTGACGCCGCCGGCTGTATTAAAATGTTCGTAGCCCAAGTAAAAACAAAATTCGGCAAAACACCATGCGTTATTCGTTCCTATGGAGGTGGGGAGTATGTTAACGAGGAACTCAAGTCTTTCTACGATCAAGAAGGGATACGATCTCAGTTAACAACAGCATACTCTCCACAACAGAACGGCGTCGCCGAACGGAAAAACCGTTCACTGCAAGAGATGGCGTCTTGTATGCTCGCTGACGCAGGGCTTGATAAAAGGTTTTGGGGCGAGGCAGTAGCAACCGCTGCGTACCTCCAAAACAGGCTTCCCTCTCGTTCGATTGACAAAACGCCTTTTGAAAAGTGGTTTTGCAACAAACCAACTCTAAGCCATTTGCGAGTGTTTGGAAGCACTGCATATGTGCATATTCCGGGCGTAAAAAGGGTAAAGTTGGATAACAAGGCAGAGAAACTTGTATTTGTGGGCTATTGCGAGGATCGCAAAGCATATCGCTTCCTCAATCCGATAAAGAACACTGTAGTTATCAGCAGAGATGCTCGGTTTATCGAGTTAGGTAATGGTTCGCTGATGAAAACAATCGATGAAGATCATGTCGTTGAAAGTTTTGGAGATGATATCTGGTTCAATTCTCAAGAAGATGAAGTTACAGCTCAGGAGAACAACGAATTATACGGTCCGGAATCAGAAGAACCATTAGCCCACATCGGAGATTCCGACGATGAGTACTACGAGTTTGAGGAAGCAGAAGCGTCAGCTGAGGAGGAGAATGTCGAGCAAGGAGAGGCACCGGACCAGACGGCTCCGAGAGAGCAGAGGAGTACAAGGGGTAAGCTACCTGCCAGATTACGAGACTACGTTGTGGACATCGCAAAAGTGGTTGAACAGGAGCCGCTTAACTACGAGGAAGCCGTTCGTGGACCAGAGCAGGATCTGTGGAAAGCGGCCATGAGAGAGGAATATGATTCCCTAATGAAGAACAACACATGGAGTCTCGTCGAGTTACCCAACGGTTGTAAGCCTGTGGGTTGTAAATGGGTTTACAATCGTAAAGAGGATGTTTCTGGCAATGTTTCGAAGTTCAAAGCACGCCTTGTAGCACAGGGCTTCTCTCAGCAAGCTGGTGTAGATTACGACGTCGTGTTTGCGCCCGTTGCTACCCAAACAACCTTTAGGACCTTGTTGGCAGTGGCTGGCTATAAGAGGATGACTGTAAGGCAACTGTGTCAAGAGTGCTTACCTTCACGGACAACTGCATGGAGAAATCTACATGCAGCAGCCGAAAGGTTTCACAGTTCGTGGCAAGGAGCATCTAGTCTGCAGACTTCAACGTTGTTTGTACGGCTTGAAGCAAGGAGCGAAAGTCTGGAATGATACTATTTGCGGCATACTTTGTCAAATGGGATTTAAGCAAAGCAGATCGGACCCGTGTTTGTTTACCAAGAAGCTTGAAAGTGGTGAGCTGCTGTATATATTAATCTATGTTGATGACATGATTGTTGCGTGTGTCTCTGAATCGGAAGTCGACAAAGTTGAGAAACTGTTGAAGAACAAAATTAGTTTGTCTTCTCTCGGGGAAGTCTCCCATTTCCTTGGAATTCGTGTTACGAAGGACAAAGAAGGTTTCTATGCTTTGGATCAGCACACCTACGTTGCGAAGGTCGCGAGCCGTTTCAAGCTGGATAAGGCAAAAGGGTCTAAAGTGCCGATGGACGTCGGATATTACCGGAGTCGTGAAGGGAGTAAATTGCTTGTAGACAACAGCGAGTATCGGAGCTTGGTGGGCGCGTTACTTTACGTGGCAATCAATACGCGGCCGGATGTGGCGGCATCTGTTTCGATAATAAGCCGGAAGATAAGCCAACCTTCGGAGACTGATTGGACGGAGCTCAAGCGAGTCGTCCGTTATCTACTATCGACCAGCAACTATAAGTTGAGATTTTCAGTGAATAGACAGCAACTGATGACACTTATTGGTTATAGTGATGCGGACTGGGGCGGTGACCCTACCGACCGCAAGTCCGTCACTGGGTACGCCTTTCAGCTGAGCAATTCTACAGTTTGTTGGGCAAGTCGCAAGCAGGCCGCAATATCCCTTTCAAGCATGGAGGCCGAATATGTTGCCCTATCTGAGGCCTGCAAGGAACTTGTTTGGCTTCGCAGGCTACTGGATGAAATGGGCATTACACAGGATGGACCAACGACGATCCGTGAAGACAACACAAGTTGTATCGAATTCGTTGCGGTAGATCGTCAATCTAGGCGGTCAAAGCATATCGATACGAGGATTTTCTAAGCTAAGGATATTTGCGATAAAGGTGTTGTGTCGGTGCAGTATTGTTCGTCAGAGTCTATGATGGCAGATGTGTTGACTAAGCCCCTCGGCGCAGTGAAGCAAAGACGGTTTGCCGAGATGTTGGGCTTCGTTGGCACGGTCAACGAGTTTCAGATCAACACGGCAACTATCGAGGAGGAGTGTTGAGTGTCATGTACCTGGCGATACTTGCTCCCATCGAATGTTACTGTCCTTCCCCCCACGCGAAGTGTGACAGATACGATACGAAAGAGATAGCAGAGCGGAGATAGAAGAGAAGAAACAAATTTTTCATAATCCATTCCACATGTAACCTTTCTGAAATACACACGTTCAAAGTAGTGCTTGCGTTTTGTTTCGTGCGCGTATTCCGAAATAACCGTCCGCCGTTGTCTGCCTTTCGCTCGTCGGAGTTCCCCGGGTGGCCTGTGCGTAATCTGCTCTACAGTAGCGACTCTTTTTTTATGACAGCGCAGCCCTTTATTATTAAGTTTGCACTCATTCTTGTTTGTGTTCGTTTTTCGTGTTCGTAAAGGAACGTTCAGGCCTCGTCTTCCTCTGGTTTACAGAAATTTGCTTTTCTACTGCTTTTGAGCATAGTTGTTGTAAGGCCTTATTTGTAGGTTCGTCGTTAACTTGCAAACCGCTCGAACAAGTATTGTTTTCTCCTTGTGTTCCCCTTGACAATGAGCCTCGCCAAGGAACTGAATTTGAATAGAAAGATGCTGATCAAACGACCCTGTGATTCCTTCCCATCCGGTGAGCCGGCTGGTTTCAAGACTCGCTCTTGTTTTGCGACGCACAAGCTCGGGTTTAATGGTGCGCAATGTTGTGAGTGTTGATGCTTATTTCTGCTCCTCAAAAAAACTCTTGCTCCTGCTCATTTTCTACTCGGCGATTAGTTTTTGGCAAGCCTGAGGGAGACAGCGAGGATTGGACTCACGATCAATACCAGCAAAACGAAGTACATGGTCGCTGGCAATCAACGTGGGTTCATTAGTGGTGGTGGTAGCGAAATAGTGCTAGATGGTGAAAAATTTGAAGTGGTAGAAGAATTTGTGTATCTTGGAACATTAGTGACGTGCGATAATGACGTTACCCGCGAGGTGAAAAGGCGTTTTGCAGCTGCAAATAGGGCTTATTACGGACTTCGTAACCAGCTTAAGTCCCGTAGTCTGCAAACGAAAACAAAACTCGCGCTGTATACTACTCTGATTCTTCCGGTGGCTTTATACGGCCATGAGACATGGACGTTAAAGGAGGCTGATCGGAGAGCTCTCGGAGTGTTTGAGCGTAAGGTGCTGCGGACAATACTCGGTGGTAAACAGGAGAACGGTATCTGGCGGCGTCGCATGAATCACGAATTGTACCAGGTGTATAAAGGGCTGGATATTATTAAGCTTATACAACACGGCAGACTACGGTGGGCTGGTCACGTAGTTCGTATGCCGGAAGAACGTCAAGCGAAGATAATATTTAGTAGAGAACCCGGAAGAGGCCGCAGGCTTCGTGGAAGACCGCGTACACGATGGCTTTTTGCAGTTGAAGAGGACCTGAGGGCGCTCAATGTTCAGGGCGTCTGGAAACGATTGGCCCAGGATCGAGTCCAGTGGAGAAGGATACTCCATTCGGCGTAGGTTCATCGAAGAGCTGTAGCCCATCAAGTAAGGAAGCCTGAACTGGAGTGTTCATCAGAAATATTCACACAATTTCGCCCACCATCATTGCTTTAATCAGTTTCATAAGCTTCCCGGGAAAGTTCTTTCCGTCCATGATATTCCATAGCTCTACGCGGTCTATACTATCGTATGCTACCTTCAAATCGATAAACAGATGGTTCTTTGGGACCGGATATTCACGGCATTTTTAAAGGGTTCACCGTACAGTAAAGAACTGGTCCGTCGTCAAGCACCTAGATAACTTCACACGAACTCATTCACTATTGGCGACAGACAGCGATAGATGATTTGAGATATCACTTCGTGGGCGTCATTTAGGATAGTAATCTCTCGAATCTCTCTGGAATCGATTCTGTTTTTCGTTCAACTCTCTTCACTTTTGCGCCAAGCAGACGATCAGATCGTTTGCATATGGAACAGTGTATTGCGCAAGACATATTTCTCCTACACGGAAGAAATAAACTACCCAATAGTGAGTTTAATTCACCCAACCTCGAACATCCGTACGGGAAGCCAAAATTGAGTAAGTAGGGTCGAAGTAGTTTGCCTTGACTCCCATGTTGAAAAAGTACCCAACGGAAAATTTATTTACTCAAATGTAAGTTCAATTCACTCAATTTCGACCTCAGGTAATAAAACTCAAAATTGGCTTTCCGTATTGAACTGGCGTCGTTGGATTGTTTCGCTCTTTTGTTTTTGACAACAGACGAAAGAGTGGATGAAAGAGAAGAGAAAAAATAACTCAAAAATAAGTTTAAAAAAACTCAACGCTGGGTACTTTTTGTCTTCCGTGTATACAGTTGGCAAAAAAATTGCTCTTTTATTTTTAACAACTAAATTTAACCCTATTTTTAAAATAAAATAAAATTCATTCAATGAGTGCAAATATTAGATGGATATCTAAGTTTTCTAAATGTCACTTCGATCTGTCAAAATAGTACACGCCGCAGCCATGCAGGCGCACGTTAAAAATACACCGGTGCATAAAGACTCCCCCAGAAAAAGATATTTTAGTAACTAGATAAAGATTGTCGCTTCGGTTCCCTTTGTTCGGCTGTCCGAAACATGTGTGGTCAAATCGCATGTATTTTTCCTTCATTGACATTTAGTTCCCCTATCCTCGCCAGCAAAAGATGTTCCGGACAACGACGACAGCGACATTCTTTATCTAGTAACTAAAATATCTTTTCCCCCAGGCGACAGCTAGTCGACCCGATTCTATTGCGAGAAAAGAGAAAAATTCTAATTTTGCGGAGCAAAGAAGAAGAAGCAGACTGAGTGTCGGAAACTTCAAAATGGCATGCACTGTACGAAAAGTGTTGATATTTCTTGATATCAAGAAGATTCGAGAAATCTAAAATGTTTCAAAATCACATAAATATATGACAAAATGCCTTTAAAGTACCATGAAACTTGTTTAAAAAATATAGCGGCATGTAACACTCGTTTAAAGTTGCATATTCTCGTTGATTTTGATAATCAACATTCACACCGAAAAAATAAACCAAAAATTTTTACCGTGCAACAAGTGATTTGACGTTTGCGGAACAGCTTTCCGACAGTCGACCGTCGGACCCCGGTTCGAATTTTTCAATCTTCTCGCAATATCGTTGGGTGGATGCTGGCAATATTCTATTTATGATGATGATGATGATGATGGTCCCGCCACATACCCCGGATAAAAAATACCAAATTTTTACAATAAAATATTATAAACATACAATAAATTTTATTGATAAACAATAAACTCTACTGTTCCTATATTATATCAATCAAGTTGCAATATTGTTGTTCAATTAGACGTACACGCAAAATAATCTACTCGTCAACTTTACAGGAAAAATCACGTAGCCACTAAAGTTCACCAATACCACTAATTTCACCTGATGCATATAAAACATAAGGGTATAGCGTGAAAATTGAACAAATTGTTCATGAAATTCACCAAAATATACTATACGATATACGTGAATTTCATGTCATTGATGCATTGGCTGAGAACTCACTCAGCTGTCAAATTCTAGACAGCCAAGTGTCAAAAAACGGCAGCCATTACCGTGCGCGAAATGCTGGATATGCAAGTCAGCGTTGTGTGCCAACAATTATCAATCACGCAGTTATCAATTTATTTCTTATATGGTTAGTACTATTTACGATCTTTTTATCTGTTCTGCAATAATGCATTCACATACACTACTAAAAATCCACACATATTTATTGGCAAAAATCCATAGATTTAACTTATGATGTATATCAGCGCACACATAACCATTCTCCACGAGAACTACTAATAAAATACATATCCAAATAAATTTTATGTGTGGTCTCGAATTAGCAATTATTTATTTTATGTGTGGTTCTATATCGATTATATTAGGGTGGAGCTATTGCAAAAAAATATAACGGCGACACATATATCTTATATAGATATTTTTGGCAGTGTATGTTCGCAGCAAATTGATCACCTTCATCATGGAGAAATCTACCAACTTAAATCCAACTTTCCATCCCATTCCGAGGTACAACATATAAACAACGAGTTTTTCAATTGCTTTCTGCGGCGCTCTGCTTCGGTTTCCGGACACCAGAAGATGACCACCGAATTTAATAATAAAATGTTTCCTTTTTTTAAATAAAAACATAAAGATTTTTATTGTTTATTATTCTTATTTGTGGAAGTAGAAAAATAAACAAAGTACATTAAATGAACCTTCAGAGCCATGAAGCTGTTACGTAGCTTTTACGTGAAACGCTGGTGACATCCGATTGAGTGGAACTGAGTTTCCGTACCTTTGAGTCACTTGACTGTTACGTGAAAAGTGTTGTGGAAAAAATCCACGTATATATTCACGTAGATATGACGTTACGATTATTTTGGGTGTACAATAGATTCTATTACCGGCAAAATGTTGGCAATAGAATTACAATAATTTCCATTGTAATGGCAAAATTTTGTTCGAGAAAAAATCGATTTTTTTAATGTAAAGATACATAGCAACCCCCATTTTCTATTGTAAAACTGCCATTTACAATAGACTGTATGGTAGAAAACAATATTCTCTGATGTTATTCTATTGTGAGTGACAATAGAGTTTGGCGTAATTACCATTAATTTCATCGTACTGTTACAATTATTCCTATTGTTTTTCTATTGAGATTTTTTATTAGGGAACTGTCATTGTTTGTGTGTTGCTTCGACTTCGCGAATAAAAGAAACAAAATGTTTGCCGCTTCATTTAGGGGTCGTTCAAAAATTACGTCCAAGGTTTGGCACACAGGGGGAGGAAGGGGGGTTCGTCTTATGTGACGACCATCCACAAGAAAAAAATCCTGAAAGCACTTTATAGGAACAATTTGCATTTTAAAAACATATTCAAACTGTTAGTAAGGGGCCCCATACACGCTCCGACATGTTGTACAACTTTGTCTCCGTCCCCAGGAAATTTGGTTCGGTCGGAGTAAAGTCGGACCGTCTGTGGGCAAAAGTCGTACAACTAGCCCACAGAGGGTCCGACTTTACTCCGACCTAACCAAATTTCCTAGGGGCGGAGTCAAAGTTGTACAACATGTCGTAGCGTGTATGGGGCCCCTAAGGGACATAACTCACTACGTCATTGTAAAAATAGTGTACAAAGAAGAAAAACCAAATAATCGCCAAAATAAAGATGACACATGAACGTACAGGGTTGGGGGGGGGGGTCAATGATGTGTGACAGTTTGTGACATGAGAGAGGGAGGGGGTTGAAAACGCCGAGAAACTATGGACGTAATTTTTGTACGATCCCTTACGCGTGAGCTAGAAGTTCACAGGAATTTACACATCTATGTGTTACATCTTACCCTATCAAGATAATAATGGAAGGTGGTCATTGGTTCTCTCCCACACTCTTGAATAAGGGGGGCAGCAGGGACCATGTCCAAGGGCTTGACGACCCCTCCCCAGCTGTCTGCGAGTCAGGGAGAACTGCCTAGGGCGTGGTGGGATTTAGCAGTGGGCTCTGCTAAAATCCCTCCCAAAAAACCACAAGTGCCCGTAAGCGGACTCTATCAAAGCGACTGTGTGCCGCTTCAAAAGCACAAGCCCAGGGAGGGAGTGCCAACTGGCATGTGGAGTGTCCCTACTTCGGTAGGGTAGTGCGTGAGCTGCTTTGGCAGGGAGTGAGTGATCTGTTTGTGCTGAGGCAGGAGTGTCATAGCGAGTCGCCGCCGCTATGGCAGCCTCGAAGCGCAGCAGAAGTCTGAGTATGGACTGCACATGCTAAGGTAAGAGTGTCGTAGCGTTGCTACCGCTATCGACACCTCGAGGCATGGCAGTGGAGTGTTAGAATAAGCTGTGGAGTGTACCTACTTCGGTAGGGTAGCGCGTGAGCTGCTTCGGCAGGGAGTGAGTGATCTGGTTGTGCTGAGGCAGGAGTGTCATAGCGTGTCTCCGCCGCTATTGTCACCTCAAAGCGCAGCAGAAGTCTGAGTATGGACTGCACATGCTGAGGCAGGAGTCGAGGTATCCCATCGACACCTCGAGGCATTGCAGTGGAGTGTTAGAGTGAGCACCCGAAACAGGGTCACATGGAGCGAATGGTCTTTGGAGAAGCTGCTTCGGCGGCAGGGTAGCAGTGGGTTGTACCCACACACCTACAGTTGTGCACATGTGGTGCATGGGGAGTGTCCCTGCTTCGGCAGGGTAGCGTATGGTCTGCTTCGGCAGTGGTGTGATTGATCTGCTCGTGCTGAGGCAGAGTGTCGTAGCGCAATATCTGTAGGCCCAGGCAGTTACCGCTATTGACACCTCGAGGCATGGCAGCGGAGCGTCCGGGAGAGCATACAAGTAAGACTCAAATGGAGTGAATGGGGTGCGAGCACCCAAGTCAGTCTCGCGTGGGACGAGTGCCTGTGTGAGCGATAATGAGTGAGTACGCTTAGTACTGCCGTCCCCCCAGAAGTAGTACTGCGAGGTAGTTCCTGGGGGAAACGATGGTGGAGCCCAAGGGAGTTTAGTCGGTATTACCGGTATGGTCGAGTCCGACACTCCAGTACACTTCCGTGTGGTAGTTTGGCAACTACAATGCACGTGTACTGGGTTAGTGTGTAAATGCATTCTCCCTTGTAAAAAAAAAAAAAAAAAAAAAAAAAAAAAAACACTCTTGAATAAGTAACAAAGGTTTTTCGATTTATTCAACTCAAATTTGTTACTCACAACCCTCTGGTTTTATTCCGCTCAAATATGTATTTTTTTATGCAATCATATTAATCATGTCTATTATGCCATAGTATGTTTCCGGGACTAGAATCGATTATATATCTAATATATATATATATATATTTTTTTCAGAGGAACAATGCCGCCCTAGTCCATGTGGATCGAATACCAAATGTGAAGTAATAAATAATGTTCCAACATGTTCTTGCTTATCAGGCTATATTGTAAGTATACCATTTTTGAACGCAATGAATGCAATTAACTCTATAATAGCACCCAAAAACTCAAATATTTTAAACTGTTTGCTACTGTTTTAATACTTGACTGTGCCACTGCACATATACAACATTAAATGTTGTATAAGTGCAGTGGTACAGCCAAATTTTGATTGCAATAATAACTAGGGTACACACCCGTTTCAAATCATTTAGAGACTGAGTGAAATTGTATTGCCGTCTCTTTTTTTCCCACTGAAATGTTACTAAATTTTCTTAAAAAGTGGAACTACTCAAAATTTGGGGCCCTCCTTAGCCGTGCGGTAAGACGCGCGGCTACAAAGCAAGACCATGCTGAGGGTGGCTGGGTTCGATTCCCGGTGCCGGTCTAGGGAATTTTTGGATTGGAAATTGCCTCGACTTCCCTGGGCATAAAAGTATCATCGTGTTAGCCTCATGATATACGAATGCAAAAATGGTAACAGTTAATAACTGTGGAAGTGCTTAATGAACACTAAGCTGCGAGGCGGCTCTGTCCCAGTGTGGGGATGTAATGCCAAGAAGAAGAAGAAGAAGAAGAGTAAGATTTCCGTGAGAAAAAAAGAGACGGCAATACAATTTCACTCAGTCCCTGAGTGATTTGAAACGGGCGTGTACAGTACCTAATAGTGGACCCTCCAGCCATTTTTGCATTATTACAGCACAATATATTGTACGTGGATTTCCCTATTGGACCCGACCGTTCGAAATAGTCGCTCCTTGAACGGTCGTTGGAATCGCCGTTTTCACCTTCACAGCGGTTTTCATAGTAAAATCTGCTGTTTGCTGTTTCCCTCAGACTTCTCTTTCTTTTTCCGATGTTTTGACATCTGTTTTGATAGACAAGGAGCAAAAAACAAGGTAATCTACCAAACATTTATTGAGTTTGGCAAACCTTGCTGCAAAAGGGAACGTTTGAAATAGCCAAGTAAACCGACCTTCGAATCCATTGGTCAAGTAAATCCACAATAAACATTTTGCTATAAAATTCCATCCAAAGTAGGTTCTCCACTTTACAGTCCCATGATTTGATAACATGCATTGAAATTGCTATGTAAAGTAAAAATAGATGATTTTTTACAATTCTGTAAAAAATAAACACGAGAGTGTCCGTTAGAGGAATATTTTGGGGGGTACATAATAGGAAAGAACGTCCCGAAACAAAACATGAAAATCAAATAAGTGTCGACTATTGGGAAGCAATTTCCTATCATGGACCCCCAGAAGGTCTATTATAGGCATAGGGCGAATTCAGTCAGACTTTAAAATGTTAATTTCAACGATGCAGATGCAGAACTTGTTATTGCAGAATTAATATGTTGAAAATTTCTACTCCTTAAGACAGGAAGAGCAAAATTCCGCTACTGGAGGGTCCACTATTAGGCATTTTATCCTAGACAGAAAAAAATTCGTGGTTCAAATTATTATTTCGTAAAAAAAATTTTTTTTTCGTAGACTTCGCTCTGTGTGTGTATGTGTATGTCATCCTCTGTCCCTCGCCCAACCGGGGGCGTTGATCAAGTAGTACTATGAATAATTTGCTCCGTAATGGTGCCCTTTTTATTGCGAATACTAGTACTGTACAAAAGGATTCACTCCTGAAGCACAAAGAAGTCTTCAGGAAGTGTAGGGAATGGGAATGTACTAGCGTACTAGCTATCCACAACAGATACAGCAAAACAACACAAGGACGCCCTTATTCGTACTAACTATTTAGGGCATAAAAGGTCGAGAAGAGCCACCGTTGCCAGCTAAAACTTGTTACCAACAGGTAACATTTGTTATTATTGATTTGATATTGAGCGTGCGAAATTTAGGCTAGCTATATTTATATTAAGGCTAGGTTGCTAAACGGGCATTTTGAACGAGGTAGTCGAAATTTCGAAACGCACAAATGGATAAAATCCCACGGTCGATATGTGCGTCGTGCGATCGTGGAAACCAACGTTAAGGCACAAATTACGGTCATCCAGTCATTGACGAGAAAGACAGTCACGTGCTCGTACCACCCCCAGTAATAAAACCACCCACCGAGGAGAAAAAGCAGTCTCCAGCTGGATGGGGGAAGTATTTTTGTTTCAAAACTACATACATCATTCAATAGCGAAGACATAACTATATCCGGTGGATGCTTCATTTGGTTGTATTTCGCTTTAGTTTTAAGAAAAACTGTCTTTTGCAACATTTTTTCCCAAGATGGAAAATCGACGATTTACTCTCATGCTCTCTCATATATAAGAGAGCGTGAGAGTAAATCGTCGATTTCCCCCAAGAACGGACAGAATCCCATCCAGCCCCAACGTTCCACCAAGGTTCACCGAGGAGACCGACCGGTTTATGTTACGGCGTAAATTCGGTCTAGTCAATCCGAACCCAGCTACAAACCGCCATTGCTTGACGCCAACGAAACCGAGCATCCCAGACCGGTTCATGTTCCGGCGTGAATTCGGTCACCCCTCAACCGCCCTTGAAATCCGCCACCGAAGCGCGCACACCACCAGTTCCCGTACCACCTCTACCAACCAACAAGCGCACAAAACATCCCGAAAATTGTAAACCGCAAGTACCACAAACCTAATTTAAAGTGACTTCACTAATAGGCCAATTTAGGTGAAAAAATAGTTGAAAAACAATTATAGTTGGTGGCCAAGTTTTTAAGCAGTGTTCCCTAACAGTTGAGTAGTTTACACCTAATTTCAATTTGTTTCCGTTTTCCGTGCTCAGAAAGGAGTTCCAGGCCTCATCCTGGTTGGACACTTTCTGAAGGGTCGACACGTGTGGCTTTTGAGCACTCAGCATTTGAGAACTGTGGTTTCCCTTTTTCAGCGTAACGTTGTTTCTGCTGATTTTCCCTTTCTGTTCCCTCTCGGATGAATTTGTATGACTGTGAGAGTGTAACCGACTGACAGCATAAAGGGTCAAACACAATGCTGCGTCATCGCAGACTTCAACTTCATCGCATATGGATCCGGCCATATGCGATGAAGTTGAAGTCTGCGATGACGCAGCATTGTGTTTGACCCTTAAGCCAATGAGCTAGACTTTAGGGAACGTCCACAAATTACGTAACGCTTAGAGGGGGGAGGGGGGGTTGAGTGAAGTGTGACGATCCATACAAAATTTTCGGAAGCTTCATACAAAAAGTGTGACATAGGGGGAGGGGGGGTTGAAAAAGTCCAATTTTTGCGTTACGTAATTAATGGATCTTCCCTTACTAAGGTGGCGCAGATCAGCGCTGCGTGCCACTATTTATCTCTTTCACTCCACCGCTGTTCTTATGCTGTTCTGTTTATGGAGAGTAAAAGAGAGAACTAGTGGCACGCAGCGCTGATCTGCGTCACCTTAGTAAGGTCTAGCTCCTTGAGCATAAGCGACCCAGTCTCAGCATAATTATCCTCGTGATAAATTCCTACCGTGAGTTGCGGCTGGGCTATATTTTGGCGCTCAACAAATTCCACACGACAACGTGTTACACGATCGTTTCACAATTTCAAACCCGCGGAGGGGAAGAAAAAAATCTGGTTTTTTCAATTTCAATCGTTCTCCAAACGATATTAATAACCCTAGTTTTTCAAATTTGCATCGTTTATCCAGCTTTCTACGCTCGGTAATGGCGGCTTGTCGGTGTGTAAAAATCAATCGATCACTGTACTTTTTGACACTAGCTGGAGGAAAACTCACTGGCGAAAAGGCCTTTTTTCCCTTCCCCTCACCCAGGAACGCCAGTGATTTTTACACACCGAAAAGCCGCCATTACCAAGCGTGGCAAGATGGATTACGCGATAGTATCACATCTAGTTTTTCAAATTTTGCAATTGTTATTATACAAAAGGTTACTCTAGTACTATACTAGTCCAAATTCTGAAAACGCCGTGTTCATGCAAGGTACCCAGCATCAAATGGAGTAATGCACACGTAAACGTGTTTTTTTACAAGGGAGAATGCTTTTACACACTAACCCAGCACACGTGCATTGTAGTTGCCAAACTACCACACGGAAGTGTACTGGAGTGTCGGACTCGACCGTACCGGTAATACCGACTAAACTCCCTTGGGCTCCGCCATCGTATCCCCCAGGAACTACCTCCCAGTACTACTTCTGGGGCACCCGTCCCATGCGAGTCTGACTTGGGTGCTCACTCTATCGCACACTCAAACACACCCTACATACTCTGTTGCACCTCTGTCATGCCGTGTGGGTCTGACTAGAAATACTAGAATAAGAGATCGGCGAAGACGCCATCTTGTTTCCAATCGAACCGTCAAAAGCGGTTCCAATTCGACTTGTTTACTTTTTGCTTCCATAAGAAGCAAGCAAAAAGTCCAAGTGTTGCCAGTATAATTTAACCGATTTCATGCATTTTCATACGTTGCCATTTCGTCAGTTTTTCACTCCGCCGGTCTCTGGTTATAGGGTTGCTAGGTCTGACTTGTGTGCCCACCGTTCTCATGTCTGACTTATATGCCCACCTCTCTCATACCGTGTGAGTCTGACTTGTATGCTCACCCAAACCCTTGATTCACGCTCATGCACTCCATGCTTGCACTCACGCTAACGTTCCTATGAGTCTGACTTGTGTGCTCACCTCTATCATGCCGTGTGGGTCTGACTTTTGTGCAAAATGGAATTCAAAGCTAAGTTTATGCATGCATTTTTTCATCCAATCTTGTAAATATTATTTTGACATGAAACATTTGTCAACAACTTTTTTTGTATTCAATTTGACAGATCATATCATGTTGGGGAGAATGTTATTGAATACTAACTTCCAACTTAACTTTAGTTTTGTGAATGTATTACGATTTCTTTCGTGCGACTGAAAGATGTTGAAAATTTTAACAATGTATGCACTGTTTCGGTCGTGTGGAGGTAATGAAACAAGTTTATATACCAAAACATAAGCAACCTAAATGTTTGAAAGATTATTTTTTTACTATCATTCAACAAACTGTGTTACTTGGGATGCCCACCTTTATCATACCATGTGAGACTGCTCACCTCTTTCATTCAGTTCGCGCTGACACATACTACTCTAGTCATTCGACCTAACACTCCATATCTGCAATCCCTTGTGGGACATTTCACTTAGGTTCCCACTTCTGACA
This sequence comes from Armigeres subalbatus, assembly GCF_024139115.2. NCBI lineage: Eukaryota > Metazoa > Arthropoda > Insecta > Diptera > Culicidae > Armigeres > Armigeres subalbatus. The sequence goes on along the minus strand of NC_085141.1, from coordinate 200,303,147 downwards.
TACCATGTGAGTCTGACTCACCTCGCTCATACCATATGAGACTAGCTCAACTCAACTCAACTCATTCCTTTCGTACCATGTGATGGAATGAGTTGAGTTGGATGCTCACCCACACTCCTCTGCCACGCCGCGGGGTATCAGTAGTCGTAGGAACCAACATTCCTGCGCTACTCCCAGCGCGGCGTGTGCAGTCCATACATACACCTATTCATTCACACTTTTGCCATGCTTCGAAGTGACGATCTCGGTTGCCACCCGCTGTGCCATTACCTCCGCATGGGCAGACCATTCACGCACTTCTCCGCGTTCGGCACTTTCCGCTCTAACTAACCAATCACAAGTTAGTCATGCTTGTCGATTGCTGCTCGGCGCGTCAGATTCTCTGCAAGCTGCAGGCAATCTGAGTGGTTGCAGTCGAGACTGCGTTCCACTTCTCCACCGCTTGACACATCCTCTGGACAAGGTTATCCGGAGTTGTGTCCCGGCCGCAAACGTCTAGCATTGCTCTTCTTTCGACGTCGAAACGAGGACATACGAACAGTATGTGCTCTGCAGTTTCGTCAACATCTGGGCAGTCAGGGCAGACGGGGACCTCCGCGTGCCCAAACCTGTGGTGGTACTGTCGGAAACAGCCATGGCCTGACAGGAATTGTGTCAGATGGAAGTGAACCTCCCCATAGGGTCTCCCCACCCAGCTTGATATGTTAGGAATCAGCCGGTGGATCCACCTACCTTTCGAGGAGTTATCCCACTCGCGCTGCCATCTGGCAACCAAAGTCACCCTGGTACGCTCGCGGGCTCCTCTGGTGCCACGTAGCTCAAAACACTCCTCGTCTTCCCGGATGACCAGCCCGACTGGCATCATACTCGCTATCACGTAGGATGCGTCGTGCGATACCGTGCGGTAGGCCGATATTACCCTGAGACACATCAAGCGGTAGGTGCTCTCCAGTTTCTGCAGGTAACTGGTTACCCCCAGTACCCCGCCGTACCTAAGAATAGATGCGGCAACGCCTGCCAATAGCCTACGTCTACTGGCGCACATCTTGGAGCTGTTGGACATTATCCTCGATAATGCCGCCACAGCAGTCGAAGCCTTCTTGCACGCATATTCGACATGGCTACCGACGGTAAGCTTGTCGTCTATGATGACCCCATGTATCTTCAGACTCCGCTTTGAAGTGATCGCGACGTCTCCCACGTGTACAACTGCATGTTGTGCCGACTTACGGTTGCTGACGATAACCACATCCGTCTTATGTTGAGCGAGCTCAAGGCCTCTCGCACTCATCCAGTCCGCCACAGTGCTGATCGCGTGTTCTGCGGTTAGCTCGACTTCGGGGATTGACTCCCCGTAGACCTCTAGGGTTACATCGTCAGCAAAGCCGACGATCTTCCCACCAGGAGGGAACTTTAGCTTCAGAACCCCGTCATACATCAGGTTCCATAGTACCGGGCCCAGGATTGACCCTTGCGGGACTCCTGCGGTAATGGGAACACTTTTCTGACCGTCATCGGTCTCACTAGCTGGAGGAAAACTCACTGGCGAAAAGGCCTTTTTTCCCTTCCCCTCACCCAGGAACGCCAGTGATTTTTACACACCGAAAAGCCGCCATTACCAAGCGTGGCAAGATGGATTACGCGATAGTATCACATCTAGTTTTTCAAATTTTGCAATTGTTATTATACAAAAGGTTACTCTAGTACTATACTAGTCCAAATTCTGAAAACGCCGCGTTCATGCAAGGTACCCAGCATCAAATGGAGTAATGCACACGTAAACGTGTTTTTTTACAAGGGAGAATGCTTTTACACACTAACCCAGCACACGTGCATTGTAGTTGCCAAACTACCACACGGAAGTGTACTGGAGTGTCGGACTCGACCGTACCGGTAATACCGACTAAACTCCCTTGGGCTCCGCCATCGTATCCCCCAGGAACTACCTCCCAGTACTACTTCTGGGCACCCGTCCCATGCGAGTCTGACTTGGGTGCTCACTCTATCGCACACTCAAACACACCCTACATACTCTGTTGCACCTCTGTCATGCCGTGTGGGTCTGACTTGTGTGCCCACCGTTCTCATGTCTGACTTATATGCCCACCTCTCTCATACCGTGTGAGTCTGACTTGTATGCTCACCCAAACCCTTGATTCACGCTCATGCACTCCATGCTTGCACTCACGCTAACGTTCCTATGAGTCTGACTTGTGTGCTCACCTCTATCATGCCGTGTGGGTCTGACTTTTGTGCAAAATGGAATTCAAAGCTATGTTTATGCATGCATTTTTTCATCCAATCTTGTAAATATTATTTTGACATGAAACATTTGTCAACAACTTTTTTTGTATTCAATTTGACAGATCATATCATGTTGGGGAGAATATTATTGAATACTAACTTCCAACTTAACTTTAGTTTTGTGAATATATTACGATTTCTTTCGTGCGACTGAAAGATGTTGAAAATTTTAACAATGTATGCACTGTTTCGGTCGTGTGGAGGTAATGAAACAAGTTTATATACCAAAACATAAGCAACCTAAATGTTTGAAAGATTATTTTTTTACTATCATTCAACAAACTGTGTTACTTGGGATGCCCACCTTTATCATACCATGTGAGACTGCTCACCTCTTTCATTCAGTTCGCGCTGACACATACTTCTCTAGTCATTCGACCTAACACTCCCTCTGGCATCCCTTGTGGGACATTTCACTTAGGTTCCCACTTCTGACATACCATGTGAGTCTGACTCACCTCGCTCATACCATATGAGACTAGCTCAACTCAACTCAACTCATTCCTTTCGTACCATGTGATGGAATGAGTTGAGTTGGATGCTCACCCACACTCCTCTGCCACGCCGCGGGGTATCAGTAGTCGTAGGAACCAACATTCCTGCGCTACTCCCAGCGCGGCGTGTGCAGTCCATACATACACCTATTCATTCACACTTTTGCCATGCTTCGAAGTGACGATCTCGGTTGCCACCCGCTGTGCCATTACCTCCGCATGGGCAGACCATTCACGCACTTCTCCGCGTTCGGCACTTTCCGCTCTAACTAACCAATCACAAGTTAGTCATGCTTGTCGATTGCTGCTCGGCGCGTCAGATTCTCTGCAAGCTGCAGGCAATCTGAGTGATTGCAGTCGAGACTGCGTTCCACTTCTCCACCGCTTGACACATCCTCTGGACAAGGTTATCCGGAGTTGTGTCCCGGCCGCAAACGTCTAGCATTGCTCTTCTTTCGACGTCGAAACGAGGACATACGAACAGTATGTGCTCTGCAGTTTCGTCAACATCTGGGCAGTCATGGCAGACGGGGACCTCCGCGTGCCCAAACCTGTGGTGGTACTGTCGGAAACAGCCATGGCCTGACAGGAATTGTGTCAGATGGAAGTGAACCTCCCCATGGGGTCTCCCCACCCAGCTTGATATGTTAGGAATCAGCCGGTGGATCCACCTACCTTTCGAGGAGTTATCCCACTCGCGCTGCCATCTGGCAACCAAAGTCACCCTGGTACGCTCGCGGGCTCCTCTGGTGCCACGTAGCTCAAAACACTCCTCGTCTTCCCGGATGACCAGCCCGACTGGCATCATACTCGCTATCACGTAGGATGCGTCGTGCGATACCGTGCGGTAGGCCGATATTACCCTGAGACACATCAAGGTCCTTCGTAGCTTAGTTGGTTAAAGCACCAGTCTAGCGTACTGTAGGGTCATGGGTTCGAGTCCCATCGAAGGGAAAGTGGTTACCTCCAATACATTTTCCAAATCAATATCTTCCACATAACGTACATATTCACATATGAGTTTTCATAACATTGTAAATTAACGTCCAAGTCGGGTGGTTTAATCCCCGGAAATAGGCAATTACCTTTGATTGAACTGAACTTGAGTTGCGTGCTCTTGCCTACGCAATGCGGTCGGGTCTGAGCTTGACGACCGACTGGCAAATAGCTCACACAACCTCACTTGATCAGTACCGTTGCTGATGAAGAATGTGTATAGCCGCCAGACATTATAAATACTCACGCTCCTCTAATGTGGACGTGTACAATAGACATGTGGAAGTATTGGCTTGAGAAATGGATTGCGAGTGATTTGACTATGCGTCCAATTTGGGAATCTCGAGCTCGTTCAGTAGCCGCTAGGTTGCGAAGGCCGACGGAGGTCCTTCGTAGCTTAGTTGGTTAAAGCACCAGTCTAGCGTACTGTAGGGTCATGGGTTCGAGTCCCATCGAAGGGAAAGTGGTTACCTCCAATACATTTTCCAAATCAATATCTTCCACATAACGTACATATTCACATATGAGTTTTCATAACATTGTAAAATATTACCGGTTTGTTGGATAGTGGTGCCCACCGCAGCATACTCGTTCTTGATGCTCAACGCCTCATCGAACTTTGCCAACTAAAGCTATTACCCACCAATGTCGAGCTAGTTACGGCTAGTGGCCAAAAACTAAGCGTAAAGGGATGTGTCAACCTCTCGATATCGTTTAACTTTAATCAAACTCGTTGAGACTTTAATAGTACCCAATGAGCAGCATGCATGAGCATGATTGACCGCCCACGGTTCCTACTCCGTTATTGCCAGGTCAGCTGTAATTATACAGAGAACCAAAAGATGGTTTGGGACTAACATCATCTTCAATGTGTAAGAACTGGTGACCCAAAAATAAGCAATACCAGCGCCGGCCGTGTCCGAATGCAGGTAAATTGAGGAATAGGTAGGAAATTGTTGATGTGATACTCGCTTTGATAGAAGCCGACGAGTCATCTGCACTTCCACGAGCAATCACTGGGATTTTGGATACATGGGGTAGGGAGTGTGGCAGGGTTCGTTTTGGTAAACGGTCTGTCGTGTATAGCGTATAGTTTGAAATTAAGTCGAGTAAGTCGAGTCAAGTACGAGACACTGAAGACGACCACACAGTTGTAGTCGAAATACGTATCTGCAGAGATATCGAAAATTAATTGGTGGAATTAAATGGAGAGTACTTAATTCGTCTTAGACGGTTGAATACATTCCACTAAAAGATCTAAATATATTTTTCTGGGGGTGTAGTTTGATTTAAAACAAAAACAATCGAACGAACGCAAATTATTTTAATTATCGACCGCACTACACGGATGCGAACTATTTACTTTTAACTTTCCCTTATCCGCACATCGCAGAACTAAATTTTGGTGACCGGCAGAACGTTTTGCTTTCCGCACAAAGCAAAACTAAATTTCGACGACCGGCCAATCGCTCTGCTTACTGGAGAATCTGAAACACGAGAAAACACGCACTGGATTGATTAACTTTTTTACCGGCCGCGCAATGCAGAACACAATCACCCATATTCTTGTTTACGTACGAACGTGCTTTTGAACGAAAGTTGAAGTGCATTCTCGTTAACGCCAGCAAAATCAACTGGAGGAATGGTTCGAACGAATCACATTCGTTCGAAAGTATCGTTCGTCCGTAAACAAGAATAAGGGTGAATATTTCGGCCGATCGCGCGATTGTTCTGCTCTCCGAAACAAGAGAAAACACGCACTCTTACCTTCGATTAATGAAAGTACATAATAGTAGAAAAAGCCAGGTTGGAAGGATCTCACCAGATACTTTTTCCAGGGTATTTTTATTGACATACTGTCCATCTGCATGCAATCCTAGTTTCAACATAACGATGTTGACGCGAGTGCTGTTTTTCCACATCTTCTCAGATAACAGCTTCCTTTCGCCACACTTTTTTACTGAAAAGCCTTATACAAAACAATTTGTCAAACATTAAAAGAAACACTTTTTTCATTTGGAAAACACGAAAAAAAACTGTTACATAATGAAAATAATTGCAAAATTCAAAAAGCTACATATTTGATGTAATATTATGGAGCGACGCTTGTATACTGTCTGGAAAACTTGCACTGAAGCACTCACTTGGGCAACTAAGCAACTTTCCTCAGTGGCAAATTTGATAAAGGGGAACTTCTCCTGGAATTCATCTCATGGCTCCGATGTGCATCCCATCAAAAACAATGCAATGAAAAGGTACTTGATGTAATTCTCATTTGTGATTTTATTCAGCAGTTAGCACGCATCTTTATAAAAAAAACGATGAAATTGGTGCCGTATTTCTTTGTTTGACGATGAGATGAAAATATGTTCAGTGAGATGCAAATCGGAACAGTTCGCCTAAATGAAATAAACACAATATGAAACAATATGGAATTGTCTTGAAAAGTAATAAGTCATAGTATTGCCTTATACTCAGTGTTGCCACATATACAGATTTTTCTGTAATGATACAGATTTTTGAGTCTTTTTTGGTTCAAGAATCTGTAAATACAGATTACAGATTTTTCAGAATTTAACAGAGTTTATACAGATTTTGAGCATTACATTTCGGCACTAAACAACAAAATGAAAAGGAAACAGATTTTAAGTAACACAAAATTAGAATCCACGTAGAGATACAGATTGAGTAAAATCTTACCAAATTATTGTTGGAAGTTTTTGGAATAAGCATCAGTGGATGATTCGCTCAAAAATTCAAATTTCAGATTTTTTTTTCATTTTGGATAGGGCAATGCAACATATTTGGCCCCCTAAAAGTATACACTTCAGAAACTCCCAATATAATGTGCACAAATACAAACTTGCAAGATCAAGATCCGCAGTTCAATTGAGCTGACGCGAAGTCTTATCATTAAATTGGCATCCATAAAAAAAGGATGCTGGGTCATTGAGCCGAAGGTCATTAGGCCGAAGGCCATTAGGCCGAATGGTCATTAGGCCGGACGGTCGTTAGACCGAATGGCCATTAGGCCGAATGAGAACTGGGGAGGAAAGAAGAAGGAAGAACGAAGAAGGAAGATGGAAGAAGAAAGAAAGAATCAGAAATAAGGAAGACGGGAGAAAGAAGGAAGAAAACGGAAGAAAGAAAACAAAAGACAGAAGAAAAAAGAAGGAAGAAGAAAGAAGAAGGAAGAAGAGAGGTGGAAAGAAGAGGGAAGAAGAAAAAAGGAAGAAGGAAGAACGAAGAACGCAGAAGGAAGAAAGAAGAAGGAAGAAGGAAGAAGGAAGAAGGGAGATGAAGGAAGGAAGAAGGAAGATGGAAGAAAGAAGAAGGTAGAAGGAAGAAGGAAGAAGGAAGAAGGAAGAAGGAAGAACAAAGAAGGAAGAAGGAAGAAGGATAAAGGCTGAAGGAAGAAGGAAGAAAGAAGAAGGAAGAAGGAAGAAAGAAGACGGAAGAAGGAAGAAGGAAGAAAGAGGAAGAAGAAGGAAGAAAAAAAGAAGAAGGAAGAAAGAAGGAAGGAGGAAGATGCAAGAAAGAAGAAGGAAGAAGAAAGACGAAAGAAGGAAGGAAGAAGGAACAAAGGTAGAAGGAAGAAGTAAGAAGGAAGAAGAAAGAAGGAAGAAGGAAGAAGGAAGAAGAAAGAAGAAATAAGGAAGAAGGAAAAAAAGAAGAAGGAAGAAGGAGGAAGGAAAGAAGAAGAAAGAAAGATGAATGAATGAAGAAGGAGGAAGGAAGAAAGATGAATGAAGGAAAAAGGAAGAAGGAAGAAAAAAGAAGGAAGAAGGAAAAAAGAATAAGGAAGAAGTGGAAGGAAGTAGGGAAGTAGGAAGAAGTTAGAAGGGAGAAAAAAGCGAAGAAGGAAAAATGAAGAAGAAAGAAGGAATAATTGAGAAGAAGAAGAGAAAAGGAAGAAGCAAGAAGAGAAAAAGAAGCAAAAAAAAAAGAAAGAAAAAAGAAGAAGAATAAAAAAAGAAGGAAAGAAAGAATAAGGAAGAAAGAAGAAAGGAGAAAGAATAAGGAAACAAGAAGAAGAAAGTAGAAAGAAGGACGGTGGGGAAGAGAAGAATAAAGAAGAAGGAGGAACCAAGAAAGAAGAAGAATGAAGGAAGAAATAAGGAAGAGGAATGCAGAAAGAAGAAGAAAGAAGGGAGAAGAAATAAATAGCATAGAAGAAGGAGCAAGATGGAAGAGCGAAAATTAAAAAAGGAAAAAGAAGACAGATGAAAGAAGGAAGGAGCAAGAAGGGAGAAGGAAGAAGGGGTAAGGTGAAGAAAGCATTTTTAATTTTTCAATTTTGCTTCTTTTTGCTAATTCGGCCTAATGGCCATTCAGCCTAATGACCGTTCGGCCTAATGGCCTGACACAAAAAAATCTAATCAAACTAGTTTTAAAATCTAGTCAAACTAATGCAGATCAAATTAAAGCATTAATTTTGGTTCAGGAATCAAGAAAGTGATGCAAGCGATCCAAAATATGTAGCGGTTGGAATCAAGCAGGTTATCTTAATGAATTTCAAATAAATATTTGATTCTTTTTCTCTAAGTCTACCTTGTTTCCCAGCGGCTGTAAAGCGCATTTGTTTTTGCAATGCAGTTAAAGGCCCAAGGGAGAGCTATTTTCAAAATATCTATCATAAAAAGTTGTATACGAAGTTTCTCCATACAACATAATCAAAATTGAATATCCAGATTCTGTTATACAAGCTCTATAACACAATTAAAAAAAATCACATGTTTGTCTGAAATTTTCAGAAACATGTTTAAATTGGTGAACAAATTTCACCCTCTATCGCTTCATACTTGTTCGCGCCCTAGCGAATGGCTTTCAATCTAATGATTTTCAATTATCTTTCGATTATCTACTCCCTCATACTTTGAGTAGAAATGACCGATAAAGCCGATAAACAAATCATTCACCACAATCACGGTCGTAAAATCTGTTTCAAATAAATAAACACAGTCAAATCTTGGGATTTTTTTTTGTGAAGGTACTAAGTAATTCTTTTACACAGATTTTTTACATTCGAAATACAGATTTAAATGTGGCAACACTGGTACCAATGAACTTAATAGAATTTCTAATATTGAGACTAGAGGTGTGCGCCGGTCCGAAAATCGTCGGCAGCGGCAATTGTCGTAATTTTAGTTGGCGGATGCGACGTTTGCAAGCGTCACGCAAAAAGCTATTTCAGCCGGCGGCAGGCGGCGGCGACGTGAATAGGCGTTGCATTTTTGACGTAGGACTTACGTCTCTCTTTTCTATACCGGGTATCATTTCAAAATATTCAAATCGACCGCGTTACGCTGTGTTGAAAGATTTTAAACGTTAATAGCGTTCGTCTCAGTGGACGAATTTCTGTGGGAAGCCCCTCAATCGACAGATTTCAAGTATGCCTTTCTTGTCCATGCTTGATAAGACCCGAAAAGCTTGTTTCAATAGGCATGAAACTGTTTTCAATGAAAATCATTGAGATCAAGGGAACCTATAAATATGGGACCGCTTAATTCTTGCATCATTCCATTACCACGTTCTGATTGGTGCAGACACCAGCGAATGAGCAGCCGCTGGGTCTGCCAAGAAGCCATAAAATAGCGCAACGCGATTTTTTCCTTTCATTCTGAACGGGACAAGGGAAGCAATCGCATCATCGATTGAACAGCACTAACACCTTTTAGCAGGAAATGAAGTCATCGAAGCCACCATCATCAGCCGAAACCTAGCCAGTACAGCAGCAGTCCACCCTACATACCCGACAAAGCAGCAATGCTGAGCAGATACCGGCAGCAGCAGCAGAGTCGAGCCGAGACCGGCCGGCATCGGTGATGAGCCGAGACAGGCTGAAGAAAAGCCACATGATGCAGCATGTATGTCCAAAAAACAAACGGTTCTTTAGAGAGCCAATGATAGAGATCAATATCAAAGCTTTCAATTCCCTTCGGGATAGAAATTGTAGGGTTGTTATGGAGATCCTGAAAGAAGCGGGATACAAGACACTAGCTTATTTGTTTAGATGTAGACTAAATAAATGAAATGAAACAAGACACTAGCTGATTGGCCCACCAATTGGGAAGCAGAGATTCAAAATTAAGTAGTATAAAAGAAAAGTGCATTCGCTCGCAGAGCATTCAGTCTTTTTTATACCATCACTAGAAATTCGCGGTTATTTGAAAAGATCGTTTTCTTACTTTTTGCACTTAGCCGAAGCAATCAGCCTTTTTCAAGGCTCTAAGAGTTAAAAATAATGTTCTCCTTCAGTCGCTATCGCACGGATCTTCAGTGGAAGGGCTGAGATACAGTCTACATCCCCTGCTGAGCCGCCAACTTGTGGTTTATTTCAGGCAGTCCTTCAGTGGGAAGGTTGCCACTGTCGCGGCTAATATTTCGTGACTGGACAGATACTTCCTGATTTTTTTTTTTGATGATTTTTGTTCGAGGTAGATTTGATTTCTGTGTCGGTTTGATGAGAAGATTTTGCCGAGGAATGGTATGCAACGCCGATTATTTATCCAAAATAGTTGATGTGAGAAATTTGGACATATCTAGACCAACATTTCAAAAGGGCGTAACAGCCAAAATTTATTCTTTCTGATTCTTTGTCCACACATAAAGCTTTATATGTAGACGAAGAATCAAAAGGAACAAATTTTGGTTGTTACGCCCTTTTCAAATGTTGGTCTAGATATTATGTATCTTAAAGGCATGGTTAAGGCAAGTCCTACGTCCATTTAGCGGTTATGTCACAAACATTACCCACTGTTCGTTTTTTTGCGTTCATGTCTTGAACATATTTTTCTGATTTTTTTCCGGACACATTGAAGACATTAAGCAATGAAGGGGGAATCTGCTCAACAGACTTCCTGGGTTGGACGTCCAGGAAGTGCGGGCGTTTTTTTGGGGCGTAAAACCACTGCGTCCATTGAGTTGAACTTTTGTGGTAAATTAGGGCTTAGGGACCTCCTTCAATAGCAAACGAGGGAGGTACGACTACATCCCCGCCAAACCGTTTCCATTGCCGCCAAGCCCATCGTCCCTTCGGTACAACCAGAAAGTAATGCTTCAAAGGGGGGCCAGAGCACAACGCATCCTCGAGATTAGCTGCGTGTTCTTGCAGCACCGAACATTGTGATTGTGACTCGCTTTTTTAGAAGAACACCATGGTATCGTGCCAGCGCATTGCCGGCTTTCCAAGTCGCCTTACCATGCCCTATGTCCTTGCAAGGTGGGAAGGGTCGACTTCGCGTCCGCTTCCCTCCGCACGGCTGGTATTAAGAATGATGATGCCGCATTCTTTTACGAGGACCCCTTTCCGTGCTCGGGCTCGGAACCCGCCCGGTTGACTGAAGCCGCGAAAGCGACGGTACCATGTTGTTCTTTGCGCGGCCACTTGTTCGATAAAAGGATAGAGTTCGACCACAGGGCACCGGAATGACCCATGAAGCCGACTCCGAACCCTTGGACCACCTCTTATTTGCGCCTGAACTAGCCTTTCCTCGAGTCCACGCTCCACCTTCTGTGTAGCTCCAAGACGATTTAGACGATAGCCGATAAAACGGCGTTCCAGCCAACTTCATCTTTACACATCCTCCGGGGTAGTGTCCAGACCACATGTGGCAAGCATGTGGTCACGCATTGTGCGAAAACGTGGGCACACGAACAATACGTGTTCCGCCGTTTCCTCTAAACCTAAACCCACTTACGAACCCATCGCAGTACCAGTTACATCAGCAAACCTCATCATAGATGCTCACCTCTCTGTACATAGCGCTACAAGTGATTCTAAGTCTCAGCCTAAATACTTGACGCTCTGCTACCAGAACGTAAGAAGCATACGAACTAAAACGCACGAATCACTCTTGAAGCTTACATCTTGGGACTATGATGTAATCGTACTGACGGAGGCATGGCTGCGATCAGACATTTCTAGCTCGGAATTTGCTGCTAGTTATCCATATTTCGTTGCGATAGAAGCGCTGCCACAAGCAACTTTCAACGTAGTGGTGGGGTATTAATCGCTGTGAAAGCTTCGTTGAATTGCACATCAGTAGCACTAGTAAACTGCGATAATCTCGAACAATCAGCAGAGCGGATTCGTCTACAGAAATCAGCGATATACGCATGTAACATTTATCTCCGACCGAACCCGCCACCAGCATTGTACTTTGCCCTCTACAATTGAATAACTTCTAGAACAGATTTCGGACTCCAACACACTCATCGTTGTGGGTGACTATAATCAACCATTGCTGATTTGGCAGGAAGATGAAGATGTCAACAGTTTATTACCATCAAATGCTTCCTCTGAACAAGAAATTTCTTTAGTTGAATCGACGATCGCTTCCGGACTCCATCAAATTAACGCCATATCTAATTTGAACGGACGCATACTAGATCTAACTTTCGTTAACGAACCAAGCGAAGTTGAGCTAATTGAGCCGCCGTTACCTCTTCTACATATTGATAGCCACCATAAACCGTTCGTTCTTCGCATCGACTTTGGTGGTACGGACATGCAGTTTCCCAGCTCGACACAGAATCGGATTGACAAGATCGTCTTTAAACGCTGTAACTTTCTAGAGTTGAATAGTGCCATTTCAAACATCGATAGGGATGCACTGTTCCGGCAAAAGGACACTGATGACACTGTATGTACTTTCTACGACGTTTTGTATGGCATACTGGATGCACATGTTCCACGTAGGCGTTGCAGACGAAACATTCAAGCAGCCGTGGTGGTCTGCAGAGTTGCAGCACCTTCGCAACGTTTTTCGCAAGTCTCGTAAACGTTATTTTCGAGCGCGTTCGCTTGAGAACCGCGACAATCTTCGTTCAATTGAAGCCCATTACAATGAACGCCCTCCAAAGAGGCCCTCCTTAGCCGTGCGGTAAGATGCACGGCTACAAAGCAAGACCATGTTGAGGGTGGCTGGGTTCGATTCCCGGTGCCGGTCTAGATAATTTTCGGCTTGGAAATTGTCTCGACTTCCCTGGGCATAAAAGTATCATCGTGCTAGCCTCATGATATACGAATGCAGAAATGGTAACTTGGCTTAGAAACCTTGCGGTTAATAACTGTGGAAGTGCTTAATGAACACTAAGCTGCGAGGCGGCAATGTCCCAATGGGGGATGTAATGCCAACGAAGAAGAAGAAGACAATGAACGCCAGCTCGAATCATACCGTAATAACATTTTCCGTATGGAGACAACAGCGCAGCAAGATCCTTCCTCTTTTTGGAAGTTTGTACGTAACCAAAAGCAGTCAAGTCAATTTCCAGCTGAGATGACTTTTGACGAAAGGACGACAGATTCTCCGAATGAACTAGCCAACCTGTTTGCTGATTTTTTCAAAAATGTATACAGCACTAACACTCCAGTTTTCTCACCTGATAAGCTGAAAGACTGCCCAGCTTTGAATTTAAATATTCCGCTTTTCGACATTACTCACGATGACGTCTCGTCCATATTGAGTAAAGCTGATGTTTCCAAGGGTCCGGGAAGTGACAAATGCTGTTGACGTTGATTTTCAATAAATCGCTCCGTCATCACACTTTCCCGAACCTGTGGAAGACCGCCTCCATCAGCCCGATTTTCAAAAACGGGTCAAACCACGCTGTTGAGAACTACCGCGGAGTTTCCATACTATGCAGCCTGGCTAAAGTGTTTGAAGAAATTGTTCACAAGGTTCTCTACAATACTGCACAACCGTTGCTTTCTGAGTTTCAACATGGTTTTGTTAAGAAGCGCTCAACAACAACGAATCTCATGGCGTTCGCCAATTTTCTAACATCGGAAATCGAGAGCAAACAGCAAGTGGACGCTATATACTTTGATTTCTCCAAAGCTTTCGATAAAGTTCCGCGTGAGCTGACGGTTGCAAAACTCAAGCATTTGGGTTTTCTACACTGGGTAACCGAGTGGTTGCACTCCTATCTGACTGGGCGTAAGGTGTTCGTTAACATCAATGGCACGAATTCTCGCACTTTTGCTATTACATCTGGTGTGCCCCAGGGCAGCATTTTGGGACCACTTATTTTTGTTTTGTTTATTAACGATCTATGTTTTCGACTAAAAGCTGGAAAGTTGCTATACGCCGATGACTTAAACATTTTCTAGATCATAAGGTCTCACCTAGACTGCTGCGCGCTGCAAGCTGACATTGAGGAGTTAAGGTTGTGGTGAATCGATAACGGGATGGAATTGAACATCAAAAAGTGTAAGTCAATCACATTTACTCGTCGACAGTCTCGCGTTGATTTTGAATAGCTTGGAACGCGTCGAGACTATTCGTGACCTTGGGGTAATAATTGACAGCAAGCTTCGGTTTAATACACATGTAAGCACTACTATCGCAAAGGCTTTCGCAGCTCTTGGGTTTGTTCGACGCATTACCAGTAGCTTTAATAATATCTACGCAGTTGAAGCGCTGTATTGTTCATATGTACGCAGCATCTTGGAGTATGCAGCATGCGTGTGGTCTCCATATCACACAACGCAGATTATTCGGATTGAGAGAGTGCAACGTAGCTTTATCCGATACGCCCTTCGTAAACTACCATGGTCGAACCCAGATAATTTGCCCGACTACACGGCCCGCTGCAAACTCATTGCATTGGAGACGCTATCTGCGAGGCGGACCAATATGCGAGTTTTCATCTATGACTTGTTAAGCGGAAATCTCGACTGCATTGAATTATTGGATAACGTAGTTATTTATGCTCCTTCTCGAAAACTGCGAGAGCGAGAGCTATTATTCGTTACACGCCGCAGAACCGTGTGTGGTTCCAACAACCCATTTGATCAATGGCTTCGTTTGTTCAACAGTGTTAGTGATGTTCTTGATTTTAATATGTCAAAAATGTGTTTAAAAATAGGATTAAGGCTCTAGGTTAAGGTGCAGTCTGTAGAATAATTTTTTATACTTTCGAGACGGTGGTAACTAATAAATAAAATAAACAAATGAACAAACCTGCGCACACCAGATACTCGGGCGAGCCCGAGTGTCTGAACCGGTGTAGATACTTTCTGAAGCTGAAGCAACGATGGCCTGTAGAGTAGAGTGGGGCAAGAGTGCGCGTGGGGTACGAGTACGTTTTCGATTTTTTCAAGTAATAAAAAAACTAGCAGCACTGCATCAGTTTGACAGGTATTCTGACCAACTTTTATCATGTGTAATTGTGAACGATTTGAATAGACATTGGGAGACATTGAGGTAGATAACTTTTTGGTCATTTTGCTAAAAGTAATTGTGTTTTCGCAACTAGTATTTCATTACCATATATACGTTTAATCAGATGAACATTATACCATTTCGACCTATTATATAGAGTACCTTATGGTGCAGAACACCAATCTTATTGGTTTTTTCAAGAAGTCAAAACCATTACCTGAATAAATTTTAGGGTTGTGGGGCAAAAGTACGCAGGTACGGGTGGGGCAAGAGTACGCATGTGAATGTTCAAGTTCTAATGTCAAACCCGTATCTCTCGCCGAAATAAGACTACTTCTAAAGCGTAAAGATCCTCAACAAAGAAAAAGGGACAAAAATCGAAAATTATCACAAGTTTTAAGGATAAGTTGAAGTAATTTGGTGTTAGAAAGGACTTAGCGAACAAAGCACTGAAGCGAAATCATGAAATTGTATTATGACTTTTTGTACACCCAATCACAATTTAGTCTAAATGATAATTTCATTTAGTCAAAAGAAACATCCATGAATTACGCAACGCTTAGCTGGGAGGGGTTGCGAGATGTATGACGATCCATACAATTTTTAGAGGATTCAAACAAAAAGTGTAAGATACGATGGAGGGGTGATGAAATGGCCAAATTTTACGTTACGTGATTGGTGGATTTTCTTTAAGGAAAATTCTTCTATTTACACCACGGGAAACCTGATATAGTTTTACCTTTGCCGTTTTTTGTATATAAAAAACAATGGTTTTTCGTATGAAATAGCCCATTTCTTGGACCCCCCCCCCCCTTTAAGAGTTACGTAATCTTTAAACATTCCCTAATATACTTTCATATACTGGATGTTTACAATAAATGTTAATAATTCTTATTTGTGTTAATATATTATATGGGAGGCAGGACTGCATCCCCGACCCGCTAAACCGTTTCCATTGCCGCCAAGCCCATCGTCCCTTCGGTACAACCAGAAAGTAATGCTTCAAAGAGGGGCCAGTGCATAACGCACCCTCGAGGTTAGCTGCGTGTCCTTGCAGCATCGAACATCGTGACTCGCTTTTTTAGAAGAACACCATGGTATCGTGCCAGCGCAATGCCGGCTTTCCAGGTGGCCTTACCACGCCCTATGTCCTCGGAAGGTGGGCAGGGTCGACTTCGCGCCTGCTTCCCTCTGCACGACTGGTATCAAGAATGATGATGCCGCGTGCACCCCAAATTGACCTCTCTGCGATAGGGCCTATTCGCCAGCACACAGAGGGACATGCCGACGCGGTGCCTAAGCCTGCCCCAGCCTTGACGAGGACCCCTTTCCGTCCTCGGGCTCGGAACCCGCCCGGTTGACCGACGCCGCGAAAGCGACGATACCATGTTGTTCTTCACGCGGCCACTTGTTTGATAAAAGGATAGAGTTCGACCACAGGGCACAGGTATGACCCATGAAGCCGACTCCGAACCCTTGGACGACCTCTTATTTGCGCCTGAACTAGCCATTCCTCGAGTCCACGCGCCACCTTCTGTGTAGCTCCAAGACGATTTGGACGATAGCCGATAAAACGGCGTTCCAGCCAACTTCATCTTTACACATCCTCCGGACTAGGTTGTCCGGGGTAGTGTCCAGACCACATGTGGCAAGCATGTGGTCACGCATTGTGCGAAAACGCGGGCACACGAACAACACGTGTTCCGCCGTTTCCTCTAAACCTACGCACACCGGAACCGGTGTAGGTACTGTCTGAAGCAACCATGGCCTGTAAGGACCTGGGTCAGGTGGAAAGTGATTTCCCCATGGCGCCTCTTGACCCACGTACCTATCTCCGGTATCAACCTATGTGTCCATCTACCCTTAGTGGAACTGTCCCACGCACGCTGCCATTTGACCATTGAGGCCAACCTGACAGTCCTACGGATGCCTCTCGTGCCGCGCATTTCGAAGCACTCTATGTCTTCACCGATAACGATGTCAATAGGCATCATACCGGTGATGACGCAAAGTCCATCGTGCGACACGGTACGGTACGCGCTCGCAGCTCTTAGGCACATGAGCCTATACGTACTTTCTAACTTCGTTCTGCAGCAGTTAATACGCAGGGCCGTGCCCCAAGCTGGCCCCCCATACCTCAGTATGGACAGAGCAACGCTAGCCAGAAGCTTGCGCTTGCTGGCATAAACCGCAGAGCTATTGGACATCATCCGGGACAATGCCGCTATAGCTGTGGAGGCACGCTTGCAGGCGTAATTGACGTGGCTACCAAAGGTGAGCTTATCGTCGATCATTACCCCCAAGAGTTTGATGGAGCGTTCAGAGGTGACCGTGCAGTTGCCTGCCCTTATCACCGCTTGTTGCTCCGTTCTAACTTCCTGGAACTCATCCACTCCTCCACAATTGCGATCGAGTGGGTTGCAGTCAACTCCACCTCTTCAATCGATTCGCCGTAGACCTCCAGCGTAATATCGTCAGCGAAGCCGACGATTGCCACGCCCACCGGGAACTTCAACCTCAAGACACCGTCGTACATGACGTTCCATAACACCGGACCCAGTATGGAACCTTGCTGAACCCCTGAGGTTATGTTAACGCACTTCCGACCCGCCTTCGTGTCGTATACCAGTACTCGATTCTGGAAGTAGCTTCCGAGAATTTTGTACAGGTTCTCGGGAATTCCAAGACGCAGGAGTGCATCTGCAATAGCTGCCCAACTGGCACTATTGAAAGCATTCCTCACGTCGAGAGTCACTACTGCACAATAGCGAACTCCCCTCCTCTTACGCTGGATAGCTATCTCCGCGGTTTTGGTAACCGACAAGATAGCGTCTACGGTCGATAGACCACCGCACCCTCCGTGCGTATCAACAACCTGTTGAGGATGATCTTCTCGAGCACCTTCCCCGCCGTATCAAGCAGGCATATTGGTCTATATGCCGACGGATCCCCCGGTGGTTTTCCCGCCTTTGGCAATAGGACCAAGCTCTGCCTTTTCCATGCTTCAGGGAAGACTCCCTCGTCCAGGCATCTCTGCATGACAGATCTGAACATCTCGGGAGCCTCGGCAATGGCCGCTTTGATGGCCAGGTTCGGAATACCATCCGGTCTTGGCGCCTTACCTACACTAAGGGACCACTGTGCAATCCCCGCAAGTTCCGCCACCGTTACTCTTCCCTCGTCGGCCACCCTGGCCCGTGGCAACTCCACAAAGGGAGGCCAAGGACTTGGGTCGTGACGTGGGAAGAGCCCCGCGATGATCCTCTCCAGCATCTCTGGAGACCGCTCTGTAGGGGCCATCGCCCCACGTGTCTTGGCAATTACGACCCTATAGGCGTCACCCCATGGATTCGCGTTGGCACTTTGACACAGGCCCTCGAAGCAGGCTTTTTTGCTTGATCTAATCTCAGTCTTCAGAGCGGCTCTAGCAGCCACGAACGCCACCCGTCGTTCAACACGCTCCTCTTCTGTGCGTGCTCGCTGCATCCGCCTCCTTGCCCGTAGGCAGGCGCGGCGCAGGTTCGCAATTGCTTGAGTCCACCAGTAATCCGGTGGCCTCCCATTCCTAGGGTGGACTTTCCTAGGCATGGTGGCACCGCATGCACGCGAGAGTACTGTTACCAGCTGCTCGCCGCTCAGACCGAGAGTATTGTGCTCGCGGCGGAGCGCTTCCTTAAACACCTCGTCGTAGAAGTATGATGTCTTCCACATACAAGGACTAGGCCTCGCCCCTTCTTCCGTCCGCTGAATGCTGGTCGTATAGTCGATACTGTAGCGAACCGCCAGGTGGACGCTGTGAGTGTAGACATCATCTACCCTCCAGTTCGAACTACTCGTTTGGCCAGGGCTCCAAAACGTAACGTCGATAATCGACTCGGCGCCGTTCCAGCTGTAGGTACTTTTTGGTACAAACATTAGCCAAGTCCACATCCAACATGGCGGATGATTCCAGCAGGATCTGCCCCGTTGATTCGTGGATCGGCTTCCCCATTCCACGGTCCAAGCGTTGAAGTCCCCCGCTATCACCACCGGCCTACGCCCCATCAAGTTAGCCGTCAAACAATCTAGCATTCGACCGAACTGCTCGATCGACCATCGAGGAGGCGCATAGGAGCTGCAGAAGAAGACCCCGTTGATTTTGGCAATGACGAAGCCCTCGTGTGTCGAAGACACCAACTCTTGGACTGGGTATTTCCCCGTTGTCCATATCGCCGCCATTTTAGACCCATCGGTGACCCAATTACCGTTCCTGGCGGGTACCCGGTAAGGATCTGCTATGATGGCGATATCCGTCCCCCATTCAGCAACTGTCTGACACAGCAGTTGCTGGGCTGCATCACAGTGGTTCAGGTTTAGCTGCGTTACCTGCACTGTGATTTTGCAACACGCTTGAACGCCGGGCACTTCGAACCCCCCATGGGGTGCTTGCTGTTCGCAGCTTTGCTGGAACAGATCAAACTGTTGGGAGGGTTCGTGCAGCATTGTGCCTTATGTCCCTCCAATCCGCAGCGTCGACAGAGCTTGCTTCTGTCAGGGCCTTTGCAGTCCCATTGCTTGTGCCCCGGTTCCAGGCACTTGAAGCAAACTTCGGGTTGCTCATATATGCCCACAGGGCATACCGACCACCCCACCTTGACGCTCCCTAACTTGACTACCTTGGAGGCGTCCGCTGCAGGTAGCTGAACCAATGCTACCTGTGTCCCTGCCGGACCATTCCGTAGCCTGCGGTGGACGCCTCCACTTCACACTGTCGCCGCAGTGCCGTGACGAGCTCTTCGACTTCGGTGTTTTCGTCCAGGTCTTTAACCCTTAGATTCACCTCCGTCGTGAGTGCCCTCACCTTGACCGTCTCGCCTAGGACTTCCTCCGCCAACTTCTTGTAGGCGGCGCCCTTTTGCGAGACGCCTCGCTTTAGCTCGAGGATCATCTCGCCCATCCGGGTACGTCTTATTCGACGTACGTCGGCGCCGAGTTCACCGAGCTTGACGTCACTCCTCATCGTCTTCTAGACGTCCGAGTACTTAGCCTCGTCCGTTTTGATGACTAGGGCATCGCCCCTGGGGCGATTGGCGCCTACCCTAGACTTCTTACTACCCTCATTCGCCTGGGCCTTCTTTTCGGCCCTTGACGTCTTCGGTTTCCTCTTGTTCTTGACCAGGGTCCAGGAGGCGTCATCCCCCTCTATTTTCCTGGTCTGGGGCGGCTGAGAGCTCTCAGCCTGCCGTAACCCCTTACCACCGTCTTTCCTGGGTGGACGGACCTTTCCAGGTCCTTCCTCCCCCGGTTTTGGAGGTACCTGGCCGGGGTTCAGCTTCCCAGCCCCACTACCCTACCCACTACCCACTACCCTGGAGACTGTCTCCTCCGTTTTTGTGTCTGCTCCGTTGAAGCAGCCACCCCCGACGTGCCCGCGAATACTTGAGCCTCAGTCTGGGTAGACTTTGGCACCACCGTCTTCGCTGGCACGCCCTCGGTCGATTCGACCTTGCCCAAATCCGCGAATTCTTGGGCCTCAGTCTGGGTAGACCTCGACTCCATGGATTTCACGGGTTTGCACTTGGCCGTCCCGACCGCCGTTTCCAGCTTGGCGTCCAACATCGACTTTCGAAGTTTCAGCAAGCTCCTCTTGAGGTCCTTACTGATATTATGCTTCGATGACGCAAAGTCAATGATGGCGTCCAGATGTTCCGTCGCCACCTCGAAGGCCGAAAGCCCATCGCGTTTGCGGTTAATCGCCTCCACAAGCCACGGGCCGTCAATAACCTCTACCGGTGTTTTTTTAGCCGAAAGGAAGGTTAAGTGACCCACGCTGGCGCTGCGCACTGAGCTGCCGACTATTGCCTCTGGCCTCCTAGGTGGAGACCTGAACAACCCACCTCTTGCGAAGGGGTTGTCACCTACACTACTACCACTAGTTGAAGAATTGCCTTGGTTTTCCATTTTGGTCCCACGAGTTGCTTGGGAAAAGAGGTCCACCACGCCAGAGCCCAGCATGACGCGGTAAGGAACAATTACTGTGGAGGGTGCCCAGGTACCCCACAGGCTCCGTTAAAGGCCTAGCTTATTATTTCACCCCCCTGGGGATTGAGGGTTAGGGACGATGGTCCCGGTCTTACTCGCAGTGGCCATGGGGAGGGGTCGTCAAGCCCTTGGACAAAGTCCCTGCTGTGTGTGTGTGTGTGTACTTTTTTTTCTTCAAAAACAATGGAGGGGGAATCTGCTCAACAGACATCCTGGGTTGACCAGGAAGTGCGGGGTTAGGGATGACCGAGGGAGGCAGGACTACATACCCGACCCGCTAAACCGTTTCCATTTCCGTTCTTCAACTAGTGGTAGTAGTGTAGGCGACAACCTCTTCGCAAGAGGTGGGTTGTTCAGGTCTCCGCCTAGGAGGCCAGAGGCAATAGTCGGCAGCTCAGTGCGCAGCGCCAGCGTGGGTCACTTAACCTTCCTCTCGGCTAAAAAAACGCCGGTAGAGGTTATTGACGGCCCATGGCTTGTGGAGGCGATGAACCGCATACGCGATGGGCTTTCGGCCTTCGAGGTGGCGACGGAACAGCTGGACGCCATCATCGACTTTGCGTCATCGAAGCATAATATCAGTAAGGACCTCAAGAGGAGCTTGCAGAAACTTCGAAAGTCGATGTTGGACGCCAAGCTGGAGAGGGCGGTCGGGACGGCCAAGTGCGAACCCGTGAAATCCATGGAGTCAAGGTCTACCCAGACTGAGGCCCAAGAATTCGCGGATTTGGGCAAGGTCGAATCGACCGAGGACGTGCCAGCGAAGACGGTGGTGCCAAAGTCTACCCAGACCGAGGCTCAAGTATTCGCGGGCATCGTCGGGGGTGGCTGCTCCAACCGAGCAGACACAAAAACGGGGAAGACAGTCTCCAGGGATGAGCTCCCTGGGGCCGCCCCAAAACGCGGAGGGTTACTACCCCGAACAAGGGTAGTGGGGCTGGGAAGCCGAACCCCGGCCAGGTACCTCCAAAACCGGGGAGGAAGGACCTGGAAAGGTCCGTCCACCCAGGAAAGACGGTGGTAAGGGTTACGGCAGGCTGAGAGCTCTCAGCCGCCCCAGACCAGGGAAATAGAGGGGATGACGCCTCCTGGACCCTGGTCAAGAATAAGAGGAAACCGAAGACGTCAAGGGCCGAAAAGAAGGCCCAGGCGAATGAGGGTAGCAGAAAGTGTAGAGTAGGCGCCAATCGCTCCAGGGGCGATGCCCTAGTCATCAAAACGGACGAGGCTAAGTACTCGGACGTCTTGAAGGCGATGAGGTGTGACGTCAAGCTCGGTGAACTCGGCGCCGACGTACGTCGAATAAGACGTACCCGGACGGGCGAGATGATCCTCGAGCTAAAGCGGGCGTCTCGCAAAGGGCGCCGCCTACAAGAAGTTGGCGGAGGAAGTCCTAGGCGAGACGGTCAAGGTGAGGGCACTCACGACGGAGGTGAATCTAAGGGTTAAAGACCTGGACGAGATCACCGAAGTCGAAGAGCTCGTCACGGCACTGCGGCGACAGTGTGAAGTGGAGGCGTCCACCGCAGCCGTTCGGCTACGGAAAGGTCCAGCAGGGACACAGGTAGCATTGGTTCGGCTACCTGCAGCTGACGCCTCCAAGGTAGTCAAGTTAGGGTGAGTCAAGGTGGGGTGGTCGGTATGCCCTGTGGGCATATACGAGCAACCCGAAGTTTGCTTCAAGTGCCTGGAACCGGGGCACAAGCAATGGGACTGCAAAGGCCCTGACAGAAGCAAGCTCTGTCGACGCTGCGGATTGGAGGGACATAAGGCACAATGCTGCACGAACTCTCCCAACTGTTTGATCTGTGCCAGCAAAGATGTGAACAGCAAGCACCCCATGGGGGGTTCGAAGTGCCCGGCGTTCAAGCGTGTTGCAAAATCACAGTGCAGGTAACGCAGCTAAACCTGAACCACTGTGATGCAGCCCAGCAACTGCTGTGTCAGACAGTTGCTGAATGGGGACGGATATCGCCATCATAGCAGATCCTTACCGGGTACCCGCCAGGAACGGTAATTGGGTCACCGATGGGTCTCAAATGGCGGCGATATGGATAACGGGAAATACCCAGTTCAAGAGTTGCGTCTTCGACACACGAGGGCTTCGTCATTGCCAAAATCAACGGGGTCTTCTTCTGCAGCTGCTATGCGCCTCCTCGATGGTCGATCGAGCAGTTCGGTCGAATGCTAGATCGTTTGACGGCTAACTTGATGGGGCGTAGGCCGGTGGTGATAGCGGGGGACTTCAACGCTTGGGCCGTGGAATGGGGAAGCCGATCCACGAATCAACGGGGGCAGATCCTGCTGGAATCACTGGCCATGTTGAATGTGGACTTGGCTAATGTCGGTACCAAAAATACCTACAGCTGGAACGGTGCCGAGTCGATTATCGACGTTACGTTCTGGAGCCCTGGCCAAACGAGTAGTTCGAACTGGAGGGTAGATGATGGCTACACTCACAGCGACCACCTGGCGGTTCGCTACAGTATCGACTATACGACCAGCATTCAGCGGACGGAAGAAGGGCGAGGCCTAGTCCTCGTATGTGGAAGACATCATACTTCGACGACGAGGTGTTTATGAAGGCCCGCCGCGAGCACAATACTCTCGGTCTGAGTGGCGAGCAGCTGGTAACAGTACTCGCGTGCATGCGATGCCACCATGCCTAGGAAAGTCCACCCTAGGAATGGGATACCACCGGCTTACTGGTGGACTCAAGCAATTGCGAACCTGCGCTGCGCCTGCCTACGGGCAAGGAGGCGGATGCAGCGAGCACGCACAGAAGAGGAGCGTGTTGAACGACGGTGGCGTTCGTGGCTGCTAGAGCCGCTCTGAAGACTGAGATTAGATCAAGCAAAAAGCCTGCTTCGAGGGCTCAGCCAAAGTGCCAACGCGAATCCATGGGGTGACGCCTATAGGGTCGTAATGGCTAAGACACGGGGCGATGGCCCCTTACAGAGCGGTCTCCAGAGATGCTGGAGAGGATCATCGCGGGGCTCTTCCCACGTCACGACCCAAGCCCCTGGCCTCCCTTCGTGGAGCTGCCAGGAGCCAGGGTGGCTGACGAGGGAAGAGTAACTGTGGCGGAACTTGCGGGGATTGCACAGTCCCTTAGTGTAGGTAAGGCGCCAGGACCGGATGGTATTCCGAACCTGGCCATTAAAGCGGCCATTGCCGAGGCTCCTGAGATGTTCAGATCTGTCATGCAGAGATGCCTGGACGAGGGAGTCTTCCCTGAAGCATGGAAAAGGCAGAGCTTGGTCCTATTGCCAAAGGCGGAAAACCACTGGGGATCCGTCGGCATATAGACCAATATGCCTGCTTGATACGGCGGGAAGGTGCTCGAGAAGATCATCCTCAACAGGTTGTTGATACGCACGGAGGGTGCGGATGGTCTAGCGAGGAACCAGTTTGGCTTACGAAAGGGTAAGGCGACCGTAGACGCTGTCTTGTAGGTTACCAAATACGCGGAGATAGCTATCCACCGTAAGAGGAGGGGAGATCGCTATTGTGCAGTAGTGACTCTCGAAGTGAGGAATGCTTTCAATAGTGCCAGTTGGGCAGCTATTGCAGATGCGCTCCTGCGTCTTGAATTCCCGAGTACCTGTACAAGATTCTCGGAAGCTACTTCCAGAATCGAGTACTGGTATACGACACGGAGGCGGGTCGGAAGTGCGTTGACATAACCTCAGGGGTTCTGCAAGGTTCCATACTGGGTCCGGTGTTATGGAACGTCATGTACGACGGTGTCTTGAGGTTGAAGTTCCCGGTGGGCGTGGTAAACGTCGGCTTCGCTGACGATATTACGCTGGAGGTCCACGGCGAATCGATCGAAGAGGTGGAGTTGACTGCAGCCCACTCAATCGCAATTGTGGAGGAGTGGATGAGTTCCAGGAAGTTAGAACTGGCTCACCACAAGACTGAGGTGGTTGTTGTTAACAACCAAAAGTCGGAGCAGCAAGCGGTGATAAGGGCAGGCAACTGAACGATCACCTCTGAACGCTCAATCAAACTCTTGGGGGTAATAGTCGACGATAAGCTCACCTTTGGTAGCCACGTCAATTACGCCTGCAAACGTGCCTCCACAGCTATAGCGGCATTGTCCCGGATGATGTCCAATAGCTCTGCGGTTTATGCCAGTAAGCGCAAGCTTCTGGCTAGCGTTGCTCTGTCCATACTGAGGTATGGGGGGCCAGCTTGGGGCACGGCCCTGCGTATTAACTGCTACAGAACGAAGTTAGAAAGTACGTATAGGCTCATGTGCCTAAGAGTTGCGAGCGCGTACCGTACCGTGTCGCACGATGCACTTCTGCGTCATCACCGGTATGATGCCCATTGACATCGTTATCGGTGAAGACATAGAGTGCTTTGAAATGCGCGGCACGAGAGGCATCCGCAAGACTGTCAGGTTGGCCTCAATGGTCAAATGGCAGCGTGCGTGGGACAGTTCCACTAAGGGTAGATGGACACATAGGTTGATACCGGAGATAGGTACGTGGGTCAAGAGGCGGCATGGGGAAATCACTTTCCACCTGACCCAGGTCCTTACAGGCCATGGTTGCTTCAGACAGTACTCTACCGGTTCGGACACTCGGCCTCGCCTGAGTGTCCGGTGTGCGTTGGTTTAGAGGAAACGGCGGAACACGTGTTGTTCGTGTGCCCGCGTTTTCAGACAATGCGTGACCACATGCTTGCCACATGTGGTCTGGACACTACCCGGACAACCTAGTTCGGAGGATGTAAAGATGAAGTTGGCTGAACGCCGTTTTATCGGCTATCGTCCAAATCGTCTCGGAGCTACACAGAAGGTGGCGCGTGGACTCGAGGGATGGCTAGTTCAGGCGCAAATAAGAGGTGGTGGGTTCGGAGTCGGCTTCATGGGTCATACCGGTGCCCTGTGGTCGAACTCGATCCTTTCATCGAACAAGTGGCCGCGTGAAAAACAACATGGTATCGTCGCTTTCGCGTAGGCACCGCGTCGGCAAGTCCCTCTGTGTGCTGGCGAATGGCCCTATCGCAGAAAGGTCAATTTGGAGTGCACGCGGCATCATCATTCTTGATACCGCGTGGCCTCGCCCGAGTGTCCGAACCGGTGTAGGTACTGTCTGAAGCAACCATGGCCTGTAAGGACCTGGGTCAGGTGGAAAGTGATTTCCCCATGGCGCCTCTTGACCCACGTACCTATCTCCGGTATCAACCTATGTGTCCATCTACCCCATCTACGCTGCCATTTGACCATTGAGGCCAACCTGACAGTCCTGCGGATGCCTCTCGTGCCGCGCATTTCAAAGCACTCTATGTCTTCACCGATAACGATGTCAATAGGCATCATACCGGTGATGACGCAGAGTGCATCGTGCGACACGGTACGGTACGCGCTCGCAACTCTTAGGCACATGAGCCTATACGTACTTTCTAACTTCGTTCTGTAGCAGTTAATACGCAGGGCCGTGCCCCAAGCTGGCCCCCCATACCTCAGTATGGACAGAGCAACACTAGCCAGAAGCTTGCGCTTGCTGGCATAAACCGCAGAGCTATTGGACATCATCCGGGACAATGCCACTATAGCTGTGGAGTAGGGTGGCTCAAATTAGTATGGGAAAAACTTTTTTAATTAGATGGGCTGCCTCTATTCGGTTCTATTTGATGCCTGACAAATTTTCAGTTGGTCATGTTGGTTTATATGGAATGTATGCAGAAACATTCAAAACAGTAATTACAGCTGACGGCACACTTACGATGATATGATACTCATTCAGATCTTGAGACTTAATACAGTTATGAATGCGAGAAGATTAGAGTTTGCTCGGCTGTTATTAGCATTTCTCTGAAGTGGGGTTTGAGCAAATTTCGTTTCTTTTACCTTTGAAAAGAAATAAATTCACCCCTACTACACTCCAGTAAAATGCTAATATCTTTGCCTAATAAACTCTAATCTTCTCGCGGTTTTCAGCATAACATTCTGTATTTAATTCTACAAGAACTGAATGAGTATCATGGTTCTTGATCGTGAATTGTGCCGTCCAACTGCAAATCACTGTTTTGGGATGTTTCTGCATACATTTTTCCATATAAACTTCCAATGAGTTTAGCACCGCCCAAACGTTGACCGATTTGGCTGAAATTTTGTCCAGAGCATCAGGGCACCAAATAGAACCGAATAAGAGGGCGGCCCATCAAAAAATTTGAAAAAGTGTTTTTTGAGCCACCCTACTGTGGAGGCACGCTTGCAGGCGTAATTGACGTGGCTACCAAAGGTGAGCTTATCGTCGATTATTACCCCCAAGAGTTTGATTGAGCGTTCAGAGGTGATCGTGCAGTTGCCTGCCCTTATCACCGCTTGCTGCTCCGACTTTCGGTTGTTAACAACAACCACCTCAGTCTTGTGGTGAGCCAGTTCTAACTTCCTGGAACTCATCCACTCCTCCACAATTGCGATTGAGTGGGCTGCAGTCAACTCTACCTCTTCGATCGATTCGCCGTAGACCTCCAACGTAATATCGTCAGCGAAGCCGACGATTACCACGCCCACCGGGAACTTCAACCTCAAGACACCGTCGTACATGACGTTCCATAACACCGGACCCAGTATGGAACCTTGCGGAACCCCTGAGGTTATGTCAACGCACTTCCGACCCGCCTCCGTGTCGTATACCAGTACTCGATTCTGGAAGTAGCTTCCGAGAATCTTGTACAGGTACTCGGGAATTCCAAGACGCAGGAGCGCATCTGCAATAGCTGCCCAACTGGCACTATTGAAAGCATTCCTCACGTCGAGAGTCACTACTGCACAATAGCGAACTCCCTCCTCTTACGCTGGATAGCTATCTCCACGGATTTGGTAACCGACAAGATAGCGTCTACGGTCGACTTACCCTTTCGGAAGCCAAACTGGTTACTCGATAGACCATCCGCACCTCCGTGCGTATCAACAACCTGTTGAGGATGATCTTCTCGAGAACCTTCCTTGCCGTATCAAGCAGGCATATTGGTCAATATGCCGACGGATCCCCGGTGGTTTTCCTGCCTTTGGCACAGGGACCAAGCTCTGCCTTTTCCATGCTTCAGGGAAGACTCCCTCGTCCAGGCATCTCTGCATGACAGATCTGAACATCTCGGGAGCCTCGGCAATGGCCGCTTTAATGGCCAGGTTCGGAATACCATCCGGTCCTGGCGCCTTACCTACCCCCGCTATCACCACCGGCCTACGCCCCATCAAGTTAGCCGTCAAACAATCTAGCAATCGACCGAACTGCTCGATCGACCATCGAGGAGGCGCATAGCAGCTGCAGAAGAAGACCCCGTTGATTTTGGCAATGACGAATCCCTCGTGTGTCGAAGACACCAATTCTTGAACTGGGTATTTCCCCGTTGTCCATATCGCCGCCATTTGAGACCCATCGGTGACCCAATTACCGTTCCTGGCGGGTACCCGGTAAGGATCTGCTATGATGGCGATATCCGTCCCCCATTCAGCAACTGTCTGACACAGCAGTTGCTGGGCTGCATCACATTGGTTCAGGTTTAGCTGCGTTACCTGCACTGTGATTTTGCAACACGCTCAAACGCCGGGCACTTCGAACCCCCCATGGGGTGCTTGCTGTTCGCAGCTTTGCTGGAACAGATTAAACAATTGGGAGGGTTCGTGCAGCCTTATGTCCCTCCAATCCGCAGCGTCGACAGAGCTTGCTTCTGTCAGGGCCTTTGCAGTCCCATTGCTTGTGCCCCGGTTCCAGGCACTTGAAGCAAACTTCGGGTTGCTCGTATATGCCCACAGGGCATACCGACCACCCCACCTTGACGCTCCCTAACTTGACTACCTTGAGGCGTCAGCTGCAGGTAGCCGAACCAATGCTACCTGTGTCCCTGCTGGACCTTTCCGTAGCCGAACGGCTGCAGTGGGCGTCTCCACTTCAGACTGTCGCCGCAGTCCCGTCACGAGCTCTTCGACTTCGGTGATCTCGTCCAGATCTTTAACTCTTAGATTCACCTCCGTCGTGGGTGCCTCACCTTGACCGTCTCGCCTAGGACTTCCTCCGTCAACTTCTTGTAGGCGGCGCCCTTTTGTGAGACGCCCGCTTTAGCTCGAGGATCATCTCGCCCGTCCGGGTACGTCTTATTCGACGTACGTCGGCGCCGAGTTCACCGAGCTTGACGTCACTCCTCATCGCCTTCAAGACGTCCGAGTACTTAGCCTCGTCCGTTTTGATGACTAGGGCATCGCCCCTGGAGCGATTGGCGCCTACCCTAGACTTTCTGCTACCCTCATTCGCTGTTACGGTTCATTTTATCTTGCATGTTAGTGACAAATGTTTGAGTGGATTTGTGTATGTCCCACTCTTGAATGTTCTGTGTTTGGGCCTGAAGATAGGCAATTAAAATTATAGATAGAGAAATCCCCAGACACAGACTTCATATTGCTGGTGCCACATGGCACAAAATTCTTCTAGGTGCCCAAATAGGATCTGAATCCTACACCAAATAGAGCTATGTATTCAACGCCTTGGCTGTTGAAGACAAAAATGCAAAACGCAATAAAAACACATTTGCGGGATTTGACTGATGGACCAAAAATCTTATAAGGAAACCTCGTCACATCTAATAAATAAAATAAATAATTAACACTACAATCAACAAATTAAAATAACTGACGATCTCTCTGTGCCCCGAGAGAAACGTCCAATTTGTTACCCATTGCGAGATGTGACGAGGTTTCCTTATAAGATTTTTGGTCCATCAGTCAAATCCCGCAAATGTGTTTTTATTGCGTTTTGCATTTTTGTCTTCAACAGCCAAGGCGTTGAATACATAGCTCTATTTGGTGTAGGATTCAGATCCTATTTGGGCACCTAGAAGAATTTTGTGCCATGTGGCACCAGCAATATGAAGTCTGTGTCTGGGGATTTCTCTATCTATAATTTTAATTGCCTATCTTCAGGCCCAAACACAGAACATTCAAGAGTGGGACATACACAAATCCACTCAAACATTTGTCACTAACATGCAAGATAAAATGAACCGTAACACAACCTTCAACCAACGGGAACGAAATTTTTGTGGATGGTCTAGAAACATCCGCAAAAATTTCGTCAATTTGATTAGAGGAAAGGTGTTGAGGAGGACGATTACTTCCTATTCTAACTTAAATTACGCAATCTCAAACAAATCAATCCATACAACGATGGAACTTCGAGCATTGCTTTAGGTTACAGAAAAGATAACAAAAGACGGTAACCAAAACATAGTTACTGACGCATCACATACAGATGCCAGAAAACAGGAAAAAAAACACACATGGTGACAGAACTTAAAATTACTTAACTTACAACTAGGTAAGTGAAGAATCTTGTCCTCAACACCTGAGTTACGACGTTTTCGTCGGGTAGCCATATTACAATAAAAAGTTTTACAAATATACAAAAATAAATAATTAACACTACAATCAACAAATTAAAATAACTGACGATCTCTCTGTGCCCCGAGAGAAACGTCCAATTTGTTACCCATTGCGAGATGTGACGAGGTTTCCTTATAAGATTTTTGGTCCATCAGTCAAATCCCGCAAATGTGTTTTTATTGCGTTTTGCATTTTGTCTACAACAGCCAAGTAGTTGTATTCATAGCTCTATTTGGTGTAGGATTCAGATCCTATTTGGGCACCTAGAATAATTTTGTGCCATGTGGCACCAGCAATATAAAGTCTGTGTCTGGGAATTTCACTATTTATTATTTTTATTGCCTATCTTCAGGCCCAAACACAGAACATTCAAGAGTGGGACATACACAAATCCACTCAAACATTTGTCACTAACATGCAAGATAAAATGAACCGTAACATCGCCTGGGCCTTCTTTTCGGCCCTTGACGTCTTCGGTTTCCTCTTATTCTTGACCAGGGTCCAGGAGGCGTCATCTCCCTCTATTTCCCTGGCCTGGGGCGGCTGAGAGCTCTCAGCCTGCCGTAACCCCTTACCACTGTCTTTCCTGGGTGGACGGACCTTTCCAGGTCCTTCCTCCCCGGTTTTGGAGGTACCTGGCCGGGGTTCGGCTTCCCAGCCCCACTACCCTTGTTCGGGGTAGTAACCCTCCGCGTTTTGGGGCGGCCCCAGGGAGCTCATCCCCTGGAGACTGTCTTCCTTGTTTTTGTGTCTGCTCCGTTGGAGCAGCCACCCCGACGTGCCCGCGAATACTTGAGCCTCGGTCTGCAGACTTTGGCACCACCGTCTTCGCTGGTACGTCCTCGGTCGATTCGACCTTGCCCAAATCCGCGAATTCTTGGGCCTCAGTCTGGGTAGACCTTGACTCCATGGATTTCACGGGTTCGCACTTGGCCGTCCCGACCGCCCTCTCCAGCTTGGCGTCCAACATCGACTTTCGAAGTTTCTGCAAGCTCCTCTTGAGGTCCTTACTGATATTATGCTTCGATGACGCAAAGTCGATGATGGCGTCCAGCTGTTCCGTCGCCACCTCGAAGGCCGAAAGCCCATCGCGTTTGCGGTTCATCGCCTCCACAAGCCATTGGCCGTCAATAACCTCTACCGGCGTTTTTTTAGCCGAGAGGAAGGTTAAGTGACCTCGCTGGCGCTGCGCACTGAGCTGCCGACTATTGCTTCTGGCCTCCTAGGCGGAGACCTTAACAACCCACCTCTTGCGAATGGGTTGTCGCCTACACTACTACCACTAATTGTAGAATTGACTTGTTTTTTCCATTTTGGTCCCACGAGTTGCTCGGGAAAGAGGTCCACCACGCCAGAGCCCAGCATGACGCGGTAAGGGACAATTACTGTGGAGGGTGCCCAGGTACCCCACAGGCTCCGTTAAAGGCCTAGCTTATTATTTCACCCCCTGGCCATGCATCCCCTCGGCACGGGTCGCTTGACGCCTTGGGATTAGGGGTTAGGGACAATGGTCCCGGTCTGACTTGCAGTGGCCATGGGGAGGGGTCGTCAAGCCCTTAGACAAAGTCCCTGCTGCCCTGGGACTGCCCTGTGTGTGTGTGTGTGTGTGTGTGTGTGTGTGTGTGTGTGTGTGTGTGTGTGTGTGTGTGTGTGTGTGTGTGTGTGTGTGTGTGTGTGTGTGTGTGTGTGTGTGTGTGTGTGTGTAAGTGAGTGTGTGTGTGTGTGTGTGTGTGTGTGTGTGTGTGTGTGTGTGTGTGTGTGTGTGTGTGTGTGTGTGTGTGTGTGTGTGTGTGTGTGTGTGTGTGTGTGTGTGTGTGTGTGTGTGTGTGTGTGTGTGTGTGTGTGTGTGTGTGTGTGTGTGTGTTCTTCAGTTATTAAAACCATTGCCAAGAGTTTTAAGTTTGAAGCACGTGGTGAAAGGCACCACTACGGACTACTAACTTAAGGTCACTCCTGACGGAATCCAAGTTTCAAAGTGCTCGCGTTTTCGGGGGCACACCACTCAATATGGATCCAACGCACAACTGTCATTTTTGTTGATTTAGTTTTGCTGCGTCGCAGCAGGCGTGAAAAAATAAAAATGACAGTTGTGCGTTGCTTCCGTATTGAGTGGTGTGCCCCCGAAAACGCGAGCACTTTGAAACTTGGATTCCGTCAGGAGTGACCTTAACACTTTCAAATGAATTTCATGCTCTTTTTTGTGTTCAGGGTTCCCCCTTGACAGGATGTCGTCATGAATGCGAAACCGACGCAGAATGCGGAGGACTGGAATTTTGTTTGAAGTTTAAGTGTTCAAATGCATGCTCACAATGTGGCAAGGGAGCCACATGTGCACGAGTAACAAATCATCGATCAGTTTGCGAGTGCCCAAAAGGCTACATAGGTAGTCCCTATACAGAATGCAGGGCCGAATGTTATGGCGACATTGACTGTCCAGCAGGTAGACCTGCATGTATTTATGGGGTTTGTAAGAACCCGTGTGATGGATCATGTGGAGTAAATGCAGATTGTAACCTTCGCGGCCTCACGCCAGTGTGCAGTTGTCCACGTGATATGACAGGGGACCCCTTTGTAAGCTGTCGACCATTCACGAAAGAAGATTTGTGTATTCCAAATCCATGTGGAACAAACGCAGTTTGCACTCCAGGATACGATCGAACCAACCGTGAACGACCAGTGTGTACTTGTCCACCAGGATATACAGGAAACGCGTTATCGAATTGTGTTAGAGTATGAATTATTATATTAATATATATTATAATTATTATAAGGAATAACAAATTTAATTTTCTAGGGTGAATGCCAAAGTGATAGCGATTGCGCGGATCATAGAGCATGTATTAATTATCAATGCGTCGATCCATGTCTGGGTCAATGTGGAACAGGTAATATTATTAGTTTAAAAAAAGGGAAGAATAATAATACTACTCATTTCCAGGGGCACAATGTCAAGCTAAAAGACATTTGGCTATATGTACCTGTCCAGCAGGCACAGATGGAGATGCATTAGTGGCTTGTAGATTTACAAAAAGCTACCCTGTTGCTCGTTATCACTAAGATACGATGATTGATAAATTATGTTTCAGTTACGCTAATATTCTTCTAAAATAATATTCTTATTAAAAATCATTTCAGATTCCTTACAATAAAGTGTATTTGTGGATTTTTGACCGTTTTGCATAGTTTTTGAGAAAATACAAATCTTTTATATTTTATTGAGAGAGAAAGCCGGCGGGAGTAGAGTTAAGAATAAATTTCACTCCTGCTCCGTATACTACTAAACATCCACACATTTTTATCAGCAAAAATCCATAGATTTAAGTTATGATGTATGTATATAAGCGCACACATAACCCATCTTCACGCAAACCATTAAAAAAATAGGGGAACTGCTCCTTGAATTCATACCATGTACCCAAATCAATACCATTCGAAAACAAAGAATTGGTGCGCCAATTGTTTTATTTCCCATTGTTGTGATTTTTTCAGCGGTGAACACGCCGGATAACAACAAAACACGAACAAATTAAGCCTTAATTACCTGTTTTGCGAATGTTATTGATATAGGAGCATGTTATTAATTGATTTATTTTATTTCGTCAACCAACGTAGACTAGTACATCCGATTAAAAGAGTATAACAGAAAGTGAACACAATTTTAACATATTGAGATATTTATAACTTATTTTGATACAATTTTGTTCTTAGTAGCAATTACCTTTCAAATATTGTAACAGGATTATATCACAATATGATTGAAAAAATGCTTAACACTGAATTGCCCAACAGAAGGCAATTAAAATAGATGTTGCTAAGTCCCAAGCCATGGATATCACAATTCACAACGCTGATATAATTTTCCTGATTTATAATGTTGTTAGTTTTATGTTCTCGAAAAATATTCTTGCTCAGACAAAAACAAAAATTTCTGATTGTTGATCACAATCTGAAGACCTATCACGATCTGTACAAATTTCCAACTGCACAACAATATACAGTAGAGTGGGGCGTCATGGTCATTTTTTCAAATCAATGGTTTTTCGAAGCCATTCTGGGTCCTGAACAACTGTGCAGAATTTGGGACCGATTGGTTCAGTTCAATCAAAGGTAATTGCCTATTTCCGGGGATTAAACCACCCGACTTGGACGTTAATTTACAATGTTATGAAAACTCATATGTGAATATGTACGTTATGTGGAAGATATTGATTTGAAAAATGTATTGGAGGTAACCACTTTCCCTTCGATGGGACTCGAACCCATGACCCTACAGTACGCTAGACTGGTGCTTTAACCAACTAAGCTACGAAGGACCTCCGTCGGCCATCGCAACCTAGCGGCTACTGAACGAGCTCGAGATTCCCAAAATGGACGCATAGTCAAATCACTCGCAATCCATTTATCAAGCCAATACTTCCACATGTGTATTGTACACGTCCACATTAGAGGAGCGTGAGTATTTAGAATGTCTGGCGGCTATACACATTCTTCATCAGCAACGGTACTGATCAAGTGAGGTTGTGTAAGCTATTTGCCAGTCGGTCGTCAAGCTCAGACCCGACCGCATTGCGTAGGCAAGAGCACGCAACTCAAGTTCAGTTCAATCAAAGGTAATTGCCTATTTCCGGGATTAAACCACCCGACTTGGACGTTAATTTACAATGTTATGAAAACTCATATGTGAATATGTACGTTATGTGGAAGATATTGATTTGAAAAATGTATTGAGGTAACCACTTTCCCTTCGATGGGACTCGAACCCATGACCCTACAGTACGCTAGACTGGTGCTTTAACCAACTAAGCTACGAAGGACCTCCGTCGGCCTTCGCAACCTAGCGGCTACTGAACGAGCTCGAGATTCCCAAATTGGACGCATAGTCAAATCACTCGCAATCCATTTATCAAGCCAATACTTCCACATGTGTATTGTACACGTCCACATTAGAGGAGCGTGAGTATTTAGAATGTCTGGCGGCTATACACATTCTTCATCAGCAACGGTACTGATCAAGTGAGGTTGTGTAAGCTATTTGCCAGTCGGTCGTCAAGCTCAGACCCGACCGCATTGCGTAGGCAAGAGCACGCAACTCAAGTTCAGTTCAATCAAAGGTAATTGCCTATTTCCGGGATTAAACCACCCGACTTGGACGTTAATTTACAATGTTATGAAAACTCATATGTGAATATGTACGTTATGTGGAAGATATTGATTTGAAAAATGTATTGGAGGTAACCACTTTCCCTTCGATGGGACTCGAACCCATGACCCTACAGTACGCTAGATTGGTGCTTTAACCAACTAAGCTACGAAGGACCTCCGTCGGCCTTCGCAACCTAGCGGCTACTGAACGAGCTCGAGATTCCCAAATTGGACGCATAGTCAAATCACTCGCAATCCATTTATCAAGCCAATACTTCCACATGTGTATTGTACACGTCCACATTAGAGGAGCGTGAGTATTTAGAATGTCTGGCGGCTATACACATTCTTCATCAGCAACGGTACTGATCAAGTGAGGTTGTGTAAGCTATTTGCCAGTCGGTCGTCAAGCTCAGACCTGACCGCATTGCGTAGGCAAGAGCACGCAACTCAAGTTCAGTTCAATCAAAGGTAATTGCCTATTTCCGGGGATTAAACCACCCGACTTGGACGTTAATTTACAATGTTATGAAAACTCATATGTGAATATGTACGTTATGTGGAAGATATTGATTTGAAAAATGTATTGGAGGTAACCACTTTCCCTTCGATGGGACTCGAACCCATGACCCTACAGTACGCTAGACTGGTGCTTTAACCAACTAAGCTACGAAGGACCTCCGTCGGCCTTCGCAACCTAGCGGCTACTCCTCCAATACATTTTTCAAATCAATATCTTCCACATAACGTACATATTCACATATGAGTTTTCATAACATTGTAAATTAACGTCCAAGTCGGGTGGTTTAATCCCCGGAAATAGGCAATTACCTTTGATTGAACTGAACTTGAGTTGCGTGCTCTTGCCTACGCAATGCGGTCGGGTCTGAGCTTGACGACCGACTGGCAAATAGCTTACACAACCTCACTTGATCAGTACCGTTGCTGATGAAGAATGTGTATAGCCGCCAGACATTCTAAATACTCACGCTCCTCTAATGTGGACGTGTACAATACACATGTGGAAGT
The DNA here is from genome assembly GCF_024139115.2 of Armigeres subalbatus. Classification (NCBI taxonomy): domain Eukaryota; kingdom Metazoa; phylum Arthropoda; class Insecta; order Diptera; family Culicidae; genus Armigeres; species Armigeres subalbatus. The sequence continues at coordinate 200,266,596 of NC_085141.1, read as the reverse complement.
ATTGGCTTGATAAATGGATTGCGAGTGATTTGACTATGCGTCCAATTTGGGAATCTCGAGCTCGTTCAGTAGCCGCTACACTGTAAACTCGGCATTACTCATTAATGTGCAAAAAATACACATATTTTGATGACATATGAAGCTGTCAAAATAATGGGTATTTTGAAATTTTGCATAATGCGTAAATTTTGCACATTTTAATCCTCCAAGCATTTACCCATTAATGAGTGAAAAATGAATTGAGCTTTTTGTGATTTCATCATGATTATGCTTCGAAAGCGGAAATGGCAGACGTTATCTCGTCAATTTCTGGGTTTGCAAAACGTAAGTCAGTTAGTAATGTTAATATAAATGTTTATAATCTAGTTGTTTTATTGCAGTATGTTAGCTAATTATCGCTCACCACCTAATTATGTGCAAAAATGAACCCCCGCGGGAATTTGCCTCGACGGACTCTGCTCCCACAGCGGATTACAACACGACGACATCCAGACGTATTTGCTGGAAGCAGAGACCTTGGTGGACGGCCAGTTACGAATATAGGACTGGACGCTTTCCTCAAATCAAACTTCAGCTGCGCGTCGTATTTGCAGGATGGAGACTTTGGCTGACGGCTACTCATGGATGTGGCTCTGGGCAGATCCCCTCAAATTAAACTTCAGTTGCTCCGTGTTCTGCGTATAGGCAACGAGCAGAAACCTTGGCGGACGGCCACTTACGGATCTGGGTCTGTGCGGCTTGTTTCAAACCAAACATGAATGACTTCACCTTGTTCAACGCTCTTTTTGAGTGTTAAAAAGTGCATCAGAGATGTTTGTTGTATATTTAAAAAAAACTAAATACATTGAAATAAAAATGTGAACATTCCAGTGAAAATTCCTAAGAATATAGATGTTTTTATTACATACAAATTCAAAGAAAAATAAAATCCAAATATTCCCTTGTCGTAATGCTAAAATGGGTATTATTTACTCCTTTTTCCCAATGAAAAATTTTTGATAGAGTGTAAAATTTACCCTTGATTTTGACGTACAAGCCGTTTACCCATTAATGAGTAAACGCTGTTTACTCTTTTAATGAGTTGAACTATTTAACTTCATAATGGGTACTTTTTTACCCATTAAAGAGTACTTTGCCGGCACAGTGTAGGTTGCGAAGGCCGACGGAGGTCCTTCGTAGCTTAGTTGGTTAAAGCACCAGTCTAGCGTACTGTAGGGTCATGGGTTCGAGTCCCATCGAAGGGAAAGTGGTTACCTCCAATACATTTTTAAAATCAATATCTTCCACATAACGTACATATTCACATATGAGTTTTCATAACATTGTAAATTAACGTCCAAGTCGGGTGGTTTAATCCCCGGAAATAGGCAATTACCTTTGATTGAACTGAACTTGAGTTGCGTGCTCTTGCCTACGCAATGCGGTCGGGTCTGAGCTTGACGACCGACTGGCAAATAGCTTACACAACCTCACTTGATCAGTACCGTTGCTGATGAAGAATGTGTATAGCCGCCAGACATTCTAAATACTCACGCTCCTCTAATGTGGACGTGTACAATACACATGTGGAAGTATTGGCTTGATAAATGGATTGCGAGTGATTTGACTATGCGTCCAATTTGGGAATCTCGAGCTCGTTCAGTAGCCGCTAGGTTGCGAAGGCCGACGGAGGTCCTTCGTAGCTTAGTTGGTTAAAGCACCAGTCTAGCGTACTGTAGGGTCATGGGTTCGAGTCCCATCGAAGGGAAAGTGGTTACCTCCAATACATTTTTCAAATCAATATCTTCCACATAACGTACATATTCACATATGAGTTTTCATAACATTGTAAATTACCGATTGGTTGCTTCCTCGCTTTCCGCATCGCGTTTGAAGTTTGTATGGAAATTAGTATGGGAGAACGTATATTTTTGCATTTCTTCTACTAGAGGTTTCAGTTCATCGTAAACCAAGTGGCACATTGCGTTAAAGTATGATCTAAAGGATGCCGAGAAACTTTGCTGAATAAGGCACGTTGCTGGAACGTCCACAAAAAAAGTTATAACGCTTCGAAGATTCAGTGTTCAAACCATATGCAAAAAATCGTTTATTCTGCCAGCACTGCCGAACTACGTAGACCAATAATTTAACTGAGTGTTATTTCAAAATAATTGATCTTATAGGGCTTTAGAGCTAATGAGAGCTATCCGGAATCATTTCCCAAAGAAAAAAAACCCGACAAGAAGGAAGATGGATTTTGCCCTTCGATATCTATAGGTCGTCCGGTAGTGCTGGCAGAAACATTGATTTCTTGCATATGGTTTGAACAATCAATTTTCGAAACGTAATAACATTTTTTGTAGACCTTCCAGATACGTACCTTCTTCAGCAAAGTCTTTCGGCATCTTCCAGACTATATGCTAACGTATTGAGTCACGTGATTGATGATAAATTGAAGCCGCTAATAGCAAAAATGTAAAAAAGTACGTTTTCCCATACTAATCTTCATCTAAATTTAAAAAGCGATGCGGCATGCGAGGTCGCAACCAATCGAGCCCATATTTTGCACAGTTGATTGGGGTCCCAAAACGATTCAGAAAAACCTTGATCTCACTTTATCGGACGAAGTTTGCGTTTTTCCATACAACTTCGCCCCACTCTAATATACAGTCACTCTCAAAATTGAGCGTACAGCATGGATTAGATGAATATATTCAACAATTCCAAAGGAAATTTAATTGTTGGCTCGGTTGTTTTTAAGGCATTTCAATATTCATCTCTTTCTTCAATGTATGCGTACATAAAATGGTTGAATTTTTTTCTCTTAAGTTCATTTATTTGAAAATAATCTCAAAATACGCCTATTAGATGTGACAAAATTGAGCGTACAGCGAATTTTTTCTATGAAATTTCTTATAACAAACACGAAAAATGTATTTTAATATTGTTTTGCCTTTCTCGTATACTAAGGGTCTGTCTCATTTGGAGAATTAAACTTAAAAGTGACAATTCGAAAATTAAAAAATCACCCCGTTATAAGAATGGCTGGTGCTACCCAGCAATTCCAATAGGACATCGATGGAAAATGATTCTATATCTGTCAAAAGTAATCTTGCTCTGCGAGCAGGGTTATTTGATAATTATTGAACTGTCACTTTTAAGTTTAATTTCATTTTAATTATCCAATTGAGACAGACCCTAAGTATACGGTAAAGGCTATATCTCGCTTAACTTTTCAAAAGGTCCTAAGTAACATTTTTTTCATGAATTAATTTGAATAGCGCAATCAACAGAACAACATGAAAGCTTTTGATTGCAGTACTAAAATTAATTCATGAAAAAAATGTTACTTAGGTTACTTAGGAAAAGTTAAGCGAGATATGATCGCTCCAAAAACAAACTTTTTATAGAAGGCCCTGAGACCCATAGTATATTGAAAAAGTGTGCTCTTGAGATCATTACCCCACTAAGGGATCGTACACTTATAACGTAAGCTATTTTTCTGGGATTTTCGACTCCTCTCCCCCCATGTAAGATTTTCTTCATACAAATGATTTTTTATTTATATGGTGCGTAAGAAAACGACATACCCCCCCTCCCCCCATAAGTGCTTTCGTAATATGTGTACGACCCCTAACAAACATTTTCAACCTATCCCTGAGGCAAGGCATTTTCCCCAAAAAATGGAAATTTTCATACATGTTCCCGATTCATAAAAAAGGCGACAAACGAAATGCAGAAAACTACCGTGGGATCACTTCTCTTTGCGCGTGTTCAAAAGTATTTGAGATGCTTATCAACAATGCGCTATTTGCAGCATGTAAAAATTACATATCTCTAGACCAACATGGCTTTCATCCGAAGAGATCTATCTGTACAAACCTTGTACCGTTCACTTCGTCATGTTTACGGAGCATAGAACATGGAGCTCAAGTCGACGTTGTATATACCGATCTAAAAGCCGTGTGGACCACCGAATCCTAATTGCGAAACTCAACAAACTGGGCGTATCAGATGTGTTGACCAGATGGTTCGAATCTTACCTTGTGAACCGAGAGCTTTGCGTGCGAATTGGTTCAGCTGAATCGAACCACTTTACTAACAATTCCGGCGTCCCACAAGGAAGCAACTTGGGACCTTTGCTGTTTACCTTGTTCTTGAACGACGTTGCACTGATTCTCCCGCCACAGCTCCGTACGTTCTATGCCGATGATGTAAAAATGTATGCCGTAATACGCTCTGTTACTGACTGTATGCATCTCCAGAATCTAGTTAGTACCTTTGAGAACTGGTGCTCCACTAATTCTCTTACGATAAGTGTGCATAAATGTAGCGTCATCACATACCATCGCAACAAGAATCCAATTTTATTTGGTTATACTATGAATAATCAACTTCTCCTTCGTGCGCAGTGTCCAGGAACTGGGGATTACCCTCGATGCTGGTCTTACATTCAAGCAGCACTATTCGGACATCATCGCTAGAGCAAATAAGCAGTTGGGATTTATGTTTAAAATTGCCGAAGAATTCCGTGATCCATTGCGCCTTTTTTTAACGAAGGTAATGGAAATCTGCAAACAGACACCTGGGGAGGCGAACCCAGGTAGTGTGGGGATGGGATCACCACTCCCGACCCACTAAAACCAACTCCTTCCTCTCCAGTCATTCCCCCGGCCCGCAATTAAGCAATACTTCGGGGGATGACTATTGGGCATTGCGCCCCCTCCAATGACGTACCCAAGTGCACGTATGCGCCTCAACTCTTCGACACTCCCCCGTCTGAAAGCATTATATTGCGCGCTTTTTCGATCCATACTAGAATTTGGCTTGATTGTATGGTGCCCATTTCATTCTGTTTGGATCACAAGACTGGAATCCGTCCAACGAAAATTCGTACGCTACGCCCTACGGTTTCTCCCATGGAATAACCCGGAAACTCTTCCTCCATATGCCGACCGGTGTCGACTGCTAGGCCTTGATACCCTCGAAAGCAGGCACGTCATGGCACAGGCGACTTTCCCCGCCAAAGTTTTGATTGGAGATATCGATAGTCCTGCAATACTGGGTCAACTGGGAATCTATGCTCCAGCACGAACTCTGCGCTCTAGAAGCTTCCTTCACCTAGACTTTCGTTCCGTCAACTATGGGATACATGATCCGATCCGATCTATGTCCGCTAGGGTGGCTCAAATTAGTATGGGAAAAACTTTTTTCAATTTTTTTGATGGGCCGCCCTCTTATTTGGTTCTATTTGATGCCCTGATGCTCTGGACAAAATTTCAGCCAAATCGGTCAATGGTCGGGCAGTGCTAAACTCGTTGGAAGTTTATATGGAAAAATGTATGCAGAAACATCCAAAAACAGTAAATTGCAGCTGGACTACACAACTTACGATGAAGAACTATGATACTCATTCAGATCTTGGAGAATTTAATACAGAATGTTATGCAGAAAACCGCGAGAAGATTCGAGTTTGCCCGGCTAAGTTATTAGCATTTCTCTGCAGTGGGATTTGAGCAAATTTCGTTTCTTTTACCTTTGAAAAGAAATAAATTCACCCCTACAACACTCCAGTAAAATGCTAATATCTTTGCGTAATAAACTCTGTGGGATTGTATACTTGAACAACACCCCTGTGTGTATGCATAAAGCAACAACACCTTTTTATAGCACATATCGAAGTGACACAACCCTGCGACTGCTACCAACCAAACAGCGTGAACGAGCGATCACGATCGTCTGCCCATCAAGCCTAGAAACGGCATCAGTAGTGATTTTGCGGCAGCGCGGATAAGTACTATATTTTCACAGCATTTGCAGTGGTATTTGGCGGAAGGCAAGAAACGCCTGATAAGCGACCTTTGCACAATGGCGACCGCGACAGGTTTGTGGTAGCGAGACCACAAATAAAACGATTCCTTTTTCGCTATTCTTCCTTTTGCAAAATGGATGAATAGAAAAGTGTTTTGCGGAAATATAAATGCCAATAGCGAACGGAAATCGCGCTGAAAAAGCTGTATAGATGTGAAAGTGCTACGATTTTTTTTTCTCGGCGTCGGTTTGCGAAAGGAAACAAAATGGCCGCAGAAAAAAACGAAATAGTGCTATTTGCATACAGCTTCGGTTGGCGAAGAAAAACAAAATGACCGCAGAGCAGATGAGAAATAGTGTTTTTTTTTCTTCGGTGTCAGCATTGGTTTTGTAAAATGAGTAAAATTTTAAAACCGGTTCTAGTTTTTGCGCACTATTATTTTCCGAAGAATACAAAGCAGTGAACTTTTATTGTTGAATGCGTCGTGACGACCATGTGCCATTGAAGAAAGATGCTGTGGTGGAGATGAAGAGGAGTATTGCACTTTATTTGTATACATGTGACGCGTCGTGACGACCGTCGGTCATGGTGTGAGACTACCATTATCTCGTCAATTAGTTTTGGTTATCATATTGGAATAGCATTGTTTTGGCTTGGGACAAGCCATGAATGAATGAATCTTATAAGCTGTAAACTTTTGTGATGTACCAATTCGATTTGATTGGATAATTAGTATCAAAACAACCATGAATCTTCTATCTCTGAATTCATCTCTACGACAGGAAACTCCAGAACTTTTCATCACGACGCAAATCAGCAAACGTTTAGAAATAAGCACAAGTAAAATGAATCAACTGAGGAAGTTATTTAAATGAAGATGACTTCATTGAGCGTATATAATTGTTTTATCATATTCGGTTTGTTGTTGCTTATTTTAATTTTTCAGGATCATTTTTTGAAAGGTGCCTAGTACGATTTGCCTTATAGTGATTTTTGTGATGGAAGCTGAAGGTTCAAGTGAAAATTGCATTCTGATGGAGTACCTCTGTGATGCAGAGAGTCATTCAGTTGATCCCGAAAATTGTGAAATTCTACAATCGGATCACCCACCGGAAGATAGCCCTCGGATTTCTGATCAAACACCAGTAGAAACGGAGGTTTTCCCGATGCAACCAACAATCGGAATCAACGCTACGGAAAATGATATTCCGAGTGATCCTCGCGAACCTAGGGAGACAGACGGAAGCTCCGAGGGTGGTCAAAAACAAGATACGGAAGTGGATCGTATTGGTCGTCTAGAGACTGCGTTTACCGATCTGGTCGCTCAAACTACCGAACCCTCGATCGAAAAGGATACTACAGAGGAATTAACATCTGGATCATTGAACTACGATTCAGGAAATAAGGCACCGCAACATGAAGGCACTAGTTTTCGGTGGGACCAGATTAAACTATTCCCAAGAGACACCTCAGCAAGCAGAATGTGGGAAGCGTGGAGACGGTTTTACAAATCGTTTGGGATCACCACGTCACTTTCAAATGTCGAAGATGATACATGTCGATCGCAACTTCTATTTCTTTCTCTCTAGAAAAGCAAATGCAAGGCATCGTTCGAGCAGCACAGTTGAAGCCAAGCGTCAGCGAACCGGGGTGCAATAACAAGTTCATATATCAAACATCGGTGGTTTCTTGAAGTCCATGACGGACACGGCGGCAGAACATGAGGCCTTTTCGCGTATGCGCCAGGAAAGAGAAGAGACGGCAATGGCATTTCATGCGCGCCTGACCGACAAGGTGAGATTGTGTGGATACGGAGACAGTGATCAGGTTCGTTTCGTTAGAGCACAATTGCTGAAGGGCATGAAAAACCAAGAGCTGGCTAAGGTGGCGCGAACTTTCGGTTATGACGCAAATTTCATTGTTCAGGCGGCCACTCGAAGTGAAGCGTTTGAACCGGAACAGGATCGCTCAGAAATTGCGGAGATTCACGCTGTGGATCGAAACAAAAGAAGCTTTGAGCCGAGGCAACAGATCGACAGTTATAACAGGGGTCGGTTTTCTGCTGGACCACCAACGAAACGGTTCCGGGGCGGTGGATATTTCGGTGGAAACGGCTACGTGGGAAGACGTGGTCGGTGTTCGCGCTGTAATCATCTGGCTCATCATAACAATCAATGTCCTGCGCTCACTAGGCGGTGCAATACTTGTGGACAGCGTAGTCATTTTGCCGTAACCTGTCGCCAGCGTCGGGTGAATCGGGTGGTAGACACCAGACCAAATATTAACCGAGCTGACGCAGATAGGACTGCAGAAAAGGTATGAGTTTTTCCTATTATGATTTCTTAAACATTTGTCCGAATATTATATTATCTCCCAAATTAATTACCAAGCAATAAAATTGTTTCTTCTCAACATTTAAATAAATAAAAAATTTGAAATGTATTTCATATTTCCGTGTCCCATACCAATCCTTTTACAGAATGTCAACTCATTGTCTCTCGATGATGTCTTAGTAGATTGTCACGTAGGCGGTTCTGATCCTATCACATTTTTAATCGATTCTGGCGCTGATGTTAACGTTATTGGGGGTGATGATTGGAATTCATTGAAAAAGCAGTACGAAGCGGGAATCGCAAAACTGATATGGGTAAACGATGAGCACATCACCGACGTTAGTGCTTATGCAGCGGACAAACCGATATCCGTGTCGCATATTTTCAGGGCTGAAGTGTGGACCGAAGAAGGGCACAAGAAAACAGTCCAAGCTGAGTTCCTCGTTGTATCTGAAGGCCGTCGTTCTCTGCTCGGGAGATCTACCGCCAGCGAGATGAGCTTGTTGTCAGTAGGGTTGAAGATTAACCAATGTGACAAATCCAAAAAGACTGGTGTTTTCCCGAAAATGCCAAACGTCAAAGTGAAATTTAGCATAGACAGGTCAATCCCTCCAGAACGTAACGCATATTACAACGTTCCTGCGGCAGTCAGGGAAAAAGCTAAACTTCGACTCCAAGAAATGGAGGCTCAGGGAATTATTGAAAAGGTTACCAGAGCTCCTGAATGGATAAGTGGATTGTCCGCCGTAGCCAAAGGGAAACATGACTTTCGACTTGTAGTGAATATGAGAGCTCCTAATAAGGCGATAAAGCGTGAATATTTTCGCCTACCGTTGATCCAAGAAATGAAATCCAAATTACATGGAGCTAAGTTTTTTTCCAAACTTGATTTGACCAGTGCCTACTATCATCTTGAGCTCCACCCTGACTCCCGTGATATGGGAACGTCCACAAATTACGTAACGCTTAGAGGGGGGAGGGGGGGTTGAGTGAAGTGTGACGATTCATACAAAATTTTCAGAAGCTTCATACAAAAAGTGTGACATAGGGGGGAGGGGGATGAAAAAGTCCATTTTTTGCGTTACGTAATTAATGGATCTTCCCTATGACGACGTTCTTGTCCGAAAACGGCATGTACCGTTTTACAAGGCTCATGTTTGGTGTAAATTGTGCACCTGAAATATTTCAAAAAGAGATGATGCGCATATTGGGCCATATGAAGAATGTCATTGTTTATATCGATGATATTCTCGTATTTGCCACTTCGTTAGAGGAGCTACACATAACGGTAGCCCAGGTTCAACAGATTTTGAAAAATAACAACCTAACCTTGAACATGGGAAAATGCGAGCTAGATAAAAGTCGCATAAAATTTCTGGGTCATGAACTAGATGAGTCTGGGTTCCACGTGGATGAGGAAAAGATAAAACACTTGCAACAATTCCGACAACCAGCCACAGTTTCAGAACTACGTAGCTTCCTCGGCTTGGCATCTTTCATCAGCCCGTATATCCGGAATTTTGCAGAGCTAACCAGTCCATTATGGTCCGTTTCATCTTCTAAAACATGGGACTGGGGTGCTAACCAGTCCAGAGCATTCGAAGATACAAAAAAGCAAATCACCCGATGCACGCTAGCACTTGGCTATTTTTCAGATAGTGACAAAACAATCCTATATACTGACGCATCCCCAAATGCACTGGGTGCAGTACTTGTCCAAGAAGATGAATCAAATAAAGCAAGAATTATCAGTTTTGCTTCAAAAGCATTAACTAGCACTGAGAAGAAGTATGCGCAAAACCAGCGAGAGGCTTTGGGTACCGTTTGGGCTGTAGAACATTTTTCCTATTTTCTTCTGGGGAGACATTTCACCCTGCGAACAGACGCCCAAGGAGTAATTTTTATCCTGAACAGATCACGTGAGGATTCGAAAAGAGCACTAACCAGAGCTGATGGCTGGGCTTTAAGACTCAGCCCATATAGCTATGACATTGAATATGTCCGAGGCAGAGATAACATCGCTGACCCCTCATCTCGTCTGTACGTCGGTATTGATGAACCCTTTGAAGAAGACACTAGGTCATGGTAAATCGCTTCGCTAGCTGGAGGTGAATACTGCTGGATTCCTTACTGAGGAAGAAATTCGCACTTCGACAAACAAGGACACTCCTTCAAGAAATGATACAGACCCTGGATTACAATAACTGGCCCAAAAAGCTTCAAAACTACAAATCTGGGAGATCGCATCGCTGGAGGTAAATACTGCTGGATTCCTTACTGAGGAAGAAATTCGCACTTCGACAAACAAGGACACTACCCTTCAAGAAGTGATACAGGCTCTGGAATCTGTTGCGAATTACCTTACAACAAAAGATGGCATACTGGTCAAACAGGGATGTGTAGTAATACCAGAAGATTTACGAAGCAAGACCTTGGAAGCTGCACACTTGGGTCATCCGATGACTGATAAACTCAAAAGCATATTGAGAAAACGCGTTTGGTGGCCTGGAATATCTAAGGATGCAGAGAATTGGGTTAAATCTTGTGAAGTGTGTGCAACCACTGGAAGACCCGAGAAACCAACACCAATGGAACGTGTGTTCGCGCCAAAGGAAGTTTGGGAAACCATAGCAATGGACTTCAATGGTCCCTACTCAAAGTTTGGTGGAATCTATATTCTACTGATCGTGGACTACCGTTCAAGATTTTTAATCGCTCGCGTGGTGAAGTCAACAAACTTCGAATGCACGCGGAAAATAATAGATGATCTTTTTGAAAGAGAAGGGTTCCCGAAGAGTATCAAGACAGATAATGGACCACCATTCAATGGCGAGGAGTACAAAACCTTTTGCAGAGAGAGAGGAATTAGGTGCGTGTTCTCCACACCTTTGTTCCCACAACAAAATGGGTTAGTTGAGAACTATATGAAAGTGGTTAATAAAGCCATGGCGGCAGCGATTTCAACAGGTGATTTATTTTGAGCATTGAATGTGTATTATTTTTGTATTTTCCTCCTCAACAGACATCCTGGGTTGACCAGGAAGTGCGGGGTTAGGGATCACCGAGGGAGGCAGGACTACATTCCCGACCCGCTAAACCGTTTCCATTCTGGGGCAGCAGGGACAGCAGGGACAGCATGATGTCCAAGGGCTTGACGACCCCAGCTGTCTGCGAGTCAGGGAGAACTGCCTAGGGCGTGGTGGGATTTAGCAGTGGGCTCTGCTAAAATCCCTCCCAAAAAACCACAAGTGCCCGTAAGCGGACTCTATCAAAGCGACTGTGTGCCGCTTCAAAAGCACAAGCCCAGGGAGGAAGTGCCAACTGGCATGTGGAGTGTCCCTACTTCGGTAGGGTAGTGCGTGAGCTGCTTCGGCAGGGAGTGAGTGATCTGTTTGTGCTGAGGCAGGAGTGTCATAGCGAGTCGCCGCCGCTATGGCAGCCTCGAAGCGCAGCAGAAGTCTGAGTATGGACTGCACATGCTAAGGTAAGAGTGTCGTAGCGTTGCTACCGCTATCGACACCTCGAGGCATGGCAGTGGAGTGTTAGAATAAGTTGTGGAGTGTACCTACTTCGGTAGGGTAGCGCGTGAGCTGCTTCGGCAGGGAGTGAGTGATCTGGTTGTGCTGAGGCAGGAGTGTCATAGCGTGTCTCCGCCGCTATTGTCACCTCAAAGCGCAGCAGAAGTCTGAGTATGGACTGCACATGCTGAGGCAGGAGTCGAGGTATCCCATCGACACCTCGAGGCATTGCAGTGGAGTGTTAGAGTGAGCACCTGAAAAAGGGTCACATGGAGCGAATGGTCTTTGGAGAAGCTGCTTCGGCGGCAGGGTAGCAGTGGGTTGTACCCACACACCTACAGTTGTGCACATGTGGTGCATGGGGAGTGTCCCTGCTTCGGCAGGGTAGCGTATGGTCTGCTTCGGCAGTGGTGTGATTGATCTGCTCGTGCTGAGGCAGAGTGTCGTAGCGCAATATCTGTAGGCCCAGGCAGTTACCGCTATTGACACCTCGAGGCATGGCAGCGGAGCGTCCGGGAGAGCATCCAAGTAAGACTCAAATGGAGTGAATGGGGTGCGAGCACCCAAGTCAGTCTCGCGTGGGACGAGTGCCTGTGTGAGCGATAATGAGTGAGTACGCTTAGTACTGCCGTCCCCCCAGAAGTAGTACTGCGAGGTAGTTCCTGGGGAAACGATGGTGGAGCCCAAGGGAGTTTAGTCGGTATTACCGGTATGGTCGAGTCCGACACTCCAGTACACTTCCGTGTGGTAGTTTGGCAACTACAATGCACGTGTACTGGGTTAGTGTGTAAATGCATTCTCCCTTGTAAAAAAAAAAAAAAACCGTTTCCATTGCCGCCAAGCCCATAGTCCCTTCGGTACAACCAGAAAGTAATGCTTCAAATGGGGGGCCAGTGCACAACGCACCCTCGAGGTTGGCTGCGTGTCCTTGCAGCACCGAACATCGTAACTCGCTTTTCTAGAAGAACACCATGGTATCGTGCCAGCGCGTTGCCGGCTTTCCAGGTGGCCTTACCACGCCCTATGTCCTCGGAAGGTGTCGTACATTTTACTTTATCTATCAATTTAATCAAAAATGCGAATTATTTATTCAGTCTCACTTTATTTCCCACAGAAGGTGGGAAGGGTCGACTTCGCGCCTGCTTCCCTCTGCACGACTGGTATCAAGAATGATGATGCCGCGTGCACCCCAAATTGACCTTTCTGCGATAGGGCCTATTCGCCAGCACACAGAGGGACTTGCCGACGCGAGGCCTACGCCTGCCCCAGCCTTGACGAGGACCCCTTTCCGTCCTCGGGCTAGGAACCCGCTCGGTTGACCGACGCCGCGAAAGCGACGATACCATGTTGTTCTTCGCGCGGCCACTTGTTCGATAAAAGGATCGAGTTCGACCACAGAGCATGACCACCGGTATGACCCATGAAGCCGACTCCGATCCCTTGGACCACCTCTTATTTGCGCCTGAACTAGCCATCCTTGAGTCCACGCGCCACCTTTTGTGTAGCTCCGAGACGATTTGGGCGATAGCCGATAAAACGGCGTTCCAGCCAACTTCATCTTTACACATCCTCCGAACTAGGTTGTCCGGGGTAGTGTCCAGACCACATGTGGCAAGCATGTGGTCACGCATTGCGCGAAAACGTGAGCACACGAACAACACGTGTTCCGCCGTTTCCTCTAAACCTGCGCACACCAAACACTCGGGCGAGGCCGAGCAAGCCAGCTGCGTTAACTATTATTTTTTATTATTTATTCAGACTAAGGCCGAAGTGGCTTGTGCGGTATGTAAGAGTCTTCTCCATTCGGCTCGGTCCATGGCAACACGTCGCCAGCCACGCGACGAGTCTACGGAGGGTCCGCAAGTCATCTCCCACCTGATCGATCCACCTTGCCCGCTGCGCACCTCGCCTTCTTGTGCCCGTCGGATCGTTGTCGAGAACCATTTTCACCGGGTTATTGTCCGACATTCTGGCTACGTGCCCGGCCCACCGCAGTCGTCCGATTTTCGCGGTGTGAACGATGGATGGTTCTCCCAACAGCTGATGCAACTCGTGGTTCATTCGCCTCCTCCATGTACCGTCCGCCATCTGCACCCCACCATAGATGGTACGCAGCACTTTCCTTTCAAAAACTCCGAGTGCGCGTTGGTCCTCCACGAGCATCGTCCAGGTCTCGTGTCCGTAGAGGACTACCGGTCTAATGAGCGTTTTGTAGATGGTCAGTTTGGTACGGCGGCGAACTCTATTCGATCGAAGCGTCTTGCGGAGTCCAAAGTATGCACGATTTCCAGGCACTATACGCCTCCGAATTACTCTGCTGGTATCATTTTCGGCAGTCACCAGTGAGCCCAAGTACACAAATTCTTCTACCACCTCGATTTCATCACCACCGATGCCAACTCGCGGTGGGTGGCTCACATTGTCTTCTCTTGAACCTCTTCCTATCATGTACTTCGTCTTCGACGTGTTGATGACTAGTCCGATCCGCTTGGCTTCCATCTTCAGTCTGATGTAGGCTTCCTCCATCTTCTCAAAGTTACGTGCCATAATATCTATGTCGTCGGCGAAGCCGAATAGCTGGACGGACTTATTGAAAATTGTGCCACTCGTGTTAATCCCTGCTCTTCGTATTACCCCTTCCAAAGCAATGTTGAATAGCAGACACGAAAGACCATCACCTTGCCGTAATCCTCTGCGGGTTTCGAAGGGACTCGAGAATGTCCCTGAAACTCGAACTACGCACATCACCCGATCCATCGTCGCTTTGATCAACCGTGTCAGTTTATCCGGAAATCCGTTTTCGTGCATTAGCTGCCATAGCTGATCCCGATCGATTGTATCATATGCGGCTTTGAAGTCGATGAATAGATGATGTGGGCACGTTGTATTCGCGGCATTTCTGCAGTACTTGGCGAATGGCGAACACCTGGTCCGTGGTGGAGCGTTCGCCCATAAAACCCGTCTGGTACTGCCCCACGAACTCCCTTGCAATTGGTGCTAGTCGACGGCATAAAATTTGGGAGAGTACCTTGTAGGCGGCGTTCAGCAATGTGATTGCGCGGTAGTTGCTACAATCCAGCTTATCGCCCTTTTTGTAGATGGGACACACGACACCTTCCATCCACTCCTGCGGCAAAACTTCCTCCTCCCAAATCTTGGTAATGACCCAGTGCAGCACTCTAGCCAATGCCTCACCACCGTGTTTAAATAGCTCTCCTGGTAGTTGGTCAACCCCAGGGGCTTTGTTGTTCTTCAGCCGGCCAATCTCCTCCTGGATTTCCTGGAGATCCGGGGCCGGTAGAATTATGTCCTGCACGCGTTCTCCCAGGTCCATCACCATACCGCCATCTTCGTCTGCCACATCGCCATTCAGGTGCTCTTCGTAGTGCTGCTGCCACCTTTGGATCATCTCACGCTCGTTCGTAAGAAGGTTCCCGTTTATGTCCTTGCACATATCAGGCTGTGGCACGTGGCCCTTACGTGAACGGTTCAACTTCTCATAGAACTTTCGTGTGTTATTAGTGCGGTACAGTTGTTCCGTCTTTTCACGGTCTCGATCTTCCTGCTGACGCTTTTCCTCCGGAAAATCGAGTTTTGTCTGTTCCGCGCCTGTTTATATCGTGCCTCATTCGCCCTCGTGCGGTGTGGGAGCAATCTCGCCCATGCTGCATTCTTCTCTTCTACTAACTGCTCACATTCGCCGTCATACCAGTCGTTTCTCCGATCCGGGGGCACCGTGCCAAGTTCAGCGGTTGCGGTGCTACCAATGGCGGATCGAATATCTCTCCAGCCATCTTCAAGAGACGCTGCGCCTAGCTGCTCTTCCGTTGGGAGTGCCACTTCCAGCTGCTGCGCGTATTCTTGGGCTAGCCTACCGTCTTGTAGCCGCCCAATATTAAGCCGCGGCGTCCGACTTTTACGCTGTGCGTAGAACGCTTCTTTCTCGTCGTTGGGTCTCCCTTCGTGTGGGCAGTGCACGTTGATGATGCTATAGTTGAAGAAACGGCCTTTTATCCTCAGCTTGCACATCCTTGCGTTGATTGGCTGCCACCCAATCACGCGTTGGCGCATCTTTCCCAGCACTATGAAGCCGGTTCCCAGCTCGTTGGTGGTGCCACAGCTTTGGTAGAAGGTAGCCGCCCGATGCCCGCTTTTTCACACTTTCTGTCCTGTCCAGCAAATCTCCTGCAGCGCCACGACGTCGAAGTTGCGGGGATGTAATTCATCGTAGATCACCCTGTCACAACCTGCGAAACCTAGCGACTTGCAGTTCCATGTTCCAAGCTTCCAATCGTGATCCTTTATTCGTCGCCTAAGTCTTTGCCGATTATATCGAGTCGCATTATATCTTATATTGTTCGTAATTATTGGTTTTCCAGGCGGCTTATTGGGCCTGCGCAAACCTCATGTCTCGTCGGAGGGCCGTCGTGTCAGGGCTGTTTAGCGTCCCACCTAACACCAGGACTTGGGCTTGTGCGCTTTGAGCGGCACACGGTCGCTTTGGCGGAGCCTACTTGCGGATACATGCAGCTTTTTATAGAGGATTAACAGGGCCCACTGCCAAACCCCACCACATCCTAGGCAGGCGCCTAGGCCTGGGGAGGGATCGTCAAGCAAGCTGCGTTACCTGCACTTTAATTTTGCAGCACGCTTAAACGCCGGGCACATCGAACCCCCCATGGGGTGCTTGCTGTTCACAGCTTTGCTGGAACAAATCAAACAGTTGGGAGGGTTCGTGCAGCATTGTGCCTTATGTCCCTCCAATCCGCAGCGTCGGCAGAGATTGCTTCTGTCAGGGCCTTTGCAGCCCCATTGCTTGTGCCCCGGTTTTTTTTTTTTTTTTTTTTTAAATGGCCCACCACTTCCCCCACACCAAGAAACTCGCACAGAGAGCTTCCTGGCAATGGACGCATCTAATTTTTAAACAAGAAAGACTAACATGGAAATACAAAAATAAATTTAAATGCTTAGGTATGTGTGATGAACAATTACAACAATAAGATAAGCAGGGTGTACCCAGTGGAAACTAAATTCCTTTTAAGGGATCCCTATAAACACTAAAAGTAAACATATATAGTTGGAAATATGACGAAGAATTATAATAAAAGTACTTTAAGGATAGTTCATGGTTAAATTATCAGTTCAAAGATATTCACATATTTTATGTTTTAGATACAGTTTCAATTTGGCTTTAAATATGTTTCTATTCGAGACTTGTTTCAACTCGTTAGGTAATGTGTTGTACTTTTGAGGACCTATAAAAGTGATTCTTCTCTGTCCAAGATTAGTTTTAGCCTGGGTTCGGACTAAGTGATGTGCTTGTCGTGTATTCTGGAGTTGATTATTCAATGTAATTGGTAAGTTATTATGGATGCCTGTGTTATATATTATATCATGCACATAAGTACATGTTTGAAGCTCACAAAGACCACGAATAGGAAGAATTTTATGACTTTCATTATTATATAAGCTGATTGTGGGATACAAACGAGGAAGATTGAAAATATGTTTCAAACAACGATTCTGCAATGTCTGAAGCCGTTTGAGTTTGGATTTACATGCATTTCCCCATACTATGTTCAGATACTGTATTATGGAGTGAATGCAAGCATAATAATAATTCAACAGAGCGGTCTGCGATACAAAGGACTTAACTTTCCTGATGACACCACATAATACTGATACTTTCTGCTCAACATTCGCGATGTGGTTATGCCATGAAAAAGTAGGGTCTAGGATAATACCAAGGTATTTGAATGCATTGACTTGTTCGATAGTTATATTGTGTAATTTTGGATAGTTTCTAAGAGTTGGTTTTTTTTCGTGGTGAATGAAACAACATAAATTTGGTTTTGGACAAATTAAGTGAGAGGAGATTCGTACAAAATAATCATGAAGGATGGCAAGGTCATGCTCAATATTTAGGACGATGACATCAGAGCACGATCCAGGAAAAAATATAGCTGAGTCATCTGCAAAGAGTCTAGGCACACCTTTTAGATTTAATGTACCAATATCGTTAACATAAATAAGGAAAAGAAGTGGCCCAATATTGCTTCCCTGAGGGACACCTACGTTTATACCAAGTGTCCTACTTATTTCGCCATCAATTGTTACATATTGTTTTCGATTCGATAAATAGCTGCCAACTAGCCGATTTGCAATTCCTCTGACACCATAACGCTCAAGCTTCGCTAAAAGAATGTTATGATTCAGCGTATCAAAAGCCTTTTTTAAATCTATGAACAGTCCTCCGACAACATTTTTCGCTTCAATTTGTCTGGTAACATAATCAACGAGTTCTACAACTGCTGTGGTGGTGCTACAGCCACGTCGAAAACCATATTGCAACGGATACAAAATATTGTGTTGCTCAAAAAAGTTATATAATCTGTTCACAAGCAGTTTTTCGAAAATTTTGTTGAATACTGATAACGTGGAAATTGGACGATAGTTACACGCCATATGTGTATCGCCAGATTTAAAGATTGGTATCACTTTGGCCGTTTTTAAGCAATCAGGATATTCGCCGCTGGAAATAATGTTATTAAACATTTCGGATAGTAGTCTCGAAAATTTCACCGAGTGTGTTTTAAGAACCGAGGAAGGTAAATTATCTGGACCTGGACTTTTGCTACCATCTAGGTCTTTAATGAGTGATAGTACTTCATTGGGATTCGCTGGGCGCAGGAATATTGAGTTACTTACAGTTTGAATATTGTCACACGGATTTGTACCAGTGCGATTGGGAATTTCATCAGCTAACTTTTGTCCAACTGTTGTGAAATATTTGTTGAGATTTTCGCAAGATTCCTGAATGCTATTTGCTGTGAGGTTGCTTTCACCATTAACCATAATTCGGCATTTATCACTGGCTCTCCCAAAAATTGTATTGATAGTTTTCCACATTTTCGAATGACATGTTGTGTTCAGTAAATTTTCGTAGTATCGTTTTTTGCATAGCTGTTTGGTACATTGAACTTTTCTACTTATATGGTTCAGCATAGTTTTTAAATTGATATCATTTGGATTACGTTTAACTCGTTTTAAATAGTTATCTTTAATTTTATCAATGCACAAAGATCAAAGGTCATCCAAGGACAACATTGATTTTTCACTACGATTTGTTTTGATACAATTTTGTACAACGGGATAATATGCTATTATACGCGTTCTGTATTTCGGTTAAAACTTTCGACACATCATCTTCAATTATAATAGTGTCTAAGAAATGTTCGAACTCAGTTTCTAGTAGTTGATGATTTATTATTCTTTTGGTTAATACCGTTGGCTCCCTATTAATTAACAATTTAAAAGTTGAAACAATTTGCGTGTGATCACTTATATCCGAAAATATGGTATCATTACAAAGACGATCTAAATCTTCCAATCGACAAACAATATGATCTAACAAATTATTACTAGCAGGTCTTGTCACATAGGTGTTACCACAAACCATTCCATATGACTCCGGTTCCAGGCACTTGAAGCAAACTTCGGGTTGCTCGTATATGCGCACAGGGCATACCGACCATCCCACCTTGACGCTCCCTAACTTGACTACATTGGAGGCGTCCGCTGCAGATAGCCGAACCAATGCTACCTGCGTCCCTGCCGGACCTTTCCGTAGCCAAACGGCTGCGGTGGTCGTCTCCACTTCACACTGTCGCCGCAGTGCCGTGACGAGCTCTTCGACTTCAGTGATCTCGTCCAGGTCTTTAACCCTTAGATTCACCTCCGTCGTAAGTGCCCTCACCTTTGTAACCCTAATTATCATACAACTTCTCGTTTTATGGTGAGTGTGTAAAGAAATATTTTTACATCGTTTTGTATCATGGACAAATCCACCTAGCGGAGAATAGCGAAACACTTTTGAAATATTTCGGTATGAGGTGAATAATTTTAAACTTAAAAGTAGCGTGTTTAGCGAGAAGAGTAAATCTAGGTGAGTTAACCGAACTAAATTCAAAAAGTGGTAAGTGATGGAATTTTCCTTCCAAAAATAATTACGCAATGCAGATTTATTCCGACCAATATAAAATCGTTTTCTCCGTAAGAAATTCTCTCCAAAGCTGATCATAAAAAAATTCCTATTGTTTGAAAGGACAATATCAGGTAGTTATTGCGTATTAATTTTTAGGTTCAACCATATTCGTCTCGCATCCGATTATTGTTTCTGGTGGAGTGTTTAAGCCGTTAAAACATTATTGTCGGAGTGAGATTTATATCAAAGTTATTTAAATTAAATTGTTCTGCACATTTTATTACTAAAGTCGAAGTAAGTTTTTAATTAGCTTTTTTAAGTAATTTTATTGATTTACCCAATAGTTTTCAGTAAATTTGGTGAGTTCGATAAGATCAGTTGAACAAGTTTTGAAAATTTGGTGAATAGAAAGGAAGTTGATCAGGTAAGCTGGTGAGCAATAGGCCGAGAGCCCATTTTGAAATTTTTCTACCACGTTGATCAGGCTGCCGCCCATCCAACGTGGGCAGTTTATCCAGGGTGGATTTTTCCGATCCAAGCCAAGGCAGGAACCAGTGTTTTTTGGAACGAGCAACCAACGGTGAAGCTTTCGAAATTGTGGTGAATTCGGTGTGGCCAGAAACTCGTCGCGCCAAGACGTGTGGTTTCGAGCAACGCATCCACTGCTCGACTCTCCACCAATACTAGGGACGCATTTACCCTATATGTTTCAACCCGCGCACGAGGTGGTTCATCGCGTATCATCGCCATAAGCTCGTTAGGCTGGTTCAACGGATATTTGCAGCGCCTGTTTCAACGAACTCGACATCGTCCGCCGAAGGACAGGTTTTTCGTCGAGGATCAAGGTCAAACCTATTAGCTCATACGTATGCGCAACGTATTAGGGCAAATTATTAAATTAAATAAAAAGACGTCTTCCGGTCCGTAGCCGGTCTATCTGATTAGAACCGAAATCTTTGGAAATCAAAACTAATTAAAGTGTAAAACTCATTAAATTTTCTTTTGTTAAATAAGTTTTTTGATTTCGTTGAAAATTGAATAAAATATTATTACTTCGAGTTTAGTTCGAACTTCTACCATACCGTGATCGTTCTTTGAAATTTTGGAACGAAATTGTTTGAGTCTGAGATTAATCCTACGACTACCGCTCGGAGTTGGAGAGTGTTTAATAGCTAAATTTAATTTATCCTATTATTCCTAGTATTTTTGAAATTGGTTTGGTTAATGTGCATCGCGTCGGATGGGTCAAAATTGTACTTTTGAAGTTCTGATCAACTGTTTGGCCTGCCCTGATCAGGAGTCCTCATACCGGGTTATTGCAAGAGTTAGCGGTCCTTCAATTCGAAGGTGGCGCTTAAGCCGCTTACTTCGTGAAACAGAACAGATCGTTACAAATTTGGCGCCCAACGTGGGGCCCGAAAAACAGTAGATTTTTATTGAATTTTGTCCAAAAAAGTTTGGAAATTATTTTTTCTGTTAAGCACGATTTCATCTTGGTTTTGGGTTTAGTTAGGTAAGTTTCAGTTGGGTTTCTTTTAATTTAATATAGGATAAACTTCTTTTCATTTAGCTTTAAGAATCGGAATTGAAATCTAAGTTTGGATTTGTGCTTACATTTATTTTGGAATTGAGTCAATGTTTTTTCTTACTTTCATTGATTAAAATTTGTCGTATTACCATTCAGTCTCAGTCAATATTTTTGCTCCTATAGATTAGCGGTGCTAGTGAAGTGGAAGTGCAATTATAAGTTTAAGTATTATTTTTTTAAGTGAATTTGTTTTTTGATTAAGAGATACTGAAATTTGAATTTGAAAATGAATTACTATCACATTAATGAACAGTGTTTGGAAGAGGATGAGATTAACTACGAATTGCGTATCCGTGGCTTTACAGTGGATGGTCCTTTGGAAGCACGGCGTCGAACGGTACGTCGTTTGTTACGGGAAGACGAAGGTGCCGAAGTGAGACCAACCTGGTACTCGATTGAAGATGAATATGTTGGCATCCCACTGAAGCTCCAGCAAATTGAGGTGTCGATCAAAAATAGGGTTGGGACAGGATGTTTGTCACGGTTGGTGCATTTGCACAAACGCATTCGTCGATATCGGGTGACTAGCTTCGACCAGCGAGAGAAGCAAGGAATGTTACTGAATGCAGTTTCTCAAATGGCTCTCAACTACTTCGGTGTTAACTTGGATAGCATTGGTCAAACGGTACCTCTCATGACCTTGGTCACGGAACCCGAGGACAACGGGATTGTGCCTCCTGAAATTGAAGTTCGAGCGAGTTTACTTCGGAGAGAAGTAAACTTGGGGTCATTCCGAAACAGCGTTCACTTCAAGACGACTTGATTCGATTCTCTCCTTTACCAAGGGATGGATTTTGTATTGATCCCTGTCGCCATACGTTTCCAGTGATGGGGTCTGAGGCACAGCATCTCGGAGGTGCCTTACCTATTCAGATGCCACATCCTCAGCAAACACGGCACGGCAAATGCTGGGTAAAGCGTACCATTGGTACTTCGCGTACCTGAAGGAATAAAATAGACCCCATCTCGCGGTCCTTAGCCTCTTACCCAGCAACTCCTATCCCTACCTCCCCGCGGTGCTGGCCGGGATACGAGCAACCTTAGGGAAGATCGGGTAACCAACCCCGGTGGGAACTATGGTCGTATGCTGACAGGGAAGGGGGGGTTTGCTCCTCTTCGAAGGTGCAAATCTTATTGAGCGTCTGTTCTCCAAGTCAGGATCGGCTCACAACAGCGTCTGTTCTCCATGTTAGGGGCGGCTGATCATCGTCCGAGTGCCAGCGAGGGACTCTAAGTGAAACTGTGCACCATGGTCCACCGGAAATAAGGAGGAATGGTCCTCCGGAAATTTAGGGGGTTTGGTGTCAGGCCCTGCAAGCCAGCCTTTAAAAAATCATAAGCAACGAACAATCAACAAGAGAGTACGGACCGGAACCATCGGCGAAGACCACTGCGACGAAAAGGGACTAGCGATTGGAAACTCAACTTCATCGGGAGCACACGCATACTCGCCGATGTGCTCAAGGACCGTGGATTCGGCATCGTAGCGCTGCAGGAGGTTTGTTGGAAGGGATCAATGGTGCGAACGTTTAGAGGTAATCATACCATCTACCAGAGCTGCGGCAACACACACGAGCTGGGAACAGCTTTCATAGTGATGGGCGATATGCAAAGGCGCGTGATCGGGTGGTGGCCGATCAATGAAAGAATGTGCAGGTTGAGGATCAAAGGCCGGTTCTTCAACTTCAGCATAATCAACGTCCATAGCCCACACTCCGGAAGCACTGATGATGATAAAGACGCATTCTACGCGCAGCTGGAACGTGAGTACGACAGCTGCCCAAGCCACGACGTCAAAATCATCATAGGAGATTTGAACGCTCAGGTTGGCCAAGAGGAGGAGTTTAGACCGACTATTGGAAAGTTCAGCGCTCACCGGCTGACGAACGAAAACGGCCTACGACTAATTGATTTCGCCGCCTCCAAGAATATGGCCATTCGTAGCACCTACTTCCAACACAGCCTCCCGTATCGGTACACCTGGAGATCACCACTGCAGACAGAATCACAAATCGACCACGTTCTGATTGATGGACGGCACTTCTCCGACATTATCGACGTCAGGACATATCGTGGCGCTAACATCGACTCGGACCACTATCTGGTGATGGTTAAACTGCGCCCAAAACTATCCGTCATCAACAATGTTCGGTACCGACGACCGCCACGGTACGACCTAGAGCGACTGAAGCAACCTGATGTCGCCACTGCATACGCGCAGCATCTCGAGGCAGCGTTGCCGGAAGAGGGTGAGCTCGATGGGGCCCCTCTTGAGGACTGCTGGAGTACAGTTAAAGCAGCCATTAACGACGCAGCGGAGAACAACGTCGGGTATATGGGTCGAAGTCGACGGAACGATTGGTTCGACGAAGAGTGCAGACAGATTCTGGAGGAGAAGGACGCAGCGCGGGCGGTCGCGCTGCAGCAAGGTACCCGGCAGAACGTGGAACGTTATAGACGGAAGCGGAGACAGCAGACTCGCCTTTTTCAGGAGAAGAAACGCCGCCTGGAAGAAGCGGAGTGCGAGGAGATGGAACAGCTGTGCCGTTCTCAAGATACACGCAAGTTCTATCAGAAGCTCAACGCATCCCGCAAAGGCTTCGTGCCGCGAGCCGAAATGTGCCGGGATAAGGATGGGAGCATCTTGACGGACGAACGTATGGTGATCGAAAGGTGGAAGCAGCACTACGAGGAACATCTGAATGGCGCTGAGAGTACAGGCAGTGAAAGTCAAGGCAGCGGAGGAGATGACTACGCCAGTTCAGCGGACGATGGAAGCCAACCAGCCCCCACCTTGAGGGAAGTTAAGGATGCCATTCAACAACTAAAGACCAATAAAGCAGCTGGTAAGGATGGTATCGGAGCTGAGCTCATCAAGATGGGCCCGGAAAAGCTGGCCACTTGCCTGCACATACTGATAGTCAGAATCTGGGAAACCGAACAGCTACCGGAGGAGTGGAAGGAAGGGGTTATATGCCCCATCTACAAGAAAGGCGACAAACTGGAGTGTGAGAACTTTCGAGCGATCACCATCCTTAATGCCGCCTACAAAGTGATATCCCAGATCATCTTCCGTCGTCTGTCACCATTAGTGAACGAGTTCGTGGGAAGTTATCAAGCCGGCTTCGTTGACGGCCGCTCGACAACGGACCAGATCTTTACTGTACGGCAAATCCTTCAAAAATGCCGTGAATACCAGGTCCCAACGCACCATCTGTTCGTTGATTTCAAGGCGGCATACGACAGTATAGACCGCGTAGAGCTATGGAAAATTATGGACGAGAACAGCTTCCCTGGGAAGCTTACCAGACTGATCAAAGCAACGGTGGATGGTGTGCAAAACTGTGTGAAGATTTCGGGCGAACACTCCAGTTCGTTCGAATCGCGCCGGGGACTAAGACAAGGTGATGGACTTTCGTGCCTGTTGTTCAATATTGCGCTAGAAGGTGTAGAAGGTGTCATGCGGAGAGCCGGGTGTAACAGCCGGGGTACGATTTTCAACAGATCCAGTCAATTTATTTGCTTCGCGGATGACATGGACATTGTCGGCCGAACATTTGCAAAGGTGGCAGAACTGTACACCCGCCTGAAACGTGAAGCAACAAAAGTTGGACTGGTGGTGAATGCGTCAAAGACAAAGTACATGCTTGTGGGCGGAACCGAGCGCGACAGGGCCCGCCTGGGAAGCAGTGTTACGATAGACGGGGATACCTTCGAGGTGGTCGAGGAATTCGTCTACCTCGGATCCTTGCTAACGGCTGACAACAACGTTAGTCGTGAAATACGAAGGCGCATCATCTGTGGAAGTCGGGCCTACTACGGGCTCCAGAAGAAACTGCGGTCGAAAAAGATTCGCCACCGCACCAAATGTGTCATGTACAAGACGTTAATAAGACCGGTAGTCCTCTACGGACATGAAACATGGACAATGCTCGAGGAGGACTTGCAAGCACTCGGAGTATTCGAGAGACGGGTGCTTAGGACCAGCTTTGGCGGTGTGCAAGAAGACGGTGTGTGGCGGCGAAGAATGAACCATGAGCTCGCCCAACTCTACGGCGAACCCAGTATCCAGAAGGTAGCTAAAGCCGGAAGGGTACGATGGGCAGGACATGTTGCAAGAATGCCGGACAGCAACCCTGCAAAGATGGTGTTCGCTTCCGATCCGGCAGGTACGAGACGGCGTGGAGCGCAGCGAGCGAGATGGGCAGACCAGGTGCAGAACGACTTGGCGAGCGTGGGGCGTATCCGAGGATGGAGAGATGCGGCCTCGAACCGTGCACTGTGGCGTCAAATTGTTGATTCAGTGTTATCTGTTTAGATGTTAACTAAATAAATGAAATGAATCCTCAGCAAACACACGAGTCGGTGAAACAGGATCCGTCTGGAACACCACAGTACAAAAGCTCGATTCAAGTACAGCTTAATCGTCGTACGCTGAATCCTGTTCCGTCATTATTGCAGCTCACTGGTAAATCGTTTGATGTCAATCCGTTTGAGCGTCAATCCGAAGATGATAGGAAGGTTGAACAGATTGGCTACCACCAAAATGCTGCCAACATGGTGAATAATACGTCGCGGAAACCCTCACCGCAGTTAGACGATGCTTCATCGAACGGGTCATCCCAAACTCAACCACATGCTGCAAATAAGGTAAAGTTGAATGAGTACGTTCACGTTTCGGAACTAGAGACATACATCAAGAGCTGTATAAATCAAATTATGACTGGAGAGATCGTAGCTGACTTAGTGGACCGATTCGCTAATGTGGGATTGAAAGAACGCGAAAGTACAGGAATAGCCGGTGCTGAGGCAGGCCAACCGAGGAAGACGGAAGTTACCATGGCCCAACCCACCGAACCTGGCAGAAGAGAACAAGGATTCCAGCCATATTGGAACTACAAAGGAGACGCCACCCAAATCGGTACAAGTCAGAATCAACCGAATAAGCTTTCATGGTCTACAGCACCTCAATTCAATCCGATGGGTACACCGGAGCCGTTCCCGAATCCATATCGCAGGAATGAAATTTCACCGAATCAGCGAGTGCCACAACCGACAAGTCAGTCTACATTATTAGGACAACCATATGGAACTGGGAATTGGACTGGAAATAGTGTAAATGCGAACCCTTATATGCGACAGCGGTTACCTCATCAAACCTGTAACATAATTGAGAAATGGCCCAAATTCTCTGGGGACACAAACGCGGTTCCGGTAGTGGACTTTTTACGCCAAATAGAGATACTGAGCCGGTCTTACCAAGTATCACATGAAGAATTGCGAATGCATGCCCATATGCTTTTTAAAGGATGCTTATGTATGGTTCACCGCCTATGACGACAAATTGGACTCGTGGATTACACTGACCACCATGCTAAAAATGCGATACGATAACCCGAACAGGGATAGAGCGATTCGAGAAGAGATGCGAAACAGGAAACAAAAACCTAGCGAACTTTTTAGTGCTTACCGTGCACGCACCCAACTTTGCGCAGCTCCTAACTTTGCGCATTTTGCGGCTATTTTTGTAATAGAATGCGTTTAAGCTGAATTTCGAAATATGATTATTACTTGTCAGCACAATATACATGTTATCATAACAGTGCATGCATTTTTTCGCTGTTAAATGACATATTTTTCATTTTAATAGTACAAACTTATACTAAAAACAGTGAAAATGATCAAAATGGCGTGTTCTTAGCACAAATGACAAGTGACGGTTTACCCGAAAAACTGTATTTTTTGTAAATTTTTACATTAGCTGCCAACTGATTACACATGGACCCAATTATTATAATATTGTAGAAGCCATTCCATGAGTTTTTGGTTAGTTATTTACATTTTTCTTTAAAATATATGACGCGCAATGTTAGGAACAATTTTTTAATACAGTGTACCTAATTTTGCGCACAACTCGTATTTCTTCGATATTTTCAACATTTATGATATACCCCGTCGGAATAGGGTTTAGGGAAGATCCATTAATTACGTAACGCTAATAGTGGACTTTTTCAACCCCCCCTCCCCCCTATGTCACACTTTTTGTATGAAGCTTCCGAAAATTTTGTACGGATCGTCACACTTCCTTCAACCCCCCTCCCCCCTCTAAGCGTTACGTAATTTGTGGATGTTCCCTTACGCAAAAAAGTACTTTTGTTAGCTGTGGCCAATGTACATAAATGAGGCTGTACATCCGCCAACAGACATGAAAACATACTAAGTATGTCGAATCATAAGAAAATAATGCCGGGCATCCTCATATTCTCAAATATGCTCAAATATGCCTACAAATGGAATGAACATAAATTGTACTAGTAGTATTAGCTGAAAAAATAAAATTTGGATGAAAAATTGTATGATAGACGCTTGCTTCGTGTTAGAAATTTTCCAAGTTATGTGCGCAAAGTTAGGCATATAATAAGGGGTCTGCTTTGAAGTTCAATTTACTATTTATTTTAAATTTTTGTACCAAATTTAGTTTTCAAACAATAATATAATAATAATACTACAGCATGGAAACTATTTCAGGCAGATAGCTACTTTCTGTAAGTTGTACGAGTTGATTCAATTTTGCATTTCCTTAACTGCGCAAAGTATGGTGCGTGCACGGTACTTGACCGACATCGAAGCCATGTCCCAAAGGCTGATTCGTAAAATGTCAGACGAAGAAAAATTTGATTTAGTGGTAGAGAACATGAAGATGACGTACAGGCGCAGATTGGCTTTACAACCAATACAGTCCCTGGATCATCTAGCTCAGTTATGCTATCAATTCGATGCGCTTGAAAGTAATATGTTTCTGTCGAAATCAGCATTGAAACCTGCAGTGCTCAATCAAATAGTGACTGAGGAGGATTTCGATAATGTCGAAGAAGTTTCGGAGGAGGAAGATGCCGCAGTAATGGCTGTGCGACCGACCATGAACCGAAAGGGTGATAAGCCTTCTGGATCCAATCTAGCGTCGGGAATCGAGAGGCCGATCAGCCATTATGTTGGAATTGTAGAAAACTAGGCCACAGGTGAAGAGACTGTTCACAACGAAAAACTATCTTCTGTCATGTGTATGGTCATCGTAACACTACTGCTTATCAGTGTTCTCAAACACATAATCTCAAATCGCGAGAAAGCAACGATTCAATAAACGAATAAATACGGTAGTTCAAGGGGACCTAGCTACCGTCAGTAGTGAGTCTAGGGTTTCTCAATCAAATTTTAGTTACTTTAATCAAAATTATAATATAAACACTTGCTTCCGTCGTTGTCCCCATTTATTAGTGAAGATTTTTGACGAAGAAGTGGAAGGTCTAGCCGATACCAGTGCTGGAGTATCAGTTATAAGCTCAGTAGAATTGATTAAAAAGTTAGGGTTGCCAATAAATAAATGTAACGTTACGATTAAAACAGCTGACAGTACCGCATATACATGCTTAGGATATGTGAACATCCCATTCACATATTAGTCTAAAACTAAGATTGTACCGACGATTATTGTACCTGAAGTTTCAAAGACCCTAGTTTTAGGAGTAGATTTCTTAAACGCGTTCAATTTGCGGTTGATGATTTCACAAGATCCAAATAAAACTGAGGAAATCGTTGAGGAATGCGACCTAATTGAGATTATGTTGGTGGAGAATTATTTCGGCGAAGATGATCATAAGGTCTGCTTTCAAATACAGCCACAACCTGAACAGAGACAACTGAGTGAAATACCAGAAGTCGACAACAGCTTGGACATGCCAACGATTGAATTGCCACAAAATTTGCTCCAGAATCCAGCTGATATCGACACCGAACATCAACTCTCTGACGTCCAAAAACGGGATTTATTCGAAGCGGTTCAAGAGCTTCCGGCGACTGCGGAGGGGCATCTAGGAAGAACTCATATCCTGAAGCACTCCATTGAACTTCTGCCTGGATCTACACCGAGGAAGATGGCCTCGTACCGGTGGTCTCCGATAGTAGAAAAAGTAATTGACGAAGAAGTTGATCGCATGCTTCAACTGGGTGTAATTGAGGAATGTAAGGGAACGGTGGACTTCTTGAATCCTTTGTTACCTGTCAAGAAGCCGAATGGAAAGTGGAGAATATGTCTCGATTCTCGCAGATTAAATTCTTGCACGAAACGTGACGACTTTCCATTTCCAAACATGGTCGGAATCCTTCAACGAATTCAACGTTCTACCTACTTCTCCGTAATTGATCTCTCTGAATCCTACTACCAGGTGGGATTAGAGAAAGGTTCAGCTGATAAAACGGCGTTTCGCACCAACAAAGGCTTGTTTAAATTCGTTGTTATGCCGTTTCGGTTAACGAATGCTCCGGCAACAATGGCGCGCCTAATGCGAAAGGTTCTTGGTAGTGATCTTGAGCCTTTTGTTTATGTATATCTTGACGATATCATAATTACTGCGAGATCATTTGAACATCATTGTCAGTTAATTCGCATAGTAGCTAGCTCAACGCCTTCGCCAGGCAGGATTAACTATAAATCTACAGAAGTCAAAGTTCTGTCAACGTCAGATAAGGTATCTAGGGTACGTCTTGTCAGAAAGTGGCCTGTCCACGGATGCTTCAAAAATACAGCCTGTTGTGGACTACGCTCAACCCAGGACAGTAAAGGATGTTAGACGCCTTTTAGGGCTTGCTGGTTTTTACCAGAAATTCATTAAAAACTACTCCAAGATAAGTACACCGATAACTAATCTATTGAAAAAAGGATGTAAACAGTTTGTATGGACGGAAGAAGCCGACTTAGCCTTTCGGAAACTGAAGGAAGCGCTAGTATCAGCTCCTATCTTAGCTAACCCTGATTTCGACATCCCGTTTATTATCGAGACAGACAGCTCGGATATTGCAATCGGAGCAGTATTGGTCCAAATGCAAGGGGGTGAACGCCGAACGATTGCGTATTTTTCGAAGAAATTATCGAGTACACAGCGGCGGTACAGCGCAACCGAGCGAGAGTGTTTGGCTGTATTGTTGAGCATAGAGAATTTCAAACATTTTGTTGAAGGATCAAGGTTTGTCATTCAAACAGACGCAATGAGTTTGACGTTCTTGCGTACGATGTCTATCGAGTCAAAATCACCCCGCATTGCACGATGGGCGCTGAAACTTGCCAAATACGACTTGTCTTTACAGTATAAAAAAGGTACCAAGAATATACCCGCAGACGCGTTGTCTCGAGGAGTTGAAATTGTTGAGGTTTTTGGACTGGACCCGTACGTAGATGGACTAAAATCACAAATAGAACGATTTCCGGAAAAGTACAAGGATTTCAAGATCGTCGATGGCAAAATGTACAAATTTATTTCCAACGGGACGGTGGTACAAGACCCCGTGTTTCGGTGGAAGTATGTCGTGCCGCTATCTGAACGCCAGGCAATCATTGGAGACATTCGCCAGGAAGCTCATTTGGGTTATTCTAAAACGCTATGCAAAATCCGAGAACGGTTTTATTGGCCTCGGATGTCGAGCGATATTAAAAGGTTTTGCTATTCATGTGAAGTTTGCAGAGAGTCAAGAACTCCTAACATGAACGTCCGGCCGCCGTGCTGAAAGCCTAAAGAATGTTCGAGGCCATGGGAAGTTATTTCCTTGGACTTTCTTGGACCGTATCCGAAGTCAAAGCATGGAAATGTGTGGATTTTAGTGGTGAGCGATTTCTTTTCGAAGTTCGTTCTTACACAGTGCATGAGAAATGCAACTGCCCCTGCGGTATGTTTATTCCTCGAAACTATGGTGTTTACCTTGTTTGGAGCTCCCTCAGTGTTGATTTCAGACAACGCACAAGTGTTCAAGTCGAGCTTGTTCCTAAAACTGCTCGAAAAGTATCAGGTCACGCATTGGTTGTTGCCCGTGTACCACCCTGCTCCTAACCCCACGGAACGCGTTAATCGTGTGATCGTCACAGCGATTCGATGTGCGTTGAATAAACAAATATCGCATAAAAACTGGGATGAATCGATTTCAAACATCGCCATGGCAATACGGACAAGTGTACATGAGAGTACAGG
Organism: Armigeres subalbatus; assembly: GCF_024139115.2. Lineage (NCBI taxonomy): Eukaryota > Metazoa > Arthropoda > Insecta > Diptera > Culicidae > Armigeres > Armigeres subalbatus. The sequence goes on along the minus strand of NC_085141.1, from coordinate 200,235,366 downwards.
ATTCAGCCCGTACTTTATTAACTTTGGTCGCCACATGGTCAGCAGTGGGAAAGAGTACGATCATCTAAGGAATCTGGCTCCAAACGAAGAATATGATCCTGCACGGATGAGTGAGGATATGAGGAAACTCTATGAAGTTGTACGGTTAAATCTGCACCGTGCTTACGAACGATATTCGCGTCCATACAACCTACGATCGAACGCAAGGCATTATTTTAAACCAAGTGATTTAGTCTACCGTAAAAATATGCATCTATCGGACAAAGCCAAGGACTACATAGGAAAGTTTGGAAATAAGTTCTCCAAAGCTCGAGTGAAAGAAAAAATAGGATCGAGCACATACGTACTAGAAGACTTGTCTGGACATCGAATACCTGGAAGCTTTCACGGCTCCTTTTTGCAGAGGGCCTAGAATCGGTTTGACTGTACTAGTACCAGCTAGTACATACACCACAATGACCTCAAAATACGCAATTCAGCGGTGTTACGGTTCATCGTCACGTACTGAGATGTCCTTCGGTTTCCTCGTACGTTGATTAACAGCCAACTAACATCAGTAGTTTGGTTAATTGCCTAGCTATGACTATGGGACGTGAGTCCCATACATACGAAACTGCTTAGAGCAAAACAAAATACTCTTTAGAGGTGATCCCAAAGTATGCAGCAGATCCATCGGTTTGCCAAATACACACAGCTATGTATGGTGCTCGTCACGACTCCAGACCATCCGCATAAAACACTCAATGAGTCATTCTTCTTGGTGAAACGAAAGTTAGTCGATTGTCTAATCACCCTAATAATTTGTCTACGACCTCCTAACTTTCGGAGTAGCTCAAGTGTTCGTTAACTGTATCAGTGATAGAAATTCAGTATCGTCCTAAAATAATAGAAATGTTATGTTTGTGTCGTCTCATTAAAGAACTCGTCTGTTAGCATCAATAGCAACCCGTCATGTAAACAGTCATCTCAAAGCATAGTTTTCAGTTCATATTTGCTAGTCCAATTACAAAATTCAGATTTACACTTCATTTTCAGTTTACCACGCACTTTCCATAGCCCAGATAGCATTTTAAACATTAAAAAAATCCAAAAATAGATTTTCCTTATTCCAATAGCTACAGTGATCGTTCGCTAATTGGGGCACGACCTCGCCCCAACTAGCGAATGCCGTTCGCTAATTGGGGCGTTTTGACAAGCGTCAATGTTGTTTACTTTCTGCATTGAACAAAGGAACATTTTACGCGCCAGAAAATATCGATCCCACCAAACACGGAAACAAAATGTCAACGCGTTTTTGACATCACATTCTGACGTTTGGCTGCTTTTTAATTGGGTTTCGCCCCAATTAGCGAACCCCCAACTAAAAAACGCCCCAACTAGAAAAACCCCAATTAGCGAACGTTCACTGTACAACTATTTGTTTTCAATTAGCCACATTTCCTCTGACAGTTCTTCTCGTGTCAGTTCGTAACGTTGTTTAGTTGTCATTGATGTTGAACCCGTCAATGAACGCGTGTTCAACAGTATCGGTTTGAAACGCTATGTAGATCGAAATGAGTAGATATTGGGCGCGTTTGGTTTTGAGAAAAGATATTTTAGTTACTAGATAAAGATTGTCGCTTCGGTTCCCTTTGTTCTGCTGTCCGAAACATGTGTGGTACATACCTGTCAAATCGTATGGATTTTCCTTCTTTGACATTTAGCTCCCCTATCCTCGCCAGCAAAAGATGTTCCGGACAGCGACGACAGCGACAATCTTTATCTAGTAACTAAAATATCCTTTGTTTTGAGTATATTGTACTCAGAATAATGAGTGAGACTGATTGAATGCAATTTAGTATAAGTATTAGGTAGATTTAAATACAAGAAATATTTTCCAGATATTTCTGGAGTTACTTTGGTTTCTTGGATAATCTTTTCCAAATATGTTTGGAGTTACTTGGAACTTCTTGCGAAGTTATTTCGGTCTAGTGTAAGCACAATGTCCAAAACTTTTTGGAGTTTATTAGGTGAAAAAAAATGTAAATAGTTTCAGAATGAGTCATTAAAGATGAATGAGGTCTAATTGATCCAGTAAGTAGTTCGGTGTGTTGGAAAGAAGTCTACATAGTTGTTTTTAACTGAAACTTAGATTCATATAATCAATGTAAAAGTCTTGTTTTAAGTTGCTTAACTGTAGTGAAATTCAACAATTGGTTTAAAAATTTTGAAAATTTTATTTTCAAAATTTTTAAAATTATGTTTAAGCGAGTTGTAACCCCAATTATCATACAACTTCTCGTTTTATGGTGAGTGTGTAAAGAAATATTTTTACATCGTTTTGTATCATGGACAAATCCACCTAGCGGAGAATAGCGAAACACTTTTGAAATATTTCGGTATGAGGTGAATAATTTTAAACTTAAAAGTAGCGTGTTTAACGAGAAGAGTAAATCTAGGTGAGTTAACCGAACTAAATTCAAAAAGTGGTAAGTGATGGAATTTTCCTTCCAAAAATAATTACGCAATGCAGATATATTCAAACCAATGAAAAATCGTTTTCTCCGTGAGAAACTCTCTCCAAAGCTGATCATAAAAAAATACCTATTGTTTGAAAGGACAATATCAGGTAGTTATTGCGTATTAATTTTTAGGTTCAACCATATTCGTCTCGCGTCCGATTATTCTTTCTGGTGGAGTGTTCAAGCCGTTAAGACATTATTGTCGGAGTGAGATTTATATCAAAGTTATTTAAATTAAATTGTTCTGCACATTTTATTACTAAAGTCGAAGTAAGTTCGCGATTTTAATTAGCTTTTTTAACTAATTTTATTGATTTACCCAATAGTTTCCAGTAAATTTGGTGAGTTCGATAGGATCAGTTGAACAAGTTTTGAAAATTTGGTGAATAGAAAGGAAGTTGATCAGGTAAGCTGGTGAGCAATAGGCCGAGCGCCCATTTTGATTTTTTTTCTACCACGTTGATCAGGCTGCCGCCCATCCAACGTGGACAGTTTATCCAGGGTGGATTTTTCCGATCCAAGCCAAGGCAGGAACCAGTGTTTTTTGGAACGAGCAACCAACGGTGAAGCTTTCGAAATTATGGTGAATTCGGTGTGGCCAGAAACTCGTCGCGCCAAGACGTGTGGTTTCGAGCAACGCATCCACTGCTCGACTCTCCACCAATACTAGGGACGCATTTACCCTATATGTTTCAACCCACGCACGAGGTGGTTCATCGCGTATCATCGCCATAAGCTCGTTAGGCTGGTTCAACGGATATTTGCAGCGCCTGTTTCAACGAACTCGACATCGTCCGACGAGGGACAGGTTTTTCGACGAAGATCAAGGTCAGACCTATTAGTTCATACGTATGCGCAACGTATTAGGGCAAATTATTAAATTGAATAAAAAGACGTCTTCCGGTCCGTCGCCGGTCTATCTGATTGGAACCGAAATCTTTAGAAATCAGAACAAATTAAAGTGTAAAACTCATTAAATTTTCTTTTTGTTAAATAAGTTTTTTTGATTTCGTTGAAAATTGAATAAAATATTATTACTTCGAGTTTAGTTCGAACTTCTACCATACCGTGATCGTTCTTTGAAATTTTTGGAACGAAATTGTTTGAGTCTGAGATTAATCCTACGACTACCGCTCGGAGTTGGAGAGTGTTTAATAGCTAAATTTAATTTATCCTATTACTCCTAGTATTTTTGAAATTGGTTTGGTTAATGTGCATCGCGTCGGTTGGGTCAAAATTGTACTTTTGAAGTTCTGATCAACTGTTTGGCCTGCCCTGATCAGGAGTCCTCATACCGGGTTATTGCAAGAGTTAGCGGTCCTTCAATTCGAAGGTGGCGCTTAAGCCGCTTACTTCGTGAAACAGAACAGATCGTTACACCTTGACCGTCTCGCCTAGGACCTCCTCCGCCAACTTCTTGTAGGCGGCGCCCTTTTGCGAGACGCCCCGCTTCAGCTCGAGTATCATCTCGCCCATCCGGGAACGTCTTATTCGACGTACGTCGGCGCCGAGTTCACCGAGCTTGACGTCACTCCTCATCGCCTTCAAAACATCCGAGTACTTAGCCTCGTCCGCCGTGATGACTAGGGCATCGCCCCTGGAGCGATTGGCGCCTACCCTAGACTTCTTGCTACCCTCATTCGCCTGGGCCTTCTTTTCGGCCCTTGACGTCTTCGGTTTCCTCTTGTTCTTGACCATGGTCCAGGAGGCGTCACCCCCTTCTATTTCCCTGGTCTGGTGCGGCTGAGAACTTTCAGCCTGCCGTAACCCCTTATCACCGTCTTTCCTGAGTGGACGGACCTTTCCAGGTCCTTCCTCCCTCGGTTTTTGAGGTACCTGACCGGGGTTCAGCTCCCCAGCCCCACTACCCTTGTTCGGGGTAGTAACCCTCCGCGTTTTGGAGCGGCCCCCAGGGAGCTCATCCCCTGGAGACTGTCTCCCCCGTTTTTGTGTCTGCTCCGTTGGAGCAGTCACCCCCGACGTACCTGCAAATACTTGAGCCTCAGTCTGGGTAGACTTTGGCACCACCGTCTTCGCTGGCACGCCTTCGGTCGATTCGACCTTGCCCGAGTCCGCGAATCCTTGGGCCTCAGTCTGGGTAGACCTCGACTCCACCGATTTCACGGGTTTACACTTGGCCGTCCCGACCGCCCTCTCCAGCTTGGCGTCCAGCATCGACTTTCGAAGTTTCTGCAAGCTCCTCTTGAGGTCCTTGCTGATATTATGCTTCGATGACGCAAAGTCGATGATGGCGACCAGCTGTTCCGTCGCCACCTCGAAGGCCGAAAGCCCATCGCGTTTGCGGTTCATCGCCTCCACAAGCCATGGGCCGTCAATAACCCCTACCGGCGTTTTTATAGCCGAGAGGAAGGTTGAGTGACCCACGCTGGCGCTGCGCACTGAGCTGCCGACTATTGCCTCTGGCCTCCTAGGCGGAGACCTGAACAACCCACCTCTTGCGAAGGGGTTGTCGCCTACACTACTACCACTAATTGAAGAATTGACTTGGTTTTCCATTTTGGTCCCACGAGTTGCTCGGGAAGAGGTCCACCACGCCAAAGCCCAGCATGACGCGGTAAGGGACAATTACTGTGGAGGGTGCCCAGGTACCCCACAAGCTCCGTTAAAGGCCTAGCTTATTATTTCACCCCCTGGCCATGCATCCCCTCGGCACGGGTCGCTTGACGCCTTGGGATTAGGGGTTAGGGACGATGGTCCCGGTCTAACTCGCAGTGGCCATGGGGAGGGGTCGTCAAGCCCTTGGACAAAGTCCCTGCTGCCCCAATGTGTGTGTGTGTGTGTGTGTGTGTGGGTTTTTTTTTTTTACAAGGGTTAAAGGCCATAAAAAATCTGCGCGACAGACACCTCGAGCATCCACACTATGCTCGAAGGCGAACAGGGATGGGCTCCTCCCGACCTGCTAAAAATGTGCCTCCCGAATAAACCGGGTCCCTTATCCTCCTTGCCTCGATCCCCCCGGGACCACTGGATGCTGCGACTACTTCGGGGGGGGGGGGGCTGTGCTCATGCACTTCTTCTAAAATTCCGGCCCCTAGCTTAGGCTAGTTCGCCGACTGGCTTGCTGAGATCCACTGCTACGTTGTCTCGATCCCTCGGCGGTCGTGCCGCAAACTTCCTCACTAGGGGGATCCTCCTGACTTCCCCGGCGTCGAGGGTGGTCCACCAGTTCCGGTGAAGGAAACTTCCGCACTGATGGTGCCCCGACTACCGGCGGCTATCGCGGGGGACGCTTTCGCGCATTGCGCCAACTTCGTCTTCGGGTTGCAGAGGTGGTCCGACAGTTCCGGTGGTGGATAACGTCCGCACTGGCGGTGCCCTACATACCCGAAGCACTTCCTTCTTCTTTCTTCTTTCTTCAGCAGGTTGACTGATCGAGTGCCGAAGTCGGTCCGACGATTCCGGTTGGCAGAAAACTTCCGGTTCACCGGCGCCCTGACGACCCGAGGCCAAACACTGCTCACTATGCTGGATTTTCCTCCGAGCCGACGCTTGTTTGCTGGTCCCTTCTCCATCTACGCTGCAGCTCTGACAATATTTGCCTCACGACTCTGCTTACCGCATTCCACGTATCTTCATCGTGACACATTCGCTCTGCGATGTTGTCCACGCTTAGGGTAGGCATTCCTCTACGTGCTTCCGCAAACCTCGGACAATCGAATAACACGTGCTCTGGAGTCTCCTCTACGTTGATACACGCCGGGCAGAATGGCGATGATGCATGGCCACATCGGTGCAGATATTGGCGGAAACAACCGTGTACGGATAGAAACTGAGTGAGGTGAAAGTTCACCTCTCCATGCTCCCTGTTCACCCACGTCGACACATTGGGGATGAGCCGGTTGGTCCACCTTCCACTGTCTGCATTGTCCCACTCATGCTGCCACTTCACCATTGAGTCCAGTCTCATCGTCTCCCTCACATTTCTGGTACCTCTCCGTTGGTAGCACTCGATATCCTCTGCTAAGGTTATGCAGATTGGAATCATCCCTGCGATAACGCAAACTGCCTCTGACGAAATTGTTCGGTACGCACTCGCCACTCGAATGGCCATTAGACGAAACACGCTATTCAACTTCCTGCGATTACGTTTCGTCTTGAGCGCAGCTCCTCAGGCTGGAACGCCGTACCTAAGTATTGAGGATGATACGGTCGCCAGAAGACGCCTACAGCTGCCTCTCGGTCCGCCAACGTTCGGCATGATCCTAGCAAGCGCACTGACCATCTTTGCCGCCTTCTCGCAGGAATAGTCGACATGGGTGTTGAAATTCAAACGGTCGTCGATCATCACTCCTAGATGTCTCAAAGCCCGCACGGACGGTATGTCGTGCTCTCCGACGATAATCTGCATTCGCTGTATGATTCGGCAGTTGCTGACCAGCATCACTTCTGTTTTGTGGTGAGCAAGCTGCAGCTTGACCCCATTCATCCAGTTTTCAACTGCGTCGGTCGTCTCCGCCACCAGCATATCTACCTCTTCCAGCGACTCTCCGGTTATCGTTAGAACGACATCATCCGCGAATCCGAAGATCTGCACGCCTTTGGGCAACTTCAGCTTTAGCACTCCGTTGTACATAACGTTCCACAGCATTGGGCCAAGTATGGAGCCTTGCGGAACACCCGCCGTAACCCTAATCGACTTCTGCCCCGAGTTCGTATCGTAGACCAGAATCCGGTTTTCGAAGTAGCTCTTAAGGATTCTACACAAATAGCCAGGAACCCGCATTCCATGCAGCGCTACGGCGATGGCCTCCCAGCTGGCACTGTTGAACGCGTTTTTGACGTCAATTGTTTCTACGGCGCAGAACCGATTGCCGTACCTCTTTTTCTTGGATGCTTTCTCTGCAACTTCAACGACCGCCTTAATTGCATCCACCGTCGATCTGCCTTTCGGAATCCAAACTGCTTCTCCGACAAGCCGATCTCGCCCTCCGTGAACTGCGTCAGCCTGTTAAGGATAATCCTTTCCAGAAGCTTCCCCAGTGTATCCAGCAGGCATATGGGCCTATACGAAGCTGGACTCCCCAACGGTTTTCCTGGTTTCGGCAGTAACACCAGTTTCTGAATCTCCCACTTATTCGGAAAGTAACCATCTGCTAGGCATTTCTGCAGCACCATCCTGAACAAATCTGGAAACGCCAGTATCGCAGTTTTTAAAGCCACGTTTGGAATTCCATCCGGACCCGGAGCTTTCTTCTTCTTCAGACCTTTCGCCACTGATGATAGCTCGTCGTTGGAGACTTGCATACCTGCAATGGTGACACAGTCTTCATCTTCGTACGGTGCAGGCGGCCACATCGTAGAATCATGCTGCGGGAAAAGACCGTCCACGATGATCTTCAGCTTGTCCGGACACATCTCCGCTGGCGTCGCTGGACCCTTGATTTTCGTTATTGCCACCCGATAAGCATTGCCCCAAGGATCAGCGTCAGCTTCTTGGCACAACTGCTTGAAGCAGTTGGACTTGCTGACTTTGATCTCCCGTTTGAAAGCCGCTCTAGCTCTAGCTCTAGGAAAACTATCTTACGTTCTTCTCTTACCGTTTCAGACCTTGCCCTCTGAAAACGTCTCCTGGCCCTGAGACAGGCAGCACGAAGATTGGCAAGAGATTCGTTCCACCAGTAATTTGGGCGTCGGCTGTCCAATGGCTCCAGTTTTCTTGGCATCGACGCATCGCAAGCCCTCGCTAACGTTTCCGTCAGTTCATCTGCTTCCAGATTTGTTGCGCCGCTGTCAACTCGAAGTGCTTCGATGAAAAGCTCCTTGTCAAAGTCCTTCGTTTTCCATCTTCGCCCGGTAGTCCTTATCACTCTCCGCGTCGTCGGTAGCCGTGTTCCAACACTATACCGGATAGCTTGGTGATCACTATCAGTGTAGTCCTCACAAACTCTCCAGTTCATGTTTCTCACCAGCGACGGGCTGCAAAACGTTACGTCAATGATGGACTCCCTGCTGTCTCTGCGAAATGTACTAACGGTACCTTCGTTGCACAGTCTGACTTTCAGCTTTGCAAGCGCCTCCAGCAAACTGTAACCTCTGGCGTTGGTCAGCCTGCTCCCCCAATCCACTGCCCAAGCATTGAAGTCGCCTCCGATGATTGCGGGTTTAAGGCCGATCAGCTTCTCCGTGAGTGCATCCAGCATCCGGTTATACTGCTCTAAAGTCCACCGTGGGGGTGCGTAGCAGCTACACACGAAGATCCCGTTGATTTTGGCGACAACAAAACCTTCGTTAGAGCTGTCTACCACCTCTTGGATAGGGAATCTGCCCATCACTTGGATAGCCAGTTGCCGTTGTCAGAAGGGATCCGGTACGGCTCAGCAATAATTGCCACGTCGCACATTGCTTCTGTCGTCGACTGCCACAACAGCTGCTGTGCGGTGTCGCAATGATTGAAATTCAACTGGATGATCTCCATTAATCCCGGCCCGCCATCGCCTTCTTGTATGCAGGGCATTGGAAGCCACCCGTCGTATGGTCGTTTCCATCCTCCGGTTTGCAGAGCAGGCATCGCGGTTGCTTCGTACAGTCCCTAGCAACGTGTCCTTCTTCGCCACATTTTCTACATAGACCGGATCTATCCGGACCTTTGCAGTTTCGGGCCTGGTGTCCAAACGCCATGCATTTGAAGCATCTCTCCATCTCTTTGGTGACCCGCGAGGTGAGTCTCAACGGGCACACCGACCATCCGACTTTCACCTTGCCCACCTCCACCATTTTGTTGGCAGCAACTGCTGGTAATCGTATCGCTGCTACTTGTGTACCACCGTACGCTTTCCTCAGCCAGATCGTCATCTGCACCTCACTCAGCATACATTGTGAGACAAGAGCCTCCCTCAGTTCGTCTTCCGACGTAATCTCGTCCAGGTCTCTGCACTCGACTACTGCCTCCTGTGTAAGAGCTCTTACGTTTGCTTCACTGCCCAAGGAATTGGCAACGAGCTCCCGGAAGGCCGAGCTTTTGATTGTTGGATCTTTCTTCAGCTCGAACAGCAACTCCCCCTTCTGGGTACGCCTAGTCCTCACTACTTTCTCTCCCAAGTCCTTGAGATCCGGGTTTTCTCTCACTTTCCTTAGGATTGCTGCATACGTCGTCCTGTCGCTCGCTTCGATGATCAGGGCGTCGCCCTTGACCCTCTCCTGAGGAGATCGACGTTTTTCTTTCTTCTTCTGTTCCTTCTTCTTTTCCACAGTCACCTTCTGCTTCTTCCTTTTCTCTCGCTGGCTTTCTACGGTTTGCCATTCACCGTTCTTGGCGCCATCCTTTAGTACGTTAGCACAATCGTGCACGTTCCGCTGCTTCTTCGGGACTTCCTGCTCCCCTGGCGAGTCCCTGCTTCGCTTCTCCGTGCGAGTATTTTGGATGCTCATTGGTGTTTGCTGTGTGTCTGCTGTATGCTCCGCTCCCTCTCTCAGCGTTTTTCAGCTGCCTCAGCTCTTTTTTGAGCGCGTTCTGTTCGTGCTCGGCAGCTTTAACGGCGGATTTGATGCTCGTCACTAGAACCTTTATCTTAGTGTGGACATTGTGTTTGTCCTTCACGAAGTCATAAAGCTCGTTGACTCGCTTCCGCACTTCCATCAGGTTGGACCTCCCAAGTTGTAGTTCCTCCTGAATAACACTACTTGCCGATTTTGGTGTGGACACCCTATTCTCGGATCCTAGCTCCTGTTGGCCTGCCTGGTTCTCAGAAGTCTTGGCCAAACTGCTGGTACTTGCTACTGTTGCCTGCGCCATCACTGGAGATCGCTGCAGCTTCCCACTCTTTGCGAAAACAATCGCTCCGCCTGCTCCTTCGTTGATGTGTGTGTGTGTGTGTGTGTGTTTGTGTGTGTGTGTGTGTGTGTGTGTGTGTGTGTGTGTGTGTGTGTGTGTGTGTGTGTGTGTGTGTGTGTGTGTGTTTGTTTTTACAAGGGTTGAAGGCCATCAAAAATCTGCGCGACAGACACCTCGAGCATCCACACTATGCTCGAAGGCGAACAGGGATGGGCTCCTTCCGACCTGCTAAAAATGTGCCTCCCGGATAAACCGGGTCCCTTATCCTCCTTGCCTCGATCCCCCCGGGACCACTGGATGCTGCGACTACTTCGGGGGGGTGTGCTCATGCACTCTTCTAAAATTCCGGCCCCTAGCTTAGGCTAGTTCGCCGACTGGCTTGCTGAGATCCACTGCTACGTCTCGGCGGTTGTGCCGCAAACTTCCTCACTCGAATCCTCCTGACTTCCCCCGGCGTCGAGGGTGGTCCACCAGTTCCGGTGAAGGAAACTTCCGCACTGATGGTGCCCCGACTACCGGCGGCTATCGCAGGGGACGCTTTCGCGCATTGCGCCGACTTCGTCTTCGGGTTGCAGAGGTGGTCCGACAGTTCCGGTGGTGGATAACGTCCGCACTGGCGGTGCCCTACATACCCGAAGCACTTCCTTCTTCTTTCTTCTTTCTTCAGCAGGTTGACGGTTCGAGTGCCGAGGTCGGTCCGACGATTCCGGTAGGCAGAAGACTTCCGGTTCGCTGGCGCCCCGACGACTCGAGACCCAACACTGCTCACTGTGCTGGATTTTGCTCCAAACCGACGCTTACTTGCTGGTCCCTTCTCCATCGACGCTGCAGCTCTGACATTATTTGTGTCACGACTCTGGTTACCGCATGCCACGTACCTTCATCGCGACACATTCGCTCTGCGATGTTGTCCGCCCTTATGGCAGGCATTCTTCTACGTGCCTCCGCAAACCTCGGGCAGTCGAATATCACGTGCTCTGGAGTCTCCTCTACGTCGATACACGCCGGGCAGAATGGCGATGACGCATGGCCACACCGGTGCAAATATTGGCGGAAACAACCGTGTCCGGACAGGAACTGTGTGAGGTAAAAGTTCACCTCACCATGCTCCCTGTTCACCCACGTCGACACATTGGGGATGAGCCGATGGGTCCACCTTCCATTATCCGCATTGTCCCACTCTTGCTGCCACTTCACCATAGAGTCCAGTCTCACCGCCTTCCTCACATTTCTGGTATCCCTCCGTTGGTAGCACTCGATGTCCTCTGCTAGGGTTATGCAGACTGGAATCATCCCTGCGATAACGCAAACTGCCTCCGACGAAATAGTTCGGTATGCACTCGCGACTCGAATGGCCATTAGACGAAACACGCTATTCAGCTTCCTCCGGTTACGTTTCGTCTTGAGCGCAGCTCCCCAGGCTGGAACTCCGTACCTTAGTATCGAGGATGATACTGACGCAAGAAGACGCCTACTGCTGCCTTTCGGACCGCCGACGTTCGGCATGATCCTTGCTAACGCACTGATCATTTGAGCCGCCTTTTCACAGGAATAGTCCACGTGGGCGTTGAAGTTCAACCGGTCATCAATCATCACACCTAGATGTCTCAGAGTCCGCACCAACGGGATGTCGTGCCCTCCGATGGTAATCTGCATCCGCTGGATTACTTTGCAGTTGCTGACCAGCATCACTTCCGTTTTGTGATGAGCCAGCTGCAGCTTGACTCCATTCATCCAGGTTTCTACTGCGTCGGTCGCTTCCGCCACCAGCATTTCCACCTCCTCCAGTGACTCACCGGTTATCGTCAGGACGACATCATCCGCGAATCCGTAAATCTTTACACCTTTGGGCAACTTCAGCATCAGCACCCCGTTGTACATCACATTCCATAACGTCGGGCCTAGTATGGACCCTTGTGGAACGCCCGCCGTAACCCTGATCGACTTCTGCCCCGAGTTCGTGTCGTAAACCAGAATCCGGTTCAGGAAGTAGCTCCTAAGGATCTTACACAGGAAGTCGGGGATTCGCATTCCATGCAGCCCAGCTGGCACTATTGAACGCGTTTTTGACGTTAATCGTCACTACCGCGCAGAACCGATTGCCGCTCCTCTTCTTCTTGGACGCCCTCTCTGCATCTTCAATGACTATCCTGATTGCATCCACAGTCGATCTGCCTTTGCGGAATCCGAACTGTTTTTCCGATAAGCCAGTCTCACCCTCCGTGAACTGTGTAAGCCTATTAAGGATAACCCTTTCCAGAAGCTTCCCCAGTGTATCCAGCAGACATATGGGCCTATACGATGCTGGATTCCCCGGCGGTTTTCCTGGTGTGTGTGTGTGTGTGTGTGTGTGTGTGTGTGTGTGTGTGTGTTTTTTTTTTTTTTTCCTAAACAATGGAGGGGGAATCTGCTCAACAGACATCCTGGGTTGACCAGGAAGTGGTGGGTTAGGGGTCACCTCCAATGAGGGAGGCAGGACTGCATCCCCGACCAGCTAAACCGTTTCCATTGCCGCCAAGCCCATCGTCCCTTCGGTACAACCAGAAAGTAATGCTTCAAAGGGGGGCCAGTGCATGACGCACCCTCGAGGTTAGCTGCGTGTCCTTGCAGCATCGAACATCGTGACTCGCTTTTTTAGAAGAACACCATGGTATAGTGCCAGCGCATTGCCGGCTTTCCAGGTGGCCTTACCACGCCCTATGTCCTTGGAAGGTGGGCAGGGTCGACTTCGCGCCTGCTTCCCTCTGCACGACTGGTATCAAGAATGATGATGCCGCGTGCACCCCAAATTGACCTTTCTGCGATAGGGCCTATTCGCCAGCACACAGAGGGACTTGCCGACGCGGTGCCTACGCCTGCCCCAGCCTTGACAAGGACCCCTTTCCGTCCTCGGGCTCGGAACCCGCCCGGTTGACCGACGCCGCGAAAGCGTCGATACCATGTTGTTCTTCGCGCGGCCACTTGTTCGATAAAAGGATCGAGTTCGACCACAGAGCATGACCACCGATATGACCCATGAAGCCGACTCCGATCCCTTGGACCACCTCTTATTTGCGCCTGAACTAGCCATCCTTGAGTCCACGCGCCACCTTCTGTGTAGCTCCGAGACGATTTGGGCGATAGCCGATAAAACGGCGTTCCAGCCAACTTCGTCTTTACACATCCTCCGAACTAGGTTGTCCGGGTAGTGTCCAGACCACATGTGGCAAGCATGTGGTCACGCATTGCGCGAAAACGTGAGCACACGAACAACACGTGTTCCGCCGTTTCCTCTAAACCTGCGCACACCAAACACTCGGGCGAAGCCGAGCAAGCCAGCTGCTTTACCTGCACTTTGATTTTGCAGCACGCTTAAACGCCGGGCACATCGAGGCCCCCATGGGGTGCTTGCTGTTCACAGCTTTGCTGGAACAAATCAAACAATTGGGAGGGTTCGTGCAGCATTGTGCCTTATGTCCCTCAATCCGCAGCGTCGGCAGAGATTGCTTCTGTCAGGGCCTTTGCAGTCCCATTGCTTGTGCCCCGGTTCCAGGCACTTGAAGCAAACTTCGGGTTGCTCGTATATGCGCACAGGGCATACCGACCATCCCACCTTGACGCTCCCTAACTTGACTACCTTGGAGGCGTCCGCTGCAGGTAGCCGAACCAATGCTACCTGCGTCCCTGCCGGACCTTTCCGTAGCCGAACGGCTGCGGTGGGCGTCTCCACTTCACACTGTCGCCGCAGTGCCGTGACGAGCTCTTCGACTTCAGTGATCTCGTCCAGGTCTTTAACCCTTAGATTCACCTCCGTCGTGAGTGCCCTCACCTTGACCGTCTCGCCTAGGACCTCCTCCGCCAACTTCTTGTAGGCGGCGCCCTTTTGCGAGACGCCCCGCTTCAGCTCGAGTATCATCTCGCCCATCCGTACTCGCCCAACGACGTACGTCGGCGCCGAGTTCACCGAGCTTGACGTCACTCCTCATCGCCTTCAAAACATCCGAGTACTTAGCCTCGTCCGCCGTGATGACTAGGGCATCGCCCCTGGAGCGATTGGCGCCTACCCTAGACTTCTTGCTACCCTCATTCGCCTGGGCCTTCTTTTCGGCCCTTGACGTCTTCGGTTTCCTCTTGTTCTTGACCAGGGTCCAGGAGGCGTCATTCCCCTCTATTTTCCTGTTCTGGTGCGGCTGAGAACTTTCAGCCTGCCGTAACCCACCGCCACCGTCTTTCCTGAGTGGACGGACCTTTCCAGGTCCTTCCTCCCCCGGTTTTGGAGGTACCTGGCCGGGGTTCAGCTTCCCAGCCCCACTACCCTTGTTCGGGGTAGTAACCCTCCGCGTTTTGGAGCGGCCCCCAGGGTGCTCATCCCCTGGAGACTGTCTCCCCCGTTTTTGTGTCTGCTCCGTTGGAGTAGTCACCCCCGACGTACCCGCAAATACTTGAGCCTCAGTCTGGGTAGACTTTGGCACCACCGTCTTAGCTGGCACGCCTTCGGTCAACTCGACCTTGCCCGAGTCCGCGAATCCTTGGGCCTCAGTCTGGGTAGACCTCGACTCCACCGATTTCACGGGTTTACACTTGGCCGTCCCGACCGCCCTCTCCAGCTTGGCGTCCAGCATCGACTTTCGAAGTTTCTGCAAGCTCCTCTTGAGGTCCTTGCTGATATTATGCTTCGATGACGCAAAGTCGATGATGGCGTCCAGCTGTTCCGTCGCCACCTCGATGGCCGAAAGCCCATCGCGTTTGCGGTTCATCGCCTTCACAAGCCATGGGCCGTCAATAACCCCTTCCGGCGTTTTTATAGCCGAGAGGAAGGTTGAGTGACCCACGCTGGCGCTGCGCACTGAGCTGCCGACTATTGCCTCTGGCCTCCTAGGCGGAGACCTGAACAACCCACCTCTTGCGAAGGGGTTGTCGCCTACACTACTACCACTAATTGAAGAATTGACTTGGTTTTCCATTTTGGTCCCACGAGTTGCTCGGGAAAAGAGGTCCACCACGCCAGAGCCCAGCATAACGCGGTAAGGGACAATTACTGTGGAGGGTGCCCAGGTATCCCACAGGCTCCGTTAAAGGCCTAGCTTATTATTTCACCCCCCTGGCCATGCATCCCCTCGGCACGGGTCGCTTGACGCCTTGGGATTAGGGGTTAGGGACGATGGTCCCGGTCTAACTCGCAGTGGCCATGGGGAGGGGTCGTCAAGCCCTTGGACAAAGTCCCTGCTGCCCCCGACTCGCCAGACTCGATGTGTGTGTGTGCGTGTGTATGGGTGTGTGTGTGTGTTTTTTTTTACAAGGGAGAATGCATTTACACACTAACCCAGTACACGTGCATTGTAGTTGCCAAACTACCATACGGAAGTGTACTGGAGTGTCGGACTCGATCATACGGGAAATACCGACTAAACTCCCTTGGGCTCCACCATCGTTTCCCCCAGGAACTACCTCCCAGTACTACTTCTGGGGGATGGCAGTACTAAACGTACTAGCTCATTCTCGCTCACACAGGCACCCGTCCCATGCGAGTCTGACTTGGGTGCTCGCTCTATCGCACCCTCAAACACACCCTACATACTCTGTTGCACCTCTGTCATGCCGTGTGGGTCTGACTTGTGTGCCCACCCTTCTCATGCCATGTGGGTCTAACTTGTATGCCCACCCAAACCCTTGATACACGCTCATGCACTCCATGCTTGCACACACGCTAACGCTCCTATGAGTCTGACTTGTGTGCTCACCTCTATCATGCCGTGCGGGTCTAACTTTTGTGCCCACCCTTCTCATGCCATGTGGGACTGACTTGTATGCCTACCTTTATCATACCATGTGAGACTGCTCACCTCTTTCATTCAGTTCGCGCTGACACATACTTCTCTAGTCATTCGACCTAACACTCCCTCTGGCATCCCTTGTGGGACATTTCACTTAGGCTCCCAGGGAGTATCATCTCGCCCATCCGGGTACGTCTTATTCGACGTACGTCGGCGCCGAGTTCACCGAGCTTAACGTCACTCCTCATCGCCTTCAAAACATCCGAGTACTTAGCCTCGTCCGCCGTGATGACTAGGGCAGCGGCCCTGGAGCGATTGGCGCCTACCCTAGACTTCTGGCTACCCTCATTCGCCTGGGCCTTCTTTTCGGCCCTTGACATCTTCGGTTTCCTCTGGTTCTTGACCAGGGTCCAGGAGGCGTCACCCCCCTCTATTTCCCTGGTCTGGTGCGGCTGAGAACTTTCAGCCTGCCGTAACCTTATCACCGTCTTTCCTGAGTGGACGGACCTTTCCAGGTCCTTCCTCCCCGGTTTTGGAGGTACCTGACCGGGGTTCAGCTTCAGCCCCACTTCCCTTGTTCGGGGTAGTAACCCTCCGCGTTTTGGAGCGGCCCCCAGGGAGCTCATCCCCTGAAGACTGTCTCCCCCGTTTTTGTGTCTTCTCCGTTGGAGCAGTCACCCCCGCCGTACCCGCAAATCCTTGAGCTTCAGTCTGGGTAGACTTTGGCACCACCGTCTTCGCTGGCACGCCTTCGGTCGATTCGACTTTGCCGTGTGTGTGTGTGGGTTTTTTTTTTTCCTTCCTAAACAATGGAGGGGGGATCTGCTCAACAGACATCCTGGGTTGACCAGGAAGTGCTAGGTTAGGGGCCACGCGAGTCTCGGATTTGGTAACCTACAAGATAGCGTCTACGGTCGACTTACCCTTTCGGAAGCCAAACTGGTTACTCGATAGACCAGACTCGATGTTATTTTTTTCTTCCTAAACAATGGAGGGGGAATCTGCTCCACAGACATCCTGGGTTGACCAGGAAGTGCTGGGTTAGGGGCCACCTCCAATGAGGGAGGCAGGACTGCATCCCCGACCAGCTAAACCGTTTCCATTGCCGCCAAGCCCATCCCTCGAGTCCACGCGCCACCTTCTGTGTAGCTCCAAGACGATTTGGACGATAGCCGATAAAACGGCGTTCCAGCCAACTTCATCTTTACACATCCTCCGAACTAGGTTGTCCGGGGTAGTGTCCAGACCACATGTGGCAAGCATGTGGTCACGCATTGTGCGAAAACGCGGGCACACGAACAACACGTGTTCCGCCGTTTCCTCTAAACCAACGCACACCGGACACTCGGGCGAGGCCGAGTGTCCGAACCGGTGTAGGTACTGTCTGAAGCAACCATGGCCTGTAAGGACCTGGGTCAGGTGGAAAGTGATTTCCCCATGGCGCCTCTTGACCCACGTACCTATCTCCGGTATCAACCTATGTGGAACTGTCCCACGCACGCTGCCATTTGACCATTGAGGCCAACCTGACAGTCCTGCGGATGCCTCTCGTGCCGCGCATTTCAAAGCACTCTATGTCTTCACCGATAACGATGTCAATAGGCATCCTACCGGCGATGACGCAGAGTGCATCGTGCGACACGGTACGGTACGCGCTGGCAACTCTTAGGCACATGAGCCTATACGTACTTTCTAACTTCGTTCTGTAGCAGTTAATACGCAGGGCCGTGCCCCAAGCTGGCCCCCCATACCTCAGTATGGACAGAGCAACGCTAGCCAGAAGCTTGCGCTTGCTGGCATAAACCGCAGAGCTATTGGACATCATCCGGGACAATGCCACTATAGCTGTGGAGGCACGCTTGCAGGCGTAATTGACGTGGCTACCAAAGGTGAGCTTATCGTCGATTATTAGCCCCAAGAGTTTGATGGAGCGTTCAGAGGTGACCGTGCAGTTGCCTGCCCTTATCACCGCTTGTTGCTCCGACTTTCGGTTGTTAACAACAACCACCTCAGTCTTGTGGTGAGCCAGTTCTAACTTCCTGGAACTCATCCACTCCTCCACAATTGCGATCGAGTGGGCTGCAGTCAACTCCACCTCTTCGATCGATTCGCCGTAGACCTCCAGCGTAATATCGTCAGCGAAGCCGACGATTACCACGCCCACCAGGAACTTCAACCTCAAGACACCGTCGTACATGACGTTCCATAACACCGGACCCAGTATGGAACCTTGCGGAACCCCTGAGGTTATGTCAACGCACTTCCGACCCGCCTCCGTGTCGTATACCAGTACTCGATTCTGGAAGTATCTTCCGAGAATCTTGTACAGGTACTCGGGAATTCCAAGACGCAGGAGCGCATCTGCAATAGCTGCCCAACTGGCACTATTGAAAGCATTCCTCACGTCGAGAGTCACTACTGCACAATAGCGAACTCCCCTCCTCTTACGCTGGATAGCTATCTCCGTGGATTTGGTAACCGACAAGATAGCGTCTACGGTCGACTTACCCTTTCGGAAGCCAAACTGGTTACTCGATAGACCATCCGCACCCTCCGTGCGTATCAACAACCTGTTGAGGATGATCTTCTCGAGCACCTTCCCCGCCGTATCAAGCAGGCATATTGGTCTATATGCCGACGGATCCCCCGGTGGTTTTCCCGCCTTTGGCAATTGGACCAAGCTCTGCCTTTTCCATGCTTCAGGGAAGACTCCCTCGTCCAGGCATCTCTGCATGACAGATCTGAACATCTCGGGAGCCTCAGCAATGGCCGCTTTGATGGCCAGGTTCGGAATACCATCCGGTCCTGGCGCCTTACCTACACTAAGGGACTGTGCAATCTTCGCACGTTCCACCACAGTTACTCTTCCCTCGTCGGCCACCCTGGCCCCTGGCAGCTCCATGGCGTGGGAAGAGCCCCGCGATGATCCTCTCCAGCATCTCTGGAGACCGCTCTGTAGGGGCCATCGCCCCACGTGTCTTGGCCATTACGACCCTATAGGCGTCACCCCATGGATTCGCGTTGGCACTTTGACACAGGCCCTCGAAGCAGGCTTTTTGCTTGATCTAATCTCAGTCTTCAGAGCGGCTCTAGCAGCCACGAACGCCACCGTCGTTCAACACGCTCCTCTTCTGTGCGTGCTCGCTGCATCCGCCTCCTTGCCCGTAGGCAGGCGCGGCGCAGGTTCGCAATTGCTTGAGTCCACCAGTAAGCCGGTG
The DNA here is from genome assembly GCF_024139115.2 of Armigeres subalbatus. Lineage (NCBI taxonomy): Eukaryota > Metazoa > Arthropoda > Insecta > Diptera > Culicidae > Armigeres > Armigeres subalbatus. The sequence goes on along the minus strand of NC_085141.1, from coordinate 200,216,102 downwards.
GTCTCCCATTCCTAGGGTGGACTTTCCTAGGCATGGTGGCATCGCATGCACGCGAGAGTACTGTTACCAGCTGCTCGCCACTCAGACCGAGAGTATTGTGCTCGCGGCGGAGCGCTTCCTTAAACACCTCGTCGTCGAAGTATGATGTCTTCCACGTACGAGGACTAGGCCTCGCCCTTCTTCCGTCCGCTGAATGCTGGTCGTATTGTCGATACTGTGGCGAACCGCCAGGTTGTCGCTGTGAGTGTAGCCATCATCTACCCTCCAGTTCGAACTACTCGTTTGGCCAGGGCTCCAGAACGTAACGTCGATAATCGACTCGGCACCGTTCCAGCTGTAGGTATTTTGGTACCGACATTAGCCAAGTCCACATCCAACATGGCCAGTGATTCCAGCAGGATCTGCCCCGTTGATTCGTGGATCGGCTTCCCCATTCCACGGCCCAAGCGTTGAAGTCCCCGCTATCACCACCGGCCTACGCCCCATCAAGTTAGCCGTCAAACAATCTAGCATTCGACCGAACTGCTCGATCGACCATCGAGGAGGCGCATAGCAGCTGCAGAAGAAGACCCCGTTGATTTTGGCAATGACGAAGCCCTCGTGTGTCGAAGACACCAACTCTTGAACTGGGTATTTCCCCGTTGTCCATATCGCCGCCATTTGAGACCCATCGGTGACCCAATTACCGTTCCTGGCGGGTACCCGGTAAGGATCTGCTATGATGGCGATATCCGTCCCCATTCAGCAACTGTCTGACACAGCAGTTGCTGGGCTGCATCACTGAGTGGTTCAGGTTTAACTGCGTTACCTGCACTGTGATTTTGCAACACGCTTAAACGCCGGGCACTTCGAACCCCCATGGGGTGCTTGCTGTTCGCAGCTTTGCTGGAACAGATCAAACAGTTGGGAGGGTTCGTGCAGCATTGTGCCTTATGTCCCTCAATCCGCAGCGTCGACAGAGCTTGCTTCTGTCAGGGCCTTTGCAGTCCCATTGCTTGTGCCCCGGTTCCAGGCACTTGAAGCAAACTTCGGGTTGCTCGTATATGCCCACAGGGCATACCGACCACCCACCTTGACGCTCCCTAACTTGACTACCTTGGAGGCGTCAGCTGCAGGTAGCCGAACCAGTGCTACCTGTGTCCCTGCTGGACCTTTCCGTAGCCGAACGGCTGCGGTGGACGCCTCCACTTCACACTGTCGCCGCAGTGCCGTGACGAGCTCTTCGACTTCGGTGATCTCGTCCAGGTCTTTAACCCTTAGATTCACCTCCGTCGTGAGTGCCCTCACCTTGACCGTCTCGCCTAGGACTTCCTCCGCCAACTTCTTGTAGGCGGCGCCCTTTTGCGAGACGCCCCGCTTTAGCTCGAGTATCATCTCGCCCGTCCGGGTACGTCTTATTCGACGTACGTCGGCGCCGAGTTCACCGAGCTTGACGTCACTCCTCATCGCCTTCAAGACGTCCGAGTACTTAGCCTCGTCCGTTTTGATGACTAGGGCATCGCCCTGGAGCGATTGGCGCCTACCCTAGACTTTCTGCTACCCTCATTCGCCTGGGCCTTCTTTTCGGCCCTTGACGTCTTTGGTTTCCTCTTATTCTTGACCAGGGTCCAGGAGGCGTCATCCCCCTCTATTTCCCTGGTCTGGGGCGGCTGAGAGCTCTCAGCCTGCCGTAACCCCCACCACCGTCTTTCCTGGGTGGACGGACCTTTCCAGGTCCTTCCTCCCCGGTTTTGAGGTACCTGGCCGGGGCTCGGCTTCCCAGCCCCACTACCCTTGTTCGGGGTAGTAACCCTCCGCGTTTTGGGGCGGCCCCAGGGAGCTCATCCTGGAGACTGTCTCCCCGTTTTTGTGTCTGCTCCGTTGGAGCAGCCACCCCGACGTGCCCGCGAATACTTGAGCCTCGATCTGGGTGAACTTTGGCACCACCGTCTTAGCTGGCACGCCTTCGGTCGATTCGACCTTGCCCGAGTCCGCGAATCCTTGGGCCTCAGTCTGGGTAGACCTCGACTCCACCGATTTCACGGGTTTACACTTGGCCGTCCCGACCGCCCTCTCCAGCTTGGCGTCCAGCATCGACTTTCGAAGTTTCTGCAAGCTCCTCTTGAGGTCCTTGCTGATATTATGCTTCGATGACGCAAAGTCGATGATGGCGTCCAGCTGTTCCGTCGCCACCTCGATGGCCGAAAGCCCATCGCGTTTGCGGTTCATCGCCTTCACAAGCCATGGGCCGTCAATAACCCCTTCCGGCGTTTTTATAGCCGAGAGGAAGGTTGAGTGACCCACGCTGGCGCTGCGCACTGAGCTGCCGACTATTGCCTCTGGCCTCCTAGGCGGAGACCTGAACAACCCACCTCTTGCGAAGGGGTTGTCGCCTACACTACTACCACTAATTGAAGAATTGACTTGGTTTTCCATTTTGGTCCCACGAGTTGCTCGGGAAAAGAGGTCCACCACGCCAGAGCCCAGCATAACGCGGTAAGGGACAATTACTGTGGAGGATGCCCAGGTACCCCACAGGCTCCGTTAAAGGCCTAGCTTATTATTTTACCCCCTGGCCATGCATCCCCTCGGCACGGGTCGCTTGACGCCTTGGGATTAGGGGTTAGGGACGATGGTGCCGGTCTAACTCGCAGTGGCCATGGGGAGGGGTCGTCAAGCCCTTGGACAAAGTCCCTGCTGCCCCCGACTCGCCAGACTCGATGTGTGTGTGTGCGTGTGTATGGGTGTGTGTGTGTGTTTTTTTTTACAAGGGAGAATGCATTTACACACTAACCCAGTACACGTGCATTGTAGTTGCCAAACTACCATACGGAAGTGTACTGGAGTGTCGGACTCGACCATACGGGAAATACCGACTAAACTCCCTTGGGCTCCACCATCGTTTCCCCCAGGAACTACCTCCCAGTACTACTTCTGGGGGATGGCAGTACTAAACGTACTAGCTCATTCTCGCTCACACAGGCACCCGTCCCATGCGAGTCTGACTTGGGTGCTCGCTCTATCGCACCCTCAAACACACCCTACATACTCTGTTGCACCTCTGTCATGCCGTGTGGGTCTGACTCTTGTGCCCACCCTTCTCATGCCATGTGGGTCTAACTTGTATGCCCACCCAAACCCTTGATACACGCTCATGCACTCCATGCTTGCACACACGCTAACGCTCCTATGAGTCTGACTTGTGTGCTCACCTCTATCATGCCGTGCGGGTCTAACTTTTGTGCCCACCCTTCTCATGCCATGTGGGACTGACTTGTATGCCTACCTTTATCATACCATGTGAGACTGCTCACCTCTTTCATTCAGTTCGCGCTGACACATACTTCTCTAGTCATTCGACCTAACACTCCCTCTGGCATCCCTTGTGGGACATTTCACTTAGGCTCCCAGGGAGTATCATCTCGCCCATCCGGGTACGTCTTATTCGACGTACGTCGGCGCCGAGTTCACCGAGCTTAACGTCCTCCTCATCGCCTTCAAAACATCCGAGTACTTAGCCTCGTCCGCCGTGATGACTAGGGCATCGCCCCTGGAGCGATTGGCGCCTACCCTAGACTTCTTGCTACCCTCATTCGCCTGGGCCTTCTTTTCGGCCCTTGACATCTTCGGTTTCCTCTTGTTCTTGACCAGGGTCCAGGAGGCGTCACCCCCCTCTATTTCCCTGGTCTGGTGCGGCTGAGAACTTTCAGCCTGCCGTAACCCCTTATCACCGTCTTTCCTGAGTGGACGGACCTTTCCAGGTCCTTCCTCCCCCGGTTTTGGAGGTACCTGACCGGGGTTCAGCTTCCCAGCCCCACTTCCCTTGTTCGGGGTAGTAACCCTCCGCGTTTTGGAGCGGCCCCAGGGAGCTCATCCCCTGAAGACTGTCTCCCCCGTTTTTGTGTCTGCTCCGTTGGAGCAGTCACCCCCGACGTACCCGCAAATACTTGAGCTTCAGTCTGGGTAGACTTTGGCACCACCGTCTTCGCTGGCACGCCTTCGGTCGATTCGACCTTGCCGTGTGTGTGTGTGTGTGTTTTTTTTTTCCTTCCTAAACAATGGAGGGGGAATCTGCTCAACAGACATCCTGGGTTGACCAGGAAGTGCTAGGTTAGGGGCCACGCGAGTCTCGGATTTGGTAACCTACAAGATAGCGTCTACGGTCGACTTACCCTTTCGGAAGCCAAACTGGTTACTCGATAGACCAGACTCGATGTTATTTTTTTTTTCTTCCTAAACAATGGAGGGGGAATCTGCTCCACAGACATCCTGGGTTGACCAGGAAGTGCTGGGTTAGGGGCCACCTCCAATGAGGGAGGCAGGACTGCATCCCCGACCAGCTAAACCGTTTCCATTGCCGCCAAGCCCATCCCTCGGGTCCACGCGCCACCTTCTGTGTAGCTCCAAGACGATTTGGACGATAGCCGATAAAACGGCGTTCCAGCCAACTTCATCTTTACACATCCTCCGAACTAGGTTGTCCGGGGTAGTGTCCAGACCACATGTGGCAAGCATGTGGTCACGCATTGTGCGAAAACGCGGGCACACGAACAACACGTGTTCCGCCGTTTCCTCTAAACCAACGCACACCGGACACTCGGGCGAGGCCGAGTGTCCGAACCGGTGTAGGTACTGTCTGAAGCAACCATGGCCTGTAAGGACCTGGATCAGGTGGAAAGTGATTTCCCCATGGCGTCTCTTGACCCACGTACCTATCTCCGGTATCAACCTATGTGTCCATCTACCCTTAGTGGAACTGTCCCACGCACGCTGCCATTTGACCATTGAGGCCAACCTGACAGTCCTGCGGATGCCTCTCGTGCCGCGCATTTCAAAGCACTCTATGTCTTCACCGATAACGATGTCAATAGGCATCATACCGGCGATGACGCAGAGTGCATCGTGCGACACGGTACGGTACGCGCTGGCAACTCTTAGGCACATGAGCCTATACGTACTTTCTAACTTCGTTCTGTAGCAGTTAATACGCAGGGCCGTGCCCCAAGCTGGCCCCCCATACCTCAGTATGGACAGAGCAACGCTAGCCAGAAGCTTGCGCTTGCTGGCATAAACCGCAGAGCTATTGGACATCATCCGGGACAATGCCACTATAGCTGTGGAGGCACGCTTGCAGGCGTAATTGACGTGGCTACCAAAGGTGAGCTTATCGTCGATTATTACCCCCAAGAGTTTGATTGAGCGTTCAGAGGTGATCGTGCGGTTGCCTGCCCTTATCACCGCTTGCTGCTCCGACTTTCGGTTGTTAACAACAACCACCTCAGTCTTGTGGTGAGCCAGTTCTAACTTCCTGGAACTCATCCACTCCTCCACAATTGCGATCGAGTGGGCTGCAGTCAACTCCACCTCTTCGATCGATTCGCCGTAGACCTCCAGCGTAATATCGTCAGCGAAGCCGACGATTACCACGCCCACCGGGAACTTCAACCTCAAGACACCGTCGTACATGACGTTCCATAACACCGGACCCAGTATGGAACCTTGCGGAACCCCTGAGGTTATGTCAACGCACTTCCGACCCGCCTCCGTGTCGTATACCAGTACTCGATTCTGGAAGTAACTTCCGAGAATCTTGTACAAATTCTCTGGAATTCCAAGACGCAGGAGCGCATCTGCAATAGCTGCCCAACTGGCACTATTGAAAGCATTCCTCACGTCGAGAGTCACTACTGCACAATAGCGAACTCCCCTCCTCTTACGCTGGATAGCTATCTCCGCGGATTTGGTAACCGACAAGATAGCGTCTACGGTCGACTTACCCTTTCGGAAGCCAAACTGGTTACTCGATAGACCATCCGCACCCTCCGTGCGTATCAACAACCTGTTGAGGATGATCTTCTCGAGCACCTTCCCCGCCGTATCAAGCAGGCATATTGGTCTATATGCCGACGGATCCCCCGGTGGTTTTCCCGCCTTTGGCAATTGGACCAAGCTCTGCCTTTTCCATGCTTCAAGGAAGACTTCCTCGTCCAGGCATCTCTGCATGACAGATCTGAACATCTCGGGAGCCTCGGCAATGGCCGCTTTAATGGCCAGGTTCGGAATACCATCCGGTCCTGGCGCCTTACCTACACTAAGGGACTGTGCAATCCCCGCAAGTTCCGCCACAGTTACTCTTCCCTCGTCGGCCACCCTGGCTCCTGGCAGCTCCACGAAGGGAGGCCAGGGGCTTGGGTCGTGACGTGGGAAAAGCCCCGCGATGATCCTCTCCAGCATCTCTGGAGACCGCTCTGTAGGGGCCATCGCCCCACGTGTCTTGGCCATTACGACCCTATAGGCGTCACCCCATGGATTCGCGTTGGCACTTTGACACAGGCCCTCGAAGCAGGCTTTTTTGCTTGATCTAATCTCAGTCTTCAGAGCGGCTCTAGCAGCCACGAACGCCACCCGTCGTTCAACACGCTCCTCTTCTGTGCGTGCTCGCTGCATCCGCCTCCTTGCCCGTAGGCAGGCGCGGCGCAGGTTCGCAATTGCTTGAGTCCACCAGTAAGCCGGTGGTCTCCCATTTCTATGGTGGACTTTCCCTAGGCATGGTGGCATCGCATGCACGAGAGTACTGTTACCAGCTGCTCGCCACTCAGACCGAGAGTATTGTGCTCGCGGCGGAGCGCTTCCTTAAACACCTCGTCGTCGAAGTATGATGTCTTCCACGTACGAGGACTAGGCCTCGCCCCTTCTTCCGTCCGCTGAATGCTGGTCGTATTGTCGATACTGTAGCGAACCGCCAGGTTGTCGCTGTGAGTGTAGCCATCATCTACCCTCCAGTTCGAACTACTCGTTTGGCCAGGGCTCCAGAACGTAACGTCGATAATCGACTCGGCACCGTTCCAGCTGTAGGTATTTTTGGTACCGACATTAGCCAAGTCCACATCCAACATGGCCAGTGATTCCAGCAGGATCTGCCCCCGTTGATTCGTGGATCGGCTTCCCCATTCCACGGCCCAAGCGTTGAAGTCACCACCGGCCTACGCCCCATCAAGTTAGCCGTCAAACAATCTAGCATTCGACCGAACTGCTCGATCGACCATCGAGGAGGCGCATAGCAGCTGCAGAAGAAGACCCCGTTGATTTTGGCAATGACGAAGCCCTCGTGTGTCGAAGACACCAACTCTTGAACTGGGTATTTCCCCGTTGTCCATATCGCCGCCATTTGAGACCCATCGGTGACCCAATTACCGTTCCTGGCGGGTACCCGGTAAGGATCTGCTATGATGGCGATATCCGTCCCCCATTCAGCAACTGTCTGACACAGCAGTTGCTGGGCTGCATCACAGTGGTTCAGGTTTAACTGCGTTACCTGCACTGTGATTTTGCAACACGCTTAAACGCCGGGCACTTCGAACCCCCCATGGGGTGCTTGCTGTTCGCAGCTTTGCTGGAACAGATCAAACAGTTGGGAGGGTTCGTGCACACTTAAATTTTTCCACCGATCTCGGCTGTGCAAATCTCGGTTTAAGTTCGTTTGCTGGATTATCGGCTGAATAAACATATGTTTACGGTGGCTCCTTTGAGTGCCGCAGTAAACAAACTATTTTTTCAGCTGAGATATCAGCAGAAAAACACAAACCGAGCGCTCGGCTGTGCGGATCTCGGCAAAAGAATCAAAATATGCCGAGCTGAACTGAGTGTGTGCAGCATTGTGCCTTATGTCCCTCCAATCCGCAGCGTCGACAGAGCTTGCTTCTGTCAGGGCCTTTGCAGTCCCATTGCTTGTGCCCCGGTTCCAGGCACTTGAAGCAAACTTCGGGTTGCTCGTATATGCCCACAGGGCATACCGACCACCCCACCTTGACGCTCCCTAACTTGACTACCTTGAGGCGTCAGCTGCAGGTAGCCGAACCAGTGCTACCTGTGTCCCTGCTGGACCTTTCCGTAGCCGAACGGCTGCGGTGGACGCCTCCACTTCACACTGTCGCCGCAGTGCCGTGACAAGCTCTTCGACGTCGGTGATCTCGTCCAGGTTTTTAACCCTCACCTTGACCGTCTCGCCTAGGACTTCCTCCGCCAACTTCTTGTAGGCGGCGCCCTTTTGCGAGACGCCCCGCTTTAGCTCGAGGATCATCTCGCCCGTCCGGGTACGTCTTATTCGACGTACGTCGGCGCCGAGTTCACCGAGCTTGACGTCACTCCTCATCGCCTTCAAGACGTCCGAGTACTTAGCCTCGTCCGTTTTGATGACTAGGGCATCGCCCCTGGAGCGATTGGCGCCTACCCTAGACTTTCTGCTACCCTCATTCGCCTGGGCCTTCTTTTCGGCCCTTGACGTCTTTGGTTTCCTCTTATTCTTGACCAGGGTCCAGGAGGCGTCATCCCCCTCTATTTCCCTGGTCTGGGGCGGCTGAGAGCTCTCAGCCTGCCGTAACCCCTTACCACCGTCTTTCCTGGGTGGACGGACCTTTCCAGGTCCTTCCTCCCCCGGTTTTGGAGGTACCTGGCCGGGGCTCGGCTTCCCAGCCCCACTACCCTTGTTCGGGGTAGTAACCCTCCGCGTTTTGGGGCGGCCCCCAGGGAGCTCATCCCCTGGAGACTGTCTCCCCCGTTTTTGTGTCTGCTCCGTTGGAGCAGCCACCCCCGACGTGCCCGCGAATACTTGAGCCTCGATCTGGGTAGACTTTGGCACCACCGTCTTAGCTGGCACGCCTTCGGTCGACTCGACCTTGCCCGAGTCCGCGAATCCTTGGGCCTCAGTCTGGGTAGACCTCGACTCCACCGATTTCACGGGTTTACACTTGGCCGTCCCGACCGCCCTCTCCAGCTTGGCGTCCAGCATCGACTTTCGAAGTTTCTGCAAGCTCCTCTTGAGGTCCTTGCTGATATTATGCTTCGATGACGCAAAGTCGATGATGGCGTCCAGCTGTTCCGTCGCCACCTCGATGGCCGAAAGCCCATCGCGTTTGCGGTTCATCGCCTTCACAAGCCATGGGCCGTCAATAACCCCTTCCGGCGTTTTTATAGCCGAGAGGAAGGTTAAGTGACCCACGCTGGCGCTGCGCACTGAGCTGCCGACTATTGCCTCTGGCCTCCTAGGCGGAGACCTGAACAACCCACCTCTTGCGAAGGGGTTGTCGCCTACACTACTACCACTAATTGAAGAATTGACTTGGTTTTCCATTTTGGTCCCACGAGTTGCTCGGGAAAAGAGGTCCACCACGCCAGAGCCCAGCATAACGCGGTAAGGGACAATTACTGTGGAGGGTGCCCAGGTATCCCACAGGCTCCGTTAAAGGCCTAGCTTATTATTTCACCCCCTGGCCATGCATCCCCTCGGCACGGGTCGCTTGACGCCTTGGGATTAGGGGTTAGGGACGATGGTCCCGGTCTAACTCGCAGTGGCCATGGGGAGGGGTCGTCAAGCCCTTGGACAAAGTCCCTGCTGCCCCCGACTCGCCAGACTCGATGTGTGTGTGTGCGTGTGTATGGGTGTGTGTGTGTGTTTTTTTTACAAGGGAGAATGCATTTACACACTAACCCAGTACACGTGCATTGTAGTTGCCAAACTACCATACGGAAGTGTACTGGAGTGTCGGACTCGACCATACGGGAAATACCGACTAAACTCCCTTGGGCTCCACCATCGTTTCCCCCAGGAACTACCTCCCAGTACTACTTCTGGGGGATGGCAGTACTAAACGTACTAGCTCATTCTCGCTCACACAGGCACCCGTCCCATGCGAGTCTGACTTGGGTGCTCGCTCTATCGCACCCTCAAACACACCCTACATACTCTGTTGCACCTCTGTCATGCCGTGTGGGTCTGACTTGTGTGCCCACCCTTCTCATGCCATGTGGGTCTAACTTGTATGCCCACCCAAACCCTTGATACACGCTCATGCACTCCATGCTTGCACACACGCTAACGCTCCTATGAGTCTGACTTGTGTGCTCACCTCTATCATGCCGTGCGGGTCTAACTTTTGTGCCCACCCTTCTCATGCCATGTGGGACTGACTTGTATGCCTACCTTTATCATACCATGTGAGACTGCTCACCTCTTTCATTCAGTTCGCGCTGACACATACTTCTCTAGTCATTCGACCTAACACTCCCTCTGGCATCCCTTGTGGGACATTTCACTTAGGCTCCCAGGGAGTATCATCTCGCCCATCCGGGTACGTCTTATTCGACGTACGTCGGCGCCGAGTTCACCGAGCTTAACGTCACTCCTCATCGCCTTCAAAACATCCGAGTACTTAGCCTCGTCCGCCGTGATGACTAGGGCATCGCCCCTGGAGCGATTGGCGCCTACCCTAGACTTCTTGCTACCCTCATTCGCCTGGGCCTTCTTTTCGGCCCTTGACATCTTCGGTTTCCTCTTGTTCTTGACCAGGGTCCAGGAGGCGTCACCCCCCTCTATTTCCCTGGTCTGGTGCGGCTGAGAACTTTCAGCCTGCCGTAACCCCTTATCACCGTCTTTCCTGAGTGGACGGACCTTTCCAGGTCCTTCCTCCCCCGGTTTTGGAGGTACCTGACCGGGGTTCAGCTTCCCAGCCCCACTTCCCTTGTTCGGGGTAGTAACCCTCCGCGTTTTGGAGCGGCCCCCAGGGAGCTCATCCCCTGAAGACTGTCTCCCCCGTTTTTGTGTCTGCTCCGTTGGAGCAGTCACCCCCGACGTACCCGCAAATACTTGAGCTTCAGTCTGGGTAGACTTTGGCACCACCGTCTTCGCTGGCACGCCTTCGGTCGATTCGACCTTGCCGTGTGTGTGTGTGTGTGTGTTTTTTTTTTCCTTCCTAAACAATGGAGGGGGAATCTGCTCAACAGACATCCTGGGTTGACCAGGAAGTGCTAGGTTAGGGGCCACGCGAGTCTCGGATTTGGTAACCTACAAGATAGCGTCTACGGTCGACTTACCCTTTCGGAAGCCAAACTGGTTACTCGATAGACCAGACTCGATGTTATTTTTTTTTCTTCCTAAACAATGGAGGGGGAATCTGCTCCACAGACATCCTGGGTTGACCAGGAAGTGCTGGGTTAGGGCCACCTCCAATGAGGGAGGCAGGACTGCATCCCCGACCAGCTAAACCGTTTCCATTGCCGCCAAGCCCATCCCTCGAGTCCACGCGCCACCTTCTGTGTAGCTCCAAGACGATTTGGACGATAGCCGATAAAACGGCGTTCCAGCCAACTTCATCTTTACACATCCTCCGAACTAGGTTGTCCGGGGTAGTGTCCAGACCACATGTGGCAAGCATGTGGTCACGCATTGTGCGAAAACGCGGGCACACGAACAACACGTGTTCCGCCGTTTCCTCTAAACCAACGCACACCGGACACTCTGGCGAGGCCGAGTGTCCGAACCGGTGTAGGTACTGTCTGAAGCAACCATGGCCTGTAAGGACCTGGGTCAGGTGGAAAGTGATTTCCCCATGGCGCCTCTTGACCCACGTACCTATCTCCGGTATCAACCTATGTGTCCATCTACCCTTAGTGGAACTGTCCCACGCACGCTGCCATTTGACCATTGAGGCCAACCTGACAGTCCTGCGGATGCCTCTCGTGCCGCGCATTTCAAAGCACTCTATGTCTTCACCGATAACGATGTCAATAGGCATCATACCGGCGATGACGCAGAGTGCATCGTGCGACACGGTACGGTACGCGCTGGCAACTCTTAGGCACATGAGCCTATACGTACTTTCTAACTTCGTTCTGTAGCAGTTAATACGCAGGGCCGTGCCCCAAGCTGGAACCCCGTACCTCAGTATGGACAGGGCAACGCTAGCCAGAAGCTTGCGCTTGCTGGCATAAACAGCAGAGCTATTGGACCTCATCCGGGCCAATGCCACTATAGCTGTGGAGGCACGCTTGCAGGCGTAATTGACGTGGCTACCAAAGGTGAGCTTATCGTCGATTATTACCCCAAGAGTTTGATGGAGCGTTCAGAGGTGACCGCGCAGTTGCCTGCCCTTATCACCGCTTGCTGCTCCGACTTTCGGTTGTTAACAACAACCACCTCAGTCTTATGGTGAGCCAGTTCTAACTTCCTGGAACTCATCCACTCCTCCACAATTGCGATCGAGTGGGCTGCAGTCAACTCCACCTCTTCGATCGATTCGCCGTAGACCTCCAGCGTAATATCGTCAGCGAAGCCGACGATTACCACGTCCACCGGGAACTTCAACCTCAAGACACCGTCGTACATGACGTTCCATAACACCGGACCCAGTATGGAACCTTGCGGAACCCCTGAGGTTATGTCAACGCACTTCCGACCCGCCTCCGTGTCGTATACCAGTACTCGATTCTGGAAGTAGCTTCCGAGAATCTTGTACAGGTACTCGGGAATTCCAAGACGCAGGAGCGCATCTGCAATAGCTGCCCAACTGGCACTATTGAATGCATTCCTCACGTCGAGAGTCACTACTGCACAATAGCGAACTCCCCTCCTCTTACGCTGGATAGCTATCTCCGCGGATTTGGTAACCGACAAGATAGCGTCTACGGTCGACTTACCCTTTCGGAAGCCAAACTGGTTACTCGATAGACCATCCGCACCCTCCGTGCGTATCAACAACCTGTTGAGGATGATATTCTCGAGCACCTTCCCCGCCGTATCAAGCAGGCATATTGGTATATATGCCGACGGTTCCCCTGTGGTTTTCCCGCCTTTGGCAATTGGACCAAGCTCTGCCTTTTCCATGCTTCAGGGAAGACTCCCTCGTCCAGGCATCTCTGCATGACAGATCTGAACATCTCGGGAGCCTCGGCAATGGCCGCTTTAATGGCCAGGTTCGGAATACCATCCGGTCCTGGCGCCTTACCTACACTAAGGGACTGTGCAATCCCCGCAAGTTCCGCCACAGTTACTCTTCCCTCGTCGGCCACCCTGGCTCCTGGCAGCTCCACGAAGGGAGGCCAGGGGCTTGGGTCGTGACGTGGGAAAAGCCCCGCGATGATCCTCTCCAGCATCTCTGGAGACCGCTCTGTAGGGGCCATCGCCCCACGTGTCTTGGCCATTACGACCCTATAGGCGTCACCCCATGGATTCGCGTTGGCACTTTGACACAGGCCCTCGAAGCAGGCTTTTTTGCTTGATCTAATCTCAGTCTTCAGAGCGGCTCTAGCAGCCACGAACGCCACCCGTCGTTCAACACGCTCCTCTTCTGTGCGTGCTCGCTGCATCCGCCTCCTTGCCCGTAGGCAGGCGCGGCGCAGGTTCGCAATTGCTTGAGTCCACCAGTAAGCCGGTGGTCTCCCATTCCTAGGGTGGACTTTCCTAGGCATGGTGGCATCGCATGCACGCGAGAGTACTGTTACCAGCTGCTCGCCACTCAGACCGAGAGTATTGTGCTCGCGGCGGAGCGCTTCCTTAAACACCTCGTCGTCGAAGTATGATGTCTTCCACGTACGAGGACTAGGCCTCGCCCCTCTTCCGTCCGCTGAATGCTGGTCGTATTGTCGATACTGTAGCGAACCGCCAGGTTGTCGCTGTGAGTGTAGCCATCATCTACCCTCCAGTTCGAACTACTCGTTTGGCCAGGGCTCCAGAACGTAACGTCGATAATCGACTCGGCACCGTTCCAGCTGTAGGTATTTTTGGTACCGACATTAGCCAAGTCCACATCCAACATGGCCAGTGATTCCAGCAGGATCTGCCCCGTTGATTCGTGGATCGGCTTCCCCATTCCACGGCCCAAGCGTTGAAGTCCCCGCTATCACCACCGGCCTACGCCCCATCAAGTTAGCCGTCAAACAATCTAGCATTCGACCGAACTGCTCGATCGACCATCGAGGAGGCGCATAGCAGCTGCAGAAGAAGACCCCGTTGATTTTGGCAATGACGAAGCCCTCGTGTGTCGAAGACACCAACTCTTGAACTGGGTATTTCCCCGTTGTCCATATCGCCGCCATTTGAGACCCATCGGTGACCCAATTACCGTTCCTGGCGGGTACCCGGTAAGGATCTGCTATGATGGCGATATCCGTCCCCATTCAGCAACTGTCTGACACAGCAGTTGCTGGGCTGCATCACAGATGGTTCAGGTTTAACTGCGTTACCTGCACTGTGATTTTGCAACACGCTTAAACGCCGGGCACTTCGAACCCCCCATGGGGTGCTTGCTGTTCGCAGCTTTGCTGGAACAGATCGAACAGTTGGGAGGGTTCGTGCAGCATTGTTGCTTATGTCCCTCCAATCCGCAGCGTCGACAGAGCTTGCTTCTGTCAGGGCCTTTGCAGTCCCATTGCTTGTGCCCCGGTTCCAGGCACTTGAAGCAAACTTCAGGTTGCTCGTATATGCCCACAGGGCATACCGACCACCCCACCTTGACGCTCCCTAACTTGACTACCTTGAGGCGTCAGCTGCAGGTAGCCGAACCAGTGCTACCTGTGTCCCTGCTGGACCTTTCCGTAGCCGAACGGCTGCGGTGGACGCCTCCACTTCACACTGTCGCCGCAGTGCCGTGACGAGCTCTTCGACTTCGGTGATCTCGTCCAGGTCTTTAACCCTTAGATTCACCTCCGTCGTGAGTGCCTCACCTTGACCGTCTCGCCTAGGACTTCCTCCGCCAACTTCTTGTAGGCGGCGCCCTTTTGCGAGACGCCCCGCTTTAGCTCGAGTATCATCTCGCCCGTCCGGGTACGTCTTATTCGACGTACGTCGGCGCCGAGTTCACCGAGCTTGACGTCACTCCTCATCGCCTTCAAGACGTCCGAGTACTTAGCCTCGTCCGTTTTGATGACTAGGGCATCGCCCTGGAGCGATTGGCGCCTACCCTAGACTTTCTGCTACCCTCATTCGCCTGGGCCTTCTTTTCGGCCCTTGACGTCTTTGGTTTCCTCTTATTCTTGACCAGGGTCCAGGAGGCGTCATCCCCCTCTATTTCCCTGGTCTGGGGCGGCTGAGAGCTCTCAGCCTGCCGTAACCCACCACCACCGTCTTTCCTGGGTGGACGGACCTTTCCAGGTCCTTCCTCCCCCGGTTTTGGAGGTACCTGGCCGGGGCTCGGCTTCCCAGCCCCACTACCCTTGTTCGGGGTAGTAACCCTCCGCGTTTTGGGGCGGCCCCCAGGGAGCTCATCCCCTGGAGACTGTCTCCCCCGTTTTTGTGTCTGCTCCGTTGGAGCAGCCACCCCCGACGTGCCCGCGAATACTTGAGCCTCGATCTGGGTAGACTTTGGCACCACCGTCTTCGCTGGCACGTCCTCGTTCGATTCTACCTTGCCCAAATCCGCGAATTCTTGGGCTTCAGTCTGGGTAGACCTTGACTCCATGGATTTCACGGGTTCGCACTTGGCCGTCCCGACCGCCGTTTCCAGCTTGGCGTCCAACATCGACTTTCGAAGTTTCTGCAAGCTCCTCTTGAGGTCCTTACTGATATTATGCTTCGATGACGCAAAGTCGATGATGGCGTCCAGCTGTTCCGTCGCCACCTCGAAGGCCGAAAGCCCATCGCGTTTGCGGTTCATCGCCTCCACAAGCCATGGGCCGTCAATAACCTCTACCGGCGTTTTTTAGCCGAGAGGAAGGTTAAGTGACCCACGCTGGCGCTGCGCACTGAGCTGCCGACTATTGCCTCTGGCCTCCTAGGCGGAGACCTGAACAACCCACCTCTTGCGAAGGGGTTGTCGCCTACACTACTACCACTAGTTGAAGAATTGCCTTGGTTTTCCATTTTGGTCCCACGAGTTGCTCGGGAAAAGAGGTCCACCACGCCAGAGCCCAGCATGACGCGGTAAGGGACAATTACTGTGGAGGGTGCCCAGGTACCCCACAGGCTCCGTTAAAGGCCTAGCTTATTATTTCACCCCCTGGCCATGCATCCCCTCGGCACGGGTCGCTTGACGCCTTGGGATTAGGGGTTAGGGACAATGGTCCCGGTCTGACTCGCAGTGGCCATGGGGAGGGGTACCAGACTCGATGTGTGTGTGTGTGTGTGTTTTTTTTTTTACAAGGGAGAATGCATTTACACACTAACCCAGTACACGTGCATTGTAGTTGCCAAACTACCACACGGAAGTGTACTGGA
Source organism: Armigeres subalbatus (assembly GCF_024139115.2). NCBI lineage: Eukaryota > Metazoa > Arthropoda > Insecta > Diptera > Culicidae > Armigeres > Armigeres subalbatus. Next base: position 200,200,138 of record NC_085141.1, on the reverse strand, counting down.
GTGTCGGACTCGACCATACCGGTAATACCGACTAAACTCCCTTGGACTCCACCATCGTTTCCCCCAGGAACTACCTCCCAGTACTCCTTCGGGGGGATGGCAGTACTAAACGTACTAGCGCATTCTCGCTTACACAGGCACCCGTCTCATGCGAGTCTGACTTGGGTGCTCGCTCTATCGCACCCTCAAACACACCCTACATACTCTGTTGCACCTCTGTCATGCCGTGTGGGTCTGACTTGTGTGCCCACCCTTCTCATGCCATGTGGGTCTAACTTGTATGCCCACCCAAACCCTTGATTCACGCTCATGCACTCCATGCTTGCACACACGCTAACGCTCCTATGAGTCTGACTTGTGTGCTCACCTCTATCATGCCGTGCAGGTCTAACTTTTGTGCCCACCCTTCTCATGCCATGTGGGACTGACTTGTATGCCTACCTTTATCATACCATGTGAGACTGCTCACCTCTTTCATTCAGTTCGCGCTGACACATACTTCTCTAGTCATTCGACCTAACACTCCCTCTGGCATCCCTTGTGGGACATTTCACTTAGGCTCCCACTTCTGACATACCATGTGAGTCTGACTCACCTCGCTCATGCCATATGAGACTAGCTCAACTCAACTCAACTCATTCCTTTCGTACCATGTGAGACTGACTTGGATGCTCACCCACACTCCTCTGCCACGCCGCGGGGTATTAGTAGTGGTAGGAACCAACATTCCTGCGCTACTCCCAGCGCGGCATGTGCAGTCCATACATACACCTGTTCATTCACACTTCTGCCATGCTTCGAGGTGACGATCTCGGTTGCCACCCGCTGCGCCATTACCTCTGCATGGGCAGACCATTCACACACTTCTTCGCGTTCGGCACTTTCGCTCTAACTAACCAATCACAAGTTAGTCATGCTTGTCGATTGTTGCTCAGCGCACCAGATTCTCTGCAAGCTGCAGGCAATCTGAGTGGTTGCAGTCGAGACTGCGTTCCACTTCTTCCAAGATTATCCGGAGTTGTGTCCCGGCCGCAAACGTCTAGCATTGCTCTTCTTTCGACGTCGAAACGAGTACATACGAACAGTATGTGCTCTGCAGTTTCGTCAACACCTGGGCAGTCAGGGCAGACGGGGACCTCCGCGTGCCCAAACCTGTGGTGGTACTGTCGGAAACAGCCATGGCCTGACAGGAATTGTGTCAGATGGAAGTGAACCTCCCCATGGGGTCTCCCCACCCAGCTTGATATGTTAGGAATCAGCCGGTGGGTCCACCTACCTTTCGAGGAGTTATCCCACTCGCGCTGCCATCTGGCAACCGAAGTCACCCTGGTACGCTCGCGGGCTCCTCTGGTGCCACGTAGGTCAAAACACTCCTCGTCTTCCCGGATGACCAGCCCGACTGGCATCATACTCGCTATCACGCAGGATGCGTCGTGCGATACCGTGCGCTAGGCCGATATCACCCTGAGACACATCAAGCCGTAGGTGCTCTCCAGTTTCTGCAGGTAACTGGTTACCCCCAGTGCTTTTGCCCAGGACGGGCCGCCGTACCTAAGAATAGATGCGGCAACGCCTGCCAGTAGCCTACGTCTACTGGCGCACATCTTGGAGCTGTTGGACATCATCCTCGATAATCCCGCCACAGCTGTCGAAGTCTTCTTGCACGCATATTCGACATGGCTACCGAAGGTAAGCTTGTCGTCTATGATGACCCCAAGAATCTTCAGACACCGCTTTGAAGTGATCGCGACGTCTCCCACGTGTACAACTGCATGTTGTGCCGACTTACGGTTGCTGACGATAACCACCTCCGTCTTATGTTGAGCGAGCTCAAGGCCTCTCGCACTCATCCAGTCCGCCACAGTGCTGATCGCGTGTTCTGCAGTTAGCTCTACTTCGGGGATTGACTCCCCGTAGACCTCTAGGGTTACATCGTCAGCAAAGCCGACGATCTTCACACCAGGAGGGAACTTTAGCTTCAGAACCCCGTCATACATCAGGTTCCATAGTACCGGGCCCAGGATTGACACTTGCGGGACTCCTGCGGTAATAGGAACAATTTTCTGACCGGCATCGGTCTCGTATAGCAGCACACGGTTCTGGAAGTAGCTTTCCAAGATCCGGTACAGTCCCACTGGCAGGCTAAGCCGGTGTAACGAGAGCGCGATGGCATCCCAGCTTGCGCTGTTGAATGCGTTGAATTGGCAATTGGCACCCTCGCACAGGTTGTCGAAGCACGCTCTCTTGCTGCTCTTAATGGCCTTATTAAGGGCCAGTCTCGCAGCTTGAAACACTTCCCGGCGGACCGCTCTTTCCTCCTCGGTGCGGGCTCGTTGCGTCCTACGTCTAGCCTTGAGGCAGGCTGATCGTAGGGCTGCAATTTCGGCACTCCACCAGTATACCGGACGTCTGCCATTTCTTGGCAGGGCTTTCCTCGGCATAGTAGCATCGCACGCGCGTGATAGGACAGCTACCAGCGCATCCCCGCTTAGACTGTCGGTGTTGGCCTCCAGTCCCAGGGCCGCGGTGAAAACTTCGCTGTCGAAGTGATTGGTCTTCCACCCACGAACCTGACAGGGATCACCCGCCCTCAGACGCTGCACACCATAGTTGATCTTGAAGCGAATTGCTAGGTGATCACTATGGGTGTAGCCCTCGTCTACCCTCCAGTCCAGGTCCGAGACCAGACTGGGGCTGACAAATTTTACATCTATCCATGACTCGGCCCCATTCCTACGGAATGTGCTACTGGCTCCGTCATTGACAAGCACTGCGTCGAGTTTTGCAAGTGCCTCGAATAACGCTTGTCCCCTCTGATTGGTGCAGCGGCTGCCCCATTCCACTGCCCAGGCATTAAAGTCTCCCGCTATAACGAACGGGCTCCGACCTACTAGGTCGGCCGATAGCCTGGCGATCATCTGGTTGAACTGTTCCATTGGTCACCTTGGTGGGGCGTAGCAGCTACAATAGAACACCCCATTGATCTTGGCTATTGCGACACCCTCCGCGGAGGAGTGTACAACCTCTTGAACGGGGTACCTTCCCGTTGTGCAGATTGCCGCCGACCTAGACCCGTCCGCCACCCAGTTGCCATTTTCAGCAGGGACGTTGTACGGGTCGGACAGGAGGGCGACATCGATCCTCGACTCCGAGACCGCGTGCCACAGCAGTTGCTGGGCAGGTGCACAGTGATTCAGATTCAGCTGTGTTACTTGCACGGCTTTTTCCGATTGGCTTCTCCGAAGGGACACGCCGGCCCGCCCATAGCATGGTTCCGGGCCTGCTTCTTACTGGCGCAGATAAGGCACATATGTGCCTTGTCGCATTCCTGCGCCTTGTGTCCCTCCTCGCCGCAGCGACGACACATCTTGCTTCGGTCTGGGCCCTTGCAGTCATAAGACTTGTGCCCGGACTCAAGGCACCGGTAGTACCTGTCCATTGAAGGTGGCTGGAGCACGCTTACTGGGCATACTGACCAGCCGATCTTCAACTTCCCTTTCTCAATGACCTTTTTGGCGTCAACCACCGGTAGTCTGAGATAGGCTACCTGCGTACCAAAGAATCCCCCTCTCAGACGTACAGAGGACCGCTCAACCTCTGTGCCGCACTGCTCTTTGACGGCAGAGACGACGTCTTCCGGGGTCGTGACCGCATCCAGCAGCTTACACTGGAGGGTCACTTCCGCACCCAACGACCTGACCTGAGCGCCATCACCCAAGACCTCCTGGGCAAGTTTTTTGTAAGCCACCCCGCTGGATTGCGCGCCACGCTTCAGTACCAAGATCATTTCACCGTTTTTGGTACGTCTAACGCTGCGCACATCCTGGCCCAGGGCCGACAGGCTATCGGCCGCTCGCAGCGACTTCAGGACATCGGCGTATTTGTCCTTGTCGATTTTCACCAACAAGGCCTCGCCTCTGTCTCTTACCTTCTTCGTAGGTCGAGGGGTGTTTGACTTCCGCACCCTACTGACCAGTTGCCAAGGATTCGCATCCCCTTCAGCGAGTACCGCTGGCTGGCTGGGGCCAGCTTGTGGCTCAGCAACTTGTGCCTGTCTAGTGCCTTTCGTCTTCTTGGGCACACGCCCTTCAGGCTCCGGTGCACCATCCAGGCGACGCTTCGCCTTAATGGTAGCGCGTTTGAGTCGCTTCAAACTTGGCGTTTTCTTGCCCTCACTGGCCGTAAGGGCGGTCGCCTCTTTCACCGCAGTAACACCGCTAGGGGAGGAGAGGGCCTTGGTCTGCGTACCTTTGGCTACCTTGTCTGCTGCCGCTACACGCCTGATATAGGCGTCCTGTTCTTGTCTTGCGACACGAACAGCTTGCCGGAGCAACAACAGGCTCTGCTTAAGCTCCTTGTTGGTGTTCTGCCTGCCGCTTACGAATTCGATGATCTCGTCAAGTTGCTCGGCCACCACCCGTATCCCTGGTAGTGGCTCGTCAGGCGTGCAGGCAGGGCTACTCCCCACCACCACTGGAGACTCTTCGGTACTGCGAATAGCAGCAGCCGTCTCTCCACTCGCCCCCTCTTTAATAGGGGACCTCGCTAGACCCCTTTTGGCAAAGGGGTCCGTCACCTCCAACTCCAAAGACTGATTGCGTTCAATGCTCATTGCTGTATGGGTCCCCCTTGCGGCTGCCGCCGAATCCTACTGGAGTAGTCGCCTTTAGTGATCCCATGGTTATCTATGCCTGCCTTGCGGCAAGCAGGGGTGTGTGTGTGTGTTTTTTTTTCTTCCTAAACAATGGAGGGGTATCTGCTCAACAGACATCCTGGGTTGACCAGGATGTGCTGGGTTAGGGGCCACCTCCAATGAGGGAGGCAGGACTGCATCCCCGATCAGCTAAACCGTTTCCATTGCCGCCAAGCCCATCGTCCCTTCGGTACAACCAGAAAGTAATGCTTCAAAGGGGGGCCAGTGCATAACGCACCCTCGAGGTTAGCTGCGTGTCCTTGCAGCATCGAACATCGTGACTCGCTTTTTTAGAAGAACACCATGGTATCGTGCCAGCGCATTGCCGGCTTTCCAGGTGGCCTTACCACGCCCTATGTCCTCGGAAGGTGGGCAGGGTCGACTTCGCGCCTGCTTCCCTCTGCACGACTGGTATCAAGAATGATGATGCCGCGTGCACCCCAAATTGACCTTTCTGCGATAGGGCCTATTCGCCAGCACACAGAGGGACTTGTCGACACGGTACCTACGCCTGCCCCAGCCTTGACGAGGACCCCTTTCCGTCCTCGGGCTCGGAACCCGCCCGGTTGACCAACGCCGCGAAAGCGACGATACCATGTTGTTTTTCACGCGGCCACTTGTTCGATAAAAGGATCGAGTTCGATCACAGGGCACCGGTATGACCCATGAAGCCGACTCCGAACCCTTGGACCACCTCTTATTTGCGCCTGAACTAGCCATCCCTCGAGTCCACGCGCCACCTTCTGTGTAGCTCCGAGACGATTTGGACGATAGCCGATAAAACGGCGTTCCAGCCAACTTCATCTTTACACATCCTCCGGACTAGGTTGTCCGGGGTAGTGTCCAGACCACATGTGGCAAGCATGTGGTCACGCATTGTGCGAAAACGCGGGCACACGAACAACACGTGTTCCGCCGTTTCCTCTAAACCAACGCACACCGGACACTCGGGCGAGACCGAGTGTCCGAACCGGTGTAGGTGCTGTCTGAAGCAACCATGGCCTGTAAGGACCTGGGTCAGGTGGAAAGTGATTTCCATGGCGCCTCTTGACCCACGTACCTATCTCCGGTATCAACCTATGTGTCCATCTACCCTTAGTGGAACTGTCCCACGCACGCTGCCATTTGACCATTGAGGCCAACCTGACAGTCCTGCGGATGCCTCTCGTGCCGCGCATTTCAAAGCACTCTATGTCTTCACCGATAACGATGTCAATAGGTATCATACCGGTGACGACGCAGAGTGCATCGTGCGACACGGTACGGTACGCGCTCGCAACTCTTAGGCACATGAGCCTATACGTACTTTCTAACTTCGATCTGTAGCATTTAATACGCAGGGCCGTGCCCCAAGCTGGCCCCCATACCTCAGTATGGACAGAGCAACGCTAGCCAGAAGCTTGCGCTTGCTGGCATAAACCGCAGAGCTATTGGACATCATCCGGGACAATGCCACTATAGCTGTGGAGGCACGCTTGCAGGCGTAATTGACGTGGCTACCAAAGGTGAGCTTATCGTCGATTATTACCCCAAGAGTTTGATTGAGCGTTCAGAGGTGATCGTGCAGTTGCCTGCCCTTATCACCGCTTGCTGCTCCGACTTTCGGTTGTTAACAACAACCACCTCAGTCTTGTGGTGAGCCAGTTCTAACTTCCTGGAACTCATCCACTCCTCCACAATTGCAATCGAGTGGGCTGCAGTCAACTCCACCTCTTCGATCGATTCGCCGTAGACCTCCAGCGTAATATCGTCAGCGAAGCCGACGATTACCACGCCCACCGGGAACTTCAACCTCAAGACACCGTCGTACATGACGTTCCATACCCTAGCAGCACACATGTTATACATAAATTACAGCAACTTATATATGACCAGATTCAGTCACAATTGGGTTGCTGCAACCAGATTTACATGACTTGTGCTGCTTGGGTAACACCGGACCCAGTATGGAACCTTGCGGAACCCCTGAGGTTATGTCAACGCACTTCCGACCCGCCTCCGTGTCGTATACCAGTACTCGATTCTGGAAGTAGCTTCCGAGAATCTTGTACAGGTACTCGGGAATTCCAAGACGCAGGAGCGCATCTGCAATAGCTGCCCAACTGGCACTATTGAAAGCATTCCTCACGTCGAGAGTCACTACTGCACAATAGCGAACTCCCCTCCTCTTACGCTGGATAGCTATCTCCGCGGATTTGGTAACCGACAAGATAGCGTCTAGGGTCGACTTACCCTTTCGGAAGCCAAACTGGTTACTCGATAGACCATCCGCACCCTCCGTGCGTATCAACAACCTGTTGAGGATGATCTTCTCGAGCACCTTCCCCGCCATATCAAGCAGGCATATTGGTCTATATGCCGACGGATCCCCCGGGCCTTTGGCAATAGGATCAAGCTCTGCCTTTTCCATGCTTCAGGAAGACTCCTCGTCCAGGCATCTCTGCATGACAGATCTGAACATCTCGGGAGCCTCAGCAATGGCCGCTTTAATGGCCAGGTTCGGAATACCATCCGGTCCTGGCGCCTTACCTACACTAAGGGACTGTGCAATCCCCGCAAGTTCCGCCACAGTTACTCTTCCCTCGTCGGCCACCCTGGCTCCTGGCAGCTCCACGAAGGGAGGCCAGGGGCTTGGGTCGTGACGTGGGAAGAGCCCCGCGATGATCCTCTCCAGCATCTCTGGAGACCGCTCTTTAGGGGCCATCGCCCCACGTGTCTTGGCCATTACGACCCTATAGGCGTCACCCCATGGATTCGCGTTGGCACTTTGGCACAGGCCCTCGAAGCAGGCTTTTTTGCTTGATCTAATCTCAGTCTTCAGAGCGGCTCTAGCAGCCACGAACGCTACCCGTCGTTCAACACGCTCCTCTTCTGTGCGTGCTCGCTGCATCCGCCTCCTTGCCCGTAGGCAGGCGCGGCGCAGGTTCGCAATTGCTTGAGTCCACCAGTAAGCCGGTGGTCTCCCATTCCTAGGGTGGACTTTCCTAGGCATGGTGGCATCGCATGCACGCGAGAGTACTGTTACCAGCTGCTCGCCACTCAGACCGAGAGTATTGTGCTCGCGGCGGAGCGCTTCCTTAAACACCTCGTCGTCGAAGTATGATGTCTTCCATATACGAGGACTAGGCCTCGCCCTTCTTCCGTCCGCTGAATGCTGGTCGTATAGTCGATACTGTAGCGAACCGCCAGGTGGTCGCTGTGAGTGTAGCCATCATCTACCCTCCAGTTCGAACTACTCGTTTGGCCAGGGCTCCAGAACGTAACGTCGATAATCGACTCGGCGCCGTTCCAGCTGTAGGTACTTTTGGTACCGACATTAGCCAAGTCCACATCCAACATGGCCAGTGATTCCAGCAGGATCTGCCCCCGTTGATTCGTGGATCGGCTTCCCCATTCCACGGCCCAAGCGTTGAAGTCCCCCGCTATCACCACCGGCCTACGCCCCATCAAGTTAGCCGTCAAACAATCTAGCATTCGACCGAACTGCTCGATCGACCATCGAGGAGGCGCATAGCAGCTGCAGAAGAAGACCCCGTTGATTTTGGCAATGACGAAGCCCTCGTGTGTCGAAGACACCAACTCTTGAACTGGGTATTTCCCCGTTGTCCATATCGCTGCCATTTGAGACCCATCGGTGACCCAATTACCGTTCCTGGCGGGTACCCGGTAAGGATCTGCTATGATGGCGATATCCGTCCCCATTCAGCAACTGTCTGACACAGCAGTTGCTGGGCTGCATCACAGATGGTTCAGGTTTAGCTGCGTTACCTGCACTGTGATTTTGCAACACGCTTAAACGCCGGGCACTTCGAACCCCCATGGGGTGCTTGCTGTTCGCAGCTTTGCTGGAACAGATCAAACAGTTGGGAGGGTTCGTGCAGCATTGTGCCTTATGTCCCTCAATCCGCAGCGTCGACAGAGCTTGCTTCTGTCAGGGCCTTTGCAGTCCCATTGCTTGTGCCCCGGTTCCAGGCACTTGAAGCAAACTTCGGGTTGCTCGTATATGCCCACAGGGCATACCGACCACCCCACCTTGACGCTCCCTAACTTGACTACCTTGGAGGCGTCAGCTGCAGGTAGCCGAACCAATGCTACCTGTGTCCCTGCTGGACCTTTCCGTAGCCGAACGGCTGCGGTGGACGCCTCCACTTCACACTGTCGCCGCAGTGCCGTGACGAGCTCTTCGACTTCGGTGATCTCGTCCAGGTCTTTAACCCTTAGATTCACCTCCGTCGTGAGTGCCCTCACCTTGACCGTCTCGCCTAGGACTTCCTCCGCCCACTTCTTGTAGGCGGCGCCCTTTTGCGAGACGCCCCGCTTTAGCTCGAGGATCATCTCGCCCGTCCGGGTACGTCTTATTCGACGTACGTCGGCGCCGAGTTCACCGAGCTTGACGTCACTCCTCATCGCCTTCAAGACGTCCAAGTACTTAGCCTCGTCCGTTTTGATGACTAGGGCATCACCCCTGGAGCGATTGGCGCCTACCCTAGACTTTCTGCTACCCTCATTCGCCTGGGCCTTCATTTCGGCCCTTGACGTCTTCATGGGGCTTCGGGGCCCTCCTTAGCCGTGCGGTAAGATGCACGACTACAAAGCAAGACCATGCTGAGGGTGGCTGGGTTCGATTCCCGGTGCCGGTCTAGACAATTTTCGGATTGGAAATTGTCTCGACTTCCCTGGGCATACAAGTATCATCGTGTTAGCCTCATGATATATGAATGCAGAAATGGTAACTTGGCTTAGAAACCTCGCAGTTAATAACTGTGGAAGTGCTTAATGAACACTAAGCTGCGAGGCGGCAATGTCCCAGTGGGGGATGTAATGCCAATGAAGAAGAAGAGACGTCTTCGGTTTCCTCTTATTCTTGACCAGGGTCCAGGAGGCGTCATCCCCCTCTATTTTCCTGGTCTGGGGCGGCTGAGAGCTCTCAGCCTGTCGTAACCCCTTACCACCGTCTTTCTTGGGTGGGCGGACCTTTCCAGGTCCTTCCTTCCCCGGTTTTGGAGGTACCTGGCAGGGGTTCAGCTTCCCAGCCCCACTACCCTTGTTCGGGGTAGTAACCCTCCGCGTTTTGGGGCGGCCCCCAGGGAGCTCATCCCCTGGAGACTGTCTCCCCCGTTTTTGTGTCTGCTCCGTTGGAGCAGCCACCCCCGACGTGCCCGCGAATACTTGAGCCTCGGTCTGGGCAGACTTTGGCACCACCGTCTTCGCTGACACGTCCTCGGTCGATTCGACCTTGCCCAAATCCGCGAATTCTTGGGCCTCAGTCTGGGTAGACCTTGACTCCATGGATTTCACGGGTTCGCACTTGGCCGTCCCGACCGCCTTTTCCAGCTTGGCGTCCAACATCGACTTTCGAAGTTTCTGCAAGCTCCTCTTGAGGTCCTTACTGATATTATGCTTCGATGACGCAAAGTCGATGATGGCGTCCAGCTGTTCCGTCGCCACCTCGAAGGCCGAAAGCCCATCGCGTTTGCGGTTCATCGCCTCCACAAGCCATGGGCCGTCAATAACCTCTACCGGCGTTTTTTAGCCGAGAGGAAGGTTAAGTGACCCACGCTGGCGCTGCGCACTGAGCTGCCGACTATTGCCTCTGGCCTCCTAGGCGGAGACCTGAACAACCCACCTCTTGCGAAGGGGTTGTCGCCTACACTACTACCACTAGTTGAAGAATTGCCTTGGTTTTCCATTTTGGTCCCACGAGTTGCTTGGGAAAAGAGGTCCACCACGCCAGAGCCCAGCATGACGCGGTAAGGGACAATTACTGTGGAGAGTGCCCAGGTACCCCACAGGCTCCGTTAAAGGCCTGGCTTATTATTTCACCCCCCTGGCCATGCATCCCCTCGGCACGGGTCGCTTGACGCCTTGGGATTAGGGGTTAGGGACAATGCTCCCGGTCTGAGTGTGTGTGTGTGTGTGTTTTTTCTTCCTAAACAATGGAGGGGGAATCTGCTCAACAGACATCCTGGGTTGACCAGGAAGTGCTGGGTTAGGGGCCACCTCCAATGAGGGCGACAGGGCTGCATCCCCGACCAGCTCAACCGTTTCCATTGCCGCCAAGCCAATCGTCCCATCGGTACAACCAGAAAGTAATGCTTCAAAGGGGGCCAGTGCATGACGCACCCTCGAGGTTAGCTGCGTGTCCTTGCAGCATCGAACATCGTGACTCGCTTTTTTAGAAGAACACCATGGTATCGTGCCAGCGCATTGCCGGCTTTCCAGGTGGCCTTACCACGCCCTATGTCCTCGGAAGGTGGGCAGGGTCGACTTCGCGCCTGCTTCCCTCTGCACGACTGGTATCAAGAATGATGATGCCGCGTGCACCCCAAATTGACCTTTCTGCGATAGGGCCTATTCGCCAGCACACAGAGGGACTTGCCGACGCGGTGCCTACGCCTGCCCCAGCCTTGACGAGGACCCCTTTCCGTCCTCGGGCTCGGAACCCGCCCGGTTGACCGACGCCGCGAAAGCGACGATACCATGAGTTCGACCACAGAGCATGACCACCGGTATGACCCATGAAGCCGACTCCGATCCCTTGGACCACCTCTTATTTGCGCCTGAACTAGCCATCCTTGAGTCCACGCGCCACCTTCTGTGTAGCTCCGAGACGATTTGGGCGATAGCCGATAAAACGGCGTTCCAGCCAACTTCGTCTTTACACATCCTCCGAACTAGGTTGTCCGGGGTAGTGTCCAGACCACATGTGGCAAGCATGTGGTCACGCATTGCGCGAAAACGTGAGCACACGAACAACACGTGTTCCGCCGTTTCCTCTAAACCTGCGCACACCAAACACTCGGGCGAAGCCGAGCAAGCCAGCTGCTTTACCTGCACTTTGATTTTGCAGCACGCTTAAACGCCGGGCACATCGAGCCCCCATGGGGTGCTTGCTGTTCACATCTTTGCTGGAACAAATCAAACAATTGGGAGGGTTCGTGCAGCATTGTGCCGCAGCGTCGGCAGAGATTGCATCTGTCAGGGCCTTTGCAGTCCCATTGCTTGTGCCCCGGTTCCAGGCACTTGAAGCAAACTTCGCGTTGCTCCTATATGCTCACAGGGCACATCGACCATCCCACATTGACGCTCCCTAACTGAACTAGGCGTCCGCTGCAGGTAGCCGAACCAATGCTACCTGCGTCCCTGCCGGACCTTTCCGTAGCCGAACGGCTGCGGTGGGCGTCTCCACTTCACACTGTCGCCGCAGTGCCGTGACGAGCTCTTCGACTTCAGTGATCTCGTCCAGGTCTTTAACCCTTAGATTCACCTCCGTCGTGAGTGCCCTCACCTTGACCGTCTCGCCTAGGACCTCCGCCGCCAACTTCTTGCAACTTCTTGTAGGCGGCGCCCTTTTGCGAGACGCCCCGCTTCAGCTCGAGTATCATCTCGCCCATCCGGGTACGTCTTATTCGACGTACGTCGGCGCCGAGTTCACCGAGCTTGACGTCACGCCTCATCGCTTTCAAAACATCCGAGTACTTAGCCTCGTCCGCCGTGATGACTAGGGCATCGCCCCTGGAGCGATTGGCGCCTACCCTAGACTTCTTGCTACCCTCATTCGCCTGGGCCTTCTTTTCGGCCCTTGACGTCTTCGGTTTCCTCTTGTTCTTGACCAGGGTCCAGGAGGCGTCATTCCCCTCTATTTCCCTGGTCTGGTGCGGCTGAGAACTTTCAGCCTGCCGTAACCCCTTACCACCGTCTTGCCTGAGTGGACGGACCTTTCCAGGTCCTTCCTCCCCCGGTTTGTGAGGTACCTGACCGGGGTTCAGCTTCCCAGCCCCACTACCCTTGTTCGGGGTAGTAACCCTCCGCGTTTTGGAGCGGCCCCCAGGGAGCTCATCCCCTGGAGACTGTCTCCCCCGTTTTTGTGTCTGCTCCGTTGGAGTAGTCACCCCCGACGTACCCGCAAATACTTGAGCCTCAGTCTGGGTAGACTTTGGCACCACCGTCTTAGCTGGCACGCCTTCGGTCGACTCGACCTTGCCCGAGTCCGCGAATCCTTGGGCCTCAGTCTGGGTAGACCTCGACTCCACCGATTTCACGGGTTTACACTTGGCCGTCCCGACCGCCCTCTCCAGCTTGGCGTCCAGCATAGACTTTCGAAGTTTCTGCAAGCTCCTCTTGAGGTCCTTGCTGATATTATGCTTCGATGACGCGAAGTCGATGATGGCGTCCAGCTGTTCCGTCGCCACCTCGAAGGCCGAAAGCCCATCGCGTTTGCGGTTCATCGCCTTCACAAGCCATGGGCCGTCAATAACCCCTTCCGGCGTTTTTATAGCCGAGAGGAAGGTTGAATAACCCACGCTGGCGCTGCGCACTGAGCTGCCGACTATTGCCTCTGGCCTCCTAGGCGGAGACCTGAACAACCCATCTCTTGCGAAGGGGTTGTCGCCTACACTACTACCACTAATTGAAGAATTGACTTGGTTTTCCATTTTGGTCCCACGAGTTGCTCGGGAAAAGAGGTCCACCACGCCAGAGCCCAGCATAACGCGGTAAGGGACAATTACTGTGGAGGGTGCCCAGGTACCCCACAGGCTCCGTTAAAGGCCTAGCTTATTATTTCACCCCCTGGCCATGCATCCCCTCGGCACGGGTCGCTTGACGCCTTGGGATTAGGGGTTAGGGACGATGGTCCCGGTCTAACTCGCAGTGGCCATGGGGAGGGGTCGTCAAGCCCTTGGACAAAGTCCCTGCTGCCCCCTGTGTGTCCCTGTGTGTGTGTGTGTGTGTGTGTGTGTGTGTGTGTGTGTGTGTGTGTGTGTGTGTGTGTGTGTGTGTGTGTGTGTGTGTGTGTGTGTGTGTGTGTGTGTGTGTGTGTGTGTGTGTGTGTGTGTGTGTGTGTGTGTGTGTGTGTGTGTGTGTGTGTGTGTGTGTGTGTGTGTGTGTGTGTGTGTGTGTGTGTCTGTCTCAATTTTCAGGTACTTATACTTAACCGATTTACTCGCAACAAGTTGCATTCGATGCAGGACACTCTGTCATTGTTTCCTATTGAAAATTGGTCAGATCGGAATATGGGCTCAGAAGTTATGGCCAAAATAGCACTTTTTTCACAGAAAAAAATGTCACTCATTTTTCAGGCACATATCCTTAACCGATTTACTCGCAGCAAGTTGCATTGAACGCAGGATACTCTACCATTGTTTCCTATTGAAAATTGGCCAGATCGGACTATGGGCTCAAGAGTAATGGCCAAAATACTATTTTATAATGCACGAGAAAGGCACCATCACCGCTAGGTGGATTAATCAGGGTTTTTTCATGATTATTTTTATAATAATAAACATACGTTACTTAAACATTCAATGTTTTGAAATTAAACCATGTTTTAATCAAAATGGCGAACAAGTAAGATGTATAAACAATGCTTTTTAACAATTCAATGCTGCTGGGCAAAATAGATGCTTTAAGATATGAATTTCTCCGGCATCGTGTGTTATATATGATAGATTATCGAAATCGAACGAGACATACGATAAATTTGAGAAAATTTAGTCGGTAAATGATGGAAACAGATGTAAACATACAGAGAAAACGACAAATGTTGGGAATGACATATTTCAAATTAAGTTTAACTTTATTTAAAAGTCGATGTATATGTAGCTTATAAGCTCAGGACACTCATTAATAATAATATTAATAAAAGAGCAGCACACGGATACATTATAAGATGTCATTTTTTTTTTAAAGACTCAGGCCAGCGACTCACCGACGCCCTCATAGATGTCAAGGAGTTGGATGGTTGGTAGGGTATATAGTTAAGGAGTATCATCATAAGCAAATGATATAATAGGTTTGAATAGACGTTGGGAGTGACCATGCTAAGAAATTTATGTCACTCCATTGTTGATTTCCTTGGGATGGGGCAAAGCTATTAATCTTGCCCTGGCTAATAAGCCTAGGTTTAAGCGCCATTGTTCGCTCTCTGAAACGAGAATAAAAATATGTTAAATGTCCCTTCCCCCAATTTGTTTCCAATTGAGATAATGATATATGCCCACAGGGCATACCGACCATCCCACCTTGACGCTCCCTAACTTGACTACCTTGGAGGCGTCCGCTGCAGATAGCCGAACCAATGCTACCTGCGTCCTTGCCAGACCCTTCCGTAGCCGAACGGCTGCGGTGGGCGTCTCCACTTCACACTGTCGCCGCAGTGCCGTGACGAGCTCTTCGACTTCGGTGATCTCGTCCAGGTCTTTAACCTTTAGATTCACCTCCGTAGTGAGTGCCCTCACCTTGACCGTCTCGCCTAGGACTTCCTCCGCCAACTTCTTGTAGGCGGCACCCTTTTGCGAGACGCCCCACTTCAGCTCGAGGATCATCTCGCCCATCCGGGTACGTCTTATTCGACGTACGTCGGCGCCGAGTTCACCGAGCTTGACGTCACTCCTCATCGCCTTCAAGACGTCCGAGTACTTAGCCTTGTCCGCCGTGATGACTAGGGCATCGCCCCTGGAGCGATTGGCGCCTACCCTAGACTTCTTGTTACCCTCGCCTGGGCCTTCTTTTCGGCCCTTGACGTCTTCGATTTCCTCTTATTCGTGACCAGGGTCCAGGAGGCGTCATCCCCCTCTATTTCCCTGGTCTGGTGCGGCTGAGAACTCTCAGCCTGCCGTAATCCCTTACCGCCGTCTTTCCTGGGTGGACGGACCTTTCCAGGTCCTTCCTCCCTCGGTTTTGGAGGTACCTGGCCGGGGTTCAGCTTCCTAACCCCACTACCCTTGCTTGGGGTAGTAACCCTCCGCGTTTTGGAGCGGCCCCCAGGGAGCTCATCCCCTGGAGACTGTCTTCCCCGTTTTTGTGTCTGCTCCGTTGGAGCAGTCACCCCCGACGTACCTGCAAATACTTGAGCCTCAGTCTGGGTAGACTTTGGCACCACCCTAATAAAAAATCCCAAAAGAACTACAATAGAAATTATTGTAACCGTACGCTGAAATTAATGGGAATTACGGTAAACTCTATTGTGGCTCACATTAGAATAACATTAAAGAATATCGTTCTCCACCATATAGCCTATTGTAAATGGCAGTTTTTCAATAGAAAATAGGGGTTGTTATGTATCTTTACAATAGAAAAATCGATTTTTTTCTCGAACAAATTTTTGCTATTACAATTGAATTTATTGTAATTCTATTGCCGATATTTTACTGGCAATAGCATTTATTGTGCGTCTATTGGAACAACAATATGACACTTTGATTGGTATGATATAAAAACAATAGAATTCAATGTTCATCAATAAAATTTATTGTATTTCTATGATATTTTATTGCAACCCTATTGTATTGTCTTCGCTGGCACGCCTTCGGTCGATTCGACCTTGCCCGAGTTCGCGAATCCTTGGGCCTCAGTCTGGGTAGACCTCGACTCCACCGATTTCACGGGTTTACACTTGGCCCTTACTTGAGGTCCTTACTGGTATTATGCTTCGATGATGGCGTCCAGCTGTTCCGTCGCCACCTCGAAGGCCGAAAGCCCATCGCGTTTGCGCTTCATCGCCTCCACAAGCCATGGGCCGTCAATAACCTCTACCGGCGTTTTTTTAGCCGAGAGGAAGGTTAAGTGACTCACGCTGGCGCTGCGCACTGAGCTGCCGACTATTGCCTCTGGCCTCCTAGGCGGAGACCTGAACAACCCACCTCTTGCGAAGGGGTTGTCGCCTACTCTACTACCACTAATTGAAGAATTGACTTGGTTTTCCATTTTGGTCCCACGAATTGCTCGGGAAAAGAGGTCCACCACGCCAGAGCCCAGCATGACGCGGTAAGGGACAATTACTATAAGAGGGGCCCAGGTACCCAACAGGCTCCGTTAAAGGCCTAGCTTATTATTTCACCCCCTGGCCATGCATCCCCTCGGCACGGGTCGCTTGACGCCTTGGGATTAGGGGTTAGGGACGATGGTCCCGGTCTAACTCGCAGTGGCCATGGGGAGGGGTCGTCAAGCCTTGGACAAAGTCCCTGCTGCCCCTAATATATATATATATATATATATATATATATATATATATATATATATATATATATATATATATATATATATATATATATATATCAGCGATTCCACGGGAAAAGAATAGAGTTGAAAAAAAAAGTTGTCCAATTTTGCTCAAAATCGCTTGGTATGTTCTTCATCGAAAATAATTAGACCCGTATTTTTTTATTTTTTTTATTAGGGTGACCATGTTTGATATAGGGTTACCAGAAAAATCGCTATTTTTCGAAATTTTTTATTTAAAAAAAAATCATAACTTTTGAACCACTGCATCGGTTTGCAATGTTTTTTTTATGGATAGAAAGCTTATTACTTCTAGTTTTTACTAACAATATTGGTTTGGTGTATTGGTGTACTCAAATTTGCTAAAATGGCCAAAATATTCGTTTTTTATGATTTTTGAAATGTTGGACCACAACGACTATATATTTTTATATTTTTTTATGAAAATTCAAACATTTTTTGATAACATATCAAAAAATTAGAAATGTTCATCGAGCCGTTTTTGTGTTACTCTTAAATCTAGTTTTATTTGTGAAGTAATGTACCTATCAAAAGTAGGGGAGGCTTGTCCAATTCTGACCTCATTAAATGTAAGAACTATAAATCACCCTCAAATTGTTTAAAAGCAGAGACCAACATTGCTAGGGTTTACTCAACCATGGTTTACGCTTTAACTGGAACCACAATGGTCCGTTAGCGTCCTAATTCAGCATGAGTGCTCATAAGGGTTGCAGAGGCACTCATGCCGAATTTGAGTGGTAGCGTAAACCATGACTGAGTAAACTTAACTATTTTGAATTATTCCACAAAAGGATCATTTTGAGTGAACCGAACTGAAACTAGAATATCTTTTTTTTAGCGTGTAGAACTTTTTTTATATTTAGTGAAGTTAAAAAATCAATTTTGAAGTCCAAAAAACACAATTTTTCCGACCAATGAAATCTACGTTGAAATTCTTTGTGTAATGAATGCTTTCCATTGGTATTATTAAAAATTTGACAACCAGCGCTGTCTGAGAGAATCTTGGTTCTGCTATATTGAGGAATGGTAGCTCAAATCTCAAAGCTTTAGACTACAAGCAATGGTTTTCTCTGATTACCTTCAATTAAAACTCAGTATTTAATTTGATTATTTTTATTTTTCATAATTCATCAAAAAAAATATTACATAGCAAAATTCTTACAATTTAACACACTTTTCTTCATCTGAAAACGAAAACCGTTTCACGATAATGTAATTTTCATTTTGTGGCTTAAAGTAATGAAACGATTGTGTCCCAGAGATTTGTTTTACACGAGTATAACGGTTCTTTATTTTCTTTTCCATTGCATTGTAATCCTTTTCCGAGAAAAACTCGTAATATATTTTGGAATCTACTTTAGAAACTGCCCAAGAGTAAAGTTCGTATGCAGTTGTAAAATGATGGCCTTGTAAACTAGCTTTTGAAGCGTTTCGCTTTAGAACACCTCCTAAAGCGTCACAAGGCCCTTTTCCATGGCAAGTGGTAAAAAAGTTCCACTCTGCTTTAAGACCGAAGTCTTTGTACATGTGGCACAAATTGAAAGCAGTCATCTTATTTTCGTATTGACTGCCTGATCCATCAGAAAAAAAATGGATATTTTTCAGGTAAGGTAGCTTTTTGCCTTTCTCGTACAACAAAGTTGTACCTGAAAGGCTTTCATTTCACTCCCAAAACGTACTTTTTATAGAGCGCTTGTAGACCCATAGTATTATATACCATTCGATTCAGCTCGACAAACTGAGCAAATGTCTGTCTGTCCGTGTGTGTGTGTGTGTGCGTATGTGTGTGCACATTGAAACATTAGACAATTTTTCTAGTACTAAACCTGAATCGATTTTGCTACAACAAGTTGCATTCGATGGGGAATATTTTCTTCTTGTTCGCTATTGAATTTCATAATGATGGCACGGCTCAAAAAATAGTAAATATTCAAAGAGTTATGAGACATCATTATTTCGTAACAAATAAGCTATCGATTTTCTAGGTTATGTTCTCCCAAGACACAATTTATTCGAAACCGGCACACTGACAGCATAGAATATACAGCTTACACGGAAGAAAAAAAAACTTCACAAAGAAACATAGAAACCCATTAATGAGTTAAAAAGTACCTATTTTAAGATTTCATGTATACACTGAAAATTCTAGTTTATTTTTTCAAAATGACCTAAGAAACATATTTTCATGAATGAATTTTAATATTGCGATCAACAGACCAATATGATAGCTTTTGATTGCGGTACACAAATTAATTCATGAAAAAAGGTGACATATGTTCTTTTTAAAAGTTAAGCGTCATTTCTGCCATTTCTTTCCCTATGGGCCGATGTGAGCAGTGAGAAGTGAAAAGTGAGACGTGAGAAGTGCGAAGTGAGGAGTGTAAAGTAAGAAGTAAGAAATGAAAAATCACCAGATGATCCGAAATGAAAACAAAAATGTTTTTCCAAATTTAATCTAGACTATCCTTTGAAAAGAGCTGAAATTTTTTTTGCTAATATTTTCAAATGGATATAATAGAAAAACGACGCATCCCACAAAAAAGTGTTGTATGGGTGACCATCGCAAAATCAGTCAAAATTTCTAGTGAAACTATCGGAAACAATCCAAATTGAGCCCTACACTGACAAAAATCAGTTTAAAAATTTTAAAGTCGATTTGCGAAAAAATGCTCTTTTTTATTTAAATGAAATTTTGTCTCAAGATAGGTGATTATGTTCCCTACCAACCGTCCATAAATCGCAAGCTGGGCACTCTTAAGAAAAAAAAGTTTTTCTAACAAAAACTTTTTCTTGTCGGAATTATTTTCAGTGTATTTTCATCTGAAACTAAACCAATGAAAGCCATCGTTATAGAACCCCAAGCAAATCTATTTTTATGATACATTGTCTAATTTAGTCACTAAATATAGTTTGTTTTTAAACTAAGAGTAATATTAAAAAGGGGTTTATATCTTCAAAAAATATTATATTCCATTATTAGCTTCTTTAGTTGCGACCAGTTACGACCAAAACATTGTACTCTGCCTGACTGTACAGGAATACTTAATATGAGTATATATGTATACATATGTTAAATCCACCCCTTAAAGACACTGAAAAAATCAATTCCGTCAAGAAAAAGTTTTTGTTAGAAAAACTTTTTTCCCTTAAAAGTGCCCGGCTTGCGATGTATGGACGGTTGGTAGGGAATATAATCACCTATCTTGAGACAAAATTTCTTCCAAATCAAAAAGAGCGTTTTTTTTGCAAATTGACTTTTATTTTTTTAAATTGATTTTTTTAGTGTAGGGTTCTATTTAGAGTTTTTCAAAAAGTTTTATTAGAAAGTTTGAATGATTTTGCGACAGTCACCCATACAACACTTTTTTGTAGGAAGCGTCGTTTATCGATTATATCCATTTGAAAAAATCAGTAAAAACAAGTTTGACCCTTTTCAAAAGACAGTCTGCATCAGATTTGGAAAACCTAAGTATGCATTTTTCTTTTTACAGCACCAAGTATTGACCAATAAATTGACAAAAAGTCAACTTAACAATAAGAACACTTGCAAGTTCCCAAAAAGTCCTATTTGGCTTCATGCATTTCTATTACATTTCTCGCATAACTTTTCAAAATCACCTAAGTAACATTTTTTTCATGAATTAATTTGAATACTGCAATCAATAGTTTTCATGTTGTTCTGTTGATTGCAGTACTCAAATTAATTCATTAAAAAAAATGTTACTTAGGCCCTTTTGAAAAGTTATGCGAGATTTATAGTACAGCAAAACGCCATCTAGTAGAAAATCTAGATGGATTATTCCATTGCTGACAAACGTTCATTTCGAACCAAAAACCGCAAGTTGCTGGTTGATTTTTTTGTCATATACTCTGTCTCGCTCAAACCAACAGCGAATAATCTAACGACTACTTTCACGAACACTTTATTGTCAGATTTTCTGGATATGATACACTGCGCGGCGTTTGTAATGTTCCCAAATGGGTACTTGCACAAAACGGCCGCGACAAACGATACACCGCAATGCTATTCATCCATAAGAATCAAGTAAACGGGGTGCAGAAAGCGCGGCGGTACCTTTCATGAAAGGTTCGCCGCGTGCAATTTTGAGAAAATCAGGCAATAAGGACCAGCCACTTTAACCGACCGTGTCCATTTAGCAAGTATGGTGTTGAATATAATCTGTAGATTAAAAAAAACAGTTTAATAAAGTAAAAAAAACTCAGCAAGTAACCGCACAATATTGAGTAAAACAAATTAAGTGTGTAGCATTTCCACATTCAATGAATAAATTTCGCACCGTGTATACTGACAGCATTAAAGTTTGGGTTGCTTCTTTCGTGCTTTATTGATGATGCTAACCTCTCAAGCAAAGCTTTCCAAAGCTTCAAATGTGGAACACGAAAACTAACACACGCGCTATAGAGACCGAAGCCGATGACTTTATCCGCTCGCATCAACACAGTTGTAAAAATTTCATCGTTGGAAATAAAATCGCATTCGTACATGCTTTCTCGTGCGCTCGTTACGTTTGCTGCCATTTTTCCTGCTTTGGAAGGAAAGAAGAGGCGTGTCATTGAGGCTAACTGCTTATTGGGTTGGGTGGTTTGGGTGGAATGATGGTGTAGTTTGGGCATTTGGGTGATTTGAACATAACATTCGTTTTCATACACCTCACTATTTCCATATTATGCGGCTTTTTTCCATTGATATTTATGTGAATTGTGTTGTTAATTTTCACAAATGTACTTGTACAATTATTACACAAAGGCATGCAAAATCAATGTATGACATACAACTAGTTTTATTGAACTTTAATATTACATTGGTGAAAAACACTACGTGGGAATCGGCCCTAAAACAATTGTAGACGCGCTGTCTGGACAGTTAATCCATATTGTATTTTATAATGTATTTTTAAAACGTGCCGCTGCGCTAATTATTGTACTATTTACCCACGATCGCATATTTGTAACATATGCATTTTTCCTTTCTCGTACAACAAAGTTGTACCGAAAGGCTATATGATTGCTCCAAAAAACTTTTGATAGAAGGCCCGGAGACCCATAGTGTTATATACCGATCTACTCAGCTCGACAAACTGAGGTGACGTCTGTTTTTTGTGTATGTATGTGTATGTGTACAAATTTTGTAGACACACGTTTTACAACTTAGAATTATCCGATTTACTCGCAACAAGTTGCATTCGACAGGGAATTGATTGCTATTGAAAATGGGCCCGATCATTGCTTTTCGGAATTATTGAAAATCATTGTTTTTTCCCACAGGTCCCCTTGAAAAAAAATCAAAAAACAATTGTTTTTGAATGGTGGCAAGGCAAAAATATTAAAAATGATCGAAAAAATGTGATCTATTCACCCAAAGAGCTTTTTTGACCTTTTTAAAGTGATTTTTTCAATATATTTTATAATGCACGAGAAAGGCATCATCACTGCTAGGTGGATTAATCTGGGTTTTTTAATGAAATTCACACAATTTGTTATAAACAGCCGAACGGCAACATGGTTATGTTTAGTAAATTCTGCGATTGCTATGAAGCTTGTAAACTTTAAATTTTGTGCTTCATCCTTATAATATATGGCAAAAGGATGGATTGTGCATTGAGGGTTTGCCCAATGAAAACCTTGTATAGCGTCCTGAATAACAAAAGAGTAATTTTCAGAGAAGTCAGCAATTATAATGCAATCAGTTGCTTCCAAATTAATTTTAAGTTGTTTTAAGTAGTTTCCTTGTTGCTCTGCAATAAAATTATGCGGAGATAATTCGCTTAATTTTTCTAAAAATGTTTCCACATACTCTTCTGCATCCATTCGCATTGAATTTAAATGGCAACGATCTGTTTGCTTCCATTGTTTAAATTCTAAGGAATCGACATTTTCAAGAAAATGCATCAGGTCATTCTCCAGTGTCTGCGTACCCGGGCAATGAGCACAGGTTTTCAACCAACATTTCTCTGTAGGATTTTCACAAAGTATTTTAAAAAACAAGTCATTATACGTTTTTAAATGGTTATGAATAAGTTTCTTGTCCTTAAGGGTTTTAAACATTAATTTAACATTCTACCAGCTACCAATTGATTCAGCACTCGTTGATTCCAAAGAAAACAAAGAAAAATAACTATTAGGAGCATGTTTCTTCATATAATGTAATACATATTGTATTCGATTATTCTATTTTGTTGCATGATAGGCAACTGCTCTACAAATTGAGCTACTAGGTCGGATAAGGTAAGATTATACGGAACTGATGTTTTTTCAATTTTCTGAATAATCGAGTACAACTAGTATAACGTAGCAAATCATGATGTCTGAATGAACAAAAAGAAGAGATTATTCTACTTACCAACACTAGGAACAGCGTCAATTTCCGATGATCCAGCGGCATTGGGATCGATTATTTCGAAACCACCATTATTGATGTTTGCTGGTGCGGCGAAATTGTTCACTCTAGATGGTCCCGCCACGGCGAAATTATTGGTGTCTGATGGTCCGGCAACGGCGAGATCATCAAGTTTCGATGGTTCAGAAACGGTGAGTTCTTGATTTTCACATTGTTTAAATTCTAAGGAATCGACATTTTCAAGAAAATGCATCAGGTCATTCTCCAGTGTCTGCGTACCCGGGCAATGAGCACAGGTTTTCAACCAACATTTCTCTGTAGGATTTTCACAAAGTATTTTAAAAACAAGTCATTATACGTTTTTAAATGGTTATGAATAAGTTTCTTGTCCTTAAGGGTTTTAAACATTAATTTAACATTCTACCAGCTACCAATTGATTCAGCACTCGTTGATTCCAAAGAAAACAAAGATTCTGAAAACAAGATGGAAAAATAACTATTAGGAGCATGTTTCTTCATATAATGTAATACATATTGTATTCGATTATTCTATTTTGTTGCATGATAGGCAACTGCTCTACAAATTGAGCTACTAGGTCGGATTAGGTAAGATTATACGGAACTGATGTTTTTTTCAATTTTCTGAATAATCGAGTACAACTAGTATAACGTAGCAAATCATGATGTCTGAATGAACAAAAAGAAGAGATTATTCTACTTACCAACACTAGGAACAGCGTCAATTTCCGATGATCCAGCGGCATTGGGATCGATTATTTCGAAACCACCATTATTGATGTTTGCTGGTGCGGCGAAATTGTTCACTCTAGATGGTCCCGCCACGGCGAAATTATTGGTGTCTGATGGTCCGGCAACGGCGAGATCATCAAGTTTCGATGGTTCAGAAACGGTGAGTTCTTGATTTTCACATTCTATATTAACTGCACTTGGAGCTGCTGGCTCGTTTCTTTTCTTGATAATGCGATAAAGTCGGCAATAGCAGGTATTACAAATGTGGGAACAGCTTTTATCCAATTTTATTCTCCTTTCCGCTGCATAATCATACAGTTTAGGAGTAAGTTCCCTGTAACAATTACTCCAAACATGGCAATTTGAGCATTCGTGCTTCATTGTATTAAACGTTTCTGGACAATTGGAACTGGACAATTTCACTGATTTTCTTGACTGACATATACTTTATCTTATAGACCACTTTAAATAGTCCCTTTGGGTATCATTTAGGTAGAGTGAACAAGGAAAAGGAGACAGATGAATCATAATCAAAAAAGAAAATACAATGAATTACTTGCATCAAAAATATTGAAAACATATAAACAAAGCAGGTAACCTATTGTATGGATCGCTGAAAACCAACCTTTTTGAAAAATGACATATTGCATTGCCGATTTTGGAGAATGAAGTCATCAATAACAACACCAGACTATTCCGATTGAATTATTTTCAACTATTGCGATTCGTAAATTCTTCTAATAAACGAGACCAAACAAACACTCTTGAATAACATTTTCATACTTTTGATTTAATTTGAGCTATTTGAAATAGTGGAGAATAACGTTCATTCCATGTGTGTATGGGCAGAAAAATTGAAATTTTCAAAAAAATGTAACTCAAAAACGGCTCGATGAACATTTCTAATTTTTGATATGTTATGTAAAAATATTTAAATTTTCATAAAAAATATAAAATATATAGTCGTTGTGGTCCAACATTTCAAAATCATAAAAACGAATATTTTGACCATTTTAGCAAATTTGAGTGCACCAATACACCAAACCAAAAATTTTAGTAAGAACTAGAAGTAATAAGCTTTCTATCCATAAAAAATATTGCAAATCGATCCAGTGGTTCAAAAGTTTTTTAAAATAAAAATTTCGAAAAATAGCGATTTTTCTGGTAACCCTATATCGAACATGGTCATCCTAATAAAAAATAAAAATACGGGTCTAATTATTTTCGATGAAGAACATACCAAGCGATATTGAGCAAAATTGGACAACTATTTTTCAACTCTATTCTTTTCCCGTGGAATCGCTGTATATATATATATATATACACACATATATATATATATATATATATATATATATATATATATATAAGAAAGAAGAAGGAAGAAAGAAGAAAAAAGAAGAAGGAAGAAAGAAGAAAGAAAAAGGAAGAAGAAAGAAGAAACAAGGACGAAGCAACAAAGAAGAAGGAAGAAGGAAGAAGGTAGAAAGAAGAAGGAAGAAGTAAAAACGAAGAAGGAAGAAGAAAAAAGGAAGAAGGAAGAAGAGAGAAGGAAGAAGAAGGAAGAAAGAAAGTAGAAGAATAAAGGAAGACGGGAGAAAGAAGGAAGAAAATGAAGAATGAAGAAGGAAGAAGGAAGAAGAAAAAAGTTAGAAGGAGGAAGGAAGAATAAGAAGGAAAAATTAAGAAGGAAGGAGAAGAAGGAAAAATAAGAAGGAAAAATTAAGAAGGAAGGAGAAGAAGGAAAAATTAGGAAGGAAGGAGAAGAAGGCAACATTAAGCAGGAAGAAGGACAGGGGAAGAAGGAAAAATTAAGAATGAAGAAGGAAGAAGGAAGAAGGAAGAAAAAAGGAAGAATAATGATGTTTTCGGTGTTACTTGGGTCGTAGCCTGGGTGAAAAACAGAATCGCGATTCTCCTGTAGAATCTTGTCGATTTCCTCTGTCGTTGGAATTAGCTTCCATTCAAAGCACGAATCATAGAGTTTACCGTCGTTTACGTCGCTACGAACTTTAGCAATTTGCCATTTTCCACCCTAAAATCGACGTAATCGTCCGGTTTTCGGACATTTTCTCAGCATGGAGGAGTACCAAGATGTAGAAGACGCGTCCTGGACCGCAGCAACACTCCGCGACAAAGCATCCGGGACCACATTCTCCTTTCCCTTTCGGTGCACCACGGTCACATCGTGTTGTTGGAGATCTAGAGCCCATCTGCTACACCTTGATCCTACCTTCCATTTGGAATTGAGAACATGGGTGAGAGCAGAAGAATCTGTAATAAGGGTAAAATGATACCCCTCTACATACCCTCTGAATGCCTCGATGGCTAGAATCGCCGCCAGAGCCTCTTTCTCTGCCGCGTGGTAGTTTTTTTTGCGGTGTCGTTAACTTGTGCGAGTAGTAGGAGATTACCCGTTCCCCGCCTTCTTGTTGCTGTGTTAACACACCGGCAACGGCCACATCACTCGCGTCTGTTTGGATCACGAATTCGCGGGTAAAGTCCGGACTCCCGAAGATTGGGGAGGAGATTAGGCACTCCTTTATTTCGCAAAAGGCTAGCTCGACAGCGTCGCTCCATTGAAGGACTTTCGAGCTGGTCTGAAGCAAATCCGTTAGGGCGGATGTCACCCCACTAAAGGTGGCTATAAAACGACGATAATAATTCGCCATTCCTAGGAATCTTCTGAGTTTTGTAACGGTAGTGGGCCTTTCATATTCCACGATTGGTCTGATTTTCTCAGGGTTCGCCCGGAGGCCACTCGTGCTCAGAAGATATCCTAGGAAGGGAATTTTGTTCACTCCGAACTTGGATTTCTCCAGGTTAATACTGAGGTTTGCTTCTCTCAGACTTAGCTCTGCGTGATGCTTGTTACCGTCATCAACGGGTACAATATAGGGGATTTTCTACAGTAAAAATGGACCTCTGACGAAAATAAAGTGAATATTCTAGCTAGTAATTGAGCTCAAAAATTTAAATTTTCATTAGTCTGTCCTACGATATGTCCCTCGTTCCTATCTCACTACTCACCTAAACCAGTTCCTAGAGGTTGGTATCTCTGACCAACAAACAGATCAAAAGGGATAGAGAAAGTTGAAAGGGGAGAGAGGGTGGAAAGGAGGAATTGAGAGAAAACGGAGGAGAAAAGAAAAAAACGAGAAGGCGAGACCGGGGGACAGGGAGTTGGACATCGGAACGCATGTGAAACGGCTGTGGAGAACTTGTTGGATGGTGAAGAGAATTGAACGGTAACTCGAGTGTGAATGAAGATCGTTCGTGGTGAGGCCTCCGGTATCGCGACTGTGCTGATCGTCGAGACACGAGCTCGGACATTGGCTCGAAAAGTGGAGTTTTACGCGATTCATAAAGTGCAGTGGATAACCCTATTTCGCACCAGAAAGCGCGGACGGTGGCGAGCTCATTGGCTGGTGGCCGGCAAGTTCCCTCGCCATTTTGTCGCGCCACACGTGGTGGGAGTGTAGTAACTTACGCTTTGGAGGTGAGGGCTTCTGTGAGGTCCGGTGGGATCACCCCCGCTTACAGAAAGCCCAAAATCCGATTGTTGCTACCCCACACACGAGCCAAGGGACGTCACCGGAAATCATCGAAGTCCATTGACCACGCCGCACCCAGTTCTTCAGACAAGCTTGGGCCGAGGAGGTCGGATAAACACAACACCCCACACCGGGAGCAGATCGTGGCGAGCTCATAGGCTGGTGGCCGACAAGCCCCTTTGATATTGTCGCGCCACACGTGGTAGGAGTGTGACAACTTACGCTTTGGAGGTGAGGGCTGCTGTAAGGTCTAGTGGGACCACCCCGCTTACGGATAGCCCAATATCCGATTGTTGCTGCCCTACCCACGAGCCATGGGACGTCACTCTATTGTTTGGCCATAATCGTCGTTACAACCAACCAAGCAAGCACGCAGGACACTTGAAGGTAATTCTACCGCAATCAACACCATCGCAGACCAGGTAGCAACCACACGTAAAGCCGCTTCAGACAGTTCGACGCAAGAAACCAAACCGCGGCCATCGCAGTCCCGGTATCGAATACACCGCAGTCCCGGTATCGAACACACGTAAGGTCGCTCTAGACCGATCGTCGCCAAGAACCACCCAAGCTACCCCCATCGACCACTCGGTGATCCAGCACTGGCAAGTAAACGATCATTCCTCTCTCTCTCTATCGCATGCAAATGGGCCTCAACCTACACCCTCCCTCCCGTCCTATACCTTCAAGGGATGAGAAAATGAATAAATATGTATAAGAATATTTAGTTGTGTTGTGTCACTTTATTCACGGAAAGAGGGTCCATTCTTGGTGTCTTGGTCTTCCATTGTCCCAGTTGTGGTTGTGAGTCCTCCCAAAGTAAGTGGTAGCCGGCCCCAAGAGTACTTAGCCCTGAGCTAGTCGGTTGTTACAATTGGCGATCCATGAAAAATAAAAATATTCAGAATTTCCGAATCCTGAATATTTCCACTTGTTAGGGAGACTCACGATAACAATTTTCTGTTGATTATCGTGATCGTTGTCCAAGTCTGCGTCAAGGGGGAGAGTAAGAGTAAAAGGTCGATTGGAAACAATGTGTATATAGCTAATGTAAATAGTGTCTCAAGTTTATTTCTTCCACCACAATCATTGAATTAGTTTTTTTTCTTATTTTCGTATTATTTTCTTATCAGCTTTTATTTATACTTTAAAATTACTTAGACTAAGTATCGCAATCATCAAGCGTGTAGTTGAACTTATTTAAGGGTTAGTCGGAAAAGTGAGGAGTACTGTAATTGAATTCGAATATTTTGTTCAGTGAACACTTATAATTTGTTTGAAATGGCGGCAGGTGGTGAGATGATTATGATATCGGAAGAGAATTTAGGAATTTTTTTTATGACGTTAGAGTAGACCATTTGAATGAAGAAGAACTGGATTTTGAGCTTGAAGTCCGCGACATCGTGTTCAGTAAGGACGATTCGATGTCGAGGAAACGCCGAGCATTGAGGGAAAAGATGAAAAAGGAGAAAGAAGAACAGGATAGTGGAATTAGGACAATGAAACGCAACCCGGAAGAGGAGTTAAGGATCTGTGAGATGAAGCTGCAAGAATTTGAGTTAACATTAGGGGAAGTAACCAGTACATTGCCTCCAAGATGCCAATCCATCTTATTGCACCTTGGCAACCGGGTTAGATTGCTACGACAATGTCTGGGACTTGAAGCGAAAGCACAGATAGATAATATTCTGGGAAAAATCCTCAAATATCTAGAAGAACATTTCTATAACAAAAGCCCGGCTCGTAATCAGGGAAACTCCGAACTAGGTCTCACGAAATTATTCGAGGTCATACAAACAACTGATGAAAGCAGAGTGTGCGGTATTGGCACCATTACAATAGAGATGTTAACAGACAGTAGTCCAACATAAAGCGGTTGACCGTTGGTAAAGCACTAACGGACAACACGCATCTCAGCAGGCCATGCGCATCACCAATAAGACACGTGTATCACAGTAGGCGGCGAACCTAACTCGTCCTCAATCAATCGCGACCAGTCATAGTGTACGGACGCATTAGGCAGCTTCTCCGGAAAGCGACCATAAAGCCCCCACATTTTGGCGATCCTGCCAGGAGCGTCCCTTTAGTGGTTTTGTTTTTTCTCTCTGAGGACCTGCGTAACCTTCGGAAATTGTTATCAAACTACGAATATTGTGAATCGCACGTGTGTAAACGAAAAAAAAAAACCCAGATTAATCCACCTAGCGGTGATGGTGCCTTTCTCGTTTATTTCGAGTTAGTAATTTCTACGCACTTTTGGTATGAAAAAAAGTATTTTGTCCATAACTTTTGAACCCATAGTCCGATCGGGTAAATTTTCAATAGGAAACAATGGGACAGGATTCTGCGTCGAATGCAACTTGTTGCAAGCAAATCCGTCAAGGGTAAGTGCCTGAAAAATGGGCTAGACTTTTCCACTCGTTGTTGTCTAAACAAAAAGTATTTTGACCATAACTTCTGAGCCCATAGTCCGATCCAGCCAATTTTCAATAGGAAACAATGGGACAGGATTCTGCGTCGAATGCAACTTGTTGCAAGCAAATCCGTTAAGGGTAAGTGCCTGAAAAGTGGGCTAGACTGCTGGCAAACTTTTGCGCACATACACACCCATACACACACACACATACACACACAGACATCACCTCGATTCGTCGAGCTGAGTCGATCGGTATATAACACTATGGGTCTCCGAGCCTCCTATAAAAAGTTTGTTTTTGGAGCGAACATATAGCCTTTACGTATACTTTGTATACGAGAAAGGCAAAACAGGTGAGTCAAAAAAAAAAATCTATCAAATGAATGGATTGCGGTTAAACAACCGCAAAGTGTGCCAGTAATGGCCACTGGAAACTGGTTGTGGTTATAAAAAAAATCACAAGGTGTGTCTTCTTGAGAACACCGGAAATGGATTGCGGTTGGGTAACCGCAAAGTGAGTCCTAAATGACCACTGGAAACTGGTTGTGGTTAAAGACTATCACAAGGTGTGACTTTTAAAGAACACCGGAAATGGATGGCGGTTATGTAAACGCAAAGTGAGTCGTGAATGGCCACTGGAAACTGGTTGTGGTTATAAAAAAAATCACAAGGTGTGTCTTCTTGAGAACACCGGAAATGGATTGCGGTTGGGTAACCGCAAAGTGAGTCGCGAATGGCCACTGGAAACTGGTTGTGGTTATAAAAATCACAAGGTGTGTCTTCTTAAGAACACCGGAAATGGATTGCGGTTAGGTAACCGCAAAGTGAGTCGTGAATGGCCACTGGAAACTGGTTGTGGTTATAAAAAAAATCACAAGGTGTGTCTTCTTGAGAACACCGGAAATGGATTGCGGTTTGGTAACCGCAAAGTGAGTCGTGAATGGCCACTGGAAATTGGTTGTGGTTATTTTAATCACAAGGTGTATCTTTTCAAGAACGCCGGAAATGGTTTGCGGTTTGGTAACCGCAAAGTGAGTCGTGAATGGCCACTGGAAACTGGTTGTGGTTATTTTAATCACAAGGTGTGTCTTTTTTTAGAAACACCGGAAATGATTTGCGATCATGAAACAAAGTGAGTCCTAAGTGACCAGTTGAAAGTTGCTGTGGTTATTGTAATCAGAAAGTGTGTCTTTCCAAAGGACAGCTATAACAAATATGGATTCTGGTTGCAAAGTGCATACCCAATGTCCACTGAAACAAAAGAAAAATGATTGCGTTAGTGCGTACCATAAATTGAGTCGTAAATGACCTCTGGGCTTATTGCGCCACTGTTTTTTGGTACCGAATACAACTTTGTGTCAAAAAAAAAGAGAGAAAGATAAATATGTGGTCACTGTGAAATGGCTTATAATTATGTAAAATTCAAGTTTTAAGAATTACCAGAAATCGAATACATTATCATTTTCCTGTCACAATATTGTAATAAGCCAGTGCTAGAGATGTTGAGGGTAAAACGTATATCATTTTTTTCTTCTCCCTCAACCAGATTGAACAACCAACATGTCGAGTGGAGGCAAGTATGTATTGGCTCCGATCGCTTATGACGATTCGGACGAAGCTGAAACTAGTAATCCTGGTGACGAAGCTTCGAGTTGCTCGGATGAATTCGAGGTAGCAGCACATGAAACCGTAGAGACAGAGTACGGGACACCGATGGCGGTTAGTGACATAGGTTGTCGACTTCGTCACGAAGAGCCAACGATCAATAATTACACTAATCAGCATACAACCGGTGCAGATACAGAAAAGGAGAATGACAACGGCCGATTCGAATTTTCGAGTGGTTCGATCGACAGAGGAAGCAACATCCGCTGGGATCTCATCCCTAAGTTTCCAAATGACATTCCAACGAACAAGCTCTGGGAACACTGGCAGAGCTTCATAGAGAATTTCGAGATAGCTACTTCCCTATCTTCGTTCGCCGGACCTGCTTCCAAAGCTAAGCTACTGTATTTATCTATCGGAAAGCATCTGCAGGACATTATAAACGCAGCGGACCTACGACCAAACTACAATGATTCGAAATGCTACATGACGTTAGTCGAAGGAATAAACTATTACTTCAAATCTATGACTGATACTGCTGCCGAGCACGAGGCATTTCAAACCATGCGCCAAATAAAGGCGAATCAATCGTAGCGTTTCACGCCAGATTGACACAGAAAGTGCGCCTTTGCGGCTACAGTAAACCCGACCAAACTCGTTTTGTTTTGGCACAGCTGCTGAAAGGAATGCAGAACCGCGACCTGGCCATAACAGCTAGAACGTACGGCCATAATGCACATTACGTAGTGCAAGCGGCTACAAGAGTGGAGGCATACAAAGCTCCCGAGGAGATAGCCGAACCCAGTTTCTCCGATGTACAAGCAGTTTCTCGGAAACGCGTGTTTAGCCAGGACAGGCATCCTTCCCGAAAATTCAGAAAAACGGACGAGTTCGACGGAACCAGCATGAAGAAAAACTTGAGAATGACGAAGTCTCCACCACCGGAGTATCAGAGTCTCCAAAGGCGTTGTTGGAAATGCGGATTCACGTCCCATAGGACGAATCGATGCCCCGCTATGGGTAAGCGGTGCAATTCTTGTGGGCGTACAGGACACTACGCATCAATGTGCCGTAATACGAACAAAAAGAGGCGTATCAATACCATTCAAGAAGAAGAATCACGGAATAGGCTGTCACCTGTATGGAAGAAAGACTCAAGTGATGAACAGGTATAATTTGAAATATTAGATTGTAGTACCTAAAAAATTTATAATCCAATAAATCCATGAAGTGAACTGTAGGAAAGACTTTTTTTATTACCCATTTCATTTCATCTAGATACACAAAAAAAAAAAAAAGGAAATACAAAAAAACATTTTTCCCACTTTTCCTCTTTAGCATGTAAACGCAGTTGCATCGCTAAACGATGCCCTCGTCCGTTGTCGCCTGGGCTCATCCAGACCAATTGATTTTTCAGTTGACTCAGGAGCTGACGTCAACATCGTCGGTGGAACTGACTGGATACAGTTGTATGAGGATTTTCGCTACAGCAGAGCTTTGTTAACTCTTACCGAACACTCTACAGTGAAAGAACTTCGAGCATATGCATCAACCACGCCAATGGAAGTGTACTGTGCCTTCAGTACAGAAGTGGAAGTTGTAGAAGCAACCAAGCCAATGATATCAGCGAATTTTCTCGTCGTCAAGGGAGGCCGGCGATCGATACTGGAAGACGTACTGCGAGCGAGTTGAGGCTTTGGAAGTAGGCCTTACCGTTAGTAATTGCGAAGAATCCAACAGCGTAAAAATATTTCCAAAGATACCTAATGTTCGCGTGAAGTTTAGTATAGACACATCTGTCCCACCTGAGAAGAATGCGTACTATAATGTTCCGGCGGCTTATCGAGAAGCAGCCAGAGAACGCTTGGAAGACATGGAGGCACGTGGCATTATAGAACGGGTTGTGAAAGCGCCCGAGTGGATAAGTGGTATGTCTGCGGTACCAAAAGGAAAAAACGATTTCCGCCTGGTGGTTAATATGCGCGCACCCAACAAGGCGATTAACCGGGAATATTTCCGCATGCCGCTCATTGACGAAATGAAGGTAAAACTGCATGGCGCCAAATTATTTACAAAATTGGACCTAAATAATGCTTATTACCATATTGAGCTTAGCAAAGAATCTCGTGATCTCACAACCTTTCTAACAGAAAACGGTATGTACCGTTTTACACGGCTAATGTTTGGTGTGAATTGCGCGCCTGAAATTTTTCAGCGGGAGATGAGTCGTTTGTTAGAAGGGATTGATAACATCATCGTTTATATTGACGATATTCTTATCTTCGCTGAAACACTGGAGAAACTAAAAAAAACTACCGAGCAAGTTTTGAAGATCCTACGAGAACACAATTTGACACTCAATTTCGAGAAATGTGAATTCGAAAAAAGCTTCATCACGTTTCTAGGCCATGGCCTCGACAAGAATGGATTCAACATTGACGAGTCTAAAATACGAGCTATAAAAAGATTTCGTCCTCCAACTAACGTGTCTGAACTAAAAAGTTTTCTAGGACTTGCAACATTCGTCAGTCCTTATATCAAAGATTTTGCAGACGTCACGAGTGCACTATGGGCCGTCACTACAGCTAAGAACTGGTGTTGGGGACCGAAACAGTTATTAGCTTTTGAACAGGTATGTTTTTTTGTTTTGTTTCCACGTTCCTCTTTTTTTTTTGTTTTTCTTCAGTTATAAACCTTTCAAATTGATCTATTCACTACACGTAAAGGTTAAGGATCGAATAATAAATTGCGCAGCTACTCTAGGATATTTCTCAAACAATGACAAAACAATCTTGTACACCGATGCATCTTCCAACGCTCTCGGCGCAGTCCTGGTACAGGAAAGTACTACTTGCTCTCCGCGCATTATAAGCTTTGCTTCTAAGTCTCTCACCGATACCGAAAAGCGATATGCACAGAACCAACGTGAAGCGTTGGCCACTGTATGGGCCGTGGAACACTTTTCTTACTTTCTTCTTGGTCGACACTTCACATTACGCACTGACGCACAAGGTGTCGCATTCATATTGAATCGCTCACGTGAGAACTCTAAAAGAGCCTTAACGAGAGCTGATGGTTGGGCACTCCGCCTGAGTCCATACAACGTAGAGTATATCCGAGGACGTGACAATATCGCGGACCCACCTTCTCGCTTGTATGTGGGCACCGATGAACCTTTTGATGAACAGCATAGTCCGTGGGAGGTAGCAGCACTCGAGGCGAACTCGGTGGGTTTTTTGACCGAGAGTGAACTCCGAGACGAAACAGCATTAGACACAACGATACAAGCTGTTTTTGATGCATTAGAAATGCATATCTGGCCTAAGGAACTAAAAAGATTTGAAAACATATCAAACGATCTGTCAGTCCACAAGGGAATTCTGGTCAAAAATGGATGCGCCGTAGTTCCAAGTAAACTTCGAAACAAAACTTTAACTCTAGCCCACGACGGACACCCAATGGCTGCTAAATTGAAAAGTATCCTGCGAGAGCGGGTATGGTGGCCAGGCATGACCACCGATGCCGAAGAATGGGTGAAATCCTGTAAAGTTTGTGCAACAAACGGTCGTCCGGAAAAGCCAACTCCAATGAGACGAATCTTTGCCTCACAAACTGTATGGGAAACAATAGCATTAGATTTCAACGGTCCCTACGCGAGATTTGGAGGTATATCAATTTTGCTAATAGTTGACTATCGATCAAGGTAAATGTTTGCAACATGATCGTTACTCTAGTTTCCAAATTAATTTGGTTTTTTACAGATTTTTAATCGGCCGATCGGTGAAATCAACCAGTTTCGATCAGACGAAGCAAGTGTTAGAGGAGGTGTTTCAACGGGAAGGTTTCCCAAAATGCATTCGTTCTGACAATGGACCGCCTTTTAATGGCGCCGAATACAACACTTATTGCACTGAGCGAGGTATCGAGGTCGTCTTTTCTACACCCTTATTTCCCCAGCAGAATGGCCTCGTAGAAAACTACATGAAGCTGGTAAATAAAGCTATGGCCACTGCAGTTACTAATGGAACATGCTACAAGGAAGAACTAAAGGCGACTGTGAATGCTCATAACGCAG
Organism: Armigeres subalbatus; assembly: GCF_024139115.2. Classification (NCBI taxonomy): domain Eukaryota; kingdom Metazoa; phylum Arthropoda; class Insecta; order Diptera; family Culicidae; genus Armigeres; species Armigeres subalbatus. The sequence goes on along the minus strand of NC_085141.1, from coordinate 200,164,666 downwards.
CGGCTCATGCAGTAACTGGTATACCGCCAGAGGAAGTTATGTTAGGACGTAAGATCAAGCGCCGTCTTCCTTTGCTGTGCCACCAGAAAGCGAACATCGATGAAGAACTCTTGAACCGGAAAGATAGAGCGGAAAAACTAAAAGCCAAGCAACGAGAAGATGCTCGTAGAGGTGCTCGAGAATGCCGTGTAGGTCCAGGTGACACTGTCATCGTCGAAAGACTGACGCGTACGAAAGGAGAGAGTCGATTTGACCCTCAGAGATACACGGTTATGCGGGAAAACAACGGAAGTCTTTTGTTGCAGAACGATCGTGGTCAAACTTTGAAACGCCACGTAACACAAACGAAGAAGGTGAGTCGATGGCGTGAACCTAATGAAACCGACGATGATAATCAGCAAGGATTAGACCAGGCAACAAGAAGAATCTTACCCACCAGGACAAAAGTACCCCCAACTTACTTGAAAGACTATGTGCAGTCTCTAGAAGCTTAACATGAATAATCCGTAAATATCTCTTGGAATTTCTCAACATTTTCGCACTGTATATTTTTGTCCATTGAAAGCACATCTTCTAATGATCGGTATGAATTATATAGAACTAATCTACATGTTCCCACTTTTTTTTCCTCACCTAATTGTTTGATGCGTTCTGAAACCAAAAAAATATATATATATAAATAAACAATTAACCGATAGAAACTAATATTTAATTAGAATACAAACCATTGGTTTTAGATTTAATAGTTACAGCCATAGCGTGAACTTTTTCAAATTATTATTTTGAAAATATGTATATAAAATAAATGAAATAACGGTATAGACCAATGCAAACTCTAACTTAACCTCACTTATTTTGACAGTTTACAGAGCTTGTTTACAAGGTGTTAGAAGAAAAATCGACGATGAGAAAATTGAAATTCATATTTTTAGTTTAAAATTGCTGTGATCCGTATATTTTAGTGTTATTCTTTGCATTCAGCATGAAATCAATCGCGATGGACATCTACATGCGAATAAAATGACGAAACAATTTTATCGGAAGCTGCGCCGGAGGCTAAGTCCCGGAGAAAAAGCTCTGTGAACTGTCATCCTACGTCATCATGCACTGGTCTATTGAGAATAAATAGATATAGACTTCAGACGTCAAAATTCAAGATGTATGTTCAGCGCAGGTGTGACCTAACGTATATTGAGCCGGTATTCGTTATCAAAACAATATACATTGCAACCGAAAACGGCAGTTGTCAAACATGAAGCATCACATATAGCTAAGCAGGTCAGTCCGGATATTACTCAGCATGCCGTCACTTTCGCTCACCTTTGGTTTTAGAGTTGAGCAGAGAGTAAAATAATGACAATAATAACTACATGTAAGTTTGGGCAACTGATGTCTTTTCTGTCACATCCCCGTCACTTCTACAAGATACTAGTTTTTCCGCATCCATATATGCTACAAATAAACACACACACATCAAAGATTTTTCTGTTTTGCACCTTTGATTAACAATGTCTGTATACACGCAGCCCAGAGACGTTGTTATTATATAGAGACACGCGGAGAGAATAAAAGCAATTCTGGCTTCACGGCCCCCAGACAAAACCAATGCTGTGCGATCGGCAACATATAAAATTGCGAGAACTTGAAGTGACTCTCAAAATGAGCAGTTATTTCATTTGTCTCACCTTCATATCCTGCCTTTTTCAGCACCATTGCCAAATATTCAACAACAAATATAATTAAATATAATATTTAAACTTGCTATGAGAACTCTGAAAACAGCTTACTTTACTTAACTTTTCAAACTTTTTAATGATTTATATAATGTTGATTACAATACTTATCTCGCATTTAGCACCGATTGGTAATGTTTGTTTACTTTGCTCGTTTGGTACCGTTCGATTGGTACTTTCGGCTTCACTCTTCGCGGGTCTCTATCTATAAACAACGTCTCTGACGCAGCCCATGCAGCTGTTGAAAAAAAGGCCTTTTGAAACATTTCAAATGCATAATGTTTGAAAAGCTTTAACACACTGGGCAAAATAATTGTGTTATTTATTTTGTTTTCACCTTCAAAGTGGAAAGAAATGAAAAGTTAATTAATATCCTGTAAATGATTACTCAACTATTGATTGGTGAGAGTGGATTTCTCATTTAATGTGAGAGGGGGATGTGCGGTATTGGCACCATTACAATAGAGATGTTAACAGACAGTAGTCCAACACAAAGCGGTTGACCGTTGGTAAAGCACTAACGGACAACACGCATCTCAGCAGGCCATGCGCATCACCAATAAGACACGTGTATCACAGTAGGCGGCGAACCTAACTCGTCCTCAATCAATCGCGACCAGTCATAGTGTACGGACGCATTAGGCAGCTTCTCCGGAAAGCGACCATAAAGCCCCACACAGAGTTTCAAGTGCAGTATCGTCTTTGGGTATCTCTCAGACAAACGTAGGGCTACAACCGTCTTTAACTCCGGCAGAATCAGATATTCTCGGTTCTTTGCAACGTCTTGGATTATTAGAATCAGGACAAGCTGAGCCAGCTGAACTTAGGGATGGATTGCTAAAGCTAGAAAACGAACTTAATTTGCTGCGTCGCGTAAAACCAACAAGTTCAACCTCCTCCAATCATCCAGATCGCGAGAAACCAGTCTCATACTATGAATCATACACAGGTACAATTCCGAAATCGACGGTTCCGGTTACACGCAGTCCAGGGAATCAGGAGACATTTAAGGCATCAGCTTCTACAACTAATTGGTACCGGTCAGGGCTAACCACTGAATTCACTCAGAGTAATTTCACTCCAGTCACACCGTATCCGGTGATAAACACTGTAACGAACGCCATCTAATTCAGCTCCTCGAGTAGCATCAACGATTAGCCTCTGGTCAAACCCTATAACTGTCACCTCAGGCCTATCGACGATTTATTCTAGCGGTAACCAACGCGTTTTGGAATCAGGGAATTGTTTGCTATTGAAAATGGGCCCGATCATTGCTTTTCGGAATTATTGAAAAATCATTGTTTTTTCCCACAGGTCCCCCTTGGAAAAAAAAAAATCAAAAAACAATTGTTTTTGAATGGTGGCAAGGCAAAATATTAAAATGATCGAAAAATGTGATCTATTCACCCAAAGAGCTTTTTTGACCTTTTTAAAGTGATTTTTTCAATATATTTTATAATGCACGAGAAAGGCATCATCACTGCTAGGTGGATTAATCTGGGTTTTTTAATGAAATTCACACAATTTGTTATAAACAGCCGAACGGCAACATGGTTATGTTTAGTAAATTCTGCGATTGCTATGAAGCTTGTAAACTTTAAATTTTGTGCTTCATCCTTATAATATATGGCAAAAGGATGGATTGTGCATTGAGGGTTTGCCCAATGAAAACCTTGTATAGCGTCCTGAATAACAAGAGTATTTTTCAGAGAAGTCAGCAATTATAATGCAATCAGTTGCTTCCAAATTAATTTTAAGTTGTTTTAAGTAGTTTCCTTGTTGCTCTGCAATAAAATTATGCGGAGATAATTCGCTTAATTTTTCTAAAATGTTTCCACATACTCTTCTGCATCCATTCGCATTGAATTTAAATGGCAACGATCTGTTTGCTTCCATTGTTTAAATTCTAAGGAATCGACATTTTCAAGAAAATGCATCAGGTCATTCTCCAGTGTCTGCGTACCCGGGCAATGAGCACAGGTTTTCAACCAACATTTCTCTGTAGGATTTTCACAAAGTATTTTGAAAAACAAGTCATTATACGTTTTTAAATGGTTATGAATAAGTTTCTTGTCCTTAAGGGTTTTAAACATTAATTTAACATTCTACCAGCTACCAATTGATTCAGCACTCGTTGATTCCAAAGAAAACAAAGATTCTGAAAACAAGATGGAAAAATAACTATTAGGAGCATGTTTCTTCATATAATGTAATACATATTGTATTCGATTATTCTATTTTGTTGCATGATAGGCAACTGCTCTACAAATTGAGCTACTAGGTCGGATAAGGTAAGATTATACGGAACTGATGTTTTTTTTCAATTTTCTGAATAATCGAGTACAACTAGTATAACGTAGCAAATCATGATGTCTGAATGAACAAAAGGAAGAGATTATTTTACTTACCAACACTAGGAACAGCGTCAATTTCCGATGATCCAGCGGCATTGGGATCGATTATTTCGAAACCACCATTATTGATGTTTGCTGGTGCGGCGAAATTGTTCACTCTAGATGGTCCCGCCACGGCGAAAATATTGGTGTCTGATGGTCCGGCAATGGCGAGATCATCAAGTTTCGCTGGTTCAGAAACGGTCAGTTCTTGATTTTCACATTGTTTAAATTCTAAGGAATCGACATTTTCAAGAAAATGCATCAGGTCATTCTCCAGTGTCTGCGTACCCGGGCAATGAGCACAGGTTTTCAACCAACATTTCTCTGTAGGATTTTCACAAAGTATTTTAAAAAACAAGTCATTATACGTTTTTAAATGGTTATGAATAAGTTTCTTGTCCTTAAGGGTTTTAAACATTAATTTAACATTCTACCAGCTACCAATTGATTCAGCACTCGTTGATTCCAAAGAAAACAAAGATTCTGAAAACAAGATGGAAAAATAACTATTAGGAGCATGTTTCTTCATATAATGTAATACATATTGTATTCGATTATTCTATTTTGTTGCATGATAGGCAACTGCTCTACAAATTGAGCTACTAGGTCGGATAAGGTAAGATTATACGGAACTGATGTTTTTTCAATTTTCTGAATAATCGAGTACAACTAGTATAACGTAGCAAATCATGATGTCTGAATGAACAAAAAGAAGAGATTATTCTACTTACCAACACTAGGAACAGCGTCAATTTCCGATGATCCAGCGGCATTGGGATCGATTATTTCGAAACCACCATTATTGATGTTTGCTGGTGCGGCGAAATTGTTCACTCTAGATGGTCCCGCCACGGCGAAATTATTGGTGTCTGATGGTCCGGCAACGGCGAGATCATCAAGTTTCGATGGTTCAGAAACGGTGAGTTCTTGATTTTCACATTCTATATTAACTGCACTTGGAGCTGCTGGCTCGTTTCTTTTCTTGATAATGCGATAAAGTCGGCAATAGCAGGTATTACAAATGTGGGAACAGCTTTTATCCAATTTTATTCTCCTTTCCGCTGCATAATCATACAGTTTAGGAGTAAGTTCCCTGTAACAATTACTCCAAACATGGCAATTTGAGCATTCGTGCTTCATTGTATTAAACGTTTCTGGACAATTGGAACTGGACAATTTCACTGATTTTCTTGACTGACATATACTTTATCTTATAGACCACTTTAAATAGTCCCTTTGGGTATCATTTAGGTAGAGTGAACAAGGAAAAGGAGACAGATGAATCATAATCAAAAGAAAATACAATGAATTACTTGCATCAAAAATATTGAAAACATATAAACAAAGCAGGTAACCTATTGTATGGATCGCTGAAAACCAACCTTTTTGAAAAATGACATATTGCATTGCCGATTTTGGAGAATGAAGTCATCAATAACAACACCAGACTATTCCGATTGAATTATTTTCAACTATTGCGATTCGTAAATTCTTCTAATAAACGAGACCAAACAAACACTCTTGAATAACATTTTCATACTTTTGATTTAATTTGAGCTATTTGAAATAGTGGAGAATAACGTTCATTCCATGTGTGTATGGGCAGAAAAATTGAAATTTTCAAAAAAATGTAACTCAAAAACGGCTCGATGAACATTTCTAATTTTTTGATATGTTATGTAAAAATATTTAAATTTTCATAAAAAAATATAAAAATATATAGTCGTTGTGGTCCAACATTTAAAAAATCTTAAAAAACGAATATTTTGACCATTTTAGCAAATTTGAGTGCACCAATACACCAAACCAAAAATTTTAGTAAGAACTAGAAGTAATAAGCTTTCTATCCATAAAAAAATATTGCAAATCGATCCAGTGGTTCAAAAGTTTTTTTTAAAATAAAAAATTTCGAAAAATAGCGATTTTTCTGGTAACCCTATATCGAACATGGTCATCCTAATAAAAAAATAAAAAATACGGGTCTAATTATTTTCGATGAAGAACATACCAAGCGATATTGAGCAAAATTGGACAACTATTTTTTTCAACTCTATTCTTTTCCCGTGGAATCGCTGTATATATATATATATATATATATATATATATATATATATATATATATATATATATATATATATATATATATATATAAGGAAGAAGGAAGAAGGAAGAAAGAAGAAGAAAGAAAGAAGAAAGAAGAAAGCAAAAGGAAGAAGAAAGCAGGAACAAGGACGAAGGAACAAAGAAGAAGGAAGAAGGAAGAAGCTAGAAGTAAGAAGGAAGAAGTAAGAACGAAGAAGGAAGAAGGAAAAAGGAATAAAGAAGAAGGAAGAAGAGAGGAGGAAGAAGAAGGAAGAAAGAAAGTAAAAGAATAAAGGAAGACGGGAGAAAGAAGGAAGAAAATGAAGAATGAAGAAGAAAGAAGGAAAAAGATAGAAGGAAGAGGGAAGGATAAGAAGGAAAAATTAAGAAAGAAGGAGAAGAAGGAAAAATGAGAAGGAAGGAGAAGAAGGAAAAATTAAGAAGGAAGGAGAAGAAGGAAAAATTAAGAAGGAAGGAGAAGAAGGAAACATTAAGCAGCAAGAAGGAAAGGGGAAGAAGGAAAAATTAAGAATGAAGAATGAAGAAGGAAGAAGGAAGAAAAAAGGAAGAATAATGATGTTTTCGGTGTTACTTGGGTCGTAGCCTGGGTGAAAAACAGAATCGTGATTCTCCTGTAGAATCTTGTCGATTTCCTCTGTCGTTGGAATTAGCTTCCATTCAAAGCACGAATCATAGAGTTTACCGTCGTTTACGTCGCTACGAACTTTAGCAATTTGCCATTTTCCACCCTAAAATCGACGTAATCGTCCGGTTTTTCGGACATTTTTCTCAGCATGGAGGAGTACCAAGATGTAGAAGACGCGTCCTGGACCGCAGCAACACTCCGCGACAAAGCATCCGGGACCACATTCTCCTTTCCCTTTCGGTGCACCACGGTCACATCGTGTTGTTGGAGATCTAGAGCCCATCTGCTACACCTTGATCCTACCTTCCATTTGGAATTGAGAACATGGGTGAGAGCAGAAGAATCTGTAATAAGGGTAAAATGATACCCCTCTACATACCCTCTGAATGCCTCGATGGCTAGAATCGCCGCCAGAGCCTCTTTCTCTGCCGCGTGGTAGTTTTTTTTGCGGTGTCGTTAACTTGTGCGAGTAGTAGGAGATTACCCGTTCCCCGCCTTCTTGTTGCTGTGTTAACACACCGGCAACGGCCACATCACTCGCGTCTGTTTGGATCACGAATTCGCGGGTAAAGTCCGGACTCCCGAAGATTGGGGAGGAGATTAGGCACTCCTTTATTTCGCAAAAGGCTAGCTCGACAGCGTCGCTCCATTGAAGGACTTTCGAGCTGGTCTGAAGCAAATCCGTTAGGGCGGATGTCACCCCACCAAAGGTGGCTATAAAACGACGATAATAATTCGCCATTCCTAGGAATCTTCTGAGTTTTGTAACGGTAGTGGGCCTTTCATATTCCACGATTGGTCTGATTTTCTCAGGGTTCGCCTGGAGGCCACTCGTGCTCAGAAGATATCCTAGGAAGGGAATTTTGTTCACTCCGAACTTGGATTTCTCCAGGTTAATACTGAGGTTTGCTTCTCTCAGACTTAGCTCTGCGTGATGCTTGTTACCGTCATCAACGGGTACAATATAGGGGATTTTCTACAGTAAAAATGGACCTCTGACGAAAATAAAGTGAATATTCTAGCTAGTAATTGAGCTCAAAAAATTAAATTTTCATTAGTCTGTCCTACGATATGTCCCTCGTTCCTATCTCACTACTCACCTAAACCAGTTCCTAGAGGTTGGTATCTCTGACCAACAAACAGATCAAAAGGGATAGAGAAAGTTGAAAGGGGAGAGAGGGGTGGAAAGGAGGAATGGAGAGAAAACGGAGGAGAAAAGAAAAAACGAGAAGGCGAGACCGGGGGACAGGGAGTTGGACATCGGAACGCATGTGAAACGGCTGTGGAGAACTTGTTGGATGGTGAAGAGAATTGAACGGTAACTCGAGTGTGCATGAAGATCGTTCGTGGTGAGGCCTCCGGTATCGCGACTGTGCTGATCGTCGAGACACGAGCTCGGACATTGGCTCGAAAAGTGGAGTTTTACGCGATTCATAAAGTGCAGTGCAGGCGGATAACCCTATTTCGCACCAGAAAGCGCGGACGGTGGCGAGCTCATTGGCTGGTGGCCGGCAAGTTCCCTCGCCATTTTGTCGCGCCACACGTGGTGGGAGTGTAGTAACTTACGCTTTGGAGGTGAGGGCTTCTGTGAGGTCCGGTGGGATCACCCCCGCTTACAGAAAGCCCAAAATCCGATTGTTGCTACCCCACACACGAGCCAAGGGACGTCACCGGAAATCATCGAAGTCCATTGACCACGCCGCACCCAGTTCTTCAGACAAGCTTGGGCCGAGGAGGTCGGATAAACACAACACCCCACACCGGGAGCAGATCGTGGCGAGCTCATAGGCTGGTGGCCGACAAGCCCCTTTGATATTGTCGCGCCACACGTGGTAGGTGTGACAACTTACGCTTTGGAGGTGAGGGCTGCTGTAAGGTCTAGTGGGACCACCCCGCTTACGGATAGCCCAATATCCGATTGTTGCTGCCCTACCCACGAGCCATGGGACGTCACTCTATTGTTTGGCCATAATCGTCGTTACAACCAACCAAGCAAGCACGCAGGACACTTGAAGGTAATTCTACCGCAATCAACACCATCGCAGACCAGGTAGCAACCACACGTAAAGCCGCTTCAGACAGTTCGACGCAAGAAACCAAACCGCGGCCATCGCAGTCCCGGTATCGAATACACCGCAGTCCCGGTATCGAACACACGTAAGGTCGCTCTAGACCGATCGTCGCCAAGAACCACCCAAGCTACCCCCATCGACCACTCGGTGATCCAGCACTGGCAAGTAAACGATCATTCCTCTCTCTCTATCGCATGCAAATGGGCCTCAACCTACCCCCTCCCTCCCGTCCTATACCTTCAAGGGATGAGAAAATGAATAAATATGTATAAGAATATTTAGTTGTGTTGCGTCACTTTATTCACGGAAAGAGGGTCCATTCTTGGTGTCTTGGTCTTCCATTGTCCCAGTTGTGGTTGTGAGTCCTCCCAAAGTAAGTGGTAGCCGGCCCCAAGAGTACTTAGCCCTGAGCTAGTCGGTTGTTACAATTGGCGATCCGCGAAAAAATAAAAATATTCAGAATTTCCGAATCCTGAATATTTCCACTTGCTAGGGGAGACTCACGATAACAATTTTCTGTTGATTATCGTGATCGTTGTCCAAGTCTGCGTCAAGGGGGAGAGTAAGAGTAAAAGGTCGATTGGAAACAATGTGTATATAGCTAATGTAAATAGTGTCTCAAGTTTATTTCTTCCACCACAATCATTGAATTAGTTTTTTTTCTTATTTTCGTATTATTTTCTTATCAGCTTTTATTTATACTTTAAAATTACTTAGACTAAGTATCGCAATCATCAAGCGTGTAGTTGAACTTATTTAAGGGTTAGTCGGAAAAGTGAGGAGTACTGTAATTGAATTCGAATATTTTGTTCAGTGAACACTTATAATTTGTTTGAAATGGCGGCAGGTGGTGAGATGATTATGATATCGGAAGAGAATTTAGGAATTTTTTTTATGACGTTGGAGTAGACCATTTGAATGAAGAAGAACTGGATTTTGAGCTTGAAGTCCGCGACATCGTGTTCAGTAAGGACGATTCGATGTCGAGGAAACGCCGAGCATTGAGGGAAAAAGATGAAAAGGAGAAAGAAGAACAGGATAGTGGAATTAGGACAATGAAACGCAACCCGGAAGAGGAGTTAAGGATCTGTGAGATGAAGCTGCAAGAATTTGAGTTAACATTAGGGAAGTAACCAGTACATTGCCTCCAAGATGCCAATCCATCTTATTGCACCTTGGCAACCAGGTTAGATTGCTACGACAATGTCTGGGACTTGAAGCGAAAGCACAGATAGATAATATTCTGGGAAAAATCCTCAAATATCTAGAAGAACATTTCTATAACAAAGCCCGGCTCGTAATCAGGGAAACTCCGAACTAGGTCTCACGAAATTATTCGAGGTCATACAAACAACTGATGAAAGCAGAGTGTGCGGTATTGGCACCATTACAATAGAGATGTTAACAGACAGTAGTCCAACATAAAGCGGTTGACCGTTGGTAAAGCACTAACGGACAACACGCATCTCAGCAGGCCATGCGCATCACCAATAAGACACGTGTATCACAGTAGGCGGCGAACCTAACTCGTCCTCAATCAATCGCGACCAGTCATAGTGTACGGACGCATTAGGCAGCTTCTCCGGAAAGCGACCATAAAGCCCCCACATTTTGGCGATCCTGCCAGGAGCGTCCCTTTAGTGGTTTTGTTTTTTCTCTCTGAGGACCTGCGTAACCTTCGGAAATTGTTATCAAACTACGAATATTGTGAATCGCACGTGTGTAAACGAAAAAAAAAAACCCAGATTAATCCACCTAGCGGTGATGGTGCCTTTCTCGTTTATTTCGAGTTAGTAATTTCTACGCACTTTTGGTATGAAAAAAAGTATTTTGTCCATAACTTTTGAACCCATAGTCCGATCGGGTAAATTTTCAATAGGAAACAATGGGACAGGATTCTGCGTCGAATGCAACTTGTTGCAAGCAAATCCGTCAAGGGTAAGTGCCTGAAAAATGGGCTAGACTTTTCCACTCGTTGTTGTCTAAACAAAAAGTATTTTGACCATAACTTCTGAGCCCATAGTCCGATCCAGCCAATTTTCAATAGGAAACAATGGGACAGGATTCTGCGTCGAATGCAACTTGTTGCAAGCAAATCCGTTAAGGGTAAGTGCCTGAAAAGTGGGCTAGACTTTTGGCAAACTTTTGCGCACATACACACACATACACACACACACACACATACACACACACAGACATCACCTCGATTCGTCGAGCTGAGTCGATCGGTATATAACACTATGGGTCTCCGAGCCTCCTATAAAAAGTTTGTTTTTGGAGCGAACATATAGCCTTTACGTATACTTTGTATACGAGAAAGGCAAAACAGGTGAGTCAAAAAAAAAAATCTATCAAATGAATGGATTGCGGTTAAACAACCGCAAAGTGTGCCAGTAATGGCCACTGGAAACTGGTTGTGGTTATAAAAAAAATCACAAGGTGTGTCTTCTTGAGAACACCGGAAATGGATTGCGGTTGGGTAACCGCAAAGTGAGTCGCGAATGGCCACTGGAAACTGGTTGTGGTTATAAAAATCACAAGGTGTGTCTTCTTAAGAACACCGGAAATGGATTGCGGTTAGGTAACCGCAAAGTGAGTCGTGAATGGCCACTGGAAACTGGTTGTGGTTATAAAAAAAATCACAAGGTGTGTCTTCTTGAGAACACCGGAAATGGATTGCGGTTGGGTAACCGCAAAGTGAGTCGCGAATGGCCACTGGAAACTGGTTGTGGTTATAAAAATCACAAGGTGTGTCTTCTTAAGAACACCGGAAATGGATTGCGGTTAGGTAACCGCAAAGTGAGTCGTGAATGGCCACTGGAAACTGGTTGTGGTTATAAAAAAAATCACAAGGTGTGTCTTCTTGAGAACACCGGAAATGGATTGCGGTTTGGTAACCGCAAAGTGAGTCGTGAATGGCCACTGGAAATTGGTTGTGGTTATTTTAATCACAAGGTGTATCTTTTCAAGAACGCCGGAAATGGTTTGCGGTTTGGTAACCGCAAAGTGAGTCGTGAATGGCCACTGGAAACTGGTTGTGGTTATTTTAATCACAAGGTGTGTCTTTTTTTAGAAACACCGGAAATGATTTGCGATCATGAAACAAAGTGAGTCCTAAGTGACCAGTTGAAAGTTGCTGTGGTTATTGTAATCAGAAAGTGTGTCTTTCCAAAGGACAGCTATAACAAATATGGATTCTGGTTGCAAAGTGCATACCCAATGTCCACTGAAACAAAAAAAAATGATTGCGTTAGTGCGTACCATAAATTGAGTCGTAAATGACCTCTGGGCTTATTGCGCCACTGTTTTTGGTACCGAATACAACTTTGTGTCAAAAAAAGAGAAAGATAAATATGTGGTCACTGTGAAATGGCTTATAATTATGTAAAATTCAAGTTTTAAGAATTACCAGAAATCGAATACATTATCATTTTCCTGTCACAATATTGTAATAAGCCAGTGCTAGAGATGTGGAGGGTAAAACGTATATCATTTTTCTTCTCCCTCAACCAGATCGAACAACATGTCAAACGATGGCAAGTACGTATTAGCTCCGATCGCTTATGACGATTCGGACGAAGCTGAAACTAGTAATCCTGGTGACGAAGCTTCGAGTTGCTCCGGATGAATTCGAGGTAGCAGCACATGAAACCGTAGAGACAGAGTACGGGACACCGATGGCGGTTAGTGACATAGGTTGTCGACTTCGTCACGAAGAGCCAACGATCAATAATTACACTAATCAGCATACAACCGGTGCAGATACAGAAAAGGAGAATGACAACGGCCGATTCGAATTTTCGAGTGGTTCGATCGACAGAGGAAGCAACATCCGCTGGGATCTCATCCCTAAGTTTCCAAATGACATTCCAACGAACAAGCTCTGGGAACACTGGCAGAGCTTCATAGAGAATTTCGAGATAGCTACTTCCCTATCTTCGTTCGCCGGACCTGCTTCCAAAGCTAAGCTACTGTATTTATCTATCGGAAAGCATCTGCAGGACATTATAAACGCAGCGGACCTACGACCAAACTACAATGATTCGAAATGCTACATGACGTTAGTCGAAGGAATAAACTATTACTTCAAATCTATGACTGATACTGCTGCCGAGCACGAGGCATTTCAAACCATGCGCCAAATAAAAGGCGAATCAATCGTAGCGTTTCACGCTAGATTGACACAGAAAGTGCGCCTTTGCGGCTACAGTAAACCCGACCAAACTCGTTTTGTTTTGGCACAGCTGCTGAAAGGAATGCAGAACCGCGACCTGGCCATAACAGCTAGAACGTACGGCCATAATGCACATTACGTAGTGCAAGCGGCTACAAGAGTGGAGGCATACAAAGCTCCCGAGGAGATAGCCGAACCCAGTTTCTCCGATGTACAAGCAGTTTCTCGGAAACGCGTGTTTAGCCAGGACAGGCATCCTTCCCGAAAATTCAGAAAAACGGACGAGTTCGACGGAACCAGCATGAAGAAAAACTTGAGAATGACGAAGTCTCCACCACCGGAGTATCAGAGTCTCCAAAGGCGTTGTTGGAAATGCGGATTCACGTCCCATAGGACGAATCGATGCCCCGCTATGGGTAAGCGGTGCAATTCTTGTGGGCGTACAGGACACTACGCATCAATGTGCCGTAATACGAACAAAAAGAGGCGTATCAATACCATTCAAGAAGAAGAATCACGGAATAGGCTGTCACCTGTATGGAAGAAAGACTCAAGTGATGACCAGGTATAATTGAAATATTAGATTGTAGTACCTGAAACAATTATAATTCAATAAATCCATGAAGTGAACTGTGAACAAAGACTTTTTTTGACCCATTTCATTTCATCTAGATACACAAAAAAAAAAGGAAATACAAAAAACATTTTCCCACTTTTCCTCTTTAGCATGTAAACGCAGTTGCATCGCTAAACGATGCCCTCGTCCGTTGTCGCCTGGGCTCATCCAGACCAATTGATTTTTCAGTTGACTCAGGAGCTGACGTCAACATCGTCGGTGGAACTGACTGGATACAGTTGTATGAGGATTTTCGCTACAGCAGAGCTTTGTTAACTCTTACCGAACACTCTACAGTGAAAGAACTTCGAGCATATGCATCAACCACGCCAATGGAAGTGTACTGTGCCTTCAGTACAGAAGTGGAAGTTGTAGAAGCAACCAAGCCAATGATATCAGCGAATTTTCTCGTCGTCAAGGGAGGCCGGCGATCGATACTCGGAAGACGTACTGCGAGCGAGTTGAGGCTTTTGGAAGTAGGCCTTACCGTTAGTAATTGCGAAGAATCCAACAGCGTAAAAATATTTCCAAAGATACCTAATGTTCGCGTGAAGTTTAGTATAGACACATCTGTCCCACCTGAGAAGAATGCGTACTATAATGTTCCGGCGGCTTATCGAGAAGCAGCCAGAGAACGCTTGGAAGACATGGAGGCACGTGGCATTATAGAACGGGTTGTGAAAGCGCCCGAGTGGATAAGTGGTATGTCTGCGGTACCAAAAGGAAAAAACGATTTCCGCCTGGTGGTTAATATGCGCGCACCCAACAAGGCGATAAAACGGGAATATTTCCGCATGCCGCTCATTGACGAAATGAAGGTAAAACTGCATGGCGCCAAATTATTTACAAAATTGGACCTAAATAATGCTTATTACCATATTGAGCTTAGCAAAGAATCTCGTGATCTCACAACCTTTCTAACAGAAAACGGTATGTACCGTTTTACACGGCTAATGTTTGGTGTGAATTGCGCGCCTGAAATTTTTCAGCGGGAGATGAGTCGTTTGTTAGAAGGGATTGATAACATCATCGTTTATATTGACGATATTCTTATCTTCGCTGAAACACTGGAGAAACTAAAAAAAACTACCGAGCAAGTTTTGAAGATCCTACGAGAACACAATTTGACACTCAATTTCGAGAAATGTGAATTCGAAAAAAGCTTCATCACGTTTCTAGGCCATGGCCTCGACAAGAATGGATTCAACATTGACGAGTCTAAAATACGAGCTATAAAAAGATTTCGTCCTCCAACCAGCGTGTCTGAACTAAAAAGTTTTCTAGGACTTG
This sequence comes from Armigeres subalbatus, assembly GCF_024139115.2. Lineage (NCBI taxonomy): Eukaryota > Metazoa > Arthropoda > Insecta > Diptera > Culicidae > Armigeres > Armigeres subalbatus. The sequence goes on along the minus strand of NC_085141.1, from coordinate 200,149,657 downwards.
CAACATTCGTCAGTCCTTATATCAAAGATTTTGCAGACGTCACGAGTGCACTATGGACCGTCACTACAGCTAAGAACTGGTGTTGGGGACCAGAAACAGTTATTAGCTTTTGAACAGGTATGTTTTTTGTTTTGTTTCCACGTTCCTCTTTTTTTGTTTTCTTCAGTTATAAACCTTTCAAATTGATCTATTCACTACACGTAAAGGTTAAGGATCGAATAATAAATTGCGCAGCTACTCTAGGATATTTCTCAAACAATGACAAAACAATCTTGTACACCGATGCATCTTCCAACGCTCTCGGCGCAGTCCTGGTACAGGAAAGTACTACTTGCTCTCCGCGCATTATAAGCTTTGCTTCTAAGTCTCTCACCGATACCGAAAAGCGATATGCACAGAACCAACGTGAAGCGTTGGCCACTGTATGGGCCGTGGAACACTTTTCTTACTTTCTTCTTGGTCGACACTTCACATTACGCACTGACGCACAAGGTGTCGCATTCATATTGAACCGTTCTCGTGAAAACTCTAAAAGGGCCTTAACAAGAGCTGACGGATGGGCACTCCGCTTAAGTCCTTATAGCTACAACGTAGAGTATATTCGAGGTCGTGACAATATCGCGGACCCACCTTCTCGCTTGTATGTGGGCGTCGATGAACCTTTTGATGAACAACATAGTCCGTGGGAGGTAGCTGCACTAGAGGCGAACTCGGTGGGTTTTGACCGAGAGTGAACTCGAGACGAAACAGCATTAGACACAACGATACAAAGCTGTTTTGATGCATTAGAAATGCATATCTGGCCCTAAGGAACTAAAAAGATTTGAAAACATATCAAACGATCTGTCAGTCCACAAGGGAATTCTGGTCAAAATGGATGCGCCGTAGTTCCAAGTAAACTTCGAAACAAAACTTCAACTCTAGCACACGATGGACACCCAATGGCTGCTAAATTGAAAAGTATCCTGCGAGAGCGGGTATGGTGGCCAGGCATGACCACCGATGCCGAAGAATGGGTGAAATCCTGTAAAGTTTGTGCAACAAACGGTCGTCCGGAAAAGCCAACTCCAATGAGACGAATCTTTGCCTCACAAACTGTATGGGAAACAATAGCATTAGATTTCAACGGTCCCTACGCGAGATTTGGAGGTATATCAATTTTGCTAATAGTTGACTATCGATCAAGGTAAATGTTTGCAAATATGATCGTTACTCTAGTTTCAAATTAATTTGGTTTTTACAGATTTTTAATCAGCCGATCGGTGAAATCAACCAGCTTCGACCAGACAAAACAAGTGTTGGAGGCGGTATTTGAACGGGAAGGTTTTCCGAAATGCATCCGTTCTGACAATGGACCGCCATTTAATGGCGTTGAATACAACACCTATTGCGCCGATCGGGGTATTGGGGTCGTCTTTTCTACACCCTTATTTCCTCAACAGAACGGCCTCGTGAAAACTACATGAAGCTGGTGAATAAAGCTATGGCCACTGCAGTTACTAACGGAACATGCTACAAGGAAGAACTACAAGCAACTGTAAATGCTCACAACGCAGCGGCTCATGCAGTAACAGGTATACCGCCAGAGGAAGTTATGTTAGGACGTAAGATCAAGCGCCGTCTTCCTTTGCTGTGCCACCAGAAAGCGAACATCGATGAAGAACTCTTGAACCGGAAAGATAGAGCGGAAAAACTAAAAGCAAAAACAACGAGAAGATCCTCGTAGAGGTGCTCCAGAATGCCTTGTTGGTTCAGGTGACACTGTCATCGTTGAAAGACTAATGCGTACGAAAGAAGAGAGTAGATTTGCCCCTCAGAGATACACGGTTATGCGGGAAAAACAACGGAAGTCTTTTGTTGCAGAACGATCGTGGTCAAACTTTGAAACGCCACGTAACACAAACGAAGAAGGTGAGTCGACGGCGTGAACCTAATGAAACCGACGATGATAATCAGCAAGGATTAGACCAGGCAACAAGAAGAATCTTACCCACCAGGACAAAAGTACCCTAACTTACTTGAAAGACTATGTGCAGTCTCTAGAAGCTTAACATGAATAATCCGTAAATATCTCTTGGAATTTCTCAACATTTTCGCACTGTATATTTTTGTCCATTGAAAGCACATCTTCTAATGATCGGTATGAATTATATAGAACTAATCTACATGTTCCCACTTTTTTTTCCTCACCTAATTGTTTGATGCGTTCTGAAACCAAAAAAATATATATATATAAATAAACAATTAACCGATAGAAACTAATATTTAATTAGAATACAAACCATTGGTTTTAGATTTAATAGTTACAGCCATAGCGTGAACTTTTTCAAATTATTATTTTGAAAATATGTATATAAAATAAATGAAATAACGGTATAGACCAATGCAAACTCTAACTTAACCTCACTTATTTTGACAGTTTACAGAGCTTGTTTACAAGGTGTTAGAAGAAAAATCGACGATGAGAAAATTGAAATTCATATTTTTAGTTTAAAAATTGCTGTGATCCGTATATTTTAGTGTTATTCTTTGCATTCAGCATGAAATCAATCGCGATGGACATCTACATGCGAATAAAATGACGAAACAATTTTATCGGAAGCTGCGCCGGAGGCTAAGTCCCGGAGAAAAAGCTCTGTGAACTGTCATCCTACGTCATCATGCACTGGTCTATTGAGAATAAATAGATCAGGGCTGTCAGATGATTTTTTCGTAAATCTGTATTGGCATGCGAAAAAAATCTGTATTGTCTGTATTTGGAGGAAAATATATTTTTTTAAATAAATTATGCAAAATAGCGTTTTTGATGATTTCAATGGTATGTACTTAGATAACATTCTCATTGAATTCTTTAAAACCAGCTAAACAAAATTGAAATCCCAGAAATCCGTTGAAATATTTTGTTCCCCCTGCTCCTTGCAATGATGTAGAAGCATCACACCACTTGAATTTCTCTTGGTTGTTATGATTGTCACATTAAAATTTAATCTTTTCCGAAATTCATGTCGTTTTGAATTCCGCATCTCAATTATTATTCGATTTCTGTAAAAACTTTATCATTGATTCTACAAGTGATGTTTTGCTAGCTTTTCAATACCGAAATTCGGAAACAATTTATGTCAATTTCTAAATAACGATTACTAAATTCGATTGCGCAACAATTGCTATATTTTGTTATTTATGCATACCCAATCAACTGATGCTCAAAATTGCTCATGATACAGGTAGGAATAAATTTCTTATGTATTCCATTATAATTATGAAAGAAGAATGTATCACAATGGCAGTATAATTTTCCAAGGTAACTGTGAAAAATCTTGAATTGTCTGATAATAAAAAAAAAATGACTTTTGTATCTATCAGTCAATTCGATATACATGGACTGATATGGTAACGGAATATACTCAAGAAACATTTAACTAGCTCAAATATCCGAAACTTGTTTAAAACATATTTGGTGCTCTTTTTGACCCAATCAATTTCATTAGAAATAATAGTACTTTATCTGAAACTCAACTGGAGTTTTCCAAGTACGCAGAAAGCAGTCACAACTCAATGTGTTATTATTACCTATTAATTTATTAATCTTAATTATGGTTTATGTGTAACAGTGAAATGGTACTGGGTTTGAATTATGGAAAGACAATATCCAATAGATTTGAAAGCATTGAAGTAGACTTTATATGAAGCAATACGAAGAGTCACCAAATATTTATTAATCAAAGCAATCGTGGCGATTCGTTAGTCAAATACGTGTGGTGAACCATCGCAGACAGTAAATAGTGATAGTTTTCCAGCAAACCCTGATAGCCTACTCTCTCACAATAGGCTCCACAGTTTAGACTTCATGATTTGATTTAGAATTTTAAAATATTTAATTAAATCTCGTATGTATTTTTTTTTAAGGACGATAACATTTAAAAATAACAAAAAAGTAGAAGGTTGTATCAGATACGACGACCAAAATCAACGTAAATTACGTATTAGAGTGCAGCGACTCAGAACAACAGTAGGTTTCTGGCCTTTAATCACTTTTCGAATTTGGTTTAAACATTTACTAATTCACGCGACTAAAAGCCGAAATGAAGGCAATTAACTATGTATAACAAGTTTTCAACAATGCCTGACAAAATTCAATTTTCAATAGTTTTGCACCTTTATTCAATTGTTTTAATAGTTGTACAAAATCTTTTCAAAGAGTTTGTCGATCGATTGATACAAAAAAATCATCAAAAGTCAGTTGAAAAGATGGCTGAGCTATTAGCCCTGCACTTGCTGACCACTTTTCGTGACGGTCTCAAATTTGATTCTGCAGAATGACCCCTATATGTTTTCCCGAAGGACGTATTCTACGTAAAAATCTGTATAAATCTGTACTATATTTGAAAAATCTGTATAAAATCTGTAATCTGTATCATGTCTGTGTATTGACGTAAAAAAAATCTGTAAAATACAGATAAATCTGTATATATGGCAGCCCTGAAATAGATATAGACTTCAGACGGCAAAATGCAAGATGTGGGGTCAGCGCAGGTGTGGCCGAACGTAGGTGGAGCCGGTATGCGTTATGAAAACAATATACATTGCAACCTGAAAACGGCAGTTGTCAAACATGACGCATCACATATAGCTAAGCAGGTACGTCCGGATATTACTCAGCATGCCGTCACTTTCGCTCACCTTTGGTTTTAGAGTTGAGCAGAGAGTAAAATAATGACAATAATAACTACCTGTAAGTTTGGGCAACTGATGTCTTTTCTGTCACATCCCCGTCACTTCTACAAGATACTAGTTTTTCCGCATCCATATATGCTACAAATAAACACACACACATCAAAAGATTTTTCTGTTTTGCACCTTTGATTAACAATGTCTGTATACACGCAGCCCAGAGACGTTGTTATTATATAGAGACACGCGGAGAGAATAAAAGCAATTCTGGCTTCACGGCCCCCAGACAAAACCAATGCTGTGCGATCGGCAACATATAAAATTGCGAGAACTTGAAGTGACTCTCAAAATGAGCAGTTATTTCATTTGTCTCACCTTCATATCCTGCCTTTTTCAGCACCATTGCCAAATATTCAACAACAAATATAATTAAATATAATATTTAAACTTGCTATGAGAACTTTGAAAACAGCTTACTTTTACTTAACTTTTCAAACTTTTTAATGATTTATATAATGTTGATTACAATACTTTATCTCTGCATTTAGCACCGATTGGTAATGTTTGTTTACTTTGCTCGTTTGGTACCGTTCGATTGGTACTTTCGGCTTCACTCTTCGCGGGTCTCTATCTATAAACAACGTCTCTGACGCAGCCCATGCAGCTGTTGAAAAAAGGCCTTTTGAAACATTTCAAATGCATAATGTTTGAAAAGCTTTAACACACTGGGCAAAATAATTGTGTTATTTATTTTGTTTTCACCTTCAAAGTGGAAAGAAATGAAAAGTTAATTAATATCCTGTAAATGATTACTCAACTATTGATTGGTGAGAGTGGATTTCTCATTTAATGTGAGAGGGGGATGTGCGGTATTGGCACCATTACAATAGAGATGTTAACAGACAGTAGTCCAACATAAAGCGGTTGACCGTTGGTAAAGCACTAACGGACAACACGCATCTCAGCAGGCCATGCGCATCACCAATAAGACACGTGTATCACAGTAGGCGGCGAACCTAACTCGTCCTCAATCAATCGCGACCAGTCATAGTGTACGGACGCATTAGGCAGCTTCTCCGGAAAGCGACCATAAAGCCCCCACACAGAGTTTCAAGTGCAGTATCGTCTTTGGGTATCTCTCAGACAAACGTAGGGCTACAACCGTCTTTAACTCCGGCAGAATCAGATATTCTCGGTTCTTTGCAACGTCTTGGATTATTAGAATCAGGACAAGCTGAGCCAGCTGAACTTAGGGATGGATTGCTAAAGCTAGAAAACGAACTTAATTTGCTGCGTCGCGTAAAACCAACAAGTTCAACCTCCTCCAATCATCCAGATCGCGAGAAACCAGTCTCATACTATGAATCATACACAGGTACAATTCCGAAATCGACGGTTCCGGTTACACGCAGTCCAGGGAATCAGGAGACATTTAAGGCATCAGCTTCTATAAGTAATTGGTACCGGTCAGGACTAACCACGAAATTCACTCAGAGTAATTTCACTCCAGTCACACCGTATCCGGTGATAAACACTGTAACGAACCCAACGCCATCTAATTCGGCTCCTCGAGTAGCATCAACGATTAGCCTCTGGTCAAACCCTATAACTGTCGCCTCAGGCCTATCGACGATTTATTCTAGCGGTAACCAACGCGTTTTGGAATCGGATGATAGATTCAGTCACGCCGGATACCTCTCAAACCAAATACATGCCGGAAAACTAATTCCTTATATGCATGATAGTGCAGGTATTGCCTCACGACCCTCCCCTTTAGCCTTTCCTGGAGCAATCCCGGAAACTGCGATGGGGTCGTTTCCTCAGATTTCGGCCAGTGGCAATTATATGCCCCAGCAAATGAGTTCCCCCTCTTTTGCTCTAAGTTCGAGCCAATTTCAGGCACAGCCTTCACTTTACCATCAACCTCCTTCCAACAATTCCTTCCACCGTAAATCATTACCGGTGTCGAAGTGGAAGGTAGAAAAATACGCGGGAACGGATCAGGGATTAAAATTGAACGAGTTTTTGTACCTGGTGTCTCAGCTGGCTCTATCAGAACATGTATCGGATACGGAATTATTCGATTCTGCGTTCCATCTTTTTACTGGCCCAGCTTTAAACTGGTATATGTCCAATAGATCTGCTGGGAGATTAGGAAGTTGGGTGCATCTTATCTATGAACTTCGTAAGACCTTCGCACATCCAGAATTGGATTCTTTAGTGCGTGCCAGAATCTAAACGCAATGAAACCTTTCAGGATTTCTTCTTTGATATGGACACTATGTTCCGCTCGATGATGAATCCTATGGGCGACTTAGAAAAATTAGAAGTACTTCGTAGGAATATGAGGACCGACTATAAGAAAGCTCTTTTGTGGAAGCCGATAAATAGCTTAAGTACCAGAGTTGGTGAATGAGGGACATCAAATAGATGCCTCAAACTTTTCGCTTCTTGCCAACGACTTCGGCACTGAAAAGTCGGCCAATACAGTTTCTATGGGAATGCCCAATAGAGACGATAATAAGAACGCCAGCTCGTGGCAGTACAATACAAAACCAGATAGGAACGGTTCTAAAGATAAAACAAGTACTTTATTGAGGAAGGAAGGCTTTAAAAAATCAGACGAAAAACGCACCCCATTAGCCGAACACACAGCGAGGCAACAGGACCCTCGAGAGGGAACCTCAAAACCTTCACGTACCTTGCAATACCTGGTCGATTGTAAAAAAACCACTGAATGTCTTTTTTGCAGGCAAACCAACCATTCGTTAGAACAATGTCGCCAATATCGAGGTATGATGCGTCTAGTATGTGGTTTTAAGGGTTTCGAGACGCAGAATTGCCCGTTTTGTAAAAAAAACGGACTTCAGGCGGTCGAAAATACTTACCCGATCGGCGTAACTCCTTCTGAAATGTGGGAGCCAGTCTCAGAAGAGGACTATAATACAGATTCAGTTGAAACACTTACGATTTCCCTATCTCAATTTCATGACAACCGACCCTATGCATCCATTAAAATTTATGGAATACCAACCAAAGGTCTTCTAGATTCCGGCAGCCAATTAACGCTTATAAGTGAAGAAGTTTATGGAAAATTAAAAAACAATAAACTTCATCCATTGACCAGACCGACAAAAGTTAAGTCTGCGAACGGAACTGAGCTTTTTATTCTCGGAATGGTAAAAATTATTTCCACCTTGGTAGTGCGGCAACTAACAGTAAACTGTATTCTAGGCATGGACTTTTGGCGCAGGTTCCGTATTTGGCCAACCGTGCAGAATTGTGCACTGGTGAACGGTCAGCAGGAACTACCAGAACCCCAAACGCCCATTCTTCTTACAGATCAAGAGAAGACGCTGCTGGAAACTTGCCTACCACTCCGTATGCGGAGCACCGTATTGAGATTTCCGAGGAATGGAAAAGTAAACCACCAGTTAGACAATATCCTTACACTCTTTCCCCGAAGGTTCAGCAGAAAGTGGCTACTGAGCTCGAAAGAATGTTGAGGATAGGCATTATAGAGCGAGCCCACTCCGACTGGTCTTCGAATATAGTTCCGGTTATCAAATCAACAGGGAAAGTCCGTCTGTGCCTTGATGCAAGAAAAATTAATGAGCGGACGGTACGGGATGCCTATCCCCTGCCACACCCTGGACACATTTTAAGCCAGTTACCCCGAGCTCGATACCTGAGTACAATTGATTTGACGGAAGCTTTCCTCCAAATCCCCCTTAAAAAAAACTCCAGGCGGTATACAGCTTTTAGCGTCCAGGGAAAGGGGATGTTCCAATTCACCAGGCTACCTTTTGGATTGGTGAACAGCCCAGCGTCCCTATCCCGGTTGATGGATGGGATATTGGGGCATGGTGAATTGGAACCGAACGTCTTCGTGTACCTTGACGATATCGTCATAGTCACGGAGACGTTCGAGGACCACATACGACTACTGAAGGAGGTGGCACTACGATTATCCAAGGTTAATCTCTCTATTAATGTAGATAAGTCGAAATTTGGGGTTGAAGAGTTGCCATTCCTAGGATACTTGCTTTCAACGGACGGTTTGCGTGCTAATCCGGAGAAAGTCCGAGCTATCGTGGAGTACGAGCGACCATCCACGATTACCAAGCTACGACGTTTCCTAGGAATGGCTAACTATTATCGCCGATTTATCGACGATTTCAGTGGCATTACCTCACCGTTATCAGATTTGCTGAAAACTAGGTCCAAAACCATTGTATAGAATGATGCGGCTGAGGAGGCATTCTGCCAAGTCAAAGAGAAGCTGATTTCAGCGCCCATATTGACACCACCAGATTTTAGGACAGAATTCACAATGCAAATGGATGCGAGTGACGTGGCAGTGGCAGGAGTACTAACCCAAGTGCAAGATGGCTATGAGCGAGTTATTGCTTACTTCTCACACAAAATGACAACTCCACAGCGGAATTATCATGCGTGTGAGAAGGAAGCACTGGCAGCACTCTTGTCCATAGAAGCCTTCAGGGGATATATCGAAGGGGCACATTTTACCCTATTAACAGACTCGTCTGCTTTAACGCACATAATGTCTTGCAAATGGAAAACCGCTTCGAGATGCAGCCGATGGTGCCTCTCTCTACAACAGTATGATATGACCATCCAACATAGGAGAGGCAAAGAAAACATAGCTCCCGATGCTCTCTCCTAAAGCGTCCATACAACGGCATCTTCCGAGGTTGAGGGCGCAATTAATATTATTACTCAAGCTGAAGATCCAGCTGTTACACGATAGAAAGGTCATGAGTGCCCCCGAAGATATGGTCGATTATCAGATTCGGGAAGGGCAACTGTATAAGTACTTGGCGGCTCCAGACCAGCTGCATGACGCTCGTTTCGACTGGAAACGGATTCCCTCTCCAGAAAGGCTGTCAATTATACAACTTAATCATGACGATTCATTACATTTAGGTGTGAATAAAACTATTTCCAGGATCAAGCAACAATTTATTGGCCACGCATGGCTGTTGAGATCCGGGAACACATTAAAAAATGTGTCACCTGCAAGGAAACTAAGGCGCCCAATATTGCACTGGCCCCACCTTTTGGGGAACAGCGTATTACAACTCATCCGTGGCAAATAATCGCCCTTGATTTCATTGGGCCTTTGCCACGGAGTAAAAACCAGAACCAATACATTCTATCAATTGTTGATATTTTCAGCAAGTGGGTGATGCTTTGGCCTTTCCGGAAAATCGACAGCTCGACGCTTTGTAAAGTACTTCGGGACCAATGGTTTTTCCGCAACTCGGTCCCAGAAGTGGTAATTTCCGATAATGCGACCTGTTTCTTATCGCGAGAATTTAGGGAAATGCTGAGACAGTTTGATGTCCGTCATTGGTTGAACTCCAAGTACCATTCACAGGCTAACCCGGTGGAGCGAGTTAACCGGACTGTGAATGCGGCCATTCGTACGTATGTCAAGGGCGATCAGAGGTTGTGGGATACCCGTTTAGCCGAAATTGAGACGGTGCTAAATTCCTCATTCCATACGGCGACCAATCTTACGCCCTACTTTACAACACACGGGTACGAGATTATAAGCCGGGGTTCGGACCATCGATTAGCGAATGATGGTACTAGTAGAACAGCTGATGAATACGTTGCGTATCAGAAAAACCTACATGGAAAGATATGCGAATTAATCCAAAAGAAGCTCAAACAAGCTCACATTGAAGGAAAAAACCGTTACAACCTTAGGCAAAGAACATTTGAGGTAGGACAGTTAATTTACCGTCGAAATCTCAAACCCTCTAGTGCTATCGAATATTACAATGCCAAACTAGGTCCTCAATTTATTCCCGCTAGAATCAAGGCAAAGAAAGGCTCTTCCTCTTATGAGCTACAGGACTTAGATGGCAAATCAATAGGCGTATGGTCTGCAACACACATCAAGCCCGGCTAAGGTCAGTGACCTTCGCGTTCCTCGATCAGAAGATATTGTTATGTTCACTCTCGTTGCTCATAAGTTTTTTCCCAATCTGGTTGTGCACCGAACCGATTTCAATTCAACCGATTGAGCCTAACTGATTTCAGCCTCCGATCAGAATGATTAGGTACTCATCGGCAGTTATTCGATATACTATCAAAATCAGCGGGGTCAAATAGAAAATGTACCAAAATCTCTTCCGTAGGGAAGCTGTTTCAAGTGTTTTTGCACCTAGTTTATGTTTGTTTTGAAAAGATAAAGACAGAATCACCGTCTTCGACCAGTGGTCGCACAGACTGAACACTTAATATCTAACATGAGACAACGGACAGGACATTCACACAACACTCAGTGGACCAGTGGAGAACTTTTCGATTTACGAAAAGCTTTCTCCTTAACGGGGTGGGAATCGATCCCACACTCCACAGCACATGCGTCTAGACGATTGACGTCGCTAACCGCACGGCCACGAAGCCCACAAATTGTACAGTACATTGTTTTGATTCTTCCAAGAATTATAAAATGTATAATGTTGGTATGTGGCGTTCTATTAACTACGAACAACCACATGGGATAAAATGTAGACGGAAAATGGTGCCTCACGTCCCAATGGAGTTGGCGTCCCTCTAGAAAATTTTCTCTCAGCATTTCATCAGTAAATGATACAGTTGAAAAAATAAAGGGGAAATAAGAATAAAATTTTGAGTCTTTCGGTCGAAAGACTACAAAACCATGTGATTACATTATAAATGCACTCTAGCCGTGTACATTGTCTGGGTGTACCTCTCGAAGGCAGAAAGGCCTATGAGATGACATTAGATAGATCATAGAAGTTAATTATTAGTAGCAAAATAAAAGAGGTGAGTGATTGAGGTAGGTATGAATGATAAGGGTACCCAAGAACCCTGAGAATGGGCGCATGAGACAACAGATTGCAATCGATTTAGTACATAGACGAATAAAAAGGACATAGGTAAAAAGGTATTGAAGTAAGGTAGGAAAATGTCTTCAATTTAGAAACAAAAAACAAAGATTTAGAAACAATAGTTGTTAAAGACGTGTGAAAAAAGATAAACATACTACTTTTCATCGTCACTAGACTTGCTGATTGCGATAGATAGTGATTTATAAAATGGTGCACAATCAAGGAAAAGCTTTGAAAAAAAATAAAAAGTGAGGAACCGAAATACATTTGAGAAAATAATGAGACAAATAATTATACAAACCTTAAGCTCCCACATGCACTCCTGAGACGTGGTATATTTGACAAAGTTCAGAATAATCGACGAGAATGCTAAAAATTCCCATACTGAGAATTTTTCTTCTGGGAGGGGCATAAGCATAATTGTTACCGTCATCAACGGGTACAATATAGGGGATTTTCTACAGTAAAAATGGACCTCTGACGAAAATAAAGTGAGCTAGCAATTGAGCTCAAAAATTTAAATTTCATTAATCTGTCCTACGATATGTCCCTCGTTCTATCTCACTACTCACCTAAACCAGTTCCTAGAGGTTGGTATTTCTGACCAACAAACAGATCAAAAGGGATAGGAAAGTTGAAAGGGAGAGAGGAGTGGAAAGGAGGAATGGAGAGAAAACGGAGGAGAAAAAAAACGAGAAGGCGAGACCGGGGGACAGAGAGTTGGACATCGGAACGCATGTGAAACGGCTGTGGAGAACTTGTTGGATGGTGAAGAGAATTGAACGGTAACTCGAGTGTGCATGAAGATCGTTCGTGGTGAGGCCTCCGGTATCGCGACTGTGCTGATCGTCGAGACACGAGCTCGGACATGTAACCGTTCGGTTCCAATATATACTTGCTGGCTCCACCACAAGTCCTTTTTACCCATACTCCCCTCTGAATATGACCAATAAAAAGAAACAATAATTCATCTCACTCTCATTGTGAACAAATGTCAACATGAAAGTGTATTGTGTAGATTATGTTCACTCATACCACAAGATTGACATTTGATCGGATTCGAGCAGTTTGAGTTTTTTCTAAGAACGAGCACAACCTTATGTTGTCGTCATGCTTCGCCCACAGATGGTGCCACAATACAACAGTGTGCGCAAACAGAAAGCATTAACATAAATGCAAATGGCCAATTTTATGCGAAATGGCATTATAAAAGAAGGCCGATTTCAAAGGAACTCCTCTTTTCTGACTGTGATCCTCCAAAGTAATTGTAGTGCGCGCGTGTGTAGATTTTAATTTGTGAGGTATAATTGTTATAAATCCTCAAATATGGTGAAGTTTCTAATTCTTTGTGGTGTCTTTTCTCTAATAAATTAGGATCAGCTAGTGCAACAAAAAGCTGCAAAAATGCGTCTGATATTTGTTAGTTTTGTTAGTCCATTAAAAAAATATAATTGTTAAGTGTTAGTATGGTTAGTATTTGTTAATTTCTAAATCCAAAACCTAAGACTAATACACATTAAAATCTAGTAATATGATACGCAATAACGGACGAAACAAAAGAAGGCGTTAAAAGAGTGTTAAAATCCAAGAAAAGGTAATTATATTCAAGAAAAGGAAAAAAGAGTGAGGTTAGGTGAAGTGACGTTACGGGGGACTAATTATTGATGGCCAGGTCCATGACAAAGGGCCTTTTTTCTTTATGTTCATTTCGAATTTCCTGTAGTGCAGTGGAGGTGATTTCCGGAAGATAGTGCGATTCACGGGCAAAGTATATTCCGACGCTACAGCCGCCGTTCAGTTCTTGTGGGCACAGCCGTGGTCGCATTCTCCCGTGGTCACGTGGATCGGCCCTGTTCATCGTCCGCTTGCATCAGGCCGCCATCTTCCAATGCCCGCCAGAAATCCACATAGCCAAACCAGGATCGCTCGACGTTTCCGTCTTTCAACCATCGGCGCAGTGGAGCGGCTGTTCGAATCGGGCCTCGATCCCTGATCGGCCACGGCAAGTCGTGATCGCCCCGTCCCGCCTATGACGATCAGCGATTTCCTCGATGGTATCCGCCATCACGATTTCCTCAGAAGCCGCCAAACTGTCAGTTACCACCACCAGGATCCGGATCCCAACAGAAACAAACCAAACAAGTACCCCTAATATGTGACGTCACTCAATAAATATGTAAAATGAAAACTCCTCAGGTAGCTGTATATTAGAAAGAGCACCCCAGGGTAATAGGTCTTTCACCATAATTGTTTTGTACCGTCCTCCCGGGTTCATAAAGGGACCATCAAGCCTCGACTTTCGTGGATCTTAAGTTAATTTAGTTGACCACCCCCCCCCCCCCCTTTTTGGTGTTCTGTTTGCCTGACCTCCGTACAAGTGACCTCCTTGGGTAGAGGATCATTATAAATTGACTCCTGCTCGAAAAGAACATTTGCCACTTGTATATGGTGTACGAAATGTGTCCAACGACCCTAAGATCCAATCCCCATGAGTTAGCGAGTTTCAGACATTGGCTCGAAAAGTGGAGTTTTACGCGATTCATAAAGTGCAGTGGATAACCCTATTTCGCACCAGAAAGCGCGGACGGTGGCGAGCTCATTGGCTGGTGGCCGGCAAGTTCCCTCGCCATTTTGTCGCGCCACACGTGGTGGGAGTGTAGTAACTTACGCTTTGGAGGTGAGGGCTTCTGTGAGGTCCGGTGGGATCACCCCCGCTTACAGAAAGCCCAAAATCTGATTGTTGCTACCCCACACACGAGCCAAGGGACGTCACCCTTTCGGAAATCATCGAAGTCCATTGACCACGCCGCACCCGGTTCTTCAGACAAGCTTGGGCCGAGGAAGTCGGATAAACACAACACCCCAAGACCCCCCCCCCTCCGGGAGCAGATCGTGGCGAGCTCATAGGCTGGTGGCCGACAAGCCCCTTTGATATTGTCGCGCCACACGTGGTAGGAGTGTGGCAACTTACGCTTTGGAGGTGAGGGCTGCTGTAAGGTCTAGTGGGACCACCCCGCTTACGGATAGCCCAATATCCGATTGTTGCTGCCCTACCCACGAGCCATGGGACGTCACTCTATTGTTTGGCCATAATCGTCGTTACAACCAACCCAGCAAGCACGCAGGACACTTGAAGGTAATTCTACCGCAATCAACACCATCGCAGACCAGGTAGCAACCACACGTAAAGCCGCTTCAGACAGTTCGACGCAAGAAACCAAACCGCGGCCATCGCAGTCCCGGTATCGAATACACCGCAGTCCCGGTATCGAACACACGTAAGGTCGCTCTAGACCGATCTAGACCGCCAAGAACCACCCAAGCTACCCCCATCGACCACTCGGTGATCCAGCACTGGCAAGTAAACGATCATTCCTCTCTCTCTCTCTATCGCATGCAAATGGGCCTCAACCTACACCCTCCCTCCCGTCCTATACCTTCAAGGGATGAGAAAATGAATAAATATGTATAAGAATATTTAGTTGTGTTGTGTCACTTTATTCACGGAAAGAGGGTCCATTCTTGGTGTCTTGGTCTTCCATTGTCCCAGTTGTGGTTGTGAGTCCTCCCAAAGTAAGTGGTAGCCGGCCCCAAGAGTACTTAGCCCTGAGCTAGTCGGTTGTTACATGCTCGAACGTTTCCGTGACTATGACGATATCGTCAAGGTACACGAAAACGTTCGGATCCAGTACACCATGGCCTAGTACAGTATCCATCAACCTTGCCAGAGTAGCTGGACTGTTTACTAAGCCGAAAGGCATCCTGATGTACTGGCACAACCCTTTACCCTGGACGCTGAACGCTGTATACTTACGAGAGCTTGGTTCGAGGCCAACCTGTAGGAAGGCTTCGGATAAATCTATCGTAGTGAGGTATTTTGCTTTTGGTAGTTGTCCCAAAATGCAACAAGGGGGGGGCAAAAGGTAAGCATCGCGCAAAGTCCTCTCGTTGATTTTGCGTGCGTCCAAGCAGAGCCTTACCTTGGCGGGTTTGATCACGGGAACACAGTTCAAGGACCAGGCAGAACTGCTACGTTCAATTATTCCTACATCAAGTAACCGTTGTAGCTCTAATGCCACCAACTCCTGCGTCTTCGGGGACATTATATAGGGAAATTGTCGGACTGGAGGTTTGTCCTATTGCATTTGACAGCCGCATTCGGGCTGCGTTTTCAATAACAATGATCCTTGCGCCATCTAAAATCAATTGCCAAACACGGTCCCAATTTAAAATACATTTGATTTAACGGTTGCCGATGTTTACACACGTTTCGGATGCCAGCCTCAATATCTGTAATCTGTGATATTACCGACATACGCGAAACAGATGCTAATTATAAACAATCCAGCAAACAATACACAGATACTGCACGTTTTGCCAAAGAATCTGGCATTACCGTGGGGGATGTAGTTTTGCTGGCACAACAAAAGAAAAGCAAAACGGATCCCACCTTTTCCTCCGAACGGTATAGAGTTATCTCCAGAAATGGTGCCAAAGTAGTGGTTATGAGCTCTACGGGTGTTCAGTATGCCAGGAACATCCAAGAAGCTAAAATTGCACCGCCACATCGATCGGAAGTTGGCAATCAGCATCAGCAATCAGTGGCGACAGCAGTAGGTGATAATTTGATACACAAACCAGGTCCTTCATGCTCAACGGAGGAAAATCTCTCATCTCTTAAGGCACGAGATAGTTCACCAGAAACGATATCATCATCCATCAGAGAATATTGTCCGCTGCGTAACAGAGAGACAACAATAAGTGACAAAAACGTGTTCTTCACGTCTTCCAGTGAGCCCTGTCGACGGGTAGGATCGCTTAGTTGTTCGAAGATGTACATATAATAAAACATGCAAGGAAGTGTTTTATTTGTTATTAGAAATTTCTTTTTTTATTAGAATAAACATCAAATCAACATGGACACAACAAAACATGAATTATTACATATGATAGTCAATTTAAATTAAATACGAATTCATAACAATTGCGGATAGATTCTTAGTCTGAAAACGTCTGTTATCACATGCCATCCACGTTAACTTACTTCGACAAACATCGCCAAAGTAAGGGTGACATGTCCTAATTTTTCATTAAAAACCAGATGTCCTCCTTTTGCGCTGAAATGTCCTCCTTTTTGTAAATGTTGGGAAAAAATGGAAAAATAACGATTGCTGAAAACAATCTAGTTCAACAAACAATAATACAACAGAAGATTCTGTAACAGAACATTGCACACGTTTGCGTTTCTGGTTTTGATTCTGAAATATTTTTCTCTTCAAATTTTGGAATATAATTAATGTAAATATAGAAAACGAAATGCATGAGTTACAGTAATACCATAGATATAATAATCAAGATGTTGGAGTTAGATCAAATTAGTACACATTTTATGGTTCCATGTTCTAAGATTTCGGTACCCAGTAAAATAAAGCAACGCTTTAACATAAATTAGAGTTGTTCTAATTTTTTCACTGTTGTCAAGGTAATCATTCTTGCTGTTTATTTATTATTTTCTTATAGAAGAATGAACTGTAAAAACAATTTCATTTGAAAATTCAGGAAAATTCCACTTGGAAATTTATGAGAATTTCTCTGATAAATCTTAATTAATCTTCTCTGATTAATCATCCAAGCGATACGAGGTGGCCGCGAAACATGAAATTCCTGCAAAGCTCTTTCAAACTACAGCCGGTGGTCAACAGCGGTGGTGGTGGTTTGAAATGGATCAACGAGATGCCCAACCCGAAAATGCCCGAAACACGGCTGTGCTGCAGTGTGTTGCATCCCATCCGAAAACTGGGTCCGCTTTCCTGGTGACCCAGCCGACCCAGCACGTCGACAACGAACGCGATAATCTTAGATCGACTTTGCTAGAAGTGATCGGATTGTTAGTATATGCCGTTAGAAAACCCAAGAAAAGAAAACTGCTATTTTTTTGTTAGAGAAACCAAAAGAACGGATTTCAATAGGATCCGAAAGACTACAGCTTCGTGAACGGCGGGTGATTCTTATATCAAGTGACAGTAGCTTAGCACTTAGTACGTATGCTTTCAAAGTTTTACTGGCTACCGATTATCCAGGGTTTAGTCTGCATCGAAATCGAAGTCGAAATCTAGATTAGCGGTTGATTTGCTTGGATTGCTTATACATCACATAAGAATCTACCGAAAAAACAGTTTAGAATCCTTCGATTCCGAATAAAGTCGTTCTAGATTCCCACTTTATTCTAATTAAAATTATTCAGGAATTACTATGGGAATCGTTTTCAGATTCGAAGCGGCTTTTTTTTGGGATTATGAAAGGGACAGTTTCATGATTTTGAAAAGAATCTCTCTTCGATTCTCTTTGGGATTGCATGGGGATTTTTTTTTTGGAACGCTAAATCCTTCTTAGATTCTTGAAGAAATCTTCTTATTATACGGAAGGAAATCATTTAAAGTTTGATTAAGTAAGTAAGTAAGATTAACATGAATTAAAACTAATTTGATTCGTGTTCGAGAGTTTTATGACTGTTTGGCTGACATATACGTCACTAAAAAATTCATTTTATGATTCCTGAATGAATCCTTTTACAGAGTCCTTTTTGGGATTCCAAACGGAATCCGAAGAGAATGTCGAAGGGACTTTCTTTGGGAATCTTTTGAAGAAGCAGAAAAAACCGTTTTGATTTTCGAAGTGAATCCTTTTCGGTTTCCGAAAGAGATGTTATTGTGATTCCAATTCGTATTGGGATATCAAAGCGAATTCTTTTCAGAATCCGATGGGATAGTTTTTGGAGGTCTAAATGGTTTTTTGGGATTTTAGGAAGATTCCTCTTGAAATTCCAAGGATAATACTTTCTGGATTTCAAAGGTATTTCTTTGGGATCTCGAAGTTTTTCCTTTCAGGATTCGGATGGAAATCCTATTGAAATTCTGAGAGAAATCTCTTTGGGAATTTGAAAGTAAACAAATGATCTGATTCTGATTGGACGATGCAGTCGGTTTTGGTATACTAGGTGTGAATGACGGCACCCAGCAGTGATTTAGTAGTATCTCATGCAATCTATAATCGATGAAATCCCTCAAAGACGAAGGAGGGTTCCCAAAGAAATGATCAAATGAATCCCGAAAGAATCTTTTCAGAGCTTCTAAAGAAACCTGTTTAGGATGTCGCAACACATGTGACGGATTGGTCAAATTTTCCGTAGTATGTTGTCAATGTTTAATATGCACTGTGAACAGTCAGACAGCTTCTATGCACTGTTCAGGTTACTTCGGCCTGAACCTGGAAATAAACAAATTAATGTTACTCAATGCGTATAATAAAAGCTATAATAATACATAGTAAACCATTTCCTTTCGTCCATCTGTCTTTTTTCGCCAGTTTTGCCCTAAAAACTGGCCACCACACCATCTATGTAAAAGTTTCATTCCTCCACTCGCTTCCTTTTTTTGTAGTTTGTTTATGTTTGATGGAAAAACAACCATATTGTTGCTATGACAGCAGTGCTAAAAATTTGTTCTAACGGGGCATCAATAGATTACGTACTGAAGCGACGCTTTCATGTCTGGGTACCGAAGTCCGTTCATATCATACGAAACTGGAACCACGAAAAAATCGCCAGTTTCATATTGATTGTTGGTAATACAGGTGTCAAAAATATCAAAAGCATCGGAATGGTAAGATATCGATTAGGAAAAAGAATGCAAATGCTTTTCAAAGTTTTCTACGAGTAAACACCCATCAAATTGCCTTTTAAACGAATTGCACGTATGCTGCTTGAATATGTGAGGCAAAGGGCAGCCGCCTTGCCATGCCTAGAATGAAATAGAAATACCTAAAACTAATCTTAACAGTTTTGAGCTTCTTCAGTCTAAATCTAAACAGTTTAGAATTCGTTTAATTGAGAACATTGTGGTCATATAGTAAACGGTATCATTCTTAAGCACATGACTTAAATTCGGGGATTGAACTTATCATTTCATTATCATTTAGTATTCAGCCAATAACTCATTCCAGAGGCACTTATTATCATTTAGTATATTAAGTGATACTAGCGTCTCACGCTGTAAATATTAGACATAGAGCAACTTTCCCAAATAGAGCAATGTACCCTTAGACGAAGTTGTAGCGCTAGAAGTCCACCATACAACACTTTTCGGAACTCCGCCTCTGGAATGAGTTATTGGCTGAATACTAAATGATAATGAGATGATAAGTTCAATCCCTGCTTAAATTACGATTCTCAATGGCACCCAAGAAAAAAAATCGCTGGACAACTAGTTATCTTGTATTCGGTCAGTTTGCAATAAAGTTCGTATTCAGAATTGTAAACAATGATTCTTGTTAAAATTCTGTGGAATATCGCTGAAAATGCCAGCATAATAATATTGAACATTTGTTCACTACTGATTTTGAAATTAGTTGAAGCTAAGCCCGGGCAGAAGCCATGAACAGAATAACAAAACATGATATGGATTTGATTGATATAAGAGATAAAAGAACAGGCAGCAATATCAAAAATTTGCACCAAAATATCATTTAAATATCAAGATATGCTATGGATAAGAACAAACTAATGGCACATGATATTGATTACTTCTTACAAATAGCATAACTTGATCTCCTTATGATATTTCAGTGCAACATATTGATATTGCCGTCTGATCTTTTATCTCTTATACACGGACAGAAAACTGTCAACATTGAACCAAAAAATCAGATTGTTGTTTTTAAATCACCATATTTAATAGAAAATATAACGGAATTTATTGTTTCAATAAGATTTGTTAAAGTAACATCAATGACAAAGTATTGTTATTTCAACAATACTCATTGGGATTGAGTTTTTTTTAAAAGCTCGAATAAAATTAATAATACATTTCAAAATAACCTCAATAGGTTTTTGTAGACGTAATTGAATACACATAATTCTGTTTTAACGCTATTCACATTTTCTCAGTTTTGCCACAGAGAAGTTTTGCGCTCATCTGAAATGCTTACCGTAGATTTATTACCATCCGATTTTCCTTTGTTTTTTAGGATTTTTAAGATTATGTTGCGTAGATTATGGTGGCACGTAGAAGTCATACGATCAAAAATACGACCGAAATAAAAATCGTGTAAAACATAATTCTGTGTATTAATTATGGTTCTGACGATATGAAACACTAATAACTTGATAAATGCAGCACGTCTGCGAGTCATTTAGCGAACGTTGCTCAATAACTTCAACGAAGTTACGCGTCAAATGATTGTTATTTGATGATAAATGCAGTGAAACACTGTTTTAACGTACAGCGTCACAAATGGATTATTCAAGAACTAATAAACTAATCCCTTTTGCTTTGATATTTTGAACTTCAATTTTATTTACATATTTACGATGTCATCTTTCAACGGTTTTTATTTAAAAGATATTTGGACCATTTCCAATTGATCCACTAGGTAAACAATGTTGCTCAGTGAATCAAAATGTGAAGTGCATAATAATTTTTCTAGCATCCTAGCATGTTTTGTGTAATATTTTTATTTGTAACCATTCCCATTAATGGCGATTATTTTAGGTATTGAAAAATCGAAAAAAATAGTGTCCGATCAGACAAATTGACAGACGAGAAAACGCAGAACTCGTGTTGAAGTATTTATGAACGCTGGCCGTGGCCGATGCTGATTGATTTAACAAGGTAAGTCACTGAAAATATTTCAACAAAAGCAGGAAAGAACAACATAGTCTCCTATTTTGTTTCAGATCCTGAAAACTTGTGGTTCTCCTGCTCCCCTTGGCTTCGCTTGAAGATGGAAATATTACTCTTGAGGATATTGCTTCCCAAAAGAAAATTATGAGAGCCAGTTTACCAAGATGATTTCCGGAAAAGTGATAGCTAGTATTCGGTCAAAACTTCCGGATTTCTAAAAACAAATTAAATAGAAAATCAATAAAAAAAATGTATTTTGAAAACTAATAAATATTGCTCTTTATTTCAATAATAGATGACAATAAAATCTACATGAATCTCTTATTAAAACAATAATATATATCTTGTTGAATCAATAATACTTTTATTATGGATTTGAACTTTCAAAAAAGCTATTCTAATTTAAGCTTTTGAGTCTCATGTTAAAACAACAATATTGGATTGTTGAAACAACAATCATTCTTATTACCGCCAAAACAATGTGAAATTCTTTTCGAATCTATGTAAGAAATTGTTGTTTTTAAAATATTTTTTTCTGCGTGTATCAATCATGTCCATATCTCATTTTGCTATCTAATCAACATTTGATATTATTTTGCTATTTTCGTCTACTCTGGAAATCATTCCATCAAAAATATGTTTATAATTAGAAAGTACTTTATGTAGACTATAATAAGAGTCGATGTTTTTAATGTCCTCCTTTTTTAACCAAATGTCCTCCTTTTTCGCTCACTTCGGGTGAATTGTCCTCCTTTGGAAAAAATTCATATGGTCACCCTACACTGTGCCCCCAAAGTACTCTTTAATGGGTAAAAAAGTACCCATTATGAACTTAAATAGTTCAACTCATTAAAAGAGTAAACAGCGTTTACTCATTAATGAGTAAAAGGCATTTACGTCAATTTCCAGTGTAATTTCTACCCATTATT
Source organism: Armigeres subalbatus (assembly GCF_024139115.2). NCBI lineage: Eukaryota > Metazoa > Arthropoda > Insecta > Diptera > Culicidae > Armigeres > Armigeres subalbatus. The sequence continues at coordinate 200,127,487 of NC_085141.1, read as the reverse complement.
CGATTTTGACATTTGGGCAAAATGGGTATATTTTACTCTTTAATTTTCTTCAAATTTCTTGGTAAATTAGTATGATATTTATCGTATAAAAGGGATTTGTGAACTTTATTACAAATAAATCTTTATTTTTCCCCATGATGAAAGTATGATTGACATTATTAAGATATAATAGTACTGGTAGGTATTAAGATTTTGTACAAGCGCGGTAATTCCATCTCTTCAACAGTCGTAGCAGTCAGAGCACCACCAGTAGCTACCTCCGGAACCAAAGCCGCAATGGAAAGCTACAATCGTCTTCTGCTCCTTTATCTCCGGAACACCACCAGCGCTGCCGTAAAAATCAATTCAGGAAACGAAAATCTTCCTTTTTGCCGAAAACTGTCATCTTGGTCTCCGGAGCGCCTGTAACTGCCTCTAGAATCAATGCATCAATGCGTGGTCATCCGCCTCGCCAGCTAACAGTTGCGCCAGGTCAAGAATAAAATGCTCTCCTTATTGCCGCCAACCGGCTTCGGCTACAGATTCGGAAACATTCTATTATTTTTTTTCCATAAGATGCCTCCTAGCAAGAACGGTGTCGTAATCACGTAAGCCAGAATCGGAGCTTCCCTCGTTTTCCCCGGCTGCTGATCTTTACACTTCACGTCGAAAAGATTCGCATACGGTAGCGGTCGAGCGGTAGCTAAATTAAGTAAAACCGAGGAATGGATTTATGTATTACCATGCAAAAAGAAAAATGTAAATGTATGTATTACCACTCCAAATCCACGGGTGAATTCCGGAATCTTAGCACCAGTGGCTACAGCTGTTAAGAGCTATTTACGTAGCGCCCGGCCTGCGGGTCTTAAGTCGATATTTACATTCTTATTGACGGAGTCCTCTAATTGTGATACTGATCTGGGAATAGAATAAAGCGTTACTGTTGAATAGATTCGCTATTATTATAATCACTTTAATTCTTACGTTTTATTTCCATTGATTGAATACAAGTACACTTCACATTACTTGGTCACTTTTTGAATTGTTGAATATCGCATGTTCCAACCACACAACAAGTTTTTCACTCTTTAATGAGTAAACGTTTAATTCAATAAAATGGATTAAAAATACGCATTATTGAAAAAAAATAAATACCCATTATTTTGACAGCTTCATATATCGTCAAAAAATGAGGTTTTTTTACTCTTTAATGAGTATTGTCAGGTTTACAGTGTAGCCAAAGTAGAGAAATCACTGTAAACCTGACAATACTCATGCACTGATGCACTAGCGCTGATTATGCACGGGATAACGGCGACATTCCAAAGTTATTTCAAAATAAACAGTAAAAATTTATGACAACATGGCGAGTGCAGCTTCAACGTCTGTTCTCTGTGATAATAGTGAGGATCTATGTAAAGCAAGCATCTTACCGCCTCATGCACACGAGCATGCACGTTAGTTAACGGTGATTTTGTAATGTTATTGATATATAATGAACTGATAATAACTATGAAACAGTCACCGTAAACAACTGCTTGTTTTCAGAGGTGAGCCAGCCAGGGTCTGAAAGACTCTCAAATAAAGACAATTTAATTCAACTGCTTGTTTTGATAAAAAAAGGGGAAGTAACGATAAGTTGGAATAGAAGCCTATTAAAATATATGCATGTATATAGTGGAAGAAGTGTTATGTCATAATGAGAATAATTTGAAGGTTGGCTGATGATGAGTCGTGATTAAGGTAGCTCTTGTGTTTGAATGTGGCTGCAAATGGAAAGGAAAATGAAGCTGAAGAAATAATATATTTCCACGATTCTGAAATGGATCTTGCTTTCATTGTGGGATTGTATCACAGATTGATACGCGTGAAATTCGAGGTTCCGTAGAAATTTGATGAAACAGAATGAATCTACGAATAAGTCTTTTTCATCTACATGTATTCAAATCAATATTGACAAGAAATGACGGTGAATTTGCACTCAAAAGATTCATCAGACAACCGCAGTAGATATAATGATCGTACATCTTCATATCGTAGAAAGGTCCTCTGGCTTAATGGATGTGTTGAGTGAGCGTAGAAACAATTGTTTAAGGAACTCAACATATTTAACCTACACGTGTTTGCATTTTTATATCAAAAGGGGGATTGTAGTATATTAGATGTGTGTTCCGTATCACGGTATCACTGTATGATAGAATGTATAATGTCTCAAAGATAATTAAATGTTATCTTGCATTTGTTATATACTTTGGCAACACTGGCGATGTTTGTGTATAATGTTGTGACGGTGACAACTCAGTCTTGTCTTATACCGCAGCAGCAAGCGGACGCGATCCCACACCCAGGGAAACCGAAACAATTTCAAATCCGAAAATTGCCTAGACCGGCACCGGGAATCGAACCCAGCCACCCTCAGCATGGTCTTGCTTTGTAGCCGCGCGTCTTACCGCGTCTTACCGCACGGCTAAGGAGGGCCCCGTAACATAACATGTTATTCAACCGTAATCTGCACAAGGCATAAACAGTAAGTAACTGGCGAGTAAGCTGACTGGCTAATTTAAATCGTCTGTGGGAATAAGATACACGATTTTGCTGGATTTCGTTGATAAATTCTTTTGATGCTTGGGTTCGAAAATTTCGACTTCGTTTAATTTCGCGAACTCTGGAGACAATGTCTGAAATTTCGCAGTGTTGGGGAACCGCACATTAAAGTCACTTGCCTTCGATAGTTCACCAGCTACAAATCCAATCCAAGTCCAATCAAAGTCCTCTATTCCCGGCCGTTCTTCCACAAAGATTCATTATTACACGCACAATTTATAGGGAAACAACCATTACTTGCACTACATTTATTGCTACATCACAAACAATCAATTCTCGGCTTAGATTCTAACATTTATTTTACGACTTACAACTAAAACATGGAACACGTAATAATTATAATTTTTCCCGCGCGGTCTCACACACGGTGGGTGAGTTGTATTTTGCTAACTAACTGATCCTATCTAACGATCATCATGCAACCTAGATCCATCGATGCGATGATTTTCATTTCGGCTCTTGTGTGAGTCGGCTCTATCTCTTCTATTTGTTATCTATTGTCTATCTGGAACAAATTTATACCGCTTTTTATACCGAAGTTGGATTTTTCTCCAGATACAGGCAACTTTCCCAACTTCGGAATTAGTGCGCTGGATTCGCCTAAAAATGCGCTAAACAACGCATCAACTAGTTTGACAGATAAAACTTCGGAAGAAAGTTCGGTTCGGAAGTCCTGACTTCCGAATTCTAAGTTGGTGCTACGCCGACAATATATAGGTATAGGATTCTACCGACGAGATCGCTGCTATCCGATTGTTGACCATCCACTCGCCGGACCCAGGGTGGCCACCGAACCAGGAAAAACGGCAAAAGCGGGAAAAAGACGGGAAAATGAAGTCTCCGGGAACAAAAGCGGGAAAACCCGGGAATTCAGAACATGAACCGGGAAAAAAATAATTCTTGACAACGTACAATCAAAATTCTTCGTAGTTTTAACCGAAGTTGATATAAAGGGGGAAAGATTGTCTTTTTAATGTTCATTATTCAATCGCATTCTAACTGAGTTATTTGATTTTAGTACATAATGTGTGACTTATAAAAAATAAGTCTTTTTTTTTCTAGATCCAATTGTCAGATCATTTTGATTCCAATTTCGAGTAAGCGGCTTTTTGACTGACGTGTGATATTTTGTACGTAAAAGAAAAACGGAAATTATTTCAAATCAATTCATGCGTACATTTGTTGTAGGATATCCTCAGTTATGGGGTTGAGGGATATCCTATAGTATAGGACCTATACTATTTGTGATCAATTAAATCTGACAAACACAAACAAAAACTTGAGTAAGGCAAAAATATGAGTAATTTTTTGGCGCTTGGTGTCATTTGATAGAACCTCGGCCATATATAATAAATATTATGTTATAAAGGAAAAAAGCATAGAATCGAATATCTCCAAGTTTGCCTTTGTACTTTTGTTATTTGTATGTAATTTCCAATTACACACAATTTCGAAAAAAAAAAATGAATAAGGTAAAAATATATATTTTAACACATGTTCAAGAGTTGTTTGGAATTATATTTGAAAATTCTACTACTTGAAAATGGTATTTTTTAAATACTTCGTGAATACATCTGTAATATTCTGAAGAGTAAAATATCTTTAGTTTAGTATTTTTCCACAACTAACTTACTCAGTTACGCAGGAAGGTATTCTTTGAAATAGTCTGATTAAGATCAAACCGAGAGCTGAACATTAAAAAGATGTCGGCTATACTATAACTATAACTTTATTGCTTTCTGTGAACATTATGCATTTCCATTGCCACTGTCAGAAACTAATGGAAGTTGTGCAAGAAAAATGTTTTGCAAAGTTGCAAGTTCTAAGAAAAGAATAAAATCATTGTAATTAGGAGTCAATGTAGAATTACAATTCGATATTGATTAAATGCCGGTTAACACTACATGGTAACGATGCACACAATTTCAGTGTGCATTTTAATGAAAACCATTTCCGCATAACACGTTGATGGTAATTTCATTTATCTATCGTAAAGGTTCGTTACAAATTATCAGCTGCATCGATATAAAACTAACCTCCAGTTAGGTCAGTATCTATTAAACCGGGAAAATTTAACAAAAAATACCGGGAAAAGCGGGAAAAAAACGGGAATTTGAAAATCGAATTTCAGTGGCCACCCTGGTCCGTTGGTGAGGAAACAATTGAATGCAGCCTCTTCCCATATGTAGGTCACAAATGTGCAGTTTTGGATTGGGTGAAGGGTTGTAGTTTGATGGACTGATGTCAGTCCTAGACATCCTCACCCACCCAGAAATATCCGATTTCTGAAAAAGAAAATATAGAATCCTCTTCTGGAAGGGTGGTAAGGAAGAAGTTTGAACAAATACAGTGCATCCTATGCTTGGTGTTGCGGATCTTCAATTGGTGTTGGCAGAAGACATAGTTTCTCGATTGGCCGTTTCATTTGTCCAGTTGCAGTTTGAAGCGTGACGACCCGTACGACTCCGTCGTCACCGGGGTGCAATTTGATAATCCGACCCATCTTCCACTTCATCGGTGGTAGATTTTCGTCGAGTACTACCACAAGTTTTCCAATATCAATCTTGACTGCCGGCCTCCAGCGTTTAAACCTTCCTTGCAATTGACAAAGATATTCTCGGCGCCACCTTCGCCAAAAATCCTGGAGCATTCTTTGGGTTAGCTGGTATCTATTCAAGCGATTCAGTTGCAAATCCTCTAAATCTGGTTCAGGTATTGATTATAACGAAGAACCAACTAGGAAATGGCCTGGGGTAAGTGGTTCGAAATCAGTGGGGTCATCCGACATGTTTGTCATCGGTCTCGAGTTGAGATAACCTTCAACCTGTACTAGAAGAGTGTTGAAATCTTCTGGTGTTATTGGTGTAGCTCCAACCACTTTGACCAAATGGTTTTTGGCCGAACGAACAGCCGCCTCCCACAGTCCTCCAAAATGAGGTGCACTTGGCGGACTAAAATGCCAATGTATTCCTTCCTCAGCGCACTCTCTACCTATTTTTTCCCGATGGGCCGAACTCTGCAACAGCTTCATGAAATCCTTCATCTGATTCTTAGCGCCAACAAAATTGGTCCCATTGTCAGAATAGATATCCCGACACCTTCCACGTCTGCCGATGAAGCGATGAAGAGCTTGTAGGAACCGATCAGTACTCAGGTCCGATACCAGCTCCAAATGGACGGCTTTTGTACACATACAAATAAAAACAGCAACATAGGCCTTCACTGTTGGTCGTTGAGGAACGGGTCTCACATGAAACGGACCGAAATAGCCCACACCGGTCTGCGAAAATGGTCTCGACACGGTGACTCTTGGTGCGGGCAGCTCTCCCATGAACTGCTGTATCGGGGTCGGTTTTGCACGAAAACATTTCAGGCATTGATGAACGATGTATCGTGCTACGCTCCTTCCACCTAATGGTCAAAATTTTAGACGTACGACTCCGAGAAGCAATTGTGGTCCCTGCGTGTAGAAGTTGTAGGTGGTAATGTTTCAGAATCATCCGGTTAGTTTGTGCCGTGCAGGAAGAACCATCGGATGTTTAGTAGCTTCCTGCTCTGCAGAGTGACTCAACCGCCCTCCGATTCGGATGACTTGTTCCTCAGAAATGTGTATGGATTGAACCACCGAAGTGGAGATTTTCTTGAGACGGGTTCCCTTTAGAAAGTGCCTTCCATTCATCGGCAAAACCTCTTGCTGTATACGCTGAACGATGACAAATTCTGCTTCCCTAAGCTCTTGCGCTGATATAAATTCGGACGACGCTCTGTCCTGTGGATTTTTCAGCAGTTTCATCAGACGCAACCAAATAGATGTCCTCCGGATTAGGTCCGAATACGACGCAAACTGCTCTAAGTACCAGCCGTTGAACTCTGTATTTGCCAAAACTGCACAAACTGCTGTTTGCCGTGTCTGTGACTTGACTGTGTCTTCAAGAGTGCAACCTTGGATTTGGATGACAGCAGCCGAACTACGAACCTCCCTTCAGAATCTTGGGTCCTGATATAGACACATCCGCCATAAGCCTTTGTAGAAGCATCGGAGAAACAATGCAACTCGATCGATGTTGCTCTTGGAGCCATGACACAACGATCGATGCGAATATCGTTGAGCGACGAAAGCTCTTCGTGGTATTTTCGCCACATCTTACCCACCGTCGAAGGGACTGGTTGATCCCAGCCCAGTGCTTGGTCTTCGTCATTCCGGATCTTGCACAGAAGCTGCATAATTATCTTGTCCGTTGTGATCGCTGCACCTAGAAGTCCTAGAGGATCGAATAAACTAGCGATCACTGACAAAACTTGACGTTTTCTTGGCTGCAACGCTAAACTCCAAATTGCAATGAAAAACTGGAACGTCAGTTGAAGGGGGATATCGGCAACCAAGTCAAACCCAGCGTTTTAACAGCAGGATCCGGATCCAAGTCAATTCCTTCCGACACACAAGTCGCCATATTTTCTGCGGAAGCACTTTGCAGCACCGTCTGATGATTGGATGCCCATTTCCGTAGTTTGAAGCCTCCCTTTGACATCATCTCGTTGAGTTCCTGACATAGATTACGTGCGGCATCCTCCGTATCCGCGCCCGTGATTACGTCATCCATATACATATCCTCCGTGGTTGCCCTCGCAGCCATTGGGTACTGCCCTCCTTCATCCATCGCTAGCTGGTTCAACGTACGTGTTGCGAGAAAAGGCGCCGGCTTTGTCCCGTACGTCACAATGTTGAGCTCCTACACGCCCACGGGATCTGCCAGGTCGAAACACCATAAAATACACTGCAGTGACCGATCCACCTCTACCACGAAGACTTGCCGGAACATCTTCTCGATAATGGCCACCAGCATGATTTGCCTCACACGACTTCGGAGCATGATCGATCGTAAGTCCTCCTGTACAATCGGTCCTACTAGAAGCGTGACGTTAAGCGAGCCACCGGACGATGTCTTACACGATGCGTCAAACGTAGTTGTGCTAGCTTCCTTTATGACAGGATGATGCGGCAGATAGCATCACTTCACAAGATTTCCTGCTTCCTCCACCTTTGACATATGTCCCAACCGGATTTACTGCGCCATGAACTGATGGTATTGCTCCCGCAAACTGGCATCCTTCGCCAATCTGCGTTCCGTCCCTTGAAGCCGCCGGAATGCGATGTCCCGTGACTCGCCCAACCTGGAAACTGCATCTTCGTCCTTTGGCAGCGAAATGGAGTACCGCCCGTCGGATTCCTTACGAACCGACTTCCGAAAGTTGTCCTCGCACAATTTTTCCTCCGATGAAAGGACCTTGAATTTCCAACTTCTTCACTAGCCCAAAACCGTGCGACTAGCTCCTCTAACACCTTTGTAGTTGCCGTACTACAGTTGATGCGTAGGCCTTGTGTGGGGTTTAGCAGGCCTCCACAGACCACCCACCCAAACACCGATTCGTTTAATGTTGGCAATTGGTCTACGAGTGGAATTCTTTGACCAGACTCAAAGAAATCGAAAAAGGATTCGATACCCAGTACCATATCCACTGAACTTGGACTGAAAAAGGTGGGATCTGCCAGTTTTATCCCATTGGGCATCGACCATCCTTGAGTATCCACCCTTGCCGTAGGTAAATCCACCGTAACCTTTGGGAGGACAAGGAAACTCATGTTCCGCGAGTAAGCCGTGACTCGCGAACGAACCAATGCAGTGATCTGATGCTTGACCTTCGATGCTGCATGACCAATGCCGAGTACCGAGATATCTACCTTCTCTCGGTGTGACCTGAGGCGTTGACTCAACTGCTCGGCAGTGAAATTATTCTCGCAGCAAACATCCAAAAGAACACGAACCGAAAACTGACTACCCTTGTCATCTTCCACGATAACGACCGCCGTAGCCAGCAAAAGAGGAGAACTGATGGGTAGAACCGCACACTGTTGCATCAGTGGCTGCCATGTTAACCACCTGGCAGAATGAAGGAACGGGTGCATCACCAGATTCCGTTCGCGGAGGATTGTTGTTTCCAGCAATAGCGACAACTTTCGGTGAACGATCCTTCCGCTGCTTGAAGCATACCATTGTATGATGACGACCATTACAGTTACGACACCTGTATTTGGACGTACAGTCTGTCGCTATGCGACCCGATCTGAAGCACAGGGAGTTCGTTCTTAATACCGCATCTCTTTCTCGCACCGACATCCTTAAGAATGAAGAACACTGGTATAGGGGATGGTTCTCCTTACACGCCAAACATCGTCCCACAGACGATTGTACAGAACCGTAGCTAGCCTTCACAGCTGACGTCTTCTGTCTCGAGGATTGTGGAGCATGAAGCAAAGTCCTGGAGTCTAATACCTTTACTGGAAGCGATTCCAGAATTCGGATCCTACGATGCAAGAAACCCGAGAGATCTGCTAGCGTATCCTGATCTTTGGCTGAGGAATGTTCCTCCCAACCTCTGCGCGTTGTCGGATCTAGTCGAGTAGTGAGTAGGTTAACCAGTAAAAGATCCTCCACCTGGTCCAGATTCTGCACGATCTTTTCGAAACCGTCGGCCAGAGTGTGCAGATCTGCTACCGATTTCTTGGGCAGCGTTGGCAAATTGAATAAAGCTTGCACCTGTCGCTTTTTCAAAAGCTCGCTGTTATCGTACCGTTTCAGCAGAAGGTCCCACGCTATCTGATAGTTGGCCTTCGTGATTTTCAACAAGTCGATTAGGCTCTTCGGATCTCCTTGCAGGCATCCCTTTAAATAGTGGAACTTTTCCACCTCCGGCAGGTCCATCTTCCGATGAATGAGTGAAGTGAACAGATCACGAAAGCTGATCCATTCATCTATGTCCCCGTTGAACACCTGCAGCGTAATTTGCGGTAGGCGTACATGGTCTAGGGTCCCATGACCATGCGCTGACGCCTCGTTGGCTCGTACGGAACGATCTGCCTCCCCTGGATCCTGCAGTGCCTTAGGCAACCGACGATACATCCATCCAGGTAACCGAGGAAAAACGTCAAAAATAAAGGTCCTTCAATGGTGAAGCCACTAACAACGGCTGGACATATACTGATCTAAGGTATATTTACCTGGAGAAGTAAATCCGGTACTGGATCAGCTGTCCACGTCTCCGTTAAGTAGGTAGCCCTTCTGATAGTCTCCCTCACAAAATGCATCCAGAATGCAATCCATCCATTGATTCCCTGCACTCCAAAACTCCGAGTCCAAGCAGGCAAAACGATTGTGTTATGCAGAAGAAACCAAAAAACACCGTGTGTTAGAGTGGCGCAATTCCCTAGCTTCTAATGGACATATAGAGTTTGTTCCAACTCACCTATGGAAACAGCTTAACCGATGGATGCCCAAACGAAGAAAACACCATAAGGACGATGGCGAATGGATTCCTCTTATTCTCTGCGTCTTTCGTATCCTTGTGCGATGGCGTGGTGTCTCTCAATGCTGATTGTTTACAGGTGTGATGGCTACTGTATTGATTATTCGCCAGCGGTATGGCGATCTCCTTGCAGAACGGTTTGTGTTGGCGTCAATCCGAGCCTGCCACAGGCTTTTGTATTTTATCAAGTTGAATTGTCCTCTTTAAATCCTCACCGGGATCCAGTCATCCGGTTCGTTGGACCAAAAATGTTGGGGAACCGCACATTAAATTCACTTGCCGTCGATAGTTCACAACAAGGGCTCTCCAACACTCGAGGGAGTCCAGATACAAATCCAATCCAAGTCCTATCAAGGTCCTTTATTCCCGGCCGTTCTTCCACAAAGATTCATTATTACACGCACAATTTATAGGGAAACAACCATTACTTGCACTACATTTATTGCTACATCACAAACAATCAATTCTCGGCTTAGATTCTAACATTTATTTTACGACTTACAACTAAAACATGGAACACGTAATAATTATATTTTTTCCCGCGCGGTCTCACACACGGTGGGTGAGTTGTATTTTGCTAACTAACTGATCCTATACCTAACGATTATCATGCAACCTAGATCTATCGATGCGATGATTTTTATTTCGGCTCTTGTGAGAGTCGGCTCTATCTCTTCTACTTGTTATCTATATAGGTATAGGATTCTACCGACGAGATCGCTGCTATCCGATTGTTGACCATCCACTCGCCGTTCCGTTGGTAAGGAAGCAATTGAGTGCAGACTTTTCCATATATCGATCACAAATATGAGCTTTTTAGATTGGGTGAAGGGTTGTAGATTGATGGGCTGATGTCAGTCCCAGACACGCAGTATCTGTGATTTTTTACAGCCAGGAACCGTGTTTCCACATTCACAGATTTATCTTGTTTTCAAAGACTTTTCGACATATTTTATCAAAAATATCTTTCAAAAAAGATCAAAGATTTTTGGAAAAATCTAAGATTTCAAAGATTTTTCTAAATTTTCGCTCTTTTAGTTTAAAACTAAAGAAAGATTTGTTAGTACATAGGTACCAAGTAGTGCAGAATGTGATTATTTGGAAATGAGATTTAGAAACTTAAGTAGTTTACTCTGAATTCTTCAGATGAGTTGTTTAAAAATACTAATTTCCAAAATACCAAATGGAACTAATAATAAGTTCGAAAAATAGTTTTGTAGGGTTGTAGACTGTTAGAGGTATCTGTATATTGTATTGTAAACCTGCAGGAGACACTGATTTTAATTATTTATTCATAGCTTGAGAATGCAAATAAGGTCCATAGATGATTAACATCGTCATGATCCAGAGAACACATTTCATGGAATCAAAAATCTTTTTTTAATCGATACGTATTAGCCAGGGTATTAACCATAAATCTATGCATCGCAATAAAAAGAGTACACGTCAGTTGGTTTTATTTGCATTCTGAATACTATAGAGGGCCTTTCGTACTTTAGCTATGACATCCGTGATTTTCAAGCAAATTGACTTGGCTTGAAGCTCTGTCCAATTAAGAAAAGTTGAGGAAGGGAAGATTACCCCACCAATCAGGGCATAAGTACTTCATGCTTGCATGCACAGCAAACATATAACAACATTGCAGCTTAATACCACAGACAAACGGACATAACACATTGAACATTTACTCATCAAATGTATCGTCGAACAAACACTAAACACAACTGTTGTTTTCATGAACCAGATGGCGGTAGTGAACAAACGTCAGATCCGATGCGCGTGCCACTTGTGATCGATTGGCCAACTAATGATTATTTAAATTGACCAATAAATCAGTGAACGATGGAAATTTGACGACTGTTATGTCTATTTGTCTGTGTTGATACTAAGAGTAAAATCAGCAGTGATACAAATCGTTTGGGGCTGTTTTTTTGAATATGAATCAGAAACATTAATTTTCCCAGCAGCTATACAAGTCAACTGTCAAAAAAATAAAACTGGTATAACGCTCAGCTCTATTTTCTGCAGATTTGAACCACGAATGAATCACGAAAAGATATTTTAGTTACTAGATAAAGATTGTCGCTTCGGTTCCCTTTGTTCTGCTGTCCGAAACATGTGTGGTACATACCTGTCAAATCGTATGGATTTTCCAGGGGGAGAAGGCGTAGCACTGAATCCCTACCCCAACATGTGCGACATCTGGATTTGGTTCTAAACTGTAAACAACAGTGTTAATTCTCTACCACCTTTTCGTTATGGCGAGGCAATTTTTATGCACACTTTTGTTTTCGATATTTTATCAAAAATAAACACTCAATCATGCTGCAATATAATGATGTGATATGCTTGATTTACCTGCTTGATTATAGGGACTCGAAAAAGAATTTATTTGCAGTAGCTAACCGAATATAAAAATGTTCACATTAACGATTGCGCCCTAACACCGGTTCTAAGCTTCGATGCAGAGTACACGAGCTTTGTTCGCCAGTGACAGGCGTATGAGGCCCTTGGGATTTTCCTTCTTTGACATTTAGCTCCCCTATCCTCGCCAACGAAAGATGTTCCGGACAGCGACAATCTTTATCTACACAGAAAGAAAAATCATTAATAAAATTAAAAACCCAGATTAATCCACCTAGCAGTGATGATGCCTTTCTCGTGCATTATAAAATATATTGAAAAAAATCACATTAGAAAGGTCAAAAAAGCTCTTTAGGGGAACCGATCACATTTTTTCGATCATTTTTAATATTTTTGCCTTGCCACCATTCAAAAAAATTTTTCTTTGAATTTTCAAGGGGGACCTTTGGGGAAAAACAATGTTTTTTCAATAATTCCGAAAAGCAATGATCGGGCCCATTTCCAATAGCAAACAATTCCCCGTCGAATGCAACTTGTTGCGAGTAAATCGGATAATTCTAAGTTCTAAAAAGTGTGCCTACAAAATTTGTACACATACACACACATACACAAAAAAAAAACAGACGTCACCTCAGTTTGTCGAGCTGAGTCGATCGGTATATAACACTATGGGTCTCCGGGCCTTCTATCAAGTTTTTTTAGCAATCATATAGCCTTTCGGTACAACTTTGTTGTACGAGAAAGGAAAAAATGCATATGTTACAAATATGCGATCGTGCGGTAGTACAATGATTAGCGATAGTAAAAACAATGATTAGCGCAACGGCGCGTTTTGAAAAATACATATGGATTAAAATTCGATATGTTTCAACTTTCCTGATTCCCACGTAGTGTTTTTTCACCAATGTAATATTAAAGTTCAATAATACTACATAGTTGTATGTCATACATTGATTTTGCATCCCTTTGTGTAATAATTGTACAAGTACATTTGTGAAAATGAAACCAACAATTCACATAAATATAAATGAAAAAAAAAGCCGCATAATATGGAAATAAGGAGGTGTATGAAAACGAACGTTATGTTCAAATCACCCATATGCCCAAACTACACCATCATTCCACCCAAACCAGCCAAACCACCCAAACCAAAAAGCAGTTAGCCTTAATGACACGCCTCTTCTTTCCTTCCAAAGCATGAAACAAAATGGCAGCAAACGTAACGAGCGCACGAGAAAGCATGTACGTAGGTATGCGATTTTTATTTCCAACGACGAAACTTTTACAGCTGTGTTGAGGCGAGCGGATGAAGTCATCGGCTTCGGGTCTCTATAGCGCGTGTGTGTTCGTCCATTAGTTTTCGTGTTCCACATTTGAAGCTTTGGAAAACTTTGCTTGAGAGGTTAGCATCATCAATAAAGCACAGAAAGAAGCAACATAAACATTCATGCTGTCAGTTATATACACGGTGCGAAATTTATTCACCGCATGCAGAAATGCTACACCCTTAATTTGTTTTACTCAATATTGTGCGGTTACTTGCTAAGTTTTTTTAAACTTTATTAAGTGTTATTTTAATCTCCAGATTATGTTCAACACCGTACTTGCTAAATGGACACGGTCGGTTAAAGTAGCTGTTCCTTAAATAGTTCGTTAAAGTAGTCGCTAGATTATTCGCTGTTGGTTTGAGCGAGACAGAGTATATGTCAAAACAAAATTAACCAGCAATCTGCGGTGTATTGTTCGAAATGAACACTGAAAGGATTTCAAACCATAAAGTCACGTGTTTCACATATGATTCTTCACTACTTGTCAGTCATGTGTTATCCACTAGCCTTACACGTCAATACAAAGTGTATGATCCAAGTTTGATTGGTAAAGGTTCGCATATCGATGTAACGTGTTTGATAATTGAAATCGATAGTTAAAATTGACAGATGTCATAGCCATTCATATCGGAAATTCAAATGTAATTATCATGAAATTGAAAGTGAAACAATTTTGAAATCTATTATCTTATTTCCAACCACAAGATTAAAAAGGGGGTAACTAGCAAACAACACAGGAAATGATTTACACAAAAGCGTTTTGGTGTTTTAGCATTTTAATTTAACTTATTTATTACAGCATAATACAGCATGGCATGTACAACTAATGTAGTTTATCAAAAGGGGTTGAATTAACTCCGGAGGAATCGCCGTCAACGAGACTCTCAATCGTTGATTTACCGGTATCAATGAAATTTTCCTGAAAACATTTAACATTAGAAACATTTTGTTCCGTTTTGTTTTGTTTTTGATTTATCTCACCACTGTAACTCTGTAGCTGACTGGATTCGTCAACCGGGTTCTGGTCATCTGAGAATGCGTCTTCCGTCGCTGATATTACTTGCGTCTCTGTGCCAATATCCGATGTGATTCCAAGCTGAACCTATACTGACGAGGCATCAGCAAACTATACACCATATACTGGAATACTATATACTTAAATATGTAATTAATATATCAACTAAAACCAAAAAAGTATATAAAACTTACGGTTGAGCAGATTAACTAGATCCACAGACAAGTTTATGTCGTCGTTTGAGGCTTCTTGATGCGAATTTTCCATCTCTCGTTGCCTGTCAGCCAATTTGAATCAAAGAAAAATTGACTGCAGTTTGTTGCAACATTCAAACGTCAAACACGTTCGAATAATGTGGCGCTGCACTTGGTGCGAATTCGTTACAGTTTCACTTGAAAGTATGGTGGATTTTTTATGAACGGCGTCAAAATAGAGTTGTTCATAAATTTAATGTGAATTACACTAGGATGTGCAGGTAAAACATTCGAAAAACGTGGGAAACTATATGATTATTGATATCAAATAAATTTATCGAATAGGAACATTAGGTTAAATCGTGTGGATTATTTTCAGTGAACGTTTATCAGCAATGGACTTTCTGCTGTATACTATAGATCTCGCATAATTTATCAAAAGGACCTAAGTAACATTTTTTTCATGAATTAATTTGAGTACTGCAATCAACAGAACAACATGAAAGCTATTGCGATTCTTTTCTAAAATTAGCATACTGGCTCACCAGTTACGCGCCGGGTCCCATGCGCCGAGTTGTGCGCCATGCAAAAAGTAAATAAACCAATGTCAAATAGATGTGGAGCTGTCAGTAAGCTTTTCCACATTCGCTTGTAAGGTATGTAGCATATTGTCGTCCCTTTACGAAAAGATATTTTTAAGTGAAATTGTTCGAGGTTTAGTAGTTTTTGCTTTTCTTTCGCCTGTGTTGCGTTCGGTATATTGTTTAAGTGGATATTAGTAGTGCAATTATGTTTAATTTGTGATGTAATATTCTACACTTAAATTGAGTAAAGTACCATAATATGACACAATACCTTAGCGGCGCACAACTAAGCGTGGCAGAGGTGAATGAGCAAAATAGACTAACGCAAAATGAACTCCCCCAAGAAATTATGACGTTTGAGCGGGTCGCATAATGAACGCAAAATGAATTTTTGTTCGAGAAGACGACCCGCTCAAATGTCAAAATCCATCGAGTGAGTGAATTTGATGAACTCCTGCACAGGTCTATGCTATAATATCTCGAGAATCACAATATTGATTGCAGTATTCAAATTAATTCATGAAAAAAATGTTACTTACGTCCTTTTGAAAAGTTAAGCGAGAATTCATGAAAAAATTTTACTTAGGTCCTTTTGAAAAGTTATGCGGGAAATGTAATAAAATGCGTAATATAGGGCACACACTTGTGGTATTCGTACCATGGTACAAGGCGACAAGAAAATAATTTCAAGGCTATCTTTAATGAAGACAATAATTGGTATGGCACTCATTTCAAGATTTTTGTACCATGGTACGAATACCACAAGTGTGTCCCCCATATAAAGCCAAAATAGAACTTTTTGGGAACTTGCAAGTGTTCTGATTGTTTAAGTTGACTTTTTGTAAATTTATTGGTCAATATTTAAGAAGTGCAGTTAAAAGAAAAGTGCATACTTAGTTTATTCAAATTTGATTCAGACTATCTTTTGAAAAGGGTCAAACTTGTTTTTACTGATTTTTCAAATGGATATAATCGAAAAACGACCGTTCCTACAAAAAAGTGTTGTATGGGTGACTATCGCAAAATCAGTCAAACTTTCTAATAAAACTTTTGAAAAACTCAAAATTGAACCCTACACTAAAAAAAATCGATTTAAAAATTAAAAGTCGATTTGCAAAAACGCCCTTTTCGATTTGGACGAAATTTCTAGATTGCTTTGAGAATAGGTCGTATGTGCAAAAGAGGCTCTCTTGACTTTCATTCTCTTTCGATTATTATAGAACTATACTAAAGTTTACTGGATTTCTTGGCATATATCTAAAGACAATAGCTTTGTCTATCGTGCTGAAGTGAAAATGTAGCAAAAATGCAAAATTAGCTTATATATTAGCGAAAGAGAGCGCAAGCAAAGAGACTCTCTTTACATACGACCTATTCTCAAAGCAATCTAGATTTTGTCTCAAGATAGGTGATTATGTTCCCTACCAACCGTCCATACATCGCAAGCTGGGCACTTTGAAGGAAAAAAATTTCTAACAAAAACTTTTTCTTGACGGAATTGATTTTTCAGTGTCTTTAAATTGGATTTAACATATGTATACATAATATACTCATATTAAGTATTCCTGTACAGTCAGGCAGAGTACAATGTTTTGGTCGCAACTGGTCGCAACTAAAGAAGCTAATAATGGAATATAATATTTTTTTGAAGATATAATTCTTAATATTACTCTTAATTTAAAAACAAACTATATTTAGTGACTAAATTAGACAATGTATCATAAAAATAGATTTGCTTGGGGTTCTATAACGATGGCTTTCATTGGTTTAATTTCAGATGAAAATACACTGAAAATAATTCCGACAAGAAAAAGTTTTTGTTAGAAAAACTTTTTTCCCTAAGAGTGCCCAACTTGCGATGTATGGACGGTTGGTAGGGAACATAATCACCTATCTTGAGACAAAATTTCATTTAAATAAAAAGGGCGTATTTTCGCAAATCGACTTTAAAATTTTTAAACTGATTTTTTCAGTGTAGGGCTCAATTTGGATTGTTTCCGATATTTTCACTAGAAAGTTTGACTGATTTTGCGATGGTCACCCATACAACACTTTTTTGTGGATGCGTCGTTTTCTATTATATCCATTTGAAAATATTAGCAAAAAAAATTCAGCTCTTTTCAAAGGATAGTCTAGATTAAATTTGGAAAAACATTTTTGTTTTCATTTCGGATCATCTGGTGATCAGGGTTGCCATTATGCCAGACATATCTGGCACTGCCAGACTTTTTTGCACCAAAAAGAGAAAAAGAGAAACCATCCACAATGCCAGACTTTTCAAATTTCAGACAGATTTTTTGTTAGATTTTTGGTCACCAGATTCGGAAGAATATGAGTCACAGAAAATCGTCTAATACAAGTGTGCTGCTCGGAATGCTACAGTAAAAACAGTTATGCCCAGTGCATTAGCTTGCGTTTCGAGTTCTGGAAATGCTTACAACGTTCTTTAATAATCCCAATAGAATGCAATCAGATTCTGCGATCCGGCTTATCAACATATTCTGGATATTTAACAATTCAGAAGATCCGAAGCGTCATCCGGAGGTCCTTTGGAAAATTCGAGGCATCTTTGAAAGTGGACAGTTCATGAAACTCATGCGTTCTCTGAAAAACAAATGATTGATGTGGTCCATTCTCATGAACCCGAGTGGCCACCGGTGGTTTATCAATCAAATTGAAAATGGATTAAACATCATTTAGAGTTATATAGGGTATCTGTTCCCATATTAATAACAGCCCGTATATTAATCCCAATCGTCGATAAACCAAATAAAAAATCAATGTATTTACAATTTCTCTCAACGTACGTACAAAATAATGAATGGAACACATTCTTGAATGTTTGGAATATTATTCAAGATTTTGTTTAAGTAATGTTTTAATTCACAAGAATCAAATTATTAAAAGATAAAACTATAAAGCACTTTTATTTTCATTTTCTTACCTCTGAACTGATGGTTTGATGCACTGCTCGATTGCTACTAGCAGATTCATCTGTTTTCACGCCGTTGTTTTCCACTCAATTTCAAGCTAAAACAATTCTATCACTTCAAAATTCACTTCACAGCACATAAAGCACATCACATTTTCACTATGAATATAATTATATTTGAAAAACCAACGCGATTTCCTATAGTTTGATATAGGTTTATTCTGAACAACGTCTAAATTATCCTTGTCCGTATTCCAAACTGTTTACATGGCTTGCAGTACTCTCAAGGGTTGCCGAACTAGATTTTTATTTCAAAGCGCTTGAATGAACTTTCACTGTGAAATTCAACCCTTATGTTTGTAAAATAAATTATATCTAAAGATAAATTATGACAAACACAAAATTGAACTGATAAGGTGGAAAACTGCAACAAAAACAGCAATTTTGTAATTATATTTCAACTCAAATACAAAAAAAATGAAGAATTCGGCATCACTGCAATCATATCGTTACGTATACACACAAGTAATAGTATGCGTATTTTATTTTGGAAACAGTATTATTGATATAGGTACAGGCATAGGATTAACTGTTTCTGAATATTATTGAAATAGGTACATGGCGGTGATGATGTTTTTTAGCTAAATACTTCTATAACGTGATGAAAATTTTATTTTTGAAGTTATCAAATTGTTTTCAATTAAAAAATACACGAGCCGAGCATAATTATTCTCATGTTTCTTGATTATTGGGTGAGAAAAAACTATTTTTAAAAACTAATTTGGTAACATTAAAGTTGAAAAAACAACACACATCGTTGAATAGTCTGCAGCATAAGTCCAATGGATTATTTTGACCGTAGTGTGTGCGGTGGCCACGGATCCATAACAGTTGACGATTCCTGAGTTGACGAGACGGTGCATGAAATCGAATATTCTCCAGGATGTAACGGCAGTCGATGTTGCACGTTATGACGTCGAAAATAAACATCCTCTGAAGCATCACTCGACGGTCTGCCATTGGTTGTAAGTCAATCAAAGCACAACAGGCAGGTTTGATGGATCGTTCCATGGTAAGCGGCGCAAGGCGTAGTTGATGAAGTGTTTTTGTATTCTATCGATGCGTTCAATGTGAACGGAATGATACGGAGCCCAGATTTGCACTCCATATTCTAGTATGCTCCGAATTAATGCCCAATATAATGATTTGAGAGCATGGACATCATCGAACTGTGCTGTATTCCGACGTAAGAATCCAAAGCATTAGCCTTAGCAATGGTAACTGATAAATGTTCCGTAAAACGAAGCTTACTGTCGAGAACGATTCCAAGGTCTTGATCGATGTAACCCTCTGATGCGCTGTGTGACTCAGACAATAGTCATAGGTTATAGAAGATCGGCAATAAGTGAATGTTATGGCTTTGCATTTAGTCGGGTTCATCTGCATACCATTGATCTTGCACCAGTTTGCAACATTCACAATATCAGTATGCAAAGCACAACAGCCTACGAGCGATTTTATGACACGGTATATTTTCAAATGGTCCATATAAAGCTGTTTTCCGGAGCTCAGGTTGCTACATAGATCATTGACGAAAATAATAAAGATGCGAGAGGATAAGTACGATTTTAACCACCGAATGATCCAAGTAGGTTAGCCAAGCTGGCCAAGTTTTTCTATCGCTAGTGCATGTGGCACCTTGTCAAACGCCTTTGAAAAGTCAAAATAAATAAAAATCTTGATAAACCAACTTGAGCAAAAGCAAACAGATAATCAAAACAGAGAAATTTTTATTATAGGTAAACATAATTATTTCATATTTTTAGTTAGAATCACTTTAACACTCCTCCGACCGTGATAGGTTTTACTTACACGAACGACCATGCCTCGAAAAAAACGCTATTTTCAAATCGCTATATCTCAGCCGATAGTGAACCGATTTGAACAAATTTGGGACTCACAAATTTTCCCGTCCATCAAGATTTGTCTGAGATGTTGAGATTTTGATCGGACCAGAAATGACCTCTGTGGACCTCCAAACGTCGGAGCAAGTCGTGATTTTCATACAAATTTCGTGGTTGGTGCTCACCAGCTTGATGTTCATGCTAATATTAGTAAGATACTTCGAAATCCGTGAGATTCAGAAAAATGCCGTCTTCTACAATTTTGTTCAGGAGGCCAAAACTAAACAGTCGCAGATCATGATATTTTGGAACTCGTCCGCTTGGCGGCGCTAGTGTATATGGGAATATTCGGTCGGTCAAATATTCCGGAATCCGAAAGATTTAGAAAGCCGCCGTCTTCTACAAATTTGTAGAGGAGGCCAAAACCATACTGTCACAGATCATATTGTTTCGGAACTCGTCCGCTTGCCGGCGCTAGTGTATATGAGAAAGCTCGTTGGGTCAAATATTTCGGAATCCGGAAGATTTAGAAAGCCGCCGTCTCCTATAATGTTGTTCAGGAGGCCAAAACCATACTGTAGCAGATCATATAATATTGGAACTCGTCCGCTTGGTGGCGCTAGTCTATGGAAATACTCTTTGGGTCAAATATTTCGGAGTCCGTCGGATTTAAAAGCTGCCGTCTTCTACAAATTTGTTCAGGAGGCCATAACCATACCGTCGCAGATCATATTATTTTGGAATTCGTCCGCTTGGCAGCGCTAGTGTATATGCAAATATTCCTAGGGTCGAATATTTCGGAATCCGAAAGATTTAGAAGGCCGCCGTCTTCTACAAATTTGTCCAGGAGGCCAAAACCATACTGTCGCAGATCATATTATTTTGGAACTCCTCCGCTTGGTGGCGCTAGTGTATATGGGAATACTCGGTCGGTCAAATATTTCGGAATCCGAAAGATTTAGAAAGCCGCCGTCTTCTACAAATTTGTCCAGGAGGCCAAAACCATACTGTCCTGGATCATATTATTTTGGAACTCGTCCGATTGGTGGCGCTAGTATATATGGAAATACTCGTTGGGTCAAATATTTCGGAATCCGTAGGATTTAGAAAGCTGCCGTGTTCTACAATTTTGTTCCGGAGGTCAGATCCATACTATCGTAGATCATAATATTTCGGAACTCGTTCGCTTGGCGGCGCCAGAGTATATGAGAAAGCTAGTTGGGAAAAATATTTCGGAATTCGAAAATTTTAGAAAGCTGCCGTCTTCTACAATTTTGTTTAGGAGGCCAAAAACATACTGTCGCAGATCATATTATTTTGGAACTCGTCCGCTTGGCGGCGGTAGTGTATATCAAAAAGCTCGTTCAGTCAAATATTTCGGAATTCGAAAGATTAAGAAAGCTGCCGTCTTTAAAATTTTGTTCCGGATGTCAGATCCATACTATCGCAGATCATAATATTTTGGAACTCGTCCGCTTGGTGGCGCTAGAGTATGTGAGTTGGGTAAATATTTCAGAATCCGAAAATTTTAGAAGGCTGCCGTCTTCTACAATTTTGTTCAGGAGGCCAAAAACATACTCTCGCAAATCATATTATTTTGGAACTCGTCCGCTTGGCGGCGCTAATGTATATAAGAAAGCTTGTTGGGCCAAATATTTCGGAACCCGGAAAATTTAGAAAGCTACCGTCTTCAACAATTTTGTTTAGGAGGTCAAAAACATACTGTCGCAGATCATTACATTTTGGAACTTGTCCGCTTGACGGCGCTAGTGTATATGAGAAAGCTAGTTGGGTCAAATATTTCGGAATCCGTAAGATTTAGGTAGCTGCCACCTTTTAATTTTTTTTCTGGAGGAAAAAACCGTCCGCTTGGCGGCGCTAGTGTATATGAGAAAGCTCGTTGGGTCAAATTTTTCGGAATCCGAAAAAAATTGAAAGCTGCCGTCTTCTACAGTTTTGTTTAGGAGGCCAAAAACAATTCCTTTGGAAGTTCTTCCAGGAATTCCTCCGGAAGTTCCTCCAGGAGTTCCTCCAGGAGTTCCTCCGGAAGTTCCTCCAGGAATTCCTCCGGAAGTTCATCCAGGAATTCCTCCGGAAGTTCATCCAGGAATTCCTCCGGAAGTTCCTCCGGAAGTTCCTCCAGGATTTCCTCCGGAAGTTCCTCCAGGAATTCCTCCGGAAGTTCCCCCATGAATTCCTCCGGAAGTTCCTCCAGGAATTCCTCCGGAAGTTCCTCCAGGAATTCCTCCGGAAGTTCCTCCAGGAATTCCTCGGAAGTTCCTCCAGGAATTCCTCCGGAAGTTCCTCCAGGAATTCCTCCGGAAGTTCCTCCAGGAATTCCTCGGAAGTTCCTCCAGGAATTCCTCCGGAAGTTCCTCCAGGAATTCCTCCGGAAGTTCCTCCAGGAATTCCTCGGAAGTTCCTCCAGGAATTCCTCCGGAAGTTCCTCCAGGAATTCCTCCGGAAGTTCCTCCAGGAATTCCTCCGGAAGTTCCTCCAGGAATTCCTCCGGAAGTTCCTCCAGGAATTCCTCCGGAAGTTCCTCCAGGAATTCCTCCGGAAGTTCCTCCAGGAATTCCTCCGGAAGTTCCTCCAGGAATTCCTCCGGAGGTTCCCCCAGGAATTCCTTCGGGGCATTCACCAGGAATTCGTCCGGCGGTTCCTCCAGGAATTCCTGCCGTAGTTCCTCCAGGAATTCCTCCGGAAGTTCCTCCAGGAATTCCTCCGGAAGTTCCTCCAGGAGTTCCTCGGAAGTTCCTCCAGGAATTCCTCCGGAAGTTCCTCAGGAATTCCTCGGAAGTTCCTCCAGGAATTCCTCAAGTTCCTCCAGGAATTCCTCCGGAAGTTCCTCCAGGAATTCCTCCGGAAGTTCTCCAGGAATTCCTCCGAAGTTCCTCCAGGAATTCCTCAGGAAGTTCCTCCAGGAATTCCTCCGGAAGTTCCTCCAGGAATTCCTCCGGAAGTTCCCCCAGGAATTCCTCCGGAAGTTCCTCCAGGAATTCCTCCGGAAGGTCCTCCAGGAATTCCTCCGGAAGTTCCTCCAGGAATTCCTCCGGAAGTTCCTCCAGGAAGTTCCTCCAGGAATTCCAGGAAGTTCCTCCAGGAATTCCTCCGGAAGTTCCTCCAGGAATTCTTCCGGAAGTTCCTCCAGGAATTCCTCCGGAAGTTCCTCCAGGAATTCCTCCGGAAGTTCCTCCAGGAATTCCTCCGGAAGTTCCTCCAGGAATTCCTCCGGAAGTTCCTCCAGGAATTTCTCCGGAAGTTCCTCCAGGAATTCCTCCGGAAGTTCCTCCAGGAGTTCCTCCGGAAGTTCCTCCAGGAATTCCTCCGGAAGTTCATCCAGGAATTCCTCCGGAAGTTCATCCAGGAATTCCTCCGGAAGTTCATCCAGGAATTCCTCCGGAAGTTCCTCCAGGATTTCCTCCGGAAGTTCCTCCAGAAATTCCTCCGGAAGTTCCCCCAAGAATTCCTCCGGAAGTTCCTCCAGGAATTCCTCCAGAAGTTCCTCCAGGAATTTCTCCGGAAGTTCCTCCAGGAATTCCTCCGGAAGTTCCTCCAGGAATTCCTCCGGAAGTTCCTCCAGGAATTCCTCCGGAAGTTCCTCCAGGAATTCCTCCGGAAGTTCCTCCGGGAGTTACTCCGAATTTCCTCCAGGAATTCCTCCGGAAGTTCCTTCGGGAATTCCTCTGGAAGTTCCTTCGGGATTTCCTCCGAAAGTTCCTCCGGGAATTACTCCGGAAGTTCCTCCGGGAATTTCTCTGGAAGTTCCTCCAGGAATTCCTCGGAAGGTCTTCCAGGAGTTCCTTCGGAAGTTCTTCCAGGAGTTCCTCGGAAGTTCCTCCAGGAATTCCTCCGGAAGTTCTTCCAGGAATTCCTCCGGAAGTCCCTCAAGAATTCCTTCGGAAGTTCGTCCAGAAATTCCTCCGGAAGTTCCTCCAGGAATTCCTCCGGAAGTTCCTCAAGGAATTCCTCCGAAGTTCCTCCAGGAATTCCTCCGGAAGTTCCTCCAGGAATTCCTCCGGAAGTTCCTCCAGGAATTCCTCCGAAGTTCCTCCAGGAATTCCTCCGGAAGTTCCTCCAGGAATTCCTCCGGAAGTTCCTCAGGAATTCCTCCGGGAAGTTCCTCCAGGAATTCCTCCGAAGTTCCTCCAGGAATTCCTCCGGAAGTTCCTCAGGAATTCCTCGGAAGTTCCTCCAGGAATTCCTCCGGAAGTTCCTCCAGGAATTCTTCGTGAAGTTCCTCCATGAATTCCTCCGGAAGTTCCTCCAGGAATTTCTCCGGAAGTTCCTCCAGGAATTCCTCCGGAAGTTCCTCCAGGAGTTCCTCCGGAAGTTCCTCCAGGAATTCCTCCGGAAGTTCATCCAGGAATTCCTCCGGAAGTTCATCATGGACTTCCTCCGGAAGTTCCTCCAGGTTTCCCTCCGAAGTTCCTCCAGAAATTCTTCGGGAAGTTCCCCCAAGAATTCCTCCGGAAGTTCCTCCAGGAATTCCTCCAGAAGTTCCTCCAGGAATCTCCCCGGAAGTTCCTCCAGGAATTCCTCCGGAAGTTCCTCCAGGAATTCCTCCGGAAGTTCCTCCAGGAATTCCTCCGGAAGTTCCTCCGGAAGTTACTCCGGAATTTACTCCAGAAATTCCTCCGGAAGTTCCTACAGGAATTACTCTGGAAGTACCTCCAGGAATACCTCCGGAAGTTCCTCAACCAATTCCTCCGGAAGTTCCTCCAGCAATTTCCCCGGAAGTTCTTCCAGGAATCCATCAGGAAGTTCCTCCAGGAATTCCTCATGAATTCCCTCCAGGAATTCCTCATGAATTCCCTCCAGGAATTCCTCATGAATTCCCTCCAGGAATTTCTCCGGGAGTTCCTCCAGGAATTCCTCATGAATTCCCTCCAGGAATTTCTCCGGGAGTTCCTCCATGAATTGCTCCGAAGTTCCCCCAGGATTTCCTCCGGAAGGTCCCCCAGGAATTCCTCCGGAAGTTCCTCCAGGAATTCCTCCGGAAGTTCCTCCAGGAATTCCTCCGGAAGTTCCTCCAGGAATTCCTCCGGAAGTTCCTCCAGGAATTCCTCCGGAAGTTCCTCCAGGAATTCCTCCGGAAGTTCCTCCAGGAATTCCTCCGGAAGTTCCTCCAGGAATTCCTCGGAAGTTCCTCCAGGAATTCCTCCGGAAGTTCCTCCAGGAATTCCTCCGGAAGTTCCTCCAGGAATTCCTCCGGAAGTTCCTCCAGGAATTCCTCCGGAAGTTCCTCCAGGAATTCCTCCGGAAGTTCCTCCAGGAATTCCTCCGGAAGTTCCTCCAGGAATTCCTCCGGAAGTTCCTCCAGGAATTCCTCCGAAAGTTCCTCCAGGAATTCCTCCGGAAGTTCCTCCAGGAATTCCTCCGGAAGTTCCTCCAGGAATTCCTCCGGAAGTTCCTCCAGGAATTCCTCCGGAAGTTCCTCCAGGAATTCCTCCGGAAGTTCCTCCAGGAATTCTTCGTGAAGCTCCTCCAGGAATTCCTCCGGAAGTTCCTCCAGGAATTCCTCCGAAAGTTCCTCCAATAATTCCTCCGGAAGTTCCTCCAGGAATTCCTCCGGAAGTTACTCCAATAATTCCTCCAGAAGTTCCTCAAGGAATTTCTCCGGATGTCCCTCCAGGAATTCCTCCAGGAATTCCTCCGGAAGTTCCTCCAGGAATTCCTCCGGAAGTTCCTCCAGGAATTCCTCCGGAAGTTCCTCCACGCATTCCTCCGGAAGTTCCTCCAGGAATTCCTCCGGAAGTTCCTCCAGGAATTCCTCCGGAAGTTCCTCCGGAAGTTCCCCGGAAGTTCCTCCAGGAATTCCTCCGGAAGTTCCTCCAGGAATTCCTCCGGAAATTCCTCCAGGAATTCCTCCGGAAATTCCTCCAGGAATTCCTCCGGAAATTCCTCCAGGAATTCCTCCGGAAGTTCCGGAAATTCCTCCAGGAATTCCTCCGGAAGTTCCTCCAGGAACTCCTCCGGAAGTTCCTCCAGGAACTCCTCCGGAAGTTCCTCCAGGAACTCCTCCGGAAGTTCCTCCAGGAACTCCTCCGGAAGTTCCTCCAGGAACTCCTCCGGAAGTTCCTCCGGAAGTTTCTCCAGGAACTCCTCCGGAAGTTCCTCCAGGAATGGAAGTTCCTCCAGGAATTCCTCAGGAAGTTCCTCCAGGAATGGAAGTTCCTCCAGGAATTCCTCAGGAAGTTCCTCCAGGAATTCCTCCGGAAGTTCCTCCAGGAATTCCTCCGGAAGTTCCTCCAGGAATTCCTCCGGAAGTTCCTCCAGGAATTCCTCCGGAAGTTCCTCCAGGAATTCCTCCGGAAGTTCCTCCAGGAATTCCTCCGGAAGTTCCTCCAGGAATTCCTCCGGAAGTTCCTCCAGGAATTCCTCCGGAAGTTCCTCCATGCGTCCCCCCCGGAGTTCCTCCCGCATTCCCTCCGGACGTTCCTCCAGGAATTCCTCCGGAAGTTCCTCCAGGAATTCCTCCGGAAGTTCCTCCAGGAATTCCTCCGGAACTTCCTCCAGGAATTCCTCCGGAACTTCCTCCAGGAATTCCTCCGGAACTTCCTCCAGGAATTCCTCCGGAACTTCCTCCAGGAATTCCTCCGAAGCTTCTTCAAGATATCCTCCTGAACTTTCTCCAGGAATTCCTCGGAACTTCCTCCAGGAATTCCTCCGGAACTTCCTCCAGGAATTCCTCCGGAACTTCCTCCAGGAATTCCCCCGGAACTTCCTCCAGGATTTCCTCCGGGACTTCCTCCTGGATTTCCTCCGGAACTTCCTCCAGGAATTCCTCCGGAACTTCCTCCAGGAATTCCTCCGGAAGTTCCTCCAGGAATTCCTCCGGAAGTTCCTCCAGGAATTCCTCCGGAAGTTCCTCCAGCAATTCCTCCGGAAGTTCCTCCAGCAATTCCTCCGGAAGTTCCTCCAGGAATTCCTCCGGAAGTTCCTCCAGGAATTCCTCCGGAAGTTCCTCTAGGAATTCCTCCGAAGTTCCTCCAGGATTTCCTCCGGAAGTTCCTCCAGGAATTCCTCCGGAAGTTCCTCCAGGAATTCCTCCGGAAGTTGCTCCAGGAATTCCTCCGGAAGTTCCTCCAGGAATTCCTCCGGAAGTTCCTCCAGGAATTCCTCCGGAAGTTCCTCCAGGAACTCCTCCGGAAGTTCCTCCAGGAATTCCTCCGGAAGTTCCTTCAGGAATTCTGCCGAAAGCTTCTCCAGAAATTGCTCCAAGAATTCTTCGTGATGTCCCTACAGCAAGGATGTTAACGATCATTTAGTGATTTGCGTTCGATCATTTAGTAGTTTGGCAATAACTCATTCCAGAAGCTGAATTTCAAAATATGTTGTATGGTGGACTTCTAGTGCGAAGGTTTTTCTACAACTTTGCCTAATGGTTCGTTATTAGAATTCAACTTATAACGGAGTTAGAGCGCTAGTTGCAGTAGCTCAAACTAAATGATTGGAATTTTGTTTTCACTTAGTCTCAGTTACTGAAACTATAGCTATAACTCCGTTACTAGTATAATTCAAACAACGAACCATTAGGCAGAGTTGTAGAAAAACCTTCGCACTAGAAGTCCACCATACAACATATTTTGAAATTCAGCTTCTGGAATGTGTTATTGACAAACTACTAAATGATCGAACGCAAATTACTGAATGATCGTTAACATCCTTGCCCTACAGGATTCCTTGGGGTGTTTCTACTGGCATTCCTCCGCAAGTTCCCCCAGGATTTTTTCTCGTAAGTTCCACCGGGAATTCTTTCTAAAGATCGTCCAGGAATTGCTTCAGAAGTTCCTCTAAAAAAAAATTCAGAAGTTTATCCAGAAATTCCTTTAAAAGTTCCTCTGTCGTATTGCCACTTGTGAATGAGCACTACAATCCAATGAAATGCGGCGTAGATATTTTGGTGACATAACAAAACAGTTCTCGCTATCGAAGCCAACGAAAAGATGGTGTTTTTTTTACGGAGATCTCGAAATGATGCTACAAAACTCGTTCGTATTGTTTACAACGAAATTTCTAGCCTGGGAAAATAGAATTATGCGTCGCTATGAGTTATTTTTGAAAGACCTGGCGTTTCGTCTTGCTGAAAATCATGTGGGACAAAGGCTGAAGCTATTTCAAAGAGGAAGTATACACACGGAACTTCAAAACCGATATGCTGAAGTTCTTCGTGAAGGTTGAGAGATTGTAAAACGAAAATGTTCAACATGTTCAATCTATTCATTCAAGCAAAAGCAATAAGCCGCCTGGAAAACCAATAATTACGAGCAATATAAGAGATAATGCGACTCGATATAATCGGCAAAGACCTAGACGACGAATAAAGGATCTTGATTGGAAGCTTGGAACATGGAACTGCAAGTCGCTAGGTTTCGCAGATTGCGACAGGATGATCTACGATGAATTACATCCCCGCAACTTCGACATCGTGGCGCTGCAGGAGATTTGCTGGACAGGACAGAAAGTGTGGAAAAGCG
This sequence comes from Armigeres subalbatus, assembly GCF_024139115.2. Lineage (NCBI taxonomy): Eukaryota > Metazoa > Arthropoda > Insecta > Diptera > Culicidae > Armigeres > Armigeres subalbatus. Next base: position 200,098,741 of record NC_085141.1, on the reverse strand, counting down.
GGCATCGAGCGGCTACCTTCTACCAAAGCTGTGGAACCACCAACGAGCTGGGAACCGGCTTCATAGTGCTGGGTAAGATGTGCCAACGCGTGATTGGGTGGCAGCCAATCAACGCAAGGATGTGCAAGCTGAGGATAAAAGGCAGATTCTTCAACTATGGCATCATCAACGTTCACTGCCCACACGAAGGGACACCCGATGACGAGAAAGAAGCGTTCTACGCACAGTTGGAGCAGACATACGACCGATATACCACAGACCAGGTGTTCGCCATTCGACAAGTACTGCAGAAATTCCGCGAATTAAACGTGCCCACACATCATCTATTCATCGACTTCGATTGGGTCCAGCTATGGCAGCTAATGCACGAACACAGATTTCCGGATAAACTGACTTGATCAAAGCGACGATGGATCGGGTGATGTGCGTAGTTCGATTTTCAGGGGCATTCTCGAGACCGCGCGTATAGGGTTACGGCAAGGTGATGGTCTTTTGTGTCTGCTATTCAACATCTCTTTGGAAGGGGTAATACGAAGAGCAGGGATTAACACGATTGGTACAATTTTCAGTAAGTCCGTCCAGCTATTTGGCTTCGCCGAGATATTATGGCACGTAACTTTGAGAAGATGGAGGAAGCCTACGTCAGACTGAAGAGGAAAGCTAAGCGGATCGGACTAGTCATCAACACGTCGAAGACGAAGTACATGATAGGAAGAGGTTCACGAGAAGACAATGTGAGCCACCCACCGCGAGTTTGCATCGGTGGTGACGAAATCGAGGTGGTAGAAGAATTTGTGTACTTGGGCTCACTGGTGACTGCCGAAAATGATACCAGCAGATATAGGCGGAGACGTATAGTGGCTGGCAATCATACGTACTTCGGACTCCGCAAGACAATCTGACAATCTACAAAACGGTCATTAGACCGGTAGTCCTCTACGGACACGAGACATGGACAATGCTCGTGGAGGACCAATGCGCACTTGGAGTTTTCGAAAGGATAGTGCTGCGTACCATCTATGGTGTGATGCAGATGGCGGACGGTATGTGGATAATGAACCACGAGTTGCATGAGCTGATGGGAGAACCATCCATCGTTCATACCGCGAATATTGGAAGATTGCGGTGGGCCGGGCACGTAGCTAGAATGTCGGACAGTAACCCGGTTAAGATGGTTCTCGACAACGATCCAACGGGCACAAGAAGGCGAGGTGCGCAGCGGACAAGGTTGATCGATCAGGTGGAAAATGACTTGCGGACCCTTCGTAAACTTCGTGGTTGGCGACATGTAGACCGAGCCGAATGGAGAAGACTCTTATATACCGCACAGGCCACTTCGGCCTTTGTCTGAATAAATAATAAATAAGTGTGTCTTGGAGAACTGATTCCGCACAGGCAGCAGATAGGAGAGACCATCTGCAACTTCTGTACCAGATCAAGAAGAAAAAGTGTCGTGTGCTTTGAGCACAGAGTGAAGGATATTTTCAACTGTTGGCCAAACTGTGCAAAACGGGAGTGAAATAAGAATAATTTTGTTAAACCAGTTATGTTAAATATTCATTTTGACACTTTATTAGTTGATATTTTTCTAAAGAAATAGTACTATTGAATGTATCATCAAGTTAAATAAAACCTAACGTGCATGTCACTGAAACATATACCAAGTGGTTTATTGTTTCTGAATGTGCTAACTAACATTCATTCAAGCAGATGAATTCTGATCTTATAAAGTCTCGCATTCCGAAATATTTGACCCAACGAGTATTTCCATATATACTAGCGCCGCCAAGCGGACGAGTTCCACAATAATATGATCTGCGACAGTATAGTTTTGACCTTCTGAACAAAATTGTAGAAGACGGCAGCTTTCCAAATCCTACAGTTCTGAAATATTTGACCGACCTGAGTATTCCCATATACACTAAGCGCCACCAAGCGGAGGAGTTCCAAAATAATATGATCTGCGACAGTATGGTTTTGGCCTCCTGAACAAATTTGTATAAGACGGCAGCCTTCTAAATCTTTCGGATTCCGAAATATTCGACCCTAGTATTCGCATACACACTAGCGCCGCCAAGCGGACGAATTCCAAAATAATATGATCTGCGACGGTATGGTTATGGCCTCCCGAACAAATTTGTAGAAGACGGCAGCTTTCTAAATCCGACGGATTCCGAAATATTTGTCCCAATGAGTATTCTCATATACACTAGCGCCGACAAGCGGACGTGATCCGAAATAATATGATCTGCGACCTTCTGAACAAAATTGTAGAAGACGGCAGCTTTCTAAATATTACGGATTCCGAATTATTTAACCCAACGAGTATTCCCATATACACTAGCGCCACCAAGCGGACGAGTTCCGATATAATATGATCTGCGACGGTATGGTTTTGGCCTCCTGAACAAATTTGTATAAGACTGCAGCTTTCTAAATCTTTCGGATTCCGAAATATTTGACCCAACGAGTATTCCCATATACACTAGCGCCGCCAAGCGGACGAATTCCAAAATAATATGATCTGCGACAGTATGGTTATGGCCTCCTGAACAAATTTGTAGAAGACGGTAGCTTTCTAAATCTTTCGGATTCCGAAATATTTGACCCAACGAGTATTCCCATATACACTAGCGCCGCCAAGCGGACGAATTCCAAAATAATATGATCTGCGACAGTATGGTTATGGCCTCCTGAACAAATTTGTAGAAGACGGTAGCTTTCTAAATCTTTCGGATTCCGAAATATTTGACCCAACGAGTATTCCCATATACACTAGCGCCGCCAAGCGGACGAATTCCAAAATAATATGATCTGCGACAGTATGGTTTTAGCCTCCTGGACAAATTTGTATAAGACGGCGGCTTTCTAAATCTTTCGGATTCCGAAATATTTGACCCAACGAGTATTCCCATATACACTAGCGCCGCCAAGCGGACAAGTTCCAAAATAATATGATCTAGGACAGTATGGTTTTGGCCTCCTGGACAAATTTGTAGAAGACGGCGGCTTTCTAAATCTTTCGGATTCCGAAATATTTGACCCAACGAGTATTCCCATATACACTAGCGCCGCCAAGCGGACAAGTTCCAAAATAATATGATCTAGGACAGTATGGTTTTGGCCTCCTGGACAAATTTGTAGAAGACGGCAGCCTTCTAAATCTTTCGGATTCCGAAATATTCGACCCTAGGAATATTTGCATATACACTAGCGCTGCCAAGCGGACGAATTCCAAAATAATATGATCTGCGACGGTATGGTTATGGCCTCCTGAACAAATTTGTAGAAGACGGCAGCTTTTTAAATCCGACGGACTCCGAAATATTTGACCCAAAGAGTATTTCCATATACACTAGCGCCACCAAGCGGACGAGTTCCAATATAATATGATCTGCGACAGTATGGTTTTGGCCTCCTGAACAAATTTGTAGAAGACGGCGGCTTTCTAAATCTTTCGGATTCCGAAATATTTGACCCAACGAGTATTCCCATATACACTAGCGCCGCCAAGCGGACAAGTTCCAAAATAATATGATCTAGGACAGTATGGTTTTGGCCTCCTCTACAAATTTGTAGAAGACGGCGGCTTTCTAAATCTTTCGGATTCCGAAATATTTGACCTACCGAATATTCCCATATACACTAGCGCCGCCAAGCGGACGAGTTCCAAAATATCATGATCTGCGACAGTTTAGTTTTGGCCTCCTGAACAAAATTGTAGAAGACGGCATTTTTCTAAATCTCACGGATTTCGAAGTATCTTACTAATATTAGCATGAACATCAAGCTGGTGAGCACCAACCACGAAATTTGTATGAAAATCACGACTTGCTCCGACGTTTGGAGGTCCACAGAGGTCATTTCTGGTCCGATCGGAGATCTCAACATCTCAGACAAATCTTGATGGACGGGAAAATTTGTGAGTCCCAAAATTGTTCAAATCGGTTCACCAACGGCTGAGATATAGCGATTTGAAAATAGCGTTCCGACTGTTTGGGAGGCACGGTCGGAGGAGTGTTAACAAAATGATAAAGACAAATTTCTTCGCCAGATTTTGCCAGATTTTTAAGATGTAGCATGCCAGACTTGTCCCAAAAAGTAGTGGCAACCCTGCTGGTGATTTTTCATTTCTCATTTTTCATTTCTTACTTCTTACTTTTCACTCCTCACTTCGCACTTCTCACGTCTCACTTTTCACTTCTCACTGCTCACATCGGCCCATAGGGGAAAGAAATGGCAGAAAATGACGCTTAACTTTTAAAAAGAACATATGTCACCTTTTATTCATGAATTAATTTGTGTACTGCAATCAAAAGCTATCATATTGGTCTGTTGATCGCAATATTAAAATTAATTCATGAAAATATGTTTCTTAGGTCATTTTGAAAAATAAACGAGAATTTTCAGTGTATACATGAAATCTTAAAATAGGTACTTTTTAACTCATTAATGGGTTTCTATGTTTCTTTGTGAAGTTTTTTCTTCCGTGTAAGCTGTGTATTCTATGCTGTCAGTGTGCCGGTTTCGAATAAATTGTGTCTTGGGAGAACATAACCTAGAAAATCGATAGCTTATTTGTTACGAAATAAGGATGTCTCATAACCCTTTGAATATTTACTATTTTTTGAGAAGTGCCATCATTATGAAACTCAATAGTGAACAAGAAGAAAACATTCCCCATCGAATGCAACTTGTTGTAGCAAAATCGATTCAGGTTTAGTACTAGAAAAATTGGCTAATGTTTCAATGTGCACACACATACGCACACACACACACGGACACACACACGGACAGACAGTCAGTTTGTCGAGCTGAATCGAATGGTATATAATACTATTAGGGTCTCGCCGACATTTCTCACCAACACGAACGCAGGTTCGTGGTTGCAAACAATGCCATTTGATTTTGCCGTGACAGCTGCTCGTGGTTGCAAACAAACCGAGTAAAAGTGTGAGTGAAACGTGCGTGTACGTACACGATCGCTGAAAGCCTAATGGGTCTACAAGCGCTCTATAAAAAGTACGTTTTGGGAGTGAAATGAAAGCCTTTCTGGTACAACTTTGTTGTACGAGAAAGGCAAAAATCGTTGGTAAAACTAAAAAGTTGCGTTGGTTCTTTTTCGTAGAGAGTTGCGTATGTTCAAAATAAAAGTACGCAAACTTTTGTTACACTCACGGTTAAAAAATTACGTGTCACTCTAAAATTAAAAGTTTAGACATTCAAAGTGAAATTATACAACTGTCAGATCAAAATGGTTACACTATAAAAATGGGTGTGGAATTTTTTTACTTAACCCGTTTCGGCCCGGGTTACGATCTCAAATTGTAAAATCCACCGTTCTCTTGTTTTTAGACTGATTTGCATGAAATTTGGAGGAAAGATGCATTAAACCCTATATTTTTGTGTAGATGTATTGATTTGGTGATTGGATCCTTGGGTTCGGTTTTATCGAGGGGGTCCCCTGGGCCAAATGGGGTCAAAATAAGTCAACTTCCTTTTAATCGTAGATAACTAGTAGTAAATGCACTCAATAATGATGCAATCGTTTTTATTCATCATTTTGCAATAGTGGGAATAGAAACTGCACGTTTGGACCTCAAAAATCCGGTTACAGATGTTCCGGAAACCTGGTTCCCCCAGGGAAGTGGTCACTTTTTGAGATGTTCTGAATCCCAGCTTGCGACACATCAAACTTCATGATTTTGCAACACAAATATAATAGAAGACATTCGCAGAGCATCTGAGCACATAAGCCACTTCCGGAGGTTCCCTGGGAACCTGGTGCCCTCAGGGAAGTGGTCACTTTTTGATTGATTCTGAAACCCAGCTTGCGACACATCAAACTTCATGATTTTGCAACGCAAATACAATAGGAGACATTTGCAGAACATCTGACCACATTGGCCACTTCCGGAAGTTCCCTGGGCACCTGGTGCCCTCAGGGAAGTGGTCACTTTCTGATTGATTCCTAAACCCAGCTTGCGACACCTCGAACTTCATGATTTAGCAACGCAAATACAATAGAAGACATTTGCAGAACATCTGACCACATTGGCCACTTCCGGAAGTTCCCTGGGGACCTGGTGCCCTCAGAGAAGTGGTCATTTTTTTTATTGATTCTGAAACCCAGCTTGCGACACATCGAACTTCATGATTTTGCAACGTAAATACAATAGGAGGCATTTGCAGAGCATCTGACCACATTGGCCACTTCCGGATGTTCCCTGGGAACCTGGTGCCCTCAGGGAAATGGTCACTTTTTTATTGATTCTTAAACCCGGCTTGCGACACATCGAACTTCAGGATTTAGCAACGCAAATACAATAGAAGACATTTGCAGAACATCTGACCACATTGGCCACTTCCGGAGGTTCCCTGGGAACCTGATGCCCCAAGAGAAGTGGTCACTTTTTGAGTTGTTCTGAAACCCAGCTTGCGACACATCAAACTTCATGATTTTGCCACACAAATACAATAGAAGACATTTGCAGAGCATATGTGCACATTCGCCACTTCCGGAGGGTCCCTGGGAACCTGAAGCCCTCAGGGAAGTGGTAACTTTTTTTATTCATTCTGAAACCCAGCTTTCGACACATCAAACTTCACGATTTTGCAACGCAAATACAATAGGAAACATTTGCAGAACATCTGACCACATTGGCCACTTCCGGAAGGTCCCTAGGAACCTGATACCCTCAGGCAAGTGGTCACTTTTTGATTGATTCTGAAACCCAGCTTTCGACACATCAAACTTCACGATTTTGCAACGCAAATACAATAGGAAACATTTGCAGAACATCTGACCACATTGGCCACTTCCGGAAGGTCCCTAGGAACCTGATGCCCCAAGGAAAGTGGTCACTTTTTGAGTTGTTCTGAAACCCAGCTTGCGACACATCAAACTTCATTATTTTGCCACACAAATACAATAGAAGACATTTGCAGAGCATCTATGCACATTCGCGACTTCCGGAGGTTCCCTGGGAACCTGGTTCCTTTAGGGAAGTGGTAACTTTGTAAGTGGTTTCGAAACCCAGCTTGCGACACATCGACACACATCATGATTTTGCAACGCAAATATAATTGAAGACATTTGCAGAACATCTGACCACATTGGCCACTTCCGGTGGTTCCCTGGGAACCTGATGCCCCAAAGAAGTGGTCACTTTTTGATTGATTCTGAAATCCAGCTTGTGACACATCGAACTTAATGATTTTGCAACGCAAATACATTAGGAGACATTTAAAGAACTTCTGAGCGCATTGGCCACTTCCGGAGGTTCCCTGGGAACCTGTTGCCCTCAGGGAAGCGGTAATTTTGTAAGTGGCTCTGAAACCTAGCTTTCGACACATCGAACTCCATGATTCTGCAAGGCAAATGCAATAGAAGACATTTGCAGAACATCTGAGCACATAAACCACTTCCGGAGGTTCCCTGGGAACCTGGTGCCCTCAGGGAAGTGGTCACTTTTTGATTGATTCTGAAACCCAGCTTGCGACACATCAAACTTCATGATTTTGCAACGCAAATACAATAGGAAACATTTGCAGAACATCTGACCACATTGGCCACTTCCGGAAGTTCCCTGGGCACCTGGTGCCCTCAGGGAAGTGGTCACTTTCTGATTGATTCCTAAACCCAGCTTGCGACACCTCGAACTTCATGATTTAGCAACGCAAATACAATAGAAGACATTTGCAGAACATCTGACCACATTGGCCACTTCCGGAAGTTCCCTGGGAACCTGGTACCCTCAGGGAAGTGGTCACTTTTTGATTGATTCCTAAACCCAGCTTGCGACGCATCAAACTTCATGATTTTTCAACGCAAATACAATAGGAAACATTTGCAGAACATCTGACCACATTGGCCACTTCCGGAAGGTCCCTAGGAACCTGATGCCCAAGGAAAGTGGTCACTTTTTGAGTTGTTCTAAAACCCAGCTTGTGACACATCGAACTTCATGATTTTGCCACGCAAATACAATAGAAGACATTTGCAGAGCATCTATGCACATTCGCCACTTCCGGAGGTTCCCTGGGAACCTGGTTCCTTTAGGGAAGTGGTCACTTTGTAAGTGGTTTCGAAACCCAGCTTGCGACACATCGACACATATCGTGATTTTGCAACGCAAATATAATTGAAGACATTTGCAGAACATCTGACCACATTGGCCATTTCCGGTGGTTCCCTGGGAACCTGATGCCCCAAGGGAAGTTGTCACTTTTTGATTGATTCTGAAATCCAGCTTGTGACACATCGAACTTCATGATTTTGCAACGCAAATACATTAGGAGACATTTAAAGAACTTCTGAGCGCATTGGCCACTTCCGGAGGTTCCCTGGGAACCTGTTGCCCTCAGGGAAGTGGTAATTTTGTAAGTGGCTCTGAAACCTAGCTTTCGACACATCGAACTCCATTATTCTGCAAGGCAAACATTTGCAGAACATCTGGGCACATCGGCCACATCCGGGGGTTCCGTGGGAACCTTATGACCCCAGGGAAGTGGCCGTCTAATTGGTTCTGAAAAACAGCTTGCGACACATCAAACTGAAAGATTTTGTTTTCTCCAAATAATCTACTGTGTGTTTCGGAGCATTCTTTTCTGCACCGAACTGCGAATCTTATCCAGCTTTGTTCAACATGGTCTTGCTTTTTACTTGTCATAAGACGAGTTTGAACAATCCCATTGAATTCCACCACTTAATTGTATCTTGACAGATACGTATTTCGACCTCAACAGTAAGGCCGTCTTTAGTGTCTCGTACTTGACTCGACTTGCTTTTTAGCCGCGCATCTTATCGCATGGCTAAGGAAGGGCCCAAAATATCATATAGCATATTTACCCTTAAAAATTAGTGGCCAATGTATCTAGATGCTGCGTAAGTATCTTTCATTGAATCTGTGTTACAAAACCATGATATTTGATGTATTGCTAGATAGCTTTCAAAACCACCTAACAATGGCGAGGTTTTCAGCGAATGACCCCAATGTACCAGATGCTCTGCAAATGTGCAAATGCCTTCAACTTCTTTATGTTACAAAATTATCAAGTTGAATGGGTCGCAAGCTGGGTTTCATAACCACCCAAGGTTGTGAAATGCAGTATGTTTACAGGAAACCTCTGCAATAGGCCATTGTGCCCAGATACTCTGCCAATGTCTTCTATTGTATTTGTATTGCAAAATCAGAAAATTTGATGTGTTGTGAACTGGGTTTCAGAAACATTCAAAAAGCGACCACTTCCGACCACAACAACCCAGCTTCCCAGGGAGCCTCCGGAAGTGGCCAATGTGCCCAGTTGCTCTGTAAATGGCTCTAATGTCTATAAATGTCTATTTGTGATGAAAAGAGCTGAAGTTTGATGTGTCACAAGCTGGGTATCAAATCGACTCAAACTTCCTTGGGGCATCATGTTCTCAGGGAACCTTCGGAGTTGGACAATGTGCCCAGATGCTGAGCAAATGTCTTCCATTGTATTTGTGTTGCAAAATCATGAAGTTTGATGTGTCGCAAGCTGGGTTTCAGAACCACTCAAAAAGTGACCACTTCCCTTGGGGCATCAGGTTCCCAGGAAACCTCCAGAAGTGGCCAATGCGTTTCATGAAGTTCTGTAAATGTCTCCTATTGTATTTGCGTTGAAAAATCATGAAGTTCGATGTGTCGCAAGCTGGGTTTCAGAATCAATCAAAAAGTGACCACTTTCCTGAGGGTTTCAGGTTCCCAGGGGCCCTCCGGAAGTGACTAATGTGCACAGATGCTCTGCAAATGTCTTCTATTGTATTTGTGTTGCAAAATCATGACGTTTGATGTGTCGCAAGCTTGGTTTCAGAACCACTCAAAAGTGACCAATTCCTTGGGGCACCAGGTTTCAGGAACCTCCGGAAGTGGCTTATGTGCTCAGATGCTCTGAATGTCTTCTATCATATTTGTGTTGCAAAATCATGAAGTTTGATGTGCTGGGATTCAGAATTTTATCTCAAAAGTGACCACTTCCTGGGGAACCAGGTTTCGGAACACCTGTAACCGGATTTTTGAGGTCCAAACGTGCAGTTTCTATTCCCACTATTGCAAAATGATGAATAAAAACGATTGCATCATTATTGAGTGCATTTACAACTAGTTATCTACGATTAAAAGGAAGTTGACCTATTTTTGACCCCATTTGACCCAGGGGACCCCCTCGATAAAACCGTACCCAAGGACCCAATCACCAAATCAGTACACCTAAACAAAAATATAGGGTTTAATGCATATTTCCTCCAAATTTCATGCAAATCGGTCGAAAACCAAGAGAACGGTGGATTTTACAATTTGAAATCGTAACCCGGGCCGAAACGGGTTAAAACGAAGCTCTTGATTCTTCATAACAGAACCTCCCACCCCCAACACTACATTTATGTTGTCTTTATGAATATATTTTATTCTTATACGTTTATCATAATATGTGGATTATCATTATTTCAAAAGTTTTCAATTTGAATTACAACTACAAAAATGAAAGCAGCAGCAACTGTGAAGCTCCAAAAACTGGGACGCGCATCGTATCCATCGTGGAATGCCATGTTAAATATCTGCAAGAAACAAAAAATCGGTATTCATGCATAAGTAATATACTCTTTACTAATCTTGTTCTTATGTGTATTTATTTATTCAATCAGCAAAAGTAGCACCCGTGAAATTAGTGCACATTAGAATGATTCCCGTTTCGTACTATGTGCTGGTTCTTTTTTCTATTGTTTAAAAAACATAAACCTACCTTTCGATTATATCTGATGGGGTGGGATATTTTCGGGTGCGCTACCATGAAACTCAGCCTGCAACAAGAAGCCGCATTCTTTCGCCACGAGATGCATACGCGGAGGACCATTTTCAAATTTGTTGATCGGTAATCGTAGATTCTATAATGGAGATAAAAGTCGAAACATTAGTATTACACTAGCAATTTAATTAGCCAAAAATAATATCACCTGTGCTTACTTGTATATCTTCATTCATTTATTTAGTTAACATCTAAACAGATAACACTGAATCAACAATTTGACGCCACAATGCACGGTTCGAGGCCGCATCTCTCCATCCTCGGATACGCCCCACGCTCGCCAAGTCGTTCTGCACCTGGTCTGTCCATCTCGCTCGCTGCGCTCCACGCCGTCTCGTACCTGCCGGATCGGAAGCGAACACCATCTTTGCAGGGTTTCTGTCCGGCATTCTTGCAACATGTCCTGCCCATCGTACCCTTCCGGCTTTAGCTACCTTCTGGATACTGGGTTCGCCGTAGAGAGGGGCGAGCTCAGGGTTCATTCTCCGCCGCCACACACCGTCTTCTTGCGCACCGCCAAAGCTGGTCCTAAGCACCCGTCTCTCGGATACTCCGAGTGCTTGCAAGTGCTCCTCGCGCATTGTCCATGTTTCATGTCCGGAGAGGCCTACCGGTCTTATTAACGTCTTGTACATGACACATTTGGTGCGGTGGCGAATCTTTTCGACCGCAGTTTCTTCTGGAGCCCGTAGTAGGCCCGACTTCCACAGATGATGCGCCTTCGTATTTCACGACTAACGTTGTTGTCAGCCGTTAGCAAGGATCCGAGGTAGACGAATTCCTCGACCACCTCGAAGGTATCCCCGTCTATCGTAACACTGCTTCCCAGGCGGGCCTGTCGCGCTCGGTTCCGCCCACAAGCATGTACTTTGTCTTTGACGCATTCACCACCAGTCCAACTTTTGTTGCTTCACGTTTCAGGCGGGTGTACAGTTCTGCCACCTTTGCAAATGTTCGGCCGACAATGTCCATGTCATCCGCGAAGCAAATAAATTGACTGGATCTGTTGAAAATCGTACCCCGGCTGTTACACCCGGCTCTCCGCATGACACCTTCTAGCGCAATGTTGAACAACAGGCACGAAAGTCCATCACCTTGTCTTAGTCCCCGGCGCGATTCGAACGAACTGGAGTGTTCGCCCGAAATCTTCACACAGTTTTGCACACCATCCACCGTTGCTTTGATCAGTCTGGTAAGCTTCCCAGGGAAGCTGTTCTCGTCCATAATTTTCCATAGCTCTACGCGGTCTATACTGTCGTATGCCGCCTTGAAATCAACGAACAGATGGTGCGTTGGGACCTAGTACACACGGCATTTTCTGAAGGATTTGCCGTGCAGAAAAGATGTGTTCCGTCGTCGAACGGTCATCAACAAAGCCGGCTTGATAACTTCCACGAACTCATTCATTATTGGTGACAAACTACGGAAGATGATCTGGGATATCACTTTATAGGCGGCATTAAGCATGGTGATCGCTCGAAAATTCTTACACTCCAGATTATCGTCTCTCTTGTATATGACATCCTTTCTTCCACTCCTCCGGTAGCTGTTCGGTTTCCCAGATTCTGACTATCAGTTTGTGCAGGCAAGTGGCCAGCTTTTCCGGGCCCATCTTGATGAGCTCAGCTCCGATACCATCCTTACCAGCTGCTTTATTAGTCTTTAGCTGTTGAATGGCATCCTTAACTTCCCTCAAGGTGGGGGCTGGTTGGCTTCCATCGTCCGCTGAACTGACGTAGTCATCTCCTCCGCTGCCTTGACTTTCACTGCCTGTACTCTCAGCGCCATTCAGATGTTCCTCGTAGTGCTGCTTCCACCTTTCGATCACCACACGTTCGTCCGTCAAGATGCTCCCATCCTTATCCCGGCACATTTCGGCTCGCGGCACGAAGCCTTTGCGGGATGCGTTGAGCTTCTGATAGAACTTGCGTGTATCTTGAGAACGGCACAGCTGTTCCATCTCCTCGCACTCCGCTTCTTCCAGGCGGCGTTTCTTCTCCTGAAAAAGGCGGGTCTGCTGTCTCCGCTTCCGTCTATAACGTTCCACGTTCTGCCGGGTACCTTGCTGCAGCGCGACCGCCCGCTTCGCGTCCTCCTCCTCCAGAATCTGTTTGCACTCTTCGTCGAACCAATCGTTCCGTCGACTTCGACCCATATACCCGACGTTGTTCTCCGCTGCGTCGTTAATGGCTGCTTTAACTGTACTCCAGCAGTCCTCAAGAGGGGCCCCATCGAGCTCACCCTCTTCCGGCAACGCTGCCTCGAGATGCTGCGCGTATGCAGTGGCGACATCAGGTTGCTTCAGTCGCTCTAGGTCGTACCGCGGCGGTCGTCGGTACCGAACATTGTTAATGACGGATAGTTTTGGGCGCAGTTTAACCATCACCAGATAGTGGTCAGAGTCGATGTTAGCGCCACGATATGTCCTGACGTCGATAATGTCGGAGAAGTGCCGTCCATCAATCAGAACGTGGTCGATTTGTGATTCTGTCTGCAGTGGTGATCTCCAGGTGTACCGATACGGGAGGCTGTGTTGGAAGTAGGTGCTACGAATGGCCATATTCTTGGAGGCGGCGAAATCAATTAGTCGTAGGCCGTTTTCGTTCGTCAGCCGGTGAGCGCTGAACTTTCCAATAGTCGGTCTAAACTCCTCCTCTTGGCCAACCTGAGCGTTCAAGTCTCCTATGATGATTTTGACGTCGTGGCTTGGGCAGCTGTCGTACTCACGTTCCAGCTGCGCGTAGAATGCGTCCTTATCATCATCAGGGTGCTTCCGGAGTGTGGGCTATGGACGTTGATTATGCTGAAGTTGAAGAACCGGCCTTGATCCTCAACCTGCACATTCTTTCATTGATCGGCCACCACCCGATCACGCGCGCTTTGCATATCGCCAATCACTATAAAAGCTGTTTCCAGCTCTTGCGTGCGTGTACTGCCGCAGCTCTGGTAGATGGTATGATTACCTCTAAACGTTCGCACCATTGATCCCTTCCAACAAACCTCCTGCAGCGCTACGATGCCGAATCCACGGTCCTTGAGCACATCGGCTGGTATGCGTGTGCTCCCGATGAAGTTGAGATTTGCAGTTCCACGAACCGAGTTTCCAATCGCTAGTCCCTTTTCGTCGCAGTGGTCTTCGCCGATGGTTCCGGTCCGTACTCTCTTGTTGATTGTTCGTTGCTTATGATTTTTTAAAGGCTGGCTTGCAGGGCCTGACACCAAACCCCTAAATTTCCGGAGGACCATTCCTCCTTATTTCCGGTGGACCATGGTGCACAGTTTCACTTAGAGTCCCTCGCTGGCACTTGGACGATGATCAGCTGCCTCTAACATGGAGAACAGACGCTGTTGTGAGCCGATCCTGACATGGAGAACAGACGCTGAATAAGATTTGCACCTCCGGAAAGGAGCACACCCCCTCTTCCCTGTCAGTATATGACCATAGTTCTCACCGGGGTTGGTTATCCGATCTTCCCTAAGGTTGCTCGTATCCCGGCCAGCACCACGGGGAGGTAGGGATAGGAGTTGCTGGGTAAGAGGCTAAGGACCGCGAGATGGGGTCTATTTTATTCCTTCAGGTACGCGAAGTACCAATGGTACGCTTTACCCAGCATTTGCCGTGCCAATGCCTTGTATATCTAATAGTATGTATTTGGAGAAGGTGCAAACGATCAAATTTCCAGGCCCGGCTCGCGCACAATGAACAGTTTTTGTTTTCTGCAACCTACGATAGGAATTGGAAAATGACAGTCACCGGCAAAACAAAAGAGAGTAATTTCAATGGGTGGTTCGACTGTTCTACAATTATTTTTTGAAAAGTTGTACTTTTAAATTTGCACACTGGGAAAGTCGAAAAACACTTTCAAAGTAAAGCCGTAACTTTTGCGTTAATCAATTCTACTTTTATTTTCAAGAAAATTAAACACTTTTCAAATCAAAAATGCAAAATATTTAATAGAACCATGTTTGTTTTTTCTGTGTAGTAACTAAAATATCTTTTGAATCACGAGATTCAAATATTTGTATTAATGCGTCATTTTATCTACGGATCAATCCATTTACAAATACGGCGCTTTTCTTGGCAGCAACATCATGATTTCATTTAATTGAAAATTTGAAAAACATGAATAGAACACTGCTGGGGAAACCAGCGAGTTTGTTCTATTTTGCTCCAGATTCAAACTAGAATAGTGGTCGAAAATTTGAAATGAAACTGAATCACTACTGATTTCACTCTAAGAGTGAAATCAGTAGATGATCAAATTCATTCGACCACAATTTAGTTTGATCTGAGCAAATGAATCTCGCTGGTTTCCCCAGCAGTGGTCCATTCATGTTTTTCAAATTTTAAATTTAATGAAATCATTATGTTGCTGCCAAGAAAGGCGCCGTAACTGCAAAGTGAATTGATCTCCCGCATAAATCCAAACGATAGCCGAACCATTATAAGAACGGTTTACGTTCCACGTTGAACCGTAATGATAATGGTACTGGACCATAATCGTACTGTAGTCTGATAACGTTTTGACCACAGTGACTACGGTTTTCGTAGACCGGACTGTATGAGCAACGGGTTGTTAAGGCTGTGAACCATTCCACCGATTCGTTTAACTTTTAGTTAAAATTTGACAGTTCGATGGTTATTTCTCCGTGGTTAAAAATAACCCTGCTTGGGAGCATGGTTAGATTTGACAGTTCGATAGTTAAACTTTGTTCGCAAGAAATTTGGCGCCAAATCCATTTTGTTCCAAAAAACTATCAATCTGTCAAAACTCAAATGGGTCGGCTGCGGGGTAAAATTTTAACCACGATGGGAAAATAACCATCGAACTGTCAAAATTTAACTAAAAGTTATACGAATCGGTGGAATGGTTCACAGCCTAAGAATGTTAACCGTAAGAAAAAACGATTTTCTTCATACATTTTTGGAGGAAATATTTTATCAGTATTATATTGATTATGGTTCGTAGACCGTAAACCTCATTGATTAAGGTTGAGGTAATTGTTTTATCATAGATATGTATTGTTCGAAGAACTTAATGTTAATGGGTAACGATATCAACTATATCCATGTTATGTTTGTAACTGTATGAAGAACGGTAAATGTTTATGCGGGCTGTAGATAAAATGACACGTTCGAACACCAAAACAATTGAAAAATATTTGAATCTCGTGATTCATTCGTGGTTCAAATCTGCAGAAAATAGAACGGAGCGTCATACCAGTTTTGTTTTTTTGACAGTTGACAGGTATAAAAAATGAAACAGCTTCTGGAAAGAATATTGTTTCAGATTCATATTCAAACTGACAGCCTCGAACGATTTGAATCACTGCTGATTTTACTCTAATGCTTGATTTTCATAATATTTCTAAAAGTTATTAATGTCATTGTATATTTGCACTTCGAAAGGATTCACAGATTTTGTCCAAGATTTTCTATTCAGATCACAGATTTTTAAGATTTTTGGCCCAAAAACACAGATGGTTTCCAAAAAATATGTGGCAACACTCCGGAATCGTTCACTTTGTTCCGATCCGTGAAAAAGGCAAAAGCGGTCACTTTTGATCCGTGCCGCAGTGTGTTTTGTAAGGTAAAAAGTGGCATAATTTCTTAGTAGGTTGTTAACTAATTTATATTCTTTGTTTCCCGTTAGTCGACCAAAGTTAATAAAGCTCAGTATCGCCAATCTTGTGAGATTAAGTGTGCGTTGATCTATGTTCAAAAAGGTAAATTGTTGAACTTGTGAATTTGTAAGATAGTTGTGAGAAGGTTTGCGAATCGTCAAAATCGCACCTTTGGCAGGCGAAGCCAAATCACCGTAATCCATATCAATCGATTTTCAATGTCATCAAACCGCATAGCAGCAGATCGACGTTGTCGTCGTCTTCATCGTCAGCAAACTACCGACGGCGCCTCAACCATTTTTTTTTTTGCGCGCCAGGAGGACCATCGGCTCTTGTACCGCGCCCACGCGTAAGCACACGCACCGCAGAGAGAGTGAGTGACCGTCCACAACATCGACGCAATACGCCGTCCGTCGGCGCGAGTGTCTGACCCGTAGTATTGCGCAATGCATATTCGGACCCATCCGTAGGTCCTCCCTGTGATATCGGATCTTGTAGAAGAAAAACACGTTTTATTCGCTCTACGGTCTGCACTCAACTGCCTATACATTTCTCTTTATTTTCTATCTTTCTTGTACATCTGTATTTGTGCCATCCCACAGTAATATCTCTGAAAGCTCAAGCTACTTACCAACACCGACACTACATCCCTCTTTTCCTCAATAGTCTTGTACTGCACGCATAATATAGTCATCCAGATACTCCGGCCGCCTTACTACTCGTCGGGCTCGCTCCTTATCAGCTGACTCCGGTATTGCAACACGATTGTCTGTTTCGAATGCAGGTTCTACGTTTTGTTGAACTTGCACATTTGCTTCCTTTTTTCCCATTTTGCTCTCTGCGATAATTCCAGCCTTTGTAGTAACGGGCTTGAGATGCGCCACATTCCTGTGGACGATTTTTCCTGATTCCATCGATTTTAGTGTCGCATCCGATCCCGCTCTGTCGACTATGATGAGTTCTTCCGGACTGAAATTCGACGCCAACTTATTTTCCTTGCACATCCGTTTGGCCACTACTACATCTCCTTCCTTCAACGGATTTGATTTTGCTTTACGTTTCATGTTTGTATATTCTATGCTCTTTGCTTTCATCTCACGATCTCTGTCTCGAATCTCTTCTAGTGATTTGCATCCAATCGTCGGAAATCCTGGCAATTTATCACGGAGAACTCTACCAAACATTAGTGCTGATGGAGCAACTCCGGTAGTCGAATGCGAGTTGAGTTGTACATTAACAAATATATACGCAAATCCCATTTCCAGTCGGATTTTGATGCTTGACTTATCTGGAGACGCTTCTTGGTGATCGGTTCGCTCTTTCTACTTCCCCATTAGCTTGGGGCCAATAAGGTGTTGTTTTCAGAAGATTCACCCTGTACTCTTTACAAAAGTCTTGCAATGCTTCGCTAACAAATTGCGGACCATTATCTGATTTCATAGTTTCTGAATTCCGTACCGACAAAACGTTTCGTGCAGTGCTTGGATAGTAGTTTTTGCGGAGATTTCCTTCATCACAATGACTTCAACGAAACGGCTGTAGTAGTCCACTACTACTAACAAGTTATGCCCGGACGGTAACGGACCCATGAAGTCTACTGCAATATGTACCCAAGGTCTGTCAGGCATTACCGTACTGATCAATGGTTCTGGAGCAGCTAAACTCGACACAAGAGTACAATTTCTGCAATTTTTAACGAATTGTTCAACCTGAGCGTCCAAACCAGGCCACCAAACTTTCTGTCGAAGACGCCTCTTCATAACTACCATTCCTGGATGCCCTTCATGTGCCAAATCCAGTGTACGACGGCGGAGGACGTCTGGAATAATTATCCTCTCACCACGCAAGAGAACTTCTGATGATATGCAAAGCTCAGTATCGTACGCTTTGTAGGGTTTGGCTATCCCTGTCCATTCACCTTGACTTAAAGCTCGAATGACCTCTTGAATCTCCTCGTCACGTAAAGATTGAGTTCGAATTTCCTGTAACGTTATTGCTCTTGGCGTTGCCATGGTAGCTACCATTCGCACATAATTTTCATTCTCTGGATCAAAGCTTTCAACTTCTTCTTTTGGAACTGATAGTCTTGACAATGCATCTGCTAAGTTTGTCGGTCCTGGCTGGTATACAATTCTATAGCTATATGATTGCAAACGCAACACCCACCGTTCCAGTCTAGCGCACGGTTTTGACCTTGGACTGAACAGAAATTGTAGCGGTTTGCAATCCGTGATCAGTTCAAATGTAGTGCCCTGCAGATATAGCTTAAAACGGTCTACCGCCCACACCAATGCTAGAGCTTCTCGTTCTGTTTGGAAATATTTGCGTTCCAGCTCCGTTAGCGACTTGCTCGCGTATGCAATAATTCGGCCTTGTCCATGTCTGCCCTTTTGCATTAAAACGGCTCCCAGTCCACAAGGGCTCGCGTCTGCTACTAGCACCGTTTTATCTTTAGGATTGAAGAATCCCAGGTAACTAATCTTCGCAACGGCTTGTTTAATTTCTTCAAATGCCGATTGATGAACTGACGTCCACTGGAACTTAACCTCCTTCTTCAAAAGTGTGCGTAGTGAATCAGTTTTTGATGCTAAATTAGGAATGAATCTGCTAACATAAGTTACTAACCCAAGAAAACTCCTGAGTTCTGCAACATTGTCTGGCCTCCGAAATTGTTCAACGGCACTTACGCGACTTTCTGTTGGTTTTACCCCGTTGGCTGAGAGATTATGTCCTAGAAATTCTAGTTCATCCTTGTTGTACTGGCATTTTGCATCATTCAGAAGCACGCCATACTCTTTAAAACGAGTTAAAAGCTTGTTTAACCGGATATCATGTTCTTCTTGTGATTCACCCCAAACCATCACGTCATCAATATAAGCTATCACCCCTTCTAGGCCTGCTGTTATAGTATCCATGACTTTTTGGAATGTTTCAGGCGCACAGCTGATGCCGAACATAAGCCGTTTATATCTGAGTAAATAGTAGTTAAATAAAGTAATTATTTTTATTCATTATTTATTCATCAAAAACAACTTTTTGGTACAATCCATTTACCTGAATAACCCGTATTTCGTTATGAACGTGGTAATAACGCGAGAGTCTTCGGAAATCTCTAATTGATGGAAGGCATCCTTCACATCAAGTTTGGAAAACTTAACCGCATCTTCGACCCCTGCCAGCAATTCTTCGATTAGTGGAAGTGGATGCAACTCCCTCTGTACAGCCTGGTTTGCCCGCCGCATATCCACACAAATCCTTACCTCCCCGGATTCTTTGAGGACCGGTACAACAGGGGAGACCCAAGCTGACGGTGCGCTCACTTTCTCAATAACGTCCTTATCGAGCAGATACTTAAGCTTATCGTGGATTTTCTCCTCCAGCGCAATTGGCGCTCGTCGATATCCCTGTCGTACTGGTTGCACCGCTTTATCTATCGGAATTTCCACCACAATACCCTTGATTTTTGGAAACGCCTTTTCCTGAATCTCGACTACTGATCCTATATCAAATCCCACTTTCAGGACATGGAGTTCTTTAGCTGTAGCGTCTCCCAGCAAATTTTGCTGCCCGTTCTGCGCAACATAGAACTTCGCAATTGTTTTGTTGCTACCAGCGTTAATCTCTGCCCAGAACATGCACTTGATCTGCATGGGCTGTTTGGTAGCATACGCTACAAGTTTCCGATCCACTGATGTTGTAACCCCTGATGTTTTCATTCCTGCCGCTCTAGCTCGCTCCCAAGTCGCTTCTTCGATGATGTTGGCATCTGCACCTGAATCGATAACCATGGGGAGTTTAACTCCTCCCACAACGAAATCGAAAGTGTTTTCCCCATGGCGTAGAAAATTGTTTCCTCCCTCTGACTGTCCGCCGCAGTGCCATCAACTAGCCGTATCCGTTTCGGCTTCGAAGGGGTTACCTCAATCCCAGCGGGACGCTTCAAGTAGCGGTTCATAAAATGCCCAAGTTCGCCTCATTTTATGCATTTTGCATTCGTTGCCTTGCAATCGACATCACCTTTAAGATGTCCCTTCCTGCCACACGCGAAGCAAGCTTTGTTGATCCACTTTGTTGCTATTGTGGGCCGGAATTCCGAATTAGGTCTTGGCCTCGAAAATTACGGACGCTTGATCACTCTACTGATATTATCCTGAAGCTTACTTTCTCCCTGAGACCGATCAAGTTCCTTCATCTGCTGTTGAACATCAGCGAGAGTTGTCCCCAGGGTAACTATCTCGTCCAGAGTCATGTCCCTCGCTAAGATGTGTCGACGCAGTTCATTCGATTTGCAACTTTCCACAATCTGCTCGATCAATCTGTCATCCACTTCTCGCTGATCAAAACGATCAAATTCACACCGTTTTGCCTGAATTCGGAGCCTCAACACAAAATCAGCGAATCTTTCATCTGGTTTCTGTTCGATTTGGCGGAATAAGTGCCGTTCGTAGTTACGCCTGCGCATTGGCTCAAAATGTTCATCGAGCTTCCGAACAGCCACATCATAGTATGGAGGATCACATACAACATGTGGAATTTCATCAACCCCTGGTAGGTGGTCGAAAATTTCTTGGAGGTCGGGACCTGCCAAATGCAACAATTGTGACCTCTTTTCCCATTGGGACGTTACTCCACAAGCGTCAAAATAACGTTCCAATTCACGCTTCCATTTCTGCCATTCAACTGGCAGACGAGATCTATCAGCTAGAATCTCAAATGGTCGAATGCGTCGCACAGCTTCCATCCTAACAAATTAAATAAATGATAAGGATTGTCTTTATTTGACAATTATATAGAACAATCACGAAGCTGGATGGATGGATGCATCTTATTTATCAATGGTTCGTACATACTACCATACTTTTTCAAAGGATAAGTCCATTTTCTCTCATCTCTCCCAATATTTATGGTGTATATAATAGAATGTTTAGGATGCATATAGTCACCTACCTTGTTACTCTTCTAGGAGTATACTCGCTGTCTTCGGTGTCATTTTTTGTATATAGGTATTGAATTACCAACCAACACCAATACATTGCACCTCTCAATCGTACATCGGTAGCGAAAACTAGAAAGGCACACCACTTCCGATCATATGTACTCAGGAACATAACAGTCCCCTCACCATGTTCTCCTGCACCACAGTTGCAGAAATTCACTGGCACCAGTTGCCAATCATCTATGTAAACAAGTGCACAATAACTTGCCCAACATAAAACACTGCACTCCTGTTGCAGATATACATAAAACACTGCACTCCTGTTCAAAATATTTTATGGCACACAGTTGCCGACTATGCTCTCCGGTATATGAAACGGTTTCACAATTTACTGTATAACAACAGCTGGCTCTGCACTCCTGTTGCAGATATTATATGGCACACAGTTGCCGATCTTTACACTCGGTGTATAAGAACGTCTTCACAATTTACTACTGCACCCCAGTTGCATAAAAGGCACCCTGTTGCCGTTCATACGAATCTTATGTACATAGTAATAGCCATTCTCGCTTAGGCCTGTAACACCTCAGTTGCAAAACTGAAAGCACACTTTGCCGAACACCTCTATCTGATATACATAACAACTCTTCGTCCGTTTTTTCCTGTCGCACACCAGTTGCGTGAGCTTACCGATGCACACAGATACTAAACACATAAGTATCCCTTTGTCGTACGTAAAACACATTCACATGCTTATATTACGTTTCTTGCGAAAATCCAGAGACACATAACCTTGATCAAAACTATACAACATGGTATCCATACCACCTTGTTCTACTTGCGGGAATATTAGACACACTATTTTTTCAACTTAATTTCGCCGTTTCAGATACTGTGCCTAACTCTGTTGGCGTGTAAACCGCCTAATGCTCTTAGCACTTCATTTCATTCTCACAGCCTTAGCATTTCTTTCATACAAAGCCAGTTTGTACACAATACCAATGCACTTTTTCCATGCCTTAGGCCACGCCATTTTTCCGTTACCAAAGGATATTGCCTGGTTCTATCAAGCACATTTTGTTCAGCGTCATTTTCTTCTCCAATCTATTTTTTTTCAACTTGTCTCATCATTTATTCAAGACCCTTCTGATTTTCCATCAATCTGTCACACCTTTATATTTTTTTGATAATAGTCTTTCTTGCATCCATCCACAATATCGCAATTGTTAGTTATTTTTAGCCTATACCTGCTTCCCGATCAATCACTCATCTTCCACTAATTCAACCGACTATATATTTACTTCTCGAAAACTTATCGACTTCTTTTCTCCTCGTCGCCAAAATGTGATATCGGATCTTGTAGAAGAAAAAACACGTTTAATTCGCTCTACGGTCTGCACTCAACTGCCTATACATTTCTCTTTATTTTCTATCTTTCTTGTACATCTGTATTTGTGCCATCCCACAGTAATATCTCTGAAAGCTCAAGCTACTACTAACACCGACACTACACTCCCTAATGACTAACTAGTTGAAACCGAATAAGTAATATGCTAATTGTTTGTGTCGTGTTTGTGGCCATGTGACCCAGTAAGAGGCACACCAATTTATTTACGTGAGTCCGTAGAAGCATATTGATGCGGCTCACGTGTGAAACTCACCGCATGTGAGAGTGACAGATTACAGGAGAAGTTTGTCGGACGGAACGGAGTAAGCTTGAGTAGAAAGATACACAGCCGGGGAAACCGCCGGCGAAGAGAACGGAAAAGCAGAAGTTGGAAGAGAGTATACACATGCAGAATCAGGGAATTGCACGCGCACATAGATACGAGATAGAGACAAACAGTTGAAATGCTATGTTACATTTTTAGTTATTATTCATACATTTCATTTGCCTCTGGCAGTTAAGATTTTTCCTCTGGATGAATTAAACCATGTAGGAATTACATGTTTTTCACAATTGTTTTCAACTTAAACTAAACTTAACCACAGAGAACAGACGTTGAAGCTGTACTGTCTATATTGTGACAACTTTTTACTGATCATTTGAAATCACTTTGGAATGTCGTCGTTATTCCGTGCAGAATCAGCGCTGGCATAATCAAAAATTGCTACTGTGCGCTAGTGTGGTTTTGCATGCAAGAGTATAGCAGCGCCATCGGGTTGTCAAAATGATATTGTGAGTTGCAATGTCGACGTCGATGGCGCTGAGGTTCGGCCGATTAGTTTCACATGTTTTGTGAGAAATTTTGTTGGAGCCTCCATGTATGTTCTCTGTGACTTGACCCAATTTATACTAAGGGTACAAGGTGCTATTCGTTGCAATAGAAGATTGTGACGAGTTTTGACTAAAATTGGAAATTATGTTGGCTTTTATCCGAAGCGGTCGGTTAGTACGAACTTGGTACAATTCACGTCTAGCTGCCTTCGTTGTATGGATTTTGGATGGCAAGTTGACGCAGCGTATATGGATCTGAAAGCCGCATTCGATACTGTAGACCACGAAATTTTGCTTGCTAAATTGACGATACTCGGCGTCTCATCAACGGCTGTGGATTGGTTCAGGTCATACCTGGTGGACCGTCTGGTACGGGTTAAGATTGGCACATCGGAATCTGAAGCCTTTGCAAACAATTCGGGAGTAGGGTAAAACGACCTATTATGGAGGGGTTAAGCACCGTGTCAAAACAGAATTGATTACAAAAATTCTTCAAAAATTACCTGTTGGTCGATTTCCACATTGTAGTAGTTGAATAGGATGCTCGTTAACTATAGTTTCGTAAATATTACGTCAATTGTGCTGTACTTATGTTGTTTTGTTTTTATTACAATAAAACAAACTACCGCAATAATAGGACGAAGTTGCCTATCGTTGCGATATTTTTGAAAGGTCAGTCCTATTGTTGCGGTATTGCATGTAATTCTTATGGGGGAGCGATACCGCAACAATAGGACCTAGCTCTTCTACCGCAATAATAGGCTCAAAGGATTCAAATTTTTAACGAAAAATGTTGATTTTTCTTCATTTTGAACGGAATTTTGTCAAACAAAAGCTGTTCTAGTCGTTAATCCGAAGAGTTTTAGTGTACCCACAATTGTTTTCAATGGTATTATATCCAAAATGGAGTACTTTAACACTACCGCAACATTAGGGCATACCACAACGATAGGACGTTTTACCCTACCGCACTCAAGGCAGTAACCTGGGCCCCCTGCTCGATCTTTATTAATGATATTTTCATGCTGTTGTCACAAGGCTGCCACCTCTTCTACGCATACGATTCGAAAATGTATTACCGTGACCTACCCTAATTCCGCGCATCGCCTAATACCGTGGTTTTCATAAAAAAATCATAACCTGGCTGTCATGGACATCACATTATTTGGTGAAATGTTCAAACGAAATATGTTTGAACATTTCACCAAATAATACGATGTCGCATGATAGCCAAGTTCTTATTTTTGATGAAAACGGTATTAAGGCTCCCCCAGACCTAAGCGATTTCATCGCCGCGACGGCGACAGCTAGTCGCAGCGATTCTATCGTTGGGTCGCTGCAGGCAATGTTCCATTCACGCTTCCATACCAATGGCGACAGAATCGCTGTCGCGAAGTGATAGAATCGCGTCGCGATTGTCGCATCGCTTGTGATTGGGGGAACCTTTAGGCGATGCGCGGAATTAGGGCAGGTCACGGTTCATTATAAAAAGTATGGCAGATTGCACCGACCTACAGAACATGCTGTGTACTTTTGAAGACTGGTGCTCGAACTTATCACCGTACGAGTAACGTTGTAGTTTGATTGGCATCGAACCTAGGCGCATGCATGGAAATAAAGGAAATGCAATAAAATCCATGTAAATCTTGATTGGGTGTTCCGGGTGTAATCGGAGCCGAAATAAAAAGCCAGAGTAGAGACGTTAGACTGGTCCAAATGTAAATGCGTGTAGTTTGGATGTATTTAGTTGATGTCCTTTAAAAAAATATGTTGCTTCGCGTTCGTTTCTAGTATATCGGAGGGATTTATTTAGGATATTCCTCGGAATTAATTGTGTCCGCTCGGAAACGAGAAGTACGACGGACAGTCAGCTTTCTCTTTAAGAAAAGTGACCCTTCCCCTAAGAAGGTCTCAAGCCGGGAAACGACAACTCATTGGGCGGTCTCCTTCCATGAGTGGCGCATAAGCCGCCCAATTATAAACTGGAAATGCGACTGGCCGATTTGCTTGCAATAAGTTGCATTCGACGGGGAATCTTGTCCCATTGCTTTCTATTGAAAACAGATCGGACTATGGGATCAAATTAATGACCTAAACATTATTTTTTAATAATGAACGAGAAAGGTACAATTACCGCTAGTGTGATTTTACTGTGTTTTTTTTTACTGTGATGCATATAGGGTAGAATACGGCATTGGCAGGGTGCGACAGTTGTTGGCACCCTCAACAATATTTGCGTTTTCCAGCAAACATAAACTATTTATGAACATAATTTTGATTCAATCACACAATTTCAAGTCTAAGCTTTCATTTGAATAAGTTGTTTGTGTAAAAGTAGCAAGATTTGATGTGTTAATCACCAAAACAAATTTGCACCTACGAAATCCTTGCCAATATTGCATTGCCAAAGAAAGCAGCCCTCGAAAAGCAAACTGTTACTTACTTTTTTGGATCGCCTGTTTTTTCTCTTTATTGCATATGACACGCAAATCAAGTACGTAAACTAATTTTTACACTTTATAATTACTTGATTATCACCACAAAGAGCAAATTTATGCAATATTTGCTCTATGTTTCACTAAATAAAATCGGGACTGTTCGTTTTCTTTGACAGCAGCACACTTCGGAATAGAGCGAGAGAATGTGTTTGTGAGCATATCAAACACACGCTAAAAAATACCACGCACAATTCTATGTGATATGATTTTAGCAAAAATACGAACAAAATATCTGGCGATGGCATTTATTTAAAAAAAAAAGTGTTAAAATATAAATGCTTCTATTCATATTTTTACGCAGGCCATGGAAATTATATCAAAAGTGATAGCAACACCGTAGTATTTTAACCCTTATGTGGCTGACAGGACCGTTTTCTTTTGCAACTTCAATACTTTCCAAGCTCATTAAAAAATCATAACTACTCCCGTTCCTACATAGCGCATTTCAACCATAAATAATTGCCTACTTTTAGGGTATTATCTATTATTCAACTGTGAAACGTAGTGTAAGAATGGGTGGCTCCAGCAACTGGATAGGACAATGCTGTCCATTATTCAACATCTGAAGACTCACGATCTGGAATATATTGTTAATATACTATACTACCAGAACCGACGAGCTTCGTTGCACCTAAAATTGATTAATTATATATTTTTTACATTATTTAAAAGGCGGATAAGTATTCGAAATTTGCAAATTTGGATTCCATTTTTTAGATTAATTTGGGAGTCCCCCTTCCAGAAGAGGAGGGTTCTAATACCATCATAAGAATCTTCATCGTTCCCAAAAACCTCTGCATACAAATGTTCATGCCGTTTCCTAGTCTATAAGGGCAGACAGACAAAAATTCATTCTTATGTGTATAGATTTGATTTTACGTAGTTTACGTCGAGCGACTTGTGCACAACCACCATGATTTTTTTTTTTGATGAAACAAACATATCATGTAAGGACCGCAAAGAGCAAGTTGTATATTTGAAACTGGTGGATAGACTTTTGCTTACGACTCAAAGGCATTACAAAAGACAAGAGATGTAAATCTTAGCAGCGGACAAAAAGCACATAAGTTCCCTTCTTCAAAATGGCCAACATTATTCAAATAGGTTGAAAATGGTAAAAGTTATAAAAAGGTCCAGATATTGACATACACAGGTACCCTATCTGCCATTCACGTCTGTTTTTTATGGCCGCATAAGGGTTAAATTTGTTTTACAATGTGTTTAAATGCTTTTGCTTATCTGTCTACATGACATAAATTTGATGCCAAGGCTAAAAGTTCATGTTTTGTTTTAAGCCAGTTTTGATAAACAATAAAGTTTGTTCCAAAATTGAGTGAAGCGAGATGAGCGTGCGGCCGATTAATATGAATGAATTTTACTACTGGAGGATATAAACAACCAGCATTTGGCACCAATACATTACCAGTTTTCTACCTCCATGTCTAGTTGCTGAAGAGAGCAAACTCATTGCTGATAAAAGAAATTGCTATGCCAATAGAAGAAACATTGACCTGTTACATTATGTTAAATTTACTGAGTTTGTGGTGAAAGCTGTTATATTTAGTGAACACCAATCATCAAAGAAAGAGCATGCAAATGTATACCAGTTAAACTGTACCTGTGTTTTAGTGTAATTATTCATTATTTTTATCATTCAATTTGGCGAATGTCTTAGACTGCCAAGAATAGGTATTTTCCCCTAACTGAATATGCAATATACGCAAATAAAAGATATTTTAATTACTAGATAAAGATTGTCGCTGTCGTCGCTGTCCGGAACATCTTTTGCTGGCGAGGATAGGGGAGCTAAATGTCAAAGAAGGAAAATCCATACGATTTAACAGGTATGTACCACACATGTTTCGGACAGCAGAACAAAGGGAACCGAAGCGACAATCTTTATCTAGTAACTAAAATATCTTTTACGCAAATCAATGGAAAAAGCGCATATTTAGACATTTCGTGATTGTTCTCAATATTCTCCCTAATGCACAAGAAAGGCATCATCACTGCTAGGTAGACTGATCTGAATTTTTATTGCCTGCTGGCCATTTGAATAAATAAATTATTCCTTTTCTTTAAATTTAGGTGGTTCTTATTCTTTCTTCTTTATTTTTTATGCCGAGTTTTCAAGGGTGCCCACAACCATACCACAGAATTGAAATGAGCAATTCTCTGTGAAATCACGATTTTTTTTCAAGATTTCAATTTTGTATTTTTTGTTTAGCATAGCATAGCATAGCATATGTGATTGTACAAATCGTGGGTGGCTATACAATGCTCAATTCAAGCTCCATCTGGAATAAGGGCGAATGTTGCAAGAGAAGACTCTCCCCGTCGACCCCCCTCCCTTAAACAAAAGTGACAAGCAGCAGATCTCTCTGTGGTTTATCACTTCAGAACGAAAGAAAACAATGCGAACTTGCATTCTGAGGTGATAAACCGCAAAGAAACTCCCTGCCTGTCACTTCCATTCAAATGAGGAAAGTCGACGAAGAGACCCTCTCCCGCGACACCCGCCCCCCTACCAGACAGAGCTTGAACTGAGCAATCTACTGTATATTGTCGCAAATTGATACTTGGGATTAGTACCTTTTCCTATATAGTAGCAGTTGTATACCTGGCCACGTCCTTACAATCACGGAAACAAGGGAAGGAATGTTAGCTCAACATCTACTAGTGAAGATGCAGGGAACCCATACTACCTTCATAGATGTCTCGGGAAGGAAAATTTGTGTTAGTGGAAAAGGTGAATAATAGGGAGCTCTATTCGACAATATAGAGCGTTTGTCAATAACAGTATATGCTGTAAAAGTAAAGCCCGCAGTCCACTGTTTGTCATAATGACAAATATTTGTCAAGTTGATCCGGACATCTATCAAACCGATTAGAAATCGACATGGATATCAGGCTGACTTGACAAATATTTGTCATTATGACAAACAGTGTACTGATAGCTTAATAAAATATATTCATCAATTTACTTACGAACCGTCCTAAGGGAAAAACAAAACAAAACACAAAATTTCGGCAAATCGCACGATCGTTCTGCCGTCCGAAACAAGAGCCAACACGCACTGAACTAATTAACTTTATTACCGGCCGCGCAATGCAAAACACAAAATTTCGGCAAATTGCGCGATCGTTCTGCCGTCCGAAACAAGAGCCAACACGCACTGAACTAATTAACTTTATTACCGGCCGCGCAATGCAAAACACAAAATTTCGGCAAATCGCGCGGTCGTTCTGCCGTCCGAAACAAGAGCCAACACGCACTGAACTAATTAACTTTATTACCGGCCGCGCAATGCAAAACACAAAATTTCGGCAAATTGCGCGATCGTTCTGCCGTCCGAAACAAGAGCCAACACGCACTGAACTAATTAACTTTATTACCGGCCGCGCAATGCAAAACACAAAATTTCGGCAAATCGCGCGGTCGTTCTGCCGTCCGAAACAAGAGCCAACACGCACTGAACTAATTAACTTTATTACCGGCCGCGCAATGCAAAACACAAAATTTCGGTAAATCGCGCGATCGTTCTGCCGTCCGAAACAAGAGCCAACACGCACTGCACTTTCAATTTTGTATTTTTTGATTACCCTGAAATTTTGAATAAACATCCTTCATGGCCAAAAAACATTATCTGCATCATTGGTTTGCCATTTTAACTCTGGTGTAACTTTTGGCAAGGACCTAAGCAGAAACACCTTGAATACCTCAAAAAAATATAACTTGAAAACGGCTTGTCCGATCATTCTGGTGTCTTGGCAAAGTTTTAGGTAATCAATGGGGCTATGTAAAAAAATATACACTGTGAAAAAAAAAATTCAAACATTGAAAATAAAACTTAATATTCGATTTTCTCAAAAACGATTTTTTCAATATTTTTCTATTTTTTGATATGTTGTAGCAGATGGTATATGTATTATTTTGCACTATGGGTCATGTTCGTTTACAAACGAATGATTATTTTTTGTTATTCTTAATTATCCTTTCCCATCGATATGTTGTTCATAGTATTAAGTCCATTTGTCTGTGAATCAAATTGTAATCCCTTCCTTCCTTCCCGAATCCCTCAATCATTCAATCATGACAACAGTCATTACTGAACGATCACAGTAGCCTCCTCCGATGTGCTTCAGTAAAGGTGTGGGCCAAAGCCCTCTATGTCTGTATTAGTCGAAAAAATAACCAAAACATTGCCACCCACAGTGGGCGGGCGGAGTAAAACGTCACGTCTGTTATAAAAAAATTACTGAGTATGCCAGACGTGACGTCACATTCGGTCGCACTCGGCCATCTTCGGCAGCCTAGCTGAGAGTTTCTCTCTCGAAAGAGCGAAAGCTCGCTGAACAAATACTACTTAAGGGTTTGGGCCACACCTGTAGTAAAGCACATCGAGCCTCCTCCCAACCAAGCACAATATTCTTTTTTGCTATTTTTGTTTGTTCTTCCTCCGAATATGGGAGGAGCTAAGTCACGCAAATAAGTTGTTGCATCACAGAATAGATGTGTATAAAATAGAAGCACGTCGCGCAGAGCGATTCATTATTTTTGTAATTTTCAAACGACGAAGAATAAAAAAAAAATAAACGTTTCCGTGTCGTTTTTCTGCACCGAAAGAGTACCACTACCATTCCTCGCTGCCGGTGTGAAGTCTCCGATCGCTGCTGCTGCTCCAATCTGCCGATACAGTACAGCGAAAGTACAGTTCGCGCGAGTGCTAAGTGAATCCTGTTGAAACAGGTCCGAACAAGTTTCGGTATAGACAGCTCAGTAGTGTTTATGCCCTTTTTGGGTAAGAAGAAAGGACAGTGTTGTAGTGTGTGAACAATTGGACTGAAAAAGTGGTGAATTCTATTCACATCAATGTCGCTGACGCATACACCTTTAAAAAGTGCTGCAGATAAAATGGGCGAGCTGAAGACGCTCGTACATCTTCGTGGCCAAGCGAAGGCCAAAGTGACAAGGATCCGGAAAACCATCGAATAAATTTCGAAAGCTGGCATTGTTCAGTTAACATTGTCCCAACTGAAAGTGTATTCGAAAAATCTGGATGCTCACTTCCAAGAATATTTGAGTTTCCACTACCAAATCACCGCTTTATTGCCAGCGGAGAAATTGAATGACAACGATGAAATGTATCTGCAGTTCGAGACCCATCATACCGAAACCGCAATGCTAGTGGAAGCATTAATCCTGGATGCAACTCCGCCACCTACCCCCGCAGTCGTACCCGCTACCGTGTCCGGTGTTCCACATGCACAAGTAGTCGTGCAGCAACAACCGCTGCCGGTCCCAATCCCCTTGTTTGATGGGAAACCGGAGAACTGGCCGAGATTCCAGCAAGTGTTTATGGATATAATGTCAAGGTTCAAGGATTCTGACGCCATCAAGCTACATCATCTTGAGAAAGCTCTAGCAAGTGGTTCTGCCTCCAAGATCATCGACCCGAGAACACTCAGCGAAGGTAATTTTGCACATGCTTGGGATCTACTGCTCGACGTTTATGAAGATGAAAGAAAGTCGGTAGACTCCCACATCCACGGTCTGCTCAGCTTGAATCAGATGCAAGGAGAGTGTTCCAAACAAATGAGAAGCCTACTGAACGAGACAATCCGCCACGTTGAAGGTTTGAAGCTGCTAGGACAGGATCTGGAAGGAGTTTCCGAGAGATTTGTCGTCGTTGTCCTATCTGATGCCTTTGACCCCGAGACCAGGAAGCAGTGGGTAGCTAGCATTCGTCACAAGGAGATTCCAATGTATGAAGACACCATTCAGTTTTTGAAAGAGCGCTGCTCACTATTGGAGCGTTGTGAAGCTAGTCGTCCAAAGTCCTCAGCCAAGGAACCCATCCAGAAGCCAACCTCGAAGCCCACGCCGGTGAAGTCGTTCGCTTTGGCTACGTCCGTAGCTAACAGAGACGCAACATGTGAGATCTGCAATGCGAATCATTCCAACTTTAAGTGCGACAGGTTTGTGTCTTCAACGGTACCCCAACGAAGAGTTAAGGTAAGAGAACTTAACCTTTGTTTTAATTGCTAGAGGAAAGGCCACCTATCCTCAAAGTGCCCTTCGACTAAATCATGCCATGAGTGCCAGGGTAGGCACAATACGTTACTCCATGAGCCCAAAACTACAAGGCACGTTCCAAAACCCGTTGATAGTCCAAATCCCCAACCAGAAATACCCCAAGCCGCTTGTTCCAAGGTGCCTCCCTCAGGAAGTATTTCGTCTTTGTCCAATTCCGTCCGATGGTAAACGATCAGATGGTACGCTATTGCTTACGGCCATGGTTGATGTATTAGACAAATCTGGAAATTATCACCCTTGCCGTGCATTCCTTGATTGTGGTTTCCAGCCACGTTTGGTTTCCAGTTCACTTGTTGAGAGTTTGGGAATCGATCAGGTATCTACCCACGTTGAAGTTGTAGGAGCAACCGGTAAAGGATCGATGCTTAATAGAAAGGCTACGCTCTCTTTTCGTTCCCGTTGTACGGATTATCAGGCCCGAATTGAATGTTTGGTCACCGATGTGGTGACAGGTCCCCTTCCCGGTCGTAGATTGGATCCACGATATTGGAATATTCCCTCCGGCATATCCCTTGCCGATCCGACCTTCTGTGTCCCAGGAGACGTTCAACTACTAATTGGAATCAAATTGTTCTTCCATCTGATGCTCCCCGGACAGTTGGTACTTGGCAGTAATCTACCTATTCTGAAGGAAACCCTCCTAGGGTGGGTTGTTGCAGGCGGAGCTGATGATGCTAGTGAGAATCAACATTGCTATACTGCCAGTCTACAGGGGATGGACAAAATAATTAGGATAGGCAAATTTTGAGTAATATTAGATGTGTTGTAACTATCTAAGTTATCATCGGATTTTGACAATTTAGGCATGCCTGAACTAGAAAATTAATGCAGTTTGACGGTATGTCCATGGAACCGACTAGAGCCACCGGATTCCGGAGATATTCCGGGTTTTTCGGAAATAGTTTCAAAACCTCAAATTTAAGGTGGATATTAGGAGAAGTTGTGGTTGAAAATTGAATAATATTAGTAACCACAAATGAAGTAGGGCTCTTGCTGATTGGAACCATATTCTTCTTCTTCTAATTGGCATTACATCCCCGCACTGGGACAGAGCCGCCTCGCAACTTAGTGTTCATTAAGCACTTCCACAGTTATTAACTGCGAGGTTTCTAAGCCAGGTTACCATTCTGCATTCGTATATCATGAGGCTAACACGATGATACTTTTATGCCCAGGGAAGTCGAGACAATTTCCAATCCGAAAATTGCCTAGACCGGCACTGGGAATCGAACCCAGCCACCCTCAGCATGGTCTTGATTTGTAGCCGCGCGTCTTACCGCACGGCTAAGAAGGGCCCCTATATTGAGATTTAGAATCGGACCAGAATCAAGTGAGATATGGCCATTTCTTTATAATCGGTTCCGATCGATACTTATCTAAGGGGTCAGGCCACAACTTCATTTGAATCTCTCTTTTTGATAGATCGTCCACTATGATTTTATTCTGGAAGGTTTCTAATGTGTCAAGAACAAAAAACCAATTGAATAAACGGATCCTGGAGTCGCTGGGATGTCCCCGGGGAACCTGTGAATGGGGACATTTAAGTTTTAGCACCAAAATTAGTCATTTGACGGCTCTGCTTTCATGGTTTTCGATCAGGAAGCGAAGTATGAATATAAAATGGTCCATTGACGGCTCTGACCGCTTCCAGGATCTACGGATTGGCCCGGGGAACCTGTGGAAGGGGACATTTTAGTTTTACCACTAAAACCAGTCGTTCGACGGCTCTTTTTTCATGGTTTTCGATCAGGAAGCGAGGTATGAATATAAAATGGTCCATTGACGGTTTTGATCGCTTCCAGCAGTGGTCCCCAGCATGCTTACTATCAAGGGCCGCATAGCAATTTTGAATTGCTAAAGCGGGCCACAGTACATTTGCATGATTTGTTTTTCATTTCATGTAGATTTCTACAGCTTAATAAATAATTTAGAATATTTATTTCACATTTCAATAAAATTTGTTGTGATGAATCTTCTTTAAATAACATAGTTTGCAGAACATATATCAATCTCTTTTCCCAAATGATCATATGCCGTCCGATTCTAAGATTTTGAATTTTTGTTGAAGGATTATTGTTCACTACACATAACAATAACGATTCCTTAACCTCATTCCATCCGTTCAAGGGCTTTAAATATGCAAAATGTATGCGCGTAAATGCATGGAATAAATAAACTAATAGTTTTATTTCCTATTTAAGCAGTCAAAATATTCAAATCTCCCAATTCTGTGTCATTGAACGAACAGATAAAAATTGAGATATCGAGCCACCATTGATCATAGCTTTTGTGTCAAATAACGACAAACATGTTTCAAAGCCAGGCACGGCAAATGCTGGGTAAAGCGTACCATTGGTACTTCGCGTACCTGAAGGAATAAAATAGACCCCATCTCGCGGCCCTTAGCCTCTTACCCAGCAACTCCTATCCCTACCTCCCCGCGGTGCTGGCCGGGATACGAGCAACCTTAGGGAAGATCGGGTAACCAACCCCAGTGGGAACTATGGTCGTATGCTGACAGGGAAGGGGGTTTGCTCTCTCCGGAGGTGCAAATCTTATTGAGCGTCTGTTCTCCATGTCAGGATCAGATCACAACTGAGTCTGTTCTCCATGTTAGGGGCTGCTGATCATCGTCCGAGTGCCAGCGAGGGACTCCTAAAATGAAACTGTGCACCATGGTCCACCGGAAATAAGGAGGAATGGTCCTCCGGAAATTTAGGGGTTTGGTGTCAGGCCCTGCAAAGCCAGCCTTTAAAAATCTTAAGCAACGAACAATCAACAAGAGAGTACGGACCGGAACCATCGGCGAAGACCACTGCGACGAAAAGGGACTAGCGATTAGAAGCTCGGTTCGTGGAACTGCAAATCTCTTAACTCAACACGAACTAAACTCAACACGCATACTCGCCGATGTGGTCAAGGACGTAGATCGTAGCGCTGCAGGAGGTTTGTTGGAAGGGATCAATGGTTCGTACGTTTAGAGGTAATCAATAATCATACCATCTACCAGAGATGCGGCAACACACGAGCTGGGAACAGCTTTCATAGTGATGGGCGATATGCAAAGGCGCGTGATCGGGTGGTGGCCGATCAATGAAAGAATGTGCAGGTTGAGGATCAAAGGCCGGTTCTTCAACTTCAGCATAATCAACGTCCATAGCCCACACTCCGGAAGCACTGATGATGATAAGGACGCATTCTACGCGCAGCTGGAACGTGAGTACGACAGCTGCCCAAGCCACGACGTCAAAATCATCATAGGAGATTTGAACGCTCAGGTTGGCCAAGAGGAGGAGTTTAGACCGACTATTGGAAAGTTCAGCGCTCACCGGCTGACGAACGAAAACGGCCTACGACTAATTGATTTCGCCGCCTCCAAGAATATGGCCATTCGCAGCACCTACTTCCAACACAGCCTCCCGTATCGGTACACCTGGAGATCACCACCGCAGACAGAATCACAAATCGACCACGTTCTGATTGATGGACGGCACTTCTCCGACATTATCGACGTCAGGACATATCGTGGCGCTAACATCGACTCTGACCACTATCTGGTGATGGTTAAACTGCGCCCAAAACTATCCGTCATCAACAATGTTCGGTACCGACGACCGCCGCGGTACGACCTAGAGCGACTGAAGCAACCTGATGTCGCCACTGCATACGCGCAGCATCTCGAGGCAGCGTTGCCGGAAGAGGGTGAGGTCGATGGGGCCCCTCTTGAGGACTGCTGGAATACAGTCAAAGCAGCCATTAACGACGCAGCGGAGAACAACGTCGGGTATATGGGTCGAAGTCGACGGAACGATTGGTTCGACGAAGAGTGCAGACAGATTCTGGAGGAGAAGGACGCAGCGCGGGCGGTCAGGCTGCAGCAAGGTACACAGCAGAACGTGGAACGTTATAGACGGAAGCGGAGACAACAGACCCGCCTTTTCAGGAGAAAGAAACGCCGCCTGGAAGAAGCGGGTGCGAGGAGATGGAACAGCTGTGCCGTTCTCAAGATACACGCAAGTTCTATCAGAAGCTCAACGCATCCCGCAAAGGCTTCGTGCCGCGAGCCGAAATGTGCCGGGATAAGGATGGGAGCATCTTGACGGACGAACGTGTGGTGATCGAAAGGTGGAAGCAGCACTACGAGGAACATCTGAATGGCGCTGAGAGTACAGGCAGTGAAAGTCAAGGCAGCGGAGGAGATGACTACGTCCAGTTCAGCGGACGATTTAAGCCAACCAGCCCCACCTTGAGGAAGTTAAGGATGCCATTCAACAGCTAAAGACCAATAAAGCGGCTGGTAAGGATGGTATCGGAGCTGAGCTCATCAAGATGGGCCCGGAAAAGCTGGCCCACTTGCCTGCAAAAACTGATAGTCAGAATCTGAAACCGAACAGCTACCGGAGGAGTGGAAGGAAGGGGTTATATGCCCCATCTACAAGAAAGGCGACAAACTGGAGTGTGAGAACTTTCGAGCGATCACCATCCTTAATGCCGCCTACAAAGTGATATCCCAGATCATCTTCCGTCGTCTGTCACCATTAGTGAACGAGTTCGTGGGAAGTTATCAAGCCGGCTTCGTTGACGGCCGCTCGACAACGGACCAGATCTTTACTGTACAGCAAATCCTTCAAAAATGCCGTGAATACCAGGTCCCAACGCACCATCTGTTCGTTGATTTCAAGGCGGCATACGACAGTATAGACCACGGGGAGCTAGTGAAAAGTATCGACGAGAACAGGTGCCCTGGGAAGCTTACCAGACTGGTCAAAGCAACGGTGGATGGTGTGCAAAACTGTGTGCAGAAGATTTCGGGCTGAACACTCCAGTTCGTTCGAATCGCGCCGGGGACTAAGACAAGGTGATGGACTTTCGTGCCTGTTGTTCAACATTGCGCTAGAAGGTGTAGAAGGTGTCATGCGGAGAGCCGGGTGTAACAGCCGGGGTACGATTTTCAACAGATCCAGTCAATTTATTTGCTTCGCGGATGACATGGACATTGTCGGCCGAACATTTGCAAAGGTGGCAGGTGTACACCGCCTGAAACGTGAAGCAACAAAAGTTGGACTGGTGGTGAATGCGTCAAAGACAAAGTACATGCTTGTGGGCGGAACCGAGCGCGACAGGGCCCGCCTGGGAAGCAGTGTTACGATAGACGGGGATACCTTTGAGGTGGTCGAGGAATTCGTCTACCTCGGATCCTTGCTAAGGGCTGACAACAACGTTAGTTGTGAAATAAGAAGGCGCATCATCTGTGGAAGTCGGGCCTACTACGGGCTCCAGAAGAAACTGCGGTCGAGAAAGATTCGCCACCGCACCAAATGTGTCATGTACAAGACGCTTATAAGACCGGTTGTCCTCTACGGACATGAAACATGGACAATGCTCGATGAGGACTTGCAAGCACTCGGGTATTCGAGAGACGGGTGCTTAGGACCATCTTTGGCGGTGTGCAAGAAGACGGTGTGTGGCGGCGAAGAATGAACCATGAGCTCGCCCAACTCTACGGCGAACCCAGTATCCAGAAGGTAGCTAAAGCCGGAAGGGTACGATGGGCAGGACATGTTGCAAGAATGCCGGACAGCAACCCTGCAAAGATGGTGTTCGCTTCCGATCCGGCAGGTACGAGACGGCGTGGAGCGCAGCGAGCGAGATGGGCGGACCAGGTGCAAAATGACTTGGCGAGCGTGGGGCGTATCCGAGGATGGAGAGATGCGGCCTCGAACCGTGCATTGTGGCGTCAAATTGTTGATTCAGTGTTATCTGTTTAGATGTTAACTAAATAAATGAATGAATGTTTCAAAGCCAGGTAAACTTACCAGTAGTTTTGAAAAGAAATCGAATAAATCTGATTTCCGCACTACATACCTTGTGTCCAGATTTCCGATCAATTGAATTTTTCAGAAACCTTTTATCACAGAGACTTTTATTCAACAACTAATCGGAGCTTCGGAAAAAACTAGACTTTGTTAAAGATTTTAGGTACCATCGTTCGAGGGTTCTTTTGATAAATCGGAGGCTATTTTGGACACTTTGAAAAAAAAAATAATAAAGAAAATTACTCTCAAATTGCCTTTATCACCATGTTGATTGGTTGGATGGTTGTTTGGATTGTTGGATGGCAACTTTCTGTTTCAAATTTGGTATTTTTTTCGTTTAGTTTTTTTTTTCAGAAAATCAAAAATCTAAAGTAGCTCCCGCAGTCAAAAGAAGCCTTGCACGACGGTAGCGTAAAGTACGTTAATCTTTAGCTTACTTTCTGGAGTTAAAAATATAGCAAATTTAAATTTTGCCAAATCCTAACTTGTATTGAAAGTTTTCTCATTTCAGAGCACTATATATGACAACATTAGTGTGATCGTTTTTGAGCTTTTGAATCTGCGAAAAAATGGACGAATTTGCTATTTTCATAGCCCGGGGCAATACCATCGAAGTTGTTTGCTGTTACCATTTATGAAGTGATGAATTTAATTATTCATGATGGTGCTTAAACATCGTAATAATGTGAACTTGACAGATTCCCTGAGTATAACAAAAAACTGAACTGAGTATAATGAAAAGCGTTTCGTATTCGTATCATCTTATGCATATCAACGGGCCACATGTAGTGTACATTCTGAAATCTTTCGCGGGCCGCAGAAAAAGGCTTCGAGGGCCGCATGCGGCCCGCGGGCCGCACTTTGGGGATCACTGGCTTCCAGGATCTACGAATTGGCCCCGGGGAACCTGTGGAAGGGGACATTTTAGTTTTATCACCAAAACCAGTCGTTCGACGGCTCTTTTTTCAGGTTCCCCGTGAGCTATCCGTAGGTCCAGAAAACGGTCAGAGTCGTCAATGACCCATTTCTTGTTCATACTTCACATTCTGATTGAAACCCATGAAAAAAGAGCCGTCCAATGATTGGTTTTTGTGCTAAAACTAAAATGTCCCTTCCACAGTTCCCCAGGAACACTCCGTAAGTCCTGGAAGCGGTCAGATCCATTAATGGTCCAATTTATACTCATACTTCGCTTTCTGATCAAAAACCAAGAAAAAAAGCAGTCGAGTTATTGGTTTTGGTGCTGCAACTTAAATGTTACTTTCCACTGGTTTTCCGGGGGGAATCTGTAGGTCCTGAGAGCGGTCCATTTTATATTCATACTTTTCTTATATGAAAGAAGAGCTGTTGAATGATTGATTTTGGTTGAAAAACTAAAATGTCCCCTTCCACAGGTTCTTCGGGGCAACTAGTAGGTCCTGGAAGCGGTCAGAACCGTCAATGATCCATTTTATTTTCGTACTTCGCTCCCTGATCGAAAACCATGGAAAAAGAGCCGTCGAACGACTAGTCTTGGTGGTAAAACTAAAATGTCCCCTTCCACAGGTTCCCCGGGGCCAATCCTTAGTTCCTGAAGGCGGTCAGAGCCGTCAATGGACCATTTTATATTCATACTTCGCTTCCTGATCGAAAACCATGAAAAAAGAGCCTTCGAATGACTGGTTTTGTGGTAAAACTAAAATGTCCCCTTCCACAGGTTCCCCGGGGCCAATCCGTAGGTCCTGGAAGCGGTCAAAACCGTCTATTGACCATTTTATATTCATACTTCGCTTCCTGATCGAAAACCATGAAAAAAGAGCCGTCAAATGACTGGTTTTGGTGGTAAAACTAAAATGTCCCCTTCCACAGGTTCCCCGGGGCCAATCCGTAGATTATGGAAGCGGTCAAAACCGTCTATTGACCATTTTATATTCATACTTCGCTTCCTGATCGAAAACCATGAAAAAAACCGTCGAACGACTGGTTTTGGTGCTAAAACTTAAATGTCCCCATTCACAGGTTCCCCGGGGACATCCCAGCGACTCCAAGATCCGTTTATTCAATTGGTTTTTCGTTCTTGACACATAAGAAGCCTTCTAGAATAAAATCATAGTGGACGCTCTATCAAAAAGCGAGATTCAAATGAAGTTGTGGCCTGACCCCTTAGATAAGTATCGATCGGAACCGATTATAAAGAAATGGCCATATCTCACTTGATTCTGGTCCGATTCTAAATCTCAATATATGGTTCCAATCAGCAAGAGCCCTACTTAATTTGTGGTTACTAATATTATTCAATTTTTAACCACAACTTCTCTTAATATCCACCTCAAATTTACGGTTTTGAACCTACCTCCGAAAAACCCGGAATATCTCCGGAATCCGGTGGCCATAGTCGGTTCCATAGACATACCGTTAAACTGCATTAATTTTCTAGTTCGGGCATCCCTGAATTGTCAAAATCGGATGATAACTAAGATAGTTACAACGCATCTAATTTCACTCAAAATTTGCCTATCCTAATTATTTTGTCCATCCCCTGTACGTCCGCTGACAGAGTGCATAGAGAGGTTTTGGTCTGTGGAATCGATTGAGGCTCATGATCCCGCATCTAAGGAAGAGCAAGTTTGTAAACAGATTTATAGTTCAACTACCGTTAGAAACCCAGATGGTCTGTACACTGTTCATTTACCATTGACCGAATCTATAAGTGAGTTGGGCAGTAATCGATCTTTGGCTCTGAAGCGTTTCCACATTCTTGAGCAGCGCCTAATCAAGAATGCTGACGGCTGACATTTCAAAAATGTATAGGAGAATGCGTGTCGATGAAGTTCACTCCGGCCTCCAGCGCATATTCTGGAGAGAAAATCCTTCTGATCCGCTTCAAATATTAGAACTAACAACTGTCACCTATGGGACATCCAGCGCCCCTTTCTTGGCCACTCGAACATTGTTGCAGTTAGCCCGCGATGAGTACCAGCGTTTTCCAACAGCGTGGTGGTAGAAGAGGACGTCTATGTAGATGATGTGGTATCAGGAGCTGATACGATTGAGCAAGCCATGCAACTTGTTTCTGATTTGACAAGTCTGTTGAATTCCGGTGGATTTCCAGTCCATAAATGGTGTGCGAATGATACAGCCATTCTTGAAACAGTTCCCGAAACCGACCGTGAGAAATATTTGGAATTCGGAAACTCTGATATGTATCAATAAGGTTATCAAGACCCTAGGCCTACTATGGGATCCTGCAGAAGATAATTTTCGTTTTCATTGTCAATTGAACTTCCAACCATTGGCGAGGCCAACCAAGCGCATCGTCCTCTCCGAAATAGCACGATTGTTTTGACCCGTTGGGATTAGTTGCTCCAGTGATAGTTTGTGTAAGGAGATAATGCAACTTTTGTGGAAGGATGGACTGGGATGGGATGATGCTTTGAAAGGTGACATTCTGCAGGCTTGGATTACGTTCAGAGAGTCTTTAAAATTTGTGGATTCTATCAAAATACCACGCTTCGTTGGATTACCGAACATCGAATCCTATGGAATACACGGATTTGCTTACGCTTCGAATCGTGCTTACGGAGCTGTTGTTTACCTGAGAGCAGTTTCCGGTACAGATGTTAAGGTTTCACTGCTTTGTAGTAAGTCAAGAATTGCCCCCCCCCCCAAAACCCTTGACGATCCCAAAAATGGAATTGTGTGCGGCTTTGTTGTTGTCAAGGTTGATCCCCAAGCGTATTGCTTCGCTGAAAATTGAAATCTATCGCGTCTGTCTATGGTCCGACAGCCAAATTGTTCTGGCATGGTTAAAGAAATCTCGCAGTCAGCTCGAAGTCTTTGAACGTAACCGTGTGACGGAAATAACTACCACAACCAACCAATTTTACTGGTTTTATGTCCGCTCCGAAGACAACCCAGCTGATGTTGTGTCCCGCGGACAATTACCTCAGATTCTTGTAAACAACATGCTGTGGTGGAATGGTCCGTCGTTTTTGAAAACCCTGCAATACGAAATGGTTAACATTGAACTACCTCCAGAAATTGAGTTACCTGAAACCGTTTCCACTATGCCAGTTATATCCACCACCATTGATCCACAAGACGTTACATTCCTCGAGGCCTTCGGATCGTTTCGAAAACTACAAAGGATTGTGGGATACGTTTTACGCTGTGCAACGAACTGCCGATCGAATCGTAATGATCGTGTATCAAACAAAGGCTTGACAGTCTCCGAATTACGTAAGTCGATTGTAACTATAATTGGATTGGTCCAGCGCCTTGAAATGGCCGATGAAATCAGTTTGATCTCCGCGGGAAAACCTAGTCGTCGCTTCGCTGCGTTAGATCCAGTAGTGGTGGATGGCCTGTTGAGAGTAGGAGGTAGACTCGATAATGCTCGCTTGCCCTACGATTCTCGCCACCAATTATTACTACCTAATAAGAGCCCAGTTTGTGAGCTCCTCATCCGCGATATGCAGAAAATCTACATCTTGGACCGTCCGGATTAATGTCGTTGTTGCGACAACGATTTTGGTTGATAAACGTATTACATGTTTTCGAAATCGCCCTCGCTGTCTTCAACCCATGATGGGTCGATTGCCCGAGGCTCGTGTTGTTCCGTCCATTCCATTCTCTAGAACCGGTGTAGACTTCGCGGGACCGGTGTATATAAAGGTTGGTCTGCGTAAGACCGTTCGAGTAAAGGCATACATCTGTATATTCGTGTGTCTTGCCGTTAAGGCTATTCATTTGGAATTGGTTTCCGACCTGTCATCCGCAGCCATCATTGCAGCTTTACAGCGATTTGTCAGCCGATCACGGAACAAACTTTGCAGGTGCAAAATCGGATCTCCATGAACTGTTCGTAATGTTCCAAGATGATCAGTCGAAGGGGAAAATTGATGATTCTGTTCCGCCCGAGAAATAGTGTGGAAATTCATCCCTCCTCGTTCTCCGAACTTTGGAGGACTATGGGAGGCAGGGGTGAAAAGTACAAAAACTCATTTGCGTAAAGTGTTGGCTAATGCTTGTCTGAATTTCGAAGAGTTTTATACCGTTCTTACGCAAATTGAAGCAGTGCTCAACTCCCGTCCCCTCATTGCTAACTCTCTGGACACTCATGAACCATCTGTTTTAACACCAGGCCATTCTCTCATTGGTCGAGAGTTGATAGCCATACCCGAACCTACGCTTGTGGATTTACCTGTGAATCGTTTGACAAGATGGAAGTATATGCAGTGTCTACGATACATTTCTGGAGACGTTGGTAAAACGAATACCTACATACGTTACAAGCGCGCTCTAAATGGATCACCGAACGTTGTGCCTGGACTTATTGTTTTGATCATGAAAGTTAATCTTCCTCCGCTTTCATAGAATATGGGCAGATTATTGCTGTTTATCCTGGTACTGATTTAGTCGTTAGGGTGGTGGACGTACAGACATCTACCGGGGTTTACCGTCGTTCTGTTTCAAGACTCGCACCACTACCAATATCAGATAATGATGAAGCATTCGCATCTGCAGATCCACAATCTAGCCGGGCGGGAGAATGTTCGTTTACAAGCGAATGATTATTTTTTGTTATTCTTAATTATCCTTTCCCATCGATATGTTGTTCATAGTATTAAGTCTATTTGTCTGTGAATCAAAATGTAATCCCATCCTTCCTTCCCCAATCCCTCAATCATTCAATCATGACAACAGTCATTGCTGAACGATCACAGTAGCCTCCTCCCAACCAAGCACAATATTCCTTTTTGTTATTTTTGTTTGTTCTTCCTTCGAATATGGGAGGAGCTAAGTCACGCAAATAAGCGGTTGCATCACAGAAAATATGTGTATAAAAAAGAAGCACGTCGCGCAGAGCGATTCATTGTTTTTGTAAATTTCAAACGACGAAGAATAGAAAAAGTTAAACGTTTCCGTGTCGTTTTCCTGTCACCGAAAGAGTACCACTACCATTCCTCGCTGCCGGTGTGAAGTCTCCGATCGCTGCTGCTGCTCCAATCTGCCGATTAGGAATGGGCGTTTTTCGGAAAAATGTCGATACTGCCGAATCGATGTTTTTATTGTCGAAAAATCGATGCCGAAAAATATCGGCGTTGAAACATCGATATTCCGATATATCGATACGCCCAAAAAATTAAAAGCACGAGCAAAAAAAAAACAGGGGTTGGTTTAGATTTTTCAGTTTAGGTCATCGAATCGCACATCAAAGTTTCGCTGTTTCGCAGTTTTTAACAGATTGTGCCTAATGTGCTATATTTATTTTTGGAATTCAAAAAATCGAAATCCGATATCCGCTAGAAAAAATCGATACAGTCAAATATCGAACTTAAAAAAATCGATACGAAATATCGATCAATCAGAGCGAAAATATCGATTCCCGATATATCGTATCGGTATCGCCCATTCCTACTGCCGATACAGTCCATCGTTGGTTGCTCATCCGAGCTCATCTAGTCAAATAGTGCTGTCCCCTCATTCCGATCCATTACCTGATCCCAGTACCTGATCAGTGGTTGTTCCATCAGTCCGATCCACTCTCAGACCCTTCCGGTAATCTGTTGTGGACACCGGACGGCTTGCACCTGAGACAACCTGTTTTCGCCATGCCTATTAGTGTTGTGAATATGCAAATTGATTGCCCACCCCCGAAGAAGAAGAAGAGATTGAGTATTTGTCGCCCTCCGTTCCCCCACATTGTGCACCGCACAGGTCATGATAAGCAGACCCCACACGACGGAAAAAGTTTGACAAACTCTTGATTATTGAAGGAAAAGATTGATGGTGTGAGTGCGAACCCAAAATATTGAAGTAAATATTGAGGGAAATCAGAATAAAATTAATCAGTTCAGTGCGTGATCTCTCTTGTTTCGAAGCGGGCTTGGTAGTCATATGGCTACTGCTTCTGCCTCATACGCAGGAGGTCGTGGGTTCAATCCCAGGTCCGTAACATTCTCC
Organism: Armigeres subalbatus; assembly: GCF_024139115.2. Lineage (NCBI taxonomy): Eukaryota > Metazoa > Arthropoda > Insecta > Diptera > Culicidae > Armigeres > Armigeres subalbatus. Next base: position 200,053,779 of record NC_085141.1, on the reverse strand, counting down.
TACTTTGTATCTTTCTCTATATTTCTCATGTTCTAGCAATCGCTTGAACTGGAAATGGACTTCCATACCGTTTCCATTATTATTCCTATACCTTCAACTTGAGTATTCTAACAGTAATCTGCTAGAATTGCAAATGAACTATATAGCTCGTTTCCTACATCCAATTAGAAATTAAATCAGTTACCTTCTCCTATCTTTCACATTGGCAGCTCGTTAACCAAGACGGACCTCTGCCTTTCCAACCTAACCCAGAAATTCCAACAAATTCCGCATGAACTCGTGGCAAGTGCAGAGGTATATTCGGCTTGCAGTGAGCGAGTGATTGCATCATTATTTCCTCCCCCTTCCCTACATTGCCACGTCAGAATGCGTGGCAGGCGCCAGTATGACCTAACAAATGAGATCACCAGTACTTGTACATTGAAGATGTGTGCTAGTCCCAAGCAAACATCTATTGGTTCCCTGTGCAAGAACTGCTGATCTGGTCATAATGGAGTAGCAAATAAGAGCAGTCAATCAAGCTCAAGCTCAAAGGTTGAAGTATTATTTTTACTATTTTTTCAATTCGATTTTATGAAAGTACGTTAAAATTCCAATGGAAAAGGTATGCGTTAATTTTTTTCTAAGTGCAGCCGTTTCTATATTTTAAATATCCAGTATTTTCATAATGTTTTTCAAATCTATTTAACATAGAATCAAATGTTACTGAAATCATCGATATTTATTGTCCAAGATGGTAGTAATGGAACAGTGGTTGGTCATTTTCATGTTAATTGGCCCTCCTTAGACGTGCGGTAAGACGGTGCGGCTAAAAAGCAAGACCATGCTGAGGGTGGCTGGGTTCGATTCCCGGTGCCGGTCTAGGCAATTTTTGGATTGGAAATTGTCTCGACTTCCTTGGGCTTGAAAGTGTCATCGTGCTAGCCTCATGATATACGAATTCAAAAATGGTAACCTGGCTAGAGGTGTGCGCCGCCGCAGACATTTTTGCATCGACGCGCCGCCGTTTCAAATTTGTCACGCCGCTGATCTATAATTTTCCACGCCGTTTCAAATTTTCAGTGAAAACTCCAAAGATTCAGTGCAATCTCTACAACATTACGTTGAAAATCTTTCGTGAAGATACCAATTATTTCCATGAAAATTCTATACAATATCTTGTTGAAAGAGTCGTTCGGCAGAAAGCAACAAGGCTGAAAGTTGTTAGGCCGAATATGTTGTTTAACCGAAAAGACTATTTGCTAGAAGCCTTCCCGAGCAAAGCTTATGAGCAAATCGATAAGTTGTTTTAATGTTGTGAAATCATCAATTATGTTTACTTAATTTGATATATTTTTGGTCGTTTTAACGGTTAAAATAACAAAAAGTATTAGCAGATATATCTTACTGTGACATCAAATCAAAATCTATTCCTGCTGTCGATGAGAGCAAATCGAAACTAATTTTGATATTGGTTTCCGATAACAAAATAAGTCCACAGTTTGATGTCATATCTTTCAAATTAGTAACCTACAGCAAAATGAGATCAAAATATGTAATCAATTAATTGATTCATATTTGAAAACAAATTATGAATCAATTTGAAGGCAAAATCAAAATATGTTTTCAATATGATCTCATCATGTTTTCAGACTTTGCTAGGATATCTAGCCTAAAGTTATTTGGCCGAGAATGTCATTTGGTCGAATAGTTCTTCGGCCGAATTAGTCGTTTTAATGGATATTCAGTCGAAGGTGTCGTTCGGCTGAATTGGTTATTTTGTATATTTTCAAGACAATAAAGGGAGAATTTCGAATCTTTTGATATCTTTTGAATTTCGCCTCAAAATTTTGATAAAAGATTTCCAGTTTTTCCAGAATATTTATTCAAAAATTATTATCAGATTCTCCACGGGAACTACTTTCAAGTTTCGAGAACTCTTTTGAATTACCAAGAGGAGCTCTTTGGATTTACCAAGGAAATTTGTTTGGGATTTACATGAGAATCTTCTTCAGAGTTTTGACGGGAGTTGTTCCAAATTTCTACAGAAAAAAATATTAGGAGAAAATCAACGGAATGTTCCTATTGAGGTTTCTATTGAGTATTCTTTGAAATTCACAGAAAATTGTAACTGGTAAAAGAGATGCATTAACGTTGACTTCCCCAATCTAGATTAATTAAGATGGTTAGTTAGAAGTTCATCACCAACTGGTCATACGGCCAAATTTAAATGACTGAACCTCGTACTGAATGGGTAATATGGTCAGAAATGGCCATTTATTTGGCGAAATGGTCTTTTTGTCTATTGATCATTGAAAAAAATTTCACGTGGCCTCTTTTATTTTTAAGTCGATAGCCTGGCCTGGGCCAAAGACATCTAACCTGACCTCAATTAAGCAAAACTAAACGTTTCACCACAGGTTGGCAATTGGCCTTCTCGCGCGTGACAGAACCCCGTTGTTCCGCTTTGATCGTTCAGTGAACAAGTTCCTCGGCTCTTGTGACGAATGCACTCGGCAATGTCGCATAGAAAGAACACGCTGGTTGGCTGGACTGGGTAGTGTTCGGCACCAAAACGACCCCTTGCTAGAGCAGGTAAAGAAGTTCCTGAAGGAGTCCATCAGAAGCTTGACATTGGCTTTGATGTTAAAGAGTATTCAGCTGCACAATCTCAACAACGCTGCGTGTTTATCAGGAAATGAACGATGCAGGTGTAGCTCCACAACTACAAAAGGCAAAACCACACTGCAAACACTCTTTTCAACTTCACCTGTGGTGATTCTATCCACGTACCAATTGTACGTCGATGTTCTAACTTCTGACAATAAAACTACGACCTTTCGCCACGCATGCCGAACACCACCATCTCCAACCATCTGAAGCAATACTGTTAAAAGTAATCTCCATTACAAAATGAGACGTGGACATAAACTTCTTCCGGGAGTGCTGAACGGTGTGCCAAAGTAGTACGGATGATGATAGAAAAACCAATACCTTCACGCATCGTTATCGAAAACGAACAGACGAACGGTAGTTACTGGTCCAAAAACCAAACAATCAGCCGCAACCAAAAAGTTGCCCAGTGGCGGCTGCAGACACTTACATCAACAAGCTGCCATCAAACTCATCCAAAACAAACCACTACCAGAAGCGCCTTCGCCAGTGCAAACCGGAAACAATCGAAAGCGAAAACGACGATGAGTGAAGCGACGACGACAACAGACTATTGGGGCTGGCAGCTACTGCCCAAAGCCAGCGCGAAAAAGGCGATTGCCAGCCGCATCGGAAACAGCCAAGCGATACACGAGACGATAACTATCCCGAAGAGATCTCATGCATGGGATGACGTGTACATGATACGAAGGCTATAGCAAGAGAGCAGAATTAATCGGACTGGAAGCAACAGTACAACACCAGATGGAGAAAAAATAATGCCGATTAGAATTGAATTTGAATTATATATTGTAAATGTGTGAAAAATTTCATCCATATGGCATGAACTCGCACTTTACGAGGTTGTAGCTCGAAAGACCAGAGCCAGCCTAGGGCTAAGATCTCCTAATAGCCAAGATAAAAAAAGCGTTTCACAGGAAACTCTTATGAAGTCAAAACTGGCAACTGAATATGCCGTAGCCCTAATATCTTTCCACTCCAAATGTGGGCAATATTTTTACAGATTTTTCTCTGAAGAACACTATTTAGAATCATCTATAAAACTCGTATTTGGGCGCAAACAATTAAGTTCATCGAATCCGGCTTCCAATCATTCTTGATTTATCAGAAGAAAGCTTTTCGTTAAAGGTTTTCTGACTGAAAAGAAATAAGTGAGGAATAACCAGAAACGTGAACAATTACCTAATCAAGATAAATCTATATGGGGTTATTTCAAGATTATGAATCAAATCCAACAAAACCACGTGTTAAAAATTGCCGTCTATTTACTACAGTGCGTGATATCGTAATCAATATAAATATATTAGGTAGCATTTATATAATTACAGTGTATTGTATGCGTTCAGCTGTTATTCCTTGTGTCGTCGGATGTTATGCTAGCTCTCTTCACATCATTTACCAGATACATAAATTATATTTTAACAACATTTCCCCAATTTCTTTTTTCTTTATATTGGCTCCTTTGCGCAGATGTGACAGGTATCGTTATTTCTGATCTGGCTGGCACTGCTAATTTGCGAAGCAATCGAACAAATAATATGAGAGAACTATGTTATAACAATAATAATACCTGTTTTTGCGTCTGCTTTTTATGCCTTAACACTTGCTCAGTGATGGCTAAAAACATTTCTTCTACATTTATATTGTCTTTGGCTGAGGTTTCGAAAAGCTGTATATCCATCTGGTTTGCAAAACATTGCGCATCTTCGAGTAATCTGGCAACCTTTCTGGCGGGATCATCGTTTTTATTTCGACTGAAAAAATACTAAATCTGAGTATAACATGTGTTTGTTAAAATACTACAAATTCTACATATACCTAGAACTTTGTTTCACTACGTCACAATTAGATTCAATTTCTTGTAGCCATCGTTTCACATTGGCAAATGGATTCCCCATTAGTTACATCGTATCACCACTATAACACCATAGGTTCCACGATAATAACTGCGATGAATCGAAAAAAGACATTACTGACATTATTTGGAAAGAAAGGGGTAATTTAAACTCACGTATTAGTTATTGTTTCTGAACCGTTCCTGTATCCGGCAGTATCCCAAATTTGCAATTTTACGTTCTGCGTTTATAACAACTGTGCAATTTGAAAATCAAATAACCTATATAGATTGTTATGCCAACTTCCCGGAGAATGTGTTATCTGAAACGAATTAATAGTTGAAGATTTGCCAACACCTGAAATAGTCATTAAAAAGGAGATCATTATAAATTAGAATATTTGTTAAAATTGTAGTTTTTATTGGAATACGATATCCTGTTAATTATCACTTTACTTATCAGAGGTAGAGAAGCTAATTCAAGGAAAAGAATTACTATCATTTGGAGTAAAAAAGCTTCAAGAAGCACACGATTTGATTAAGAAGTACTGCATATCACAGATAACAGATATTGAGGCTGGCATCCGATACGTGTGTAAACATTCGCAACCGTTAATTCAAATGTATTTTAAATTGGGACCGCGTTTGGCAATCGATTGGAGATGGCGCAAGGATCATTACTATTAGAAAACGCAGCCCGAATGCGGCTGTATCAAGATTACCATTGGCTGCGTTCGACGGTTTGTTAATCAGCTGCATCCTTAAGTACTGCCTGCAATTAGTTGAGTGGAGATGGCAGTAGTGGGTAACGTATATCAATTCAAAGTTTACACAGGATTTTCAATAAAATGTGTTCTAGCTTCAATATCTGTTATCTGTGTGCATATCAAGAAGGATGGAAAATTAATGCCAACCCTGCCAAATTTTAGGCGATTTTTCGTCGGCGAACCTCGAAATACTTACCGCAGAGACACGTATCTTACAAAAACAATGGGGAGATGTATCTTACAATAACTCAAAGGCGCTGAATGAAAATTGTGACCAAAAACTTAAACTTAAACAAAATATTCCCAGGAATCGAATGGGGGTTATTTCGGGTCCGGCACGCCATTCCTAATAGGACTTTTTGGACGTTTTCCCCCAACTTCCTCCAAAACTTTGGTATTATGAAAAAAATGCAGCCGTTATAAGCAGTCTACGGAATATTTCTGATCGAATCTGAACGATTAGAATATTGTTTGTTGAGTGCAGTGTTATTTTATCTGAAGAGTATGTTAGTTTTAGGGGAATATGAGGTGAAATAATCTCATATATTATATACATTAGGGTGGCTCAAAAAACACTTTTACAATTTTTTGTTGGTACTTATTTTGATAAGTTCTCAGCCAGTTGATGCCCTGTGCTCTGAATAAAAAATTCAACCAAATCAGTCAACGTTTGAGCGGCGGTGAATTACTAAACTCGTTAAGGAAATTTGTATGAGATGAGACATCCAAAAACAGTGATTTGCCAGTTGGACTATTTACAATTTACGATCAAGAACCATGATACTAATTCCAGTGTTTGTAGAATAAGTAATACAAGGAATATTATACTGCGGAACTCCGCAGAAGAAAGATTAGAGTTGATTAGACAAAAGATATTAGCATTTTACTGGAGTTGTTGTATGGGTGAATTTATTTCTTTTAAAGGTAAAAGAAACAGAAATTTGCTTAAACCCCACTTAAGAATATGCTAATATGTGAGGGCAAACTACTTAATCCTTATAAAGGTTTTCTACATAAAATTCAATGGGTGTGAAGATCTGAATGAGTATGCCATAATTCTTCATTGTAAGATTGTGCCGTCCAGCTGCGAATCACTATTTTGGATATTTCAGCACTCCATTTTTGCATATAAAACTTCCCGTGAGTTCTTAGCACGCCCATAACGCTACTCATTTTATTGACATTAACTTGTCCAGAGCATCAGGGCATCAAATAAAAATGAATAAGACGACGGCCCATCAAAAAATTGAAAAAACTTTTTCCCATACTAATTTGGGCCACCCTAATATAAATACAAATGGGTTTCTGTCTGTCTGTCTGATCGGTATAGAGACTCGGAAACTACTGAAACCGTTCGGCGTGAAAACTGAAGTATGCAGAGTTTTTGAGTCAAGAAGGTTCTTCTGCTCAAAGGCGGGAGATTCCTCCAGTTCTGAATGAAGCGGGCATCCACATACATAAAAAATGCAGCATAACTCAGGAACTAATCAACCAAATGCAACCCAAAGTTGATTGGCATGTTGGGTTTCTGAAGTCAAAAGAAATGTTTCTGTGTGGTGATTCGTGATCCTCATCGATGATGATGATGGATTATATATATATACACGTTAGGATCAGAGTTGCCCGTTCACGTGCCATCGCATCCCACGTGATCGGTGGGATCAGAGTTTGCCCACGTGCCATCCCATCAAAACGAATATCAAACGGCCGTATCGATCGTGATGACCCAGGGGAATTATCTGGCTGAGGGTGTGGCGATGTGCGCAAAAGCCACGCGAACGTCTTGGATGGGACTTGACATCGATGCAGACTTTGGCCAGGACCGTTTTGCACAGAGTTGATAGATTTGGTGTAAAGGGTTAGCGATAGGAAGAAATTCAATTAGTTTCTGAGTGGAGAAGTTGTAACTTATAATTGGTTGAATAAAATTATTTTTTATTGAAAACTCGGATCATTCAAAACATTTCTCATGCGCACGGTCGTGTGAGTCAAATGGTATAACTCGCTGGTGGCGAAGTGTTGAATGCAAGGTACCCAGAGCGAATGTCAGTTATCACAATCATCCGAGTTTTAAAAGAAGGAGAAAATTTCTACAAGCAATCGAGGCGGCACTGGTAATTGGCATTCAGCTGTCGTGGTAGAGCGGATATCCAGGATTTGAGAAGCTACGGAAGTTGTTCGCTCCCGTTTGGAACCCGTATCTTTCAGCTTCACTCAGACTCCTTGATGAGAAATCATCACGTAGTACCAACTTTGTATTCGCCTGACAAAGCGATAGGGTGTATAAAGAACGTGCATTAGTAAAAATTCAATTTGTGGAGAGTGCGAATGTGAACTGACCAAAATGGTTTTTATCTGTGATGATGAAAGAAAAGGTGCATTAACGGGATTTCGTTTGAGGGGAGAGCGAATATTGAACCCAAATAATTTCTGTATTAGTGTTCTGTAATTATTGATCCAATTTAGCATTAGCATTAGCATTAGCATTGTTACGGTGTAATTCGTAGATTGGACACTAGTGATACTCATGTTTTACTTTTGAGATCCTCGAGGAGTGGTCCTTGATTCCAGTCTTAAACAAAAATAACAAAAGCATGGGGATTACTACTCCACAGCACCATGTTTATCTTCACCGTAACTAGGAGAGGAAGGAAGTGTTGATGTGGTATTGCCTTAACAGAGGGCCACCAAAACAGCACGACACCCTCTACTTAAGTACCACGGAGTTGGATAATGAGAAGAGTACTCGTTAGGTCAGAAGGATTTTGCCTGTAGCTGGCAATGTAACCGCTAGTAGATCTTTACCCCTGTAGCACACCACGTAAAGGTGTCTTACCAGCATTACGGGTTGTTCTCTGTAATTATTGATCCAATTGATCCTTAGAGTGTTTTTCAGAATCTCTATTTGAATTGCAGGTGAATATCAGGAAAGCAAATATTCAGTACACACTAGCTTAAATGAAACAGAAGTTTATTAACGATCGCCAGTAAATTAGCGTTTAATGAACAAGAGTTCCAATATCTATATTCGAAACTTTGGAGAGACGGAGATTTCACACAGATATTGAAGCTAGAACAAATTTTATTGAAAATCCTGTAAACTTTTGAATTGATATACGTTGGCCCACTACCCATCTACTCAACGAAGTAGAGATACAGCTGATTACAACCGTCGAACAGCCTTAATGAATTGAAGCCTGCGCCAATTCAATACATTTAAGTTGCAATTTGCAACACGTATCGGATGCCAGCCTCAATATCTGTTATCTGTGATATGCAGTACTTCTTAATCAAATCGTGTGCTTCTTGAAGCTTTTTTACTCCAAATATATAATTCTTTTTCCGAATTAGCTTCCCTGCCCTGATATAAAGTGATAATTAACAGAATATCGTATTCAATAAAACTACAATTTAACAATATTCTAATTATAATGATCTCCTTTTTAATGACTATTTCCAGGTGTTGGCAAATCTTCACTATTAATTCGTTTCTCAGATAACACATTCTCGGGAAGTTACATAACAACTATAGGTGTTGATTTCAAAATTCGCACAGTTGTTATAAACGGTGAACGCGTAAAATTGCAAATTTGGGATACTGCCGGACAGGAACGGTTCAGAACAATAACTAATACGTGAGTTTAAATTACCCCTTTCTCCAAATAATGTCAGTAATGTCTTTTTTTTCGATTCATCGCAGTTATTATCGTGGAACTCATGGTGTTATAGTGGTATACGATGTAACCAATGGGGAATCATTTGCCAATGTGAAACGATGGCTACAAGAAATTGAATCTAATTGTGACGTAGTGAACAAAGTTCTAGGTAATATGTAGAATTTGTAGTATTTTAACAAACATGTTATACTCGATTTGTATTTTTTTTTTCAGTCGGAAATAAAAACGATGATCCCGCCAGAAAGGTTGTGATTACCGAAGATGCGCAACGTTTTGCAAACCAGATGGATATACAGCTTTTCGAAACCTCAGCCAAAGACAATATAAATGTAGAAGAAATGTTTTTAGCCATCACTGAGCAAGTGTTAAGGCATAAAAAGCAGACGCAAAAACAGGTATTATTATTGTTATAACATAGTTCTCTCATATTATTTGTTCGATTGCTTCGCAAATTACAGGTACAGTCAGATCAGAATAACGACACTGTCAATCTGCGCAAAGGAGCCAATATAAAGAAAAAGAACAAATGTTGCTAGTACTATAATTTATGTATCTGATATGTGAAGAGAGCTAGCATAACATCCGACGACACAAGGAATAACAGCTGAACGCATACAATACACTGTAATTATATAAATGCTACCTAATATATTTATATTGATTACGATATCACGCACTGTAGTAAATAGACGGCAATTTTTAACACGTGGTTTTGTTGGATTTGATTCATAATCTTGAAATAACCCCATATAGATTTATCTTGATTAGTATTGTTCACGTTTCGTTATTCTCACTCTACTTTTCAGTCAGAAAACTTTTAACGAAAAGCTTTCTTCTGATAATCAAGAATGATTGGAAGCCGTGATTCGATGAACTTAATTGTTTGGTGCCCAAATGGTTTATATGATCTAAATAGTGTCTTCAGAGAAAAAAATCGCAAAAATATTGCCCACATTTGAGCAGATACTACGGCATATTCAGCCAGTTTTGACTTCATAAGAGTTTCCGTAAAACGTTTTTTTTTTATCTTTATTAAGGAGACTTAGCCCTAGGCTGGCTCGTCTTCGAGCTACACTGTAAAGTGAGTTCATGCCATGGATGAAATTTTCACATTTACAATATATAATTCAAATTCAATTTAATGCATTATTTTTTTCTCCATCTGGTGTTGTACGTTTTCCAGTCCGATTAATTCTGCTCTCTGCTATAGCTCGTATCGTACACGTCATCCCACATGATCTCTTCGGGATATTATCGTCTCGTGTATCGCTTGCTGTTTCCGATGCGGCTGGCAATCGCCTTTTCGCGCTGGATGCAGTAGTGCCGGGCTCAAATAGTCTGTTGTCGTCGTCGTCATCATCGTCGTTTTCGCTTTCGATTGTTTCCGTTTGCACTGGCGGAGGGTCGGTAGTGGTTTGTTTGGATGAGTTTGATGGCATTGTTGATGTGCGTTCTGCAGCCGCCACTGGGCACTTTGGTTGCGGCTGATTGTTTGGTTTTTGACCAGTAACTAGCGCCGGTTCGTTTTCGATAACGATGCGTGAAGGTAGTTTTTCTATCATCATCCACTCTCACCTTCAGCACTCCGGAAGAAGTTTTCCACGTCTCATTTTGTATGGAGTTATTTTAACGTATTGCTTCAGATGGTTGGAGATGGTGGTGTTCGGCATGCGTGGCGAAAGGTCGTGTAGTTTTATTGTAGTAGTTGGAACATCGACGTACACTGGTACGTGATAAAATACTCACAGGTGAAGGAAAGAGTGTTCAGGTGGTTTTGCTTTTGTAGCCGTGGAGCTACACCTGCATCGTTCATTTCGATAAACACGCAGTTGTTGAGATTGTGCAGCTGAATACTCTTAACATCAGCCATTCGAGTTGATGGACTCCTCGGAACTTCTTTACCTGCTCTAAAGGGGTCGTTTTGGAAGAACACTAAATCACAACCAGCGTGTTCTTTCTATGCGACATTTTCGCCGAGTGCATTCGTCACAAGAGCCGAGGAACTTTGTTCACTGAACGACTGTGCGGAACAACGTCTGTCACGCGCGAGAAGCAATTGCCAACTGTGGTGAAACGTTTAGTTTTGCTTAATTGAGGTCAGGTTAGATGTCTTTTGGCCTAAAGGCCAGTATCGACTTAAAAATAAAGAGGCCACGAAATTTTTTTCAATGATCAATAAACAAAGACCATTGGCTGCCACAAATACGTAGACCGAAATTTCACTTTTCGACCCCCGTCCCCCTAGTAGACTTTCGTAGACTTAAACCTCCACCTTGAAGTCCGTGCTTTTCCAAATTTGCAAAACCTCATATGTGATTGAAAAAATATGAAATCAACCACGTTTCAAAATTCAGCTATTCAATTCTTTTCATGTAAATATTACAACAAGAACATATTTCAAACATAATAAAATCAAGAGACAAAATTCAAAAAAAATCAAATTGAAACGAAAAATTTATCCTCTGTCCGTAACTAAAAATCAAATCTCAAAGCCAATTAATTTTAATTACTGTTAATTCAATTCCTCCTGTTGGTGTCGCCACCATCGCCGACACTTTGCATCAGCGCCACTGATAAAATCTGTCCGCATCAGCCTATCATTCTCCGCCGGTTCAAAATTAGGAAAACGTACAGAATTTGGAAAAACTTCAATTGAAACCGACAATGTCAATTCTACATTCAATAAGTTTTGCGTAGAAATTTCGTAAAATTCCAATTGATAACCAGAAATACCCAAAGAACTCTCCGTGATAATTCCTATGCTTTTCTTGAAAATTTCATGCAATATCCCGCTGAATAATCATCTTTTGAAATCCAAGATTTTTCTTTTAAGGCTGTGAACCATTCCAGCGATTCGTTTAACTTTTAGTTAAAGTTTGACAGATCGATGATTTCTCTGTGGTTAAAAAATAACCCTGCTCCGAGCCTGGTTAGATTTGACAGTTCGATAGTTAAACTTTCTTCAAGAAAATTGGCGCCAAATCTATTTTGTGCAAATAACTTCAATCTGTCAAAACTCAAATGGAGTCGCTTCAGGGTAAATTTAACTAATGGGAAAATAACCATCGAACTATCAGAACAAAAGTTAAACAGATATCAAATAATTCACAGCCTAATAAAGTTTCCTTGTTAAAACCCCGAGTAATTTTCCGTGAAAATTAAAAATTATTTCGAGCTAACTTTTTAACGGACGTTTAAACGGACATTCCGAAAATATTTCCGTGGAAATTTAGAATGTTTCCTACGATATTTTTTTCTCTTGCAAATTTGAAGCAACTTCTTTAGGAAATTTAAATAAATCCTATATTTCAAAATTTTCAATAATTTCGGTGGAAATTCTGGAGAATTTTCAGTTAAAATTTTGTGAACTACTCATGAAATTCAGATAAATTTTCATGAAAATTCTGTTTTTTACAAAATGGCAATTTTTTTGCGGAAACTCAAATTGTTTTTGGTGGAATAAAAATAATTTCTCGTGGAAGTTTTCAAAATTTATTTAGAAATTTCGAAAATTTTCATCGATAATTCAAAAGAATTTGCATTATCATTGCGAAGAATTTTCCACGGGCATTTCGATAATTTTGTATATGTCAAAAATTTCACCGAAAAATGAAAGATTCGAAATTAAGAAAAATAAATCGAGACTTCCAGAACTCCAGTGAATGTTCTGGAGGGTTTCTTGGAAAATTGGAGAATTTCCTTCAACTCAAAAGAATATCTTTGGGCATTCTTAAGACTTTTCTGATATATTCAAAATGCCCTACGTAAATTAAAAGAAATCCGTGGAAGTACTTCATTTGACATAATTTCCATGATTTGCAAAGTTCGAAAATCTAAAGAAATTCTAGTAGAATCTGCAATAAAATCAAGTGAGGATGTTGAAAAAATTTCGAAAATTTTTATAGAATATAGGAGTTTTTCTGCTCAACAAGAAGAACTTCCTGGTAAAATTCTTGATAGTTTTAAGCCGTAGTTCAGACTTTTACTTCAATTAACATTTTTATGGAGAACGCAAGTTATTTCGGTCAAGTCATGCAAATAAACGGTCAAGTCATGCAAAATCAAACTAGTGAACTCCCAAAGCTGCTGTATATCGTTTTCGAAAAATAAATACAAAAGGTCTACGTAAAGACTTTGGTATACCGTCTTCGTGGGCTATCGTAGACCGAAACCTCTCCCTAAAGAGTCTACGTGGTTTATGGAAACGACTAATTCGGCCGAAGAACTATTCGACCAAATGACATTCTCGGCCAAATAACTTTAGGCTAGATATCCTAGCAAAGTCTGAAAACATGATGAGATCATATTGAAAACATATTTTGATTTTGACATCAAATTGGAGTCATAATTTGTTTTCAAATATGTATCAATCATCATGATTGATTACATATTTTGATCTCATTTTGCTGTAGATTACTAAATTGAACGATATGACATCAAACTGTGTACTTGTTTTGTTATCGGAAATCAATATCAAAATTAGTTTTCGATTTGCTCTCATCGACAGCAGGAGTAGTTTTTGATTGGATGTCACAGTAAGATATATCTGCTAATACTTTTTGTTATTTTAACCGTTAAACCAGTCATTTGACGGCTCTTTTTTCATGGTTTTCGATCAGGAAGCGAAGTATGAATATAAAATGGTCAATAGACGGTTTTGACCGCTTCCAGGACCTAGATTGGCCCGGGAACCTGTGGAAGGGACATTTAGTTTTACCACAAAACCAGTCATGAAGGCTCTTTTTCATGGTTTTCGATCAGGAAGCGAAGTATGAATATAAAATGGTCCATTGACGGCTCTGACCGCCTTCAGGAACTAAGTTGCCCCGGGAACCTGTGGAAGGGACATTTAGTTTACCACCAAGACTAGTCGTTCGACGGCTCTTTTCCATGGTTTTCGATCAGGAGCGAAGTACGAATAAAATGGATCATTGACGGTTCTGGCTTCCAGGACCTACTATTTGCCCGAAGAACCTGTGGAGGGACATTTTAGTTTTCACAAAATCAATCATTCAACAGCTCTTCTTTCTATAAGAAAATATGAATATAAAATGGACCGCTCTCAGGACCTACAGATTCCCCGGAAAACCAGTGGAAAGTAACATTTAAGTTGCAGCACCAAAACCAATAACTCGACTGCTTTTTTCTTGGTTTTGATCAGAAAGCAAGTATGTATAAATTGGACCATTAATGGATCTGACCGCTTCCAGGACTTGAGGTGCCCCAGGAACTGTGGAAAGGGACATTTAGTTTTACACAAAACCAATCATTGGACGGCTCTTTTTCATGGGTTTCAATCAGAATGTGAAGTATGAACAAGAAATGGGTCATTGACTCTGACCGTTTTCTGGACCTACGGATAGCTCACGGGAACCTGAAAAAGAGCCGTCAGACTGTAATTTTGGTGATAAAACTAAAATGTCCCTTCAGTTCCCAGGGCCAATTCGTAGATCCTGGAAGTGATCCCCAAAGTGCGCCCGCAGACGCATGCAGCCCTCGAAGCCTTTCTGGCCCGCGAAGATTTCAGAATGTACACTACATGTGCGCCGTTGATATGCATAAGATGATACGAATACGAAACGCTTTTCATTATACTCAGTTCAGTTTTTTGTTATACTCAGGGAATCTGTCAAGTTCACATTATTACGATGTTTAAGCACCATCATGAATAATTAAATTCATCACTTCATAAATGGTAACAGCAAACAACTTCGATGGTATTGCCCCGGGCTATGAAAATAGCAAATTCGTCCATTTTTTCGCAGATTCAAAAGATCAAAAACGATCACACTAATGTTGTCATATATAGTGCTCTGAAATGAGAACTTTCAATACAAGTTAGGATTTGGCAAAATTTAAGCAATACGTAACCCA